>NC_090701.1:23967500-25357159 GCF_040954835.1 Lepisosteus oculatus | reverse complement strand
ATTGATCATTAATATAAAAGAAAAACGAAAACTTATGACATACATTTTCAAGCCTATTGCTGTGACAAACCTAAATTAGTTTAGGTGGGTAGCTGCGTCAGCATGCATAGGCTGCAAAGGAACAAGTAATAGGTTTATTCCATGCTGAAAAAAAGAAGAAAGAGAACACAACATTTCGGCCGTGGAGCCTTTTTCAGTTGTGAAACTAAATTAGTTTCCGTGCAGTAATTACCTAACAAACCACACAATTAGTTGAGTAGCCTCTTTGTGCAATAGTAGTTGTTTACATGATTTCAGAATAAATACATCAGTGTCTATGACATCTATTATTCAGTGATAGTGATAGTGATTTTAAGACAAAGATTCAGCTATGAAGAGAAAGGACCTTTCAAAACAACTGGGATAAAGTTGTATAAAGGCAGAGGCTCAGCTCCCACTCCAAACCTACTTCACTATTAAGAACAATTAAATAAACAAATGAAATATATAACTAGAAAACCTTTATTAAAAAGCTTTGAAGATCACATAAAAACTTACAAAGAAGAACAAGAAACATTTGACAAAGGTAAAATGCATTTTAATATTGAAAGTAATTACATGAAACATGAATCTGTTAACTTCTCATAAAAACACCTCTAGTAATCTACATGTCTAGCTAGAAAATCTGTACCATTGTGTGTGTGTGTGTGTGTGTGTGTGTGTGTGTGTGTGTGTGTGTGTGTGTGTGTGTGTCCTAACCTTTTGACTGATCTCCCGTTATGAATCTTCTGCTTCCGCTTGTGGACCTCGCCTTCTGGATTTTGCCTTTGAATTGTTTTGAATATCTCTCGTTACCGGACCCTCTGCCTCCCTTATCGACCCAGCCTTTGGATTTTGTCTTTTGGATTGTCCCTTTGCTACTCTGTGTCCTGTGGGATTCCGGTCACGCATAAGGATCCTCCTATTCCACGTATTGGTTCCCTGACACCATTCACTAGTTATATGGATCTGACAGACTCAAAAACAAATTAAATACAAGTGCATTATTGCAGTGATTTGATCTGGTGTACTTCTATTCTTTCTCAGTGCCAGATGGGTATGTCCTTTTACAGGACGGATGTGCATACCAGTTGCAACTAAATAATTTTAATTTTAAACTATAGACAACATCCCATGTATTTCGCTTCCCCTCTAACTGCAATGGGAGTTATTTGGTTCCCTTCCTTAGTGTAGATGATCAGCATCAAAGTGAGCGTAATTCCTGTTGAATGGTATGCGCTCATTCCATATTTCATATTCTCAACTTGATTTTCCAACTCAAATCCCAGCATTATTTTGGACAGTTTAGTTCTGGCATTAGAAATCCTGATCCTTTTATTGAATAATCCATAAAAATACATTAGATTAAAATGTTATTTAAAATAATATTTTTAACATATTTTACTTTTAAAATACTGTATGTATAACATACTTTATATTGTAGGGGTTTCGTGCATTTACTGGGACAATTACTAATTGATTCTTTGATGGCTATTAGAAAACCGACCTTGTGGGATGACTCAGCAACGCACACATATGGATACTAATACACGACAATACATTTATTAATACATAAAAAGTATGTATTATGTATATAAAAAGGCAGGATGGGGGTTAGCCTGGGCTCAGCTGTTCAGGAAATGCCGTATAGAAACCTATGCCCTCAGGCCACAGACGTGGGGTGACCTGGTGCTACAGATGCAGCCATTCAAAATGGGTGAGGTATACCCCGGTGGGCGTGTTGCGGTATCACGCGGTATCACGCAGTTCACGTGTGTCACGTGACTAACTATCCGGCGTTGCCTTGTAAAACCGCCAGGGGGAGCTTAACCTCTCATGTACAGCATTTGAGCCTTTAATTTTGAACTGTGTATTACAGCATGTTAATCATCAGTCATTAAAATGTTGGTATATTTTATGAAAGCAAGATTGCTCAGTTGGACAAAAGTACACAACCTACCTTTAACAGAAATATTTATGCATCAAAGCCTTTACTGAAGATATTACTAATAGTATTAATAATGGATGACTTTGGACAAGCTGTATACTCAAAGTATAATTTCTTTAGCACATTTGTACAAGCACTTGGAATCTGTCCAAGCCATACTTTGTCAGGCATTTTGTTTTACTTCAACGGGCATAAAAACTTCCTTGCTTTTAACAGGGCGTTTCATAATTTCTAGCTACGAAAATGATTTAAAATGCGACACCTATCATTCAACTAGAGCTTAAAATATCACAAGGAAAAATACACACCGGTATTCCATTTCTCCCTAAACATTGTAAGCTTTGAAGTCTTTAACTAACGTGATACCGGAGTCAACAAGCATACTTTTAGAATTTGATTAAAAGGGAATATAATATGGAATCGCGTATCTAAAAAAATTAAAAATGGTATGATTATATCCGTGTACTGCGACAGGGCTGTGTAGGGCTGTTTCGCCCACCTGATCATGTGAGCTGTCTTGTAGCCTACTGGTCTAGGTGTGTGTCTTCCAACTGGCAGGTTGTGTGTTCGAATCCAGCTGGTGCTGGACTTTTATTATAACAAACATTTCTTCGAAAAAATAGGTAAGCGATATTATGGACAATCAATTGACTTTTATATTTCAAAATATCGCAACATGATCGATATTTGCGATATTTTGAACATATCTTCCCTTCTGACAGCGGTTCCTGCTTCTATTGTGTGTGTGTGTGCAACAGTAAATTTGTATAGAGAAATGGAGGCTGGACAGTATGCGTTACAATATAAACATTTATATTGATTTAAATCGTGTTCTGATTTAAATCGCAAACGCGTGTTTAATTATGTGTTTTTTAATCATAATCAGGCTAATGCATTTCTACATTTTCTGTTTGAACCAGCTTAGAGGTTCATACAGAAAGACAGCTTGTTTTTAAATTGAGTGTAAGGTAATTTATGCTTCTAAAGTTATGGTCAGTATTATTGTACTGTGCTGTACTGTGTCACATTATTTTATAGCGTTTTTATTGCGTTATTAAATCCGGTGGTGCTGTGTTAGTTTCCTGACTCACATTATTTAAACTGCGACACTGATCATTCATCTCTAAATAAACTTTATTTTATGTAGCGTTTTAAGCGAATAGGTAATTAGATTGCTCATAAACCTAATCGCTTTTTCTACATAAACACAGCGTGATTGCTCTCTGAAAATGCTTTTCCTTTATTTTTAAAGTAGGCTCAGATTTCAACTATAGATCATATTATTATAAACTTTCTTGGAAAAATGTATTTTATGTAAACCATGTTTGCTATTAATTCATTTAGGGCTAAAATACGTTCATTGTCTTCCAATCGAGTCGAGTTGACATTGGAAGCCTGCCACACCCGGACTGTTAAACCAACGCATTAGCACGTCAAAGCCCATTGAGCCAGTATTGGCTTTAGTATTCCCCCCTTCTCCCCTCAATTCAATTCAATTCAAGGTGTTTTATTTGCATGACAGATGGGTACAAGCAGTGTTGGGTATGTATATTGTAACGCTTACGGCAGACAGGCACTGTGTAGGAGCCGACGCACCAGAGCAGTGCACGGAGGGAGCGTCTGCATTTATAACTTAGTTTTTAAAATTAGTCAAGCAATACGAAGCATCTCCTTTTACTTAGTGCCTGAGCATACTGCAATGCGTGTGAAGCCCATAAACGATATTAATTTTGGAACTTAAATATACAGTATATGGCTGGTCTCGGTACTTTAAAGAAAACATACACACCAGTATTCCATTTCTCCCTAAACATTTTAAGCATCGAAGTCTAACGCGATACCGGAGTCAACAAGCATACTTTTAGAATTTGATTAAAAGGGAATATAATATGGAATCACGTATCTCAAGAATTTAAAGACCAGACAATCGCAAACTCGTTTTCAATAAAATTATTTTATTCATTCAGCAGTTTGTGAGAGGGACATCCAGCAGGGAGAGACACACACACCGGTTTTCATTTACAAAATTGTTTTTTTTCAATTCCTCTTGTATAACAGGAATGTTTTGTTTGTGGACAGACTGTTAGACAAGAGGAAAAGACCGCCTCCTCCTACGAAGCATTTCGTTGATCCGATCACAAATTCTTTTCCAGTCATACGCAGCAAGGGTTGAGAATCTCCGATTCACCATTGTACTAATGGTTTCCTGGAGATTGCAAGGCAAGGCACTTTTGCCTCTGGACCCATCGAAATTTACAGACGTGGTCCACCCCCAGTAAATTTCAAAAGTCACAAGATTTCGAAACACGAGGGCGGCGTAGCGGTCGGCTCTTGCTTTCCCGTCTATGCCGATGCACTGCAAGTACAACCCCCCCTCCATCTCCTGGGTGATGGGTAGCAGTTGGACATCTGGGAGAATTATTCGTCCCACTGGCATCTGTGAATTCCGCTGTGCTTCCTGGGGGGAGATAGCCGGCGGGGACAGCATCAACAGAGGCAGGGATGGAGTGTCCTGAGGCGGTGTGTGCTCTGCGGGGGGCAGAGCTTCCGCCAGGCATTGCAGCCTGCGCGGCCGGGGAGAGGCACTTTTCGGGAGACAGCTGCTCAACTGTTTGACTGCTGGAACTCTAGCCTCCCAATCCTCCCCAGTAATGCATCGTAATGCTCCCGCTGCTGCCGAAATGTCTCCATACAGGTGGTGCTTCTACAGGTTGGCACCCTGGCCAGTGGCCGAGAGCAGAGACCCACGGCCTGTGGAAAAATAACATAATTCAGGTAAGAAATAAAGTCACACAGTAGTATTCATCAGTCGCGGAACAGAAGTCAAAATAAACTTTTCTTTTTTTCCCGTCTTACCGCTTTCTTTTTTACTGTCCTGGTGGTAGATAGTTTCGCCCGTGCGGTGTTTTCTTGAAGAACAGGCTACGAAGAAATAATTATAATTGAATTTAAAATTCAAAACGGCAATAATACCTTGTAATATGCGCTGTAATCGCGTATTTCTGATGAAGTCTGCTGTATTTGCTTACCCTTCGCTCTTTGGAAGCTGGGGCAGCAGAAGCACCCCGTCTCTTCCCGTAAAACGCCTTGGTCTCCATACTGTACTATGGTCGCTGTATTGCAGGTTCGCAGTTTTTTTTTTTGTGATGGGAGCTCACCCAATCCCTTGGTGTCTTTTATGCGTCACACATACTGTATTTCAGCGCCATATATTTCACGGATATTATGGAATATAATGGATGGATATCTTAGTTATCTTTCTAGTTCGCAGGTTTGCATGCATAATTTAATTTTGAAAGCCACTGAGACATCAGGTACTACTGTTGTATTTATGAAAAAGAAACAAAACAAAAAACATACTAACAACTGTGCCATCCTACTCCTTAGTTAATACATTTTATTATTCATAAACAGTTAACATTGTTAGCAAAATATTTTGAATTATATTTAACCCTATTTTTTCTTTAGTTTTGTATTTAACTTATTATATGATAGTCAGACTTAATGTATATTTGAACAATGAAAATATATTTTTACAAGATTTTACATTAAGCACTTAAAATTAATATGGTTAATAATAGTAAACTGTAACATGCTGTAACAAGATCGGTTAAACTGCGAAGAAAATGCTTTCAGAGAAAATGTTTCAGGTGTGAAGAACATAGATCTCCAATGCAATTTCAACCAAACCTGTTCCCACATACCCTGCCCCCACTACCATTAGAATATACACAAACATTTTAGCGTTTCATTCTGAGCAGAAGACCCTCACACCTGAAGAGTGCTGGCTGTGACGAATTAAACCGGTTTTACAGGTTTCAATCACAGACCATGTGACATGGGACTCAGTAAACTAAAACACAGCGCCACTGGATTTGATAATACCTAACCAAAATCCGCAATATGGAAACAGAACCTGTGTAATTGTTGATAGATGATGTACTCGTAACATTTTTTCAAGACGAACTACAACATTTAAAAAATGACTTGTATGTACTTGATATGTCTAATCAATCCACGGGTTCCAGCACAAAACGAAACTAAAACGCATACTGTTTCGCGCTTCTTATTAGTTGCTCAAAAGTAATTTGACCGTATGAAATGCCTAATATAAACCTAGAAACATATACGTGAGCAGTACTTAAGCACTGTAGTATCGGTGTTAAGACATACCTCTCAAATACTGTAAATCAAGTGAAAAATATCTCAAGACCGATTCTGGTCGTAATGAAACCATGTTTCGTGTATGTTTTCTTTTTCATCTTGAAATAACTCATTTCTAAATACCTTTTTCACTGTTAATATCTTGCAGCAACTTTGCGACAAAATATACACTCTGACAGTTCATCCTGCTACCAACATTAAATAAAACAAATCTTAAGATTTCTATATTTATGTCTTTATTTAGTGGTTTCATTCGAAGCTTACAATGTTTAGGGAGAAATGGAATACTGGTGTGTATTTTTTTCTTTAAAGTACCGAGACCAGCTATATACTGTATGTTTACGTTCCAAAATTAATATCGTTTATGGCCTTCACACGCGTTACAGTATGCTCCTATTCTTTTTATGCTCAGCTACTAAGATTTCCCTTCAGTGGTAAAATTCAATATCTACAACGGGCACAGTAAAGACGTTTACAGTAAGTCTTTCTACGACAGACCAACGGATCACGAGTGTCCCTGTCGGTCAACCAATCACGCACCGCGGTACCCCGTGTCATCTTACCTGCGGTACGTGTCTGTACCGCACACTTTGAATGGCTGCATCTGTAGGTGGGTCTCAGGACATCCAAACCTCAATGCTGAGCGAGGAGGAAAGTGTGACCCGGAAATATATAGCCAGACAGAGAAGCACAGGAAATTAGAGACAGGACAAAGTAGGAAAAAGTAGGAGCGCACACTAACTGTAGAGGGCATGACAGGTAGGTTATTTGGCTTCTGGAAAAATTGGCCTTGTGCGTGTGCATGTATGCATTTGTGTGTCTGTGTCCCCTGCGATGGTCTGGTGTTCCGCCCAAGGTGTACCCCGTCTTGTACCTGACCTATTGCTTGCCAGGATAGGCTCCAGCTCCCCTGCAACACTACAATGGATGAAATGGTTAAAAATTGATACATTCAGTGTACAATGAATATTTCTATTAATAAAACCTGAAAAAGGATAAAAAGCAACTTACAGACTCACTGAAAATGGAAACAGTTAAAGCTAATGCCGCCATAGAGGAAGCTGAAATGAAAACAATTAACTTACTGTTAGTGGCTGACTGAATGGTTGTGGTTATCTTTTTATTTGGATAGTAAGTACTTAAGTAAGTATAGTTTAAAAACTCAGCTGAAACACATGCAGTACCAGCTTTGGGTAGCTACTTTAACCAGAAGTATTTCTTAAGACAGAGCACAAGCCAGACTGAAAAACAGTCCTTTTGAGTAACACAAAATAAAAAAATCTTACTATTTGAATTCAATTCATGCTATGAGTGAAATAATATTAGGTCTTGTATGTCTCATCTAGCAGAACTGTCAGAATTCAGAATGAACCATACAGAAGTTTGAAAGCAGACTCCAGCCAGCTCATCCCAGGAGCTCTCATTAAGACCTTGGATCAATCATTTACTTACCAATTGACTAAAATTGGCTGAATGCATCCCTGTTATCTGTAACCATTCTTCTGATATTGATGTCATGATACCCGAGACACTATTGCCTCGGAACTGCTAGCTTGAAATTGGGTACGATTGACTGGACCAGGTATTGTCAACAATATTTGTGGGGACCCTTATGTCTTTGGGTTTTTTTGAAGTGAAGGAAGAAAGATGTTTCACTTTCAGTCCTTTATTAACACTTTAATTCAAATAATAATGTGCTTGGCCAATAGTTTTGTTACCTGCTGTAAAAAACAATGGGTGTCATTAGTCAGATCAGTTGGAATCTACAGTATATAAGTGGAATTATTGAAAAGTATTTTATTATGTTTAATAAATCATAACTAACCTTTTAAAAAGGTTAAACTGTCAGTACTTCTGTTTTCAAGTACATGATAACTAGACATTTTATGCCAAACTAAGAAAGTGTTTTGCATTCCACACGCTCTGAGAAACGCCTTCACATTGTCACACGCACCCACTTAAACAGACGCTCACACCGCAACTAATCTAAACCCTCCTCTTTTTCCTTACTGTCACTCACTAATTTGGATTCTCCTTGGAGCTCCCTAGTGTGCCTATCCTTCTTTTAACAGTACGAGCTCTTCGTTGCTTCCTGGACTCTCGCTAGTTTCTGACCTCGTTTCTGCCTTTGGATTTGTGTCACAGTAAGGTGAATCCTATGGGCGAGGAATGTTCCTGCCTTGTGTACGCCTACGCCACCTAGCAATACAAACAGGGTGGTAGGGCCCCTCTACATTACCACAGTTTCTGTTATCTCCCAGAATCACCAATGCACACACAGACCAGCGACAAGCGACATGTATTGTATAAGTGCCCTTTTATTTTCTAACTACATTCACATTCACTGTCACACAAAAACACAATGAAAACAGCATTTGCAGCAGCAAAAGGTCCTTCCCAGGGTCATAATGAATACAGAGGGGCAGCAGTCTTCCCTGTAAAATACTGAAAGGGGCCACTCAAACGTTTCTACTTAGTAGCTCTAGTCTTTGATGGCCCACTTGAAAGAGAGGGGTATCGCCCAGTCCTATTTTCCCAGTCTCTGTTCAGGTAACAATAGAAATCCTCAGTGGGCTATATTACATTCCCCTTAGTTTGAATCGGCTAGCTGTGCCAATTTCCTTGTTCCTCGCCTTCAGGTGTTAAAAGTCTCTGTACAGTACCTCTGTTCCAATGCCAATGTCTCTCATTGTCGTCAGTTACTGAACCAGTAGTTCCTTGCCTCCAGGTATTAGAAGTCTCTGCACAGTACCTCCGTGGTCTCTCACTCTGCAGCATCCCTTGTCGGGACCCCCCTCTGTTCTCTCTCAGGTGTTTTTATCCCACTCCTTAGCCAATCCCTCTCAGGTTTGCCCAGTAATTTTCCAGGAGGAAGCTTGTGATGTTTGAGGGGTGTGTGAGTGCCGAGCTAGGTGTTATGGGCCCTTATTACCTGTTCACTCTCCAGCTCTCCTTCCTCTTCCCTTGGTCTGGATAAAACTGGCTCAGCGACTCCTCACACCTCCAAGTATCAATACCTAATTGCTTCCTGACCGACTTGGGTTTGACCGTTGTTACTGACTGTTCCTGCTAGAACAACTGCAGTCGCCACCCTTGAGTGAGAGGAAACACCATCCTGGAAATCAACATAACCTAATCAATTCCAGCCTGCTACTGCCTCAATGGCCCACATCCTGCGACATTTGTTGTCTCGATTGAATTGTCCCAACCTGGTTTTGACTTTTGCCTGCCCATTATTTTTGGAATATCAGGACTTGTGTTTCTTATTTTGTAACCTTTTCTGTAAGGACCTCCTGCTATATAGTTTCAAATAAACATTTGGGGGTAGGAAAAACCCAATTCCTGCTTACTTCCATCTTTCCGGTATGTATTGGTACAGTTTAAAGTGAATAAGAAGTGTATCTTGGATTTAAAATAAAATTTGTCACACTTTTAGAGTAAATGCTTCTAGCTTCAAAGGATATTTAAGAGAGCTGGGAGGTCCGTTCAGCAGAAACAATTGTAACATTTACAGTACCTAAGTATACTAACTTCGGTAAGATGTGGGTTAATGATTGTCAAGGAGTTATACAGAAACACACAATATAAGATCACATTAAGAGCGCAGAGAAGAGGGAAGAAAGAATAAGAAGGAGGAAACAACGAGAAGAGAGAGGAGTTGTGAACTGAAGCTTGTGCCAGGTGAGAGCCCCTACTTCATGGTCATCCAAACCTGACTGGACTTAAGTATTTGAATCTTGTTAGAGAGAGCATGCTATTCTGTGTTTTTTGGCAACTTGGGCTTCCTGGGTAAAAGATTACCTAATGAATAATTGCTCTTGCAGCACATCCCTGGCTCATACATAATTAAAGGGGGGTTCCTCCCAACAGCCAAAAACCTTATATACTGGTTGCTATTCTCCTCAACCAGGAGAATCCTAGTTAAGTTTTAAATTCACTATTCAAATCACAACTCCTCCACATTAATTAGGGTTTGACTGCATACAGTACATATCACAAAAAAATGAATACATTAATTTGTAATCTGTGTCTTTGTTGACAGAAACTCATTCAAAGAAAACAAAAGAGGGCTGAAAAAAATCTGCAAAAAATGAAATGTCAATATAAAGAAGCCTAGTCAACAAATTTTCTAGGGTTGCCCTTTATCTTTGATTTATCTGTCATTTAAAACCAGAAAAATTAATAAGGTATTGCTACCATCCTTTTTTCATAGTATACTGCAAAGATCAAGTCACCACAAATTAAAATAAATAGCAACAACCCAAGAGATCTTGTCTCAAGTGCAAGATTTACAGCAGCCTTTCAAGTAACAATTTTAATTTTGTGCATTTTAATGAAAACTACTTCACATGATTTCATTTAGCAAAGGCATCCATGGTATGGGAAGTGATAATTATATTCAAACATTAATTTAGGCGAAGACAGAGGGGAAAGAATGATGAATGGTGGTCATGTATATATTGTATATACATGTTCATTCTCTCTTTCTTTCAGTGTCTGATCAGTCATATTAAAATGACAAATAATTGCAATTTCTTCATGAAGGAATGATGTGAGCTTTCCATTCGAAAAACACATTAGGGACCAACTGTGTCCATTTGTTACATTTTGCCAGGGAAGCACAAGACTTAATGAAAGTGAAAGAAAGGACACTGATGGAGGACGGTGACACTATCCCTTTGTCTGGAGTGGAGCCCTGACATGGGTATTAATAAGCAGATTGGGGAGTTCAGCCTCCTGTCTCTGTGATTGTCGGGTGCAGGGGATTTAGAAGCAAGCAAGTAATGTAATGAAATATCTTAGCCAGGAGGATTGAAAGAAGAGAACTATTAGCCATACAGGGTCATGGTGCTAACTGTCCCTTGTTGCACAAAGTAATACCTTTCGATTTCTGAAAGCAAACACAATTTCAATAGAAAGATTAATAGGATTCTTTTCATTTGATTGTTTATCAGATGGCTTTAGCTTCAAACTGTATTCATGATGGTTGAACTGTAAGAAGTGAGACTGCTTTTCACATTATTTATTAGTCTAACCTTTTCATAACCTCTTATCAAAATCTCCTCATGTCCGTTTAAATGACTGAATGTCACTGTCAGCATAGATAGCAAATTGAGATATACACTCTCCTCAGGCAGATACCATAGACTTTACATTGCAGGAAAATTAAAAAAAAACTATAATATTATTACAGGGCATGTCAAAGTAAATAAAGAAGTTGGACCCGTTTTCTCTTGAAGTGTGGCACAGAACTAGTAGCCATATCACCCTGCAACTCACAACTAGCAACCCACTGAAGTTAAGCAGGTGTGAGCCTGGTCAGTACCTGGATGGGAGACTTCCTGGGAAAAAATAAGGTTGCTGCTTGAAAAGGTGTTAGTGGGGCCAGTAGGGGGTGCTCACCCTGTGGTCCATGTGGGTCCTAATGCCCCAGTATAGTGATGGGGACACTATACTGTAAACAGGCGCCATCTTTCGGATGGGATGTAAAACCGAGGTCCTGACACTCTGTGGTCATTAAAAATCCCAGGGCGTTTCTCAAAAGAGTAGGGGTGTAACTCCGGCATTCTGGCCAAATTTCCCATTGGCCTTTACCAATCATAGCGTCCTAATAATCCCCCTCTATGAATTGGCTTCATTACTCTGCTCTCCTCCCCACTGATAGCTGATGTGTTGTGAGCGTTCTGGCGCACTATGGCCGCTGTCGCATCATCAAGGTGGATGCTGCACATTGGTGGTGGTGGAGGGGAGTCCCCATTACCTGTAAAGCGCTTTGAGTGGAGTGTCCAGAAAAGTGCTATATAAGTGTAAGCAATTAAATGACTTTGGCAATCATATACAACATATAAAGCGAAACATACTTTGCACTTTTTTCCAGAATTCACATGGATCAGGAATCCAGAGAAGAAGGGAATAGTGTCTCTGTTCAATTCCTTAGGTACCAAATAAGTGGGTCTGGTGAAATGTATTCAAGACAGGGTTTATGGGAAGAATGGGATAACACAGATTTAGAATCTGTATACAACGAATTACTTCATTTTAAAGGTATGTAATTTGATACACCAAATTGATTTATTTCAAAGGTAAGTAAATCCACCCATTTTCCAACCAGAAACATGGTCATAGGAGAGCTGGAGCCTATCCCAGCAAGCAACAGGCAGGATACACCCTAGACAGGATGACAGTCAATCACAGGGAGACACACACATGCACACATTCATACCAGAGACACTTTTCCCAGAAGTCAATTACCCTACCAGCATGTCTTTGGACTGTAGAAGGAAACTGGAAAACCCACTTAAAAACAGGGAGAATAAACAAAGCTCCAGGATCCCAGCAATGCTAATTACTACACCACTGTGGTGGTGTACAATGCACGGTGCTTGAATGCAAAATAATTCCAGTGTTTAAACTGGTAGTCAATAGTTTGCTTTTATAACCAGTCTCAATTTACCTGTTATCAGCCAACGGCAAACTACCCCACCTCATACCCAGCACTGGTGATTGGGGTAAGAGAATAGAAAATTCATGACCAGTGGAACTGTTCTAGCCAGTAGTAGGTTTTATATGCTCCCCTACTGATAGGACTTTTATTCCTGCTGATTTTATTGATGCTGAAATAATCTGCTTTTGGATTGCAGTTAATAATAACTGTCCTGTCAGAATCTATCATCAGAGCCAGTACTTGACATGCACATGTATTTGTACAAATAGATATTACAATAAAGGTAATGAAAACGTGGTAAAATATAGTATTTTTTTTTCCAACAAGAGAGCAACAAGAGAATTAACTTCAGAATGTATGACAAATTGTATAGAATAACCCACAAACTCTCAGTAAAAGCAGTTGGAAAACTTAAGCTGAAATATGTAATTTTCTTCTTTGCTTTTTTATTTCAAAAACCTTTATATACTGTATTTTCTAGAGCTGAATGCAAAATGAACAACCTTTTCAACTTAATTTAAAAAATAAGCCACTCAGTGTTTTGCAATGCACACACAAAACAAGTAGGGATCCTGACCACTGAAAAGTATTGCCTTATGTCCTCCAAACATTCTATCTCTTCCAAGTTGAACACACAAATAACTCTTAATGCTAACATTAGGTAGCCTTGCAATCCCTCACTGTGGCTCACTCATCCATTTTCCCTAGCCCTGTGTATTAGTATCAGTCATTGTGGATCGTGATCCAGAATATTCTTGTGCAGTGAAAAACAATGGAATTAGACTTAGTGCTGGAGAAGATTACTTTTTGACTCACAGGCAGGGTGGTGAAGAGGGGAACCTACGTAAAGATTTTCTCCAGCTGGACAAAAATGTATTGCAGCTGCCAAATAGCTTTATTTTAGCACTTTGTCACTTTCAAGTGATGATAAAATGGCCACAGTGCGGCTGTGTTTTAATTTCATGGGTGATCATTTGTGCTGAGGATGTCCCTCCTTCTGATCCCCTCTCATTGAGGGCAATGACAATGGAATTGCCCTGCTCACCCGGTGATTCACAATCAACAGTGACTCTGATCTTTTGGGAGGAATGAGGAACAGTATCTGTCTTCTTTACAGAACCAATTTTATGGAAACCTCATCAATGAAGACTAAACTGAATTCCAATCCTAAAATAGTTTTTTTTAAATGATAAATGCATTGAATATTATTTTGTTATTAATTGAAATGTTTCAACCTTTAAAAGTTTAAATGTGTTCTATTTCCAAAGAATGGCGTAATTATGTCTAGCCAAAAAGAATAAGGAGCAAATCTGTTACAAAAAGAGGGCCAAGAAAACAGAAGAAGAAATAATTTCAAATCCCCATTTTATCATTTGTCTTTATTGGCCTTAAGGTCAGCTGTAACTTGTAGGTCAACACCTCCACTGGAAACTCATTGTTTTTAGATTTTAAGACACCTCATAGCTTAGCATTATCCTCCTCTTATAAAATATTGTTCTCAATAATTGCTTTCATGGAGAGAGAAGTAGAGAGGTCATTAAAAGGGTTAAGGAAATATGATAGATTTCTGTTCTTACATGATAGAAATATCAGGGTCCTTATACACTTGCTATGAAGTCCCCCGTTTTAGATGAAACTAGCAATTTACGTTATCACTAACTGAGCTTGTGTGAAAGTGTTTTTCCATCTTGATTCTCTTTAACCATAATTTTATCAATAGGATGCCCAATTGTCAATGTTAGGATGATCACTCTGTGACCAACATTAATTTAATGGCTGATTGTCATAGCATGAGAATGCACAACTTTGCTTAGAGTTACCCTATATGAACTCAAATATTATCCTGAACAGTAGAAGGTAGCCTTATTGATGTGATAATAGGGTTGTAACCTCTGTTCCTGAAAGCTGATTAATCCAGCAAGAGTTTATATCACTTATTAATTTGGTGCCTCACAAATCTTGCTCAAACAGTTTGTTACAGATAAACAGAGGTGTCCTTTACTACTGCTAATATTAGTATAAATAATATATGCTATTATAATTATTATTAATAATAATACTTTGCTAATAGAAATGTGTTTTTCAGTGTTAAATAAAGAATCCTTAAGCTGCAACAAAGGTGCAGATATTGGTCTTAACATTATTCCGATATAAATTGTGAAAATCTGTTTTCCCCTTCTCCAAAGTTATTGTTAGAGCCACTCCAAACTTGTTTGTTAAACACAGTTTGTTTGAACTAACCAAGACATAAACCTCTTTTTCATGGTAAATGAAGATTGAACCTTGGAGAATCTCTAACTAAAGCAAAACAGAGTTATTACTGTTTAAATAATAACAAAACAATTATAAAAAAAAGTGTTTTCCACAGTTCTATTAGTGTCTGCTGTGTGTTTTATCTGCCGGAGCTGTTCTATCTCAGGTGTTGTGAAAGCCAGGTGAAGGCGAGGAAGACTGAAGTTCATCAGCCTGCGATAGAGGGCTGATGATGCAAAGCTTAGCAGTGTGTTACTGTTTGTAGTCTGTTGTGCAATTAGAGGATTTACTGCAGATTTATCCAGCTCTGCAGTTTGAACACTATAAGTCACCAGATACTGTGCCTTTACGTTATCCACAGGCAAAATGTGTCTCTCCCGTTTAGTGAACAACACACTCTCCACCCCTTTTACTTATTTTTTAGCCTATCCATCCTATTTTCACAAAGCTCTGTCATTGCAACATCTATCCTCTCTTCCAACTTTCTCAAGTCCTCGTTCACTTCATCCCACAAGCCTTTTACTGCTACATAAACATTTTCTTTATTTATATTATATTTATAACATTATATTTTCACTCCTATCTCTTATAGGGTGCTTTTTATCTAATTTTCTAGCTTTTCCAAGCTACTTATTTTAATTGCTAGCTCTTGCTGGCTTTTTTCACTGTTGTTCATTTTATTTCCTAGCCTGTCAAGAAACTGCATTATGGTTCACATTTCCACCTGTCCTACAATCATCCCCGTTGCTTGTTGTGCAACTGCCACTATCACTCTGTTTCAGGTAGAGACTTCACTCACCTGAGACTTTAATTGAGATTAATCTCATCATGTATTCCTGGATTTCTGCCAATGTTAAGTTTAAGAAAAAGCTGTGCCAAATGAGATCTAATTCTACTGTATATAATTATTACTCTTTCCCAACAGCAATTTAAACCAGAAAACCCTTCGCTTACACCAATTATTTAAAATATGGGGTTAAATAAAGAATAGATTTGGAAATAAAATATTTAAAATAAATAATAGTAACCATAAATGTCAAGGGTATACAGTACCTGTGCACTAGGTATAATCTGAGGGAAGTACGTTCTTTATTTCTTTGGCTCTTAACAAAACAAGACATCTCTGAGGTCCATGTTCTACTATCGCAGAAAAACCCAGATTGCTAACTGTTTAACCTAAAATCATATTCAAACCTAAACCAGCCAACAAGAGAAATACACTGTATCCTATATTAACAGAATATGACCCAGTGCTAAATCTACCTTCCTAAAATCCTGGATGTCCTAGATTGAATAGGAGTCTATCACCTATTCTAAATGTATCCATCACCAGCCTGAGTTTTCCACAACACAGGAATTTAGAATTACCTTAAAGGACAGCAAGTTCTGTTAAACAAATTTCTAATTACTTAGCACGACTCTGGTTTCCAAGACTGATCAGAACAAGATCCCTTCCCCTGGATCACTTATTTTTCCATTCCTTTCCTCTCTGTCACCTTATGTCTCCTGTGTCTTATTATTCTCTTTTGGGTGTTTAATGTTTACTCTTTATTATGATGGAAATCTTGCTTTGATGATGGAAGAGTTTACCGGTCTTACTTCTTTTGTGGCTGGACACGTCCGACTAATAAAGCGCTTAGTTTTGTACTAAAAGAGCCTGAGTTCTTGTCTCCATCCTCGCTGAGCCTGTCGTGCTACAATTGGTGTAAGAGCAGGAAGGATGGAAAGGAATTGGTGACACAGGTTGGACTCAGAGTACCGCTGGTTCCCCCAGCAGGCGAACAACCCCCTAAATCACCTTCTGGGGCCGAGCAGCAGTCTACCTGGCGGAAGAAGGACTATTCCCCGTGTTTTCCCAGCCGATGCGGTGGAAAAGGGATGTCAGACCCGCGGGGACCAGCCCCGCCATTCCTGAACCTAGATGGCGGCTCCTAAATGGCCAAGATGGCCTAGAGCTTAGATGGCGGCTCAGCAACATGGTGTTGGTGTCGGCCCTCTGGAGGCGGTTTGGTGGAGGTGGAGAGGTCCTTAGCCCGCCAGGGTTACCCTACCCTCTTGGAAGAGGCATACCGGGAGATAGTGCTCCAGGTGTTCCTCAGGGCCCTGGCACCGAGGGAGCTGCAGTCCCACGTGATGCTGGTCAAGCTGGTCTCCTCAGAGCAGGCTTTGGCTCTGGCTGAGCAGGCCAATGCTGTGTTTGAGGAGACTGGCTGGCAAAGCCGCAAGGGTGCTCCCTGCCGGGCAGCGGAGGCTGCATTGGAGGAATCGGGTGGGAAGGACAATATGACCAGCGAGGCGACACCAGCAGAGCGGCAACAGTGGGTCACTTGTCACCGCTGTGGAGAGAGGGAGCACTTCACCCGGGAGTGCCAGGCGCTGGAGCCCCAGGGCCACTGGAGGCCACTGGGAAATGGGAGCCTCTGTTAGATCTGTTAGTGGCAAGGGATGAGGGATGAGGACTGCACCCGCACGGCTCTCGGAAATTGACACTGGGGATGCGCGTCCCATTTGCGTTCCGCCCTGGCGAATGGCCCACGTCAAGAGGGCAGCCATAGAGTAGAAGGTTCGGGAGATGGTCATGGCGGGAGTGATCAAGCCTTCTGCGAGCCCGTTGTCTGTTCCGGTCATTTTGATCTGGAAGAAGGACAGCTCGTGGAGATTTTGTGTTGACTACAAAAAACTGAATAAGTTCACCCGGAAGGACTCCTATTCGCTGCCACGGATAGATGCCCTGGATTACATTTCTGGGTCGACCTGGTTAAGTTAGCTTGACTTCTGCTGTGGCTACTGGCAGGTTCTGCTTGGTCCCAAGGCTAGCCCAAAGACGGCCTTCTCTATCCTCCAGGGACTCTGGCAATTCACAGTCATGCCTTTCAGACTGTGTAATGCCCTGGCGACATTTGAGTGGTTGATGGAACGAGTGCTGGTGTCGGTCTTCCGGAGCAAATGCGTGGTGTACCTAGATGACCTGCTCGTGCATGCCCGGGCTATTGTTGGCTTGCATCTGGCGGGCCGGGTAGAAGCTCAACCCTGGGAAATACAGGCTCCTGAGACGGGAAGTTACTTTCCTGGGGCATGTGGTCAGCCCGCACCGTGGCGGAGCTCCGCAGTTTCCTGGGGTTGACGTCTTACTACCAGAGGTTCGTTTGTGACATCGCCAGCCTCACTGCCCACCTCACGGAGAAGGGGAGCCATTTTGTGTGGGACTTGGAATGTAAGGCGGGCTTCCGGGGGCTATGGGAGACTACTTCAAGCCCTACCTGTTCGGGACTCATTTTAAACTGTGGAAGGGCAATGCATCCCTCACCTGGGAGTTCAATTTCAAGGAGCTGGAGGGCCAAATGGCTAGGTGGATTGAGATCCTGCAGGAGTACGACTTCACGGTCATGCACCGCGCAGGGTCTCGCCACTGAAACGTAAATGCTCTCTCACGGCACCTCTGCGAGTGGGAGCAGCATGAGGAGGCTGCCTGCAGCGAGGTGGAAGCGAACACCGCAGCCTTGTCCCTGAGCGGATCGTTTGGTGAGAAGCTGGCCCGGCAGGAGAAGGTAGACCCCAGTGCTTTTTTTATTGGGGTCTCTCCCACCAGGATGTGGAGCATTTCTGCCAGGCGTGCATGGTCCGCGTGGCTCAGAAGGGTCCTCCTAAGTGTTCATGGGCGCTCCTCCCACAACAGGTGAGGGTGCCCATGGAGGGGGTGGGGATGGACATACTGCTCCCATTTCTGGGCAGCTAGGCGGGCAACTGCTATGTCCTGGTGGCAGAAGATCATTTTACAAAGTGGCCCAAGGCTTACACCCCCTGGATCAGTTCACAACCACAGATGCTCTGTTGGAGGGAATGGTGGATCTGGTGTTTGGTTCACCGCTGGGAAAAGAGCTGGTGCAGCCAGCCGGGCCGGATTACGAGTGGGACCTGCAGCAGCAGATGCTGCGCATACACAGCTTCTCCTGGACCCACCTGACTCAGGTGGGTGTACGGTAGAAACGGTATTATGATCTTCAGGGGTACCCCCTTCAGAATGGGGGATCTCATCTGGGTCTACAACCCACAATGCTGCAGGGGGCTCAGCCCAAAGCTGACGCCAGAGTGGGAGGGATCTGGGGAGGTCCTGGAGGTCATAGGTGAAGTCTGATACCGTGTACGGCTTGGAAAGCGAGGGAGGGTGGTGGTCATGCACCGAGACCACCTGGCTCCCTTTAGGGCTTGCGAAGGGGCGCTTGAACAGGAGGGCAAGGAGGAGCCTGGGGAGCAACGGGGGGCTGAGGGGGTTGACTACCAGACTCCACCTCCCCGCAGCAGGCGTTCTTGCCAGGCGCCGCGGAGCTTGGAGAATTTTGTATGTAACGTAGCCAGCTTATTCGATCCTGGGAAGTCAGGCATTCTGTGTCCGCTCTGCCTGGTGAGCATTCTTCTGTTAGCCTGGCCTCCCTGTATTACCAGGCTTTGACTGGGATCACTCCCTGCATCTGTGCTGAGTCAGGGCTCTGAGAGCTGAAAGGAATCTTAGGATGGGACTTTGGCTCTCATCCTTCGCAGATGCTCCCACAGTGGGTCCAGGGGATGCATGGATATAAGTTTGCACCCAGGCACCTCGGTCAGAGAGTCAGACAGTGAAACTGGGAGACTGTGCTGACACCACATGCCTTCCCTGGTTTTGGAGGGGACCCCCCCAAAAGTGTGAGTGTCTTCAGTCACTGGCTCTTGGGCCCTCTGGCTAGACCACTGTGTAAGGGTTTCATGCCTCACCAGCTTTGTGAGACGCCTCCTCTCAGTAAAGCCCCTGGGGCTAGAACATCTGTGCTCTGAGGAGATTTCTTTATCTGTCCCACACATTGGCCTGTGGGGTTGCCGGCCTGCAAAGTTCAGTGCAGTTCTGTTTATTGCAACTGCAATTAAATGCTTATTTGCATGTATGCTCCAATACAAAAATATTAACGGAATGATAAAGGTTTGGAAAACTCCCCTATGTGTTGGTTTTGCCATATAGAGGAGGAAGATCTAACTCCAAAACTGTCCAAAACTGGTTTTATTTGGAGCACAGACTTTTGGGAGACTTAAGAAATCGTTCTGATGATATTGGAAACTTAATTATAATGCTAGGGAAAGCCTTTGTCTTAAATGCAAAAACCACAAGAAACTTAAACCTTAACAGATTCAAGATGTTTGTAAAACACCCCTGGCACCCTGAAACACTAATTTAAAATGATTAAAAGTATATTCATTACTGTACCTTCAACATAAATGGGGGAAACTAATTGAGGGGGAAGTTTGGGACCCACCTTGACAGAATAAGAGATGCAGCCTTATATATAGTTGAGAGGAATGCAGGTGTCAGGATGTGGAAGAAGGATAATAGTAAGATGGCTGCTGCTCAAGTTGTCTTAACTCAGTGGAAGTCACTGCTTCCTTTCTCATCTGCACCTCTATATACAATGATTAACTGTTATAACTCTATGTTTCTGATCTGTCTTGTGTATTCTTTGGTGTTCTATAAGAAAATGTGAAAATTGCTTATTTGTCCTTACAACTCTTAATATATATAAATAAACTGCTTATATATGTTTCCTGTTAAAAAGCACAGAATAGTGATCTAAGGATAGAGAAAGGATATTGCTTAATTGTCACTTATGATTGTAATTTATTGTTCCTGTGGAAAAAAAAAGACAAAGTTGAACATGTTGAATGTTTAGAATTTATGGAGTGGAAGGAAATTAAAATGGTTTGTTAAAGAAAGTTAAGGAAGAGAAAGAGGTATATTAAGGAAATGAAAATGAGGTATTTAAGAAAGAAAAAAAATGTATTAAAAATAAAGATGTCCTCCGATATTGGGGGGTGGTGGAGGGGAATAAAAAAAAAGATAGGTGGAAAATTCATCAAGCTGAATGACTGAGTCAGGTGTACTGGGGGTCAGCCAGGTCCTCAGGTCTTGGTGAGACAGAGAATACAGCAATGTCCCCTTGATGTCCCTGATCGCTGATGGCTTACCTTTCCCCTTAGCTTGTCCATCTTGTTCTCCACGGATTGTACATTGGCCAAGAGGTCACTCAGGATCGGGGTCCGGTAGCTGCGGTGTTTCACTCTCACTTGAAGTTATGCCTGTCTACCGCACTTCCTTGTCCGTCATGTTCTCCAGTTCTGCTCTGAGTCCGATGGGGGTTCCATATGCAGAGGTACCCAAGATAATTGATTTAGATTCAAATAGGATTTATCTATGTTTAAATCGATGATTCTTGATCCGTTGTCCACAAACACTGGTCGACCATAAATAATTGCTGAAAAGGCAGATTGGATAGAAAAAGCCCACAACACGTAACAGGCAAAGACATACAGACAAGGAGCAACAGTCAACACATCACCACTCTCCAGAACACCTGGCTGCCTGGAGGGCTGCCTCCCAGATCTGTGTGGCCCTCTTTCCTTCTTGGAGCTCAGTGGCAGTTCCGTCCAGGAGCCGAGGGTCCCAGATTCTGGTTGGCAGGCTGAGAAGAGCAGTCTAATTTGGAGCTGGCACTTTGCTGTATCAGCCTACAGTATCTCTTTGGTCGCCAGGGATGAGGACAGCCGGCATCTCCCAGCCCGCTGCACTTCACTTGGTATCTTTTCTTGTTGACTGGCTAGGGCCTCCCTGTTCTGCCAACCAGTTCTTTTTTTTCCTTTTTCCTTTCCATTACTGTCTAGCCTATGTAGTTTAAGCCCTGCCAGCCAGTAATTAATTATTCTATTTTCACCTTACTGTTTTCACCTTCCCTTTCTCCCAGAGCATCCTAGCCCTCAATAAGCTGGGTCTCCTTGAGTGTTCCGCCACTCTCAGGTCACTTGTGCTTGGTGTCTGCTGCATCACCACCCTCGCGACAGTAACCAGTTGCGGTATTACAATGACCTTACAGGTTTCTTAAACAAGTTGATTTGATTACATGTTCTAGATCAGGCATATAAAACAATTTATCAGCGTTAATAATGTGATATATGGGTTGTTTTAGAATGCCAGTGGTAATTCATAAATGAAATATGCTGAGGATGTATAGAATTTTCTTGTATAGAATTAAAGCAAACTTGAAAATATACCAGATACTTCTTTATAGGCTAAAATGTATTGTAATTGTAAAAAAATGTAATAACGAATTAACTTCTCACTAATTTCTTCTTTTAATTGATTTCTATTTTATATATTATATTGCAGGGGTTGGCAACATATGGCACATGTGCCATTATTGTCATGCAAAGGGATTTTAAACGACACAAGCAATGAAAATAAAAGTCTAATAAGGCACAAAGAAATTGAGAAACGAAAGTTCAGAGCTGTGTCTGACTGTTCTGTAATTCTCTACAACATGCTACCCAATGAAAGCTCTTAGGCTTAGAAAAAATGATTCAATTGGTTTATTTCCTATTACTATTTACTATTAGTGGGGCTAACCTATTGTGTTCACAGGAAAACTCTCAATTTGTGCAGCTAATTTTCACGCTTAAGTGTAAAGTCAAACATTTTGGACAAAATGGTGATTGCTAAGAAAGCAAAATGAGATATTTGATCATTTGGCCCTTTTGGAGAGATAAATGCAATTAAGATCTTTTTGTGAGAAAAAGGTCAAAACTACTCAAAACCAGATGATGAAATGGGGTTGCAAAACTAATATTTACAGCAGACATCCTCACACATACAGTAGCACACCACATGAAAGTTTGCACAATCAGTGTTGCCAAGTTTGGACTGTACATGTGAGAACTATCATTAGAATTTTCTGTCAGATTTTAGGTTTTCCAGTGTTTTTCCAGTGGTAGACAGCTTTATGCCAACAACATGGATTTTTCAGTGGATAGATGAGGATTTTGAAATGCTGCTAATTACAGTGATCAAGCTTCTGGAACTCAATGTTCTGGGATCTGAGAACCACACTTGCAGCTGCTGAAAGCAATAACTGGATCTCTATCACAGTCTGTAAGAAGTCCCTGCCAATTAAATTTGACTGTTTGAAGAAAGTGACATTTTCACTGTTCTCAGCATTTGCATCAGTATAACTCTGTGAACAGGTATTATAACATATGAAGTCAGTGCTTTGTTCCTACTGTAGCTGGTTAACTGAACACTCAGGCGCTTGTGTGCTGCTTAAACTGTCAAGCTATGAGCCTGAGATTGGATAACACAGAGAGGGAATACAAAGGGAAGATGTGCATAAATATTAATTTTAGATATTATATTTTAATATTATTTTTTCATTAATCATAATGTAAGTGGTGTTATGTGTTAAATGTAATGTTAGTGCAATATATTGACATTAAAAAATATCAGTGACATGCAAATCCGTAAAAAAACAAGTGCATGAGCTAAGTTTTGTGTTATGTTACAATGGGTGTTTCATTTGCATTTTTTTCATTTGAAAGATGGTCCTGACTAGGATGAAGTTTGGAACTAATCTTTTTCTTCTCTAAAAACGTACTAGCTAGTCCATTTAAACTTGAATGTATAATGCACACAGCTTCACACAGTAGAAGATTGATCAAAGCCTTCTCTATCACAGAGAATGATGTTAGGTACAGTATGTCAGTTACCTAACTAACATATTGTTCTGTGATTCTGTGCTTTCCGGTTGATTGGTGTGACTGTACAGCTGAGCCCTGAACTGTTCTTTTTCAGTGATATTTTCCGGGTTAATTTCGAAAGTATGTTTAATAAAGTGTTACAGTTTTGATCTTTCCCTCTGCAAAGGGATCTCAGCACCATATAAGTCAATAATATTGATATCTTACTGCTACCTCATCACTCTAGTGTCTGTTTCTCTTTTCCACATAGTAAATATTAAAATCCTTATTAAAGATCAGAAACCAAAACTACAGTTTTAAATGTTTGCACAAAAACAATCTATAAGCATAGTACTGATTCTTACACCTTGCACAATACCTGACAAAGCAGGGCTCTGGATATGTGCAGTTTCTGTTTAACTGCAGTTTCAAATTGGCACACAGCGAAAGATGAATATATGACATTTATTGGAGCACTGGGACTTAGTGAGATGCCTGTGATTGGCCTGTGCTAAGGTCTTGTTTGAAGGTTACAGTATGTGAAGCCTTTGTCATTAAAAGTCAACCCCGCCAACAGGCAATATCCTCTCTGGGTATTCCTTAGCCTGTGGTGTGTTTGAGTAAAAAAACAAAGTATATCACAATGAATTCTTTTCACAATAATTTACCAAACTTTACCCTCCCTCTCAGTCACTGTTATCTGTTGTAGGCCATAAGGTTCTATGACATTTCAATCAATCAATCAATCAATGTTTATTTATCAGTGCACGAACAGTACAGCATACAGCGATGTTGTCGGCAATGAAAAGCTCATTAAGAGGGATTGAAGAGTAGAAGGACAGGATTTTATAGGGATTAGATTAAATTTAGGATACAATTGCAATTTACAATACAATTTACAGATTATGCGAAAGTTACACAAGGATGAGAGGTATTTAGCGCTCTTTGTATGTGTCCCGAGAGTGCAAGTGCACCCTGTCAGTTCAAGGAGGTTGCCTATTCACCAGCAGCTGTTTGGGTAATTGCTTGCGTCTGCTGTGGTCGGCTGTTTAGCAGTCTTACTGCCTGGGGGAAGAAGCTGTTACGAAACCACCTGGTGGTCTTGGTTTGTATACTTTGGTGTTGTTTTCCGGATGGTATTAGAGAGATTAAATTGGGGTTTGGGTGACTGGGGTCCCTGAGGATAGACCTGGACTTCTTGAGGCATCTAGCAGATTAGATATCCTTCGATGTTCGGTAGCGCACAGCCGGTAGTGTTTTGTGTCAGTTTCACCACCCTCTGGAGTACCTTGCACTCTCGGGCAGAGCAGTTACCATACCAGGCAGTGATGCAGCCGGTTAAGATGCTTTCAGTGGTGCACCTGTAGAAGTTGGAAAGGATGTGTCAGGCATGCCGATCTTCTTTAGTCTGTGGAGAAAGAATAGGTGCTGCTATGCGGTCTTGGCTACGAGGTTGGTGTGGTGGGTCCAGGTTAGATCGTCTCTGACAGCTAGGAAATTGAAACTGTTGACTCTCTCCACTGCGGACCCACTGATGTGAATGGGTGCATGGTCTGTTCCTCGATGCTTCCTTTTGTCCACGATCAACTCCTTAGTTTTGCTGGTGTTAAGAGAGAGGTTGTTGTCCTGACACAATGCTGTCAGCCTTTCGGCCTCCTCTGTATACACGGACACATCACCGTTCCTGATCAAGATGATGTTCGTTGTATTGCCCACGAACTTGATGATCGAGTTTGTTTTGTTCCTAGCAGACAGACATTCACTTAGCAACACATTTGTGGGTGAATAGGGAGTAGAGGAGAGGGCTAAGTACGCAGCCCTGGGGGGTGCAGATGTTCAGAGTCAGGGTGGAGGATATATACTCTCACTACCTGCAGTCCAGGATTCAATTGTAGAGAGGGGAGCTTAGTCCGAGGTCTTGGAGTTGGTGATAAGCCTTGAGGGTACGATCGATGCTAATGCTAATGCTGAAACAATGGATGTTGAATGCTGAGCTGTAATCATCAAACAACATTCTCATATACGTTTCTTTCTTGTCTAGGTATGAGAGGGTAGTGCGTAGGGCAGTGGTGATGGCGTCCTCGGTTGATCTGCTATGTCGGTATGCAAATTGCAGTGGGTCCAAAGTGTAAGGGACGATGGTGGTTTTCTTGAAGCAAGAGGGGACTGTGCATTGAGTAAGAGAGAGATTAAATATGTCCATGAAGATGTCCACTAGTAGGCCTTCAGGACACGACCAGGGATAGCATCAGGGCCAGGAGCCTTGCATGGATTGGTCCTTTTAAAGACTTTGTACATGTCAGCTCTGGAGACAGACAGTGGGTGTTCCCACTAGTTTACTGGGATTTCCTTAGCTGGTTCCATGTTATGGACTTCAAAAAGTGCGTAAAATACATTTAGTTCATCACGGGTAAAAGCGGTGTGAGTCGTGTTGCTGTATTTCACTTTGTGATAGTGATGGTGCGATTTCCATTCAACATATTCCAAGTGTTCCGGTCCCGATAGTGTTATTCCAGTTTTACCCTGTAGTTAAATTTGGCTTTTTTGATGGCTTTTCTGAGATTGGATCTGGATTTTCTGTATGTGTCCTTGAGTGTAACTGTAACCTTTTAGAATTTAGCTCGTACTTTGCCATTTACCCACGGTAATTTACTTGGGTATGTGTGAACAGTAATCCTGGGGATAACATCTACTATGCACTTGCTGATAAAGCTAGTAGCATAGTCCACGTACAGATTAATGTAGTTCCCAGCAGTCTCACGAATAATCCTCAAATAATCCGCCAGTCAGTGGCGGCAAAGCAGTGACTTAGAATAGAGTTCCTCTGACCAGTGCTGGGTGGTCCTTGTCGCAGGTTTTCCTGCTTGAGTTTATGCCTGTAGGCAGGGAGTAGTAGGATCAAGGTGTGATCGCATTTGCCGAAAGGAAGTCAAGGGAGGGCTTTGTAGCCATCCAGGAAGAGAGTGTAAACATTGTCCAATATGTTTGTTCCACGTGTCGGGCAATTTATATTCTGATGCAGGTTAGACATGATTTTCTTCAGGTTTGCGCCACAGAAGTCCCCCACTGTGATAAATGCGCCCTCAGGCTATGAGTTTTCATGTCTGCTTAGGTGTTCGTGTTGTTCCTCCAGAGCTCTCGTGGTGTTTGCCTGCAGTGGAATATACTGTACACCACTGTGAGGACCACCGATGTAAATTCTCTCGGTAGATAGAAAAGGCTATATTTTATTGTCAGGTGTTCAAGGTGTAGAGAGCATGATGATGAAATAGTCTCCATAGCTGTACACCAGGAGTTATTAACCATGATGCACACCCATACGCCCCTGACCTTCCCCGAGTCCATTGTCCTGTCCTGACAGTGGACAGAAAAACCTCTTGGGTGGATAGCGGTATCCGAAATAGATGAGTCAAGCCAGGTTTCAGTAAACGTTAGCAGTTTTTAATGTCCCTTTTGAAAAGCAAACCTCACTCTCAGCTCGTCCAGCTTGTTGTCAAGTGATTGAACATTAGCGAGAAGTACAGTATGCTTGGAAGTGGAGGGTGATTGCTGCATTGTCTCAGTCTGACCAATCTGATTCCAGGTAGTTCAAGTAATCCATCGTTTTTTTTGGTGCAAGCCTCTGTTGAAGAAAACTCTTCACTCAGGTTAGGTGTGCTCAAGCAGAGTCCTTTATTAATGTGCATGGGGAGGATACAATCAAACAGATCTGAAAGTTGTCTCTCACACAGATCTCAGTCAGTTACACAGAGTTACAGTGAGTAACCTCTCCTAAGGAGATGGTAAATGCAATGAGTTTTATTCAGGAAATTCACACAGGAAACCTCATTCTAAATTTCCATATTAGGAGTTGTTTTTTTTCTCTCTACAAAACATTTCTTTGTAATTGACCACATTCTTCTTAAGAAGCAATTTTACCTTGTATATAGAGAAAAGGAAGTAAGTAAACAGAAGGTGTAAAATGAGCTAGACATTCTGCGGTTGTAGCATTAATATCAAAAGTCAAATAGTATGCTCGAATTATCCTTTTATACTGTTGCTAAGCAAAAAGGCATATGAGCAAAGGCAAATAGTTACTATATTATATACTTAATAAAATGTAAATGCTATGATTCTTCTTCACCTGGTTGTGCCGATAGTCGATCCTATGTATATTAGCATTTGTCCGTCATAGCTGATCACTGAACAAGCCTTATGTAGTTAGCAGTACGGAAAATAACAGAAAGCAAAAAAATAGACAGAAACAGCCTTCCTCTACAACTCCATCTTGGTTATTTTACATCACAACAGGCATATCTCTACTTATTTGCACACACAATTTACACATAATGGGAGGAGTTAAATCTGTTTTCCTTTAGTTTGTTAAGCTTAAATTTTAAGATCTTAATTAACCTTATTTCTTTCTTTAAAGATTATTCTTTGTATTTCTCTCAGATTAGAAAATATTTAAATTTAAATAGAATAGCATAGAATCTATTATATATGTTATATAATATAATATGTATATGTAAAAATGTTGTCATTTGGGTGATTTTTTGTTGATTTTTAGTATTTTATAATATGAAATATTTTATAAAATGTTATTTTTAGCATTTGATATTTCATTTGTTTACCTTTTTTATTGCACAAAAACATGATGGAAAAGCATTGTTTAGCAGTAAATACAGTACATTTACAGAATATGCTGTAAATATATATGGAATCTCCCATTGCAGGTCAGTAACTCTTTGCTAGTTCTTTCTCAATGTGATCCAATGAATTATTCAATTTCAAAAAGCCATATTTGCTGGAAATGACATTTACAGTAAGACTAGCTGAATCACCTCAGCTGGCTGTCAACATTTTAATAACCCCCTGTGAAACTTAAAAGCCATTTCTTCTTACCAGTTTTATTAAAACCTGTGAATTTATTGACTACCCTTATATGAATCTGCATGAGTTAATTTCACAAGTTTGAAAATTAAGTGACTAAAGTTATTGGTTGTCTGGAATTCTGTTAACTCTAAAAACTGATTTACTTTCAGTATCATAATACATCTGTAGTTGTGAGATCTAGTTTTACTGATAGTCAGCAAGAGTATTATTCATTCAACACATTAGTTCCCTTCAGTAATATTCATGTTTAAACATACAAAGCCCAATTATCCCCATGTGAAATCTGAGGGCAAACTGGGCAGTTATACCTCTCCAGTAAATTTTCCTTTTAAGTCAGCATTATTTATTCACAGAAGGTACACCACTCCACTCCTGGTGTGAGGATCTTTAATGTCACCCTCCCACTGCACAACCCCTCCTCCCAGATTTGCCTGACAAAAACAACTTGCTGCGCTGTTGGTTGAGGACTATTTATTGTTGCCTCCTGCCTCTTGGTCTACAGCACCTCTGCCAGCTTCCTGAGGACTTGGTCGTGTCGCCATGTGAGAGAGCCATCTTGCAGTCTGACAGAATATGCTGGGGGGTTGTACTGAGGGTACAAAGATGGCAGGCCTCCTCTATCCTGTACCATCAGTGAGATTCTTGGAGCCAGGCAAAATGTCATAGGTAACCCTGATCAGGAAGCTGAAGCATGCTTGTGGGACTTTCCACATGTCCCTGCAGCTGATTTTCCTATTCACCACACTCTCCTACTTCCTTGTCCATCTTCCCTGTTGTCCTTCTCACACTGCTTTCCTCCTCCATCACTCCTCTTCTATCTTTGTTACTTCCATGACAACCATCTCTTTCCTCTCCTTCTTGTTGGCTTTGGACCATAGGCAAAGTGGCTGCCCCCATCCTAGTCCTGCTTGACCTGTTTGGACTGAGACAACCACCTCCTGGTGTTGCAACCTATTCACTGCCTTCTGCATGTCATCTTCTGCTCTCCAACTTCTTCAAGTATGCACCTGTGATTTACACCTCTGATTATCTGGTCGCTGGACTCTCTTAGTCCCACAGTTAGCCTGGTTTTCTCCTGCTTATAGCCTAGGCTTATCAATTTTATAGGAAGCTGGAGAATGTTCCTTCCAAAGAGACCTGTCTCTGAAAGACATTGTGGGAGGGTTAATGATATTTGGATGTACAGTAAGTGTAGGTCTTTACATCCATCTTTTTGACTATTGATGAGGTGATCTCACTTATCTTCAGTGGCCACACAATCCTTTCGTAAATTGGTTGCATCATACCCAGTTTTTTATAAGTAATTGGTTCTGATAAATTTTAGCCAGGTCAGCTGAAAGCAGCTAAAGAAGGACTTTCCCATCTCTGCTGTATAATATCTGCCAAGACTCCAGATGGATTGATCTGCAATCAGGGGGATGCGCTCTTCACCTACCAAAAAGGAGATCTTGTCATTATTTATCCCCTTCATTATCAACAGGCTTCTGGACCCACTTGGCTTAAACTTAGCTCTTCCAGTCTCCTCAATGATCTGGCTGTGCATTCTGCTGTCCTCAGCAAGTTTGTGAGGTCATCCATATAGGCTTGCAGTCGTGGTAAGCACTGCCCTGATATTAGCCTTATACCACCCACAACCTGTCTTGCTCCAATGAGAATGATCTCAAAAGCTGCCACGAACATTGGAGAGATGGAATATCCCATTGCTATTCCAACTTCCAGCTGCTGCAAGCCTGTTATATAACCCTGTAGCACAAAGCACATTTGAAAATACTGAAGTAGTTGATTACCATTCTCTTTATACATTCTGGGATGTAAAAGAAGTCCAAGGCAAATAGGTAACAATAGGTTGGTGCGATCACGATTTGTATGCATATTGGTAAGGTCCAACCAAACGACATACAGGTCAGCTTTCACTCTCTTCGAATTTGCTCCCAGATCACACACACATCCTTGGGAACCTTGAACTCCTGCTTTCTGACAACTGGTGTCTATGTACCCATTTCCTTTTAGGTATGTGATCATTCCCATTATCAGGAATGTAAACTCTTCACCATTCTGATGGAATGCATTGTGTTTTCCAGGCAACTTGTATTAGCCTCCAAACTTTTTTTTAAACTCTTGGACAATTCTTGTATAACTTATAGGGTATCACTTTTGGTCCTGGTGCTGAAGCAGACCTTGCCTTTTCCACCACTTGTCTAATTTCACTGAGTTTCGGTAGTACTGTATCACAAACTACTGTTGGCTCTGCTGAACGTGGTACATACCACAGTGTACCAAGTGGGTCCCCCTTCCTTGGGTCAGTGTACTAGCTTTTAATCTGAGCTTCATGTTTCTCCTTTGCAAGTTGCAGCTTCCCAGGTGCTTTATCCAATCTCTTTCATGTTGAAACAGATTCCTAAAGAACTTCAACGTCTCCTTCTCTTTCCTTTGTCTGCATTTGAAAATATGTTCCGCCCTGCACAATTGACCAAATTTTGTGCTAACTTAGTCCCATAACATCTTCAGCCCCTCCTTCTGCAGCTCAGTTGCTTTCCTCCAGGCCTTCCTCAGTTTCGGTCATCTCCACTCCAACTGGTCTATCTCCTTTCTGTCTTCCCTTCTCTGTTCTAGCTGCTTTTCTTATTGCTACCTCACCTAACGTACTCCTACAGTCCTCATACAAGATATGCAATATTAATATATTCAATAATAATAATAATAAGAAGAAGAATATCAGCTAGTTTATATCTGAAAAAATACCTTTCTGATGGAGTACCAGAATGAAAATCTCTTGGCGAATCAAAAAAAAATCAGACAATAGTAAAAGTAGGTTTAAAATGGAGACATATTACTCTTTGAACTGAGACAGAAGGTTACGAGCTAAAAATGTTCAGTGTCATTCAACTCAGCTGAAGGTATTCAACTGGTATTTTTGTATCCCACAATCTGTAGATGGAACATTTGCCTCCAAATATATTTTTTATTTTGGCAATCTTCCTGATCTTTGTTGAAAAGAGTGGCTGGGAGTCTTAAAGAAGGGAGCTGCTCTCACAGCACCTATCTCAGATCTCAATCTTTTTCAGGAGAACGCTTGCAGAAGAGCACAAAAATAAAAGACAGAGCTGTGACCTGTGATAAAGATGAATGCCACTTGTTAGACTGTCCTTTCAATGTGTGGCAAGTGGGGCATTAGAATACCCTTTGTATCTCAGAGGAGCCCTCCACAGACAGCACCATAAATCACAGAGCCTCCCCACACACAAACACACGCTGCCTTTTGTAAGGCTGGACTGCTTGAACAGGATCAATGAATTCACTTTATTATCCCAGGCAGAGGACAACAGCATCACAAAGAAACTGTCATAGTACAAGTCTGCAAAAAAACGATGGAAGGTGAGGCCTCCAGTGGTTGACTTTACATCACAAAAAGACTCCCAGGTGGTAGGAAGAGGAATAACACTTTCTATTTGAGAAATGTTTTTGGTAACATAGTTTCAATTCAAACCACAGTGAAATATTTATTAGAAAGTGCAAGGGAAAGATATTAATGGAAGGCCTGACCTTCAGACAGTTACAGCCCCCAAACTCTTGATCACTCAAGCACTTTTGTATTATTGTTATCAAAATGAACTCCTTAGTACATTCTTAAACATTACACATTTTTAAGAATTATAACTACTCACATTTCCTTTCTTGGGGATGATAATAAGTATCATGTGTTTGTGACTAGTGTAAAATGAACTTGACACCATAAAATGTCTTTCCTCACTATCAGCAGACCTATCACAAAGAATCTTTTATATGCCTGCAAAATATAATGAAAAGCATGAGCACTTGGACAGTAAAGTAAAATTTGCCATTCTTTTTGTGTACTATTGAAAACTGATTTCAGATCAAAATAAAAAGGCTTTTCTGAGTTGTGAGGATCTATTATTTTGAAGTCATTTAAATTTAGGTTTCTTTGCAGCTTAGTTACTTAATATATATTTTAACCAAGCAATGCAAACAGAGATCTGGAATACACACCTGAAAGGGGATATTTTACTGTATTTAAAGTTTACACAAAGTTTAAATGTTGTTTTGTGAAAATACTGTTATGCCTTTGAAATCTTGCATTGTATTCTGTAATAACCAGCAGGTAATAGGAAAAATAAGATTTTACACCAAGGGAATGTTGTTTTAACTACAGACCTAGGGAGACTGAAGAGAACTTGGAAGCCTCGAAAGAATGTTAAAAGAGAGATTAGGTTGGCTTAATTAAGGTATAAAAATAATGCTGTGGGCGTAAGGGTAATTCACGCACTGAAAAGGAGTGTATTAAGTCAGTGGTGGGCAGGAGCATTAGCACAGGTGGAAAATCGGATGCTTGCTTTGCTGATGAATTGAATCAATTTTATCTTCGGCTTAACAGACACGATTTTACAAGCAAACTCAATGCTTTTAGAGGCAGGATTTTTAATTGCGCTTTTAACATGAAAGATTTTTAAGGGTTGTAAAATGTTCTGTCATGTTAAAGAGATAAGGATTCAAGGTCCTCATTCTGTTGGGGTAGAGTATTAAAAAAGTATGCTAGATGTCTGTGTGGCATATTTTCCTTTATTTTCCAATTGTTGTTACAATATGCCTTCTCAACCTTATCTTCCAGCATCTTGAAGAATATTAAACTCATGTTAGGTTGCTATTTGTGGACTTTTTTCAGCATTTAATTGTTTCCCACTGTATTTACTGGTAACTAAGGTATTGTCTAATTTTGATCTTGATCTTAATCTTGTTAGCTGTGCTACTGATTTTCTTACACAAACGTTGATTCTATTTTCAAAAAAGGGCAGCAGCATCTATTTTTCTTAAGGAAGTTTAAACACTTTAAGGTTGATAAGTTGTAAGGTTGATAAGTTGTTCAGGATCATGTTTTATCATTTTTAATGAATCTGATTTAACTTTTACCCTGATCTGCTTGTTTGGGAGTTCTGAATCTAATAATAATAATAATAATAATAATAATAATAATAATAATAATAATAATAATAATAATAATAATAATAATAATAATAATTGCTTACACTTAAATAGCACTTTTCTGGACACTCCACTCAAAGCGGTTTACAGGTAATGGGGACTCCCCTCCACCACCAATGTGCAGCCCCACCTGGATGATGTTAATGTAAAGAGTAACAACAAAATGGGGGGTATTGCCTGACTGTCAGAAATTAATTGATTTTGGCTCTATCCCACGTCTACTAGTTACTAGTCTTGCGTAAACCATACAGTATTCCATCCTAGAGGTTGCTTCACACCTTTTGTTTAATGATTTCCAATTACTTCCCTCATAATACAGATACAGACTTACCAATTTAAAAGCAAAGAGATTTAAGTTCTCATTTATACAGCACCTGTGGCCATTACCTTACTTAACCTTACAAACTTGTATTGTTTGATGTGTGTTTTCTTTATATTGCATATACTGTATATGCCTGCTGCTGTAAAACAAATTGTCCCTTGTGGATAATAAAGACATTCTCTCTTTTAGGCTCATGCTCCCCTGCCAACCTATATTAGATAAAGTGAAGGTTGGAAATGGATAAATGGATTGATGATAGATTTTCCTTCCTTCTCTTTGCTAAACCTGTCAAGACAATCTCACTCCAAAGATCTTAAGGTTGCATGAAATTAAATGGATGGAACGGAGCCTCACACTTCTAGGGTTCTAGGTTAAGGCTTGAAGTGTCTATCTTTAGATTTTGAATGTTTTTCCTACGTTTGTATGGGATTTTTCCAGGTGGTTTGGTTTCCCTTTACTTCCTAAGGGAAAATAATTAATTGAACTAGCATAATTAACTGTTCTAAACCGTTTGGTCCCAGGAAAGTTTCAAGGGGATTTCTTTACGTTTGTTTTGTTAACCACACAACACGTACTGGCTATGTAACTGCAGATAAAATGAAATGAGCACAATGGACTGAATTGTCTCTTCTCATTTGATTTCCTAATAGTATATAACAGTTATACACAAAACTTTGATGAGATTGCAGAGCTGGTGTGGTAAACATTGCACATGAGCAGTTTTGTGTGCATGTAAAACATGTATTTACAATGAAACAACATTGGAAATGCTGCTGCAAAGTTCAGAACACAGCCTGTATGTCTGCTATGACTAATGTATGCAAAATGTTACATTAGGCATTGGCACTAGACCCTGCTGTCTTCTTCCCACATAAAACTAATCATTAACTTGTCCACAAGTCAAAAAGCCATATTGCTGAATTTTGTGCAGCTGTACAGTTCATTAGTTTCCTTGAGAAATTGTTACAGAGACTTTCACCAATCCTATGGGGTGGTCTGTCCAGTCTGTATCTCAAAACAGCAGTTAAAGCAATGGAATAAGGATGACAGATATAAAGCAATCAGTTCTTAAACATTATCCCACTTAGTGTGAAACTTTTGTTGATTCTCTGTTGTTCTCACTCAGAGGGTCAACTGCAGGTTCTTTGTGATTTATTACCTGGTAAAACTTTTTTGTGTGATAAAATTTACAGGCCTCATCTTAGAAGAAGCAGTATTTTATAGGCACAATTGATGTTTAATTGATGGTATACCTTCTCTTTCCCAGTGAAATTTTATAGACATCATAAAAAAAAACATTCTGATCCAAATTGGATATTCTATTTCAGTCAAAATAAACTTTTCATTGTTTAATGACCTACACTGCCTCACCTTATTTCAACAAATAAAATTTGGTGTGTGTTTTTTCTTGCATGCTTCACTCAGTCATGTATTTGAGATAGATGGAATACCATTTTACTGACATGGAAGGTGAATTGAAAAATATTCCAGTACAGATGACCTGTGGAAGATTGTTTCTGAGCCAATTTCCAAATTGTTGCAGAGAGTTATAGGGTCTGACAGACCAATGACAGCCAATAACAGCCACAGAGCTGCTATAAGGTATATATGCCCTGTTATTATCAGACAAGTCATCAAATGCACAACTGACCAAGGACATTTTATTTCAGAGCAACATTAAAAAGTCCAACACAACTTCAGTCTACTACCTCTACATGTTGCTCCATTTTACACCATTTTACATTTTGGGGAAACCTATTTCACTCAGCAATTAAAAGCAACAAATAGTTTGAAATTATTGATTGTATTTATGAAATTGTATTTATTTTGTTCCAGATGAAAATTACCTTTTGAAAGGAACTTTTTGTACAGACATTAAAAAAAGATTTCCCAATTAACATAAAATAATTTACTTTCATTGGCCACTTTCCTGTGCTTCCTGTGCTTCCTCCTAGTCTTGTTGGATGCATCAGCTCAGGGCTGGAGTGCCTGTGAAACATGGGAGACCTAGAGGACCATTCATATCAACAACACGTGTCACCACTTGGTAAGTCCTAATCAGAGTTGATTATTCACCACTCCCCTCACTGGGCATGCGATAACCAATTGAATGAGAAATGTCTAGGCAATATCATCTGTGCTACATTGCAGTAGGCATTCAACCCCTGTATTAAGTTAAAGGGGAACTGTGACACTATTTTTATATTTCTGGGTTAGAACGAATTGGCAATGATGACTACATTTCCAACGAGAATGAAAGTAAAATGTACACAGTAATATACCTCCAATTTATAGAACATCACTGTCACGCCCTCTGCACCCAGAGGGCACTCCTTCTCTGTCCTGTCTCTCATTTCCGGTTCTTTGCTGTCCTTCCAGTGTTTCTCTCTCTCTGGGGCTATATATTTTCAGGTCTTTCAGTCTGCCTTGGCTCAGCATTGACGTTCGGATGTCCTGAGACCCGCCTAGCACCAGGTCACCCCACGTCCGCTACCTGAGAGCATAGGTTTCAATACGGCATTCCCTGAACAGCTGAGCCTGGGATAACCCCCGTCTCGCCAGTACGCATAGGGTCTATTCACTCTCCTGCCATTCTACGGTTCGTCCTTTCTGACATCTGTGACAGAATGCTGAGCCATTTTCGACCCTGTGAGTGGCGACTTTTCTGCACTTTTTCTCTGGGCTTTTTTTTTTCAGTTCCTCTATTCTAATCGCTGGATATCACTCCGATCTTCCGTGTCTGTAAGCGGGTCCTGTACCTGGCTTTCCTTGGGTAAGATCTCTCCGATATCAGTGATTGAATGTTCAGTTGGCTCTCCCATCCTAATTGCTGGATATCACTCCAGTCATCCATGCCTGTGAGTGGGTCCTGTGCCTAGCTTTCCTTGGCTTGTCCACTCTGATATCAGTGTTAGTTTGGTGAGCTTTCTGCTGTTTCTCCATTCTTTTTGCTGGATATCTCTCCAGGCATCAGTGTTGTGAGCGGACTACAGTCTGGCTTTCCTCGGCTTGTCCACTCCGATATCAGCGTTAGAATGTGAACGTGCCTATTGCCCAGTCTGCGGTATTTTTTTTGGTTTTTAATCTTGTTTTTGCCTGTTTTGATTTTTCTCTTCCTGGTTTTCCCTCCTATTTGGTCCCCCCTTCTCCTTGTGTCTCGGAACTTGGTTGCTATCTGTTTTTTGGTTCCTACCTGTTTGTCTCCCTGGTCTTTCCCAGGTTTATGTTTGTTGTGTTTATGCTTGTGTACTTTTTTGTTTTAAGTCTCCGGAGCTCCACTCGACCCCCCCTTCCTCCACCCAATAAAGGTTTATACCCCGGAAGAGGGAGTATTTCTCAGCCGTGGACTCCCGGAGGTTTCCTTTCAGTTAAATGAGGTTTTTCCTCCCCGCAGTGCTGTGCGGCTCATTTATTTGTATGGGCATCAGGAGCCGCCCATGAAGGGCTACAGAGGGCGCTCATTCTCTGTCCTGTCTCTCATTTCAGGTTCTTTGCTGTCCTTCCGGTGTGTCTCTCTCTCTGGGGCTATATATTTCCGGGTCTTTCAGTCTGCCTTCGCTCAGAAGTGACGTTCAGATGTCCTGAGACCCGCCTAGCACCAGGTCGCCCCACATCCGCTACCTGAGGGCATAGGTTTCTATACTGCATCCCCTAAACAGTTGAGCCCGGGCTAACCCCCGTCTCGCAGCTACGCATAGGGTCTTTCCCCCCCTCCCCTTTCAATCCACAGTTCGTCTTTTCCGACATCCGTGACAATCACAAAATAGATCACATTTCCAGGTATGTGCTGCGCCATATTCTGTGATTCAACATGTGGGTACCAAATGTCCAGTTAGGTGAAGCAGCTCTAATACATTGTGATAGTGAATACCTCTTTTAATCCAATATTGTAGAAATATTATTCTCGACTTTGAGATGGTTTTGCTGACAATTACAACTTACTTGTTAACTCATGCAAATCATGTAGGAACGTTTCTGCAGGGAAATGTCTGCTGCACAACCTGTACTTATTCACTTGTCAATCACATTACATTAGTCATTACAGAGACTAGTAAGCAGTGTAGCGGTGAGGCTTATTAATAAGGCAGAATTAAGTGTTTCTGAGCTTCCCAAATGAGGCCCCATTTCTCTGTTCATCTCTGTGGTGCAGCCACAGAGAAACCATTCATGCAAGATGTTTTCTTTTGATAAGGACAGCTCCCAAAGGGGGATGCACTTAGCTAAGCCTGGCTATCATGATCAATGGTCATCCATTGGCCCCTATCTGTCTAGGGAGTGCCAGTTGGACATCTGGACTGCATTACTAAGTGTCAGGACTAAGTGACTCATATCTCACCTTGATCAACCAATCAGGGACTGGTAGGGCCGAGTAACCCACGTGGGACTCTGATGCCCATGGAACTTTCAGCCAATCAATGAGCTGAAGTTCCTCCAGGTAAAAACAGGCAGCACAGAGAGCCTGAGAGATTCAGATTCAGATTCAGATTCAACAATTCTAAAGGGAATTCAAAGGAGAATCCCAAGGGCAGGACATTCTCGCAGCGCGCCTCCTGACCATCCTGAGACTCAGCCCGGACAACCACGGAACGGCCAGTGTGTCCGAGTGCCAGAACTTTCCTTTGTTCTAAGAGTCTAGAGTGGAGGTTGCCAGAGAGTAACCAGCAGCAGGCCTCGTGAACAGGTCGGAACTGTGGACAGCTGAATTACTATTCAGAACTAGCTCTTCATCAGGAACGAACCAGTCCTCTTCCTGACTTGCTGGGACCCACAGTCATCTTTTCTCCTGTGCACAAACTTTGCTAGTTAAAGCCAACAGTGAGCATCAGCAGCGCACCGTCGCAAGCCGCACATCACAGCCTGGCACCGAGCCAGAGAGCGCGGATTGGACAGCAACAAGCCTGCAACTGTTTCTTTGTGCCCGCAGGAGATCTGAATCCCCAAAGATTGGATGAGTATTCAACTTCACTGCATTACAGCTCGATAATTCAATTGTTATCCAAACCATTTGATATCAATTTAATTCCTAAGAGTTATGTACTTGTTTGAGTATCTAATGTAGAAGTTATAACCAAGTTCATTTATGAAACGGTCTTAATGAATGATATACTGAACGTATGTCCTCTTGATATGTGTAACACTTCGTAACTGACTGAATATATATCTTTTGTATTCTGATAACCCTCTCGATAAGATCTGTTAGGTTTACATGCATATTCTATGTATTAATAAATGTATCCTCGTGTATTAGTACCTGTGTGTGTGCGTTGTTTGAGTTATGTCGCATGGTTGGATTCTAAAGCCATCAAAAGAATCAACTTTGTGATTTACTGCTACAATTAATAATTGTCTCAGTAAATGCCCAAACCCTACAGAACTGGTGCCTTCAGAGAGCCACTATGATTACATATTTGGTGTCCCTGAGCCGGTTTTCCCTACAGCAGGAAGGGCCGCTTCATGTCGCAATTCGTGTGAACTCTCACTCTCGCCTGTGGCGAGACCAGGGGTTTTCAATTACATGACAACTATACAGTACTTTCACAAAGTTCATGATTTTGTGCTTAATTCAAAATTTGTAAAACTTGGCAATACTGTCATTTCATTTATTTTTTACAGAGATTTAATAACTGGTCTAAGAAATTGGGACTGCAGTTCCCCTTTAAAAGCACAATCTTTTAAAGCACTCTTTAGCACTCTTATTCTAAAACAACATGTCATACACAAATTACAAATATATGACTTTATCTATTACCAAATGATAATACTGTAGGTACCCATAAAAGGAAAACAATTGTAAAAAGCTTGTTGTAAAAAGCTTAGTTTTAAGTTAAGATTTGAAAATGTCAAAGAGTCTCCCAAAGAGTCAGATGAAGGGGATCCCATAACAATGGAACACGGACAGAAAAAGCACAGACACCAAAAGTCTGAGATTTAGTCCTGGGTACAGTGAGCGAAGGACCACTTTCAACTGAGTGGAGTTTCCAGGCAGTGTCTGTATGGGTCAGTGGGAGAGTGGTGGGAAGAGGCGAAGGTGAGGTCAAGGGCCTTTTTCATGGCTGAGGGGAGGAAGGCAGCTGCCAGAAGGAGAGGGGTCCTAGCCAGGAAACAGCAGCTGCAGTGTCTCTACACAATGCTCTACACAATTCGGAGCATAGCGGAAGAAAGTAGTAGAGGTGTTCTGTTAAGAAGCAGAGTGCAATTCTTGGAAGAAAATGAGAAGTGTACTCGCCTGGAAAGTGTAGTTGATGAGGAGGGAAGAGAGGGGACAGACCCTAGTGCTATCCTTTCCTGCATCGAGAACGTCTACTCAAGACTGTACAGGTCTACACAGGTAAAGGATAAAGAAATTCATTTATTTATCTCGAAGCTAGAAAATGTTTTGACCGAAGAAGATAGGGAAGTACATGGGAGGGATCTGACAGTAGAATTTCTGAGGCAGGCTATGGAAAGCTACAGAAGGGCAAAGCTCTGGGTGCTGATGGGCTCCCAAAAGAATTTGATTGCACCTTTTGGGACCAGCTTAAGGATCCACTACTGCACCTATACGAGGAAAGCTTCAAAATGAAGTGGCCTCACTAGTATGGAAAGAACAGACTTGTGGGATAGCAGGACACCTAATGAGTGACAACCTGGCCTTGTTGAAGGATGTCCGTCTGTGCATTTTAGGTGTAGACCTAGAAAAGGTCTTCTACTGCCTAAACCGGCAGTACTTAACAACGGTACTTAAGCACATAAATTTTGGCCCCATCATTAGAAAATGGATAACCTTCTGTACACAGGTAGCAACAGCAGGATAATAGTAAATGGCTATAGATCACACCTCTTTGAAGTTTGTTCTGGGGTGAGGTAGGGCTGCCCCTGATGCCCCTTGTTATTCCGCTATGGAGCCCTTAGTCCGTGCCTGGAAGCTGGGGAGGAGAGGTAAAGACATCTCTGTACATGGATGACGTCACTCTGCTCCTCTCTGACAATGCTACAGTTAGCAGAGCTTTGCAGTGCTGTGATCAGTTCTCTTTGGCTTCCTCTGCAAAAATTAATGAATCCAAGAGTGAGATTTTTTATCAGAACTGGAGGGAGCCAAAAGAAAAAAATGATCTCAGGCTGCAAGAGAAGAGAATTAAGGTCCTGGGGGTGTACTTTGGAGAAGAGATGGAAACAGTGAATTAGAAGAACAAGCTGCCAACCTTAAATAAAAAAAAACTGATGCAATGGAAGGACTGAGACCTCACCATGACAGGGAAGGTGCTGGTTATTAAAGCTGAGCTCTTGCCCATCTTGAATTTTCTGGCTTCCACCTTCCCAATCCCATACCGTGTTGTGTTGGTGCTGGGGAGATTGATGTTTCTATTTCTATGGGGTGGGAAGCAGGAAAGACTCAGGAGGGAAATAATGTACAGGCCGCTACCCCTGGGGGGGAGGTCTGTACCAGATATTGCTCCGAAGCTGCTGTGCATTTTCCTTGCCTCTGTACTGAGAGGCATTGCGACAGCACCTGAAGCGTGTACCTGGACTTATTTCACCAGGCTTTGGGTAGGTTAGGTAAGGTGATATTCAGAATGTGGGGTATCAGACCCACGCTGGATATCCCATTCTCTGACACATGCCCTGCAATTTATGGGACAGCTAAAAGTTTTCTAAGGTCTCATCCAATTGGACATATTCCCTTCTAAAATGTCAGCATCCAAAAACTGGAAGATGTCGTTGTGCCTCAGAATAATAGGCAGACCCGTGTGGGCATTTTACCATCAGACCAAACAAGCAAGGTGTTGAAACACACTCCTCTAAATTTCAGTCCAACGTGCACAAAGACTTAGCTAAGAGTGTCGTTCACCAGTGCTTAGCGGTCCAAACCTTCTTGTACTGCAGGGGCCTCACTCCCAGCCCTCCAAGTTTGAAGACTTGTTGCAAGCCCTTTCACCCCACTTTTCCATGACTGCTGCTTTCATTATATACGGCATCTCTCCTGTCAAATTTCCTTCTGATGCGTTTGACAGGATTTGAGCCATGGTGAACAGTGGAAAGGACGCCCTGTGGAGAGTGAGGAACATGGGGGTGTTCAAAGGCATCGTGGTCCCAGTCAAGGCAGCAGGTAGCCTGGCCCTGTCCATTACCCGAGAGAACTATTACCTCAGAGATCTGTGGAAAGAAGGGAACGAGGAAGCAGAAAATCTGTGGAAAATAGAGGGCATAGGACTGTATCACAAGAATCTATAATATAGATTATCATGTAAAGGTAAACAATGAGATTTCTCCAGTTTTGAAAGTGAAGCAAAATGACTTGGAAAAATGCACCTGAACAAGACAAATTATTGTTATGTAACTGTTGCCTTGTCTAAACTTAACGAGATGCGTTCATATATACTGTTTTAAGTATATACTGTATATTAATGTAAAGTTTTCCATTTTGTGATTATCTGTATTTATTTGTGAAAAGAAACTAAAGTTATTAAAAATCAAAATTGGAGCTTCCAGGAGGGATTGTAAACATGGAGGGGTTCAGAGATGTACGATGGAGCTAGATTATTTACAGCCTTAAAAGTCAGTAACAAGATCTTATATGTGACTTTATTTAAGTGTAGAAGTGATACAGTATGTTGCCAAGGTCTGGTGTGAGTCAGAAGTCTAGCTGCAGGGTTTTGGGCATATTGCAACTTACTGAGTAGAGTTTTAGAGAGTTTTTTAAAAGTGTATTAAATGGCTTTAATATAAACAAAATTCAATACTGAAACATTTCAACATTGTGAAAGTGGCATCTTCCCACATGCTGTATTTTGATTTTAGTCAAAGGCGAAGCAGTCAGGTTTTAATGCTTTCTGTTCTCCTACATGTCTGCTATAGCTAGAGTTGCTATCTTTTCCTGCAGAAAACGCAATAGTAAATCAGGAGTTACAGTTTGTGTCTTGCAGTAGATCTCTCTTCTGGGAGAACTTTAATCAGGGCATAAGGGACGCTGCTGCAGTTTCCCAGCAAACCAGTGTTTCTATTTTTTCTTTTTACATCCTCTTCTGACACATTTCTTAACAATCTGACTACTCAAAAGCAGTATAGAGTTATTCTTTAGGCTGGTCATGGGTATCTTTTGCAACGTTTTGATGGTGCTCAAAACAAGATGACTTTTGCATTGGGCTTATAGCTTTTATGCTATGTACAACGAGAGTATATAATGCACAAAAAAAATCTAATTCTGGGCGTAATTCAGATCAACCTAACATCTAGACTTGCAGTTTTCACAAGATACTGTGATTACTATGTACAATACAGAACCACAAATATGATTTTAATCAACACTTAAACAATTCCTAGCATGATTATTTTTTGTCCCTTTTCTCTCTCTCTCAGAGGACTAATCCTATGGATGAACCCCATCCTTTATTACATTCTCTTCTTGTGTAAGGAACATATTTTTAAAAATCTCTGCCAGAAACTTGGGAACTCTTTTCTGTTCTTTCCATCAGGAAATGCTAAATGTGAATCTAAATTACTTTATGCTAATTACCAGCGCTTAGGTGTAACTAGGTGTGCCATTTATTAGACAAATGGGGCTTTAATTCCCAGCAGAAATTGCTGTTTCCTTTTTTTCTTTTTTCCTTAAAACAAACCTAAAGGTTTTCTTGGTTAAAGCAATTCCCTTATTAGGTTTGATGAATTGCCCCTGGAGCAAGTTTCATTAAACACTCTAATTTGGACTACAATTAGACATTATCCTTTCATAAGACAAAGCAGATTCCCTTGCCATTAATTAAAAGCACTGTCTCACAGATGGTTAAGATGGATGTTGTGGATTCTCTGCTCAGAGCGCACACAGAGTACTAGAATCTCATTTTTTTCTGTTCTCAAAGTAATTATTAAAGGTACATGCAGAGAACCTTCTCAGTAGATATTGGCAGACAATGTGATTACAGAAGGGAACTTGTGTCCTTCTGCCCTTCATGGGATTGGCATACCTGGGAGTCCAGTCAGCTGGACTGGAGAGGCAAATTGCTTTTTAATGTAAATAATTTTACATCATTAGCACCCCAGAGAAACCCCTCTCTTTGTTTATTATTTATATATCTGAATGTGTTGAATATCTTCCTCTCTCCCTCTTCCTCTCTCTATATAGTTTGTGATGGGTATACCTCTATCACTGTTAGGATTGTATCTCAATCACTTGTGAGCTTAGAGCAAACACAATTCCACTCCTCTGTACTGAAAGATAAGGTTTCCTGCAGCAGGATCATACTGCAGAGTCTACAGTAAGTTTCAATGGGGTGATCTCACCTTCTGCAACAGGCTTTTGTACACTGAGGCCCATTTGATTTACTGTATATATGAATCATGGTGTATTAAAATGTATTGAATGACTTGAAATGTATTCAAATGTATGGAATTGTTTTGCTTTTTTCAGTATGCGGTTAAAGAGGGTCTCTGAAGCCTGTCTGATTTACTATTTTGGACCAATTACCAAAGTTAACCCCCCTTGATATTCTTGGCTGTCAAATTAGACATGATAGCACAGTATAATGAATTAGTCTGTATACCTTGAAATGTGTCATTTTAATTGTCAATGCAGCCCCTATTGCTTTTTCTTTATTCTTTTTAGTTAATTCAAACACACATGCTCAAAAGGCTTTGACAAAATGTTTGAATAATCTCATGAACAGCTCTGCATGTAGTATAGAAGGTTTTATGATTTCCTTTTAATATCACCTATGAGTCACAGGTCAACGTTTTCTTTTATTATTTTAGGTAATATACAGTTTTTGGGGTCAAGGATTATTAATCATTTTGACGTCCTGGTGAGTAGGGGGATGAAGACAACACGTGTTCTCTGAAACATGACCTGACAAGCTTTAATACCCTGTGAACCTGGCAGTTCCAACATTATAACAGAGCAACCTGGCAGAGGACTGAAACCCTATGGACCAAAATTAAAAGACAGAACACGTGTGTACAGTATGTTCTTGTTTCATTCTGCTTTTCAGCATATAATTAAGCTCTGCTCATTCCCAAATGGCTAAGGATATGGGATACCTCTTCCCACAAAAAAGTAATGCTACCACACTGTATTATTGCTGCTGATTTACTAGGCTCTTTCAAGAAAAGATGTGGTAAAATTAGAGGATCAATAAGTCTCTTGTGTGACCTTTTCTATTTTGTTGTGAAGATTCCTTGTATTTTCTTTCCATATACAGTAAATGAGTAAAAATGGAAACTAGTAAAGTAATAAGGATCTAAGTAACATACAAATCAATAGTTGTACAGGGTTGGATTGGACTGTGGGATCGTGGAACAAGAAACCCAACCATTTTGTTGAAGCTGATATCCTACATCAATTATCTAAAAACAGGCAAACAAACTAGATGGGCTGTTATTACCTCATTTAGAACCATTCTAGTTATTTTACTTGTGCTCTTAGTGTTTTTCACTAGTTTTTCATAGCAGGCCCTAAGGACTTAGTTGTAAAATGGAAATTCTTAAAATCAAACTTGAATAAAGTAGACAATTATGTGTAAATGTAAAAGCACAAAAAATAAAGTACAAACAAATAAACCAAGGCCTCACCAGGAAAACAGCCTGCTGGTTCATGACAAGGTCTTAAAGTTCCTGTAGTTTTTGATAACATAATTAGTGGACTGCTTGCTTTTTGAGTTTGATATTGTGTGTCTATATGGGCCTTTAAGCAGTTTTGAGAAGAGAGTGCATGAGTGTGCTGATGCTGGGGAGATTGGATAGCTGTCATCTCCATGGAAAGCCACTGACAGCTGGAACGAATGACTTCTCCACAGCAGCCTGGGAAAGTGGTTTAAAAGTGCCTGTGGAAATGGCAGTGTCCTCTCTAATGATTCCTGCCGATCAGATTACAGTTTATTGTTCAGATAAACTGTGCGCTGTAATCCAGTTTGAGGGTAACTAAAGGGGTTTTGTCAGAGAGTAAAGTTTATATTTTGCAATCTGAAGGAATAAAAAACTAAGGCTCTGAGAACAGACGTAACACAGCATCAGGAAATATGCCAGTAGTGTTAAATGTTCCATATCTAAACTAATTTGAATGGTTGGGCTTTTCTCACTTTTGCAATAGGCTTATTTTTTAAGACGGACATTCTTGTGTGTATGTGAGAGTATGTAAAGGATTGTTCTAGATGTAATATGTCCACGATTTCTAGCGTGAATCTTAATTCATTCCAATGAAAAGTTAAAATTAAAGAAAGCCATTCTTTCGATCAAAAATACTGTACTGTATATCTGCATAATTTATTTTTTCCAGCAGCCTCATCATAATCATATACTGATATTTGGTGTTGGTGTGCATTATAATAACCTTACCATTTTGTGAATTTCTATATGCAGGTAACTATTTCAATAGAAATTATAAATTTTTATATGGAAAACTAAATCTTATATGGAAACTTTTTTTCAGAAGCCAAATAAGTGCCACCATGGGTGGAATTATAAATTGAGTTCAACCAAGACTTCAATGGAGTTCTGAGGTCTCCATTGCAGAAGGTATCTAAGAGGAGAATTTAAAATAGATTAGCAAAAAATAGTATGAATTAACTGTCACATGCTAAATAAAGTCAGTGCATTTGCATTTTGATTGAATATTTCTACTTCAGAACATTTCACCCCTAATTACAAACCTATCAACCACATTTCCTGATTCTGCTCCTTTTGCTATCCAGTTTGATATTCTTGTTGCTCTCTATTTCATACAATTAAACGTCATTTCTCACATGCTTAATGAGTTCAATCAGTGAGTTGTACAGAATACAGTAGAAACAGTGCACTGATCTATTTGTATCTGTCGCAAAGCTTTACTTGTATAATCGATCATTTGAAGAATAGTGTCCCATGTAACTGTGAGAACTGCAGTTTTTAACTGATACAGTTTGTATCAATAGAAATGGGATCTCCATTGTCAAACCACTTTGTATGGATTTGTAGTCATTTCTTAAATCCCTGTTCACATCAATTCTCACTGACCACCTAGTGGAAGACAGGCATTTCAGCTTCAGATTGATCACAATTTTTGAAAAGGGATGTTAGATTCTTACACCATTGAGATGAAGAAAAGAAATTGTATGGAATCTGAATGAATCTGAAAGGAAGAAATTATTTGAAAACAACATTCTGTGAAGTTATTTGATGGTTTAAATTTAGTTTTCAGATTCAATGAATAAACTTAGAGGGTTTTATAATTACTAGGAATCAATTAATTAGCAATTCCCACACAGACTAAAAAAGTACAATATGCAGTTTTATTAACACAATAATGTAGCAGTTAAACGAGGACTGTAGTAAATAAAAATCACAATGTTATTATCCACACAAACAACTGATTGATGACTTGGGTTTTACAAGACCTAACTAACACAGAGTTAATACATTGAGTATAATTGTCAGATGTTTGTTATTCAACCTTATTAAATCAGTCTGAAAAAAATAAACATCAACATTTGTAAATGATTATTAAGGACAAGTATTCAATTGCTTTCAACTTCATTGAGTAGTAGGTAGGTAGGTCACTTTTCAGGCCATAAAAGCCCATGGGGGTCAAAAACCATCCAACGCTGGAGGTGCAGGTGATGTGGTCAGCATCACACTCTGGCCACTCTATTACCCCAGAAGGATTAACTCCTGGTACTCATTTGGAAAGCAGGCTGAGTGTCACGGCCGACATTTCTCCCCTAGAGGGTGCTCCACTACTCCTGTCATTAGTTTCGTGATTATTGCCATGTTCTCCAGGTGTAGCCTGTTATGTACAGTATACCACTAGCCAGCAGCCATATCACCCTGCAACTCACAACTGGCAACCCACTGAAGCTAAGCAGGTGTGAGCCTTGTCAGTACCTGGATGAGAGACCTCCTGGGGAAAAGGGGAAAAAAACTAAGGTTGCTGTTGGAAGAGGTGTTAGTGGGGCCAGCAGGGGGCGATCACCGTGTGGTCCATGTGGGTCCTAATGCCCCAGTATAGTGAAAGGGACGCTATACCGTAAACAGCCACCGTCCTTCGGATGAGATGTAAAACTGAGGTCCTGACTCTCTGTGGTCATTTCTCAAAAAGAGCAGGGGTCCTGGCCAATTTTCCTATTGGCCCTTACCAATCATGGCCTCCTAATAATCCCCATCTATGAATTGGCTACATTACTCTGCTCTCCTCCCCACTGATAGCTGATGTATGGTGAGCGTTCTGGCGCACTATGCTATGGCTGCTGTTGCATCATCCAGGTGGATGCTGCACATTGGGGGGATGGAGGGGAGTCCCCATTACCTGTAAAGCACTCTGAGTGGAGTGTCCAGAACGTCTTGGACAAAGGAAGGCGCCTGTTTATGGTATAGTGTCCCTGTCACTATACGGGGGCATTAGGACCCACATGGACCGCAGGGTGAGCACCCTCTGCTGGCCCCACTAACACTTCTTCCAGCAGCAACCTTAGCTTTTCCCAGGAGGTCTCCCATCCAGGTACTGACCAGGCTCACACCTGCTTAGCTTCAGTGGGTTGCCAGTTGTGGGTTGCAGGGTGATATGGCTGCTGGCATATGACCATGAAAGAGTAAGAATTTCAAAGAAACACTTGACAGGCTTGCAATTCTGCTATTGGATATACTGGATTATCAGAGATGTTTAATATGAGCCGTTTCAGGGGCGGAATCCACTATAATAGGTTGTAGAGTAAACCTTCCCCTAATAGCCCCTGAAGAGATAAGTGGGCACAGCTCTCCACTGCTGAGACTAGAGACAGAACTAGGGCAGAGCTCACTCCAGGTAATGCAATAACTTGACCGAATGATGTTGTTAGTGTCGCAGGATGTGGGCCATTGAGGCAGTAACAGGATGGGATTGATTGGGTTATGTTGATTTCCAGGATGGTGTCAATGTTGCCTCTCACTTATGGGTGTTTTAGCCAGACCAAGGGAGGGAGAGGGAGAGCCAGAGAGTGAACAAAGAAGTGATAAGGGCCCATAACACTGAGGTCAGCACTCTCACACCCCTAAAACAACACAACCTTCCTCCTGGCGAAATACTGGGCAAACCCATTTCTGAGAGGGACAGTGGACAACCCCCTGAGGGGGATTGGCTAAGGGGAGGAATAACAACATCTCAGCCAGAACAGAGTGCACTCCCGGTTCCCAACGAGACCCTGGAGACGACACAGGCAGCACAAGGGAAGCTGCAGAGTGCAAGACCACGGAGGCCAGGACCTTTTGGTTTAGGAACTGACGACCACAGGAGACATTGGCATTGGACCAGAGGTACTGTACAGAGACTTTTAATACCTAAAGGCAAGGAGGAAGAAACCGACCATTGGAAAGACCTTTTGTTGCTGCGAATGCTATTTTCATTGTGTCTTTGGGTGATAGTGAATGTGAATGTAGTTAGAAAATAAAAGGGCACTTATACGATACAAATGTTTGTTGCTGGTCTATGTGTGATTCTGGGAGATAAACAGAACCTGTGATAATGTAGAGGGGCCCTAGCACCCCGTTTGTATTGCTAGGTGGCGTAGTCATATATGAGGTAGGAAATAATTTGTGTTTGAGAGTTCACCTCACTGTGACATTAGCTCTGCCATTCTCCAGAGGGTATGCCAGTATTTTCCAGTCCTGAGATGGGACATAATAAAGACAAATGGTAATTCCAGAGGTAGTTATATTAATAGTGATCAGAAATAGTCAGGATAGTGTGACAGAGAAGATAGGAGGAAATTCGAGAAAACAAGGAGACAGAAGAATGTTTAGACTCCTGTCTCTAGCAGAAAAGTCAATTACTGAGTGCTCCAGAGCCATTACTTAAAAGATTAACTTTAGGTCTCTTAAAACACCACATATAAAATTTAAGTAGATATGTCAACATGTGTCATGTCTTAAGTGACATCACATGTACTCTGATCTCCTGAATGAATTCTACACGATTTTGCATTCCCCTCCCAGCACATCTGTTGTTTGCTGTACTCTTGCCACATTTTGCTCAGAACAATTCACAGAATATGCCCCTTCCTGATCAGTTGCTCATTTGGACCTGATTCTGTACCACTTGGATAACTGTCATTCTGTCGTAACAGGCTTCACTGCTTCTACTCTATATCCACTCCATCTGATCTACATTTAGGATTCTGACAGATTCTTCCTTGTTGCCACTCCAGTATCTTACACCCTGTTGTTGTTGGTATCAAATGTACACCTCTTTTCTTGGCCTATTACTTTCTCAACACCCCTCAACACCCCTACTCCCTCCTATGTCTCCTTGCACTTCCTCCTACTGCTTCTGCTATTTCTTTACTTCACTATGCCCCATTAAGAATCACTACAAATGGCATTGTATTTCCAGTCACTCTTTCCAAATAACATCCAAATACAGTAATTTACTTACTACCTAAAATCTTCAGCCCCCTTATTTGTGCCCTTCTCACTATTTACATTGTATATGCACTTATCTGTATTACACTTTACTTTGGGAAGATTAAGTACTGTTCTTTGGAGTCCTGCATTATAATAACCACCCTGCCTGCAATTATCTCTTCTTGCACAGTATTATATCTATGCTAATTCCATTGTAAAGTTGTGATATACTGTACTGTACCACGGGTATGTCACAACACATACAAATGACACACATCCCAGACCTGCGTAAGTACCCAAAACCAAAATGTCACAGAAGAAAAGTGCCGCATAATAACAGCTCTGAGTAGTAACCTGGAATAGCTCCTTATGATACAGTGAAGAAGCAATGGATTTCCAGACATCTTCCTTAGTAACAGGGTCCTGAACAATGTGTTCCTGGTGTTCCCCCCTGTACCCTCTTTGTCTCTGAGGCCAGTTTTGGGCAGGGGGGGATAAAGATGATGGTGGGGTCTTCCCCCACTGCTGCCAGTTCCTCAGCTCCAAATGAAGTACTCCTATGTCCAGCTGCTGCAGTCTCCTGCAATACTTCTCTGTTCTCTGCTGACTGGGCTTTCTGAAGCTTTTGACAGAGGGATGTCGTCTCCCTGAGATGTTTTGGGTATGGGCAGAGCCAACTGCCCAGGGCTCATTCGGGAAATGGCTGTACGCACATGGCCAGGAGTAAGTGTTATTGAACTTTGTTCGATCCCACCCTCTTCTACGGGTCCCCTCCCCTCGATTACAGTCAAGTCTGCTTAGCAACCCCAACTACCTTCCAATAGTGTTTTAATTGCCCAGCATCTGTGCTAACGGGACTGTTGATAAGGAGTGAAATTGAATCAACACTACAGGGAATACTGTGCCTGCACAGACTTGTGGGAGCTAATTTCAGTTACAGTATTTCTAATAAATCTTGATCTCTGAGAGGCATCGTCTTGCTGTATCTGGGGGAGCTGATCTGCCCCATATGTAACATTTTGACAGCATGATCTGTTGTATAACAGCACATGCAGAAGGAAAGTTAGGCTGTAACATGTGAGGCATGACACAAGAATGTACAATAACGATGATTATTTGGAATAGAAGAGCCATGGTTGTCTTTTCTTTACATGAAAATTAATGTATAACATTTCTAACATTTACATACATTTTTATTATCATACAATTATGACCATATTATTATCAGCATATTATATAATCAATATATTGTCATATTATCATAATTTACATACATTTTTATTATTATTTAATCTGAAATGCTAATTTGTCTAGTTCTGGGTCTCCATTGGGGTTGTTAGTCCATTCTAATTTATGTTTCTGAACTTCTGAACTCACCTGGAATAACTCTCAATTAAGGAACCATTGGAGCAGAATACAACAGAGTTCCCCATTGTTTTATTGTTGCCAATCAAATCATTTCACAGCTACACGAAAATAGGACAGATCTCTGCAGTTCATTCTCATACACAAGAAACCGTACCAAATGTGTACTGCAAGGAAGTGCAATTATTTAGAGTTATAATATTTAAAAAAAAAATTTCTATGTAGTCATCAGCACTGCTTCTTTAAAAGAAAAAAAAACAACTGTCTCCTCTCCTGAGAGCACAGCAATGGGGGTAGTAGCTGGTACCTTACTGGTTACAGAAAAGAATTCTTCCTAGAAACCAACTGTTTTAAGGCCTTTACTGCAGCCACCCTGCTGAAGGAACATTCAGAGGGTAGTAGGCAAGAAGAAAAATAAAAAGAGCAGGGCTACTGATGAGGCAGAAGAAAACTGAGCATTGTAACAGTTGCTTCCTTTTTCTTATGTTTAATGGACCTCAATGTATTTCCTAATAACACCAGAAGGATCAACAACACGTGCAGTTTCTCAGATGTTATGAAATCTCACTAACAAAATAAATTGCCTGTATCGCAAAATTTTACAAATTCCGATTTAAGCACAAAATTGTGAACTTTGCAAAAGTACTGTATAGTCATCATGTTATGCCATGTTTACCATGTAATAGGACCACTGTACCTCACCTGGATAGCAAAAAATGGCGCCATGCATACCTGGAAATTTTGTGTATTTTGAGATGTAAATTGGAGGTTTTACTAGTTATTGCTTACATTTTACTTTCTTTGTGGTTTAAAATGCACGCATCAATGCCGATTCTTTCTAACCCCGAAATATCTCTTTATCTTAACACAGGGGTTGATCCATAAGTCTTCATTAAAAGAGGGGAGGTAATCTTTTACTTGGAACATCAGGCTTTAAGGCGCAAAGTTGAGCTCTAGGTTGGGACTGTCTCTGGCCCAAGTCTCTAGAAGCTGTTAGACAAACCTGTGGCACAATAATGTGTTTGTAAGTTACTTTTAGGAGATATTTACACGGTGGCTTGTATGAACCACTAGGAGAGAGGTTGGAGGAAGTTAAAGTGAGGAGAGGGGCCTTTTTCTCAGCTGAAGGAGAAAAACAGCTGCTAAAAGGAAAGCAGTGCTGACAAGTGAACAAAGCAATGTGCAGTGTCTCTATACTATGCTCTACACTACACAGTGGTATCGATGTGCTCAAGGATATAGCCCTTTTAAAGAAGGATATCCATAGCATTGTGGAAGAGAATAGTCGAGGCGTTCTGCTAAGAAGGAGAGTACAATTCTTGGAAGAAAAGGAGAAATGTACACATTTCGTCTTTAGAAAAGTGGTGGGCTCAAAGTCTGTCATGGAGAGTGTATTGAATGAGGAGGTTTGAAAGTCCTATCCTATTATTTATCAAGAACTTCTACACAAAACTGTATAACTCTACAGAAGTGAAAGATAAGGAAATTCAGTTTTTTGCCTCTAAGCTAGAAAAAAATTTGAGCAATGAAGATAGGTAATTACTAGTGCCACTAGAAGAGTTAAGGCAGACAATGGAAACCTTACAGAAGGGGAAAACGTCTGGTGTTGTTGGGCTCTCAAATAATTTTTATTGCACCTTTTGGAGTCTCCTTAAGGACCCACTATTGCACTGTATAAGGAAAGCTTCAAAGCCGGATTTTTACCCAACTCTTAAAGGGAAGGTACCGACTCTCTTGTTCTAGAAAGGAAAGAAAAATGACATTAAAAAACAGGAGACTACTCACCCGTTAGGCGCAGACATTAAAATCCTGTCCAAATCCCTTTTCCTACCCCTAGCAAAACAACAGACAGCCTGCCCTGCCCTTGTTGAGGGATATTTCTCTGTACTCAGTGGACTGCTTTCTCTTTTTGTGCATTTTAGCAGTAAACCTGGAAAAACATTTGACTGCCTAAACCAGTATTATTAGAGCTCCGGAGACTTAAAACAAAAAAAAAGACAAGTACACAAGCACAAACCACAACAAAGATAAATCTGGGGGACCAGGGAAACAAATCACAAAAAACAAATAGGAACCAAAAGTTTCAAAACACACGGGACAGGAGGACCATAGAGAAGGGGGAACCAGGAAGTGAAAAAAGTCAAAACACCAAGCAAAAAACAAAAACCCGGGAAAAATAACACAGACTGGGCAATAGGCACATTCACATTCTATCACTGATATCGGAGTGGACAACCCGAGGAAAGCCAGGCACATGGCCTGCTCACAGGCACGGATGACCGGAGTGATATCCAGCGATGAGAACAGGAGGACCAGCTCAACATTCAATCATGGATGCCGGCAAGACAACCCGAGGAAAGCCGCTCACAGGCACAGGAGTCAGAAAAAGCATCCCGCAATATGAATAGGAAAGCTAAGAGAAAAAAAGCCCAGAGAAAAAAAACTGCGGAAAAACAAAAAGCACCACTCGCGAGGTCAGTAGGAAGCTCAGCATTCTGTCACGGGTGTCGGAAGGAACAAACCGTGGAGAGACAGGAGAGCGGAAATAGACCCAAATGCGTAGAGGCGGAACAGGGGATTAGCCCGGGCTCAGCAGTTCAGGAGTCGAATAGAAACAAATGCCCACAGGCAGCAGACGTGGGGCAAACTAGATGCTAGGTAGGTCTCAGGACATCCGAATGTCAATGGTGAGCTAAGGAGAATAAGTGACCCGGAAATATACAGCCACAGAGAGAGAGACACCGGAAGGAGAGCAAAGCACAGGAAACTAGGGAACAGAGAGTAGGGGTGCCCTCTGGCTGCAGAGGGCATGACAATTACCTAAAATGTTTGTTAAAGCTATAACACCCCTGGGTTAAGTGTTGTCAGTCTGGCATGGACAGATGTGTCCATACTACAGGCATGCCCCTTTTTTCCTGCTGTAGAACCTTTCCCGTGCTTGCCTCCTCCAAAAGTAGTGCTGACACTGGCCCCCTTGTTGGGATAGCCTGGATGCATGGTGTCACATACACATAACATCACTTTATTAGCCCTATACAATTTCTTGCATTAGGAATTCATCTTTTCTCATACCACAGATTGCTCTCCATAAGACACAAACAGGGAGAGAAGCTTGGGGTTAGAGTACAGGGTCAACTGTTGTACAGTGGAGCAGTTGGGGTTAAGGGCCTTACTCAGGAGCCCAAAGGAGTAGGATTCCTCTGCTGGCTGTGGGATTTGAACCAGCAACCTTCTAGCCACAGGCACAGATCCTTAGCCACAGACCCACTGCTCTGCCCTGCTGAGATTCTGGGCCTTTTGCTTATGGATTCCCAGTACCAGAATCTCCATCAAAAGCCACGGTCCTGCTTGGGGCACCTGGCTTCTCTGAGCCCTTTGCTTCTTACCTGGGCTGATAAACTTCACCCTAATAACACACTTGCTAGGAGCCTCCCTACTCCAAGCCACCAACACAGAGCCTCCTGCTCCCTGTCCATGATGATTACTGGGTCACACATCAGTCAGCTGTCAGACTTCCAGGTCCATCTCCAGCCGCCAGAGCCTTACCTGACACCAGGCTGGGTCTTACACACTGACTACAACCCAATTCTAACACCTCACACTCATGCCAAGACTCAATACACTGTCCTTCACGAACTATGTACAACTTCTCTGGCGTCTCACTACCAGGTTGTGTACTCACAGCTTCTGGCACACCTTCCTTGTGCCTGACCACTACTGCATCCATCCCAGAGGCCGGTGGCCAGAAAGAGGACAATTCAAGAGGTATTAGTACCTGGGAGTGGTGAAGGACAGGTAAAGACATCTCTACACATTAATGATGTCACACTTCTCCTCTTTGACAATGGTTCTATTAGCAGGGCTTTGCAGTGCTGTGATGTTTTTTTTGCTTCCTCTGCGAAACTTAATAAATCAAAGTAACAGTAAGATTTTTTATTGGAACTGGAGAGAGCCAAAATCAATTCAATTCAATTAAATTTATTTTTATACAACACCTTTCACAAGAAGGTTGCCCCAAGGCGCTTAACAATGCAAGTGACAATTTTGTGAAAACATAACAGAAAAGATCAGAAGACAATGGAGGAGAGGAACCAAAAAAACTCTAGGGGTTCAAGGTCAACTGGCTGGCTAACATTATATGATTAAAAAATAAATTAATTAATAAGGGTATTAATCCATCCATCATGTCTTCTGTGTGTCAGTTCTTCATGCAGACCTCTATAGAGCAGCACAATCTTCCAAAACAATAGCTGTATCCATAATGTGGATCCATGGCAGTGACACAGCATCCAACTCAGACTACAAAAGAATAGAATTAAGATCCTGGGAGTGTATAATCAGAGAAGGTCTGGAAATGGTGAATTGCAGAACAGATTACTAATTCAAAGCAGGAAACATATGTACTGGAATGACCAGGACCTCACCTGACAGGGAAGGTGCTGGTTATTGAAGTCGAGCTCTTGCCTACATTGAATTTTCTGTCTTCCACCTTACCAGTCCCACACTGTTACTGTATGTGGCACTGGTGAGAAGATTGATGTTTCAATTTCTATAGGGCTTGGAAGCAAAAAAGACAGGAGGGTAATAATGTTTAGGTTGCTACCCTTGGGGGGAATGTCTGTACCAGATAAGCTGCTAGTATAATAATATAACTCTTTGTAACAACACCTGATCCACCTGTAATTGCACTTATGTTGCCAGGCTTGGATAGGTAGAGTAGTGTTCAGAGTGTTGGCCCTGCACTTTATGAGAATGCTAGGAACTTTTTAAAATCTTATCCAATTGGTCACATTCCTCTCCAAGATGTCAGCATCCAAAAACTGGAAGATTATGTCACACCTCATAAACATAGTTTGACCCCATTGGTATTGTTGTCCTTGTTGTGTGAGGAAGAGACTGTAACCTATCTTATGGTTTTGCCATTTTGCTAAGGCTTTCTGGGCCCCTGTTTCAGGATTGGTTACAGGCCATTTCCCCTACCTTTTCCCTGACTGCTGCCCTACTAAATTGCTATATATATTTATAGCATCTCTTCACCCCTCCAACCCCTTTGACAGGATTTGGGCAATATTGAAAAGTGGAAAGGACTTCCTCTGGAGAATGAGGAATATGGGCTGGTAAAGGGCCCTTATCATTGTTAAAGACAACAGTTACCTCAGAGATCTGTGGAGACTTGGGAAGGAGAAAGCAGAAAATCTGTGTAAAATAGAGGGATAATGATTGCACCTCAAAGCTTTGTGATAATAAAAAGAGAAATAATGTAAGGAAATATGTTATTTTTAATGTGAAAAAAGCACCACTAAATATTGTTTTTCAAGGAAGTGATTTAAAATAATATACTATCTAATTTACTGTACCTGAGCAAACATATTTTTCTTTTGGTTTTGTAATCTTCTCTGAATGTGTGCTCCAATACTGTTTCAGGTAATACTGTAAATTTTCTTTTTTTGTGATATTCTGTATTCATCTGTGAAATGGAAATAAAGTTTCTAAATTGATAATTGAGATCCCTCATTTACCCCAAAATGGCTAAACATGGTTGTGTATATATTGTTTTACCACTAGAGGGCTCACAGATGCTACTCTCAGAAATTACATACAGAGAGTCATATTCTACTGTTATACATATATTTCCAGTACTGCTCAGAATTATAATAACAGTGGAATGCTTAGAGATCAGATAGTAGTATCTGATAGTAGTATATGGTCGTTTATAGTAGTATATAGATTTAAACTGTTTCAATACAATTTAAAAAAAACAATGATGACAATTGAAAGTCCCTATGTCCTTTGATTCCCATGCGTTATTTAATCTCTTCTTGAGAGTTTACTTATTTTCTGATTTTTTTAGGGTGTACTCAATCTCGTCATTGCTTAAATAACTATTGATAATTAAAAATTGTATTATTATATACATGTAAAATGGATGTCATTCACTTATTGGTTTGACGCTGTTTTACCCTCACACAAAAAGTCAGTGAGACAACCACTTGCCAAGCTGTGCAAGAGCAGTGGTTTTCTAAGGCCGTCAGCAATCTTTGAAATACTTTCCTCCCCCTACCAATTTCTATATCATTATCATAATTGTAATCAGACATCTAAAACAGAATTGCTCCTGTTTGTAGGCTCTACACCGCATTGTTATCCAACTTTTATTATGTTTAGTATACGTTACAAGGGTTCAAAAGAACACATCTTTCAAAATCATGCCATTTTGTGTGATGAGGTGAACGTCTTGCTATTTTTTAAATACTTTTGAAAAGAGTGGTTTGTTTTTCATTTGATAATATGGCAGCAAATGTCCCTACGCTCTAGTTCTGCAGTTAGAAGTTGGCATAGAGGAGGCTAAAGACAAAGATTCACCTCAAACAAAAGGGGGTTTATTACCCTTATTATTTATTGCCCTTATGTGGGCATCCTAGTCACTCAGAGAGAGTGGGAGAGACAGGGTGCAGCAGAGCACTCCAACACTTAGATGTAGTTGAACGCTATATAGCCCCCCTCTGATTCCTCACTCCCAATGAAGACTTTGAAGTTCCAGAGGTGGACTGCCATCTTCTCCACCACTGGGAGCAGCAAGGACCTGAGTCAGGGGTTGTTCTGAGAGGAGGTTAGGATACTCCATGAATGAAAAAGCTCCACTGCCTCCAAGTTCTCATCTGCTGGAGGATCTGTCCTCTTGTCAGGCCTTCGACTGGGGGAATGAAAGGAGACTGCCAGACTACCTCTGGAAGCTGGCCAGCTACTTTTTGTGAAGCCTGCCAGCGCCGTGGGGGCAAGTGCACCTGGTAGCTGGTCTCGCACATGTATTCCACAACTGTACACAGCCCCAGCCAGTTGGCCTCAAGCTTTGGGCAGTGGCCCGTAGACCCAGACCTCAGACTTCATGGAACTTTGTACGTTGTACGTTGTACGTTCTTCTGCCGGAATCGCTGTCCCTGCTGCACTGGCCTGCCTTACAGCATAGTGGTGAGCCACTTTGATGCACTCCCTGAGTTGACCAGCATACTCAAGGCCATTTGTTGCCAAGGGATGATCCAGCAAGATTCTGAAGGCACCCCCCCTTACCAAAGGGGGGAGGAAACACAAGCTGTGGCCCAGGACTCTCATTCCAGCCCTCCACTCAATACCAGCCAGCAACAGCAGTCCTGGGGCCTGACGTTGAGAAGCCTAAAGCTGAGCTACAGTTTCAGTCTCCTGCCTCACTTAATACAAAGTCACTTGTAGAAAGGGGAACATAGAGTGGGATGTTACAATATCTATGACAAGTATGGTGCTGATCAATGAAATCCAATAACAATATCAAAACTTCATTTTCGAATTAGGATTTTCCACTTTTTGTCATGTGTCTTTGGACTTGCAATTTTTAATCAGCTCAGCTTTAAGAATAGTAGTAGGAATGAAAATAACAACAATGATATATGAGTATGGGGAGATGAGGAAAATTTTATTGTTGATCAATGGAAACAAACAAAAAATGAACATACTGTACAAACAACAATAAAATTCCCATTATAATCCCTTCACCACCACATCCCTCATCCCAGAAACAAATCCCTTTTCAGCTTTTCTCAAAACTCACTCTTTTTCTCATGTGTATGAGTGAGATTTGCTCATTATTGAACAATTATTTTCCTGAAAAGTTCCTACATTGATTAATTTACATGGGAGTTTACATTGGAAAGGTTAGAACATCACTTTATCCATCCCAGTGAGTATATGTAGGCAGGTCTATAAAATGTACCAAAGGTCTACTTAGACCAAGATTTATTTCACTTTTTATAGCACACATGGGGGCACTCTCCCCCCTGGGTAGGTTACGACTTTATTACCAGGGTATGCAATGCTGCTATCTGTTATATAGCTTGGATGAGAACAGCAGGAGCTGAGGTGTCATGAAGAGCAGCACAGACAGGATGATCAGTGTGCTATGCTGCCTGTCTACCCTCCACCAGTCCCCCAGTTATAAGATCAATTTATTAGCCATATACAATTTCTTGCATTAGGAATTAATCTTTTCGCATACCCCGGCTTGCTCTCCATAAGACACAGACAGGGAGAGAAGCTTGGGGTCAGAGTGCAGGGTCAATGCCCCTGGAGTAGTTGGGGTTAAGGGCCTTGTGCAGGGGCCCAATGGAGTAGTATTCCTCTGCTGACTGCAGAATTTGAACCAGCAAACTTCCAGCCACAGGTGCAGATCCTTAGCCTAAGTGCCAATACTTCCGTAAGAGATTCATTATGACTGTGTTACCAGAAGGTAATAGCAAAAGACTGTAGCAACTGAAATCTCTTTAAAGAAGGACAATGTAGTTTTATGGTAAATCAACTTACAGTACCAAAATCTATTGTTCATTTTAAGAAACAAATTGCACTGTCTTTGTATGATCACCTCTACTTTCAACCCATTTTTGATGGAAAAACTTTTTTTTGTGGTCTAAGTGTGATAACACTATTCTGTAACATATGTTCTTACAGACATCTGTATTTGACTGAAATAGAACCTCCATTTTCTGGGTGATTAATTTTAATTACGAATGTTTGAATTCTATTGGAAATCTTTAATTAAGAAACAAGTACAAGACCAGTTTTAAAATCTATAAAGTATGTCATGTTGCACCTTTATTTATTATTATTAATAATATTAATAATAACAATAATAAATAATAAATAGTTCCTTACACTTATACAGCGCTTTTCTGGACACTCCACTTAAATTGCTTTACAGGTAATGGGGACTCCCCTCCACCACCACCAATGCGCAGCCATACCTGGATGATGCAACAGTAGCCACATTGCACCAGTACGCTCAGTGGAGAACAGGAGAATAGAGTGATTAAACCAATTCATAGACGGGGATTATTAGGCCATGATTAGTAAAGGCCAATGGGAAATGGAACTTTTTTTGAGAAACACCCTGGGATTTTTAATGACAAACAGTCTGGACTTTGGTTTTATGTCTTATCCAAAGGAAGGGGCCTTTTCGCAATATAGTGTGCACATCACTATAATGGGGCATTAGGACCCACACAGATTACAGAGCAAGTGCCCCCAACTGGCCCCACTAACACCACTTCCAGCAGCAACCTTAGTTTTTCCCAGGAGGTCTTCCATCCAGGTACTGACCACGCTCACACCTGCTTGGCTTGGTTTGTTGCCAATAAACACATAAGGAGGTGTTCTTAATCCACAATGTATATCTTTACAAACTCACTGGATTCAGGGATACAGGAAATTGTAGCTATGTGTTCTGTAAACTGTTATTTGACTTTAAATGAACTCCTCCCAGCAAGTTTATCTGTTTCAAGTAGGGATTTGCATTTTCATTTTCTTAATTTAAGTAATTTTATGTTTCTAATAAACTTTACTGTAAGTAGCATGCGAATGACAAGTTCATTTTCCTTTCCTAGTGCAAAATAATTATTAACTGAATCCAAGAGTTAAAACATCTTATAAAAGGCCTGCCAGAGATCAGGAGCCATCTGTTTGTCAGTGCTGGAGGGAGACACAGCTCATCTGCGACAGTGCCTTTAACACCTTTTGTAATTAGCACCAAAGAAAGAGAAAACTTCAAACAGGATGTGTTTCGCATCCAAGGCACACGGGTATTAAAGAACGTCAGATGTGTTTGAGACAAATTGATTATGGTTCTGCTCCATCTTTTACAGAATAATTAATAGTGTGAAGATATTCACAAGTAAGTAAGACAAAAGCATTTTATCTTACATAAAATTACAGAAACTTGGTCATTAGAGAAAAATATACCTATAATGCCTGAGTATTTTTAGCATCATTTATATATATAGATTTTTTTATGGAGTGAGAATGTTGACAAAGAGTTTTAGCAAGGGCTATAACAATCTGCAGGTCTTCCTTGAATTTAATGTCCTGTTGTTTTTGTTTTGATGTGGAGCAAGTTTGGCTCCTTTTTCAAAAAAGAAAATTAAAATTTGAAAGATACAAGAGACAGAAGCATTAAGAGATATGAATATATACTAAGAAACATAAAATACGATAGATTCTATTGCGTCTATTATGTTATATTCTATCTATTGTGTTTTGTTAAGTGTCATTTCTCGAAGCATATATTCACTTAAACAGTTCAGCTGGAATTCATCTAGGCTTATCAGAGATGGAAAATGCTTTATGCTTAAGCAAGAGGTTTTGAAATGTGGTTCAAGTAGGTAGCTGCGTCAGCATGCATAAGCTGAAAAGGAACAAGCAGAGGTTTATTCCATGCTGAAAAAAGAAGGGAAATACAACATTTTGGTTGTGGAGCCTTCTTTGAGTGTGTTCAGTTTTGAAAAGTGTTCTGTTAATATAGAAATCTGTGCTCTGAACTGAGAAGGAATAGCATACATTGGCCACTTAAAGCGATCAACACAGCTGGGTTTTTTTACAAAACTGACCTTAAGTTGAGTGGTTACCACTCCAGTATGTTCACGATAGCAGTTGTGCTGTGTATCTCTTTTCTCTTATTACAGATTTCTGTGTGCAATGTAGTGCTGAAGCATAAAATATGACATCAACTAGCATCAATCCTGTTAAAAGTCTAGACTAGAATCATTTGAAACTCAAATTTCTCCTTCATTCATAAAAATTTGTGTCTGCCCAATTTCATTTGTCATGCAGATTTGATGAGTCTGATATATATATATACATAAGTTGGGGACAATAAACTTCAGACCTTTGATTGCTTCAAATGCCATTAGGAGTCCAATATTGACTGATGTATTTTTATCTAATACTGTGTGAAATATCATCAGTTCCCAGTTCACAACCTTCACATCTTCTCTTTTGTATTGGTGTGACTGAAACCCATTGCAGCCACCCCACCCTCTATCCAGTTAAGCTAATTCTGCTAATTAAGCTGGTTTCAGGCTTAGTTCATTCAAGTACAAGCTCATTGATTTCTGCATAATTAATGGGACATTATCGAGACAGAAATGAATGAATAATTCAAGAGTGGCCATCAAGGCTGCAGCCATCTAACTTCACCCCTGAGACTACGACTCATTTATCAGAATATTTGATTCCAATGTGCCTGTGTGGACATTCAACCATCCATTAACAGAAAGCCACTTTTTACTGGTAAGGGTCATGGCTCCAGTATTAGCATTGACAGGTTAAATTGCTCCATATGCAAGTAAATATATTTTTTCATGAACAGTTGAAAAGAAAAAAAACATTGTGACAACTTTATGGATCTCACATTAATAAGCAGCCAAAGGCCCTTGTGAGGACATCAATATTTTTTGTTTTTGTGTATGATTTTATTGCTTGTCTTGAAGAAAGATATGGGAACATGCCAGGAGGCATAAAGAGAGCACTCAGGTCTTGCTACAGAGACAACTTAGTTTATACTCAAGAAGCTCCTGGGACCATGATGTTTTGGCACAAGCAAGAGCACTTTGTTTACATTTAAAGGAGGCTTTGTTATGCATATAGCATTATATACGTTTTACAGAAAGCTCTTTTTCTATTATTTCATAAGTGACATGTAGAGATCCCACCATTCCAACCAGCAGTGCTCACCATATTCTAACACTAAGGAATTTCTCTCTGTGTCATGTTTACTTTTTATCTGTAAGAAAGAGAGTGCAGGCCATCAGCACCAACCATGAAACCAGGAGCCATATGGCCTTCTGTACAAGAACATCTTACATAAGCATCCATGCTCTGCACCCTGGATGTGGTAAAGAGCATTTTAAAGCTATTTTATGCTCTGTCATAACTTGGAACATAGAAAATAATAAGACTCGCTCTCACAGGTGAGCCGATTAGTATTATGTAGCTTCAGCAACATAAGTAGTGATACAGTTTTGGAGTAATAAGTGTCTTACACTGCACTGTGTCCTCAGAATTACCTGCATATAAGCAGGATAATATAGTTTTCTTCTAGGCTTAAAGCTCAACCCCTATGTTTAATATTTGCAGCTGTAAAATTGTTTCACAACATGATGTCAAACATTTTAGTATTCCATGATCTGTGTTTTTTGCAGGTGATGAAAGCTTTTTTGAGAAATATGAGATGTTGACTGAAGGCGCATCAGTGGTGTCCGTAGCACCTGCTTCACCTTGACAACAGCTGTCTCCGTACCCAGGTGGTGCGTTCATTTGCAATATTCACACACAGCATTTTGGTGCAAGATCTGTTTCTCGAAAATGACACCTTATTAATTATTTCTGACTGTTAACAATATTTTTGACAGCCAGACACTTGTTCAGCCACATCAGAAGGAAGTATTCAGAAGACCACTTCATCTTCTCCTTGTAGCCAGGATTTATCAGGCCCTGGGATCCTTGCTGGTTTGCTGTATCACTTAACCTAATGGGAATCTGATGATTAAAGGTAAAAATACTTTCTTGGGGTTTATAAAAGACTACATTTCTGGTTGTCTATGAATTCATTTGATAGGTTTCCTTCATACACATTTACTGTATTCAGCAAAATATGTTGAATCAAGAACTTATAATAATAATTGCTTACACTTATATAGCGCTTTTCTGGACACTCCACTCCAAGCGCTTTACAGGTAATGGGGACTCCCCTCCACCACCACCACCAATGTGCAGCATCCACCTGGATGATGTGACAGCAGCCATTGTGCGCCAGAACACTCACCACACTATCCGCTATTCGTGGGGAGGAGAGCAGAGTAATGTAGCCAATTCATAGATGGGGATTATTAGGAGGCCATGATTGGTAAGGGCCAATGGGAAATTTGGCCAGGATTACACCTCTTTTCGAGAAACGCCCTGGGATTTTTAATGACCACAGAGAGTCAGGACCTCGGTTTTACGTCTCATCTGAAGGACGGTGCCTGTTTACAGTATGGTGTCCCCATCACTATACTGGGGCATTAGGACCCACGTGGACCGCAGGGTGAGCACCCCCTGCTGGCCCCACTAACACCTCTTCCAGCAGCAACCTTAATTTTTTCCAGGAGGTCTCCCATCCAGGTACTGACCAGGCTCACACCTGATTAGCTTCAGTGGGTTGCCAGTTGTGAGTTGCAGGGTGATATGGCTGCTGGAACTTAGCAATTCATACCTCAGATAGCTTGCTTAGTGTTCTTTTACACAACGTATGAAAGGGGACAGGTGGACTAATCTGGAATTGTAGTTATTGATGTTACACATAACTGACTTTACCATTATTGTTGTATACCATGAAAATACCATAGTGAAGTGCTGAAAAAAAGTCAAATTGTTTTCAGAAGTGTTATATCACGCCCCCGATGAACTCCCAGCCCTTAAATAAACTCTTTCACATTCCAGTGTAGTTTCCAAATAACTAATCAGACACACCTTTTTCCACCTGCCTACTTAAACCAACCTGACACATCACTCCTGGTGCAGTTTTCTGTTGTGATCTGGAAGAAGGACCTTAGCAGAATCCTCAGAACTCAAAAGTACCAGTAGAAGTTTATGGGTCAGGAGGTCAGGCCAGGGTCAAAAACCAGTAAATCCACAATAACCAAGTAAAGATCCAAAAGATAGTCAGAAACAAAGCCTGGGGTCAGAGCCAAAATCCTAGGGCACAGGGCACAGGGCACAGGGCACAGGGCACAGGGCACAGGGCACAGGGAACAATGCAGCTCTAGCTAGGAAAAACCCAATACTGATCAAGGAGTGGTGTGTCAGGTTGGCTTAAGTAGGCAGGTAGAAGAAGGTGTCTGATTAGTAATTGGAAACGGCACTGGAATGTGAAGGAGTTGATTAAGAGCAGTGAGTTCACTGGGGCTGTGATGTAACAAGCTCATTAAAGCATTGTACAATATACACAATGTGAAACCATAGTAAAGTATTGTAAGATTTAATTCTTTATTTAACCACTTCAATTAAAATTAAATTCTTGTTTCCAATGATGACTTGGAGAGTACATTTATACAGTGTGGAATTTACCTCTGAGTTATGTCACTTACCAAAAAGTGCAACAGTACCTCACAGACTGTTGTCACTTATGCTGTAGATGACTGTTTAAAGAGATTTCTAATACAATACATAGAACAGGCCTGATAAATCTTACTTGTACAGATGCATGAGGGGCGTCATGCCATAAAACAAATATCCCTGCATTTGTTTACTTCAAATCATCTGCCAGGTGTTTGCCCAGCCTTGAATTTTAACATTTGAATTGTTATTTTTTTATTTAATTTACTGCTTCTACAAAGAAGAAGAAGCTAAGTCCTCCTAATTTGGGATCATGTGCATACTTATAAATTCAGAAGAGCAGTGGTCCTAGCTCAGAACCTAGCAGTGCAGCAACAGTTTCATCAGCCCAATTTGAGTATTCACCCTGCAACTCACCACTGATAACCCACTGAAGCTAAATAGGTATGAGCCTGGTCAGTACCAGGATGGGAGACCTGGGAAAGCTATGGTTGCTGCTGGAAGAGGTATTAGTCGGGCAGCAGGGAATGCTCACCCTCTGGTCGGTGTGGGTCCTATTGCCCGAGTATAGTGACGGTGACACCAAACTGTAAACTGGCGCTGTCCATCGGATGAGAGGTAAAACCGAGGTCCTGACTCTATGTGGTCATTAAAAATACAAATCTTGAAAAGAATAGGGGTTTTACCCAGGCATCCTGGCCAAATTTCCCATTGGCTTTTACCAATCATGGCCTCCTAATAATCCCAATCTATGAATTGGCCTCATCACTATGTTCTCCTCCCCACTGAGAGCTGGTGTGTGGTGAGCATACTGGCACACTATGGCTGCCGTCGCATCATCCAGGTGGGGCTGCACATTGGTGGTGGTGGAGGGGAGTTCCCATTACCTGTAGAGTGGAGTGTCCAGAAAAGCGCAATGCAAGTGTAAGGAATTATTTATTTATTTTATTATTATGAAATTCCTACTGCCTGTAATTTTAGAATTTAAATTCTCATTTAAATTCCACTTTACAAATTTGAAAATGTCTGCTCAATGTCATTAAGCATTTTTATTTAAAGTCACTTGTTACTTACAGAGACATGCAGGTACTGTACATAAAGCCATTATCAAACAGCCTTTGATTTTACATCATCCCAGGGGACAGTGCATAAAGCTGTACCACTCACTGTGGTGAGTCAGTGGCAGATAAGACTTTATGATTAACAACCTGTCCACCTAGCATCCTATTTTTCTAAAGACTGATCCTGAGATTGGTTTATGTAAGAGAACAACACCCAGACAAAACTATAGGGATGGATAATCAAACAATAATAAACACTTTCGCAATACAAGAGCTCTTTCACGCTACTTTTGGAAACAGATATTATATACTTTATAAGTATACATGTATATATTTTAAGTAAAATGTTGTTTCTCACTTCCCTTGAACTAGGGCTCTCTGACCACTTAGCTGTTCTCTTCAATCTGGAATTACCTGTATGAAACACTTCCCCCTCATGCTCTGTAAACGTTCGCAACTGGCGATCAATTGATCAGCCTAGTTTCTCATATTCTGTTCTATTGGCCTTATCTTGTTTCTCCACCCCTGATCCTCTAGAGTACAATATGCATTTCCTTGCAGTCTCCCGGAAACTTGAACGTAAGTAGGTGTCATCTTTCTGGCCTAAATGTACATTACCAGGATTGGAGAGATTACTTGTCTGAATATAAGGATATGATAGAGTCTGATATATCCACCTACTTCTTTCACATCATTGAAAATAACCATACCAACCCTAGACACCTTTTCTCCACCATCAACAGACTGCTAAAGCCAAACTGCCCCACCACATTACCTGCCTCATCACAACTTTGCAACACATTTTTAGATTTCTTTAGCTCCACGTTCGACAACATCCAGCATCACATTCTCTCCACAGCCCATGTCACCTCCACTCCTCCTCCCTGCTTACCTAGCTTTACTGGTTCCCTTCTTTCTAATTTCTTACTTGACTCTGCAACAATCAGTAAACTGGTGTCACATATGAAATCCACCACCTGTATATTAGACCCCATTCATACCACTTTGTCCTGTTTCACTACTCCCAGTCCCATTGTCCTCAATATAATTAATAAATCCTTGAGCACTAGCATTGTACCAACAGTCCTCAAAACTGCTGCCATTACCCTAGTGCCAAAAAAGCCAAGCATGGCTCTGGACAATCTAAACAATTTTCACCCCATCTCCAACTTACCCTTTCTTGCAAAAATTCTAGAAGATGTTGTCACATTTCAGTTACATAACCACCTCATGACAAACAACCTTTTCGAACCCCTCTAATCTGGCTCCTGTCAACTTCATAGAACAGAAACTGCCCTGGTCAAAGTCACTAATGATCTTCTAATAGCTTCTGATTCTGGTTCTCTTTCTATACTCATCCTTCTTGATCTCAGTGCTGCTTTTGACACTGTTGACCATGACATCTTACTTTCTCATCTTGATACTGTATTTGGAGTTTCTGACACTCTCTTAATGGGTATAGGTCTGAAACTGGTTTTGTTAAGTCTGGTGTTCCTCAGGGCTCAATACTTGATCCCTTGCTCGCCTTTACATGTTTCCACTTGGTTAGCTTTTAAGATCACATGGCCTCAGCTATCATTTCTATGCTGATGATTCTCAAATCTACATCCATATCAACCCCAATACTGATGTGGCTGTCCTTATTCTATCTAATTGCATCTCTTACATCAAAATACGAATGACTCCAAATTTTCTTCATCTAAACTGAAGTCATTCTTATTGGCACCCCCCATCAACTTGGTAAAGCCAAGGCTGTAACTCTATCTGTGGATGGTACTGTACGTGAACTTCACTCTAAATTTAAAATATTTGATTCGGGCTTGACATTTGACCCACATGAGCAAGATATTGTCAAGCACCTTTTTTTCACCTCAGAAATATCGCTAGACTAAGTCCTATGCTATCGCTAACCGTGGCTGAAAACCTGATCAACACATTTGTCTTTTCCCGAATTGATTATTGTAACACTCTACTCGCTGGTGTTTCTAATTCCACATTGAACAAACTCCAGTGTATCCAAAATTCGGCAGCTAGAATCCTGAACAGGTCTAGTGCAAGTGATCACATTCCACATTACTGGTGTCCTTGCACTGGCTTCCTGTCGAGTGTCGTGTCGACTTCAAAATCCTCATGCTCACCTAAAAGGCTCTGCATGGTTTGGTACCTCAGTACCTGTCTGAGGTACTATCGTCCTACTCCCCACCTCGCAACCTTTACTCTTCTAATTCTTGTCTCCTATCTGTCCCCCAAGCCTGTCGACACTCTGTGTGATAGGGCCTTCTCCTGTTATGCCCCAAATCTCTGGAACCCTCTCCCAAAGGATATCAGAGAGTCATCTTCTCTATGCTCCTTCAAACCTAGACTCAAAACCTTCTTCTTTAGAAAAGCCATTACTTAACTGGTTCTGTTCCTACTGTACTCAGTACCCCCATCTACTTTGTCTTCCCATTGTCTATTCTCATTGTGCATATGTTGTATTTTTTCATTGTTGTTATCGTTCTGTAAAATGCTTTGAGAAGCCACCTTTAAAGGTACTATGTAAAATAAAGTTTATTATTATTATTATTATTATTATTATTATTATTATTATTATTATTATTATTATTATTATTATTATTATTATTATTATTATAAGACCAAGGGGAACTTCTGGGATATAACTTTAGTAATTTTTTAAGGACAACAGTCATCAACAGTCCAGAAACAGAGAAGGAAAAGAGAAGGAAACAGAGAAGGAAAAGGAAAAAAGAGAAGAAAAGAGACAGGTAGAGAACATGCCAGGCCAGAGGACCTTTTTTGAATCAGCTTTAAAAACCTGATAAAGTATTCGAGCATGTTTAAGAGAGATAAGCACTCTGTTTTCCCTTTATGAGTAATCCCCAGGGTAGACATTCTCTCCTGGTTAGACATGCATTTTCAGAATAGGAAGATAGATTCCCATTCACTTTGGAGCATCCAGATTTATAGGAAGAGAGAGATAGAGCTGGGATGGATTCTATTTTATTCAGGATGCAGCTTTATCTTTCTTGCTGGTCTATTAGGGATTACAGTATATAGAATATCTGAGTACTGTGTTTCTCTGATTGGTGAAGACTTAGACATGGGCCTATCAGACACCTGTAACTTGGATGTTGTATGTTGTATTATTGTTCATCAATATTTGTTTATCCCAGGTTTCTTCTGATTTATTACTTTCACCAGAGTTGTGCCAGAGAACAAAGGAGCCTCTAGCTGCAGAGGTATATTCTTGGTAAACCTTTAACAATTTTGGGTTATGATAATTAATTTTCATTATTGTTCATATGACTCTGTTTTGTTTTATTTTCTCCTTTTTGTCCCCTCCCATTTGTAACAGTAGTATAAAAATAATATTGCAGCTCTGGATAGGATTGAAAGTGAGGAGCCACTGTGTTAATTCCCATTCTTAAAGGTATGTAATAAGCATACGGTTTAAAAACTTAAAATACTTAGTCTTAATTTTTTATGTTTTTAGTCTTTAGATGTTTAAGAAGGACCTAAAATTAATAAACCATAATTAAAACATCTTTAATTACCACATAGTTAGAGCTTGGGTTTAACATCTCATCAGAAAGACAGCTGTCTTTACAGTGGTCATCATACTAGAGAGCTGGTTTCAGAAATTACAAATGAGGGAAGAGAACTACCTGTTCTTCACTTACTGAAACAATTCATTTTTTTGGAGGTCTCCTGTGCCATTACTGACTAAGCTCAACTTTGCTTAGGTGATGTGATCAGGCTACATGGTGTTAACTGATGACAATAAAACAGATGTTTTTACTGTGATAAACAAAACAAAAACGTTCTATGATACTGTAGAATAATAGGTCAACAGGTTCTTAGTAATCAGGTTTTCTCCAAAAAATTTTTCCATCAAATTGTTATACCTAATTCTAAAGTTTTTCCACTTGTGCACTTTTTTTATCAGGTGATGAAGAATATTCCTGGCAGGTAAGGTCACGATGATTTAAAAGAGGGCAAGTGCAGAGCTTTATACTGAGTACAGGAAAGCTGCCAACTGCTCATTTTATTCCATGAGTGGTAGCTTTATTGGAATTCTAACCGGGCTCTCAAGAGGAATACCTGGAGAATTAATTAATTAGTGAAATTAAAACATTACTCTCTGTTGACAGGACTTTGTCTATACTTCATCTGACGAGGATAATTCGACAGTACATGCAGCACATGTTGCAAAGTATCCACACTGTTGATGCATTTATCAATGGTGGCAAAAGAGAGACGGAGCCTAGCAACTATACAAATGCATTAGTATTAATTTAAATTAAACTATTCGTTTTTGAAAATGATATGTAAAGTATAAGACTCAAATTTAGACTCCCATCCAGGTACTGACCAAGCGCACACCTGCTTAGCTTCAGTGGGTTGCCAGTTGTGAGTTGCAGAGTGATATGGCTGCTGGCTTTACCCTAGAACAGTTGGGTAAGATCCTCAATTAACTGCTAACTACCAAACTGGCTAGACAAGCCAAATAACCTCCTCTCGTTTATAACCTTTCTTATATTCTTATGAATAACAACATGTTTCCCAAGGATTCCTATCCTGTGCAGTGTGCCTTTATGGGTGAAACTAAACCTATAGCATATGTCTCCTTTTAATGTGTACAGCATTCCTTTTCTCATTTTTGTATTTTGCATAGGTTGAAATTCTTTTGTAATATTGCAATTCTCATTATGTTTATTATTTCATCCTAAATAGACACCTGATCCCCATTTATATTCTTACTTCTTAAATATGCATTATGTTCTGTGCAATCTTTGATTCTGTTAAAGTAGTTTGGAAACATTTTTTATAGACAAATAGCAGTATTTTTTTCTTTTACTAGGGTGGAATTTATTGCTCAATGTTTTTAATTTTATCATCAGGGTGATGTGCATTTGTAATCTGATGACATGTCATATACAGTAGGTACAAGTATCCTGACAACAGGAGGGGATGGAATGGGATAGGTTTCCAGTTTTATTTTGTCCTGGGAAGTCTACAAATGGAATTTGCTTGTCAAATGTGCTAGCGGTTTAGATTTTCCATGAAGGGAAAAATAGATGTTGCTCTGATACAGGAGAGATGTTTTAAATTACATTACAAATACATTTTTGAATCACTCTACTGGGGTCAGGAGATAATATGCTTGAGAGACTATATGTATATTTATGGGTATATTTGATACAATTAGTTTGATTTTGTTTCATTTAATCCAATGAACTAAAGTTTTTTTTTTTAATCTTCTAGTCAGACCTCTGCTGGATCTTTGGAACCTGCTGAGTGTGATTTGATTTTGGTTGCAGATGTCAAAGCTGTCATGAGTAATATACATGACTGTTAAAAGTGTCCAGTCTCTGCCATTTACAGGATCGACAAATTGTGTCTGATCTGTGCACGGTCTGGAAACAACACCCCTACATTCCCATGGGAAACAGTCAAATGTTTCATTAAAGATAATGTTTTGCCTCACAATTACATGAAGTATATCTCTGCAAAATTATTGAACTGGACATACAGATTTTTCTTTATCAAGCTTTTTAAGAATGAACCTGAGCATTTTTATATAAATTTTTCAGATATTCCTGCTGTTAGATCATCATGGGGGTATTACAGTCAGATCCTGTGTAGATTTCCTGCATGATTGCATCAAGAGTTTTATCTCCAAAATGCTTACTTTCACCTTTGTAGTTTGCTTTGCCATCGCAACCATGAGTTCAAGCTAGCCATTAGCTTCCAATCTAGTACTGGATTACCATCAAGAAATACACAATTTCTACTCGTATTTTGATTAGCTATACTCAACATTACAGTACATATTGTTTAATGCTGGTGATACTGTATATTATTATCCTAATTTCTTCCAATTCCTGCCTCATCTATTAACTTTCTACTAAGTATAGTAAAATTTTAGTATGTAATGTCAGTATTATACTGGGGTATTAAATTAAATGGAAGTGCAGCAGCTCATGCAATCAAGCATTGTTATATATTACTTTTGCCATAGTTTGCTTCATTTTAGGGGTCCTTTTGTGGTGCTTGGGTGCTTCGGGAAGGAGGGATGGAAGGACATCTCGTATTGCACTAATGTGATTTTTAACCAACAAAACATAATTATTTATTCAACTCTGGAGTTTCCATCGTTTAAAAAGACAGATATTAGATGTCTGAAAAAAAGACAAAAAGTTTTAGTACGTTTCTTGTTGCTTGTGGCTTTCAGGCCTTAATCAAGTGTGTCACTTCATATCAGTTACATTTATTGACACACATTTCTGTTGCTTTAGGGGTATATTCCAAACAAGAAAATTCATGGTAGTTTGTTTACACTAAGGAATGTAGCACCTTGTAATCAAGATAACAAATAGGCACTACAACTCTAATTACTGTGCATTCCACATTTTAAATAGTGTTATCTTGCAAAGAAGGTAATTACACCATGACAAAAAGGATATCAATCTTCTCTTTAAAATTACACTATGTTGCTTTTTCAGAAGCAGATTACAGTGACTATAACAAGCCTTCATACAGGCTGTTGATAATATAGCACTTTGGAAAATGGAGAGTGAGACAAGTGTTTAATTTAGATTTTCATGAAAACTCACTTGTGTGTTTTTTGTGGGTCTCTTTGTATTCACCATCATGAGAATTTCTTTCGAAATTCGAAATAAAGTCATCAGGTTATTTTCTTACGTAGCTGTGATGAATGAATATATAGCAAAGTATTGTTGTTAAAGTTGGTTAAAAATTTATATAGAATACACAATGTTATTATTTCCTATTTTTCTAACTCATTCTACCACAAAAACCACAATGGAAGAAATGCAATGACTTTCACACAGCTTGTGTATACATATAATCTTCCCTGTAGGTTAAAACTGCCTGTTAAACTTTCCATAGATTTGGACATTAGCCTTGATTTCTTATTCTGTCTCAGTTCACCAAGAGCTGAGGGTTTCTATGGTAACTGATACATATATCGGTCATCTTTATTCATCAAACGCACACCACGGTTTCCAAACCAGTCACAAAAATAGCTGCAGTGATATGTTGAGATGACAGGACAAACATCCATTAATAAATTCTCTTGAATGTGGATCAATTAGATTAAGTTCTTTTTTTTTACTGTGCAGGTGGAGAGCTATATTGAGCTGATGTGTTCCTTGTTCCTTTGGCTACCATGGAGCATTTCAAGAAGGGGTTATTAGATACCTACTGCAAATTTTCAAAAACATACAAACAGAACATACACAGTATATAAAAGAAAAAAACATAGTAGAATTGATTTAACTCTTGGTTTATATACTCTATACTTGTTCCTTTTTTGTTGTTTTGTTTGTGATATTGAATTGACAATCATTTTTACATGGATTTGAAACCACAAGATTAATGTTGATTAGTCAAATGGATAGTGAGGGTGTAAACAAAGTGTGAAAATAATGCCTGGAGAAACATACTAATTAAACAAACCTGTGATGGATGCTTTCTCCAAAAAAAAATTTTAAATTCAACATCTCTGATTTTAGTGTAAATTAGCTTTTCTTCACTTGTAATCTAGTGACCTCATTACTCTGTATTTGCAGCAGAACAAATAAAATTACACTAATTGGAACATCCAAGCTTTTGGATTCATCAATTTATTTTATTCTCTGAATACACATGGTGGACTTTTAAAAACTCACAGAACTTTTTTTAAAGCAATTGAAATATATTTCTATATTTTTCTTACCATAGAGTATGACTCTTCAGCCCTAGACCAAGAAAGCCCCAGTACAGTAAGCTTTGTAAGTCAAAATTAAAGGGGAACTGAAGTTCTAATTCCTCAGACCGGTCATTAAATCTCGGTAGCAAAATAAATTCATTGACAGTATAGATAAATTTCACAAATTCCCATTTTATGCACAAAATCATTGAACTTTGTGAAAATGCTGTAAGTCACCATGTGGTCTGTAGTGGAATCTTTATCAATCTTATCAAAGAAGAGCCAGGAAAGGTGTTCTCATTCACTCAGTAAGGCATTTATTCATATTGTGCAATAGGGAAAGACAGCAACCACTAGTCTGTGCAGCAAGTGCGAGCTGATTTCCAAAGTAAAATAGGAAAAGGTCCCTTATTTTATACACTTAGCTGATGCGACATCACAACTTGTTTACTTTATTATGGTTGGTTAGTAATACAAAGACAGGCAAGACAGTAATTTTCCAGTCCTTATAGGTCTTAGCCTTGAAGGACAGAGAAGACACCTATGTGCAGTTTTATACCTGCCTTTTTTGCTGGGGCAGAGATAAACATTGTTAAAACATCCCATGCTCTTGACTCGCTGGGTACAATCACACTTGGTTCATAGAATCCAGCTGCTTTTACAACACGGCTCTGCCCTTAAATGACATTTTTAGGATAAAACACTTCTTCAGTAACTTTCCATTACAGGTCACATAATGGGAGAGAGTGAGAGTTCGAGTGAATTGTGATGTAAAGCGGCCCTTCCTGCTCACTAGTCACTATAATAACTAGCGAGCAGTAATGTGCTGTATGAGCCAATAAGTACAGGGTGTGCTGTAACATTTCACCACAGAAATCTTCCAACAGTCAACTCTGCATTTAGAGTTAACAGGTTAAGTAGTATTTGTTGTCAAAACCATCTAAAGATCGAGAGCTATATTTCAGTTAGATTAAAAGAGATGTGTTCACAAGCCTGTGTTTACAGTGTAATAAGGTTGCTTCACCTCACCAGACATTTTGTTGCCTCATTCTGAATTGCAGAATACGGCACTGTGCATACCTGGAACTTTCATCCATTTTGTTGATTTAAATTTGAGTTTTAACAGGTTACTGTGTACATTTTACTTTTATTGTGGTTTGAAATGCACTCATCAATGGGGATTCTTTCTGACACGCTATATTAAAACAGTATTGTAGTTCCCCTTTAAATCTAGAATTTCTCTAGATCTGAAACAATTACACTGTAATCAATTTAATTTAGATTTATGTCATTTGTTATATTAGGCTTTGGAATCATTTGGGATAAAAAACTGCTGTATAAATGCAATTCATATTTTGAGTTGAAGTCCTCAGTTGAAGTTGATTAAGCATTACAGTTGAAAATAGTTTCTAATTCATACTTTATATTTTGTCATAATTCTTAAACATCATACAAATAATGTAATACGAAATAATGTTAAAACGTGAAACACAAAGAATGCTGAGTAGAACTATAGAACATATGTGAACTGCCCCCCCAAAATCAGGTTCTTCTAGGTATGTTTGTAATATTATACAGTAGTTCTGATTCTTGCAAACATTAAAATAAAATTGTAATTTTATAGGGTCTAACAAGAAGAGTAGTAGAAGTGGTCCTTTCAAGTTCTCCTTTTGTGTGAATCACTGAGACAAAAAACAAAGTACTGATATTAACCACAGAAGAGTCTAGTTGTTGAAGATTAGATCAGTTTTGTTTTGGATGTTCAACCTGGTTAAAAGTTGTTTGTTTTAATTTTCTCTAAAGTTTGCATGTTAAACTAACAATAGACGGAAATGAAAGGGTCTGAAAATGTTACTTATATCAATCTTCTTAGTTTCTACAGTATGTGAGCAAGTAAGATGAAAGCAAGTTGATATAAGCCAGATCATGCAATGGAAGCTGACAGGGCTATAATCATGAGATGTCTGATGTCCTAGTAATCATGGAGACGGGATTGGAGAACGTGACAAACTCTTTCAATGTTGCCTGAGTATGGACACGTCACAAGTAGGATCCTTTACCTTATATGGCCTAAGAAAGAAAGATTAACCAGAGAACAAAGCGCATTCAGATTTTTCACACTTGCTATTACATATTGTAATATGCTATTACATATTCTCCAAATTTATAAGAAACGCTTGAGCTTTGTTCACTTAATTTGCAATTTTAGATATCAGATGATAAATTTGTTTTTCACTACCTGAATGTTTGAAATATGAAATTTAATTAAACCAGCATAATAGTTTCATTGGTTTCAGCAGAGAGATATGCAATTAAGGATTTGTTAACAATCGAGGCTAGATAAGATACTGTTTACAGTAACTACAGTATCAAGGGTTGTACTGGATAACAGTTAAGAAACTGATTAACAACCAATGATAGTCAATTGATTTGTTAACAATGTGCACCAGTTATGATACTAGTAACTGGAACAGTAGACACTGTAAAACATATTTAACTAACTTACTTTTTAATTTGTGAAACTTTATCTTATGTATTTTGTTTGGTTTGAAATACCCTGCCTCCAGATTTCCCAGTGGCCATATCACCCTGCAGCTCACAACTGACAACCCACTGAACCTAAGCAGGTGTGAGCCTGGCTGGTACCTAGATGGGAGACCTCCTGGGAAAAACTAAGGTTGCTGCTGGAAGAGGTGTCAGTGGGGCCAGCAGGGTGTGCTCACCCTGCAGTCTGTGTGGGTCCTAATGCCCCAGTTTAGTGATGGGGACATTATACTGTAAAAAGGCACCGTCCTTCGGATGAGACATAAAACTGAGGTCCCTTCTCTCTGTGGTCATGAAAAATCCCAGGGCGTTTCTTGAAAAGATTAGGAGTGTAATCCCGGTGTCCTGGCAAAATTTCCCATCGACCTTTACCAATCATGGCCTCCTAATAATCCCAGTCTATGAATTGGCTTCATTACTCTGCTCTCCTCCCCACTCATAGCCGATGTGTGGTGAGCGTACTGGCACACTATGGCTGCCGTTACATCATCCAGGTGGGGCTACACAATGGTGGTGGAGGAAGTCCTCATTACCTGTAAACTGGTGTGAGTGGAATTTCCAGAAAAGTGCTATATAAGTGTAAGGAATTATTCATTATTATTAATTGTAGTAGCTACTACATCATCAGTTACATCTAATTGACACATTACTCTGCGCTCCTCCCCACTCATAACTGATGTGTGGTGACCGTTCTGGCACACTATGGCTGCCATCGCATCATCCATGCTGCAGATTGGTGGTGGAGGGGAGTCCATATTACCTGTAAAGTGCTTTGTGTGGAGTCTTTAGAAAAGCGTTATGTAAGTGTATGGAATTATTTACTTAGTTTTTATTATTAAATTCCTACTGCCTGCAGTTTTACAATTATTTCTAATTTAAATTCCACTTTAGAAATTTAAAAATGTCATTGGACAGACGGTTATTTAATGCACCATATTAGAGTTAGCAATTATTAATATGAATAATTATTATAATGTATTCATACCCTCATGAAATTTAAACCGAAAACATCACAAAACAGAATGCGTTACAGATTGCATAATGTGTCTCACTTTTTGATACTGATATTCTGATACTATCATACTGTAGGGTGGCATGGTGGCACAGCGGTTAGCATTGCTGCCTTGCAGCACTGACACCCTGTGTTTTCACCAGGTAGTCTAGTCTCCTCCCACACCCTAAAGACACATTGAGAGAGTTTCATTGGCTTCTGGAATATACTGTACAGTAGGTCCTGTTGAAAGTGTGTGCATGCCTGCCAGATTACAATTTTAGATTTTTTTAAGCAAGAAACATTATCCAACCTGTCAATGTTTCTGTTATTTTCTATCAGTCTGTAAAGAACTGCAATTAATAAAATATAATTTAGAGAAACTATTTCTGTACTGTGAAACCGTGAGTAGCATCATGGCATAGTTACTGTAGCTCTGCTGCTTTGTCTGGCTGAAGTTGCTTTCTTTGTTCAGTTTGCATGTTCTCCAATGTCATCACCATGGGTTTTTGCTAGCTGCCCCGTTTTCCACCCACAGTCCAAAAACAAGTAGTTTAGTTATTTCACATCTCTAAATTGTCCCTCCTTATGTGTACTCATGTGTACATGTGTGTCCTGTGATGCACTTCTGTTTCTGCCCTGCACCTGTTTTCTGCAAGGCAAGGCTCTGGCTCACTGTGAGCCTGTATGGACAAAGCAGTTTCTGAAAATAGATGAATGAATTTCAGTACTGGTCCATTATTCATTTTTAGATTTTTTAAATTTATTTTTAGATTTTGCTCTTACTGTGGTAAGGATCATTTATAGGGGAGGCAAGACAATGCCAAATACAGCACTCTCATTTCAGTCAAACAACAAAAAATGGTCGAGAAATACAGGTACATACTTATTTCTTAAAGATGACACATTAGGAAAGATTTCAATAACTTTTAAAAAATTTCAGTTGAACCATCTCAAAGTATCCGTTAAATATTACAAATTAGCAACTATCTCTTGGAACTTCCCTTTCTTGGAATATGAACAATATCAGTGAGAGGATCAAGAAATTGAGAGCAGTCAATATCAACCTCAGTCTATTCACAATTATTTTTTTAAATAAAAGTTTAGGAACAATGTATGAGATTAATTGAATGTTGCCCCTTGGCTGTGACATACTGTATACAAGCTGGAGCAATGTCGCTTACAATACCAGAGATGAATGTGACAGGCACAAACAAACACAATCATGGAAATGGAAAATTTCAAATCAAAACCGACATGTATTTATCTGTGTATATTTAACAATGCATTTATATTATGCCATTTTTTATGTCAAAGATTAAAGGGTATTTTCTATAAAAAGGACACTACAGTAAAGGATTGTAGATTTAACTTCTTCTGTATCTTTTTATAGCCACTTGCTAACATTAACCGACTTTAACCATGATCTGTGTTATCCCCTTTTATAGTCCAGGGAAACAGGAAAACTTTGGAGGCCTCTGTAGAGTTTCAGAAGAGTCCATTGCACTTGCAAACAACATAATGTTGTTGTAGATTAGTTTTTATTTAAAGGAATAATTAGAGTGCTGAATAAATGTGATCCTCTTGTTTTATGGAATTCAAATAATTATTTTTGATAAGTATGATTTTGTTCTGTGTAAAGTTAGTATAATTATAGAAAGATCAAGTATTAGATTATTATTTTATAATAGAAGTATAATATTATTAGCACTTTTTAAGTGAGATACATTATCCAAAATGTAACTCATTCTGCTACAGTACGTAATGTTTTTTGTTTTTATAACATTGAGGCGCAAAAATCGGAGGGCACTGTTTATTTAAAATTTTACAAATAGTGTTTGAAGAAGTATAATGCATTGCAGTGGATTTCCAGGTTCCTCCAATGGTATTGCATGACAAAATATGTATCAGACTCAGACCTTAGTTCTTTCAGTTATTTAGACAGGTAGAAGTGGTGTTGCTCTCAGAAAGTAGTATACATTAGCAGTGGTCAGCCGGGCATGCAGAGAAACAAATTGGCTGTAAAAGTATTGATTTTCTGATGTAGTTTCCCATGAGATGCACACAATGCAGCAGGTGGAGAGAATGCACTGTGGTAGAATCTATAACAACAGACACTATTTTAAGGGTCTGCAGTGATATTACTCAGGGTTAAGACTTAATTTTGTGTCATCTTTTCATTTTATCATTGCAGAAAGGAAATGGTCATATTCGTTAGTTGGCTGTAGGCACATGACTTATGAAACCTTTTGATATTTGAAAATATTTTTTTTTTACCTCTTGTTTTTTAATACATCTGGAGATGTTCTTGAGAGACAGTAATAGGTATCAAGTAATGTATTTAAAAACTAAAGAAAAAAACTTAAGTGATTCATGAAAATTAATCATTTATAATGATAATCTAATAATAAATTCAGCATAAATCATTTAAAGATCTGTTTAGTAATTTATGAACATACTTTGTCTTATCATCATATATTTTAATTGTACATGTAAATGCTTTATTTTTTCTTGTATTTACTGTACACAGTCTTTAAAGACTATAGCATTTCAGAAGTTAAGTGAATCAGTTCATTTTGAAGATTTCAGTTATAGAGACAATGTAGTTTAAACATACAGGATATATATTATTTTTTGGTAATATGTGTGTTCTCAATGGTGAACAAATTGTATAGTTTTCGCTTTAGTGTTTTAAATTTTACAAATGATTAAAAAAAGCTCCTTCTTGTGGGTTCAACTACCTCACTGAATAGTTGGATGTCCTCTCATCTCTGTGTTGTCAGAGGCTATTTTCTCTTTTGTTTTTCCTAATTGATTTGTTGATCCTGTTTTGAATACTGTTTTTTTAGCTTTACCCTTGGGACAAATCTGTTTTGTGCTTTAAGCCGAATTTCCTTAAACTGTTCTCATCCATTCTCTGCTAATTCTGTTTATCATTTCCCATTCTTATCCTCTTAAATTCTGTTGCATTACTTAAAAATCTGCTATCCTGAAATTATGAAATATTGATATGGATTTAATCTGTACAACTTCAAAGTTTATTACAAAGTATACCATAAGGTGACTACAGCTCCCTAATGATTTTCACACCTTTGTGCTAATTGCTGGAAAACATTAAATCAATTCAAACATTTCCAAAGGTGTTACAAAGAAAACAGTCATTAACCATGTACATAATTTAAGTTTATGCTGTTTATTCCTTTATGTGAGGTTTAAATCTCCCATTAAATAATATGAGTATCTGGTTCTTTATTTTGTTTGTCTTGGTTTCCAGTGTAACTTCCTTTTGTATTTTTTTTGGTTTCTCTGCAAGTTAAATGTTGCTTGATCTTTTTGTGGATCCTTGCACACGTGTATCAAATCTCAGTATCTATTACATTATGGTAGTGTTTATTTTTAAACCAAAACAGAAATATGCACTGCATAGCAACACCATTCAACATTTACTGCAAAATATTGCTTTCTGTTCCTTCAGGCTTCACTTAGAGGTAGCACCAGGGAGATGTACTCACCAGGATAAGTTATCCTGGACTCATAATATCTTCTGAAAAAAGAAAAAAAGATTGAAATAAAGTCACTGCATACAGAAGACAAATCAATTGTGACATTTCTGGATGAAGTGCGATGCATTTAATTAGCACAAGATATACTGGCAATAGTGGAATTGCCCAATAAATCAGTGAGAGCTGCAGCTACAGTGGACAGGGGGATCTGACCGTCAAGTGAGATGTACGGCTGAGTGATAATAAGGAGCTCTAGCCATTTATTTGGCACATTTTGCCAATTTTTCAGATAAAATGTCTTTACTCTTTGACATCAAATGGCTGCTAATAGCTCCAATTTCTTTAATATATCTTAGCCTCCACACTGCTCCACAAGACTCCACAAGAATACATCAGGTGTATGCAGCACCATGAAAACAGTTTTATAGGTAGAAACTATAAATCCTGAGAGCGAGCAAAAGCTCCATTTCCTATTTAGCTGAAAATAGAACAATTATAAAGACTTCCCATGTTTTGTACAGAACCTCCTTAGCTCTTTTTCTCACTGTTACTCTTTTCTAGTGGAAAATGTAGGAAAATAATTTCAGGGAACTGCTGTAACAGTATGTCCTCTCTGGAGGCTGTGCTACCAGTGGAGCCAGCAGTGTTTTGTCAACCAGTTACATCACAGGCCCTGGCATCTCCACACTGGTTGCATTAGAAACAGGCACCTGGAGTCACTGAGCACCTGGAATTGGTGTTCAGCCATGCTCTGGCAAGGTGTGGTGCTCAATACAGACTTGGATCTGCCAGTGCTTGGTGCCAAATCTGTGTGCTTTGCTGCTTGGCACTCTCGAAGTCCTATTTTGCCTTTACTATTCTGCCAGTCCTTTCCTTGGCAGCACGGGTGGGTGCTCATGTGTGCAGGCGGGTGTGGTGCTGCTTGTGAGTGAGGAGCATTGTTGACTGCCCCGGTCCTCGTGATTGGGTTCTTCCTTGTACCTGGACCACGTCCCAAGGTTCACTTCGGGAGCGCAGCATAACAACAGTAGGATTGAAGTCTGAAGGGAGACTGGAAAACTGAGCATTACAATAAGAAATGTTTTCTAGTACACAATGAAAAACTCTGAATTTTGTTGCAAGTAATAATTTATTTGTATACAAAAAATCAGCGCAAAACAAAAAAAAATACAAAGACTCAGAAAAGCTGTTTCTATGCACTAAAATATCAAAGTTAAACGTCTGTGTGTCTGAAAATGACAAAGCATTGCATGCCCTGGTTTAAGTAGAATGTGATACTTTCTGTGCTGTCCTAGTTTGTGTCATGAATACTTAATGGTTAAAAGAAATGTTTTAACCAGACATAATAAAGAAACAGAAACTCAAAGAATCACTCTTGATTAGGCTAGGCACAGAACTAAATCAATACTGTTCTGAGCTAAAATATTTGCATGATCAAGACAGCATTTATTTTTCTCATTGTATTTTTGATTAAGAAATCAGTAGCAGTTGAGTAAAGTTCCATTTTTAGTTGTACAGTCCTGCAATTGAGCCAGTTGGGCAAAGCCCTTAGCCTAATAGGAGAAGAGACAATATATTGAAATACAATTGACCCTAGTGGTCAGGTTGATAGTCATAGCTAGCTCCAGTTATTATATTTACTCCAGAGTAAATAATACCTGAGGGATCAGCTAATTAAAGACATGGCTGAGAATGTGACAGGGTGTTTATTGATTTAGATCATGAACAGACAGCTAGAGATACAGTAGAAGCCCAGCATCTATCTTGGCACTGGTCCCTAACCAAAAATGTCAAAAGACATTTGTTGGAAAACTTTATCACGTTGACATCTGATGCGGTTCACAAAGATATATGCAGTATGGTACAATATTAAAAGGAAAAATGTTAGTTTGATAATTTTGCATTGGTAATATCCAGTGTCTTCAACAATTAGGACACTTCTTTAGTGATTCATTTTTTTTCACTCAATTATAGGTGCTTTTTCCTATTATTAGCAAATACAGTAGGAGATTTTCAGTGATTCTACATAACAGAATCCTCGTGAAGGCTACATCCTCAGTGCAGAACCAACAAAATCAAGCCCTATGATTTTGATGTTCAGTGAATATAACAAAATATAATGAGAGCTTTAATCCCCCTGGTGACAAAACCCTTTGTAGTTAAATGGGAAGTTTTGTGTTACCTTCCACTGTGCTCTAGATTACGTTACCACTTGGGGAAAGCAGGGGGTAATTTCTGATTGTCAAACGTATTCGACTCTTGACCCTAGCCACACCTCAAGCCTATATTGTATGACCTGTCTTGGAAACTTTCAAAGCACACATCCATGCAAGAGCCCATGAATATTAAGTTGCTTTTTAATCAGTCCTTCTTTGCCACAGCATTTTACTTCACAACTGTGTGACATATTTATTTCAAATAAGATTGGCAAAGTCCCCAGACATCATTCCATATCTTATCATTCTGACAAATAAGGCCTTTTTTGTTACAGCTACAAGTCTAAAAATGCACCAATGCTGCAGTTAATTTGCTTCCTCTCTCCACTCTGCCAGTTTCTGCTTTCTTCTCATACACTCTAATGAAATGATGGTTGATGTGCAGCCGACATTTCGTGCAACAATATATTCTGGCAAAAATAACCTTTCGGGCCTTTTCACTTCATTTGAACAACTTGTTTTCTAGCAAATTAGGAGAGCTGTATGAGCAGAAAGTCATTTGCTGTTGAGGTAAGGTGAAGATTAATCCCTTTCTTTCAGAGTGCTGACTTAACACCCTTACAAATATGTACTCTAGTACGTGTAAGGTAGAATAGTGGTACAGTACAAGCAGAACAAATTTTAATACAGCACTATGAAATCATGGCAAAGCACAGACAATAATGGTAAAGCATGTCAAAAATCATGTTAAAAGAAGGTAAGTGTTGTAGAAGTTAAAGCATATGATACAGTCATGGTAAAACTGCCTTAACAGCCAAAAACCACTGCCACACCATGTTATAAAATTTAATGTAAAATGTTGCAGAAAATAAGGGACAGCTTAGTGAAATACTTTTAGCCTTTTAATCTTTTTTATGAATACAACATTAGTGGATACACGGTGTTCTGGAGTCACAGGAAAGATAAAATAGGTGTAGATGGATAAAAATAAGCATCCATGGAAAGGAACTTAATTTAAGTAAAACAAGGGGTTCACAATCTCGGTCAGAATAATAAAAAAGACATAGGGTTAGGTGTATGTTACATAACAATCAATTTAATGTATCACTTTTAATGCAGTCTTATATATTCAAATCATGAGAATCATTATCACTGGAGATTTTAATTTTTTCTCATTAAATTTCTCAAAAAACATTAAGGATGTCAATAACTGAAACTGAAATGGTTACATGGCTAACTATTGCTGACAAAACAAAATCTAAAACAAAGATTTACTGCGTCAACAAAGCATACTAGAAGGAATAAAAATGTGTGAGGCAATTATAATGGGATAGAAGAGATTTGGGATCAGTAAAGAATGGATTGTGGCATTTTAAAGATATTTTGCTTAAAACACAGAACAGATCCCAACTGGGAGTAAGGAAAACAAAGGTAAACAAATATATTGTAAAGTTTTCGGGTTCGGCGAGGACTGACACAGTGATTCAGATTATTGTTTAAATGAGAAACAGCGCTTTTTTTATTTTCATATGAGCCTCCAGCACGCGAACAGAGCGCAACACAGTGAGGTCCATTCGGGTACATTCACACTGCTATAGGGTGGCAACTGGGTACAAGTATAAAAAGTGGTGCGAAACCTAGGAACTATTTACACGAATCCGGGCGATCTCACCACTCTGTCCACCCATTTTACAATTAGTCATCTGCACAGGTCAGTGGCTTTCCTAGTCCCCGCCCTGGCCACTACTACTCCTGTCCTGCCCCTCGCCGTGTACCCCAGCCGGGTGCTCTTCGGCCGCAGCGCCAGACGAAGGGGCTACGATATTTTTAAAAATACAAAACAAAATAAAGCATTTAAAACACTAGAAATATGTTTTTATATATTTATCTAATAATATCTATGGAAAGTATAAACTTGGTTTATAGACAGTGTATGATGCATTTGTACCTATTGATGCCATGTGGTTATGTGGTGCTTTTTTAGACTGTACATATTACTATATATATTTATACATATATATATAGATATATTTTATATATTTTCTAGACATCTTACTATATAAATATATAGTATATTACTCTAAATACTCTAAATACAATGAGTTACATTGAGTTACACATTGCCCTTGAAATAACTAGCATGTTCAACGTAATTGTGACTGTTAATTATTTTTTGTACTCTGGTTCACATATAAACTGGACAATGATGGCCAAATCTAATTGAGGATTAATTATTACTCTATATTGGAAGAAGCAAAAGAAAATGAAGATTATTCTTAGTATTCAGAGTGTGCCTCATAATAATGAGCTCTTCTTCATTACTGTTATATTCAGTAAGGAATATACTTGCATACTATTATATTAGGAATTGCAGCAGTAGAAACAAAAGGATTTTTTCTTAACAAATAAGAACCACAACCAGTACAGCCAGTGACCTTCTGGACCACAATCCAGTCTACCCAGTGGAATAGTCGCAAATGTCTATTGCAGTCTCTCTTGTGGGTGGCTGTGAGGATGCTGAGCTGTGTCGCAAGAGTCTGATTAAAGAGCTCCACTAACCTATCACTCTGCGGATGTAACAGGATGTTCCTAATCTTGTGGATTCCTAAACACTGGCACTCCCTAAAGAAAGCTAACTTAAAGCTCTGCCCATGGTCACTGTGAAGCTCCTTTGAAGCTCCAAATCTGCTGAACACACCTTCCCTAAAGGCCAGCCGAAACAGTGGTGGCACTCTGGGCTAGCAATGCATAAGCTTCAGGCCATTTGGTGAAGTCAAATGGTAAAGATAGCCACCAAAACATATTGGTTTCCAAACTCCAAGCATAGAAGTGGCTCAAAACATCCATTCGTATCTGCTCCAAGGATGCCCCCACCTAGAAGAGACTGAAAAGATGTATTTATATGTTCTTTGGCATGCAGGTGTCAGCAAGTCCAGCAATCCTGTTCCACATCCTGACTGCATAGGACCCAGTAAAACCGTTCTTGGACACGTCTCATGGTCTTCAACTCCTCAGAGTGACAGAAGCCAAGCAGTCCTTGTGCTGACTGCAGCACAAGGTTCCACAGGGCACGTTGTATCACCAGTTGCTACCAAGAGGAAACAGCATTTCTTCAGGTGAAACTTGAGACCTGCCTTCCTTACGGGCCCATAACCTTCCTTAAATTAGAGGGTGAGGGTGTGCGTACCAGCAGGTCATCCAGATACACCAGCACTCTGACCTGGATACCATTCAGCACTCTCTCCACCAGCCGTTCAAAAGTACATGGGGCATTGCACAGTCCGAAAGGCGTGACTGTGTACTTCCAAAGTCCTGCACAAGGAAAAAACATCTTTGGCCTGTCCTCTGGAGCCACCTTTACCTACCAGTAGTCATGCACAAGTCCAGAAAGCTGAACCAGGTGGATCTTGAGATATAATATATATTGAATGATGTGCCTTTAGCAAGCACGGCTTCCTAATAATCCCCATCTATGAATTAGCAATTGGCTGATATGTGGTGAGCGTACTGGCACACTATGGATGCCATTGCATCACCCAGGTGGATGCTGCACATTGGTGGTGGTGGAGGGGAGTCCCCATTACCTGTATAGTGCTTTGAGTGGAGTGACCAGAAAAGCACAATGTACTGTAAGTGTAAGGAATTATTTATTTATTATTAAATAAGATGGATGGAATTATTATTAAATTTCTACAGCCTGCAATCTTTTGTTTTTAAAAACTTTTAGAATTACTATTTTTGCAACTACACTTTGTATTGCTATTCAGTTCGTGTCTGCATGTTCAATATATCCATCTAATATGTTCCTAGGGGCTCATCCAGGCTCTTTGATCTGTTTTGTGTAGTCAGATTTTTTTTTCTTGTTGGGTGTACTTGGACTCTTTAGGGTGCTATCAGTTAGTGTGTTCGGTTGTTAAGCGAAAGGTTGGTGGTTCAAGCCTAACCAAGCATGTGATTCTGTTAATTTCTTAAAAATCAAAACCTCACTCGGGCATGTTTTAGTTTTTAGTGGTCCTTTGTATTACAGGTGCTGTGTAGAAGTAATTGGTGGTGTGCCCTTCCTGGCATTCAGGTTAAAGAATGTCAGTCTGTGCCCCGCTTTGGGGCAGTTTGAGAAATGTCTCATGACATACCTTTTATTGACAGCATATTTCTTTAATATCTCGATTTCCTCCTGTGCTAGGAATAAAGAGCTGAAGTTTACCTTACTTGGAATACTAGTGGAGAGGCAGATTTCACATGCCTCTGATAAAACAGAGAGGGCTGATGTAAAAGCCTTATCATCTGTCACGTTCAGAGTCCCTCCTCTTAAGGGTGCTCTGGTTCTTTCGTATTTTAGTTGATTATGTACACCTGCCCTATGTTTGTCCCTCCTCATTTAAGCCTGGCACTCTCGCTATTCCCTGTTCAGAATTGGAAGACAGACGCCTAGAGTCACCCTACATCTGTGGCTTGAAATGGCCTAATGGCACAGTGACCAAGCAGAGTCCGGGGCTCGGAGAGCCTGGCCTCGTCACTCTGTTTTTAATCTCCTTGTTTCATGTCCCTGTTTTTTAATCATCTTGTCTCAGATGGATTTCCTGGTTTTGGACTTTGGACTGCACTCTGGATTCCCCCTTTTGGAATGTTTGGACCTGTTTGCCATCGCCAAGCCCCCCGCCCACCGGATCACCATAGTCATGCCCCTTCATCTGTCAACCCATCCTGATCCTCTTCATCTCCTCCCCTGATGTCCTTCTCCACTAAATTCTGGATTATACCGTCTGCATAGGGTCCTGAACTAGGTTTCGCAGGAGCCTGGGCGAGCTCCTGTTACACCATCTCCAGGGTTAGTGGATGTATCTACTTTAGTGCCTGAGCATGCAGCTACAGTGGTGCATCTTAAAGAGCTGGAACTGGCTTTGGCAGAAATCCAGCTTTATAAATTGGAAGTTGAGAAAGATAATGTGGTGTGTTTGTGTCAGCTTGACATTGAGGCCCTGAGAGCTGATGAGGTCTCTGCATCTAGTTCTGTTGACCTACTTCCTAATTCCATAGAGAGTCCAACCACTATCGATATAAGTATACATATTCACTTTGTACTTCCATTTAGGGAAACCGAGTCAGATTCAGATTTTAGTGCTTTTGAGTGTATTGCTGGGGGGTTTGTCCTGGCCAACAGCCGTCTGGCCTCTTTTGTTGCAGTGTTGATTTACTGGCAACCCCAGGATGGGTAGGATTATGATGATGTTAATAATGCTTTAATTGCTAAATGAGACTTGCTTTTGTTTAATTGTCAACCTATGTAGTGTTTTCAGTAAATGTTTTTAATTAATGTTTTTATTAGTCTACAAGAGGATTCAGTTGTACAGTATGTATTAACATTGCACAATCTGTGCATTTATATTGTAAAAATAATGGAGAATAATTTAGTAGAGTGGAGTTGAAGACAACAAATGAACACAAATTATTGTGCTAGCTGACCAAGTGTCAGGTGACATTTTCAAAGTTAAAAATAAGTGTACTGAACTCAAATCACCTGAAATAAAGCAGAATGTAATGAATCATGTTTTGCATTTAATGAATTGACAGGTCTTTCCTTCATTTAAGTGGTATCTGTCAGTTCAAAAGTGATGTAAAAGGGTAACATATAGCAATTATTGCATGCCACTGATATACTGTGTGTATTCAAAAGAGATAAAGTGCCTAGCACTTTCTATAGTTTTGCCAATGGCAACGGCAGTCTCAATCTCAACTCACTAATGGAACATGGAGAGCTCTCAATGGGAATTTTCTCAGGGAATGAACAAAAAGTAGCTCTCAGTTTGGTGATCATTTTCTTAATGTTCTGAAGTCCTCCAGGCAGGAGAAGGCTAAAGGTATGCTGGCAAATAATACAGGAAAAACATTACAGATGTTTCATCTGCTGCCCTCATCTTTTCTCTTCTGCCCTTTTCTGCTGACCTCTCTTGGACAAGGCACTTATTCATGTGTCTCACTGTCACACTGTCCAGAAAAACTGTGCTGAGGTCATAGTTAAGAGAACTGGTGAAGAGGAGAACCATGCTCTTGCCCTAAAGAAAAAAACCTGGGATTTGGATTTTCTACATCTGAGTCCACATGATCAAAGGTATACATTTCCCTATTGTGAAGCAGAGTCTAAATTATCAATGAAATCAGTGAGGAAAATAACATTAGCAATTTTGTCAACCTTTAAAATAAAGTTATAACAAGAAAGGCTCCCCGTTAATAAGGGAAAATGTTTACCCAGTACATGTATGTGGAATGCCATAATGTATCCCAATGTGGGACTGAAAGCAAAAACGTGCTCTCCAGGAATTAACATCTACTCCTATTCTGACTAGAGCAGAACCTTAATTGATTACCAAGGATAAAGGTACATGTTGTGAATCTTTGTCTCCAGGCAATCCTATCTATTCTTGAGGACTATGATGGGGAGAAACACAGGATAGGGTAATGCATGCTAATGTCTGAATCTCCATGTCTAAGAGCAGTGAACAGGAAAGACTAGGAAAGACAATGTAAAGGCAGCAAACAAAACATCGATAATGATTTCTCTATGTTGTCTGATTTTGTAATGAAACTAGAAGGAAATAATAGTTTTATCACCTTGTTTCAGAAGATTATTTGAAGATTTTTTCTGTGCATACACCTTTGGCCTCTCCAATGCAGGGTCACTTTATCTTCTGATCAACTCAGTGGTAATGGGGATGACTGTAGGACTAGAGTGGGAAAGAGGACACAATCTAGCTCAGTCATTTACTGGGAATCTGTCTCAATCAGCAGAGTTCTCTGGAGGCCAAGGTCCTATAGGTTCCCTAATGGGCTATCTGGAAATCCTACTGACCCAAGACAGAAGCCATTTACAATTAGCTTTTTAAAACATTTATTGTTGTCAGTATACTGTACATGGACAGTCTGAATATCTGGTGTCATCACGCCAGTCCAAAACACATCGGTTCTGTGTGGCTCCAGTCATCAGCCTCTTGTTTCAAAAGATGCAAGGAGAAAATTAATTTAAATGTTTTGTTTGTGAAGTGGCACAACAAATTGAGATGCAGAGTGGCAATTGAAATTGAATTCATATCTATAACCATATTCAGAGCCAGCTAAAAATATAGCACAGTGGTAAAAATGGTAACACTGCCTGCCAGCCATTAGTATTGGGACAGTGAAGTCCAAATTGCTATGTTTGCTGTATAATCAAGTAATTTGTTTTTGGGGTGAAACGAAAAGGCAAAAGTACAAAATGTCACCTTATATTTCTGGGTATTTCTGCACATATATGCTTTAAAGTTCTAGAATAACACCACTTTTGTTTTCTATCCCCCATTTTAGGTGAATATAAGTATTGGGAAAATGTAACATAAAGTTAATTAAAGTAGTATAAAACTTAGTATTTGGTTGCAAATGCTTTGCATGAAATAACTGCATCAAGCCTATGACCCATTGACATCACCAGACTCTTGCTTTTTTCCTTTGAGATAACTTGCCAAGTCTTTGCTACAGCCATTTTCAGATTTGGGGGTTTTGACTTCAGTCTTCTTTCCAGCAAGTGAAATGCATGCTCAATTGAATTTAAATCAGGAGATTTAATGAATGAATTCCTTCGTTACTTTGGCAGTGTATTTTGGGTCACCATCTTGTTGCATGTGCTGGCCAATGAGTCTTGAGGAATTTTATTGTACACAGGGAGACAAGATGTTTCTGTACATTTCTGAAGTAATTCTGCTGCTACAATCATCACATACATCATCAATAAAGCTGAGTGAGCTGGTTCCCATGACACTGTTTCTGTGTTTCACAGATGAAAAGGTATGCTTTAGATTATCTGCAGTTCATTCCTTGCTCCCCATTTTCACCTTGTCATTATTGTGGCAGAGGTTAAGCTTTGTCTCATCTATCCATAACGTTTTGGTCCATAACTCTACTGATTCATCTCTGTACATTTTAGCACATTGTAATCTCATTTTTCTATTTTTGGACCTGATGAGAGGTTTGCATCTTGCTGTGTAGCTTTTATAATACTGCTGTGGAAGTCTTTCTGTGAACAGAACAGATTGTAATAACACCCGTACACTGTTGGGGTTGTTGGTGACTTCAGAGACAGTTCTTTTAGAGTTTTTCTTCACAGCTCTGTTAACGTTTCATCAGCTGCAGTTGTTTTCCTTGGCCGACCTTGTCACTGCGAATTGCAGTTGTCCCAATACTTATGAAATGGGTTGATTGAACGCAAAAAGTACTATTATTCTAAAATGGCATAACATATAAGCACAGAAATACCCAGAAATAATTCTGTACTTTTGCCTCATATTCATTTTTTCATCTTAAATCTGAATTACTTGGGTATACACCAAAAAAGGCTATTTTGACTTCACTGTCCATTAAAACAATCCTTCCCCAACAATTATTCAAGACAGGGGTATTCCCCTGAGACAACTGCTAGTAATTTAGTGGCAATTTTATGTAATATTATTAAACCATTAACTAGGATTAAATCAGAGAACAATTTATGTGACAGTAAAAGCCTAGGGAATAGTCAGAATGGATAGGGAAAAAGTAGGTCTCCCGTAACTTAATTGTGTTTCCTTACACAGACAACAGTTGCACTGAACCACCATGATCATATGATATGTAATTGTTTTAAATTTTCATTATTTTTCTATTGCTCTCTCTATGTGAGGGGGTAACAGCTGCCTTAGTGGGAGAGTTTACGTATCTCCTGTTCTCGAGTGATTGAACAGGGGAGTGTGAGATCGACAAGCGGATCGGGGCAGCTTCAGCTGTTTTGCAGGCACTGTACCGGTCTGTGGTGGTGAAGTGAGAGCTGAGTTTGAAGACAAAGCTCTTGGTTATGAGCTGTGGGTAATGACCGAAAGAATAAAATCATGGACACATGCGGCAGAAATGAGGTTTCTTCGGAGAGCTGCTGGGCTGACTCTCCATGACAGGGGGACGAGCTCTGCAATCTGGGAGAACCTTAGAGTAGAGTCGCAGCTCCTCCAGATTGTGAGGAGCCAGTTGGGGTGGTTTGGGCATCTCATAAGGATGCCCCCAGTCGGCTTCCGCTGGAGCTGTTCCGGGCACATCCCCCTGGGCGGAGACCCCGTGGCAGACCCAGAACACACTGGAGGGATTATATGTCTCGGCTGGCTAGGAGCTGGAATCTGTTGCTGGGGACAGGGAAGTCTCGGCACATCTACTCGGCCTGCTGTAACCGCGACCCTCACCAGGAAAGGTGGAGTGAAAATGAATGGATGGATGGATGGATTAATAACATTCAATTAAAGTGCAGGTGATAGGTATTTGAGAACTGGTTGATGGATAGAAAACAGAGCACTGATAAACCATAAATGCTATAACTGGTGGGACATTTTTGGTGTGAAGTTGAGTACCACAGAGATCTACAGTATATTAGGACCACTGTTCTCCCTAACTTACACCAATGATCTATTATACCAATCATGTTTGCAGATAATACTAAAATAAGAGGATCTGCAAATACTGTCGAAGCAGCTAAGAAAATTCAAAATGATTTATTTTTTTTAAAAGCCAATACTGCACTAACCTGGCAAATGACATATACTGTAAGTGAAATACAAACATAAATATATGTAAATTTATATATATATAATATAAATAGTTCAGGTGGGTAGCTGCGTCAGCATGCGTAGGCTGCAAAGGAACAAGTAATAGGTTTATTCCATGCTGAAAAAAAGAAGAAAGAGAACACAACGTTTCGGTGTCACCTGAAGAAGGCTCCACGGCCGAAATGTTGTGTTCTCTTTCTTCTTTTTTTCAGCATGGAATGAACCTATTACTTATAATATAAATATATTCCTTGTATATATGACATTTATAAATGACAGAGTTACATGCAGATAATATGAATAAACTATTAATGTAAAATGTGAAACACTGATATTGACGAAACTGCCTATGAGAAAGATTTATTTATGATGACACTGCTTTTATTCTTCCAAAGTAGGCAATATGTTATAATAAAAGGCTCACATAATGTCAGGATATATAGTTTAACATGTAGAATTTAAATCAGGAGATATTATGTTAAACTTAAGACATTAATAAAACCTCAGGTGGGCTGTGGTGTGCTATGGTTAACATTGCTGCTTTACAGTGCTGGGGCCCTGGATTCAGTTCTGGACTGGGGTGCTGTCTGCATGGAGTTTGTATGTTCTCCCCCTCTTGGCCTGAGTTTCATCCCTCAGTCCAAAAACATACATAGGTTCATTGGCTCCTCGAAAACTGGTCCTAGGTATGAGTGTGTATTTCTGTGGCTGTGTGTGCCATGCAATGAACTGGTGTCCTGTCCAGGGTGTATCCTGCCTTACTTGCCAGGTTAGGCTCCGGCTCCCGACCCTGAATTGGATGAAGCAGTTAGAAAATAGATGGATGGATTAAATATGTGTCAAATGAGAAGTTTTGGTATGAAACTGCCCACATCTCCCTGAGATTTTTATATTTTTTCTTTCCTTTTTTGCGAATACTTTTTGTGATTAATCAACAGTATTAGTTTTCAATGATAATGAGAGTAATGCCTTTTCCTTCTTCAAATATACCGGAAAAATGCACTGGAAGTTTGTGCTTTCTTAGTTTACTCAATAGCCAGTTTATTCCTTTAAAAGAAAACTAAACTATAACTTGTAGCTGCTTAGGTTTTTATCTCAGTCATATGTTTTAGTTTCAGTGCTTCAAAAATACCAAGAAATGAAATAGAAATCTGTAGAAATAAAAAATTAAGACATTCAAGGGCTTGATTACACATATAGCTGTACATAATCTTTTTTTTACTTTTTGAAAATAATTCTGACAGCAGTGCTTGACTTTAACATTCCTGTACTATATCCTGTGATATAAATCTCTCTTTATAAGTAAGTTATTAATTTTGACAGTCTGAGTCCCATGAAACTACTGTACATACAAAGCTTTATAAAAGTTAAATGATGTAGACTGTAGTAAGAACATAGTAAGGCACAATTAAATTTTTATGAAAGAATTGAAAATAGAGAGAGGTAAGGAAAAGAAAGGTTCAGATCTTTACAAAGCATTGTGTGGTTTGAGCCATAAGTAACTACAAAATGACTTGAGGTTTACCGTGGTAAACATTCACCAGGAAACAATAGATTAGGAAAGGGTGTTCTTACTATCCTTGCTGTTCTTTCAAGGAGCACAGTTTTGAAGGAGAAAAAATATTGCAAATGCTAGATTAATTAAATCTTATTTATTTGTTATTTGTTACAGCTTCACTAAACTGTCATGAATCTCTCACTAGATTGATTAAACTGCACTGTTTCATAGCAGCTCTCTCTTGTGTTCATTTTTGCTTTGAGAGCTCAATGGATCATGAAGTATGGATCAGAGGAACACAGATGAGAGATGATCCCTGTAATACACAATTGCAGGCTGAAATGGGTGACAGATCACAGTCCAGCCAATAAGCCTCAGAAATGCCAATGAGTGATGTTACCAATACTTTCTTCAGCACAATAACAGATAGCTGAAAGACCCGTGATGCTCATGTTACTTCTAAATTATAAAAAGTAAAGGACTTTCACTGGCTTTGAGCCATTTCAAAGCTACAATGGAACAAGTAAAGGTTTATTCCATGCTGAAAAGAGAAGAAATAAACATAATGCTTCAGTTGTGGAGCCTTCTTCGGGTGGACCTTTACTTGTTCCTTTGCAGCCTACGCATGCTGATGCAGCTATCTACCTGAATTACTTAATTTTAAAGCTATTCTGCTTAACACAAGAAGCCCAATTTCAGTATGTAACACTGCTTGCTGAATGTGTTTAGTAGGTATACTGCCTATGCACTTGTAGTGTGCTCTCTGAAGCCACCAGTTCTGTAGGGTTTGGGCATTTAGTGGGACAATTATTAATTGTAGCAGTAAATCACAAAATTGATTCTTTTGATGGCTTTAGAATCCAACCATGCGATATAACTCAAACAACGCACACACAGCTAATAATACATGAGGATACATTTATTAATACATAGAATATGCATGTAAACCTAACAGATCTTATCGAGAGGGTTATCAGAATACAAAAGATATATATTCAGTCAGTTACAAAGAGTTACATATATCAAGAGGACATACGTTCAGTATATCATTCATTTAGACCGTTTCATAAATGAACTTCGTTATAACTTCTATATTAGATATTCAAAACAAGTACATAACTCTTAGGAATTAAATTGATATCAACTGGTTGGGATAACAATTGAATTCTCGAGCAGTAATGCAGTGAAGTTGAATACTCATCCAATCTCTGGGGATTCAGATCTCCTGCGGGCACAAAGAAACAGTTGCAGGCTGTTGCTGTCCAATCCGCGCTCTCTGGCTCGGTGCCAGGCTGTGCTTTGCGGCTTGCGACGGTGCACTGCTGATGCTCACTGACTGGCTAGTTAGTGTTGGCTTTAACTAGCAAGAGTTTGCGCACAGGAGAAAAGATGACTGTGGGTCCCAGCAAGTCAGGAAGAGGACCGGTTCGTTCCTAATGAAGAGCTAGTTCTGAATAGTGATTCAGCTGTCCACAATTCCAACCTGTTCATGAGGCTTGTGTCACACCCTCTGCAGCCAGAGGGCGCTCCTTCTCTGTCCTGTCCCTAGTTTCCGGTCTGCTGTCCTTCCTGTCCGTCTTATCCTTGGGCTATATATTTCCGGGTCTTGCACTCTGTCCTCGCTCAGCATTGATGTTCGGATGTCCTGAGACCCGCCTAGCACCAGGGCGCCCCACGTCCGCTCCCTGAGGGCATAGGTTTCTATACGGCATTCCTGAACTCTTTGCACTAATGAGCCCGGGCCTTTTTCCCGTCTCGCCGCTACGCATATGGGTCTTTTTCCGCTCTCCTGCTCCCCACGGTTAGTCCCTTTGGACGTCCGTGACAGAATGCTGAGCCACCTACTGACCCCGCGAGCGGCGCTTTTTTTTGTCTTGCCGCAGTTTTTTTTCCTTTTTTTCTCTGGGCTGTTTTTTTTTTCAGTTCCTCTATTCTAATCACTGGATATCACTCCTATCTTCCGTGCCTGTGAGCGGGTCCTGTACCTGGCTTTCCTCGGGTAGATCACTCCAATATCAGTGATTGAATGTTGAGCTGGCTTGCCTATTCTTATTACTGGATATCACTCCGAGCTTCTGTGTCTGGAGCGGGTTCTCATGCCTGGCTATTCCTGGTCTTGCTCTCTCCGATATCAGTGATAGAATGGTAAGCTTTCTGCCGTTCCTCCATTCTTTTCGCTGGATATCACTCCGGGCATCTGTGTCTGTGAGCGGACTTCGGTCTGGCTTTCCTCAGGTTGTCCACTCCGATATAAGCGTTAGAATGTGAACGTGCCATTTGCCCAGTCTGGGGTATTTTTCCCCGGGATTTTTGTGTTTTTTTTCTTGTTTTTTGCCTTTTGTTTTGATTTTTTTCTTCCTGGTTTCCCCTCCTTTTTGGTCCCCCTTGCTCTCTGTGTCTCGGAACTTTGGTTCCTACCTGTTTATGGTTCCTATCTGTCTTGTGTGGTTTGTCTCCCTGGTCTTTCCCAGGTTTTTGTCTGTTGGGTTTGTGCTTGTGTACTTTTTTTTGTTTTAAGTCTCCGGAGCTCTTCTCTACCCCCCCTTCCTCCACCCAATAAAGGTTTATACCCCGGAGGAAGGGGTAGCTCTCAGCCGTGGATTCCCGGAGGTTTCCTTTCAGTTAAATGAGGTTTTTCCTCCCCCCAGTGCTGTGCAGCTTATTTATTTGTTTGGGCGTCGGGAGCCGCCCATGAAGGGGGGGGGGGGGTACTGTCACGCCCTCTGCAGCCAGAGGGCGCTCCTTCTCTGTCCTGTCCCTAGTTTCCGGTCTGCTGTCCTTCCTGTCCGTCTTATCCTTGGGCTATATATTTCCGGGTCTTGCACTCTGTCCTCGCTCAGCATTGATGTTCGGATGTCCTGAGACCCGCCTAGCACCAGGGCGCCCCACGTCCGATCCCTGAGGGCATAGGTTTCTATACGGCATTCCTGAACTCTTTGCACTAATGAGCCCGGGCCTTTTTCCCGTCTCGCCGCTACGCATATGGGTCTTTTTCTGCTCTCCTGCTCCCCACGGTTAGTCCCTTTGGACGTCCGTGACAGCTTGCTGCTGATGCTAACCTCGGGTGGATCCTCTGCTTACTCTCTGGCAACCTCTGCTCTAGACTCTTAGAACAAAGGAAAGTTCTGGCACTCAGACACACTGGCCATTCCGTGGTTGTCTGGGCTGAGTCTCAGGATGGTCAGGAGTGTAAAACTCTCATTTTTACCCTCTGTTCTATCCAAACAATCAAAATAGTGTGTAGCGGCGAGGCTTATTAATAAGACAGAATTAAGTGTTGCTGTGCTTTCCCAAATGAGGCCTCATCTCTCTCTTCATCTCTTCAAGCTATTCATGCAGGCTGATTTAAAGATGTTTTCTTTAAATAGAATGTCCTGCCCTTGGGAGCCTATTGCTCCTGGGCCGTCCTGCCCTGGAATTCTCCTTTAAATTCCCTTTAGAATTGTCCGAAAAAGTCTCAGAATTCTCCCTCTGAACAGCCCTCTGTGTTGCCTGTTTTTACCTGGAGGAACTTCAGCTCGTTCATTGGCTGAAAGTTCCATGGGCATCAGAGTCCCACGTGGGTTACTCGGCCCTACCAGTCCCTGATTGGTTGATCAAGGTGAGATATGAGTCACTTACTCCTGACACTAAGGAATGCAGTCCAGATGTCCATCTGGCACTCCCTAGACAGATAGGCGCCAATGGATGACCATTGATCATGATAGCCAGGCTTAGCTAAGTGCATCCCCCTTTGGGAGCTGTCTCTTATCAAAAGAAAACATCTTTAAATCAGCCTGCATGAATAGCTTGAAGAGATGAAGAGAGAGATGAGGCCTCATTTGGGAAAGCACAGCAACACTTAATTCTGTCTTATTAATAAGCCTTGCCGCTACACACTATTTTGATTGTTTGGATAGAACAGAGGGTAAAAATGAGAGTTTTACACTTTGCTAAAGCATGTTTTGTCTTTTGGTCCATTTCATTCATAGAAAAGCAAGGAAACTTTAAGGAAAAGAAAAGTATTATTTGATAGTATTAGATGATTGTTTGCATACAACCATCTTTTGAAAATAGTAGCATTCTGAAGAAACTATAACATAAAGACAGAGTATCTCTTGTCAGCAATGTCAGACCCAGCAAATCTTTGGATCTTCACATTTGACGGTAATTTCTAATCCTTGCGTTCTTGGTTCACTCTGTACCTCTATCATTGAGACACCTTTCACATACAGTTAAAGAATTCAGAGTGTGGATTTGCATGTTTTTATAAATAATATTGTGACACAGCCCATCCACTTCATTCCACAGATTGCTTTGTATCAAAGATCTTAAGAGGGTGACCAAAACCACTATATTAGCAGTAGGTGCCAAAGAATTCACCATGTCCTCAGATAATTTAAAAGAAATGAATACTGTGGTCTGTTAGATAAAATACAAGTTCAAACTAAATAAATAACTGAAGAAGAAATAAAATAAATGAATAAGATCTGTCCCTGTGACTGAAGTCCTCTATTTGTGACCATTTCATTCAGATACTAACCGCAAACTGGCTCTGTCACTCAAGCACACTGGTAACAGGATTCTCACAGAGCTTCACATTCTGATTTTACATTTAAAACATTAAATTAATGCACACGAACACAACTACATACAATGATAACAAATCCCTTTTGGTAAAACAAAACAGAGCCAAAACAGAGGTGTTTGTTCTGTTCACAAAGGGAGCATTTTAAGAAAGGCTTTTAATAAAAAGCCAATTTAACATACTGCATGATGCATTTTATTTTGAGAAGGTTATTAATATTTCTTATAAATTAGTATTTTGCATACATTTTTAAATAGATGGCATGGTGGTGCAGTGGTTAGCATTGTTGCCTTGCAGAGCTAGGGCCCTAAGTTCAATTCTGGACCTGGGTGCCATCTATGTGGAGTTTGTATGTTCTCCCTGTGTTCTTGTGGGTTTTCCTCTGGTTTCCTCCCACAGTCCAAAACATACTGACAGACCAATTGTTTTCTGGGAAAACTGGCCCTGGTATGAGTGTGTGTCTGTGTATGCCCTGCGATGGACTTAGCGTCCCATCCAAGGTGTACCCTGCCTTGTACCAGTTGTTCGCCAAGATAGGCTCCAGCTCACCTGCAACCCTGAATTGGAAGAAGTGGTCAGAAAATGGATGGATAAATTATTACCGTGAGTCTTTCTCAGCGGAATTTAACAATGATATGTGCATACAGCTAATATACTAATGTACAATGTCTACATGCCGCTAACAATAGTAACTTAAGAAGTATGTTGGAACCAATAAGAAGGACTATGACAAATGTGTTTTTCTATCATATCCCTGCTAACAGACTGATGTAGCCTCTGTTTCACTACACAACAAATGGACACATCAATTAAATTAGAACAGACAAGAGCCTTTTAAGCTACTTGGTACAATTTACTTTGAGTTAATAGTCTTTTTCTTCAGGAGATTTGATCAGTATGGTGAGTTGTCTCCCTGCCTAAATAGCAGTACAGCAGTTGTCAGATTTTATCAAACAGATCTTCTTACAGCCAAAGCCTTTCTTCTGGCACCCACAGAAGAAGGGGGAAAAGCACACAGGGATTCAAATAAAAAATCAACACATTTGGTTATTGAAGGCTACAAAATTGAAATCTACCAATTACTATGACATGTCATATACAGTCAGGCAAAGTAAATTGGGGAGGACAGAATTGGAAATCATTGGAAGAGCTCTTTTCCTAGTCCCAGACACATGCTTGACACATGAAGAGAAAGTGTAAATGACCTAAGTGTTTTGCATTGTGCAACTCTTTTCACTCTGTGTTTTTATTTCTTCATGCAGAAACACCACTCTATGGCAATATTCTAATGAAAATGGAGCCCGATTGTTTTAAGGTATCTGTTAGTCCTGAAAGCTCTGCATATTAAATGACAAAGAACAGCCTTTTAATTTTATGGATGTTTAGAGAGGAATATATGATGTAGAATACAATGTGTCAATTAGATGTAACTGATGATGTATTAGCTACTACAATTAATAATAATTAATAATTCCTTACACTTATATAGTGCTTTTCTGGACACTCCTCTCACACCAGTTTACAGGTAATGGGGACTCCCCTCCATCATCAATGTGTAGCCCCACCTGGATGTTGTGATGGCAGCCATAGTGCGCCAGAAGACACACCAGCTATCAGTGGAGACGAGAACAGAGTGATGAGGCCAATTCATAGATGGGGATTATTAGGAGGCCAAGATTGGAAATTTGGCTAGGACACCAGGGTTACACCCCTACTCTTTTCGAGAAACGCCCTTGGACTTTTAATGACCACAGAGAGTCGGGACCTCAGTTTTACATCTCATCCAAAGATTTTTACTATCTTACCCCCCTCCCACTATACTGGGGCATTAGGACCCACACAGACCGCAGGGCTGTTAGTTTACTGGCCCAACTAACACCTCTTCCAGCAACAACCTTAGCAACCTGTATCAGCATGCATAAGCATGAAGAAGACTAAAGAAGGCTCCACAGCCAAAATGTTGTACCCCTTTTCTTTTCCTTTCAGCATGGGATAAACCTTTACCTGTTCCACGATGTTGAATACTCATGTATCATTTCCAAATGCTTTGAAGTGTTGTGATAAAGTTTTTAAAGTTTTTGTTATGGGGTAACTTAAAGCTTGTTGCATGACAAGCTTGGTTTCTTCTTATGTCACAGTAGTGATCCCAAAATGCAGGAACTGCATTTGAATACGCTACCCACTGCAGCAGTTTTAAGGGTGTTAAGGCTCTTTCCTCACAACAAGTTCTTTGTATCTCCCAGACCTACCAGTGCAACTATAGACCAGCCAACACAGTTATCCATCATAAATGAGATTTAATTCCTAAGTGTTATGTACTTGTTTTGAGTATCTAATGTAGAAGTTATAACCAAGTTCATAAATGAATTATATACTGAACGTATGTCCTCTTGATATATGTAACTCTTCGTAACTGAATGAATATATATTTTGTATTCTGATAACCCTCACGACAAGATCTGTTAGGTTTACATGCACATTCTATGTATTAATAAATGTATCCTCGTATTACTACCTGTGTGTGTGCGTTGTTTGAGTTATATCGCATGGTTGGATTCTAAGGCCATTAAAAGAATCAATTTTGTGATTTACTGCTACAATTAATAATTGTCCCAGTCAATGCCCAAACCCTACAGAACTGGTGCCTTCAGAGAGCACACTACACCTCTAACAACTACAGTCTATCATTATCTATTCAAATAAAACATACAAGAGAAACAAAGTGTCCACAAGGGACACAAACACCCTCCCGAAATCAAATGGGCTCCAGGGGAAATATCCTTCAGCATTTTTATCCAAAAAGAGTTCCAGTGGGAAACTTGGTGTGCCTCCTTCCATCAAACTAAAGAAAGGATAAAACTCTGTCTAGTCCGTCAGTGGCCAGAGTGTTCTCCAATCGGCAGGCCCGAACAATATGTCCCATTATGCTCCCCCTACTCTGTTTTATCTGCAACCAATACAGGGCAAGGGGAAGAAGATGATGCTTGTACCTTCATATGCTTCTCTCTGTACAGTCCCGTGTCATCCTCTATAGAGTCCTGTCCTGAGTCCAGTGCTGCAATCTGTGTCCTGAGTCCTACTCTTACTGTTCTTCCTTGCCAGAGCTCAGGTCTCTAAAGGAGGGGTGGAAGTGTCCTTCAGACTCTAAGAGTGGCGTGGAAGGTGATCATGGGTTGGTTCAGGCACAACTAATGAGTGGGGTCTAATTAACAAAATGTATGCAGATGTCTATTCTTCTTCTATTCTGAAGCTTCCTCTTGGTCTCAGGTCCCATAAAATCTTTTGCAATCACATATGTCACTTCAGGACTGTGCAGTAATTAAAGGGCGTCTGTACACACAGTGTGTCATTCAATCTTTGTCGATTACCAACTGTCCTAGTGCTTTCACCAGGAAAGCCAAACCAAGATGTATTAATAATTGCTGAAAGGGGCACAAAAGCACTAGTTGAGCTTTGAGTAAACTGCTGATGCTAATAACGTATATTTTGCCTCCTAAATTAAAAATAGGGAAAAATAGAGTCTAAGGTATCTAAGACTAGCAGTGCATCACAGAATTAAAGACAATTTTGAAGTAATAAAATGGTCAGGACTTATTTTCCTCTCTATATAGTCTTACAGTGTAACCTGTATGACTACTGTAGATGTTTCATTGGGCCCAACGATTTGTCTCTTACCTTAAAAATGCTAGTGTACACAACTTTTAAAAATTTTAATCTAAAGTAAGTCCTGATTTTTGGATAAATGTTTGTCAGATAAAATATATGGTGTTTATGCATGAAAAACTTTTCTTTTTTAAAAAACAAAACGTACATGTTTTTTTCCTACTTTACTTTAAATTAAAATAATATGAGCAATGCACTAGCCATACTTTTTGTATAACTCCTCATGTTGCCAAGACGAAAACCTCAATCTTCTGTTCGTTTACTTTTATTCAGCTCACTCCAATTCATTTCCTTCCTGTAACTGTGTAAGGCACTGCAATGACACTTCCTCATTTTCAGAGATGACCAAGGGAATAAGGAAAAGCAATTGGAAACTCACTGTTTTGTGAATCACTCAAAGTATGAGGGAACTTAAGAATGTAAGAGTTTTTTTTACTAAATGAAATTAACCTCTAGAGGCATTTAGCCAGGACATTGTCAGCAAGCCAATTTGATTGCAAAGCAAAGGCATCTCAGCACAGACTGATCCACTGATTTCCTGGAGTACATTACCTGGAAACAACTAGAAGAAATGTAGCAATGGGAAGAAAATGTACATGTGGATTTATATGAAATATTAATGATGATGAAGACTGCTCAGCCTACCCGTTTATCTTTTTCTGAATAACAGAGTGATCTGTGACTTCTTGAGGGATCTTTGGTAAGTATCCTGTAAAACATAATGGCAGGCGAACAAATTCTATTCCCTGTCCCCCTGCCACTGGAGGTGTCATTCTTTTTCTGTTCAATTGCCATATTGCTGTTAGGTTTTTCCTAACCACAGTTATCCTAGTGATCCATAAGAACTTTATGTTTTTTGCTGTAAAATCCTCTAACACTTAAATGTCCTGGAGCAGAGGAGGGGCAACTCAAATTATGTTCAGGACCTCTCATGTGGCCCTGAAGCACACCCCTTACCATTCATGTAATCAGCCTTCATAGCCATCTGGTGGGAACCAGCTGTTGGTCCTTAACATCCAAATCCCTCATAGCTGAGCTTTTTAAATTCCTGTAATAGCATGGGATAATAATAATAATAATAATAATAATAATAATAATAATAATAATAATATCCACTTGTATTTTGCTCTGAAAATACTACCATTGTTTAATTTTGCACATAGCTGCTATCTTAATGCTGGTTAATAATATTGCTGTTACCCTGTTCCTGTATCCAAGAATTATGATGTAATCTGTCATGTCAGTTTCTATGTCAATATTATGTCATGTGTTATGTTATTTGTAATGTGAGGAAAACACACAAGTAAGCATTTCATTTTACTCAGGTACATAAGACAATAAACTTGAACTTGTAACATCCCTACTGTTTACAAGAATCACCCTGGGATTTTTAAAGACAGTATAGAGTCAGGACCTCAGTTTTATGTCTCATCCAAAGGATGGTTCTTTATTTACAGCATAATTTCCCCCATCACTATTCAGGGGCACACAGACTGCAGGGATAGTGCTCCCCTACTGGTCCCACTAACACCTCTTCCAGCAGCAACATTTGCTTTCCCAGGATTTCTCCTATCCAGGTACTGGCCAGACTCACACCTGCTGAGCTTCAGTGGGCTGTGAGCCAGTTGTGAATTGCAGGGTAATATAGTTGCAGGGTGATATAAAAAAACTTGCTCATTCTAAGCAAGAGGCAACAAAATAAATACAGGTGCTTTGTCTACATACTTTTTTTTAAATAAGTAAGGGATATACTCATGCATTTTCAGTTGTAACATATCTCAAGTTCAAGTTCAAGTTTATTGTCATTATACCTATATACAGGTATATGGTATAACAAAATGCTATTTAGCTAGCTCACAGACTAGCTCTCAGATAGGTAGTACAAAACAACAACTGTATAATAAAAGAGAAACAACAGGTAGTGTGCAAAACAACAACAGGCAATGTGCAAAACAACAAAAGGTAACAGGTAATGTGCAAAACAACATCAGATGTGCAAAAACATCCATCAACAAAATGAAATAAAGGATAGAAAATTATGGGGAGTGAGCTTCTTGACATGTGAGGTAAAGGTAGATTTCAATGTGTGTTTGAGTTTTTGGTAAGAGAGAAGGCACTGTGATGTTCAGATCGATTGTGAGAGAGGCTGGGAGTTTAATAGTTTGATAGTGCGGGGGTAAAAACTGTCTCTGATTCTGGTAGTCTGGGCCCGAATGCTCCGGTACTGTTTTCCAGATGGTAGAGGGTCATATAGTCTGTAGCTGGGGTGTGCGGGGTCTTTGATGATGCTTAAGCTTTCCTCAAGCACTGTCTGTCATACAGTAAATGTCCTGTATAGATGGGAGGGCAACCCCAATGATGGACTGGGCAGTCTTCACCACCCGCTTTAGGGCTTTGCGGCAAGCAATACTGCAGTTGCCATACCACACTGTGATGCAACCTGTCAGTGTGCTTTCTGTAGTGCATCTGTTAGTGAGGATCTGGGGACATATCTTAGCCTTCTTCAACGGTCTTAGGAAGTACAGGCGCTGTTGCACTTTCTTGATCAGACAGGTGGCGCTGAGAGACCATGTGAGGTCCCCAGTGATATGGACGCCAAGGAATTTGAAGTTACTTAGGGGTAGGGTAGGATAGGGGTACAGTATGTCCGTTTTGCAGTTTCCTGAAATTAATGATCAGCTCCTTGGTTTTGCTGACGTTGAAGGTGAGGTTGTTGTCTTCACACCACATTGTAAGGAGAATGACCTCCTCCCTGTAGGCCCTCTCATCATTGTCTCTCATCAGACCTACAACTTAAAGGACACATTTCAGATTGCTTGATAAGTATGCCTGACACACCTGCAACTTCCTACTCCTTATACACACCCTGTTATCATTATTGTAAAGCAATAACAGTGCAATATCACCTTGTTTATTACTTTATAGATATTACAAGTCTTTATAAATAAAATGTGCTTCCCTGTTTGTGTTACACTATTCCAAGAGCATTCCAGTGGTAATATAAGTACACTGAAACAGGTGAACAGATTGATACCTTTATTGGATAATCTACTTGCTACATGATAGCACATTGTAAAACATTATCTGGGCCTACTGTACAGTTACAGTATGTCCCTACAGCTTATTCTCAACAGTATTTCTTTTTAATTGTCACACATGAGACATACTGAACTGAGGAAAAATGTGATTAATAATTTAAAAAATCAGTTATACATCGAATCATTGCCTGCAGTGAGCACTTGTGTCTGCTGCTCACCGATCTGTGTGCGAGTCTGAGAGATAAGTGTGTGAGGGAATTGAGGTGTGTGCATTCATGTGTCTGCATTTGTGTGTGGTGGGGATGTGTGTGTGGATGTATGTGACATTGTGAGTGTGAGGAGATGTGTGTCTGCCAGAGAAAGATCTGAAGTAATTTCCATCTCTGTTCCCCAGATCACTTCAAGATCAAATACACCATCCAGGTCTGCAGAAGAGATTGTGGTTTTGTTATTTGCCATTAAGCTTTTACAACACTGAACTTTCAGTTCACTTCACAGATCTTTTCTGTTAGTTTTGTGGGGGAGCTTTTTCTCTATAGTCTGCAAAATACCAGTCCTCAAGCATGTGAATTGCACAGCAGATTGACAGGGTCTTTAGAACCCGATTTAAATACAGATTTTAATTTTATATGATAATATAGTAAGGGTAAAAGGTAGTTTTTACACTTACTATGTAGTTTTACCCTTACTACTGTACAATATGTCGAGTTGCTGTTTATGTCCCACAACTGTGCCAGGAAGAGCTGCATAACTCGGTAACATCAGCCACTTTTCTCCCATTGTTGTGTTTCGAAATCTGTTTTAGTGTTGAGTTAGGTTGTTTTTTATAGAGAGTGATGATCTTCTTCTTGTAAGAGAGCTTTCATACAGAGTGTTGGACTAAAAAGGGATATTGCAAAGTATCGGTACTCCCCGAACCGTCACGCAAGCAATAATGTTATCCATTTACCCGTGAACAGAGTTATCTATTTATTACGCTAACATGACAGCCACCGCTCAGTGGGCAATGCAAAGTTTTGTAGAGCACTTTGACACCACTTCGCCAATGCCGACGGCAGTCTCGCGATACTCACTGTAAATTCTTGTTTTCCGGTCTCGACCTTTAGTCACTGTCTTGCAACAAGTTAGTCTGCTGAGGAGTGAAGAAAGGAGCGAAACTTTTCAGGTCACAAAGCTCTTTTATTTTTTCATGCAGATAATAATGGCATATAATAGAACATTTTATTATAAAGCTCTTAATTTCAATATAGCGTTCTTTAAAATGCTGCTAGAGGGTTGCTTTAAAATGCACATTATATTTTTAGCTAAATTAATTGATCAAGTGTAAAACGTAAAGACCATTAAGGCAGCCAGGATGATATGAGAAATAAATTACTGTGATCGTTTACGTGTTTCCAGATTTATAAAGAAACTCCAGACTGTCCAAACTTCACGTTCTCCCGCCATGTTGTGAGCCCTCTGACTGCAGCATTGTAGGTTGATTAAGGGTACTGTATTTGATCAGCGTTTAATTCTAATCTGCGGAATTTTCTGAAGACAACTCTTAACTGTTTCTTTCATCTGGTAAAAAGTACAATACATTATTATTGCCGTGTTTTCGTTAAATCACGAATGAGGTTTTTCAGCCCAAAAAGAATATACAGTACTAGTATCGGTATATATTGTAAAGTACGCTTTCTCGAGTGTTACTGTGGATTTTTATAATAAATATGCAAGTTCTTTGTTTCATATATAGTCGTAAACAAACTGTTTAAAATCCGCTAAAACATTAGAAACAGAAGCAATACCCAGCATAAGCAATTGACTTGTCCCTGTAGAGCACAAGTGATATTCCTGAATTTAAACATACGTTCTATTTAATTTTACCTTGCTTTATAATTTGTGCGTTTTTCCGTATTGGCAACCCTTGGAGAGTACAGTTGATTTTGCTAGTTAAAAATCAGTTCAGTCCTTGTTAAAAAAAAACAGCCCATAGTTCATTGCAAACTGGAGAGAAAGTAAACACGCTCGCCGTCGGTTGCTAAAAATATAAAGAGAAAAAAACAACCCCATAGTATCATTTTGAAAAAATTATGGAAAGCCACAAAAACATACAAGTAACATTTCTGCGCGATTTAGAGTTTATTTGCTATTTAATGACCATTTAAAGCAATGTGTTTACATTACTTGTGTTGAGGAGTGTTAATCCAGCTTTAGCATTTATAGCACTTCCTATTACTGCTAATCCAATTCGGAGAAATGGTAGCCCAGAACCTATCTGATGAAGCATTGGCTGCAAGGTGCACAAATATGCATACACTCACACCAGGGCCGATTAACAGAAGCCAGTTAATAACTAAATCACATTTAAAGCATAAGCATGGTATATACTATATTTACATACAAATACTATGTAAGCATTAGTTTATTTTTGTAAAAATAAGCAGATAAAACAGGACTTAACAAATTTGACTCAGACTTTAAACCAGATACATTAAATTACATTTTTAAGTTATGGGCAAGCTGCATGACTGATTAGGAATCATCACCTAATCAGAGATCACAGAAAAAGGGGTAGACTGATATAAGAATATATCTAAAATATTAATAACCTCCCAAATTCTTTTTTTAAACTATTTACAAATTAGAAGTTAGATTACAAAGATTCCAGGAATCGAGAAAATATTAGATTAAATTCATCCTTTGATTCAGTTTATAGCAAAAACGTATCATAAATTAAACATTAAGAATGTGTTGGGTCAATGAACTCATTTGATGGGAGATGGATTAAAAGTAGGAGAAATTAAAGTTCTAAATGGGAAAATAAGCTACAAGCAGAATCACTTTCTAATGCTTGGAATAATATTTTTAGGAATACCTTTGAAACAAAAGTGATTTGTTTGGAGGGAATATGCAAATTCAGATAATATATTTTTTTTAAATACCCATAATACAAACTACATATACTGTAATAGAACAAACAAAATGCTTGCTGGAAGAATTGTGGTGAGACTAAAGCTTATTACATACATATTTTATATATGTACTATTTTGAAAGCATTCTGGGATGTATTAAACTCATGGAATTTATTTATGTTAACTCTATTTATGTCCAAAGAACTTTCTTCTCAGTGCTCCAAGGGTGTTGTTTTCTGAAATAGACAAGTACCTCTTTAGAATATTTAGGATAACTGATTTAAAGCAGATAAGATTATGGCTTAAACCAGAAGCATCTCAAATCAGTAAATGGACTGAAACAATTAGTGAAGTGGGATGGATAACTCATAGAATAAAGATTCAGAATAAGCTTTTTGACAATTGATGGGAGAAAATAAGAAGGATTAATATTATGGGAAGTGATATTACAGATCCTGCCATTCAGAATGCATGCCAGATAATGTAGCAATTTGCAGCATGCCCTGGCGTAATGTGACATTTTTTTAAAATCTGTTTTTGGACTGCACTGTTTTGTACAACCGTCAGGTGGCGCAGTGAATGATTAACATGGTATATGGAAATATTCATGCTGTCACCAAAATGCCTGGTTTCGTATCCCAGTCGATGTTGAGCCTCTTGAGACAATTATAGAATGTAAGTTCTATACTGTTTAGACTATTAATTTCAAATTGTTTACTATAGTGTGTTTAATATTACATTAATTAAAAAGTAGGTCTATTTTATAAAAACAAAAATACTCATTTGGATATATAAAAGCACCGTATAAAAGTATAATAGTTTATTATTATACTTTAGCTTGTTGTGAACAAGATTGAGGAAATCTGCATTTAGTCTTAATGCAAATTCCAGCAATGAGTAATCAGGAAACAATTTAACTTAACAACTAAAGGTAAATTTTGGTAGCAGAAAATAAAAACAGAAGTATTATATATACCAAATGTACACACAGTAGATGGCAGTGGTAGCTAAATATAAGTTAACAACAGTATCCCACTTTCTTCATAAATATTGTATGCATCAAAGTCTTTAACTTGGTAACTTTTGGAAAAGTTTTAACATGCTTGTTCTTACATTATAAAGTTTATATACTGTACTTCATAAACAGCTATAATGTTTTATCATTTTCTAAGAATGTGTAGTAAGTACACTATACTTGTTGTTATTGTATTATACTGATTTAATAACATTTTATAGGGAATATTAATGTGGAATCATATAACTAAGAAGCTAAAAATATCACTTATGGATATTCTGAAAACATTTTTACATGTTCGGTCAAATCCAGGAGAGACCATCCCTTTGGTTCTTTTACATAGCCAGATATATAACAAATAGTTTATTATTATAGCTTGTGGTGAATACGATGTGCCTCTTTCAGGTTTATGTCTGGATTGTGAAAATCTATATTTTGTCTTAATGCAAATTTCAGGAATGAGTAATCATGAAGCAATGTAACTTTAAATTTTAATTATAAAAATATATTTCACACATATTGTACTATAGTAGCTTTAAAACCATACAGTACCATACTGTATTTACTGTGTATAATTGGTACATTTTATACATTGACAGTATTCACGTTTGTTAACTCATTAATGTTTTTAATCTATTAATATTTCATCATTTAATATGTTGTGATATAAAAATAATAAAAAATATAAATGAAGCGTACGTGTAATATACAGTTTTATTTTTAGAGTAGGAGTCTTGTTAAAAATAAAACTTGTACCCTGAGTTAGAACTGAAAATGGGCCTTCTGGGTAAAAGGGAAGGACAGCTTGGTAAAGGGACATGTCAAAATTTTTCCAAAATAATCACAAATGAATGAGTCAAAGAAATTGTTGCAGAGATGCAGCTGTTTACAAAGAAAGCGGAATAGGTACTACTACCAGTTATGTCAATATGATATTTAGATCCATAAATTTATATAGTGATTATTTTTTTTAGTTGCGTGATTCCATATTAATATTCCCTGTTAAGCGGATTCTAAAAAGTACATGTTTTTTACCGCTATGTCAACAGGTTAAAACATTATAGCTTTCAATAAAGTATATAAACTTAATATAGTCAGAATGAGCATGTCAGAGCTTTTCCAAAAAACCACAGTAAGTGATCGAGTTAAAGACTTAGATGCATAAAATGTTTATGAAGATGGTGGAATACTTTTGTTGTTTTTTTTAGCTATCACTACATAAACAGTATGTATTTTTGTATTCCAGATTAATATAATTTTTGACATTCAGAGACATTATGCTCCTGCTATGTTTATGCTCAGCTACCAGAATTTCCATTTAGTTGTAAAATTCCATATTAATATTCCGTATAAAGCAGATTTAAACATTCACAGTAGAGAGATTAAATTAAGCAATCGTTTCACTATCATCTAACGCTTTACAAGTGCCACCTATCGATCATCTTTGCCCAGTGAATTACATAACGCGCCGCACCGCATGACTTTTACTGTATTTGGAAGAAATACTGCGTGTTCTGAGTGGCTGCATCTGTATGTGAAATAATGAAGGATAAAGGTAATAATTGTTAAATTACGTAATATATATTTAACTATTAAATTATAATGTATATTCTTATTCCAATAAATATGAAATTATATATTAATTTAATACTGTAATATTAATGAAATTACTTTATGTCTGTTTTTTCAGATATATTAATTACATATTTAAACTATTTATAAATCTTTATTGGCTTTATTATTATTTGATAATTGTGGCAAATTTTGGATGGCAATAAAAACAAATATAAAAAGCATGACAAAAAAATCTCTTCAGAGCTTGGGGGAACAGAAAAATATTCATATAAAATTAAAAAATCTGTTTGCCTTTACTAGGGCTCTGAAGACGCAGAGGGAGATGGCTGCACTCAGTGGTAAAGTCCAGACGGTGCTAGGCCTTGTTGAGCCCACCGAACTGGGCCTCACCTTGACTCACGAGCATCTAACCATGACCTTTGAGTGCTGCTTCAGCCCTCCCCCGCCTGGGCAGGAACACCTTGTGGAAGCGCCCATTGAGATGAAGAACCTCTTCTGGCTAAATCAGAATGCCTACAGCAACAAAGAGAACCTGCTGCTCAACCAGGAGAGTGAAGCTGTGAAGGAGGAGCTCCTGCTGTTCAAGAGAGCTGGTGGTGGTACCATAGTAGAAAACACTACCACTGGGATCAGCCGGGACTTGAAGACACTGAAGAGGCTCTCACAAGAGACTGGTGTGCACGTGGTGGCCGGAGCTGGCTTCTATGTGGGTGACACCCACTCCATTGAGACTCAGAAAATGTCTGTGGAGCAGGTACAGTGAGTAAATCGATTCTCATTGCAAGCTGTGAGCTTCGTGAAGTTGCCCCCCCAACAAACTACACGAATGATGAAACCTACCGCATTCATTAGTGCGGCGTTTGTGCCAGTTCGTGCCATTGAAAATAAGATTTGTTCTGCTTCTATGGCAACTTTGACCTCCAGTAACCCCATCTGTTAAGTTCAAACATTCTATTACTGGTGCGAGATTAACAATGTCTGCAATTTTGTTTCTCTGTTTTGCCGGTGGGGGAGGGCGGTGGTTGATTTTGCATTTAATAACAGTATCTTCTGTATTTGTGTGGAAACAATCAAATTAAATGTCTCCAATATCACACCCTAATCAGAAAATTTGTGTTAGCCTTATAAGGTGAACATTAGCAAACAATTGCATGTTCTTAAAAAAGGCTTTAACTAGACTTGAACTGTCTTAGTACTTCACACCTGTGTTCTTTTTTAAACCTGAAGACATGATCACTTTCTCATTGTGTCCTTCTTAAATAAATCAAGGTACATTTAAAGATTCAACCTTTCATGCCAGGATTTCTTTTTAAAGGCTACTTAGTAGTTGACCCAGGTAGTTCATAACACAGCTGCAAAAGAACATTGGAAACTAACATCTCAGACATGCAGATAATACTTTTTTAAGATAATGTTTATTTTCAGAGAATATTTTCAGATAAAATAACTGAACATATACTGTATCTAAGGTCTTAAAAATCAGTAATATCCATGTCTTTCTGTTTACAGTGTTCTTGCATGCAAACATAGGTTGCAGTCTTTTTGTGTACTCCTGATCAATCCTTGGTGTAGAATACAGCGTGAGGACGCACCTTGAAGTCGGAAGACACAAATATGACTGCCTTTGTTAAGTTGTCATATATCTCCCAGCTGAAATCGTGTCTTTTGCAGTATGCAATGTAATGACCCAGGGCTAGTTTGCTTGTCCAGCTCAGTGAAGTGACCGCCCCCCCCCCACAACAAACGGCACAATCACTGAAAACCCATCGCATTCATAAGTGCACCATTAGTGCTGGTTTGTGCCATTGAAAGTAGTGTTTGTGCTGCTTTCGTTACCGAGAAAAAGTAGCTTGTGTTTTTTGGATAATCACATGACTGTCTACAAGGAAGTTTACAGGCAGCAACACACTCGAATGCGGTACAGCGAGAACATGGAACACAAATAGTGCCGAAGGTCAGGAATGAATCCAGGCCCCAGCACTGTGAGGCAGCAGTGCTAACCAGTGTAGTGCTGTGTATTGGAATACCAAAGTAGTGTGATAATGGAAAGCTTGCTGCCAGTTCTATTTTGTTATTGCCATACATCATTGGTAATGAAGAAACCATCATGTTTTTTTTATTTTGTTTCCCAAGCTCACAGATATTATTGTAAGTGAAGTACTCCATGGAGCAGATGGCACAGATGTCAGGTGTGGGGTGATAGGAGAGATTGGCGTCTCCTGGCCCATCATGGAGAGCGAGAAGAAGGTCCTTCAGGCCACTGCCCATGCTCAGGCCCAGTTGGGCTGCCCTGTGATCATTCATCCAGGCCGAAACCCCACTGCTCCAGCCCAGATTGTGCGCATTCTTCAGGAGGCAGGGGGAGACATCCCCAAGACAGTTATGTCCCATCTTGATAGGTATGTGTCACATGTTTTTAATTAGAATTGTTTGTCTCATTTTATATTTATCTCCCTTCCATCCATCACTTCTAGAGACCTGTGCCATTTTAAGCCAACTCTGTTAATTATGTACTCTGCAGAATATAATTAGTATGTATCACAGCAATGTCTTTAAACCCTGCTTTTATTTAAAAGCATTGCACTTTTCCCGTTTTTATGACCTTTCATGATTAAAGAATGGGTGACGGATGGGGATGATTTTCATAAGTTTAATGTCAGTTCTCCTTCCCTTTCTGAATGATTTTGTTGCCTTTGATTAACTATTTGTGGATGTTTCATCTTCACAAATGCAACAAAGTCATGGATTTTAAATGATTTGATTGTTCAGCTGTGTCCATATTTAACCTGACGTGGGTACAAGCAGAGATCATAGTCCTTCATAAGTTATTTTTAAGTAAGTTATTTATAAGTATTTGCATATTTTTCTTACTTTTTTTTATAATTAGGACAATATTTGACAAGGGTGATCTGCTGGAGTTTGCCAGTCTTGGGAGTTACTTGGAGTATGACCTTTTCGGTACTGAAATGCTGAATTATCCATTTAATCCTGATGTGGATATGCCAAGTGACAGTGACAGAATCAAGAGGTGAGTAATTCCTGTGCCCAGCCATATCTCAGATGAATGATTTCAATTTATTTTATTTTTTTTGCGTTATGCGACTCTGTTAACAGCCAGAGCTTGTAGTAGGGTTTTTGTCATTAATGTTATTTTTTACGGGTCTTGCTGTATGAAATATACACCTACAGAAAACCATCATTACTTTGGCCACTTTTAACATGTCAGAATAAATTAAAGCTACTGTACCTCCAGAGTAGTTATACTCAGCACAGCCTTTCTGTTGTTCTGTCTGAAAACAGTTTACTAACATTTTAGATGTATACATTTAAGCTGTAATTGTTTATCATAATAATTATAATTGTTTACACTTATATAGCGCTTTTCTGGACACCCCACTCAAAGCACTTTACAGGTAAATGGTGACTCCCCTCCACCACCAATGTGCAGCATCCACCTGGATGATGCGATTGCAGCCATAGTGCGCCAGTGCACTCACCGCACATCAGCTATCAGTGGGGAGGAGATTGCTCTTCCCTTCTGTGATATCAACCTGACATTTCATTTCATTTTCAGTAGGTGGGAGTTCTGAATCCTACCAAGAGGGGTGCATTTGCAGGTATAATGACAATCAAGAGCATCAAAATCCCTATTTCAGAATTTTAAGTCCTGGATGCTTTGGACATGTAAACTAGCAAAGACCTAAAGACCTGTACATTAGAAGAATAACACAGGATGTAAAAAACAGGTTTTCGGCAACCTTACAGGAGTAATTGAGAGAAATTATTGCACAAAAGGTTTTTAAATAACAAAAATGTTTTTCATCCTCAGATTTTTACCTTTGAACTTGTAAAACTACTTTCACACCATCGTAAGCAAATCCTTGCCATCTGTATTTTATTTAGAAGAACAGAAATAAAATAGAGTTTAAAGCAAAGAAACCAAAACATAGCCTTGCAGAATTTTGAAAGACATGAAATTTCTTCTTATATGCTGGTGTATATACTGTATGGTGTGTATACTGATGTAATAATATGCCTGTGTTATATAACATTCCAATATAAAAAGGAAATGAGAATTACCACTAAAATGTTTATTATTATAAACATTAGGAGACTTTCTTTGTGTGAATGTCAAGTTACGGGATTGTCAGTACAATGCACACAGAACAAAGTCATAGACTTAAAATTGAAGATTGGCAAACCCTGCCCTCCTGCAGACTCTGCATGCTGTGAGTGGAGATTTTAATATGTGGTTGCTTCCCTTTCCATATGAATTTTGAAATTCTAGAACAGTCTTTCCCAAAAGCCTAGAAATGTTCTTCATGTTAGCATCTATCTGTTTAAAACTGTTAATAAAACCTGTGATGGAATGTAAAGAAGAGTAAGGCTGACCACACAGTCAAAGGTTAGCCAGCCATCTCCACTTCAAAATGTAATGGTAGTAATGTAAAATTAGACACAATGTCAAAATCATAGCAAACAGTAAACGAGAGTGGGATTGAAAGGTTGTCTCAGAACCAATATATCATCTGCATAGAATGTGGAGCATTATTAACAGTAACAGGTGTAGACGTAGTAGAGGAAACCTGAACCTAATCTCACTGCAATAGCAGCTGTTCCTCAGCATTATTTATATATTGGTCTGAGCTGTCTGAGATTGGAGACAATCTTGCAGAGAAACTGTAGGCATTCACAACACCTTGACAAATTGAAATCTGCTGCAGCTGATTTTATTTCCACTTCTCTTTAAATAACTAAAGACCTCAAGATCATCCATATGTATAGTATCATTTCAAGCTGAAGAAGGACCTAACAGTGGCCAGAGAATAAGTACAATTCAGGAGGTTTTTTTCAATGCCTCCTTTAGGTCAGACATGAATATAGGAGTTTCCAACAACAGTAGGAACCTGAAGTTAAAACAGTGTTGCTGCAACAAAACATTTCCCTAGTAAATACTTCACATATGTGACATGATCAGCATTCATCAGAGACATACAAAAAACATTCACATTCAAAATTGCATTCAGAAAAAAAATGAAATATAATTTGAATGAATTCCACAGGGCTTTAAAATAACATCTATCTATCATTTTACCTTCTTGCTAAGAAACTGTTACAAAGTATTTTTCCTTTCATTCTTTTAACTGTTTAAATAAGCTGTAGCTTCAGGGCCTTCCTTTTTAAACATATCCCATTGGTTAGTAGGTTTCATGGTATCAAATGTGGTACTGTTTGGTTTGGAAATAGCACTTATCTGGGACACTTTGATATGTAGTTCTTGTATGTTGCAAGCATTATATGGGAATGGATATGCTGTAAATATAAGTGAAATAAACCTTTTGATTTGAATCTTGAATCTAAATGTTTTCTCAGACAGGGATTATTAAACATACAAGCACAGACAACATGAGCACAGGCCAGTTTTTTTGACTGTGTGGATTAATAATATTATTTGCTCTGAATTAATGGAATACAGAATAAATAAGATCTTAAATACACTTTCATTTTAACAACAATGGCAATTCCTAAATAGGTCAAATTACAATGAAGAGTGTTACTCAGTGGTGAATATAATATTGAATATTAAAGGACTGAAAATTAAAAATGTGTTTTTCTAAATTGTTTCAAAAATTAGTAAATTAACAATTACTTTAGAAATACAGTATAATTTTCTAAAGTAATAAACTATTTTCTTTTTTTTTTCATTTTCATTTTTAGATGACTAATAAACTATTAGAGGAGTAATAAACTATTTTAATTTTTAAAACACTTAATAGTTCTGCCCCAGAGAATAGGGTGCCCTGCAGTTTTTTTTCCGGCATAACAGGTCCAATGACGATGCCATTTCCCCAGCTCTTCACACTGCCCTGGCCCACAGCTCTGTATTTAACACTATAGTTCCATCCAGATTAGTCAGGAAGCTTAATGACCTGGGGATCAGCACCTCTCTATGCAGTTGGATTATGGATTTCCAGACTGGCAGACCACAGACTGTGAGGGTTAATGGAAAGCTTTCTGCCATGCTGACCGTCAGTATACAGTTGGTGCCCCTCAGGGCTGTGTGCTTAGCCTCCTGCTGTTTTCCTTGATTGTGTGGCCAGACACAGCTCTAACTCCATCTACAAATATGCTGATAACACTACCATTATTGGCCAAATCACCAGAAATGATGAGACAGCCTACAGGAATGGTGCCTCAACAATAATCTCTTCCTCAACGTCAGCAAAACCAAAGAACTGGTCATTGATTTTAGAAAGGAGGGTGGGGATCACACCCCGATTCACTTCAATGGGGTGGCTATAGAGCAGCTTCAAGTTCCTGAGTGCCTTCCTTCCTAATGATTTAACGTGGTCCCAGCTAGTTACTGAAGCTACAAAGAAGGCACAACAGTGCCTTTGCTTCCTCAGACAGTTGAAAACATTTGGTGTCTATTTTCAACTGTCCTTACCACATTTTACAGGACACTGTTAGGATTGTGCTCACATGTGGTATTACAGTGTGGTTGTAGGAGCATAAAGGCACGAACGTCCAGATTCAGAGACAGCTTCCTCCCACAAGCTGTCCGATTACTGAACTCTACACCTACCACTGGCTTTACACTGATGTTTTTTTTTCTCATACTGCTTGTGTGACTTTTTTTTAAGTCGTATGTTATTTAACTTGTTGTTGTTGCTGCTGCTATTCTGTTTGTTTTTGGTGATTCCTTTTATGTCTTTGTATTGGAGCACACATGCAAATAAGCATTTCATTGCACTTGTGCATATGACAAACTGAACTGAAGGATTATGCTAAAAGTTGAAATTTTTGTGATCAACATTTTATTATTTTAATAATGGACAAAAGTACTTTCCAGTCTCAAAAACCCAGTCTATAAATACTGAATTTCTTTATGCATGCTCTCTCCTTGCTGACTGAGCTCCAGATCGCAAGAAAAAGAGTTTATTTTTAATGTAAGAAATTACGTTTAGCAATGTTTTAATTGATAAATTGATTAATTCCTTGTTTTTTATGCTTGTTTTATTTATGTATTTACTTTTTCAGTATCAGACTACTGGTGGAGGAAGGTTTTGAAGACAGAGTTCTTGTTGCCCATGACATCCACACCAAAAACAGGCTGACAAAGTTTGGTGGGCATGGATACTCTCACATCCTTACCAACATTGTGCCAAAAATGCTCTCAAGGGGCATCAAGCAAAGCGTTGTGGATAAAATTTTAATTGAAAATCCAAAACACTGGCTCACTTTTAAGTAAGCACAAATAATTGTTTATTTGGGGAACAGATTATCTGTCCATTTCAAATAACAAAATGTATGTAATTATATTTTTCAGATTAAGGTGCTTCTTAAAATAATTTTCAATAATGAAGTTTTGTAACTGAATTTTAATGTGGCTATAAAGAAATTTAAGATTTTTTTCTTGAGGGATTTTGTAATGTTTTGCTAATCTTTCCATTGGTTACAATTCCTCATCACAGCACAAACAAAAAAAATGATCACTGTGAGTTCATATGTCTTCACAAGAGCAAAAGAAAATTGAACAAGGAATTTGCAAATAATCTTACCTTGAACTTTCACTACCACAGCACTGTTTTAAATTCATTCACAGTTTAAAATGCAAAACTTACATTCACATTAATTGAATCTTCCATTATCTCAACTGCATAATTCAATTACACGCATACCCCAGTATCCAAACCTAATTAGTTTCTGAAAATTTGTTTGGAAGGCGGGAGATCATAAATCGAAAATAAAACTTCCATTATTTCTTATGGGGAACATTCCACCCTGTTCCAAACCAAAGACAAGTTCACTCAGAAACCACCCTAAACACAGACCATTATAGAAATCTTAGTGAACAACGCACTCAAATAAGTCAACTATACCTGTAAAATAATTAATTGGATCATATTTACATTTTTCATTCTTTAGCAATAGATCCCTATCCAAGCGATCGGGTAGAACAATGTGCATTCTGTTGTCGAATATTATGCTAAAGAATCATTTTCTCTTCCTTAAGAATCCATAATGAACAGCAACTACAAAACAAACACAAAAAAACATTTTGAAAATGAGAGCACAAGCCAAATTAAAATGTTCTCGGCCAAAATCAGTCACTATCGAACTTCAGAGTTCAGATTAGCGATTCGACTCATTCTTATAACTAATTACAAGGTACAAATTTTTCGTGTTCAGATTTGTATCCTGAACATTCTTATACAGGGGTATGAGTGTATTGACACGCATACTGCCGACATGACAGGTTGTGCGAGCCAGGTTACTAGAGCGGTGAAGTTACCACCATCTTCTCTGTGAATAGCAGGGACCTCAGCCACCAGGCTGACGGGAGATTTCCCTTTAGCTCACCTGGCTGGGTCCCTGTTGAGTGACGCCAGAGGCCCGGGTTCGAGTCCCCAGCGTTGGGGGGCCGACCTTAGGCGGCAGCGGCGAGGGCGCATACCCATGTGATCCCAAGAGTGCTAAAGTATTATATTTGATTTATAATATATATATATAATGTATAATCATATTATTATTAGTAATATATTATTATTCTAAAAGACAGGGAATTATTAATAAGTATTATTATCACAGTGCCTTTGAAACGTATTCACCATTTCTCATTTTATTGAGTTAGAAATTATTTGTACACATTGTTTTAAGAAGAATGCTTCTAACCTGCAACATTCACATTGCATGTTTAATAAGGTGAATGCTATTACAAACCTGCAAAAAAATAATAAAAAAGCAATAAGATATTGCATACATATTCACCCCCTGAGTCAATACTTAGTGGTAGTAGCAGTTACAGCTGGGAGTAATTTGGGGGTATGTTACTGCTGGCTTTGTATACTGTGGTGGAGCAAATACATTCTTGTTTGCAATATAGAGAATAATTGTAAATATTAACTTTTGCAATGTCTGCACCATTTATAATTCAACAAATGGGACCAAAAGGGACAAATACATTTTCCAAAGCACTGTATTATAATATTACATTTTATGGATGTTTTTATTTCACAAATTGATTTTTCTGTAATAATATAAAAGTGTAAATTAAAGATTAATTTATCTTGACTGCATTTGACAAACAGGACATTTCTTTTTCATGTGTATGAATGTGCAGTTAATACAGGCTTACCATTAAGCTCATCTCTCTGTACTTTTTGTGTGAACCTTTAGTGAGATCAGCTTTAGTATTCAAATACAGAATTACTTTTTTAACAAAAATTCTGTTTACAGAAGACATGTTTAGAGAAAAAATGTGGTTTTCATTAGCCTGACTAAACTATCCCAATGCCAGTACATTCTACTGGTGTCAGACTTTTTGTTCTGTACATTGTCACATGTGAAAGTCTTATGACAAGAACAGGACATTTTTCTGCACATAAGGTGATTCTGTTGCAGTGTCAGACTTAATTAAACTGAATAGTTAAATTTCAATATGGTGCTTCTGCACTGCTAAAAGCAGAAGTGTGAATTTCCTTGTGAAACTTATTTGGTCTGTTTTTGTCAGTCATCTGCATTTGTGATATCAGTACTGTCAGCTTTTTATTTCAAAGAGTATGTGTCATACAAACCACTCATTACACAATACCAATATTGTCACCACAGTCTTAGTAATTGTAAGAAATGAGAATAGTGTATGCACCTCAGGATACACAACATGGCAGCAGTGTGGCAATTTGTTTCATCTCTTCCACTTATGAAAAATACAGTATCCCGAGGAGCAGTGTCTGGTAGCTTCACTGTTGCCACTTACCGATATGTACTGTATGTCCTTCTTAGTATTCTGTATCAATGGGATTAACTTTAGCTATACAGATTTTAAATAAACAAGTATAAATGTTTGACAGATTTTATTTAATAAGACTAGTGCTTTTCTTTTAAGGTAAACACATGGGCAGCACAGTGCTTTAATACTATTAAAAATGATCTTTCTTTGTTTCTTTTAATAGCTTCATAATTAGTTTAAAATGAGTGAAATTCAGTTTGGAAAGGTTTTCTTCTCTGGACTCTGTAAAGTTGCCCTCCCTACAAACAGCACAAACAATGAAACCCACCTCATTCATTTGTGTGATGCTTGTGCTGGTTTGTCTCGTTCCCGAGATATAACGTCTTCTTTTTCGGGGGGTGACCTTGCCCAGGCCTCTACAACATCGTAAGAGAACCAAACCAGTCTTCGTTAGTGCTGCGTTTGTGCTGGTTTGTGTGTTTTAGCTTCTTTCACTAACATTTAACCTAATCAGAAGAGTTGCTGGGTTGTTTTAAAAAGCGAACATTAGCTAGCAACTGCATGTTGTTACAAAGAGGCTTTAAGTAGCACTTCTTAATACTTTGTATGTGTGTCCTTTTTTAAAATCTGAAGAAGTAATATTTTTCTGTTTCCTTTTTAAATGTATATGCAAATCAAGGGCCATTTAAAGATTGACCTGTCTTTTGAGCCAGTAATTAAGAAGGTTAGGATTAGCACCTTCCTGTATCACAAAACCATTGTTTTTATCATTTATTTATGCAAAAAAAAATCAGGCATACCCTAATGTCTGAAGAGACAGATATGAGTGCCTTTGTTAAAGTCGTCATATTTTACCCAGCTTAAATCTTGTCTTTTGCAGTCTGCAACGTAATGACCCGGGACATGTTTGCTTGTCCAGCTGAGGTGGGTTTAATTGTTTCTGCTATTTGTAGGGAGGGCAGCTTCACAGAGTTGCTTCTCTGCCTTCTCATTTGCATTTTCTGCATGGAATGACAAAACAAACGCATCCGTTGAGTAAATATCTTTGGGGTATTTTCTGCTAAGAAGCAGCTTACAGAACCTGGGTCGGTACAGGAGGTGAACTAGAGGTAGGAGTAGAGACAGCACATGATTTAAGATCACATGATTGAGTCCTGGGTGGTACTCTTAGTAGTCAAGCAATCAATTTGTCTGCTTTATTTTGGGATAGAATTAATGAACCCCTCAGGAGACCATCCCGTTTATAAAAGCCAGGGTGTTCCCCAAAAATGTTCCAATTATTAATAAAGGATGCACACCGAGTCTCTAACTAGCGATTTAGTGAGTATAGCCTACTATTGGTACATCCCCTCTGTATAGGATTGGTAAGGGACCAGATACAATTAAATTCTGACATTTTCTTTGTGCTCTTTTGCACATAGAAATGAAATTGTTTTTTAACACCTCAGATTGTTGGTACTTCATATCACTAGTTCCAGAATAAACAACCAAGATATGGAGACTTTATTGCTGGAAAATGTCTAGTTTCGCCTCAATGTCAGAAACTCTGGCCCCAGGGAGGCATTACAGAGACCGCTGCTTTGTGATGGTTAGGAATTCTAACATTCCTGATTATCGAGTTGACAATTATGAGCACCTTATCCACATTGACAGACATGCTGCCGAAAGCAGAGAACCTCAAGCTGAGTCAGATTGGTGACTGTTGTGCAGGGGGTCTAGTATATGAGCTCTTAGACCCCCATCTGACCGTGACAGAACTCGCACATGGTTACTGCTGCTACCGGCGCAGAGCTGGAGACAACTGGGCTGGGAGGGACTACAGCCAGTTCTGAATTGGCTGAGTGCTCCGACTGAGCTGACTCTATCCATTCTTCAATCTGCTTAATATCTAATCATGTTTTAATGCATCCCTCCAAAATGTGAATTTTGTCCTCCAACCCTACAACTTAACATTTCTGGCATTAAAAATTATCTATATTGTTGGTGGAACAGTCTACGCTCTACATGCCGAAGAACTCACAAAACACAGGAGTGCTCCCGGTGGAAGACATAATCACGACTCACCCTTTGTAAGACACACTGTCAGAGATTGTCCTTATCCTGCCCAAGCCAGGTGGTTTGTCGTCTGGTTTTGCCGGAGTTTGTCTTGCGGGGAGACGCTGAATGCCTAAGCCGGATGCGGAAAGCAGGGCTTTCTCTCTGCAGTCGGCGTAGTTATTCAACAATGAGAAAGTAAAATTTTATAGAAACGGTGTTTGTTGTTATATAAATATAGTTTATTATAGATATATTATGAAATGTTTGTAATTCAGTAGTAGCAGTAGCAATATGCGCGGTCGTTCTCACTCTGACGTCACTTCCTCTATATGAGGACTATACAATATTTAAGTATAATTTTTATTTCAATATATAAGTCGGAGTGAAAGGATAAGTTTCACAGGCACAATAAATTAAAATTATTAAATTATGACAAATGTAATAATGGTGGCATTGTGACCACAATAATAGAGGCATGGTGATGCAGTGGTTAGCATTGCTGCCCATTAGCACTGATGCTGGGGCCATGGGTTCAATTCTGGACCTGGTGTGCTGTCTGTGTGGAGTTTGTATGTTCTCCCCATGTTCATATGGGTTTCCTCTGGGCCCTCTGGTTTTCTTCCACAGTCAAAAGACATAACTGATACAGCAGATTAATTGGCTTCAGGAAAATTCCTTGGTGTGAGCGTGTGCATGTCTATATGTGGGCTTCCTGTCCAGGGTCTGTATCCTGCCTTGTGCCGAGAGGCACAAAGAGGTCGCCCTGCTCCATGTTGTAAAGCAGTTAGAAAATTGATGGATGGATGGATGCCGAGCATCACTTGTATGATGCCAAACTTGTGTGAGCACCTGTCACACTATTATAAATATAAGAACTGTAACAGTGAACAATGGATTGCAACAGCAATGTTAACACTCTATAGCTAGGTATTGTTTACTATAAATAAGGAGAATTAATGGAATCACATTACCAGTTAGAGAATGAGTCATTGAAGGATGTCCAGATTTCAGTGAGGAAGAGAAATGGCAGGTTGAGCAACAGAACTCTGGAGTTGGAGTGAGTAGATAGTGCTGGCAGGGTTACACTAGAGTTGTCTGTTAGCGGTACAATACCGCCTGTTGTAAGGTACAAAGTGGTTGGATTCTGTGAAATGTGCTAAGGAATGTGCATAAGGAAAAATAAGGAATACCCATACAACTCTTATCTTGTTGACAGTTTCTCTTGGGTGATTACAAACATTATCAAACATTACAGTTCAGTTGTACATAACAAAACCATTTTCATCATCAAAGTGTTTTAAGCTTACTTGTGATGTTGTGATGATTTTGTGACTTGAAGGATTCTTTTGGACATAGTCTTTTTGGTGCCATTGATGGGAGCAGTGTGCAGGCTTGATGGGGTTAAACCGCACATGAAGGTTACGTTAGGGTACCCCTACATGAGAATGGAAGAGGTTAATTTAGCCTTTTTTTCCTATAATACCACAATATAAAAGCTTCTAATCTATAGTTTAGCTTTCCTCTGATATTATTTTCAGGCAGGCCAGCCATGCAGTGCTTTACAGTCTTACAGATTTAAATTAAGTGTGTTGCTCTGATTGAAAGAGTGAAGATAATTTAGCTTTTCAGATGAAAAACAGAGCACTGCATGACATTTTTTACTGATTAGGCCATGTAAATGCTCTCCATTGGGAATGCAAAAGTCTTCATGCTGGAAAGGTAGAATATTAAATGAATTATTGAGAAGATTTGCTGCAGTTAATGTGCTTGTTCTTGCGCCCTGGAATGTTCAGAAAGCCAGGGGTCTGATCACTTCTTCAATGGTAAGATATAACCTTTGGGTCTTGTGTTCAACAGCATCCCATGAGGATTAGAACAGACCTCTAAACTTGGGGTTATCGGGCTTGAGGCTATCAGACAGAAGGACTAAAATCTTCCCTTTTTATCTCGAGTTTGCTCTATTCCAGATAAATTCCCTTTACCAGAAAGCACTCTCAAGTTATCATTCCCTGAAAGGGAGATAAGACTAATTTTCATTATAGTATATAATGGACAGACATAGTAATCTAGACTAATTAGAAGGTAGAAGTCATACATTTAAAGAAAAAAGTGCATTGCAGACAATTGAAGTAATCTGATTCTGAGTAACTTTTTAATTGATAAATCCTTTTCCTCCTTTTAGTAATTTGATATCTTGTAAGCCATGAAAAAGGAGTGTTATTTCTAGCTCATGCTTTTTGTCACACCTTTTACTTCTTTTTAAATCTTTTAATACAGTTAAGTATTTGATTAGGTACTAAACAACAGAAGGCTGAGAAGAGCCATATGAAAGTTCGGCCTGTAAAGGAGCTAGTGAGCCAGTTCTCACTTCAGCTGAGGTCACTCCAAACCACAGCACTGTTTGGTATCTTAACTGCTAGCAGGCTGGGCTGCCATCTGTACTGCAAACAGAGGTGTGAGCGGATTATAGCTAATGACAGGCCTGTCTTCATTTTCTTTAGTGAATTGATAGGGCAGAAAAAATACAGCAAGCCACATTTAAATATGTGCAGATGTCATTTTTTTCTCTTTCATCAATGCTCTATACCTTAGGGATGAATAAATTGTACAATATAATGTTACAAAAAGATTATTGTTGTAGATGACTGGTAATACTTGGTGTCCTTTGTGATATACTGATATGAAAGGAAACATTTGTCATAATTCCCTTAGCCATATTACTGACACAGCACATTATTGTAGATCAGTAAAACAATCTGTTATTAAATTAGTGTTTTTCAGTTAATCTTTTAGTATTATTTAGAAACCTACACTTCAAACCCTACTACTGACCAGTAATAGATAAAATCCCAATTCTCATAAACAGCCTTTATTAAGGCACTGTTTGATTTTAACATAAATTAAATTGTTAAATACTGAGATACATTTCAAGTGCAGCTTTATTTCCGAAGTATATCACAAAGTAAAGAAAAAAAGGTTACTGAATTAAATTTTTTAAATATGTACCCTCAAAATGAAAAAATATACATGCAGGATATGCTACTATTCTTGGTGTTTTGTTTTAGCACTAGGTCTCTCAAAGATTTTACACATCACAGTCCCAGAAAACTGGTTTTAAATTCCTTTAAAAACATTAGATTTATTTTTAAACAATATGAAGAATCTCTCACATTATGTCAATACCTATCTGTACCATCATAGGAAACAGTCCTAAAGCAAAAAAAAACAGGCTAAAGCAATAAAACTAGATCCCAAAAGGCAGTAAATGTAAATAATTAAGTTTTATTGTTAAATGTAATAGTACTACTCTTGAGTATTCATTTTGGTTTTCATAACATTCTCCACTTTAGCAAGAAGTATAAAGTAAGATTTAGAATATACATACATTAATTACTAGGTACTTTGGCTGCTTTACAATAATTTTGGGGGTCAGAAATGTACTTTTTTAAGAAAAATAAATATTAATTTTATTTTCTTCCTGCATCAGTGGCACACAGGTGACCTTTCGCAAATTAGTTTGGCTCCAAGCCCTAACTGTGCTGTTCACATAATTGTCCTATAGCTAACATTTAGAAAGAATATGATTATCTCAAACACTTAACATTTATATATTCATTTTATCATTTTATTTACATTTCAGATAAATACTGTAGCTTGCTTCTTGCTTAAATTGAGAAAATTAGCTCACATTTTTGCATTGCACATTTTATAAAAATAAAATTAGCTCACTGCTTTGTCAGATACTATCAAGCATTTCTGTGACAGAGAAAACTTCTTAATTACTTTGGTCTCAGATGTAGACTGAAATCTGACCCAAACCAGCCTGAATTTCTGCCCAGTCTGTAAAACATTAGATAGTTTTAATGATAATGATAATAATGATAGCACTATCATTGCTTTAATGTGGGGAAACTTCCATCAAGAATAACCCAATTCACAGTCTTAGAATAACTGTTTTATCAGTAGTATGTAGTAGATTTAATTAAGTGTATATTTGGTATATCTAGACGACTAAGCCAAAATGATATTTTCTTTGAGTGCACAGTTCTTGTGATCTTGGCGCTGGCATTTACAGTTATAAATTAAAACAAAATTAAAATATGCAAAGGTGTGATGCTCGTTATTTTGCCATTTTTTAAGTTTACTAAGTAAGCAATATAGTATGGAAATGTATAGTACGCTTTACTTAAGCCATCCTATTGTCAGAAAAGCCTATATTTGTTTAAATTTTGTACTGTTTAACTTTTTCTCATTTGTGCACCTCCTAAAATAGACATTGCGATTCTGTGTAGAATAAGTATTACACTCCTACTGTAATTTACAGTAGAAATTTCCATCCTTTTGTCTGGCACACATTACCAGTGTTTTTTTCAACATCCAAATTAACAGGCAACACACAAGAATCAGATGCAGTGCACTGGCCGAAACCATTAGATGTCACAAACAACAGGGATATACTACTATTAAAAGTACAACCTTAGATTTTGTTTTATATAAAAAGTCTTACTTACTTATGCTTCAGATTACATTAACAAGATATGCACAGTAACTGCTTTGGCGATAGAAGATTTGCACATCTGTTTAACTCACATTTTTTACAGATAGTCTTTTAGAGAGTACAGATGTTAATCAGGTAGTTTTGGCTCTCTTCTTGCTCACTGACCTCCATTAAATGATTCCCAACACCAATCTACTTTTCTTCACTTGAACTGACAATAGGCTGGCAGGGCTCCAGCCCTCGGACAGGAAGAATAAAACTTAACCAAGGAAAAAGATCTATTATTTCAGGATGTTTTAATCAGCATAAATGATAAATCCAGAGAATGTGCTGTATTTGTTGTTATTTCCGCCATGTGCCTTCCCTCCATCCAGTTTAATATAGACTTCATCACCGGGCTCAAGATGCAGGACGACACTGTTGCTGGCATAGTCATAGTTCTGGTCAGCATCCTGGGCAATAGCACTTGCTCGAACCTGCAGTTGACAAAACCATCTGTTAATACACAAGTGTGTTTTATTTTTTTCAAACACTTCCTCTCACTTGGAACATTTGTGGACACAAAAGGATGTGACAATTGCCTAAAATGAAAGAACAACATGATTTTCAAAAGCCATGCTTCACTCACCTTAAGAATTGTTTTTAGTATTATTTTCTTGGCCATCTATTTCTAATCACTCTGCAGTATCTGACAATTAATTTGATAGTCATCAGCACCAAGTAAAGCAAAACTATTCTAATCTTTAAAAAAAAAGCAATACTCTTTTTTTTTAACCAAAAAGAACTTTTAAAACTCAAGGGGAAAATAAAAACAAAATCTTCTTGCACAACTCGGACGTGTTCTCTTTAAGAGGTTGTTTATATATATATGCAACTAACTTATAAGTGCAACTGCGATCAAATAATTTAAAAATTAAGCCATTGTCTTTAAGTTAATTATCCAATAATCATAACAACATTTTTCTCTTGATTTAAGGATTATAACTTACTAATGTTATAATGTTAGTTATAACTAATGTTCAAGTTGTAGTGATAGTTTGACACTATTATTCCTCTTGCGAAACATAATTTTTGGGTTAGTTATGCATTAAGTCAATCATAAATCTCTAAAATATCATATCTAATGTATTTTTTGTATTGGTAAATAAACAAGTAAAGAGGCCATTATCACACCTTTTCACAGAAAAAAACACCACAATGTATTCTCCAGAAACCTACATGACTAATACACACATACTGTATAACTGTCCACATGACTATACTCAAACTCTATTGTGTTCATCCTATTTAAGGCTATGTGTATTTCTACAGTATATTTTCTCTGTAGCACTATCTGAGTTTAAATATTTTCCCATAAAGCATTTATTTGATATTCTTTATCAAATCATCTCAGAACATTTCTGGAGCTTCCAAATTCAATAGTGTTCAAAATTAGCTGTCGAGCGTTTCTATCAAGGGCCTTTAACATATACTAGCTTAAAAGGTTCACCAAAAACAGCCTTTAAAATCATCATCTACAACAATAATTATAATTGCATCTGTTGAAATCTTGTTTTCTGGTGCTCTAGACTCTATGAAGAACACAGATAATTACATCTAGAAGAGGCAGTGATAACTTGGATTTCCATCTCATTAGAACTAACTGAACAGTCATTTGCAATTAGCTGAAATGGCTCTGAATAAATTAATCGACAACCCCAGACATTTTAATGTCTAGAATAATTAATGTAATAGGCACTGTTGAATTTATTGGGCATTTGTCAGACAGAGATGACAGTCATTGAATAATGCGATTGCACTGTACTGTTGATCTTTCCAGTCACACTTTCTGTACCATTACTGCTCTTTTACAGTTGTTTCTATTTATCATATTATCTAGCATTTTGTATCCCAGTTTATTATATGTGTTAATACTCACATGAACTAATGCAAAAAGAAATATGAACTAGAAATCTTTCTTCTGTGTACACCTTTGTTGCTTTCTATTTCTATTTTAGGTTTTCAATTGAAAGGCCTATTCTCATTGCTCAGTTTTAAACTATTTTTATTTTCAAGCTAAAATAAATATTAGAAGAAAAATATAATATAATAACTCACTTTTGACAACAACTGTTGCTATCTGATTTGGAGAATTTTTAAAGTTAGATTATAGCCAATCTTCAGTTGAATGGTTGTTTTCCTGCACACATTAGAAAGAAATCACCCAGAAATATGATTGACTACAGTTTTTCACGACATTTAGATCAGAAGTCAATGGCAATGGTTTTCATAACCTTAACCTGTTCTGAAGAAAAATGCTACATACTTGAGTGGTTAAAATATGTTCTGAATTCTTTCACTGTGAACATAGAGGATCTAGTGAAAATGAGAGCAAGGCAATCTGATCTTCTGTAATCATCTTATGCAAAAAATAGGGAAATGTGATATTCTTATTTTTTATATATTAGCAGGTTAACATGTAGTCCAAATCCACTTTAAATTTTATCACAGTCCAAGCATCTTTCTTAAACATAAGTGCTTTCTTCTTCAGTTGGCATAGGCCTATTTCTTAACTATGAAAGAAAAAGTAACGGCAACCTCATATTTTCATATTGTGTTTTATTTTTAGATCTGTATCGGTCTCTCTAAAAAATAAATGGTAAAAATACAGCTCAGCGGCGACGGCAGTTGTTTTTAAAATGCATCTTGTTGGCACGTTACAGAACCAGTATTTCCATTTATTGTTCAATGTATGATCTCAAATGGTAATTTTCATTACAGAAATTAAACAGGTAAGTAACTTTAAAATGTTAACCCTTTTAAAGCTTTTTAATTATTTATTCATTTGCCAAAAAATTATTCAGGCGACACGTGTGGTTTTGCTACTCCAACGACACGAAAGCCTGATATATGAAAACGTAATCCTACTGCGATAAAAACCTACAATAAAAACATTTGGAAAGAACATTATTCGCATGCACTCAGACCCACGTTGATTTGTCTTCAATGAAAGTACTGTATAAGGCACTACTGAGTTAAAACTTCCAATTTATGGATTTGATTTGGAAGAATTTTCCAAAAAAGGTTGCGACAACAGATTATTGTCTAAATAAAGTTATTGTCTAAACAAAAACAAAACGGTGATGGATTTTTCACGTACTTTTTTTTCTCCTTTCTTTCAAAGCCAAATTATTTACAATTTTATATTTGTCCAACTGAGGAAAGATTTGACACTTTATTTGAGCACCTGTTAAATGTCCTTCGTTGCTAACACGAGTTTCGGTAAAAACATGAAACCAAAAAGTTGTGTGAATAAAAAGTAGTTTGTGTTATTTTTAGTGTATTTAAGGAAAAAACATAAAACAATGAAACATAGTATAAGTTATTCTTCTTCGTTAATTCAATATTCATAAACACTTCTTCATTACACACATGTTTTCAAGGCACTGTTTTCTCACCCACCCACCTGGGGCTCAATTTCTAAATCTTGACAATGATTTACCTCCAGCTACAACTACTTATTCTTGTGCTTTTCATAGGACAACATTTTGCAACTCACACGAGCAAAGTTCTAAGTGACAAACTGCTCTAACTTGAATGAGTTTAGAGTCTATCTCATTCACTATAAACCAAGATTAAATAAAATAAAATTGCAGATTTGTTGCATCTCCGCGATCCGCGAAACAGTAACGCGAACATTTTTTTTGTTCTTTTGCATCAGGATAAATTCTTATGTCGTAAAACTATTGATTCTCCTTATAATGCAGTGAACTCCAGTTAATTGATAATCACATTTTACTTAACTTTACTGGATTATTGAATAAGGTTCCGATACATTCTGAATTGCCCAGTTTTTCCTGTTTTGGTATTGCTCCATCTCCGCTCATTTCACAAAACTTATGTTGACACTTTAAAAATGAGAAATGAGCACTTTGTTGCTGTTTCTAGTGACAAAATTATATAATCGAATTTCAATCAACACATCACGTTATTGCCTGTTAGTAGCTGGCGATTTTATGCATAGTACATGTTAAAAAGTTGAAACCTCTTAAAACGTGAGAGACTTAAGTTTCCATTATTTTTAATTTATTATTAAAATTGCCAGTCAACTCCTCCATCATATATAGCGGGACTAAACAATTTATTTAAATTAAATCTAGCGTTTTTAAGTTTCCGTAAACCAAGCCATACCACAAGTAGAATACTATTCCTTTTTTTACCGGCGACCTCAGTATTCCTCTAATTTCAAATCATATTAATTAATTTAAGAATCTTTTCCTTCTTTTTGCAAAATGGTTGTAAAGATCTGTAAGAAACATTTGAATAATTAATAATCCTACACAGTTCCGAGTTTGTTATTACTTTGTGATAATTAGAACACTGGGCGCAAATGACAATTGGTATACTTCGAAATTGTTCCTCCAACAACCGGAGAAAATATATATTAATGAAAAATAACTTTGACCACTACTTGAGAGACATCCTACCAATGGATTATTAACTTTGATTGTAGCAAATCGATGCGACATAGTGTTTTTTCCGTATGAATTAGATAAAAAATGAAACAATATTTGAGTGGCTATACAGTGTTAAATTTCCCGAACCTTACTTTTTTTCCCATGAGTTGAGCAGATGTCAGATATCTATGCATCATGGGGATATACAGTACTTCATCTATATTTCTCAGTTTTGGGGGAATCGGCTGCTAAATATATTTTAGAGGAATATACCCTATCTACTGTATACCTCTATATATCCTGCTATTTACAACCATACCTTTCTATATCTGCATTCCCATTACTGTTTCGGTCACAGTAGGTTTTAATGTTTTGGTTTCAAGGCACCTACCGTTCCATCGTCCCTCCCCAGATCATCTTACCTGGTTGTTCTTGCATAGATCAGCCCACATACTAGTCCCGTCCCCTCCTCGCATCAGAACATGATAGGTGAAGAAGTATATTCCTGGTATAGAGCAGGTGAACTTCCCCGTTGTAGGGTCGTAATGGTTGCCCAAGTTGGTGACCACATCGTCGAACTTCAGTACTTCATAGCCCTCGTGCTGCTTTTTGAGCCCGGCGTAGAAGGCTATTTTTGGGACAGTGCTGTAAGTCGCAGCACTTATGGCACCGGCAGCAGTATTTGGACCCGGTGGTCCGGGTAGTCCAGGACGTCCGGGCTCTCCTCTCTCTCCAGGTGGACCCATTGGACCTGGTGGTCCCGGTTCACCTGGCGGACCTCTGGGACCAGCCTTTCCCGGACGTCCTGGCTCCCCCTTCGGTCCCTGAATGAAGGTGGGCAGAGACTGGATCAGACTGTGGTCGCGTACGGTCTCCGCTGTGGCTGTGCTAGCTGGGGATTTAGTGCCATATGGGTCGCACACCATCCGACAGGTGCCAAGCATCTCGTAGTGCGCCGAAGTCCCCGCAGAGTTCACCAAGACCGGTATCAGAATGACCAACACCAGTACCATGACGACCCCCAGAGCCCCAGCAGCGATCAGCCGCTTCCTGCCGACTAGTCTCGTCAGAGCAGGGCGATCCTCTTGTCTGCTTTTGGACGAAATCTTGCTGGTTGACGAGGGACCTTCTTATAAAGAAAAAAGACAAATGGGATTTGTTTGGTTTTAATCTTAATTAATTTAATTGGCCAGAGCCACCCTTTTTCTCCTTCACTTTTTGTGCTGATGTTTGCTCTTATGTGTCTCGAACTCCAGCCTTCTCAAAGCTGCATCACAAGTGCACCCAGGTTAAAAAATAGTCTTAAGCATCTCTCACCACCTCCACCTTAAAATCTCTATATCCATGTGCGGTCATCCACCTCCCTTCGACAGTGAATGAAGGATCACACTCCTTTATCCTCTCGCAGGTGACAGAGTTTTCAAAGCCATGCTACTTTTCAAGGATATAGCATCGACTGTAAGAGGGCGAGACAAAATCCGCCAGTACAACAGAGAGCGTGCACAAGTTTGCACACCACTTTACGGATTACCAGTAAAATCTCCAGTGCTACGGAATTTAGTTCACCTGAATCTGAAACGTGCATACGTGTTGAAAGTTCTGCATCTCTTAGAGACAGCCCTATAGAAAGCGAGCGCGACGTCTTATGAAAGACAGAAATGTTAAGCAGACGTTGCCACTTATACGGCTATCTTGACATCTCTCCAGTTTCCCTGCAGTAGCATCTGATAAAAGAGATGTGAAGGCAGCGACATGAACCGAGGCTCCCATCTGGTTGAATAACGTGGCATTTCAACAGCTAGCGTCTCAGAAAAAAAAAAGATCCATAGTCAAACTTGGAGCACAGCACAGTCCTTTTGTGGTGATGGTGATTGTGCGCTGTTGACAGCTCTTTTGAGCGGCTTGACGATTTAGCATCCTCTCATGTCGGCCGTAAGTGTCACAAAGGGAGTAGGTTTGCGACTTCGACAATGTCTCATATACCGCATTTCGCACAAGATAATTTATCCAAACCTTTACGGGGCAAAAAAAAGCTAACGTGGCGCATATTTCAAAGTAAATTCTGCAATCCCCTTTATCGCCGTATCTTTAGCATTAATGTCATAAACCTGTTAACAGTATACCAACACTCATCAAAGCATACAGGTAGATAGATACAGTGATACATTTTATTGAGGATTCTAATGACAGTACTGTAGTTCAAAATAAGAAATATTAATCCAAAGCTATGATGGCGATGATATTACCAGCCTGATAGATACTGTAAATGAATAGATTACTGTAGAAGGAGTAATTGCCCTTAAGATTAACATTAGTAGTTAGAAATCCAATATTGCATAGTACAAAAATAACAAAAGGCTTGAGTGTGTGTTGCACTTGTTTGCGCTGTTGACGATTTAAACAAATATGAAAATGACAGTTCCTCTTAATGGAAGTACGGGGGACATTTCAAAGTGATTCTTTGATTCTTTGTATCAAAAACGAAGCATAGCAATAGTTTTAACATTTCGGTAGACCTGCCATTTATTGCTCATTTTACTTAGATGAGACATTATGTCATCTGTTAATGTCAAAAAGAAATCTAGAATTCTTTTAGTTTTAGCCATACCGCTAAAATCTTAAATTGCTGTGTATTATTGTTTTGTGTGTTTTATTTACAGTATTTTATGTTTCGTACCTAAAATTATGTTTGACTTTAACGATCCGAATCCAAATTAAATTAAAATGAACAGAATTTCTATTATCTTCAAGTGGATAAGGATATTATTTATTCGTTTTACACTTTGCATTTTAAAAAGTAAATAAAAAGCTATCTTTTTTTTAGAAAAAAACGTAATTATCGAATGAGTAGTATGTGATTATTTCGAGGTAATTTCTTGTAGTAATTGAAAAATAGGCAACAGGTTATTAAGGTTCTACTTAATAATGCATAATAAACGTTATCTTTGGGTGCTTATTTTCATTATGTTAATCCAGTTATTGGACAACTGATATACAGTACCAGTAAAATAAAAGAGTATAAGTAAAACTTAAAAGTTGCATACTAAAACGTTTTGAATGGAAAAAGTTTATAATTTACTTCCAATTAGCAAATAATCTTTTAAAAAATAAGCATACTGCATTGTCATTTTTCAGAGGCATCGCGTCTTAATGTAAACAACCCAGAGAGCCAATTTCTGTTCACTAGACAGATGTGAGGAGGTCACTCAGACAACAGACTGTGCAGAAAACTCCTGGCACAACTACACTTTTAATGCATTGTATTGAGAAGCCTTATCACTTTGGGAAAATTCTCCAAGGATATTCAGATATTTGTAGGTGTCTAGTCCAGTGTGTTTGATTTGCATATGTTGCCTGTTTAAGTGGATTTACCCCGCCTCATCCTCAACCTAGCCTTCTAAAGATATCAGATTTCTGACATCTGATATGGGAAGTATCCTTGGCCATGTCTCTTCTATTAAGTATTTCTCACAACATCTATCCATTTTCTAACTCTATTATCCAATTCAGGGTTAGGGAAAGCAAAGGGCACAAAGGACGCCAGTCCAGCTCTGGGCTCACACAGACACAAATACAGTCACAATCACACCCACACACCAGGGTTCCCAGAAGCCAATTAACTTACCATTATGTCTTTGGACTGTGGGAAGAAACCCAAAAGAAAATAATGAGAAGATACAGCTCTCCAGGTCCAGAACTGAACCCAGGACCCTAGCAATGCTAACCACTGCTCCACCATGACATGCTTTCTCACACCAGAGACCTTATATTTCTTCTTGCTGCTGTCTCCTCTGGTACCCCGTACCAGCTACAACTTGTATGTAGCAGAATACTCTTCACTTTTATTTTGTAAAATAGCTATTCCTTAAGTATTCCCTTGAATTAGGGGCTGTTAGTGATAATGTCATCAACATTATTTGTTAGCAGAATGACCTCAGAATTTAGAGGCTGTGTCTGAAATGCTTCTGGTTGTGCTAAGCAGAGGGCTTCATGAGCTTTTGGTTATCATATTTTGAAGTGTTGTCGTCATTCTTTGATTTTCTTTCATTTCCATTATGCTGGGTATTATATAAGTATAATGAACTCATTTGTTAATTACTAAAGTTTCACAATGGAAGAAGGAGTTAATTGGAGATTTGGCAAGTCAGATAAGCTCAGACTGAAACTGCAAGAGTGAAAAAACTTAAAACTTAAAACTACATTCTGCTCAGTGCTGTTGTTTGTTCCAAAGAATAATCTTGAGAACACAGATGTGTTCTTAATGAAGGTTTAAACCTGGGTCAAATCTACATTTACCTATGTAAGCATATAAGCATGAAAAAAGTAATCCTTATATTTAGATGATAATGATTTACAAATATATTTAGATGATGATGATGATTTAGATGATACCTTTTTTTCTTAATTTCTGTCTTACTCCTAGTCTCTGTGGTGAGGCTGAAATGAAGGTTGAGTTGGCTTTCTCTACATTATTTCCTTTTAAGAAAAACATTAGTTTTTTTTTGTTTGCCAAGCTTAGAATTTACCTTTAGGACCTTTAATTCACCTTTAGAACTTACCCTAGGACAGTTGGAGACAGAGCAGATGTTTAATGCTGCCTTTAAAATGCAAAAGGCAACATGTCAGTCTAACCATAATGATATGCAGAGTGATATGGCCAGCAGCTGGCAACCTGCTGAAGCTAAGCAGGTGTGAGCCTGGTCAGTAGCTGGATGGGAGACCTCCTGGGAAAAACTACAGTTGCTGCTGGAAGAGATGTTAGTGGGGTCAGCAGGGGGCACTCACCCTGTGGTCCATGTGGTTCCTAATGCCTCAGTATAGTGACGGGCACATTACACTGTAAACAGGTGCTGTCCTTCAGATGAGACGCAAAATTGAGGTCCTGACTCTCCGTGGTCATTAAAAATCCCAGGGTGTTTCTCAAAAAGAGTAAGGGTGTAACCCCAGAGTCCTGGCCAAATTTCTCATTGGTCCTTTACCAATCAGGACCTCCTAATAATCCCCATCTATGAATTGGCTTCATTTCTCTGCTCTCCTCCCCACTGATAGCTGATGTGTGGTGAGCGTTCTGGCACACTATGGCTGCCATTGCATCATCCAGGTGGTGGAGGGGAGTCCCCATTAGCTGTAAAGTGCTTTGAGGGGAGTGTCCAGAAAAGTGCTTTATAAGTGTAAGCAGTAATTCTTAATTATTAATTGTAAGTTTAAGCAATTATTATTATAATAATTTCCCCTAAGATGAACTGAAACCGAATGTTTTGGGGAAGCACAGTGGTTGGAAGTACTGCTTTACATTCCTGTGTTCATTTTCTGGAATGCAATCTTTGTGGAACTTGTATGTTCTCCCTGTGTTAGCGTGTGTTTTTTTAGGTTCTTCAGTTTCTTCCCACAGGCCAAAACTTTACTGATAGGTTATTGGCTTCTTTAAAATGGCCAGTTGCAAATGTGTGTCTACCATTTTCCAAAAGGGTAGCTTGCTTGCTGGATCCCATGCAACCCTGTGCTTAAGTGGGTTACAAAATGGATAGATGAATTAATATGTTTTGCTTGCTTACCATGCACAGCATAACCTTTTGATGAATTACAAACATAAAAAAAAAATCTAAAATACATTTTAATTCATTTTTTTCATTAAGTTGTAACTGTTCATAGCATCCTGATTCACACTGACTTGCTAAGGTTAAATCACTCACACAAATAACAAGTTATTTGCTCTGATCAGCATCAGAGATGATGAACAATAGCTGATCAGTGTGATTTATACGGGATGGTTGCAAAGTATACAGTCACTTCCAAGAAAAGTAACGCTATTATCTCAAAAAGGAAAATGTTTTATTTTAATCATTGTCATGCACATCCCATCTACTGTATGTATCTTTTGATTTTCAAGTAAACTGGATAAACGATTACAGAAATACTCTTTTCACAGGTGATTTGTAAACTTTTTAATGCACAGAAGAAATAACCAACAGTATCACTTCAACAAAGGTTTGACAACTAATTAACATTCATTTATTTTAGTTTAAGAGCAATTTAAAATGTTGTTCTATCCAAGAGCACCCTAGGGATTAGCAGCCAGGTGGCTACAACAGAAAAAGGAAAAAAGGCGGAATCCAGACTTCCTAACCAGTCTGCTAAACTGTACATTACAACAGACAGACACATTGTGGTGTATGGAGCCCTACAGCCTTAACAGTTCTGCACGGAGCCAGTACTGTCACACAGAGGGGGTTGGAGTGTCTGAAGAGGATCTTCAAAGCTGGTCCCATGCGTTGGACCTCCACCTTCATAAATCACACAGTAAAAATCAATGTTACTGGTTTGTGTTGGTAATGTTGTCCTTGAAATAGTGAGGTACACAAAGAGGAAAAAATGGCTTGTTCTCTAGAAAAAAAACAACAAAAGGCAGTAATTGATTGCACACAGAACTCAAGTGCTTTGTTGTATTTCGATTGCATTTAAACAGTGCTTGAACAAATCAATTGTTTTTAAAGGCCAGGGAAGAACCATTTTAATGGTGAGGTACAGTTCACATAATAACATTTTTCCTGGAGAGACAGCAATTTCCTCGCAAACCTTCAAATAAGTAAATGAGTAAATAAGGACAACTGGTTAAATGGTTTAACAAAGGTGGCCATCTTTGTCCAAAAATGCCACAATATAAGCAGTTTTGATTAGGCTGCTTCCAATCAACACTTTATATAAATATATATTTAATTTGACCAGAAAATACAAAATTTTAAATAATTATTTGGAAGAAAAGTTCTGTAATACCTTAGGGACTGGAGCTGGCCAGACTTGCTGAAGCAAAAGAAGCCACTGGCTGAGATCTGTGAATCAATAGGCTATTAGCAACCGAACAAGCAAAATAGGCAGAATGGCCTCCTCTTTTTTGTAACCTTTCTTTTGTTTTTAAAGGCAAACCCAACTGCAATTCCTAAAATATAATTTCTGGGAGAACTGAAAACCAATTTTTCATATTGATTAATTGTTATCTTATATAGTGAATATAACACAACACATGAAATGTCTGTTGTTGCTCTAGCTAAATAACACGTGTGTGTATAAATTCTAACTCTTGTTTTTCCACATAAATATGATCACAATAGTCCTTAGCCATGCCTTTTTTAACTCTTTAAAGTTATTATGAAAATACTAAACAGCTCTTTCTTTGAAATGTGCTGCAAATAATGTACATTTGTAAAAAGATCCAGAAAATGAACCTTATGTTATGGTTATGCACTAGTTAGTGGTGATAGACTGTCAAAGTAGTAAAGAATGTAATTGGTTAAATAGGCAAACAATAGCAAAGTGTTTTTTGCAAAACTGAATGTAATGGTGCACCTTCTATGCGATTTACTGGATGAGAATTAACATGATGACATAGAGATTTTAAACCACAAGTACATTGTACTGACTAATTCCAGTAGTTAGGCTGAATTGTACTCTGATGAATACAATAGAGTGATGAATTGCATTAGAGGTTGTCTGGCCCAGCTGATAGAACAGCAGTCTGAAGAATGATCTAGGAAGCTGCTGGAAGGGAGAAGATGGGGAGGTGGGAGGAGTGTGAGAGAAATAACAGGCCATTGAGGAACTGAGATACTGTAGTTGTAGGAGAACCGAAGTAAGCAAGGTTCATATTCAACCTTCATCCAAAACGTCTGTTAAAATCTCTGTGTGTCCTCATTTTATCTGGAGCACAAATACTCTGAAAACTGAAATCACCCTTTTCCAAAATGTTTACTTTTGTAAATTTGATAGAACGTTTGTATATATTATTCTTGTTTACAGTATTGGAAGAATATGCTACCAGGTGCCTAGAAAAATAGCACGCAAGGATTTTTATATTGCATTTTAGTTATGCATTTTTATATTATAGTAATACATGAAAGTAATAATTATTATACAATATTTTACAGGCTTTACAGTCAAAATGTTGTTTCCTTTTTTCCAGTATGGAAAAAAAGTTACCTGTTCCATTATTGTAGTAATACATTACAATAATAATTCCTTGCATTTGTATAACACCATCCCAAGAAGCAAACAATAGAATGTGAGTAATTCATAAAAACATTTTAAATTCCGTGTGGACTTTAAAATCCTCATGCTCACCTATAAGGCTCTGCATGGCTTGGCACCTCAGTACCTGTCTGAACTTTTATTGCCCTACTCCTCACCTCGCAACCTTCGCTCTTCTAATTTTGGTCTCTTAACTGTTCCTCAAGCCTGTCTACATTCTATGGGTGACAGGGCCTTCTCCTGTTAAGCCCCCAAGCTCTGGAACTCTCTGCCCAAAGATATCAGACAGTCACCTTCTCTAAACTCCTTCAAATCCAGATTCAAAACCTTCTTCTTTAGAAGAGCCTTTACTTAACTGTGTCCATTCTTCACCCCTCTGCTTCTCTTAGTACCACCATCCACAGTCTCCTCTGTATATTGTAATTGTGTTTTTATCTTTTTATTTAATGTTGTTCTCATTCTGTAAAGCGCTTTGAGAAGCCACCTTTTAAGGCACTATATAAAATAAAGTTTATTATTATTATCTCATGAATTTAAAAGCAAACTTGGTTTAATATAGTGCTTTTAATCCCAAGGTGCTGTACAACAAAAGCATTCAATAAACAGAAAGCTCAATTTTTCAGTGTTCAGAGTCTGGTATTGGGAACAGAAAGAGGGCCAAAAGCACAAATGACATGTATATGTACAGTATAGCTGAGTAGTTCACTGATAGGAGCAAAACCATTCAAGCAGCAGTATTTTTAATATTATTCTTATATGCAAGGAAGTTTAAAACATGTTATATATGTTTAGGATCCCCAGTACATCCAGTTTGACCTTTGGTTACAAAGATCTGCAGAGTTTGTAATCCTTATAATCTAGAAAACTGTGTTTGGTAAAGAGCAGTGTCTTTTGTCTATGAAATTCCTGCCATTATGTGGAGTAGGCAGAAGCATTACCACCAGCATAAGTTGATAAGTACTGGAAATTTGTTGATGGACCAATAACCAGTCTTCTTTCCTCTAGACCAGACATTCCAATGTTTCCCAGTTCCTTTGTCTAAAACACTTTGAGACCCTCTGGGGTATTACATCTTGTGAACTGCTGTCTTTACTTTAAATACTTGAAGGGCTACAGATGTAACTGTGTGTGGGAAAATTAATATTAATGTTCTAAAAAAATAAACAGCCGATAGACTGGAAAATGTATCCACCAGGAAAACCCATGCAGAGATAAAGAGCAGACTACACATCTTTAATTTTAATATTTCTTGTTATCAGGCATATGTGTTGAAAGGTCAGTTGTTGGAAATCCAATTATTTGTTATAATTAGTGCCAGGAGCCCTTCCAGGGTGAATGTTCCTGTGGAGTTTAAAAACAGTATTTTTGTTAGCTTTACAAAGTTTAATTTTAAACACAGCAAGTGTGTTATGCAGGGAACTTTCACATATTAAGAAAACATTTTAATACCATGTAAGTAGTTTCTCAATACTAGTTCTACCCTTCAACATGGAGTGCTATATTCTGGCAGCCTCTATATGGTACAGGACTACAAGTGGTAGGGTGCTGAGAAAATATCTTGTATGCAAATGCAAATATCATGTTTATTCCTCGGCAAGGGTCAAACCACAAATCTGTGATAATGAAATATAGGGCATTTCAGGTTTTCTTGACTCTGGTCCTGGAGACCCTGGAGAGGAGTAAACCCTAAAATAAGCCTTTAAAAATCATTTAACAATTAATGATATAATTTGTTCAATTCCAATTACAATTACCGAGAGCTGACGTTTCCAAATGATCTTTTATGATCTCATTTTTATTCCAAACAGATTACCTATTGAATTGATCACAGTTAAATTGTTCCGGGTCTTTAGAAACCAGCAATTGCATGGATGTCTGTAAAATCATGGGTGCATAATTCCAGTCAACAGGGTCCAGAACCCAGGTTTTCTGGACCCTGGGGTGCTTTAATTCAAGATCATAGAATAGTGTTATAAATGGTCCAATTAAGCTAATGGCTGGCTCAAATGGGTCATTTAGAATGAAGGTGTGAAAAAAAAAAGAAATATTGACCCTGGAGTTGTACAACACTGAGATTTTCCACAGATTGTTGTGTTAAGTCCTACTGATGCCTGCCTGGGAGTGCTGTTTATATATCCCTGTCAATGTGCACTGGTCCCTGTTTAGTCCTTTTGCCTAGTAGAGGTGCCTTTAGCCCCCAAGACAGGGTCTCCTAATCACAGGCAATGCTGGGTTTCATACTGTGTTACTTAGCCAGTTAAGTGGAACAAAAATCAGTGTGGGGCCCCAGGATCAGGATTGGGAACCACTGACCTAAATACAAATAGTCAAAACCTCATCACATTTTTTTTTGTAGAGTAATTAGCAGTTTTAATTTTAAGAGATTTTCATTCCCATGCCTTCAAGTCAAATTGTAACTTGAAGTAACAGCAACACTGCTATGAAATTTGTTAGCTGCTGTCTGGGGCTACAAAGTAAACACCCTCTTCACACTTAGATAATCTATACAGTACATTCATTTTCTAATGGTTTAATTCAATTCAGAGTTGTGGGGGAGACAGCCCTATCTTGGTATATACAGTACACACAAACACAATCACACCAGGGCCAAATTTCCCAGAAGCCACTTGACCTATCTGTATGTCTTTGGTCTGTGTCTTTGGTCACACAAACATGGAGAAAACATACAAACTCCATGCAGACAGTGCCCCAAGTCTGGAATTGAACCCAGGCCCCCAGTACTGTAAGACAGCAATACTAATCACATCATAAAGTTGTTGTCAGGGAGAAATGGAGAGTGTTCAGCCACAAAACAGGATAAAAGTACGTAGAGAACAGGTGAGTGGGGCACATAGTGAAGATAGCCACAGCAGAAGGTGCATTCTGACCCGTAAATACAGTAGGAGTACAACATTAAGTTAAAAATAATACATAAAATTAAAAAATAACTCCAATATAAGTTGTACATCCTCACACTGAACCTGATTCTATGGTCTTCTGCTTGATGTTACAGAAAATACAACATTGCATTTATTTCTTATTTTGGTAGTTTGATATTTATAGAAATAAAACAAGAAAACGTCTATAAAGGTTAAAAAAATCTGTCAAGCTCAGATGAGAAATATTTTCACAGTATTCATGTAATAAATAATGTTTAAAATGGGTACGTTTGTCAAGTGGAGTTTAAATAGCTTTGGAATTACTAATAAACCAGAATGTTCAAAAAACAAAAAACAACAATCTCAAATTCAACAAAAATCAAACCAATAGAAGTTTATTTAAAACAAAAAAATCCATAAACATATTACCATATAGTTGTGGTCTAACACAGTACAATAATAAAAGTGACCTGGATATAAATAACTACAATTAACATACAGAATTATGAAATGGTTTTGACCTCTATATAAACATTTAATAATATGGCACAATCAATCATTATATTTCAAATTTGTTATTCTTGCTTCTTGATGTTCTTCTTGCCTTAAAGGGGTATTGAAAAAAAAAGTTTTAAAATTACCTAACATTTATAAATTTATATGTATTTGAAATGTCAAAAATAAACTTGCACCACATTTCCTCTTTGGAATAATATACTGAGAGGCATTAAAAACGCAATAAATGAGTATTGGAACCAACACATTTGTTGCTTTTGTAATGCCTCTCAGTATATTTGTAAACTTTAATGGGCCTCTTGCCATGACAGTTTAGGTATGAGAATACTCTTCTTGGTTATACCCAATTTGGTTTCCTGTGTTGTCTTTCGGTTTTCTTTTTACAATATATGGCTGTAATTGTCCCCTGTACATCTAATGCGGGTCTGGCTTATGCTATCTACAGCACACAATATAAAGAGAATACCCAGGGAAACACTTGAACAGGAGGAAAAAAAATATTTATTGTAGTTCTATTGCTATGAGATAGAAAGAATCAATAGATGGTGACGACAAAAAGGCCAAAAATATGTAAGTTCAGACACAAAGAATATGTTAAACAACCATAGGAAATCCAATGTTACTGTTTCACAAGTTAAATCTCTCCAGAAACCTTTGGAAATTAAACCACTTAGTGAGATAAGATAATATGGCAAAAACAAAACTGATAAGTGTGTGGTGCATACAGGTTAGCAACAGGTTAGCATAGGTCTCGAAACACAAGGTGTAAAAAGGAAAACAAAGAACGAAAAACAATACTTGATTAACAGAAAAGGACAAGGCACATGCAAGGACACACTTGGTGACCTCATTTGTTTTTAGCTGCCAAAGGCTTGCGGCTGATCTTCTTTGACTTGTCGTTGCTCTTCTTTGGAGGCTCTGGGTTGGCTTGCATGTGCCTCCCATAAAGACTGCAAGAAAGAATGAAGCACTAATTACAGATGGGTAGAAAAAGGCCTTTTTTTGTGTTAAATTCCTCTGCTACCCGCATTAATACTTGATCAGAGAAGGTGAATCCTCCTGGATTCCTGCCAAAAGTCAAGCAGTATGTACTGGCAGAGATATGGAGCATTTACTGTGTCCTGTCTTTTCAATATAAAATATTTTATTTTCATGCCTCAATAGAAATGTTGGAAATGCAAATTTTCTGAATCTAGTCTTCAGTGATGCTAAGAACTATTATGTAAAACACCTGAATATGAAGAATACACAGGAGAAAGAAAAAAATTAAGAGTTTTCATAAAAAACCTTGGGTGGTCAAACTTGGCACCTGGATTCCAGGTCATTGCAAAACGTTGCTACAGCTAAACTATAATTATTCATGTGATCTGCTGCACATGGATATATTAAACTTAAAGGATCTGCAGTTAAGTTACTGCAAGGTTAAAAGTCCTGTAGTGGCATAAAATCCAAGTGAAAAATTACTTTTTTTATGTAGTTCAAGTAGGTAACTGCATCAGCATGCATAGGCTGCAAAGGAACAAGTAAAGGTTTATTCCATGCTGAAAAGAGAATAAAAGAAAAGTATTTTTTATACTGAATTTCTTTTAGAAACTTTCTCTTATAGTTGCAACACTTATACAAAGTTATCAAGAAAATTATAAGCTTTTTGTTCTACAAGTTCAATGACATTTTATTAATATCTGTCAGTAACAGAGTTGAGCAATGTTGGTTTACTGCATAAATCACAGTAAACCACAGTAAACAATAAAAATGAGGGTAGAAGACCCAAATTAGAAACAATATCAGCTATCTGTGATGCATGCATTGCACCAGGTTAAGATCCTGTCTAGGGAGACTCTTTCCCTTTCCTTTTATAAAGCCTGTATACGTCTGTGCCCGTTACCTGCTTTGTGAGCACTAGAAGCCACAGCTCATACCACCAATGTTCAACGGGAATCAAAATGTCTGTCAAATCCTTAATTCACAAAAAATCAATTATACTGATTCTCAATCCTGGTTCGGGAATATCTCTGTCTCATCTTGTTTTTGATCCAACAGGGCTCTTAATCGTTACTAATAATCAGAGTTTATAACAGATCATCTTGCATCTTCAGTTCATATTCTTAGATTAAAATATGTTAGACCATATTTGCACAGTATTTATAAAAAGCAGAAGTTACTTTATTGATACATACATTATATAGGTATTGTCACTATCGGAAAAAGGGTTATTCACTAAACTATATACCATAAACTATATACTTTATGGTGTATATATATACATACTTTTAAACTAGGTAACATTGTTATAAATGTAAATACGTATAAATGCTATTAACATGTAAGTACATTTTGATTATATAAATTAGCCAAAAACCTTGTTTTAGAAAGAGACTTTTGTCTCTGACTAGCTACATTTGTTGAACAGTACTGTATATCAAAAAGGCCTGAGATGATCATTGTTATTATCATTGAATTCTTAAAAGTAATAACACTTTTATGTTATTAATAGTACTTTAACTGCCTTTTACAAAAGCACTATTAATCATTTCATTGAAAAATAAGATAAATTCATTTCTAAAACAACCTAATATGCAGGGACACAACTATTTTTGAACTGTCTTGAACAACATTTTATTTAATTACCTTTGCATTCAAAAGTGCATTCATACACTCAATATTTGATAATAGTTTTCCTAAAATTGTGTTTTAAGTAATTTCTTCCTGGAGTATGAAATTCTGCTCAAATCAAGGCTCATCCTAGAGACATGATGGACTAAATACGATAGCACTGGATGAAAATGACCAACACCCAAGTTTCTAAAAGCAGTTTTTCCTCTGTGGCTGTGTTTTCCTTTCATCTTACTATTTTATTATAATGCAAGAGTAATGTGAAACCAGGTAATTAAAAATGCACCTGTTTTAAACAGCTTTCCAGGATTTTCAAAAGCTGTTCTGATTGACAGCTGACACAGTGAATCTACACAACAAAAGTAGTAGGAATATTATATAATTAAATGGTATAAACCCATTTTACAACAAAATACTTACAACTAAAATGTCTTTAAGAACATATGAACATTGCACCAGCAATATCTTATCATAATGTAGGTCAATTAAATGTAGATGGAAACATGTTGCACTCATGTAATTTGAATTACCCGAGGAAGCATTTCTTATTCTGAATATTAAGTGCTTGAATAGGTTTTTGAATATACTGTGAACACCTTCCAACTGACAACCATTCATTCACTTTGACATTCAGGATAATATTAGTAATTCCAATGTGCACCTGTTATTAAAGATGCAAGAGACACAAGCTTTCCTTATTGCTTTCTGATTTTCTGTATTTACTTAACTGGTTCCATTCTTCACCCCTCTGCTTTTCCTAGTGCCACCATCCACGGTCTCCTCTGTATATTGTAATGGTGTTTTATCTTGTGTATTCTTTTTATTTATTGTTGTTCTCATTCTGTAAAGTGCTTTGAGAAGCCACCTTTAAAGGCATTATATTAAATAAAGTTTATTATTATTATCCTATGGGTAGGAGAGACCCATATTTGAACTGCTTTGTGTAGGAATCTTCAACAATCCTTTATCAGACAGACACTTATTCCTACCTGAGCCTATCCTAGAAAAAACAGAGTTCCAGATGACACATGGCATATTCTGGATGGGGTGCTAGTCCATTGCAGAGCACACACACAGGCAGTATAGAGATACTATCCTATAATGAAAATCATGAAAAGAAGAGGTACTGTTTTCCAGTTTGCTCAAAATGGACATTTTTTCCTTGTAAGCCTTCTTTTAAGCAAAAAATGTAATTCAGTAGAGGGGGGAAAAACAACTAGTAGACAATTACATAAATTGGGGTGAGCTGCGGAGATAGAGTGCCCGTTTACAGCTGAGTGAGTTTCATTCCTAAGCAGAAAGCCCAAGGGCTCAGTAATGTGACAGAGAGAAATGGTATCAGGGCTATGGCTGAGCTGCTGGACTGTGATTGATGGTACTGGGATAGCTACTCAGCCATCACTGCCACGCTAATAAGTAGCACTGATTAAATGTTGACAAAGTAGCTTGTGTGATTAAAGCGGCCAGCATGCAGGACGCAGCTACACAAGTGTCTGCAGTGCTGGCAGGTTTAAGCGTTTGTAATAAAAGCGTGTCATTTGAGAAATAATTCTAAAAGCAGATAAGCAAAATGTCAAGTAAAGGTTTTAGTTATAATATAGTTCATATTAAATATTTACCAGAGGCTGGCAATAAGACAGTCTCAGTAGGCTGTGTGTACAAAAAGGCAGGGGAAGAATTAATCTGAGTTGCACCAGCATCACCTATGCAAAATGGCATAGGCCAGTCGGCTGTTCCATTTTGTACTTCTCTTCCAATGCAAAAAAAAAAGCTCTTAAAAATTAAATAATGCAGTTAATAAGTAGTTGGATTCATTACAGAGTTGCTCTTTGTGATTCTTATTGCTTTCCAGAGATACAATGAGGTGAAAAAGCAGACAAGGATATGCCTCAAAGGGAAACAAGACTAAGCCTTAGAAAAAGAATTCAGTGCAGCCATGAGCAGAGCTGCTTAGAGGCTTGTATAAATTGCACAGTGAAATCCTGATAGATGGCTTTTACAGTGATACTGAGGCTCAACAATAAGCACGTCTAAAACTAAGAGCAGGAGCTTGTTCAGGGATCGCTTTAGGAAAGCTGTGAGAAAACATTATTGCAACAAAGCCATAAATAAAATGTTGAGTTTTATGGAAGAATTAAAGATTGGCAAGGACTGTGATTTTGTTGGTAATCAGGTGAAATTCTGTTTGTACTATTTGTCAATTAAATGATGCACAGTGCTCAAGACAGTAATAGTTGTGGTGAACAAAACTGCTTGCCATAATGACTACAGGTCACCCTTTTTTCCATTTTTCCAGAAATTTTCATAGGCCTCCACATCTGGAACTATCTCACCCATGTCTATTCATGATTAAACTGATTAATGATGGCAGGTACAAAATATTACATTAACATTCTTTAGTTTACATAAACATTATTTCTGCTTATGCAGATGAAAATCTTTTGATACTTATTGGGCATTAATTCAGAAAAACAATTACTCAAAACATATAGCCCATGCAATGGACTTAAAATAAGAAGAGGAAATCTTGGTCTGGCCAAGTCAATTTTCCTAGAGTTAAATCCAATTAAGTATAAACTTTACATGCTGAAGAAAAACTTCAGTGTCAGAACACCCCAATAACACATAAGAATCCAAGGAGGATGCAGAAAAGGCAAATCATCCCAAATCTTAATCACAGAGTGTTCTTAGCTCAATGGGTTGTGGGTACTGCAACCAAATGCTGATTTTACTTGAAATGACCATGTCATAATAGCTAAGATCATTTGAAATCACTAAGTTGAACACAAAGTATAATTTTGTGATTTAATCTATTCAAGGAATTACCCAAAAATAAAATGTTATAGTGTACATAATATTTCATAATCTTACTATCACAAATGTAAAATGACTGTAAAATAAATTGACCTTGCTGTGTCAATACTTTTTTAGAGGAACTACATGAAATAAGGAACATCACGATAACTAAAAGTTTAACTTTTATTAAATTTGTTAATGAAAATACATGTTTTGCTATATTCTTGGCAGGCTCAAAATCATTACCTTTGTACAAAAGCTTTGTTTTAGTTTTTGCTAGCTTTTTAAGACACTTTAGTGTGAATACTGGCTTAGTGATGATCCTGCAGTCATCAATTTGACTTTTAATCAAACCTACAACCTAACTGAGGTAAAACTCCCACAGCTGGCCATGTTTATACTGAAGGACATGGAGTCACTGGAGTGTCCTACATGGCTCTATGAAAATGCTACTCAAGATCTAGTCTCCTGACCTTTGATTTGCCTCATGGTATTTTGGTGAAATATTCTGGGCCCAAAGGAACACAGAAATCAAAATGTGGGTCACACCTTACTAAGGACCAATACAGACCTTGACAAGCCAGGTGAGCCGTGAATCCAGGAAACCCTCTACCCACCAAAGACTGATGAGTTGCAAAGCTAGAAGGACTTACTTGCCAATATGAGTGACATTCAAATTATGCTGTCACCTCAAACAAAACTGCTCCTATAAGTAATATCTCAGATTTTTTTTATTGATGGTGTATCAAATACTTGGAAGAGAAAAACCTTAATGTTTCCTAACTTCATTAAAGCATTGTTTTAGTTGCTAAAACACAGTACAGATCTTTATACAACTCCACATAGCACATGGAAACTCTGCCATATACATACTGCAGAGAAGAGTGTATACAAGAGTGAAATAAAAAACAGAAACAAGGTTTTTAAACTTTCCTATCTTCTGAGTTTTATTTCCAGTCCCGCTAGAATGCAGCATAATAAACATGAAAGCTTTTTTCTTTGGTAAAGCCAAAATTTAATTACACAATGCCTGGCCATGTGGCAATTGGACGAAGGCACAGCTGACAATGACATCCTGTAAAAGTTTCTGAAAAGAACTGGGGGAAAATGAAGAAATGAGAAAAACTTTTCCAATCTGTGATAACCCTGATTGTAAAACTTTTCCTTAGAGTCTGAAGAAGCAGCCTTCTCTCAGCTTATGGCTCACTGAGGGGATGAACCTGTGCTGTGATCTGTACAGCCATTAAGCACGCAGACTTCACACTGGGCCCAGTGTTGACTCCTCTGCAGTGTTAAAAGTAATCCCTCTTCTTACTTGGCCACTCTGAATTGTATTGAATGTGTGGCAGATTCTACAGCCCCCTGTGGAGCCCAAGAACAACAGAGGCAGAGCTTTTTCAGTGGATGAGCCCTAACTGGCTCGTTGAGAAGATAGTCCTATCTCTATCCTGGGATCACTCTTCAGTGTATATGGGTTTGTTTAACCTAATCCTAGATGACACACACTCACATGAAATAAACTGCCCATTCAACTAGCTATATTTTTTACTCATTTGGAACAACTATAAATTATGGCATCCCAGAAGCTAAAACTGGAAATGTCCCTAGAAAGAAAGTTTAGCTTCTGCATAACATCACCAAGCAGTGATCAGCAGTTGTGAACCACATCCCCTGCGCAAATTAACTGTGGAACACAAGAACACAAGAAATATTACAAATAACAAGAAGCCACCTGGCACATCCAACACATTTCATTTCTAGAAGCTAAAAGATCTGAGCATGTCTTCGAGCCATTTCTTCAGAAAAGCATGTATATTGTCTTCAACACCATTTTTCTCCCAACCACCTTCTGTGTAAAGAAGAATGTCCTGTTGTAAGCTTGAAATGCACTTCCATGGAGTTACTACTGGTATTTTTTGGTTCATGTTTCACCGTTGTTTCCAAATACATTTTTACATACTGTACATTTATTTAAACTATATACTTTTAACTATGTATCTCAATACTCTATAGTTCATGTTTGTTTTTGCAAAAAGGATGTAATAATTTCCACTTTAAACTTAATCTACCAGATGTTTATTGGTAGATATTTTGGCATTTCCTTGGCATGTTCTGTTTGCTAATCTTCCTATTTTGATAGAATCTGCAAACCAATCATATCATGCCAGCTGGAGTATTCACCCCTTATTTTTACTGTTTTATTTATAACCAATTCTCAATCTAACCAAGCTTATTACCTTGAATGCCAAATAGAAATGGTTACAGTTTATAACACTGTTTTGACTGTTTATAAAAAAACTGAACATATTCAGCAAAGTTTAGGAAGTTTTTCACAAGGATTCTGTAAATCTAAATACACTAGTCTCAATATTCACAAGTTCTACGTGTTATTTCCTACATCTATTAAACATTTTTTGCTGCTTCAATACAGAGAAAAAATATTTTTAGCCTACACAGAACTCCCTTCTCTCTTTAAGGCTTTAAATATAATTTTGTAATAGTTGTAATTTATTATATTCATTTTCATATATTCAGTGAATCATACTAGTTTTTAATTGTTGGATATAGTGCTTTTTTTTCTCCTTGTATTTCTTCGACTTGAATCACTGAAACAATTATAGCCACTGCTTTCTAACCGTTGATTTAGTTTTGGGATGAATCGGTTTTGCGCTTCAAGCAGAATATCTTTCAAGAATTTCCATTTTGTAATTGATTGCATTTTTATCCTGTCATATTCTAGATCTTTCTTACTGTACCAAAAAAGGCAGAAATAGCACACTTTGATTTGAAGTATGAGTACAGTTGCCTACTGGTCCCTTCACCTGTTTTTGTCACTTGAGTGACACTAAAGTGTGTCACTTTCTGTTTGAAAAGACTGAATCAATTCACTACTTACAGCAAGTGGTTTTAACAAATGAATAGGAATTAGTTTATTTTTTAGGCAACTATGCCAACCGTTTCAGTTTCTGCTGCTTATATTCTTACTAGCTTTCCTAGTTTATGTAAGGAAAGTTGAAGTCTCCTACAAAAAACATTTCTTCCTTCATATTTATGCCACAGAAATTTGAAAATTATAATATCTGAATTTGTATCTGTAGCATACTCTTAAGACTATGGCTTTTGAATGTTTTTTTATAAAGCTGACTCATATACAGTAGATTCTGAGAACATCAGTTGATCTACTGTAGGTCATGTTCCTGTGCCTCAATTCTCTTTTTGATGTAATAATAACTCCTTACACATATACTGTATAGTGCTTTTCTGGACATTTCACTCAAAGTGCTTTACAGGTAATGGGGACTACCCTCCACCACCACCAATTGCAGCACACACCTGCACATCGGCTATCAGTGGGGAGCAGAGCAGATTGATGAATCCAATTAATAAATGGGACATTTTAGCCAGGATGCTGGGGTATTACCCCTACTCTTTTCGAGAAATGCCTTGAGATTTTTAATGACCACAAAGAGTCAGGATCTTGGTTTTCCGTCTCATCCGAAGGACAGAACCTTTATATAGTATAGTGTCCCCATCACAATACTGGGGCATTAGGACCCACACAGACCACAGGGTGAGTGCCTCCTACTGACCCCCACTAATACCTCTTTCAGCAGCAACCTCAGTTTTTCCCAGGAGGTCTCCCATCCAGGTACTGACCAAGCTCACTCCCACTCACCTTCAGTTATTGATATGGCTGCTGACTTTTAATATATACAGTATGTATAATATATAGTATATATGTACAGTGCTTCTCTTCCATTTTTCCTTTCTCTCCAGAACCCCGTATCTGTTAATGTTGTATTCATAACCATGACTCTTCATTATTATTTCCTGCTAGAATGATGGCTTTTACCTTTATGCAATTGGTTTCACATACTCCAAGAATTTAGATAAACACTTAATTACCTGACTGATTTTTGTGTTTTTTCCTTTGGTTCTCTTTTTAGTTTTACTCCTTTTCATTCTAATTTAAATGGGTCTGCATTTCTCTGTGCATGCGATGACGACTGGTGCCCACCTCATTTTGATGTAACTCATCTGGTCTGGTTTATAGTGACTGAGAAAGCCTCCTCTAGAACATCATTCCCACAGCCATGTTACTTAGAAGGACTAACATTCAGTTATTTACCTCTGCACATTGCAGGTACAGAAATATGCTTGAGAAGACGACTGTTTTGGTCCTTCTCATTTGCACTAGTTTTAAACTTCTAGGGTTTTCTACATCAAGCACTTCTATTGCCAAAAGTGCTAGTTTAATAAACCTCACTTAGAGAGAGCACTGGGTAAAACTTCAAATGGGGCTGCAATCTCTCTATTTTAATTTTTCCTTCCAAACAGCCATAACCACAGCCATGACATTTTAGAATATGAAAACAATGTTGTTAAAGGTAATATTTCATTAAAAAAGCTACAACTTATTCAAGTCTTAAATAACTATTATACAAAATCAAATAGTTGAAAACTGCTCACTACTATGAATTGCTGAAACTGGCTTATGTCTTCAAATTATTGACAAAACAACAGAAACATTCGATAAGTGCACAGACAGTTCCAACACACTAAAACTGCTTTTGGATTGTTTTGTTTTAATTTGAGGTGGTAATACTTTCGTGAACTTTACATCAGCTATTCAGCTTCAGATGTCAAACAAGCCTTTAAATGGATTCTCTGCAATGCATGCATCTTTTGTCTCATGTTTAAATTGGCCCTATTTTGCATTTTTGGGAAGCTGAAAATAAAAAAAAAATCAGCAGACCGTTCCTTTTCTGACAGAGCTTGAGAAACTGATTACAAGTTAGGGGGAGCTGTGGGATAAATCTGTAAAAGTAACATGAAAGCATCTGTGGAGAAGGCTCATTATGCAAATCCAGTTAGCCGGAAAACCATTAATGTTATTTCAATCAATCCTATCTCTCAGACTTCAATTTAGATTTCTATTCTATTGCTTGCTGTGATTAAAGAGACAGTATATTAAGCATAAACCTAAACTTAAAACAATGTACATAAAACTCACCTTTGCTTAAATTACACTGAAGAGTTCAGTTCAAAAAGGTCCTTAGGAGCAGTTTTAGTTTGGCACCCTTATCTTGCAGCAGTAATTTATACTATCCACATTATCCTGTTATGCGTACTTCTATTTATGAGATTCAGCTGAGAGATTATTCCATGAGGTCTACAGTATCTCATGGAAGTGGTGCAAATGGAGCAATAGGTGGCATCCTTTCCTCAGGTGTGTGGCTCCAGAATTCTTAGCTTTTTTCTGGGAGAGTTACTTATCATAGGCTACTGAGCAGAAATAACTACAATCACTCCTCAAACATTTGATGGGACCATCAAGCAAGGAACTAATTTAATAGTAAAAATGCAGAAATTAACCTACTCCTACATGAGATAGATTTCAACTTCTAAATAAAGCTATAAGAAAAGTTCTCACAGAAATGGTGTTAATTAATTCTGCATCATCCACCAGTCTTTTTTTCCACAATTAAGATGAAGGTAAGGGCTCATCACCACCTCTAAACTTTGGAAATGTAAATAGATTACTATTTTCTGCACATCCAGATGCAGCCATTCAAAATGCACGGTACAACCCCGTACCCCACAAAATTATCTACGGTTCACCGCGGTGTACCGCAGTACGTGATCGGCTGGCCAAAATGACCGACAGGGGCACTTGTGGTGCACTGGTTGTTAGTGAAACAATTTAATCATTTAATCTCTTTACTGTGCATGTTTTAATCTGCTTAATATTGAATATTAATATGGAATTTTACAACTAAAGGGAAATTTTAGTAGCTGAGTATAAAAAGAAAATGTGCATGATATGTCTGAAGATCATAAACAATATTAATTTAGGAACATATTATGTAAACTGTATATTGCTGGTATTGGTAGTTTAAAAATACACACCAGTATACCATTTTCTTCATAAACTGTAGTTCAGGTGGGTAGCTGCGTCAGCATGTGTAGGCTGCAAAGGAACAAGTAATAGGTTTATTCCATGCTGTAAAGAGAAGAAAGAAAACATGAAGAAGGCTCCACGGCTGAAATGTGTTTTCTTTCTTCTCTTTTCAGCATGTAATAAACCTACTACTTGTTCCTTGTGTAAACTGTATATGGATGGTATTGGTAGTTTAAATAAAAAATACACACCAGTATTCCACTTTCTTCCTAAACATTTTAAGCATCAAAGTCTTTCATTCGGTTACATACCGAATGAAATACTGTAACATACAAGTATTTATGTGCTCCTGACTATATTAAGTTTATATACTTCATAAAACGTTATAATGTTTTAACCTTTCCTATGAATATTAACGCTCATTATTGCAGTAAAAACACGCATAAGTTTTAGAATTTGATTAATAGGGAATATAATATGGAATCGCATATCTAAAGAAATTAATAACAATATTAATTTAAGAATCTAAATATATGTATTTATATAGCTGGCAGTATTACTGTAATCCACTTTCTTTGTAAATATTAACTAGATTAACATTTTTTGTATATATATTATAACATATTAAATGTTAAATTATATTAATAATTAAATAAAAATGTGAATTAGCTAACATGAATACTGTCAACTGTTCAACCGGTTTAATTCAAAACACTTTATTCAGTGGGGCAATTTAACAGACGCCTTAAAACAAAATCATATATATTGTAATTAGAATTGAGAATAACAAAGCAGTATTAAAAATACCACTGAAACTATAATAATGTGTCTGGTCATTATTAACACCCTCAAGAAATTAGTGGGAGATACATGTCATAGTGGAGGCAAATCAGAGAACTAGACTGGTCAGATAAAAAACACAAGGGATTTCCAAAATCAAAAGAAACAAACCTCCTGCAAGTATAAGGCAGTTTGATGCTGAAACAATGATTACAATTAAGTCACTCCCAGTGACTGTGCAACATTTTATGAGTAAGTAGAACAGGACTGTCTCTTTAAGGTTCCATGGCCTGGGCCCTTACTAAGTTCAGAACCGTTCAACAGACAATCCCCAGGGGATGAGGGAATACAGCATCTAGCTAATAAAAGCAGAAAGAATCAATAAAGACAGCTTGTTACTACAACATTGTGCTTCATGAATACAAAAATTCTCCTTTCATTTTAGAATGAACACCTATTCTTACTATCCTCTCTCATGAACTTATTTATTCTAAAAGAGAATGAAGCAGCTTTTAGCCAAGAAAACACATGACCATGTATACTTATGAATGTCTAATATTCATTCAACTACTTTAATTAATCATAATAACAAGCAAGCATATATCTTATTCTGATATATGCTTGAGCATGCAGAATGAGTGTCTGATATCTGCCACTTACTGATCAAATACTGAGTTACCCATATTGCTCTTTATACCTTTAATTTTATTTTGACTACAATAAGCTCCCCATTCCTATTAATGGGATTAAAGTGAGTTTTGGTATATATTACCAGTCTTGATAATGCATAACAGAAGTATCTTCTGCATTATAGGACCGCATGCATAATGCAACAAAGATCAGTTTTCATTAAGAAGATGTCTATTATATAAAACACCTGGAGAGTATTTTGGTAGGATGATCAGTGGTTTCCTGCATGTGAAATAATAAAAAAGCCTTTTCACAGTGGTATATTCAATTTTACAATGCTGCATGCCAAACAATGATTAATAACTATTTCAAAATAATTCCAGGATTGTCTCCTAGTGTAATTAGGCATTAGGTCCTGGCCACTGTAAAGGATGAAGCTCATTCACATTGTACATGTATCCCACTCCCTAATGAATTTTTCTTAGAAATGGGCAGTACAACAGAAAGCCGTTCAGAACTGATTGAAGTCTCTATAGATAATCAGGGGCTTGATCAATTTCAAGTGCAAAGAAGTGTTACAAGGATAATAAAAAAACAATCCTTATTCAGGAGTAGAGATGTGAACCACAACATCACAGATTCGAATGATTATACCTAAAAGGTTAAAATGCTACGCTTTGTTTAAGTCTATCATAAGTCTATCAATAGCAGTTATAACTTTCCAGTGGTTGAGACTGTGGGATTGTTATCAAGTTTGGGTCATATTTGCAACATTGTAGATCTTCAGATTCCGTCACGGATGGTTTGAACGAATGCAGGGTAACAGCGAGAGCTACATATGTGGGTCATCATCATATGCTGTTGTTTGGAGGCAACAATACTGATAGGAATACTATAACTCAGCACTTAACTCAGAGGATTTAAAAAATTGCCTCAGACTCAGCATGTAACCTAGGCATCATATTAGACACAAGGCTCTCATTTAACTCTCATGTTTAAACAGTATCTAAAACATGCTTCCTACAGTTAAGAAATATTGCAAAACTAAGGCAGTTTCTCTCCACTCAAGAGACAGAGAAATTAATACATGCTCTTGTATACAGCACGTTAGACTACTGCAATGCCCTACTATCAGGGAGCACCCATCACTCTTTCAACACCTTACAGCGAATTCAGAAAGCAGCAGCTAGAATTGTTACTAGGGGCAGGAAGTACAACCATATAACCCCCATACTTAACTCTCTTCATCGACTTCCTGTCAGATACAGGGCGGACTTCAAAATCCTTCTACTTACTTACAAGGTTCTCAGAGGTCATGCACCTGTCTATCTAATGGAACTTATTAATGTGTACAATCCAAGTCGCCCACTTAGATCACAGAATGCAGGTTTTCTTTATATTTCACGCATTAATAAAAAAAACAGTTGGTGGTAAAGCCTTTAGTTTCAGGGCCCCTAGCTTATGGAACAGTCTCCCACCCCATGTTCGGGATGCCGAGTCAATCTCACTATTCAAATCCAGGCTGAAAACCTATTACTTCAGCCTAGCCTACTCACACCATACATCTGTTCTGACCAAACTGTCCTTTTCTACTCCCCACATGTCTAGATTGCACCCAGGCAGGGCACCATCTGAGTTGTATGATGCATCACTGCCATGGATCCAAGAGGGAAATCGTGGATATAGCTATCGTTTAGTAGGTTTTTGCTGGTCTACAAAGATCTGCATGGAGTACTGACATACAGAAGACATGATGAATAGATTAATACCCTTATTCATTTATTCCTTTTTTTAATTGTATAATATTACGTGCCCAAAGGGATTGGGCAGCCACTTGACCTTGAACCCCTAGAGGTTTTTTTTCTCCTTACTAAGGAGCTTTTGGTTCCACTCCTCTGTTGTTTTCTGGTCTTTTCTGTTCTGTATTCACAACATGTTTGGTCACTTGCTTTGTTGTGAAAGGCGCTATATAAAAATTGAATTGAATTGAATATGCTCTCCCAATAACTTTTGAGGTGAGCTGAAAAACAGTAGTAATAATAATTGCTCATATCCAAAAACTTTCCAAAAGATTTACATGCAATTAATACATGCTCATGTGGACCAGCCATTATGAACCAGCTGTAGAATATAGATTTTTTATCATCTTTCTTCAGGTGTCCTAATGCTTTTGCTTGCACATGCTTGAAATGACACTCTGAATTGCATCATTTTCATGGTACACCACGAAGCAATTGAGGTTGAAGAACAGTGACTAAAAATAGGAAAAGCCTTGTGTGCAAAGACTTTTTGTGCTGAAAATAAGGTGTCACAGTTAAGTGACCATGTTTGTATGATGGCTAGAAGTAATCCTCCATAGTTCACTGCACACCACGTCAAGAGTTCAAACCTTGGGATATTGCCACTGAACCTGTGGATTCATTTACTCTACCACTGTGCAACTATACCACCATATCTGCAAATAGCTTGTCCAGTTAGGTAGATTGTATCACCCGGTAGCTTTAGTTTCTTCTGCAAAATGTCTCGTACATGCACTGCATATACTGTACAGTAAAAGACTTACAGAAAAAGTACAGTGTCTATTTGTGGATTAAATTTAGTTTCATTTGAAGCAGTAGGTTCTTTGCTAGAGCCCCTCTTTTCCCAAAACCATCTGTTCCGGAGGTGCAGGAGAAGAGAAGCTTTTGTTGGTAAGTTTAATTTTTGTCCACAACTTGGTCATTCAAGGTGAGCAAGACTGATCAATACAAGAAATAAGTGTCAGCTTTGGAAAATCGTAAGGTAACTGTTGTAACAAAGGCTCTCTGAAAACAGCAATAACTATCACACAGTGGATTTGGTCTTAAAAATATCTTCCTATTGTGGCTGCCTGAACCAGAAATTTCCCATCAGATTTTTATAATGATCCTACCTATCCTTACAGCATAGCACTGACATGTCAGTGAAAACTTAGTCCTCGCTTCATGTAACTCTCTAATAGTAGTTTACCATATTTGTATACTGTGGTTGCCTAGGTGCAGGTTAAACCTTTGAATTGTACAGGCTAGCATGTATTTCAGCTTAATGTAAAAACTTGCTGTCATTGAGACTGCAAGAATCCAGAGCACAGAACTATTTCAATGTCTTCACTCATACAATGCTAGTGGGGTCCCTTATGAAAATCTGCACTTCTATTCATCCCACCACTATACCCTGTTATCTCTAAGGGAGTGATAAAAAACAATCAGGTGGTAGCATGACACAAATTCTATTTTCTAATTATATATTTTAGGTTTGAAGAGAGTAACACAGGATCTCAACACTTTCCTAATTCATTAATGTATTCTGCAAGATACATTGGCCATTACAAGGACAGAAGCAGAAATCACTTTCTCAGAAGTAGAACAGTAAAGCTTCTGCTTCCAGCTGTTAAGAAGCAAAAATCTACCTTGTAGCCTAATGTATGATGACACATGAAAAACGAGAACCAAAAGCTCTAGGGGACACAGACTATCCCTGGATTGGCTCCAGAAGGACACTTAGACCTGCTTTCTCAGAGCTTTGAAAACACATAGATTTGTATGCACTAAATAGAAACATAGGGATCTGTGCTTAAGTGTACCTTTAGGGAAGATACTGTCCAACTCCAACTCAATGCATTTTAGTGAAGACATTAAAACTGTCTGTCTCTCAATTCTAAAAATGTCAGGTTTCCCTCATCATAATGGTTTTAACCCTGAACAAAAAAACAAAAAAAAACATGAACCACAGGTGTGATTGCCATTCAAAATGTTAATGTTAATATCCAACCATTTTCACTCTACATGGGACACTAGTTCATCTTTGGGCACACACAGAACCATGCACACTCACACCAGAAGCTACCTGCCAGCATGTTTTTGAACTGTGAGACGAAACTGGAACCCAGGGCCCCAGTGCTACGAGGCAGCAATGCTATGAGGTGTGCCACCATGGTGCCCTTAATGTTATAATATTCAACTTAAAAATATCTTAAAAATCCGACTCTATGAGAGTCAGTGCTCACTGTGGACTTTTTATTTTTTTTGTAAAATTCTGCTGGCATTCATTTTAATGGTGCGGCCCTTTATGAAGTCAGGAGATTTCCAACCTTGTCAGCAAATGTTTGAATCAAAACAACTTTGAACTTTGTGGTCAGAGTTGCGGAGCTGATTCCCATGGTCTGTGCCACCCTAAACCATATATTTTTTTGTTTTTACCATGATTTTACCATAATATGCAATAGTAATCTTCAAAATGGAAGTTATACTGTCCACTACAATTAAGATGTTTACACTGTGCAGTCTGAGACACTGAGACACTGAATAAATAAATAAAAATCCCATGCTGATCTTTCTGTGCTGCCTGGGTTGTCCCTCCCATATTGCAATGCCTGCCCAAAACCATATATAGCAAGTACTACTACTTCACTGGTTTATTCCAATAGGTTGTTAAAAACACTAGCCATTATACAGACTAATTCTTAATCTGCCAAAAAGTGTTTAAAAAGCATTAACAAAAACCACAAAACAACCTCAGGTTCTCTACTGTCTAGGAATGTTGAGATAGGGTCATAAAAATGTAATTTGACAGCAATTAAAGGGAAATAATCAACCGTTGTACTACTAATTTCAAAGGAAGGCATTTTTCCTAGCAGCAGGTAGTAAGAGGTGAAAGGTTACATACTGGAAATGACTGGAGAATCTAATTTCTCAGAACTGTTTCCACAAAACAGGGGCATGCAAAGCTGCAGTTTCATCCATACAGTCTTTAATTAGTTTTAGGAGTCACTCCTGCCACTTAAAAGGGGCAATACACCACCCTGGTATTTGAACACATTTCTGTCTCCCTTCATGTGAAAGAAGCAGAGCTAATTAAGTATATTTCTGGACCACAAGGGCTGTGAGCTTAATAGATAGATCTGGGAAAAACATCTAGTTGAAATCTAGTTTGAAATATATTTTCTTAATGGGTCCAAAGTGAGAAGTAATATTGTTTTTGATGCAATATGCAAATACTGCATCTTTGTAGAAAATACTAGTAACAGGGATGTATCTGATTATTTGTTGACTGTAACAAAAATGTAACTGTAAAAAACTGCCAAAAATATCTACACATTTAATGGTGAAACTTTTAAGAACGTGAAGTTTAGGAAGAATGATTGAAATCATGAGGAAATCAAGAATGGCAATAGAAAATAGAGTGTGACACTTTAACGATACTTCAGTCCTCTACAATGAGCTTAATTATTGTCTTTTCTTATTTTGCAGTCTCAGTTGGGTTGTGCTGTTTGAGGGTGCACTGTATTTGTAATACCCTAGGGTGGTTGTCACTTCACTGTATGTTGCAGTACTGCATATTCACATAATGGTTTGTTAAGGTATAAAGCTCTTGTATTTAGAATTGCAGCCAACACTGGCCAGAGAGTTGTAAAAGTAATTTAACTGATGCATATTTTCTCTTCCCTAGATTATACCTATCAATAGGTATTTACTCCAAAAAACAGAACAATACTTAACAGGCAATTTTTATTAAGATTTATTGGTCTATTCATCCATCCCTACAGGCTAGGTTTTAGAGGTTATGCTTTCTGAATTAAGCAAGATGGATTTGGATAGATTATGCCTATTAGCTGCATATCACCTGTCTGACAAGTTTTCTATTTCAAATGTTTTTTTTTGCCTGTTTCTCTTTTCTCTTCATTTTTTAACACTCTGTATAAGGATTATTAAGTACTCAACTGTCTGTGCTTCAGTGTGCTTCTCACCTATTTAATAATAAAATTCACTTTTCATTTTTCAGCCTGCAACCACAAATGTGATAAAACTGCATTGAAGAGGACTTTCCCCCTACCAGAACTCTAGCAGCTGTTCCTGTTGTCTGATGAAGCCAATGAGCAAAGCTGCACGCAGCCATCGCCTATATTGTACATGGCAGGATCTCCTCTCCTAGCCCACAGCTTAGATCCTAAAAGCACAGCCCACGTGCTAGTTTTACAGCACATGTAACAAAGTTTTACATGCACACATAAGTGAAATGCCTCATTGCATTTTTAACAATTTATCAACAAAGGACCACAGATTTTGTGGTGTAGTGGTTAAGGCTCCAGACTAAACACTGGTTGGTTACTTAAATGAACCCTTTAAACACAAACAAGAAACATAACTTGGGTCCAAAGCAAAACCTATAGTTATGGATCATGTTAAATATTATGTTATGTTTTTCTTCTGCCATTATTGCCTATAAAATCCAAACCTTGAGACAAAACTAATTACTGTATAATTAAAACTCTAAGGGTAGTCTGTAATTAGATATATGATTTTACAAATGACCTTAAGAAAAGGCCTGGAGTTAACAGCTTTGCATTTGATCTTTAAAGAGATCAAAAGTCATGAATAAGGATTTTTATTGATTGACTATATACAAGTTCCTAAATTTGCTCCATTACTATAAACGTCCTATCCATCCATCTATTTTCCAATTGCTTCTTCCAGTTCAGAGTCACTGGGGAGCCGGAGCCCATCTCTACAAGTAACAGGTGCAGAGTGGGACACACACACACACGAGGTCCCGGTCATTAAGAGTAAAACCCCATGAAATTCAACTATTTTTTAACTTAACCAATTTTACAATCCAAATATGATGTGGGGCAAAGTCCAAGAAAGGTCCACCAAAAACAAAAAGCACAAGAATCTTCTGAAGTGGGAACAGATGATGATGATCACTACTCCACAGAGAAAGAACATGGCAACGTCGAAAACACGAGTGAAACCTTACGGGCGATTTATGTTATTGGGAAAGAAATAAATGATCTGAAGACGGAGATTAAGAAGGAACTGAAGGAGATCAGACGAATTCAAAAGAGACATTATAACAGAGCTGTACGATCTAAAACACTAAATAAACCAGAAGCTGCAAAATGCTATTAGTGATATGCGGAACCTAGGCACTAAGATAACAGACAGGGAAACGTACTGAGGAGCTTGAATGCGAAGGTTTGCCTGAGGGACGCCCTGCTCCTTGCCCTAAGCAACAGACAACAATGCAGGCCAAACTAACCGACCTCGAGGGGAGATCTCAACGAAATAACATTCGAATCTAAGACTTAGGGGGAACCTCGATGTACAGTTTCATAGAAAATATCTGAAGATGGAGTCCTCCTTGCAAGAGGGCATTGATTTACAGATTCAAAGAGTACACAGGTCCCTTTCCCCAAAATCTCAGGGTGATGCAACACCGAGGTTCATTGTGGGACTTATCCTGAAGATGGCATGGGCTAAAGAAATTATCTTCAAGAGCAACGTGGTTTCTTTTGCATACAAACTACCCAACTGAGGTGATGGTGAAGCTCAAGGAGTACAAGATTAAAAAGATTCTTAATGCTAACAAATCCACTTCCAGACACCATATCAGGCCACTCGGAAATGGGAACACAGATTTATAATGATGCCAACGAAATACACGGTAAAACTCCGTACCGTGCAAAATTATCTTCAGTTCAGTGTGTTATACCGCAGTACGTGATCGGCTGGACAAAATGATGGACAGGCAGCACTCGTGGTGCTTTGGTTGTTAGTGAAACGATTGCTTCATTTAATCTCTTTACTGTGCATGTTAAAATCCTCTTAATATTGAATATTAATAGGGAATTTTACAACTAAAGGGAAATTTAAGTAGCTGAGCATAAAAAGAAGAGGAGCATAACGTGTCAAGGTCATAACTGATATTAATTTAGGAATATAAACATATTATGTAAACGTTATATGGATGGTATTGGTAGTTTAAAAATACACACTAGTATTCCACTTTCTTCATAAACATTCTAAGCATCAAAGTCTTTAATTCAGTTGCATACTGTGGTTATCTCGGAAAAGTTTTTATGTGCTCCTTCAGACTATATTAAGTTTATATACTTCATAAAACGTTATAATGTTTTAACCTTTTCTATGTATACTTGCGATCGTTATCGCAGTAAAATAAACGCATACTTTTAAGAATTTGATCCATAGGGAATATAATATGGAATTGCATATCTAAAGAAATTAATAATGATATAATTACATTCATATTGCTTAAATTATCACAGTAGTACACTGTCTTTTTAAACATCTGCATCAATTTGACTCATTCACCTTCGATTACTTGGAAACTTTTTGGGCTACCCTTTTTAGCTATAGCTTAAGTTGTTAAGTGGTGCGTTGTTGTAATGGCTTATATGTTGAGGGTTCGAACCCAGCTCTCACCATGAGTTTTCTTTTAACAAATAAACATTTCTTTGAAAAACTAAAATAGTAAATATCACTATACACTATATTGAATTTGTTGGCATTTCTAAATATCACAACACGTTCAAAGTTAAGTGATTTATTAATAACAACTAATAATTTCAAACTTGCTTTTAAAATTGTATTTTGGTCGGGGTGATTTGTCACTGTTTTCACAAACTTCAATTGATTAAACGTCTATTTTTGAGACAGGATGTTCCAGACCTCTGTTTAATTTCTTAAACTCCCTCTGTATTCCATGTTTTAACCTTTTCTATGAATACTTGAGCTCGTTATCGCAGTAAAAAAACTCAATACTTTTTAGAATCCGCTAAATAGGGAATATAATATATAATTTAAAATTAAACCAGGGTTCATTTTTTTTCTGTCTCTCCCTACTCTCTCTCACTCGCTGCGATTCTGACACAGAATGGTTAAAACTGGAAACAGGTCAGGCAGGCAGAGGGAAGGGGGAGAGGAGAGGGGTCTTCCCACCTCTATGACTAAAATGCCAAAGAGAAATGGCATGATTGACATACAGAGCTGAAAACATTTGGTGCCGTTTTCTCTGCTTTAAAGGTACACACCTTGTGGAAGAATTTTCACCTCGATCATTTGTCCACCAGCTAACATACAGAAGCAAACTGAATACAAAATGTACTTGAAAGAAAAGAGATTACAAACATTAAAAAACATACTTGCTTCATACTGTTATACTGTACAGTGCATTAAAACACTCTATGGTCACTATGCTGTGAGTAACGCTGCCCACTAAACCTCTTTCCCACAATTTCACGGGGGCAAGGTCACGTAGCTGATTCACAGCTGGATACAATTTTATCTTGTAAAAATTCAGATATTTGTCAACATATTTACTAAAACTATCCATCTCAGTAATCTCACTGTGTTAGTCTCATTGTACACCATATTGCTCACTCAATGTTCACACCCAGTAAAATAAAAAAAAAACAGTTTTCCACATTTCCACACCTCGGACCACGGGGTAAGGAAAAGTGACCGTGGACATTTTTTTCACTGACAAAGTTGATTAAAACTCATTCCAAGGGGTGTGGTGTGTTAACACAAACTCTGCTTAACAGAGTTGCTTGTAAGAGCAAGTTGACTTTCTGCTCAATTAAATAAAGCAACAGTAGAGACAGACTTTAAATTCTTTAAGCAAAATTAGCTGTTTGTCAAAATCTGCTACTTTGCAAGCAGTACACAACTTCTCAAAAGGTACCTTTTGTCTCTCGTACAAACTCAACAAAGGTTTATTTTTTTAATTCCAAAATTTGAACAGTATGCCTCAGGGACTCATTATATTGTAGCGAATACGGTTCGCGAAGAAAAATCAAAATACCGCCCCCAGCCGGGTCTCACCTCCTGCTGTTCAATGGTTTCAAAGTATGTGTGAAATATCTTTTCTTACTCCAGTTATTAATCCAATCTATTTTTACTCATCTGGCTATGTAAAAAATATAGCCAAAAGGATCACTGCAAAGGTTAAATTCCAAGCTGGAAAGACAAGACTCAACATGTCTTCTCTAACTCTGTAGTTTACAGCTCGTCCATGGTCATTCTGTATTAATATTGTAACGAACGGCAGGCGTTCACAAGTTGGCTGCATCGCAGTGACAGTACAGCCCTCTGCTCCCCTGCGGATAACAGAGCTGCTGGCTGCTGGTGCTGAAGGAGGTCTTCTATAGTTCAGCTGGAAAAACCTCTGTTGAGCAACACAGGAGACCTGGGTTTGAGCCCATGTGGTGACGGGTGAACTGGGGCAGGAGCAGTGAGGGCACAAGCCCAAGAATCTGAATCCGTTACAATGTTATTTAATAATATATTCTGTATTGCATTTAAATTGGAATGTTTTTACAAATATAAGAGATGACACACAACGTGTAAATGTAACCCTTTTACCTCCTTTAACTTAAAGAATTGCACGAAGAAATCCTATATTACGAAACCATCACTTATAATAATTCATCCAGATACACACACTCACACCAACACCAACTATAATAGTGGACTATTTTTATATATTTGGCTGTCAGAAACAAAGTAATTCTCTGATCGTGCTTTGAACCACCTGGGTGCAGCACACTACATTACAGTGCTCATTACCACTACAAGGACAATATAATTTTTTTTAAAAAAGGAACAAATGTCAAAATGTTTCCAAAATGTCCACTTGTGATACTTTAGCTGCTTAGTTACACGATTCCATATTAATATAGCTATCAAGTGATGTTAAATCACTACAACATTTATCTTTTTACAATAACAGTAAGTGGTGTTCTTACTACGCATTCTTAGAAAAGGAAAAAACATTAGTTTTACTTATTATGGAATACAGAATATAAGCTTAATAATCTTAGAACAAGCAATTTTTATAAAATATACTGACTTTTTAATGTTTAATGATTAACATGCTGTAATACAGTTTTAAATTATTAAAAGTGTAAAGAGTATACAACTTAAATTCTTAATTGGAAAAAGATTGTCATTCAGCAGTGACCGGGATTCGAAACTGGGCATTTTCTGGAGACAGCTGAAATGCTGTACATGAGCCGTTAAGCTTTATTAGCTCCACCTGGCGGTTTTACAAGGCGCTTCAGGATACTAATATCAAATTTTAATTACAATGCGGTATGATGTGGTATATTGCGCCGTACCCACCGCGTTTTAACGCAGCGTACCTCGCGTTTTTTGAATGACTTGATTGGATCTGTAATGTGGAAGCAGTTTGGAGTGTGACTGTCCCCTCTTGGGATGAGAAACTCACTCAAGCCCTGCACCAGCAGGCAGTCGGAGGGGATAAAAATGAACGGGTGAGGGCGAAGTTCCGAGAATTTCAATCACAGCGGTTATTTTTACATTGTAGGATACATGAGTCTTTATAACGAAAAATACATTACTTTGTTTTTGGTGATGGTAAAGGATCTAACATAAGTGTAAAATAAATTACTTAATTGTTAAATATCTAAGTTAAATAATCAACAAATTATAAAATAACGTGCGTTCCCTTTTTTGTTTGCATATCAATCATATTTTGAAAATAGATTAGACGGTTAATATGATTAAAAATGGCGTTTTTGTTCAGTTAAAATATGATATATAAAGACCTGCTGTAACACAGTGACTTTGCAAAGTGACCAGGAAGGTGGAGTATGATTTTCTGCAGGGCTTGAGGGAGAGGGGGAGCTAATTCACCTGCTTGTGTTAGCGAGGAGTCCCCACAGGACCCGGGAATTTCCCCTCCTTTCCTGAAACTGTTTAGTCATCATTTGACCTCATCAATGGAAGTCATTTATTTTGAAACTGTTCTTTGTTTTCTGTTCATGTTATTTGGTTTAATATGTTCAAGTTGACAGCATCTACATCTTGCCTTTGTCTGTTATGTATGGAAATTTGAATGCAGCGACTTTTAACGTTGATGGGCTAAATAACCCGGTTAAGAGGAGTAAGACTGAAGTCAAAATGAAACAGGAAAAATAACATATAGTTGTTAGCAAAAGCTTGGGCACTGATGGCCAAATTACATGTTTTGTTGATTTTCTAAGTGAGAAAAAGTTAGCACAACCTCTGCAGCAAAAAAACAAACTTGTTTCATATTTCTGCAAATTTTAATGCACAGTTACTATATATTTGCTGAACTTAACAGATTGAAAAAAATAAAACAGTAAATGTGGCATGTGCAAAAGTTTGAGCACCCTATAGGTCAGTACTTAGTAACACCCCCTTCGGCAGAAATCACAGCCTCCAAAAGTTTCATGTATCCAGCTAACAGTATTTCTATTGTTGCTTTAGGAGTTTTTTACCCACTCTTCCTTGCAGAATGCTTCTAGTTCAGAAATATTCTTAGGTTGTTTTGCATGCACTGTATGTTTGAGATCTCCCCACAGATTTTCAATAATATTCAAGTCTAGGGACTGTGAAGGCCATTCCAAAACCTTAATCTTTTGTTTCTTGAAGCAGTTCATGTTTTGGATCATTGCATTGTTGTTGTTTTTTCACTGACTGTGGGACATGAGCTTCCAGGATTTGTTGATACTTAGTAGAATCCATTCTTCCCTCTACCTGCACAATACTTTTCCTGCACCACTAGCTGCCACACAACCCCAAAGCATAACAGATCCACCCCCATGCTTAACATTTGGCAAGGTGTTCTTTTCTTCAAATGCTTCTCCCTTTTTTTCTCCAAATGTACCTTTGGTGATTGTAGCCAAAGAGCTCAATTTTTACTTCATCAGACCACAGCACTTGGTTCCAAAACGCCTCTGGCTTATCTAAGTGTTGTGTTGCATACTGTACTTGACTTTTGTGATGAGATCGCATTTAAGGTTTCCTTCTGATGACTCTTCTATTAAGATCATGTTTGTGCAAGCAATGCTGCATAGTGGACCGGTGCACCACTACTCCTGTGCCAGCTAAACCTTCCTGCAGGTCTTTTGCAGTGATATGGGGGTTTTACTTTGCATTCCTAACCAGTCGACGAGCAGTTCTATCAGAGATTTTTCTTGGTCTTACAGATCATTTCTTGACTTCAACAGTTCCCCTTAACTTCCATTTCTTTATGACATTTCAGACAGTGGAAATTGCAAGCTGAAAGCATTTAGATACCTTTTTATAAGCCTTCCCCTGCTTTGTAAGAGTCAATATTTTCTGATCCTCAGTTAGCTGCTTAGAGGAGCTCATGGTTGCTGAGTGTAAGCACAACACCCAGAGAGGTTTCGAAGAGTCAGAGAATTGATGAAGCTCTGGAATTGTCATCACCTGACTTAGATTAAGGACTAATTAGTCAATTAAGTTCTAAGACCTTACAAAAAAAATAACACTAGTGGATCAAACGTTTGCACATGCCACATTTACTGTTTTCTTTTTTTTCTATCTGTTAAATTCAGAAAATAAGTAGTAACTGTGCTTTCAATTTTCAGAAATATGTCAAGTTTGTTCACTGCAGAGGTTGTGTATACTTCTTTTCACTTAGAAAATCAACAAAACATGTAATTTGGCCAGGGGTGCCCAAACTTTTTCACACAACTGTTTTATATTCTTAAAAGAAATGTACCTTTCGAGTACCGAACCCAAGAAGCTGAAAAGGTATGGATATAGACATACATTCTATAGCTAATTTTGAAATGGTAGTAAAAGAGATGTATCTATTTTAATACCCAAGTCTCTGAACATTGAACCCTTAAAATAAATTAAGGATAAAGAGGGTTGATATATATTAGTTCAGGGGAGACTGGAGAATAATGATGTAACCTTATTTAATGTTTATGCACTCCCTGGAAGTAATAGGAATTTCATAAAGATACTCTGACCTTCTGGCTTCTGAAACTCAGGGAACACAGGCGGGGATTTCAACATATGGTACTTAATCATAAATGAGATTCAACTAACCTTAAGAGAAATCAGAATTCACACAGAGGACTGCTTAATAAAACATTTCAGGATTTAGAAATAATAGATATCTGGAGGGAATCTCATGCTTCAGAGAAGGGCTACACTTTCTACTCTGTCCCACACTCAGCATACTCTAGAATAGCTTTTTCAGGTTTAATAGGGATAAACATAAAGTGAAAGAATTTACAAATGGAAACACTGATGTGTCAGATCACTCAGCTGTGTATCTTATTTTACATCTAAAAAGTAGACCTAGAAATACAGTTGGGAGGCTGAATACAGGTATACTCAATAATAAAACAGTTATTGAACAAATTAAAAATAAATTAAGTCACATTTAGAGAATAATGATAATTAAGAAGTGAACCCAGCCATACTATGAAATGCCACAAAGGCCATACTAAGAGTGAAAATGTTTGCTATCATCAAATCTAGAAGCAAAATTAAAAGATCTAGAAGACAAAACTAAGGAGAATAACAATCCAATAGATGTGGAACAGATTAAAAACACAAGGAAAGAAACAGGTGAAAAAGAACTGGAGAAAAAGTACACATTTATATGGCAAGCATACTATGAAGCAGGCCCAAAGGCTACAAAAATGTTGGCAAGAAGGTTGCGTAAACAGCAAGTCTGAAACACAATCTACAAAATAAAACATTCCCAGACTGGAAAGACATCAAATAATCTAGAAGATTACAGAGAAAATGCAACTCACTCTGACCAATTTCAATTTTAAACGTGGACTTAAGTTATATGCCTCAATTATATCTAAAAGATTGGGGACATTTGTGTCAGAATTAACAGCCAGATCAAACTAGATCAGTGGATGACAAACCCAGGATAATATTAGACAAACACTTCACATGCTTCACCACATTAAAAAAGAACAAATTGGAACAATTCTAGTGAGTTTAGATGCAGAAAAAGCTTTTGACTGTGTGAATGGGAAATACTTATTTCAGGTATTAGAGAGGTTTGGTTTCACAGAAGAGTCAGCTAAGTGTTTTAAAACTCTCTACAGGCCTCACAGGCAGCATTGCTTTAGAAAGGGGCAATTGTCAGGGATGCCCAATATTTCCCATTTTTTTTGCTCTTTACATTGAACCTCTTTCCCAAGCAATTAGGCAGGGTCAGGACATAAAGGGGATCTTTTTGAAAGGAACATTATGTAGCCCTTTATGTTGATGACATTCTGGTATATCTAAGGGATCCTGATACAGTATTTCCCTTCCTTATCTAATTTCCTTAAGAGATATGGAGAGTATTAAGCATATAAACTCAATGTACAAAAAACAGATTCTGTCTTACACTTATAGACAACAATAGAACTTAAGCAAAGGTTGAAATTTTAATTGGAATTTAAATCCAATAAAGTATTTAGGCATATGGATAACGAAAGACACTGCAAAATGATAAAAAATAAATTATAATCCAGCCATTACCAAAATCAGAGATGATTTTAGACTTTCTTTGATCTCTCTAGATTTTTCATGCAAGAATTGAAACCATAAAAATTAATCTAGTTCCAAGTTTATTATATTTATTTCAATCTTTACCTGTTGATATCCCTGATATCGCCCCCCAACAATTTATAGAATGGGATCCGCACATTTTTCGTTTCATTTGGAATGGAACGAAACTAAGAATAATATACTGTATACTACCTTACAGCAAAATAACAGGGGAGGGACAGCCCTCCTTTTATGCAGCACAACTCAAGCCTCTGGTCTGTTGGTGTGATGATAAAATGACAGCCAAGTGGAAAGACAGAGACAAAATAAAAACAAAATCCATTTCAAGTTATAAATGGCAATCGAACCAGATTTCAATATGATCAATTATATTCCCTTACTGCATTTACATTACAAATTTGGTTTGAGATTGTTAATAAATAAAAATTAAAATTACAAAAACAAATCAGGGTACTGAGGTGGTTTGCTTATGGTTCAGCATTTTTGCCAAGTATACTTGATTGAAGATTTAGACAGTGGGCTCATAGAGGTATTACTTCATTCTGTACAACAATTGAAAAGGGAAATCTTTTAGGTTTTCAGACCCTTAAACATAAATAGTGTTTGGCAAACCAGTACTTTTCCCCCGCTACTTACAGATGCATTGGTATTTATTAAAAGAGACCAAGGAACATGATTCAAATGCTCAACTAAATCAAGTCATACAGATCATTAACCAGGTTTACAATAAAGGCACTAATAAAACAGTATCAACACTGTATCAGGGTATAATGAGTTCTAGAAAAGAAACAACAGATTATATTAAGACAAAATGGGAAGAACTAAATATTCCCATCACTAGCGAGGAATGGGAGAATATGCGTAAAACACAAAGCACTTCCACAAACTCAAAAAGATGGCAGGATTTTTGCTGGAAAAATTTTGCTCGATTCTTCATAACCCCAAAAATAAAATCGGCTCAGCTTGGATTGCCACAACCATGTTGGAGAGACTGTGATAATAGAGATGCAGGACATTCCCATACACTGTATTTCGGCAATGTCCAAGAATTCAATCTTATTGGGAAGAAGAGTGGTCTCTGATTCAAGATAATATGATTATGTAGGGCGGAGTGGTGGCACTGTGGCTAAGGATCTGCGCCTGTGGCTGAAAGGTTGCTGGTTCAAATTCCGCTGCGCTGTATAAATGGCTGACCCTGCGCTCTGACCCCAAGCTTCTCTCTCCCTGCCTGTGTGTCTTATGGAGAGCAAGCTGGGGTACGCAAAAAGACAAATTCCTAATGCAAGAAATATGGCTAATAAAGTGATTATATGTTTACAAAATTCCAAAGTTCAGTTTTGTATCTGTGTAAACTGACTGATGAGGTTGTGGAGAGAGATTATTACTTGCTAAAAGTATTCTTGGCAGCAAGCAAGAAAGCTATAACACATAGTTACAACAGAAAACTGGATTGTTATTGTTTCCGAGATTTACTGTATGAAATGGAAAAATTAACCTTTCGGTTAAGACTGAAAGGACATTTTGAGAGATACTGGGAGAGGTGGTTCATTTCTAAAATCTAATGATAATGATTTTATGCAATATACCCTCTGTAAAAATGCAAAAGAATGAGGTTTTGAGATGACTGGCAACTCCTTTTTTTCTGGCTACCTTTGTATATTAATAAAAACATAAGTAAAAAGAAAGTAAAAAAAAACTTAATACAGATACAGATCTGATTTATGTCAGTCCTTTATTCCTTAATTCTTCACAAGCATATTTCATTTTGAGGCTCACAGATGCAGAACTATTGACAGCTTGCAAAGAGCAGCTGAATCGTAACAATAACAACACTGTTAACTATCATTTCTCCAATAAATCTAAATATTGTAACAGTAATTCTCCTTCACATCACACAGAGGAATATATAGTGGATATCTACACACCCTTATTGTAATTTCAGCTTTTGTTGATGTAAAGGCTGAAATTAAGAGAAATCATGTCAGACCTTTTTTCACTTTAATAAGATCTCGTAACCAAACAATATTTAAGTGAAAAACAAGTAGATATTTTTTAGGAAAAATAATTAAAAATTTTTTTTTCAATGCATTGGTTGCACATGTGTTCTCACCCTTTAACCAATAATTTGTGGAAGCACCTTTTGCTTTGATTATTGCAGTAAGGCTGTTTGGATAGGTCTCTATCAACGTAGCACACTTAGGTGAAAATGATTTGTCTTGATCTCAGCTTTTACATCAACAAAAGCTGAAATTTCATTTATGGTGTGTACACTTTTGATATCCACTGTAGATAACATTATTTCCAAAATCAGATAATACTTCTGATTATTAACAGCATAACACTAGCATATATTTGTAACACCTAACAGATAACTACAGCAAAGCATTCAGCCTGACATGCAGAAAATACATTTGGGATTTCCATCATAATTTTTCTACGAAAAAGATAGGTAGCAATGTTAGTGAGAACGCTACCCTTTTCCAGCTTAATTAAGATTAAATAAGTCACAAGAGTCGGCAGCACTCAGTTTTGCTGTGTTAAACAAGTTCCTTAATAAGATGCCTTATTGATAACCTTTAAGTGGCCTCTGTGACACTGACATTATAGCATCTGTCCCAGTGCCCATTTAATGAGAACTGATAAGGTTCAATACAATCTTACAGTTGAGGAAATCCCACCTGATGACCTCAATCCACAGGGGACCTGCCATCTGCTTTTTAAATAGTTTTTTCGATCAACAAATGGGGTGGTACAATGTCTTTGCTTAAGGGGAACCACTGTTATCTACTGTAATCAGCTTACAGATCATTAAAATTTCAGAGTTTTACTTGGGCATACATCTCATTAACTCTAGCACTTCCCTCCAGGTCAGCAAATGACTTCATCCTTAAAATTCATATAGATTCCAAGCCTGAGAGTGGCTGACAGAATAGTGGTCAGTTTAGGGTCAAATGCTACAGTGCAGTATTTACAATGGCTATGTTGGCATGAATCAAAATGCAAAATGTTTCTATGTTGTCTATTTCACATAGTCCTGTAGCTAAATAATAGCAGAGCAGGATGAGAAATGCCCTGGAATAGAACAAACCGTTATAAGCTGCAAAATACAAGCTGCATATTGTGATAAATCCTCTGTTTACACATTCTGTCTTCAGATTGGTAAAATAACCTCATATGCCTTCCAGCTCCCCAGCAACTCTAAAATGAAATAAATTATAATTACCAAAGCTGTACAATTCATACACCTGAAACTGTCTTGCAGAAATACTGCTTCTGGAATGGAAGTTAATAAAAATATGAAACATTAAATATTTGTATCTGAAATGTTTTAATATTCATGAAAAGGACACCATAAATATATGTGTGAGGTAAAGGATGTGCTACAGTAGCAAGCCTGTAAATGTTTCATTTGAGGAAAAAAGGACAGAAGGCTTATCAACACCTTGAACTTCCCTTCTATACCTTGTCAGATTTCTCTGTGGAGTTTAGTATTTGCTTTAATTTTACTTCAAATCACTTTATCACTCAATTTATGACATATATAAACTTAACTCAGCAAAGAAGAAAAATAAGCTGTTTCTCTTACAAGAAATACAGCAAAATGAACTCAACATTTTAACTTTCAGGATAACATTCTGCTTCAAGTGTAATATACAGGCTTTTATTAACTGTAATATGAAGTAAATTAAATGGCAATAAAGTACAAAAACACTGCCATCACAAATTGCTTCAATAAGAATGAGGGATTTCTTGAGACTGCTGTAGTAGTACTAAGTGTTATCACACCAATACATGAAAGCTAGAAAACAATTAGCTTTCTGAAGTGCAGACAACCAAGGAACTAAGGGCCAATTATCCACATGACCTCTTTGGTAGAAACTCCCCAGGGTTTTTGCCTCATGACACCCTTTGTTTATGCTTGCAAAAATACTACAAGAAACACTGCTAATCTAAATTAAATATTAACAGCTGAAATAGTGGTGAGCAAATTAACTTCAATTTACATTCACTTCTAATACAGAAGCCTATAAAATGTAAATGAATTTTCCCCTAGAAAAATAGCAAAATTAAGCGAGGCCAGAAATAGGCATCAAGAAATGAACACCACAGCAAACAGAAATACTAGTCAAATTGTTTCAAAAGCAAAACTTTTGCAAATGTAATCTAATTCTGCTGTGACTGTGTTAAAACCCAACTTGCCTTTTGTTTCCCATCTGTGCCAAACATGAGATATGCTACACTATTGATTTCCAGTTTCGCTTACTAGGGCTGGCAGTCAAGGAGGAACCAAGGAATGGATCCCATCTTATCATGCAGTGATCAACAAACGTAAAAAAATCGAGAACCTTTGCTATTCTCTGGATGAATAGCCCAGGTGAGATTCAGCATCTTCTACATAATGTGTCGTTCTGCAGAGAAGTTTTTCTATATTATTTATTTGAGCCTCTTTTTGAACTATTCTGGATCAGATTTCTTGGCAATCAGCTATTCCTTTTACTAATTTACAAAAAAGACTACATAACTAAGAAATGGTTAAAGTGGAATGGACATTTTAGTATATATACATTACACATAACTAAAAGTAAATGCAGTTTATTTACAGTACCAGGTAATAACTTGGCAGCTATTAAAAAGAATTTCAAGGCTATGAATAACACATGACCGTTTTGGTTCAGAAACAAGGTTTACAACATGTTAATGTATTATGAGCATGTGATAGCCTTTCCTTGTCAGTCTGCTGAGGTTCTGCTGTCAGTATAACAAGCTGTAAATGAAATATGTATGACAGGTGCATGTTCTTACTGGAATTGAAAGACTGAATTTAATAATGGCTAAAGCTGTTACTGAGAGCATCTGCAACAAAAAGATGAATAAATATCATAGATATTTAACCCATAAATGTCATTCATGTTTATAGGCAGAACATAATGCAGCTGCTCATTTTGTTTTATACCGGTATTCTTTACTTTCAACATTCGATTGTGAATTATCCATTAAATGTCAGGATACTAACGGGGAGAATGCCATTGTTGTTAAAATACGACTCATAGTGTTTATACAATCGTATATGCTATGCAGCATGAAGACAATACTGTTTCAATAACAGTGAGTTTCAAGAAAATTTCAATATAGAATACAGAGTGTGTATATAAAGTTACCTCTTTGCTAACAAATCAGCTACAGAATGGAAGAGCCCTGAAGGACTTTCAAAGGCAGGTGTGAGAGAAGCTGTTGAAAGCTGCCATACCCACTCAAAGATTAAACCTTCTCTAGTTAATGTTCATCTTATGCCAGTATGTTTCTGCAGAATCTGTCTCTTCTACTATTTAATTAGTTTTCTTATTGTCATCAGTTCAGAAATATAAGCATAACTTTCACAATGTTCGTGTATATTTCTTGAATTTTCTTTCTTAAAGCTTGTAATCTCTTTTGGCCCTCAATCTTTGCATTCCATTTTCTTATGTTCTAAATTTTAAACTTACAACTTTATGAGAATTAAAAACAAGCAGAGAGATTAACTAGCAGATAGATTTATTAAGGTATAAAGAAAAGCAATCTAGAGACAAAAATCTGAACAGCCAAGATGTCCAACTGGAAGTGTTAATTAAGAAACTAGTATCACTTGTTCTTTTTTATCATAGGCAAAAAGCACTTTGTTGATATTGGTTTCAACAGAACAGCCACTGAAACCACTTTACAAAAAAAAAGGAAGGAATATCCCGATCTCGGTTTATCATGTACATGATGTTTAAGAAATGGTGTAACAGGGAAACAGATATGGTCCAAACCAGCATAATACTAAAAAGGGAGGTGAGAGACTATCTGCAGTGTACAAAGCTATGTTACAGCTCCGAGATCCCAGAAAAAAATTGTACCTCAATGTAACTAGGTGTATAGGACCATTTCAATAGTAAAAATGTTTCTTGTGTACATTTTAATGCACAAATCAATCAATATAAATTAGCTATTAAAAAAAAAACATGATTTGATCTTGTTACATCTATAGGTGACTAGGAGGTGTCTAGGAGAGTAAACATCTGAGATGTGGAAGGTCCCTTGATAAAACAAAATTAGAGTTTACCTTAGTATACCTAGATAATTAAATTGTGTGTTAATATACGATCACATTAAGACCACAAGAAGAGAAGAGAGAGAAGTCCAGAGGACTTCTAGAGAGAGCTTGCTATTCTGTGTTTTAAGGGAACTTAGGTTTCCTGGTTAAAAGATACCTTGGTTAGAGACGTCTTTCCTGGTTAGGGGTGCATTTAGAGAATTCGGAGATAGGCTCCCCTTTATTTGGTGGCATCCTATTTTGCAATTGTATTGCATTTATTTAGAATGCAGCTCATCTCTTATTGTGGCCTCTGTGAGCATTATTCAAGGGTTCAATAGTGAGTAGCAGTCTTGGAGTTTTCTGGGTTATTTGAACATCAGGTCTCTGGAACGCATAGTTTGTACATTCTGTAAATTAAGTAACTTGTGTGTTGTACGTTTTGTTGTCCGTAGCACGGTGTTTATCTTGTCTCTGCTAATAAATATTTGTTTAACCAAGTGTGCCTGTATTATTACTCTTTTCACCAAAGCTGTGACAGAAAATAAAGAATTCACTTGCCTCTAATTATACCAACCGCTCGGGTGTATTCTGGAGAAATCACTTACCAGCTGGGGGTTATGAATATTTATTTTACTTATTGACTAAGCTGCTTGGTCAATTCCTGATTTTCACCATTTTCATAACCTCCATTTCTAACAATGTATATGTCTTAATCTATCAAGACTATCTGAGATACCTGTAATCCCTGTAAGAGAGATGTAAATCCCCTTCTAGTAATCAATTAATTAGTTTTTCAGATATGAGCTTAGAAAGCTGTAAAAAATAAGTATGGTCAATTCAAGGATTTGGCAATAATGGACATTCATGGGCTTATTTCCCATATGGTACCATAGATGGTGAAGAGAAGAAAGACCATGTGTGAACACACGAATGATTTCTCTACACAAGATTAACCTCACAAATCATATATAGCATACAAAATCTGAAATAAGCACCTTAATATATTCAGAAAAATTGCACAAGCTATTGAGAGCTTCTAAACAGACCAAGAAGCACGAATTCAAACAGCATAATAAATTCTTCAATTTAAGGGCAAATCCCCATGAATTTGTTCCAGCAATTTGGTCATAGAGCTCTGAAAGGACAAGGATGCTCAATTTCTGTCTTGTATGTTATAAAGCTTTCTGGCATTATGGCACTTTTGATTCAACACCTTGACTGTAATGGGTATACAGTTTGCACGCAGTAAATAATTAAACTGAATTTGTACCTAATACAGTAAAAAGATAAATGCAAAATTTTGTAAAAGTGACATTATCAATCTCTCCCCTCCACTCAGTTCCGAACAACTCTGTAATATATAATTTCTCCAAAGCCTTCACTTGGCCTTCCTCTGGCTTATAGAGCAGAGTATCTTCAGAGTATTTTCACAAAATGACGTGAAAGTACCATGTTTTTTAGAAAAATGTCAAACTAAGTCTGAGCATCTCGATATTCAGACATTGATTTATGTAACAGTTTCTAGGGTCTTTTGGCCGGGTCAAACAGCGTGGCAGCCCCAGTTTTCATGAGCCACTAAGGGCCTTTATACAATGATTACTTTAAGCAAGTTTATAGTTTAGAAGAAAATTTGACAGTTGGAAAGGTAGGGCCAGCTGGCTGCTCTATCAGTACTATCTTTGGAAGAACTGGTAACATTCTTAGCTAACAGATTACTATGAAAAATCTCCACAGGAAGTGCGAGTGTGAGCACAGCATTCTCTGATGTCTGGAAAGGTGGCAGAGTTGGGGATGCTGCATGTAACCTCAGAAATCTATCCAAACCTCAAATCATCAGGTTAAAGAACTGCCCTGCTGTTGAAATAGTCCCTAAAAAACAGGGACTGTTCAGAGTCATTCAAACCACTTGGGTTCTGAGTGACTGAACACAATCCCCATTTGCCTTTTATTTACAGGACCACTTTGAATGAGAAGAAACAAGCTCCACTCCACTACTAATGTCAGACAAACCACAAACTGAGCAAGCGCATGCATTACACAGTGTTGATGGATTCCTTAAACACAGAATCCACAAACATATGGAAAGAAAATGATCCTTTTTCATAAGGATCTCTGAGGTTGAGGGTGATTCTTTCACCACTAAATATGAAGAGCAAATCACAGAATTATTTCTCAGTAAGGAAGCAACACAAAGGATTCTCTATACACCTTAAAGTGCAAGAACTGTGGCAGTAAAGTGGCATTTGTCATTTTTGCAGGCTAGTAAAGAAATTGTATTTCAGATGAAAAGATCAATATGTTGCTAAAGTATAGTATTTCAGCTTCCATTTCAAGAACTTGTATACATGTTTAGCCATCCAAAACAATGTAATCTGTTGTGTTCAAGCCGCAAATTGTCTGCCTCTTGATTTAGAAGGCATAAACCAAGATGAAGACTACAGATTATGACTGAAAAGCAAAGAATTGTGAAGATGAAAGAAAGGAACATTTCACTGCAGAGAATTTAGGCATCACAAAATCAACAATATGGAATGCCTTGAAAAAGAAAAACTACTAGAGGAAAAGCATAGAACAGGTGGTCCAAGGAAGACAACAGTAGCTGATGACAGAAAAATCTGTGAGGAAAATCCCTAAAACAGCGGCAGAGACAAAGATAAGCCTGGATCAAAGTGAAGGAAAGGCAAAAGGATGGAGAAAGAGAGGAATTGCAAATGATCAGAAGGACACCACCTCATCTGTGAAGCATGGTAGAGGCAGTGTCATGGCTTGGGCAGGCATGGCTGCCTCAGGAACTAGTGTCAGCATAATAAAGAATAATGGCAGCAGCAGAATTAATTCTGAAGTGTACAGAGAAAATCTTGTCTGCCCAAAAATATGCCTCCAAACTCTGTCACTGGAAAAAAGACAAAGACCCAAAATATACTACACATTTAACTAAGGTGTTCATTTGGGAAGAAGAAGGGGAAACATTTGAACTGGCTAATTCAATCTCTTAATTTGAATCCTTTTGAGGGAGCAATTTACTTGTTGAAAAGAAAACCTCACAAGCAAGCAACAACTGAAAGCCGCTGCAGTTAAGGCTTTGCAAATCATCTCAAAAGAACGTCTTAAGAGTCTGTTAATGTCGATGACTTGCAGAACTGAAGCAGTCTCTGCATTTAAATTGAGATCCAATAACAGTTGTATAATAAGACCTTATTCAGAAAACCTGATTTTCAGGGTGGTTTACTGAAGATGAGTTCAACAAATCAGAATGTTTAAAAAATAGCTCAATTAGATCCTCAATAATGACAGGTTTATACTAGATGAAACCTAGTAAACACTAGTAAAACCTGTAGTAACACTGTCTAAAAATAAATGAAGAACATTATTATTTTAATTTCTGTACACAAGTAGTATGACTTAACTGTTCAAGCCAAGTCACCAAGCAAGATGCTCTAACAGACTGTACTGTTTCTTTTTAGAATCCGCTTAAAAGGAAATATAATATGGAATCACTTATCTAAAGAAATGAATAACGATATTAATTTAAGGATTTAAATATATGTATTTATATAGCTGGTAGTATAACTGTAATCCACTCTCTTTGTAAACACGTTTTATTTTTGACTCCTTCACACATGATTACTTTTGAAACAGTTTTAAGCTGTTCATCTCAGCTGTTTTTCCAAGCAGCCCGTTGGTACAGCGGGTTTGCCAATAGGGGTTCTGTCTAGGTGATCCGAGTTCAATACCTGCTTAGGGTACAAGTTTTTATTTATATATATATATTATAACATATTCAATGTTAAGTTATATTAATAATTAAATAAAAACGTGAATACTGTCAATTGTTCAACCGGTTTAATTCAAAACACTTTATTCAGTTGGGCAATTTAACAGACGCCTCAAGCCTTAAAACGAGATCGTATACATTGTAATTAGAATCAAGAATAAAAAATCGGAATTAAAAATACCACTGAAACTATAATATTGTGTCTGGTCATTATTAACAGTATTAATTTAATAATAATAACAATAATAATTTCAACCTTCTTGTATCTTTTTCAGAGTCATTTTTTTCTTTAGTTTTCATAAGTTTTGCTTATTAAAATGCCTATTTATGAGACAGGATGTTTCAGATGTCAATAACTTTGTGAACAAATGACACATAGCCTGAAACCTACAGGTTTAAAGATGGTGATTTTTGAAAAATTCACAGCTTTTATTTAAACAATATCTAGTACCTGGTTGCATTTTTAGAAACCTTAGTGCAAGTGACTTCATAACGTGAGAAGGCATTATGCTATATTTATTATGCATTAGTTGAAACCTTCTGAAGTCTCTCAAGAACATAAAAGTGTAACATAATATTATGTGGCATAATGGACAACTGATTCTTTTAATTTTAAAAAAACGTAAGGTGTCTGCCTAAAATAGACATTGCATGATTTAAAAAACCCATTAAAAAATGGTTTAGTTAAAAACACTAAATCCACGAAAAACTGGGAATTTTCCTTGTGATAGGCTTAGAATCTTTGTGTAAGCTGTAAGTTTTTTAAAAAAAATTTTGTATACGCAACATGCATTTCTTACAGATAAAGTACAATCACATTCTCCTGTCTTCCCGTGGTGCGAAAATGAGCTCAGTCAGAGAAGAGGCAGCGCCGCAAGAAGAACGTTCTGCAAATTGCAGTGTTTATGGCACTGAGCATGTCTGCCTTTAAAACTTACAGACTATACATTTAATTAAAAAATTTCCAAGAAGAAATCCTTAAACACAAAACCATCACGTATAATAATTGATCCAGCTGGTTCCCTGTTGAATGACACTGACAGACCAGGTTCAATTCCAGGTGGTGTACTACATAGTACAGTTTAAACGTTTTTTTTTTAAATTCCAAGTTAAATTGTTGGCTGATTACTGGCTGCTGAAATTTGGATCGGACAAATATAGATTTTCTCAATTCGGATGTAAACCTGAAAGAGACACATCATGTTCACAATAAGCTATAATAGTGGACTATTTTTATGCATTCAGCTATATGAGAAACAATACAAAAGTAATATTCTGATCGCGCTTTGAACTGCCTGGGTGCAGCTAGTTACATTACAGTGCTCATTACCACTACAAGGACATTAGAAGTTTTTTTTTAAAGAAACGAATGTCAAAATGTTTCCAAACCATCTACTTGTGATACGTTTGCTGCTTAGTTACACGATTCCATATTCATAAAACTATCAAGTAATGTTAAATCACTACAACATTTATATTTTTACACTAACAGCAAGTGGTGTTCTTACTACATATTCTTCGTATTCTTAGAAAAAGATAAAACGTTATAACTTTTTATGAAGTACAGAATATAAGCTTAATAATGTTAGAACAATCATCTTAAAACCAGAACCCACTAAGTTTCCAAGTTAAAGACTTTGATGCATAAAATATTTATGCATGATTTAATTATTTATGATGGTGGAAAGTTGTGTACTTTTGTCCAATAGAGCAATCTTGCTTTTATAAAATATACCGACTTTTTAATGGTTAATGATTGACATGATGTAATACACAGTTTACATGTATTAAAAGTCTAAAGAGTATACAACTTAAATTCTTAATTGAAAACAGATTGTCCCTCAGCAGTGACCGGGATTCAAAACCAGGCATTTTCTGGCAACAGCTCAAATGCTGTACATGAGATGTTAAGCTTTATTAGCTCCACCTGGTGGTTTTGCTTCTGGATACTATTATCCTACTTCAATACAAAATGTGGCAGTATGCGGTATATTGTGCCACACCCACTGCATTTTAACACAGCGTACCTCGCTCATTTTGAATGGCTGGATCTTTAGATTAACATTTTCTGTTTTACACTGGATTTTTTCTTGAACTGTAAGACATCATCTTGTTCTTAGATTACTACATGTTATTCATCTGGATGTTTGAAAAATCCTTAATATACTCTGTCTCAGTGCTGGACATATGATGAAAATTTGTTTAAGCAGTTCTGAACTGATGAAGAGAACTAAGCAAAGTAGTCAAAGCTGTAAAATCCCTCTACCAGAAAAATGACCCAGTGAATTGCATCCTTTTATGTTTCTCTTTGCATTTCACTTTAATAAATGTCAGTGACAATCTTCTTTACTGAGACAAAACAACTTGGAAGACTGCCATTAAATCTGTTATCCTCTTGAAATCTGAGGAAACAGGCCTGAAATGCTCCAAGTATGCAGTATGAAGAAACTCTTTTTTAAGACTTCTCTTCAGCATAGGATAAACTCGAAAGCCTACATGAGGCACTGAATCCATATTTCTGACAACCTCAACCCAAGGTAGAAAAGAAAACAAAAACTAATCAGAGAGACAAAAATTCCTCTGTTATGCAAAACATTTCACTAGCCGTTAGAAAATCTAGATATATGCAAAATGTATCTTTCCTTGGGTTAACCTTATTAGTTAATTTTTTTAAAGACATTTTATCAACTGGAATTAATCCTGAAAAATGCAGCAATCTGTAAGAGGCTGTTAGCAGGATGGAGAGGAGCATTAAAGAGCCACAGTTTCACAAGCCCATTGTGCATGCCAATTAAATTTAGCAAAAGGTATAGGACTCAGGAGGAATCATTCCTCTCACCCTTTTTGTTTTCTTTAATAAGAAAAAAGGGTTTCTGCAAAGCAGCTTCAAAACCAGCACAAAATCCAGGATGTGTTACAACTCTACCACATGGAGGTAAGTTAACCAGGCACATCTACTTACAACAAGTATAACTGGTCTTGCCAGCTGAATAAAAAAGTTGGTTGCTAAATATTTTTTTACTCAAACTGTGACACCTCAGCACAATCTGCTTCCACACCATTTTGCACCTAAGCATGACTGCACATTCTAATTTCGTAGGGGGAAATAGTTTGGCTCTGTACTTTTCTTTCTTGTAAGAGCACCTTCGTAAACTCTCCTTACAAACTGAAAATCTGTTTTCTTAACAATTCATGCATTTAGAGATAATTAGAGATTCTGATTTTAATGAATCAACACCAACATACTTGGTAAAATATACTCTATTTATAGCTCACAGCCCTTCCTAAAATATACGCAGGTCTTGATTATTGAAGAATCTATGTATTGCTCTTTCAGGTAAGATCCCTTTCTGTTTTGTCTGGCAAACTTTCGCCACATGCTAACATTAAGATACATTTGTAAAATACAGATGATGTCAGAGAATATGGATCCTTTAAAGTTTTTTCTTCGCTTACAAACTTAGCATAAACAACAGATATGGTTTTGGGAAAGCAGGCTATTTTTTATTTTTTATCTATAGCAAGTTTGAACAGGAAACATGCCAGCTCAATATACAGTACCTGCAAAGCTGCATACTTTGGGTACATTTTGCTGTTGTATCAAAAGAAAATATTATAAATGTTACCATACAAATAAAAAAGGTTCAGAAGAACTCAAAAGATTCAAGACAGTTAAGATCTTACTCAGAATATGTTGCTTATTTAGCCATAATTCTTTCTTTTTTACCATACCTCTTCACACTATGAATCTAGCCAGCTGATTACTTACTACTTGTAGGTTTCTGAGCGAACATATTCAAAGACATGAGAGACTCCCAGCTGGAACTGGTCTGCGATGGGGGTGACCCATGGGTTGTTCTCTGCCTTGAACACCTGTTTGGGCCCTGTCAGATCCAGGTTACCTGCAATTATAATGAGACATTGAAGAAAGAATAAAGAACAGTTCTGAAAATATTCCGCTGTAGCTTGTGGCACTGCTTAAGCAGCTCTGGGTACTCATGGGGCTAATTAAATTGTTATAGATTTCTAAGTGTTGAAAAATCTGTCAAGAAATATAAAAGAAAATTTAGGCCTGTACTGCACAGCTAATGTCATGCTTTGCAAATTATAATATTTATTCATTCAAACATTAACACTTTCTTTAAAGTGGTGGGTAACAGAAGAAACTTTGGTGAAGTGGTGAAGTTGATGTTAATGGTACAGTCCCTCCTGTCTACTAAGAGTCATGGAGCTGCAACCACAAAGAAATATAATAAATATTATGATTGCTTGCAATTAAAAGGTCAAACCATCAAGAGGTGCATCAATCACTAGAGACCATGCCTTACTGTCAAACAAGTAGGTGAGAATATAACAGTCAGACTGCATTCAGTGGGAATCATGGCATGCAACATTGACAGGTTAGGCGTAAGAAAGCCAACTGTGGCAAATGTTTACAAGTTTACAGCATAACAAGTGTGCAATCATTTGTGCTTAACCACATAACTGTAAGCCTGGCCAGGCAACTGTCAATTTCAACCTTTCATCTTCTATATTACAGTTTCTTATCCGACTCAACCTTTCCTACAGAGCTTTATTGTGTTGCTTCAACTGTTCCCAAAGACCTTCACACCACCTCCTAACGTTATAGCTGATAACTTTAAAAAGGGTGGATTCGTTGCTCACCAGACGACTTCAGTTTGGTAGAGAAACTTTAATGATATGGAGGGTTTGTTCTTATCAGGTTTCTGACAGAGGAAATCAATACAATTGTTTTAAAGGTTTTAAACTTTGTTTACTTCACAAAATGAATAGATACTTTCTAGTATAGATATTTTTTTATTTTTCTTGTGTCATTTTGCACAATAGTTATCCAGACACTCCTAACTCACCAGTCCCTGAAGGCCTTTGTTCTGAAGGCCAAACCAGATGAGGTAAAACGTACCCTAAATCTATTGATCTATTGATCCAGTTATGATAATTTAACACACTGAGGCACTCAAGTAATACTGTACAACAATCAGCTCAACTAATAAGATTTAGTTCCTGGGACCTTATATACATACAAAACCAACTCATTCTCTTGCCATAGTGTATTTTCAACACAGAATAGTTTAAGAACATATGAAAGGTTACTTAATAGTTAATAGTTAAAATATCCAAAGATTTCATCTAGCCATTTCTTGACAGAAAGGTATCAGATTCAATATGTCTGGGTAACTTGTTGCCATACTCAACCATTTGTGTAAAGAAGTGCTTTCTGTTCTAAGTTCTAAATGCACTTCCACTTGTGACATCTGATTTGTGTTTCACTTTTCATTCTAAAGAAATCCAATAGGTTGACTTGGTCATTGTCTTTGAGGATTTAAATACTTATATCAGGTTCCTCATCAGACGTCTTGGCTCAAGATTTAGTTCTTTCTGCCTGTCAGAGTAGGACATTAATTTAGGCCAAGAATGTATCTTTGTTTGCTATCCTCTGGACCGAGTCCGGGACAGCTATAATCTATAATGTGGTGACCAAGTTTGCATTGTGTGTTATTGTATAACAACATCCATTGATTTATTTTCTACACTTTTCCTTTTAATTTGTTTAACTATGAACTTCAGAATTATTTATATGGATGGAGTTTAAAAAAAGGGAGAGGAAGAAAAATCTTTAAAAAGCAGTTTATAGCCAGCTGTCTAGCACGCGCCTTTTGAAAAGGGACACTTCACCTTATGAAAAATACTATGCAGGGGCTGTCACAGAACTGGGAAAAACCACTGACAAGCTACATTGGAATCAAGTCGATCAAGAAGTCCCAGCACCTCCAGCAGTACCCCGCTCTCTTCCCGTCAGCTCAATGAGGTGTGTTCTATTAAACAATGTGCTGAGGGTGTTTGACCTCTTGTGTCAGTCAGACAGCTATAGTCCTAACTGCCTTACGCTTCACTGCTCCTTGTTAGAAGTCTCCCACCCATCCCTGTCATTAGAGAGCTGAGCATTGCTGCTGTTCTAACAAGGATCATGCAGCTGGCAGGAGGATTAAATAACGTGACGAAGGGAACCTAACAAGCTAAAAGAACTGATGCTTCCAACTGCCGCTGATGGCTCTCTAGGCCCCAGCTGCTCCAGGCTTGGCTGCCAGGGAAAGGCTAGCGATGCAGCATGTGCTGCACATGCATTACAGTCACCCAAATGAGCAGAGGATGTGCCATTCTTCAGATTACTTTCCATCCCTTACCTGAGCCGCACGGTTGGTCCTTTCACATAAGTCAAAGCAACAATTAAAGTGCAGTAACTGTCACAAACTGTAAAAATTATAATATAGCTGCATTATAGCTATTATTTCTTTATCATTCAATACAAATATCTATTAGACACATTGCCTTTTTCTATACTTTTTACTTCAGCAAAATTCAAAATAGGCAGCTGCTTATTATGTTTTAAAGGTACATATATATATTCAAGAAGACAGCTACATGAAAAACTGACTTTTCTGTGTGATATTACACAATTCACAAGTGCCACAACTTTGTGAAACCCATCTCCAGCAGATGTACACTAAACTCTGTTGCTATATGCTTCAGGGCTTGGAAGTTTTAGTTTCTTGGTTAACTCATATAAATAAATAAACTTTAAACACAAGAATACAGACAATGATGTTTCGAAAGCAATGTCTTGATGGAAATGCTGTCAAAAAGTGCTAAAACTCCAATGACTTTTCAAACAAGCTTTCTAGCATATACTGTACAGCTCAGCACAGGTGATTTCTTTTTTCCAGCACTGTGAAGAGATGGTCAAAGATCCCAGAGACATGATTTGATGTAGAAAAGCAGGGACAGCACAAGTCTCTAAGAGACAAGAAGTAAAGTGAAAAAAAGATCTGAACAGACAGCAGTAGAATCTGCATATGGCTCAGTTTTTGTCACGCTGCAAAAATCAAACATAGGATAAGGAGTAAAAAAAGATAATTTGACCTCTGTTTTTTACATGGTTTTCCCTGTTTACTTAAACATAGGATCCAAAAGTACACTGGAACTATCGGTACAGTGATTCAATAGTGAAATAAATACATCATACATACGAAAACAATCATTCAAGAATGCAAAAGCATCCACTCCTTAACCTTATCTACAGTGTCTGAAGAAAACTGATAAAAAAGCACAAAATATAATCACATTTAAAACACTCAACTGAGTGTGATTTATTGCTAAAGTTAGAATCAAAATGTAGCCTTTTCCATATGCAGTGGATCACCAAGCACCCTTTTTTAGACACAGTTTCTTGAAATTTTGTTACAGCTTTACAGTAGGTGACTAGGAAGTGTCTCAAAGGGTTTAAAGTGTGTGGCCTTCCAGCAGTCCAGAAACACACCATATAAGGTCGCATTAGGACTGCAGAAAAAAGGAGAGAGAAAAAGACAGTAAAGAGAGAGGAAGGAGGAGGACGAGAGGAGAGAAAAGACAAGAACAGAGAACAGGAAAGGAGAGACGAGAGGAGTCCAGAGGAGTTGGAACTTGAAGCTTGCACCAGGTGAGAGACTTCATGATGATCCAAACAAAACCTGACTGAAGCCCAGTATTTGAACCTTGCTAGAGAGAGCTTGGTCAAAGCTTACATCACCTCTTCACTGCCTGACACCCTAGACCCACTACAATTTGTGTATTGTCAGAACAGGTCAACAGAGGATGCTATTGCCACTGCCCTCTCACACTTGGATAAGAAAGGAACATATGTGAGAATGCTGTATGTTGATTACAGCTCAGCATAGTGCTCATACCATAGTGTCCTCAAAGCTTGTCATCAAGCTCCAGGACCTGGGACTGAACACCTCCCTTTTTAATTGGATCCTGGACTTCTTGATGGAACATCCGCAGATGGTGAGGGTGGGAACCAACATATCTTCTACCCTGACTCTAAATACTGCTTAGCCCTGTCCTCTACTCCTTATCTACCCATGATTATGTCATCAGATATAACTCAAACTCTGTCATTAAGTTGGCAGATGATACAACAGTCATCAGCCTGATCACAGATGGTGAAGAGTCTGCGTACAGGGAGGAGGTTGAAACCCTGGCAGTATGGTGAACAACCTATCTCTGACCATCAGTAAGACTAATGATTGTGGATTATAGGAAACACCAGGAAGGAGATCACACACCTATTTATATCAATGGGACTTCAGTGGAGAGGGTGAGCAGTTTTAAGTTCCTGGGAGTTAACAGAGGACTTAACCTGGATCCAGCACACCAACATCGTGGTCAAAACAGCACAACAGTGCCTATTCTTTCTCCGCAGGCTAAAGAAATTTGGCATGCAATCACATATTCAGGCCAGCTTCTACAGGTGCACTACTGAGAGTGTCCTGACCTGCTGCATCACTGCCTGGTCCGCCCGGGATCCCAAAGTACTGCAGAGGGTGGTGAAATCAGCGCTGTTCTTTGCCGGCTGTGAGCTACCAAACATCCACGATATCTACTCAGCTAGATGTCTTAAGAAGTCCAGGTCCATTCTCAAGGACCCCAGTCATCCCAGTCATAAACTGTTTTCTCTTCTACTGTCCGGTAAACGCTATCGAAGCATTCGGTCAAAGTCCAACAGACTACGGAACAGCTTCTACCTCCAGTCAATAAGACTGCTAAATAGCCAAGCTGCAGTTCCTTCAGCAAATCACCATAATGGCTACATGGACATACAGTTTCTATTGTATTCTGCATACTGCACTACTTGGACATACAGTGGTGTGAAAAAGTGTTTGCCCCCTTCCTGATTTCTTATTTTTTTGCATGTTTGTCACACTGAAATGTTTCAGATCATCATACAAATTGAAATATTAGACAAAGATAACACAAGTAAACACAAAATGCAGTTTTCAAAATAAGGTTTTTATTATTAAGGGAAAAATAAAATCCAAACCTACATGGCCCTGTGTGAAAAAGTGATTGCCCCCCGCCCCCCTGTAAAAACATAAATCAACTGTGGTTTATCACATCTTTGGAAAGCTGAGTTCAATTTCTCTAGCCACACCCAGGCCTGATTACTGCCACACCTGTTCTCAATCAAGAAATCACTTAAATAGGACCTGCCTGACAAAGTGAAGTAGACCAAAAGATCCTCAAAAGCTAGACATCATGCTGCAATCCAAAGAAATTCAGGAACAAATGAGAAACAGAGTAATTGAGATTTATCAGTCTGGAAAAGGTTATAAAGCCATTTCTAAAGCTTTGGGACTCCAGTGAACCACAGTGAGAGCCATTATCCACAAATGGCAAAAACATGGAACAGTGGTGAACCTTCCCAGGAGTGGCCGGCCGACCAAAATTACCCCAAGAGCGCAGCGATGACTCTTCCAATAGTTCACAAAAAAACCCACAACAACATCCAGCCAGCAGCCATATCACCCTGCAACTCACAACTGGCAACCCACGGAAGCTAAGCAGGTGTGAGCCTGGTCAGTACAGGGATGGGAGACCTCCTGGGAAAAACTGAGGCAATTGCTGGAAGAGGTGTTAGTGGGGCCAGCAGGGGGCGCTCACCCTGCGGTCCATGTGGGTCCTAATGCCCCAGTATAGTGACGGGGACACTATACTGTAAATAGGTGCCGTCCTTCGGATGAGATGTAAAACCGAGGTCCTGACTCTCTGTGGTCATTAAAAATCCCAGGGTGTTTCTTGAAAAGAGTAGGGGTGTAACCCGGGTGTCCTGGCCTTACCAATCATGGCCTCCTAATAATCCCCATCTATGAATTGGCTACATTACTCTACTCTCCTCCCCACTGATAGCTGATGTGTGGTGAGCATTCTGGCGCACTATGGCTGCCGTCGCATCATCCAGGTGGATGCTGCACATTGGTGGTGGTGGAGGGGAGTCCCCATTACCTGTAAAGTGCTTTGAGTGGAGTGTCCAGAAAATATATATAAGTGTAAACAATTATTAATTAAAAATTATTATTATCCAAAGAACTGCAGGCTTCACTTGCTTCAGTTAAGGTCAGTGTTCATGGCTCCACCATTCATGGGCAAAAGTGGCCTGCATGGCAGAGACGAAAACCACTGCTGAGCAAAAAGAACATAAAGGCTCGTCTCAGTTTTGCCAGAAAACATCTTGATGATCTCCAAGACTTTTGGGAAAATACTCTGTGGACTGATGAGTCAAAAGATGAACTTTTTGGAAGGTGTGTGTCCCATTACATCTGGCGTAAAAGTAACACAGCATTTCAGAAAAGGAACATCATACCAACAGTAAAATATGGTGGTGGTAGTGTGATGGTCTGGGGCTGTTTTGCTGCTTCAGGACCTGGAAGACTTGCTGTGGTAAATGGAACCATGAATTCTGCTGTCTACCAAAACATACTGAAGGAGAATGTCCGGCCATCTGTTCGTGACCTCAAGCTGAAACGCACTTGGGTTCTGCAGCAGGACAATTATCCAAAACACACCAGCAAGTCCACCTCTGAATGGCTTAAGAAAAACAAAATGAAGACTTTGGAGTGGCCTAGTCAAAGTCCTGACCTGAATCCGATTGAGATGCTGTGGCATGACCTTAAAAAAGCGGTTAAGGCTCGAAAACCCTCCAATGTGGCTGAATTGGCTGAATTGAAGAAAAACAATAGACAATTTTGAATCTTCCTGCTGCAAAGATGAGTGGGCCAAAATTCTTCCACAGCGCTGAAAAAGACTCATTGCCAGTTATCGCAAACGCTTGATTGCAGTTGTTGCTGCTAAGGGTGGCCCAACCAGTTATAAGTTTTAGGGGGCAATCACTTTTTCACACAGGGCCATGTAGGTTTGGATTTTTTTTTCCCATAATAATAAAAACCTTCATTTAAAAACTGCATTTTGTGTTTACTTGTGTTATCTTTGTTTTGTTGTCTGTAGCACAGTGTTTGTCTTGTCTTTGCTAATAAATACTTGTTTAACGAAATGTGTCTGTATTATCACTCTTCTCACCAAAGCTGTGACAGAAAATAAAGAATTCACGTGCCTATAATTCTAAAAACTGCTAGGGTTGGTATTCTGGAGAAATATTCTGAATATGATTAATTACTGAAATGCTTGTTCATTTCAGGATTTTCACCATTTTCGTAAATCCCCCCCCCCCCCCCATTTGCAACACTATACATTTTGTTCATCAATATATTTACTGCCAGTCCATTTCATTGTAAAAAGCAGTACTGTAGGCGTTCCTTTTAAGTTATTACTTTAAGAGAAAGGATGTTAATACCTATGTCTGCAACTGTACGCTCACAGGGCTTCTGTGCCACCTTTCCTCACTGAAGTTCACTGGATTCGATTTGAATCTGTCGAAACTAATGAAGAACAAGTGAAGAAAAAAAGACTAAAGCGGACTCTGCGCACTGTTCCACTGCTGCTGCTTAAGAAAGTTGGGACAGGTAATAAATCTGACATGCACTTTAAAGATTCAATGTTTAAAACATGTATAATAACAAGTTAAAGCTGTTCAAACAGAATACAAGATGAAGTCCTGGATGGGTTTGAGCTGGTGTCCTGTGACTTGCCAGGGACCTGTAAGTATGCTGTATTATGTGCCTCATATTTGTGTTCTTTGGACAATGGGATCTTTTATGGTATCTTGTGGTTGTGATGCACAAGAGGTGGATCTAACACAATCTAAGAAGAAAAACAATAGACAATTTTGAATCTTCCTGCTACAAATCGGCCACAGTATATTGACATCCAAAGTCCAAAGTCAAACCGTTACATGAAAAATGTTTTTTATGAGTTTACTTTAAATGATATAGCGGCTTTTTGATTCACGATAAACAATTATTTGCATACTAAACCTTTTTCAATACCTTCATTTTAATTTATTATTGATTGTTCAATGGGATTATTCACACAGATATACTTGTCATCTACAATCTGAACTAATTCAACATTCAGTACTTATATAAAGCCATTACAATTTCTCCATCATGAGGGTCAAAACGAAAAAAATGTATGGCTGACTACATGCCTTCATTCACACCCATTGAATATGGCCCCTGAGTAGTTATTTTAACAAAACCCCTTTACCACAGTGTTTAAAATAAAGTCCATAGCAGCGTATACAGTATCTCATCAGGCTAGAGTCCATACTACTTATCATGGAATTAAGAGGATTGTAGAGCACAACTAATTTCTTTGGATAGGACACTGGTCCATAGCAGGGACTACTCCCTACTTATATAGCCAGGTGGACTGGAGCAGCTGGGTTACAGTACCTAGCTCATGAGTACAAAAACAGTGGAGACTTGAACCCACAACCTGCCAGTAAGCAGCCCAGAGACTTGCCCTCAATATGCTGCCCCCTCCACTACAATGTTGACTTTAAAATAAAGTAAACCTAGCACTAACCATTCTCCATCTCAAGCTGTGGGCTCTGAGCAGAAATACATAACAAACATGAAAAAAGAGCTGCTTCTTCCCCTACATCAGAATTTGAATAAGTGTTTTGAAATAATCATTCAGCCTGAACTGCACTGCTGTGCAGAGCCCTGGTTCCTAATGTCTCCAATTCAAGGGGGGTGCTTGCTCCAATTCTGCAAGAGATCACTATGGGGGGAGGGGGATGGCAGCACCAGTTCTGCACACACGAGCACTCTCAAGACATTTATCAGGGTCCTTTATTATCCAGGCTCCCAGGGACCATAGAATGCACAGTTATCAACATTGGATTATCTCTACACATTTTTCACATCATTTTTCCTACTGTAAAATACCTGGCCAGGTGCTAGCAGTTTAAGAGGTAAATCTTTGCTCTGGATTTACTTTTAGGCGATAAAATTGTGACACAGTTAGTCCAAGTCTTTATAGCAAGGTGCCAAATGTTTAAGTTCTACAGAACACTTACCCAGTTCGGGGGGGAGAACAGTGAGTCGGTTGCCTTGAATGTGGAGCTCCTTGAGCTGAGTCAGTTCCCCAATCTCCTTGGGCAGGGAAATCAGGTCATTATCCCTAAGGCTGAGCTGGAAAGAGGATCCCTTTTAATTTATGTACAGAAAAGCACACATGGAACAAAAGACATCAAACTGGCACAGGTCCAAACAAAATAAATGGTACCCTTATCAGTGCTAGATGTGGTGTTCACAATATACAGTAGTACATTAATGCACAGGAAATCATGGACTAAACCATGAAAAAAGGTTGCTGTATCACGGCCCTAGTGGGCTAAAACCATGGGAAACACGCAAAACTGCAATAAGAATTTAAAACAAAGTTCGTTAACCAGTATAGCTGGAAACATCAGTAAGATACCCAGGGAGTAAGGATGAGACTGATGAGACTGGCATGGAATGGTATCAATATACAAAATTTAGACAATGCTCTGAAATCGAGAGATTTTGTACATAAGTACGTATCACCACTCTTCGCTTCTCAACAAATCTTAAATTAAGCACCAGGAGCTACCTTCTTTTTTAAAGCAGTGAACTAAACCAAAATCCCTTTTCAATTGACTTGATGCAAGGCCTGTAAAAGTCTGGCAAATAAGAAAAAAGTGAATTGATTTTTTAGGAATTTAGATAAATTACTCACTATCTGCAGCTTCGTGAGCTTCCCGATATCTGGAGGTAGGATTTCAAAGTCGTTGTCACTGAGATAGAGTGCACGCAGGGTGGCTGCAAATTAAACAGCAATATATAAACAGGCTAGCTTCAGAGCAGACAGTTTGAGGCTTGATCAATAAAAGGAGTCAGGTTTGATTAATAACCAGGTCTGGTTGAAACACGTCTGACAAACCCAGGGCACCTAACAATAACAAGCAGGTCAAGCTTAGATTTACTGTCTTACTGTGCTGTTGTGGCCAGGATAGCATCCATATACACAGAGCACAGACACAATTAACAATTAACTTTGACAACAGTACAGGCCATCTGAGGCCTGACATTTAAATTAGGGCTGTCACAGCTTTTTACATCTTATAGCTTGTATCAACTAAAATACACCCAGAAACGCAGTGTTTAAATGCAAATTTATATCTAAATGCATGTAGAGGAAGACTAAAAATATTAAGCTCTGTAAAGTTAGTACCCCTGCAAAAAGCATAATGACAGTCAATGTATTTGTTTTGCCATGTTTGTGCAAAAGTAGCGTTTGTTCTGCTCTCCTTCCCGAGATGCAGCGAATTTTTTCTGGGTGTCTTCACTCAGCCTTTCTATAATGGCTCAGGAGATCCAAACCAGTCTCATTAGCTTGTACCAGTTTATGTTGTTAAAGGTATCATTTGTGTTGCTTTCCTTCCCAAGATATAGTGTCTTCTATTCCAGGGAGTGATGTCACTCACCCCGTGAAGTTGCCTCCCCCTGCAAACAGCACAAATATCTAATATTTAATCTTCTGTAGTCACAGCCTGTTTTACTGGTTTGATACAGTGCATTTAGGAATGTGCTCAATAATGCCTGAATCTCCTGATCAATCGTCTTTTCCTCTAGGTCCGTGATTTTTAAACTGCAGAGCGCCCCCAGGTGGTACGCCAGATGACCCTGGAAATTTGTTGTGTGCACTGAAAAATTGGGACGGGTTTCATATTCTCTATTTGAATAAAACTAGTTTCTGTGTCAAATACGCAGCCTACGTAATATGATACAGCATATGCGCCAATACTTGAGTGGACACAATAGCTACGATGTAATTCTCTACTAGTGTATAGGAATGCGTGCTACGAACGTAAGTGGCCAATTATATTTAAAAAAAGTTATCTCCAGCAAATGGGGAGGTAGGAGAATGTGCATGGTTTTGGAACACTGGCAATCTTGTGAGCACAGAAAAGGGTGATAGATAACAGAAAAATATTTATGGACTGTTCTCGGTTAATTTGAGAAAAATGCACTGAGCTTCAAAGTTTCACTCCCATGCGCATTAAATAAAAACTTCTTTTAACTTCTGAGACAGACTCCTGAAATAGAAAAAGGTAAAAATGCAAGCTTGCAGATTGCTAAAGCAGGTAAGCCCCACATTATTTGTGAAGAACTTTGTTTACCATTGGCAAAAGAGCCGACACGTATTATATGTGGAGAAAAAGATGCTAAACAGCTCAACCTGCTGCCCCCTTAGAAAGACACACTCGTAGAATTATTGATATGGCTGATGATATCAAAAGTATGCTGATAAAGTGCGTTACGATGAGCAGTTGCTTTTCACTGCAATTAGATGAGTCTGTAGATGTCATTGATTTGGTCAATTTTCTACGTGAGATACGAGTTTGAGGACATGTCCCACGAGGACTTTCTGTTCTGTAAGCCGCTACCAACAAGAACTACAGGATAGCACATATTTCAGCTTCTGAATGAATTTATCGAGGAGAATGGCATCAACTGGATAAAACGCGTTGGAGTTTGTACAGACGGTGCTAGGGCGATGACAAGCCGACACAGCGGTGTAGTTGCACGAATTAGAGAGGTTGCTCCAGATATTAAGTGGACGCACTGCAGCATCCACTGCGAGGCCTTGGCAGTCAAGAAAATGCCTGAGGATTTAAAATCTGTTAGACTCTGTTGTGAACTGTATCAAGGCTCGAACAATGAATTCACATCTGCTTTGCTCGACAAAACAGGCTCACCCCTCTCAATGAAATGGTAAGTGCTTTTTTATTGTTTTTTTTTTAATTGTTGCTGTTCCCATTATTATTATATTTATTATATGTGTGTGTGTGTTTATGCACGTGCGTGCATGCATTCATGTTGGTCATTGAGATTTTCTGTGGTTCCTATGAGAAGATGACTTGTAGGTAGTACCTGGATGCTTTGGTTTGATCAGGGGTGGTACTTGGTCCAAAAAGTTTGAGAACCACTGCTCTAGGCCATTAGAATGACTTGTTAGTCATACAACTTGATGGGCTGTCACTGTCTTTGGGCTGGTGTACAATTGATGTACAGTATAATTCGGTTGTGGGGGGTTGTTGCCTCACAGCAAATGCACTGATAGAGGACAGCATATTCCACTACAGTACTGCTGTAAGCGAACCTTCCCAAAGAGTCTCTTCTGATCCTCACATCGACAATGTACGAGGACAGCCCTTAATAGATCTGTGGCAGCTCATGTCTGTTTTTGTTCATCTCCGTGTCATGACTGCTCCTGTTTGAAGTGATTGGTTTGTGGTAGAGAGGGGATTGTCTACTTATATGAGTTTCCCTGTGTGCTGGTGAAGTGTGCATATTTGTACGTGGTACAGATCAGGTCATTTCCTAGGTCCTGGAAATGTACTCAACAAGGATTCTGTAGTATGAATATGAACTGCAGGGACACCAAATTAATTTTATTTGGATATTTTGTTTTGGATATCTAATCTCTAGTATCACAGAAAACAGAGTTTATGTTTCTCTGGTTTCTGAGATATTAGAAATTGTTTTTCAGGGGAGTGAGGTTACTCCCCAAATCTATATTCCCATAGAATATTCCAACCTTTGATAACAAGACAAGTATTTATATTGTTATACTATTGTTAACTAATACATTACTAATAACCATTCAGTAGTAACTGCAAATATGTTTAATCCATTTTATTTTATTATGAGTAAACTTGGGACTGTTCCAGTTCATTTTTTTTTCTTCACACAAAATACTTTAATAAAAAATTGAACATTGAAAGGGAATTGTTTTATGTTAGCCAATGGTGATGCCTTCAATTGCCTTCTTGGTCTGTCCAGGGGTTGAGCATTTTCTACATTTTCTGCATGTGTAAATTAAACTTTTCTTATCTTCTTATAAATAAATGTTGGTGGAGCGTGAAATGCTCAGTTTCTGAAAAATATTTAGCAGATTTTAATACTTTGTAGACATGCAAATAGTTTTAAAAGATGAGAAACATTTAGATTTTGGGGGCCAAAATTCCCCCCAATCCGATGTGTAGAACTGATAAGCAACTACAGAAAACATTTGGCTGAGGTCATTGCCGCTAAAGAAGGTTTGTATTCTTCTTCCAGCACAGACAGTAAATGTTTTAACAAGGTGTTCAATATAGACATGAAAAAGTACATCTGTTTGTGTGTTATTTGTTTAATCAGATTGTGCTCATCTATTATTATGACAGAGATGAGAATCAGATCACATTTTAGGAGCAATAACTGCAGGAATACATATAATTCCAAAGGGTTCACAAACTTCGCCTCACCACTGTACCTGCAGATTGTGTGAGTGCAATTCAGAGGGGGGGATGGGCAGAATAAAAGAATACCACAGGATATCTGCACATAACCAGGTGCATCCCTTCATCACTGCAGTGTACCCATCTGCGAATGGGCTTTTCAGCAGGATAAATCTCCATTCCACAAGGCTAGGAAAATCCTGGAAAGGTTCCAGGAAAATTATATTGAATTCAGCTTAATGCAGTGGCTTCCCCTGTCAAGTGATCTTAATCTAAGTGAATATTTTTGGGATTTTTTTAGGTTAGGTCAAAATTTAAGTATAAGGGATATTAGTTTATTGAAGCTATAATGGTTAACAAATTGACGGGGATAATAAACAGTACACATATGCCAGATTACTTTGGCATCTCTCAAAATGGAACTGTCTAAAAGAGAAGGGCTGGTTGCGATCTCATTCAAGACAGTACAGCTCAAGACTAAAGGATGTTCATCTCTGATTAATAAGTAAAAGATCTGGAATGTAATTTTTCAGTTAATATGCAAAACATCCTCTAGTTTATGGTTAATCTCTTGATGTTAAGAATAAACGCTCTCCATTTTTCATACCACCTTCAGTGAATATGCAATGTGATATTTCTGCAGGTTTGTTCCTTTGATTACTTTGTACTAAATGTGTTCATTAATCAGTTGATTTTAACACCTCTCAGCATCATAAGCAATGTCAGTGCACAGTAGTTAGGAGACTATCATACATCCTTGATAAATTGCGAGCCAAGAAGATAAAGGCTGAATTATTTTGATTACATTTGCATTGAGGTTACTCTAGTAGTACTGCATTCCATTAAGGGTGTTGATACTGAACTCAAGAAACAGTTATTTTTTAAACAACTACCTTCCATTTAATGGCAGTTATTAGATCATATATGGATATCAGAAGCACAATATTGGCTCATTAGAATATTTGACACAGGAAAAAGGAAATGCTTATCAGAGTAAATCCAAGTTAGTGCATCAAAAAGTACACAAACATCCTTTTGTATTTCTGTCACCAAAGCTTGAGTCAAAACCTCACAGTAATCTGTAGTTATAATACCTTTTAATGTGACAACGCACCAGGTACCTGACTGAAATTAGTGAATAGTATATTCCCTGCTTCCGAACAGTCATTGTAACTTTTTTCCATATACAGTACATAGACATCCTGCCTTGCCACAACTGTGAAAATGCAAAAAACCTGGAGCAGGCACAAACATGTTTGTCTTCATGTGTTTTATAAGGGTCGGAAACAGATGCTAATGTGGGTCAACTAATAAACACTTATTTTCGGGGAGGGGGCAGGTGAGTGTTTTAGTATTGCAGTAAATCTGGAAGGTTACATTTGTGCTTGAAATAACACATTTGTGAATCATGAAGCAATGAAATCTGCATCACATACAAATGTGACCAAGGTAAACATTTAACAGTACACACCAGAGGGTGCTTTATCACTGTGATCACCACCTACCGTCATTTGGTATATACTGTACAGTATGTTCATTGCTCCAGTACAGATAATTCACTAAATACAAAAGCACCCCATATTACAGTTTACATGTCTATTAGTGAGAGTATATTGATCTGCACTGGTGTATCCATGTACTTGTTTTAGTTTACTTGGATATAAAAATCATCCCCAAGTGTCAAAGGGTGTGATACTAAACTAGCACTGGAGGAAAAGTTTAAGTGTTTACTCACTAGACCAATGTAATGTTAAAATATACGAGTCTTAATGAATGTCTACAGGCAGCCGTAACTGAAGCCACACTGCTCGCACTGTACTGGGATTGTGAGCAGCACGGAGAACTACTTCTACTTACTGAGATAGAAGAAATTTCCTGGCAGTGAAGACTCATTCAAGTTGTTGTACGTCAGGTCCAGGACTTCCAGCGCAGGCAGGGAACCGAAGCCTCGTGGCAGAGTGCTCAGCCTGTTCATACTAATTACAGGGGTCAAAGCTTAGAGGGACGTGTGTTTTTGGTTGTTCTGATGTTGCTTCTTTACTCTTTACAATTTGAAATAAGTTATTTAAATATAAAATAATTTCACATCATTACTGCGCTGAACTGACTTAAAATGAAGTTCAAAGATGAGAGTATATCATATGTCGTGGAACTGTTTGAGAAAACTCTAGGATAGTTTAACTTTTTTTTCCCCACTGAAGTGATGTTATATAGACTGGTGATAATAACCAGTTTCTCTTTCTTGCTGCTATTATGTTATAAGGTGTATTCTATACAGGCTAGAATTCTATTTGAGTCGGTCATGTGGAACGCACTCAATTTTATGATCTTAAAGTACTATTAAGCATTTAAAAGAAAACTAATAATCACTTTCTTGAAAATGTGTTCTTCCTGATTCAATCACAGCTAAAAAAATTGAATCAGACAGAGGTTTCTAAAAGTATGCTGCTCAATTTCGTTATTAGGAAAAATATAACCAACCTGTTTGACTCAGAATTTGCATTAAAAAAGCAATTACATACAGTGGGAAAGGTTTTGACAAATATGATCAAGCAGACATTCTCAACGGATTACAGTGCTATGAATACCATAGCAAAGCTTATGGTTTAAGATTATGGCCCAAAATGGCATATCTGACAGCAAATCAATGAAATATGTTATTTATTCTGAAAGATACTTTTAAGATTGAAGATTGTACAATTTAGAAAGAAGAAAAAAGCCCTAATCCTAAATGACATTGTACTACATCCTTTGTCTCAAACCTCTCAGCCTTTTAAGTGTACTCCAAGGCATTCAGTTACACTATTACCCATTTGAAGGAAGGAAAGAAGTTACCTTTTTTTTCCAAGTACAGGAAAGAACCAACAATGCTATGTACTTGATAACGTTTTCCATCTAAATGTTCCCTTAATGGAACTGTATTGAGAAAACAGTTTTAAACTTTTTATTTTAAATCCAATTATATTCATGTGTTTCGCCCAGATGTGAAAAGAGTAAAGAATTACTGGGGTAACAGAAAAGGCTCTGGTTGTAGAATATTATACTACATCACAGACACTGTAAATATCTCACTATTCCTATGAAACAAACTGGCACTTTATGATGTAGCACAATACTTACAGCTTCATATCCAGAAACAATTATCATTAAAAGTGTTTTAAAAAATCTGTAACTGTCAGCATGAACAGGCAAAAGAAAACATTTCAGTTCTACAATGATTCACATCACTCACATTTACCCTCAGATACATGAAAAAGCAAAAGAAAAAATGCTTGAAATCTAAAATTCAAAATTCAAATTGTTTCATGAGCCTTCTACTTATTGTCAATTATTTTCATATTTCTTTCAATATACTTTCAAACATACTTCAAATGCAGACTGAAGACCTATTACTTCAGCCTAGTGTACTCACATCTTACATTACAGCCTGCTGCAACCATGGCTGCTGGTGCTGCTGTACATGCCATTGTGTGTCTCTGTGTTGGCCCATCAGGGAGATACCTCTGTTCTGACCAAACTATCCTATTCTCCTCCCCACATATCCGGATGATGCCCGGGCTGGGCACCATCCGAGTTGGATGCTGCATCACTGCCATGGATCCAAGAGGGACATCTTTGATATACAGTAGCTATCGTTTAGGAGGATTTTGCTGGTCTACAGAGATCTGCATGGAGTACTGACATACAGAAGACATGATGGATGGATTAATACCCTCATTCATTTATTTATTTTTTTAATTGTATAATGTTAGCATTCCTAAAGGGGTTGGGCAGCCAGTTGACCTTGAACCCCTAGGGTTTTTTTTCTTCTCCTTACTAAGGAGTTCTTGGTTCCTCTCCTCCATTGTCTTCTGGTCTTTTCTGTTCTATTCACAACATGTATGGTTACATGCATTGTTAAGCACCTTGGGGCAATCTTGTTGTGAAAGATGCTATATAAAAATATACTGAATTGAATTGAAATAAAATTGGAAAAATCACTTCCAACATACAGCAAAGTTACTTCTCAGAGGTACTTCTATAGAGCTTTTTTGACCTGTCCTCCTGGACTGTGATGGAGCCAGCAGCACTGAATTCTTTAATGTCATTGTGGGGTCAAAGTAGGGTTGGGCGATTTGGCCAAAAACATTATCACGATAAAAATTTTGTATCAGTCGATATAGATATTTATCGCGATAAATGTCAAATTATTATTTCTTTCAAGTTTAAAGGCAGATTTTTTCTCCTGAGTGAAAGTTGAAGAAACCAGACAGTTAATTGGTAAATTAAACACCTCTTTATTTTAAGAACACAACAAACAGTTTCCAAACAGCAGAAACATTAAACAAATCTGTTAGCTGCCTGGTCTGCAACACGCACCCGCCCTCGCTCAGTATTTTGTGCGCGTGCACATATCATGCGCAAAGCATAAACATATATATCAAACATTTATCAAACTTTTGTTAAAATTAAATCGAGGAAAATTATATCGCGATAATTATCGTTAGCGAATTATCGCCCATCTCTAGGTCAAGGTAATGAAGTAGCTTATCAGTTGGGTGCACCATTCAAAGACAGTTGTTAATTAATTTAAATTTATTTCTGCCTTGTTCAAAAACGATCATGGAGCCAAACAGTTTTGTTATAGCGCTAAAAACTGTATGTGTCTAATGTGATTAGACATTAGACTGACCTGACCTGTAACCAGGTACAGAACATCAGTGTAGTACTTAGTCCCTTTTTACTTATACAGCACACATTTTTACTTAAGGGAGGAATAATAATCCATTATTAAAAAATCCAGAAGCGCAGTTGATTAACTTGAACCTACATTGTATATTTGCCAAAAATAATGTAATCTTAAAATTGGATTAAAAAATCATCTAATTATACTTTTAATCATGAATGCCAACACCAGCTTTCACTGGTAGGTTTTCCGGTATAATATTTGACAGGTTAATGTTCAGCTACTCTCTAGCAACCGTGTCAGATGGTCTTTGTGCATCCCCTTATAACCCATTTTCAACTCACCTGCAGAAAGAAAACTAAAGAGTGTAAAGGTTGTGTTGTGTGCTGTGAGAACTCACCCCAGGTTGAGGTGCTTGAGTTTCTGAAGACTGCTGATCTGTGTGGGAAGCTCCTCTATTTGGTTGTTGAAGAAATTTAGCACCTCCAAGTTCTTCAGGTCAGCGATGTTTGGTGGAACAGCTGCATTGGAAAAGAAAAAAATCACTTAACGAGACAAATTCCCAGGGGATTAATTTATTTAGTACAATAAGGTACCCAAATTAAGGTTATAAAGGATGTTAGTGAGTCTGTGAAATTTAGCAGGTTGGGAAAAGTACGTAACACCACATAGAACAGAACTATGTGAAAATAATTAAAACAATTGAAAAAGTGGGGACAAAAGCATATATTCATAATTTCTCTTGAAAAGCACGAGAGAATACATTGCTTGAAAAGCACGAGTGAATGCATTGCTTGAAAAGCACGAGAGAATGCATTGTACTAGTAAATTCCTATTTATAGTCTATTGATTTTTGTCATTAAAGGGTTTGCAGTTAAGAATAAATTGGTGTTAACACAAGCATTAACTAAGGTATATAGTTGATTTATTGATCAGTCATGTACAGTACAAGTAATGCTACACTATAATCCACAGCTCCAATTGTATTCATATTTGTATCCTGTCATGGCATTGGTTCATTATATATTAGCTTTTTAAAAAACTATATTGATAGCAAAAAATCTGGGTTCATAATATTAAATTGTCACAAATCCAAATGACCCTGAAAGGAAAAGAAAACTGAGTGCTGTTCATCACCTACGAACTCTTTATATCTTAATTAGCTACAAGAGTGTGCAATTAGAATCTACATAGTGAACAGCTGAATTATCAGTCATTCATAACAGAATGGATCTGACATTTTAATGATGGAAATGTTTACTATGACCAATTTATTTCTCCCCTGACTCAATTCAAGTAAGAGAAAGATCAATCATAACACCTATATCAAATCATTCACTAATCAATGTTTAATGAAAACAGAGAAATAACTTACTAATGTATGACAAGTACGTCACCACTGAAATGAACAGCTTTCTTGTATTTATAAATGTTAAATTAAAAGTTCTGTTCCTTTCACTGAATAATCTCTTGCAAAGAAGCAGTTTTCTTTAATGTGATATTTCAATATCAGTTTTTTAGCTATACTTAAAACTGCTAGTCAGCATAAGTATCTACTGAGCTTGTGATTTCTGCACATCAAGAAAGCTTTCTAACACATAGGAACTCTTAGCATCATTTTTAACACTTCCCACTCTAAATTCAATACAGGAATTATCTTCAAGGAATTCTTGGGAGCAGAAAAACATGGAACAAGTTCACATATCTTAAAGAAACAGTTTAGCTTTTTTGCACATTCACAACAGTAAGGCACAAACCAACAAAAAACAGATTTTGTTCACAGTTGGCACAACTCAATTTTGTCATGATGTTAGCCACTGTGGAAAGACTGACTTTCAAATTAGCAATAAGAGGCTGCAGTCCTGTGATCACAAATAACAGAAACTTTCATTCAGGTAATGAAAACTGATACTGAAAAACAGCACCAATTTAATTTATCCCCTTCTGAGATATAACCAGTTAAAGAGTTTAAGATACTTTGAGACAGGCAAGAAAACCAGCTTTCTTCATTAAATCTGCCATCTGTGTAGCTGTAAGTATATAAGGGTAATGCTCATGAATCAAAATCTGAAATCCAATTTTTGGTGATCATTCCTAGCTCAGGAATGAGATGAGATGTGAAAGCTTTAGATGAGATGTGAAACAGTTAGGTACCTGTTATCACTATAAGCTGTGAGCACTTGCAAAGTGAATATTAAAATGAAAGCAACAGAAATCCAGTCACTGAAAGAACAGAACAAAGAAAAAGCAAGATATCTAGTTGTAACAAAAATAATTATTTGGCTATACTAGGGGGAAAACTGTATAATCAATGAATGAAGCTGCTTGGCCAGAGTCATGGAAATCAGTATCTTAGCTTTAAAGCACTTTGTGCCATTACCTGCTTTAGGTGCCATGATACTGTAGCTGGTGATTAAATATCCTGAAAATGAATTTTCATGAAGAGAGAAAGCAGGCGAGTGACAATATTTGCAAAAGATGGATTGAAGGAATTACAAGGCACCTGTCTGGTGTGATTAACACAGTACTGCAATACTGTTGCAGAATGCAACTTGTGTTGATGCTACAGTCTGAACAAGTATCAGTCACCTTCAATATTAGCTGATCACTGTAGCTCTCAGTTCTAGAGAACACTGTGAAAACACCTACAATACATAAACACGATGAAAGCGAATTTAGATTTGTTGACTTGAATTGCACAAGGCAACTGCAGGAGAAAAAGCAACCTATCCCAGTCGCATCTTCACTCAGAAAAAAAACTGTTAAGAGGAATCTAAAAAGCAGTCCTTAACAATTAATTAATTCATAAACTTGAAATAGACCACAAAGATACTAAAACTATGACTAATACATTAGAAGATATATTCATTTGATTGCTGACCTAATGCATTGATTTTGCCCAGTAGCAAAATGCTTGTGACTTAATCATAATGTTTGTGTCTGGGTTCAAGAAGTTTTATTCCTTCATCCTTTAGCACTAGGTTCTGCACACAAGATGCTGACTATAGATATGGAATGTTAAAACAAGACTTCAGTAATTCTCAATAGGTTTATTGGGAGGATGTTAAATAGATTGATTACAACATTATAAAAACAACTAGAAAACTGCAAGCACTTTCAAAGAGTTCCTAGTAATTCCCTATCCACTTGCTTTAAGAGAGTGAATGGCCTACAAGGGGAAACTACAAAGACACAAACCAAGTTTAGTGTTCACTGACTGAAAAGCTACTTAAGAGCCAGTAGAGAGCTCTGTGAAATTGCCCCCCCTACAAACAGCACAAATGATGAAACCCACCTCATTGTTAGTTTGTGCTGGTTTCTGTGACAAGATAAGATTACTTTAATGGCCATATACAATTTCTTGTATTAGGAATTTGTCTTTTTGCATATCCCAGCTTGCTCTCCATAAGACAGACAGGGAGAAGCTTGGGGCCAGAGTGCAGGGTCAGCCATTTATATTTGGCGCTCCTTTTATATAGGTTATAGCTTGATGACACGTTTTTTTTTACGTCACAGAGTGACATCACAGCCAAAAAAAGACCCTATATTGAACTGTAAAACATCCACCCACCCGACCAGACTCAGAAAACAAATTCAATACATTATGTCCAAGTAGTTCAGTATGCCAAATACCATAAAACACCCATTATGGTGATTTGCTGAAGGAACTGCAGCTGGGCTATTTAGCAGTCTTATTGCCTGGAGGTAGAAGCTGTTCCGTAATATGTTGGACTTTGACCGAATGCTTCGATACTGTTTACCAGATGGTAGAAGTGAAAACAGTGTGTGACTGGGATGACTGGGGTCCTTGAGAATGGACCTGGCCTTCTTAAGACATCTAGCTGAGTAACATCCTGGATGTTTGGTAGCTCACAGCCGGTAATGAGCTGCACTGACTTCACCACCCTCAGCAGTACTTTGGGATCCCGGGCGGAGCAGTTCCCATACCAGGCAGTGATGCTCTCAATAGTGCACCTGTAGAAGCTGGCCTGAATATGTGACGGCATGCCAAACTTCTTTAGCCTGCAGAGAAAGAATAGGTGCTGCTGTGCTGCTTTGACCACGATGTTGGTGTAGTGGGTCCAGGTTAAGTCCTCTGTGATGTTAACTCCCAGGAATCCTGCCAGGGTTTCAACCTCCTCCCTGTACACAGACTTCACCAGTTGTGATCAGGCCGATGACTGTTGTATCATCCATAAACTTAATGACAGAGTTTGAGTTACGCCTGATGACATAATCATGGGTAGATAAGGAGTAGAGGACAGGGCTAAGCAGTATTTAGAGTCAGGGTCGAGGATATGTTGGTTCCCACCCTCACCACCCGCGGAAGTTCTGTCAAGAAATCCAGGATCGAATTACAAAGGGAGGTGTTCAGTCCCAGGTCCTGGAGCTTGATGACAAGCTTGGAGGGTACTATTGTAATGCTGAGCTGTAATTAACAAACTGCATTCTCATATTTGTTCCTTTCTTATCCAGGTATGAGAGGGCAATGGCAATAGCATCCTCTGTTGACCTGTTCTGGTGATACGCCAATTGTAGTGGATCTAGTGTGTCAGGCAGTGAGGAGGCGATGTATGCTTTGACCAACCGCTACGCTCAAAGCACTTCATGATAACTGATGTGAGTGCAACGGGGCAGTAGATATTCAGGCTCTGAATTGACTCTGGGTTTCTTAGGAGCAGGGATAATGGTGGTTTTTATAAAGCAGAAAGGAACTATAGACTGAGCTAGAGAAAGATTGAATATGTCTGAGAAGACGTGCCAGCTGGTGTGCACATCCCTTTAGAACACGGACAGGGATAGCATCAGGAGGCTTGTGTGGATTGATCTTTTTAAAAACCTTACACACATCCGCTCTGGATATGATCAGTGGGTTTCCGCCTCGGTTTTCTGGAATCCTCCTGGCTGGATCTGCGTAACTGACCTCAAACCGAGCATAAAATGAATTTAGTTCATCAGGAAGAGAGGCAGACTGTTGTGTGATATAGCTGGGTTGCGTTTTGTAGTCTGTAATGGTGCGTATACCAATCCACATGTTCTGTGTGTTGCATCCATGATAATATTACTTATTTTACTCTATAGTTGTATTTAACTATTTTGATGGCTTTCCTGAGGTCGTATCTGGATTTTTTGTATCTGTCAATATTGCCAGAATTGAAAACAGCTGTCCTAGCCTTAGGTTTGGCGCATGTCTCACCATTTACCCACGTTTTTTTATTTGGGTATGTGCAAACAGTGATCCTGGATAATGACAGTTTAGTAAAGAACTTATTTGTTCACTGCTGTGAAAGTAAACATTTTTCCCCAATATTGCCGTGGTCTGCATATGTGAGATTGTTGTTTCTTGGATGCGTTATGAACTACCTGTCAACTTTGTACATAGTGCCCCTTAAAAAAAAAAAACTGTTTCTTTTCATACTGACGAATGTGCTTTGTATAAAAAGAGCAACAGTGGTCTTGTTGTTCATAAAGTTGCAAATTCAAGCCTTTTTAAATAAGTGGCTTGACAGATGGATGGAATCTTTACAAATCCCTTGGTGAGCAAGTTTATTTAAGGAGACAGTGAGAAACTGATTACTTCTTCAGATTTTTAAAAAAGGACACTGCTACTAAGTATTAAGATGGGCTTGTTAAAGCCTCTTTGTAAGAATATGCAATGGTTTGTTAATGTTCGCTTTTTAAGGCTACACCTGCAACTCTTCTGATTAAGGTATGATATTAGTGAAAATTTAATTTTGCTATTCACAGAAAAGCGCAGAAGATACTGGTATGAAATGCAAAATCAACTGCCACTCCCCACCCGGTCAAATAGAGAAACAAAATTGCAGAATTGTTACTGTTGCACCAGTAACAGAGCACTTGAACTTGGCAGACAGGGTTACCTACGGTCAAGGTCGCCGTGCGTGGTCACGTGATCGCCCGAAAAAGAAGGTGCGATATCTCGGAAACAAAAACAGCAAAAATGCTACTTTCAACAGTACAAACCGGCCGTTGAAAAGTACCACTAAGAAACGCAGCACTAACGAATGAGAGCAGTTCAGGCCGAGTGATGTCACGACCCCGAAAAAAAGAGGTGCTATATCTCGGAAATGAAAGCAGAACAAATGCCACTTTCAATGGCAAAAACGCAGCACTAATGAATGAGGTGGGTTTCATCGTTTGTGCTGTTTGTAGGGGGGACAACTTCACGGAGCTCAGATAGAGCCATTGGGCACCCTTTACCAAACAGGGTATTATCCAGTGTGGGTATATAGACTATTGCTGCAAACTGTGAGGTGCTATTTTTAAACAGGTCTTGGTGTGATGAAACCTGGCAAGTCTGAAGTCAAACAGCCCAACAGCTCCTACAACCTGCCATGGTCAGACACCATTTAATTTGTGTAGGAGCTCCATTTTGCCATATGTCAGCTGTAGTGCCAGTATCAGACTGGTATGTACCACATTTGGAATTAACTGGCCAACTTTGAACAGAGCTTTGCACAGGAGTCTGCACACCAAATATATGATGACCAGATGTGTGTGAGAAATCACCACAGCAACAAGTAAAGAGCTAATCAGAAGAAGCTTTGGTTGTTCATGAAATCTTTCAAGTGTCAATTCAATATGTCACTGTGGTTCCCAAGACAAAGGCACTTTCAGTTGAAAGAAAAAAACACCATCTTAGAATAATGAGGACTAATAATGTATAAGATTTTAGTAATATGATCACTAGAATACTATTTATCACCTTTATAAATGATCAAGTTTTTTAACAGACAGAAGGTAGTATTATAGGATACTTATGCTGCAGTTATGCAGTTTTTCTATTTTCCATCCTGCTGATAAAAAATATATACCTAAGATGGTTGAATAACAAGTTCAAACAGGTGTTCAAATAGGAGAGATCTTGCTTGACACAGGTACCTAATTTTTATGATAAATTAATGGCTTTTCTGTCCCAGTATACTTTCTTTGCCACAACTGAAGTTGTGTCTGACAGTGTCTTTGAATGTGAAAGGGGAAGTAGTACTACCATTATTTGGAGGCCTAAGGAAAGAACACAGTTTATTTTTAGATTGCCAGTCTTTAAAAAATTGCATTAGGTTAGGAACAACTTTCAATGCTTGAAAATGTAGATATATGAGGAGTCGATTTCGCCAACAGGGTTTAAAATGCTTAACATTTGCCCTAAAAAATTCTATCCAAGGGGCAGCCCTGCCTTGTACCCCATTCTTCTTGGATAAGTTAAGTTTCCACCACCCTTATCAGAAATAAGTGGCTTTCCGATCATGGCTGGATAGATGCCTTTGGCCATCCAATGGCCTTTGGTTTCCAATGGTTTTGTAAAACTGCTCCTCAATTTCTTATCTACTTACAAACACTGTACACTTAAATGTGTTTCATTGTTAAGTGGTTAACTGTGGGAACCATTCCCACAAGGGGAATTATTTTTGTCTTCAGCATTATCGGGAAAACTTTTGTTTCAAATTCCAAGAGACTAAACTATTAACCTTGATGCATATTCAGCAAACAAGTGTGTATTACCTAAGTGTAGCACTTGGGTTAATTAAGCAATCAACAATCAGCTCAGTATTAATAATTTGGAAGATTAAAAGACTATGTAATGTAATGGAATTTAGGTTATAAAGAGACTTTATATCTTTCTATGCTCAAATTCTTTGTCTTGTATATAATTAAATTAAACTATTTAAACAAATTCTCTATTAAGTATGCTATAGTATAGTGTACTTTTTAAGCAGTTATTTAGACTGTGGGCAAAAGACGTATTGCTCTAATCATTTTATATAAATCAAAAATTTACTTTGTAAAAATCTGTGCCTGACTCAAAATGAAATAAAATCTAATTAAAAGGTCGATTTTTGTTGTTCCAGAGCACAATGTGCTGAAATCCCCCAAAACACACTCCAGCTGCAGACAACAAAAATGTAGACATTTCATACATTTTTCTCTTTTTTTAATTTAAACAGTATTATAACTAACATACATCAGTATCATAAAGCACCAAAAATAAGAAAAAAAACAGTATAATCCTCCCGATCAGTGTGCTTTCTGAGCAATGTTGATCTGGTTTAGAGATCTTTCCTGGCCACTTTTTTTGCACTACACCAATGACTCATTTAACTCCAGCTCACCTGAGTTAGAGGAGAGGTTTGCCATACACTTCAGTACCACCATTCTCTCTGTCCTGCACTTTATGTGAGGCAGAACAACAACAAACTTTTACTTATCCAACAGAACTCTGGCTGTTCAATCAATATCCTAGACAATAGGATATTTTTAATTTTGCACACCAGGCTGAAACGTTCTGTGGAAATAAAATCAATAAGCAGTCACGAACAAAAGGTTGCACACCATCTTATCTTTTCAACGTAAAATGTGATAATTCTCACTGATGTTATTACAGTTTAAAAAGAGTGGGTACAAACTAAGTAAGAAAATCATTTCAGGACCTTTAAGTGCCAACAGCACTACGATCTGCTGCATAAAATGTCTTGACTTTATGTTACAAAGAAAAAATGTGGAAAAAGATCAAGCAGTGTATACGTGGTGCCTTACAAAAATAATCACCCATATTTGTAAGTATTTTCCAAAAACTGCCGTCCAAACTGAACACTTTTATGGGTGAAAGTTAAAGAAGTTAAATGTCAGTGAAAACTGCAAAGAAAAATCGAGAACTTAAATATTTCGATTGCATATGTAATTTCTACAGCAAATCTAAATACGTTCAGGTGAACTTATTTACTTTGGAAAGTCACAAAATTATTAGAACAGCTTCTGTCTGTGTTCAATAGTAGTGGTCACATGCTTTCAGAACAAATGAATCTGCCTCTATAAGGCCCCACAGTCAGGTAGTGAATTTCAAGCAAAGACTCAACCATGAAAACCAATGAGCTTTCAAACGAACAACAGATCAGGGAAAGAACATAAAAAACATAAAAAAAGACTGAATATTCCTTTGAGCATGATGAAGCTGATCATTAAGAAGTCAAAGATGTATGGTACCACCCAGACTCATTTGTACCCCACAACCATACTGACAGAGCTTGAGCACGACTGCAAAATGACCATAAATTGCACCATTCCAGTGTGCAAAGTTGACAGAGACTTATACAAAAAGACTTACAGCTTTTTTACAGATATGGTAATTTCTGCCAAAGGTGCTTCCATCTAGTATTGAATCAGGAAGATTAATAAATATTCATCCATTTCCTAAGAGCTTCATCCAATTAAGGGTCACAGGGGAGCCAGAGCCTATCCAGGCAAGCAACAGGCACAAGGTGGGGTATACCCCAGACAGGATGCCAGTCCATCATAGGGCAAGCACTGACACACACACTCACTGAAATTTGAAGAGTGATAGAATAAGCAAACACCATGTTTTAAAAAAAACAGAAACTTGACAGCTTATTTCTATCATATATAAAAACATTTTGAATAGAAAAAATTATGCATTATTGATGATCTAGTAATAATAAAAGGTATTTAAAACCGTGAAGTATAAAGTAAAAAGAGTGAAGCATTGTGTAGTGATCTGGGACCCTGATTTAATACCGTTAATACCGTTATCATTACCGATAATAGCATCGTATAGGTTGAGCCCTCAGTGCAGACTGTGCAAGAGTATTCCAAAGCATAGTGATAGGAAGCTACGCAGGGGGATTTTTATATTCACATATGAAGTAGTACTACCATTACTAAGCTCTTTACCAGATTCCCTTTGGTGTTTCTCAAAAAGAGTAGGGTGTTACTCTGTTTTTTCCATTTTAACTACAATACAATTGAAATGACTGAGCTTTTATTGCAGTTCTTCAAGGGGAAATGACACAGGTTAAACGCAGCTGTAGCAAGTGCACACTCCAGTGGTCAAAAGTGGTTTCTCACAGACTTGTTTACAAGTTTATGCAAGCTACAAAGAGGTCAGAGGCAATTTAATCAGGAAACACTTCCTTTTGACAGCACATTATAAGTCAAAGTTAGCTAGTCTGCATTTCCTGGATCTAGCAATTTAGCTATATGAGCAGATGTAAAAAAAACAAAATATGGTATCGTTCACATGAAGTTTTTGAAGTATATGGTTGTAAGAATCGTAACAAATGAAAGAAGGCCATAAGGCCCATGACCACTTAATTCTAACTATATTTAAATGGTCACACCCTCATAGCCATAAAAAAAGAAACATTTTAAGGTTAATTTGCTCTCAACCTAACAGATATTCTGGGCATTACGATTTAGCAAATTCACTTCCATGACAGATGGTGCTGCTGTCCAAGACCATAAAAAAGTTACAAACTAAAGAAGGCAATTTTGGTCCCTCTAACCCATTTGGTATTGAGCAGTTATTCCAAGTATGTCATCCAGTTGCTTCTTGAAAGAAACCAGGGAATTAACTTCAATAACACGAAATGGGTAACTTCTTTCATAGTCTCAAACTTCTTTGGGTAAAGATGTGCCTTTAGCTCTTGGTTTTAAATGCTCTTCTACACAGTTCTCAATAAGAAACTATGTTGTACGAATATAAACTTTAAAGATACAGGTATATTGTACCATATGTTGATTATTTCACAAATGGTAATGAGACTGCGTACAGGGAGGAGGTTGAAATCCTGGCAGAATAGTGCCAGGACAACAAACTCTCTCTAAACACCAGCAACACTAAGGAGTTGATCGTGGACTACGGAAAATATGAGAGAGCAGACACCAATGGGTCTGCAATGGAGAGGGTCAGCAGTTTTAAGTTCTTAGGTGTTAACATCACAGAGGACTTAACCTGGTCTCACCACACCAACATCGTGCTCAAAACAGCACAGCAGCGCCTACTCTTTCTCCGCTAATTTGGCATGCTGTTACATATCCAAGCCAACTTCTACAGATGCACTGTTGAGAGTATCCTGACTGGCTGCATCACTGCCTGGTATGGAAACTGCTCCGCCCGGGATCGCAAAGTAATGCTGAGGGTGGTGAAATCAGCACAGCTCATCACCGGCTGCATGCTACCATACATCGAGGATATCTACTAAGTTAGATGCCTCAAGAAAGCCAGGTCTATACTCAAGGACCCCAGTCACCCAAACCACAATCTGTTTTGCCTACTACCATCTGGAAAATGATACCGAAACCTACAAAGACCAACAGATTTAAAAACAGCTTTTTCCCAAGGGCAATAAGACTGCTGAACAGCCACCCACTGTAGGCACCAGCAATTACCCAAACAACCACTGATAAATAGTCAGTCCACTGCATTTTTTTTCTTTCCCCCTGCGTTTTTTATTAGTGCGTAATCTTGTAAATTGTTACTGTATAATTTAATTGTATTCTTCTTGTAACCTTCCATCAAATTCTGTTCTAGCTCTCCTTTGTGAGCTCACGGAAAATGCATTTCACTCTTGACAGCCACTGCTGTATGTTATATTGTTGTGCATTGATAAATAAAAAAATAGCCTCTACATGTATACCAAGATTCAGTTTCATTGTCTGAGGCTTGCAAAGATGTTGCTCTGATCATCCAGTCATGAAGCAGTGTTTGGTGCAGACAAACTCCTAAAACAACTATGTTGGATTGAAAACAGCATTTTACCATCACTTCAATACTCTAATGCCATGGTTCTCAAACTGCGGTACGCCAGATGACCCTAGAAATGTGTTGTGTGCACTGAAAAAATTGGGACGAGTTTTCATATTTTCTATTTTAAGAAAATTAGTGTATGTGTCAAATACGCAGCCTACGTATTTAGTCTTAGCAACGACGATACAGTGCACGCTAATACTTCAGTGGACATAAGAGCAACTATGTAATTCTATAACATTGTATAGGAATGTGTGCTACGAAAGTGACCAATTGTAAAGTTATTTTCAGCAAATAGGGAGGTAGGAGAATATTTGGAGGTGTTCCAAAATCACACACAATCTTGTAAACACAGGAAAGCGTGATAGATGACAGAAAAAGATTTAAGGACTGTTCTAGGTTAATACACAGAGCCGAAAAAATATAATAATAATAATAATAATAATAATAATAATTGCTTACACTTATATAGCGCTTTTCTGGACACTCCACTCAAAGTGCCTTACAGGTAATGGGGACTCCCCTCCACCACCACCAATGTGCAGCATCCACCTGGATGATGCGACGGCAGCCATAGTGGTGGCTGGCTATACAGAGCGTCTTTGTGTTTTCGCTCCCATGCCCATGAAATAAAAACTTCTTTTAACTTCTGAGACGGACTCCCAACTGTCTTTTAAGGGAAAACGGGGAAAAAATGCAAGCTTGCGGATTGCTAAAGCATGTAAGCCCCACTATTGGTGAAGAACTTTGTTCACCGTTGGCAAAAGAGCAGATGACGTCAAAAGTACGCTGATAGAGCGTGTCAAGATGAGCAGATGCTTTTCACTGCAATTAGATGAGTCTGTAGATGCCGTTGATTTGGTCAATTTGTTTGTTTACATTAGAGGTCATGTGCCATGAGGACTTTCTGTTCTGTAAGCCGCTACCAACAGGAACGACAGGAGAGCACATATTCCAGCTTCTGAATACATTTATCGATGAAAATGGCATAGACTGGAAAAAATGCGTCAGAGTATGTACAGACGATGGATGCAAGAGCGATGGATGACATGCTGAACCAGCGGTCTAGTTGCACGAATCAGAGAGGTTGCTCCAGATATGAAGTGGACGCACGGCAGCATCCACCGCGAGGCCTTGGCAGTCAAGAAAATGCCTGAGGATTTAAAATCCGTGTTAGACTACTGTCAAAGTTGTGAATTGTATCAAGGCTCAACAAATGAATTCACATCTGTTCAGTGTGCTTTGTAGTGTTGCTGGTAAAATTAGCCTACCTGGCTGATATATTCTCACGTTGAAATGAGCCGAATGTGGGACTGCAGTCTTTAACAATTTTTGATGTGTCTGACAAGATAATGAAGAAAAAGCTGCAGCTTTTTATTAATAAAATCAACACAAGCGATGTCTCTGCTTTCCCAACTTTGGAGAACTATCTGCACACATATGGTGTGGGACTTGATGCTGCTGTTTGTGATGTGATTGCAGTGCACCTTTTGCCATTGGAAGAAAAGTTCTCAGTTCTCAGAGTATTTTCCAGTTGAGGCCACACCAGAGTGGATCAGGAACCCCTTTACTGTTGATGTCACAGGAATACCCAAGGATCTGACCTGTGCTGCACTCAAGAAGTTGCTCGAGCTATTATCCAATGCGACTTTGATGTCAGAATTGAAACGACAGTCACTGTTGGATTTCTGGATCCAAAGACAGAGTGAATACCCAGCCCTCTCATTAAAGGCTGTGCGATTTTTGATGCCTTTTGCTACTTCTTACCTTTTTGTAAGAAAGGCTTCTCTGCTCTCACTACAATCAAGACAAAATACCGCAACAAAATGGATGCTGAGCAAGATCTGTATTTGAAGCTCAGTACCCTCCTCCCTGATATTGCAAGGCTCACCCCTCTCACTGAATTGGTAAGTGCTCAGTGCTATTTGTATTATATGTGTATGTGCGCACTCATGGTGGTCATTGAGATTTTCTGTGGTTCGTATGAGAAGATGACTTGCAGATGGTACGTGGATATTTTGGTTTGATCAGGGGTGGTACTTGGTCCAAAATGTTTGAGAACCACTGCTCTAATGCATTATGTATATTAATGTACTGCTCATTAATGTGCGATGTACAGTGCACAAGCAAAAGTGTAAATAGGTATTTATAGCATTATGTCTTTAATACTGCATTAATTATTTTACATGAAGCACAAATTAAAATAAATTAAGGATAGGTATCAGATATTCAGCTATGTCATTTGATTACCTTAAGTGTTTTTGTTCTATATACAGGTATAATATTATTGCTATTATCTATACTGTGAACTTGCAACAGTATTTTTTATTGGTTTATTTCTTGGTTTACTTCACCAAGACCGCTACACTTTTGCTGTCTAGTACTACTAGAAATCACTTTAATGCTAGTAGAACTACCAATTTGGCTCAAAGGTCTCTTTAGGATGAAGTATAAGTTGGTGAAAGGGTCAGTTATTACATCAATGCCTATCACATTGGTGCACCAGTGCACTAGATGCAGAGAAAATTTTGAGACTGATATAATCGAGGTTTAAGAATCCTCTCCAATGAGTAAACAAAATGTTGCTCATACCACTCCTGAAACAGATCAGAAAAGGTTTCGAGTATTAATCCTTAGTCAAAACATCACATCTTTTCAGACTAACCATACTTGAAAACCATATACTCACTTTTTAATGTTTTTGCTTTATTATCACAAATACATAGAAAGCCTTTCTACACATGTGTATAAATATATATTCCAATATATCAGGTTTTACTCAAATGAAGAATTCACTTTCTGAACATTGATTACTAATAATTTATCCTCATATCACTACACCTCCTGTGACAAGCTCCAGCTCCCCTGTTGACCTATTGCTAACATAATACTGCCCCATCACAAAATTGGTTAATCTTCTACGAGGAATTCTTAAAATGCCGATACCATTCAAGTACAGTAAATGCAGGTACTTGGATTAAGAAATGGTTAATAGAAAACAGTCTAGATGAGACAGATGCTCTATTTAGGATTAATCAGTAGAGCTCCACAGGCTTCTGTATTAGAACCACTGGTCTTCCAGATTTAAATTAATAATTTAAATTCTTATATACAGTGCCTTGCAAAATAATTCCAACCCTTAACCAATTCTCTAATTTTACTGAATTACAAATCCTACATTTAAATTTAGTTCTCTGTGATATTTTTATTTCTAAGCACTGAAACTCAAAATTATTTTAATGTGACTGTTTTATGTTAGAAAATATTCTTACGAAAAATAAACTGAAATATGCTGTTTGCATAAGTATTCAATCACCACATTTTAATATTTTGTAGAGCCACCTTTTGCAGCAATAACAGTCTTTTGGGGTAAGTATGTACCTGCTTTGCACACTGTTCAGGGGTGATTCTAGCCTATTCTTCCAGGCAGATTTGCTCCAGGTTGTTCAGGTTAGTCAGATGACACTTGTGCACCACAATTTTCAAATAGTGCCACAGATTCTCAATTGGATTGAGATCAGGGCTTTGACTGGGACATTGTAGGACATTCACCTTTTTGTTCTTAAGCTACTCCAATGTTACTTTGGCCTTGTGTTTGGGATCATTGTCCTGCTGAAAGATTAACTTTCTCCCAAGCGTCAGTTTTTCAGCAGACTGAAACAGGTTCTCTTGCAGTATTTCCCTGTATTTTGCACCATCCATTCTTCCTTCTATTTTAACAAGATGCCATGTCCATGCTTTTTTTAGGTATGGGCAGTGTTAGATTTGCGCCACAGATATCACTTTTGGCCAAAAAGTTTGGTCTCATCTGACCACAAAATATTTTCCCACATCACAACTGGGTCACTTTTTAGCAAACACCAGACGTGCTTTCAAATGTTTTTTTTGGAGTAATGGCTTTTGTGCCACCCTCCCATAAAAGCCAGTGTTATGCAGAGCTCTTAATGTGGTTGACTGGTGCACCATTATTCCGCTCTCAGCTACTGAACTCTGTAGCTCCTTCAAAGTGATCATTGCCTCTCAGTGGATTTTCTGACAAGTCTCCTTCTTGCTCGTGCAGAGAGTTTTGAGGGATAACCTTTTCTAGGCAGTGTCTGGGTGGTTTGATGTAGCTTCCACTTCCTGATAACTGAACCAACGGTGCCCACTGGGACATCCAAACACTTGGATACTGTTCTGTACCCTTTTCCTAATTTATGCATTTGTTTTACTTTATCTCCAACTTCTTCGGAATGTTCATGAGTCTTCATTTTCACAGCTGTCCTTCGGACTCAAAACATGAATAATGATCCCTTAACTGTGGGATTTTTATCCACAAACTGTGGCAGTTATTTTAATGATTTACAGATAGAGGCCAATAGTAGAGCAATTTTATCCTTGTTAGGGCAGTTGTTTTTCACTTGTCTAAACTTAGAGTTTCCACAACACAGGGATTGAATATTTATGCAAACAGCATATTTCAGTTTTTTTATTTTTCTTAATAATATTTTCTAAGGTAAAACAATGTCACATTAAAAAAATAATTTTGAGTTTCAGTGCTAAATTTAAAATTAGGATTTGTAATTCAGTAAAATGAGAGAATTGGTCAAGGGTCTGAATACTTCTGCAAGGTACTGTATATGCTGACTAATAAAGTCAAATTAGCAGATGATACAAAATAAGGATGAAGCAAACATCACAGAAGCTGAAAGGAAATTTATAAGAAAATAGAATTTAAGATTGGGCAAACATATGACATCCGATATTTAATGCCCAAGTGCAGAGAGTTATATTCAGACAGAAAAATTTAACTACAAATACAACACAGAAATGGCTGCATTTGACAAAGCAAAAGATCTAGTTGTTTATGTTGACACATTTATGCCCTCTAGACAATGTGGGAAAGCAACAAAGACAAGGAATATTAAGATGTATAGAAAAAACTAAAATCAAGGATGTTGTTAAAATGCTACATATGATAATTATAATTTTTCCATTGATAATCAATTTACATAGTATATTAATGTCCACACTTTAAAAAACTGCATTGCTTATCATTCTTCACATATTCTGTACTCAGTTGTAACCAGAACAAATTTATTTTATTATAAACCTACCTGCTTGTAAATGCCTGCAATGAGGCTTATTTTCAAATCATCTGATGAGACCTACATCTGAGTTGTGTCATTATGGGATATTTTGTAATCATTAAACCACACCTCTAAGAACCATGTCTGATATGTTCCAGAATAAAACAACCAATAATTAAATGGCACATAAAACAAAACAATTTTTTTAAATTAAGAAATAAAAAACTTACTTGTAAGTTTATTGTGACTGAGGACCAGCTGAGTGATGTTAGATAAGGTGACTGCAACACAAAAAGGCAAAGATTCCATCATAATCTACTATATTTCAAGAAACATTACCAAGTAGACAGTGATTTGATCTTTTTATATATAATCTGTGATCAAACAGCCAACTAGAACATTGGAAATATTTTAAGTATCACCTCCTGTAGCTACAGAATATCATCTTACAAAAAGGGAAAGACAGTGTCAGGTGGTATAAATACAGTATGTCATATTTGAACACTATATTACACTGTTAGTAAAACAAGATGCAAAGGTTCATTTGCAGAGTAGCATCATTAAATAAGAGTAAGTAAGATCACTTTATTTAGCAATATACAATTTGTCTTTTTGTATACCCCAGCTTGCTCTCCATGAGACACACAGGCACACAGAGAGAGAGAAGCTTGGGGTCTGATTGCAGGGCCAGGCATTTATACAGCACCCCTAAAGCAGCTGGGGTTAAGGGCCTTGCTCAGGGGCCCAACGGAGTAGGATTCCTCTGCCGGCTGCGGGATTTGAACCTGCAACCTTCCAGCCACAGTGCCACCACTCCGCCCTATTATTATAGCACAATGGTACACTGCTATTAACTTTTTAAAACTTATTTTGATTAATTAAACTTAAATTAAATAAACTGAAATTTCTTGCAAATGGGTCAGTCACACATTTCTAAAACATACAAGAACATTGGAGAAAGATGTTATTCTTTGCTTTATGATACTTACAGAGACCAGGGATGTCCAGCATATTGGAGACTCCCCTATCACACATATCTACTTCGGGCAAATTCTTTTCTCGACTTTCTTCCACAATTTTCTTTAAAGACTTCGACATCTTCTGCACGTAAATTAAAGCATTGTTAAACGAAAATACAGGTATATGAAGTGGGTGAACAACTCTTAATGCACTGCTTGCAGACCGGATGCATTATAGTGCAGAGGTGCTGTGTTTAAACAATGTGAACACAAGTTAAATAAAAGTAATAACACTAACCTTGTTTCTCGGTTGTATCCAAATAAAAGAAGTCAATAAAATCGGAATTAAATTACGTTCTCAAATATATATATATGTCTGAGCTAAAAATGTACGTTTACCAAACAGAACAGAACCCTAACAGACGCACACCCAACCCAAACGGAAGTCAGTCTATGCGTTGTGAAATTGTCCACATTCCCTAAAAGGACACTTCCTCAGCCGGGCAGAGACTCTGGAATGCCAAAGGATATGAATATTTTCTCTCATATGATCCAATCAGATTCATTTCGTCTGTATCCCATAGTAAATACAGTCGAAATGAGGAACTGCACCCAATCAGAAAATGTTTTTTTTTCAGCGTCTTTATAGACTGCTTCCATAAGAGGAAGTTGTAACAGCAATAGGTTCCGCAGTGAAACTGCGTAATGTAGGCTTAAGTAGGATGTGCTTTAAAATTATTGCAGTACTGTTTTGCACTTTTATAGTATCGAGTGAAGTACTTCATTAAAACAACTGTTTCTAGTAAACGTTTCAAACCAGTTAAACATTCCTTAACCTTAGTGGAACCTACAGTTCATTTTTCTATCACAGTAAACACTATGTAAACACTAAACACTATGGACAGTAAACCTATGTATAGTAACAATCTTACTATTGAATATAGTAAAAGGGTATTTTCGTATTTTAATCATATCGCATAATAAACGTTAATTTTCTCCATGTAGCTACACTTAATATAAACTTCTTAATTGTAATATTAAACATTATTCAATAAACGATTACATTCTAACATAAAACCAAGGAGGTATTATAAATGTATCATTTTTAAACATTGTATTCATTTCCAGTACTCTGTAAAACGGACAGGTTTAGAAACCTCTTTTTTGCCTACCAAGTTATCACGGCCGCCCAGCGTATAATTCCATGAGAGATCAAGAGACAACCGCGAAGCATTTTCTTCCTTTCTTAAAATTATTTTATTTAAAGGAGGCGTTTTTTTTTCATTGGCGACGTACATAGTGCTGCATGCCTTTATAGTACAGTGGGTTTAAGAAAATTATTACAATTGGCTGTTTCATAGATATTTGTGTGTTAAATGACAGTTAAGACTACTTTTAAAGTCGTGTAGTCCATCATAGCCAGTCCATCATAGGGCACTCTGTCACGGGAGTTCACAATTCGAAATGTAACCAGACTTTTTACACCCTACTTTAAATGTAATCTTTTTTTATCCATATAGTTGTGCACACAACGTTTTATACAGAATATTTGAAAAATCTTAAAGCAAATATAAAGCACGTGTTTACTAAAACTTCAATAAATGCCTACACAGGTCGTTAAAAACAAACTGCTGGAAAGGCAGCAGAACCCCAAAAGCATGAGGACGCTACCAGGTGTTTCTCTTTTTGTTTCTGGGGGCTCTCGTCACACTGTTGTTTTTCCAACAGTGCTGGTCTCTGTCAGCACAGCTCTCGACCTTACCTTCCATGGGAAGCACATTCTCCTCTTCTCTCACCTCGGTGCCCGGCTGTATAAGAGCACCCCGAAAGCCCTCCAGGAATAATTCGATACTTTTCTCGAGCAAACAGTACCTATGGATGCAGAGCCAGCCTGAACTTTTATATTTTTTAAGGTTTTAGTTAACTAGAAGGGCCCGATAGTTTGTTCTATATTTAGACCGATTATATTTGGCAGGAACAAATTCCACACAGGGTACTGAACTTCAGTTTTTGAAAGACAACAACCAATAATAAGAAATCGTTCCTGATGTTAAACTGTAAACTCTTTTTTTAAATCAGAAACATTAGTAGATCGACACTATTTATATACTTGTACACTTTAATAATCAATTAAAAATAGAATTTTGGTACAAAGCAACTTTATTAGTAATGAAGCTACAGTATGGTGTATTGTTCATGAAAATATTGCACTGCTGAATCTTTTTTTGTAAAGCACTCAGTTTGAAAAAATGCACAAAAGAGCATATATAAACAGCAAAGTGCTTGTACTTTGTACTTTACATACAGATATGTTCTTCAGTCATCCAAGAACATATTTCTATTTAAAAAAAAACACATTGAATTTCCTCAATATAAACAAATCATAAACAATGTGATGTTTAAATTCAAATTCAACAGTGAATACAGAAGAAACAAGAATTGTTTCCCAGTGGATTATGTTTTCATGATGGAACACTGGTCACTGGGGACAATCCTCTTGTGATGACAGGATGATTTATGGCAGCTGGGATCTAAAGCTGTTAGTGCTTATTTAGTGATGTTGGTTCTAAAACAAAAATGTATATACTTAATTTTTATAGTTAACTAAATGGTAAGCTCATATATCACTTGTGAAAATACAGTTCAGCTGTGATCCTGTTGTTCCACATTTCAGATGCAAAAGTTCAGGATACAAAACACAAGTAAAGAGAATTCCAGAGAGACATCAGATCCATAAAGTAAAATGATTCAATAATTCAAAACTAGGCATACTGAAGGTATCTATAAAAACATTTGATGTATAAACACTTTTTCAAAAGCTTTAAGGGAACATTGGTTTTGCAGCGATTAATAGTCCACACACTGAGCATATTGAAACAGCTGTAATTAAATCTTGCTTAGCTGTTTTCTTTGTTTATACTCAGGCTTTTCTAAGGAAACTAGAACAGTTCCTGGAAAAAAATCCACATCGCAACTGTCCTGCTTTCAACAGAACATTGATGTGAGAACATTTTTAAAATGCTTTGTATTGCTTAAGGGTTCATAGTGTCAGACCTTTGACAACTTGACAACATTACAATGTATTTTTCTCCTAATATGCAACATTTATCATAGTCTAACTGCAAAAGACAAAACATAAAATATCAATCTATAATCCCATCATATGTAGTTCTGTCACACCCTCTACAACTAGAGGGCGCTGCTTCTCTGTCCTGTTCCTAGTTTCTCTGTGCTTGTTCTTCTGGTGTGTCTTGTTGTCTGGGGCTATATATTTCCAGGTCTCCCTTTCCTCCTCGCTTGGCATTGGGATCAGTTGGTGAGAGGCTCACCTCAACAAGTCGCCCCACATCCGCTACCCTTTTTTTATTTTTGTTTCCTGGTTTTTGGAAAAAAAAGTTATCCTGGTTCCAGGCTTTCATGCCCCTTGCTCTTCCTATCTGTTGTGAGTCATTTTTTTTATGTGTCTGTTCTCCTGTTCCATCAGAGTTTATTTTTGTTGTGCATGTTTTTTATGTGTTTTGTCTGTTTTTTTGTCTCACTCCTCCAGAGCCCCACCTGGCCCCCCCTCCCTCTACTCAACAAAGGTTTACCCCGGAGGAGGGGGTAGCTCTCAGCCATGGACTCCTGGAGGTTTCCTTTCAGTTAAATGAGGTTTTTCCTCTCCCCAGTGCTGTGCAGCTCATTTATTTTTTGGGTGTCAGGAGCTGCTGTGTCACACCCTCTACATTTAGAGAGTGCTCCTGCTCTGTCCTGTTCCTAGTTTCCCTGTGCTTTAATTGTTCTTCTGGTGTGTCTTAATGTCTAGGGCTATATATTTCCGGGTCTCCCTTTCCTCCTTGCTTGGCATTGGGATCGGATGTCGAGAGGCTCGCCTCAACAGGTCGCCCCACCTCTGCTACCTGAGGGCTTATGTCTCGTTCCAACTCCACCCAATACCTTGAGCCCGGAGCGAACCCGTGTTTGCTCCGTTCCTGCCGCTTCGCATAGGGTCTTCTTGTCTTGCTGGTCTCTCTCCATGGCTAGCCTCCAGCTTCCGTGACACTAATAGCATAGTTCTTGGTAGATACCAATATTGCTGATTAGGATTTATATATATATATAAAACTTTCAGACCACCCTCAGGCATTTATGACAAAGAATGTGTTTGAGGTATTTTGCAGAGAAATAAGACACATTTGCAATGTTGCAGTTCGTTAGCATCTTACTTCAGTCGCTTTCTGCTGTGCAGAAATCTTGTCAAGATCTTGATAGATGCTGTCCGATTTCTTGTCAGGGAGCTATTAGAGGATGTCTTTTAAGTTTCTGGATTTGATAGCTATCTCACAGACAGGTTCTGACTGTGCTACTGTCAGGAATTTAGCTGATGTGTGTGCAAGAAGAATACTAGTTTGTAAAATGAATATGCTGACCGTGTTAGACTGCCCTGGTAACAAACAAAATTAGCCATTCTGATAGAGACTTTATATATTTAAAAGGAGGGATACCAACAGAAAAAACCTGAATTACAGAGCTCAAAATCTAAGTGCACTTAAATACTGTGAGCATGTTTTTTTCCATGTCAAGTAGATATATTTTTTATGTTGAATGTTTGGATTAACAAAATAGATTTAGGAACAGAAATGAAATAAAACACAAGAAATTGGTGCAATTGATCTTTTCACATTGATTTCTTTATCTGGTGACACTAAACATAATTTTCATAGTTCTAAGTGGGTTAAAATGTAATCTAGTTGATGCAATATCCCCCCCAGAATGTTATTATGATTTAGTTTTAAAGATTGGCCATGGACAGTACCTGGAAAGTGTGCAATGTGCTCAGATATATTTGTCCAAAGCCTTTATTTAAATAATTTATTTTTACATTACATTAAAATCACATAAAAGGAAGCAGCCTTTATTTATAAACAGAACTGTCAATAAAATAATTTGAAATATTTAAAAAATGTTTTAGTAAATTCACATATATTTAACAACTGATACATGGATTTCATTGAAAGTCATTGAAGGATTCTTTTGGAGTAAGCAATTTAAGATGGTTGACATTACAACTGACTTATATTTGTCACTTCTTTCTTCAGCTTCTCCAGGTCAGTCTGAACCCAGAGGGCTGTGTTACATATTGAGAGTGGAACTGGATGAATACTTGGTGAAAGGAAGATGTGAATGGAGCAATGCTTGTTTCCTGTGGGACAAAACACAAAAGCTGCATTAATTGTCTGCTCACATGTACAGTAATAATGTATTCATAGTTGTGACTCACACTGCTGTTATTGCACCAATGTACGTCTTTTAGTATATACGCAGGCCAGTCTGTCAGCAGTACATCTATTCCATTTTTGAAACTTGGGATAATTTGTGTGAAACTCCATTGTGATACAACATAATTAATATTCCTGCAGACAAATGTTTCTGCTTTTTTCCTTGAGTAAAATTGCACTGTTACCGTTAAGCTAACATCATTGAAGCAAACTAAGTATCAAAACAAATGTATCAATCTATCCATGTACAATTATATAAAAATAAGTTTACATGTTTTGGGAAATCATTCCAAAACAATTTACTACAACAAACAATTGCTTTTGTTTCTGATATTTCTCATTGGCCTATACCAATCATGGCCTCCTTATAATTCCCATCTTAGAATTGGCTTTATCACTCTGTTCTCCTCCCCACTGATAGCTGGTGTGTGGTGAGTGTACTGGCCATTGCGTCACTAAGGTGGATTCTGCACACTGGTGGTGGTGGAGGGGAGTCCACTTTATCTGCACTTTGAGTGGAGTGTCCAGAAGAGCAATAAGTGTAAGGAATTATTATTATTATTGTTATTATTATTACAGATTTAGATGTATCACAGTATAATATCACATTAAAAGTATAGAGAGGGGAAAGTACAAAGAAGAAGAGAGGGAAGAAAAGAATAAGCTGTGAAGTAGGAGAGACAAGAGTCCAGAGGAGAGGGGACTTGAAGCTTGCACCAGGCAAGAGCCCCCACTATATGATCATCCAAACCAAACCTGACTGGAGCTCAGTATTTGAACTTTACTAGAGAGAGCATGCTATGCTCTGTTTTTAGAAAAGGGTGCATTTTTTATGGATAGGGATATAGGGTCCCATTTATATTCTGGCATCCAGGGTCCAGAGAGAGAGATTGAACTGCAGATTGCATTTAGTTATGTATTTAGTTAGAAGGCTTATCTCTTTTGTGCCCTCTGTAAGCATAAATAGTTTAATGCTTAGCAGCAGTCTGGGGTTTTCTGGGTAACCAGAATGTTAGGCCTCTGGAATGCTTTGTTTCTGTGCATAGTCTAACTTATGTGTTTTATGTTTTGTTATGTGAAATGCAGTTTGTGTTGTCATTGTAAAAAAATATTTGTTTATCCAAGTGTCCCTGGATTATTACTCCTCTCATCAAAGCTGTGCCAGAGAACAAAGAATCCACATGCCTGTAATTATACCAAGTGCTCTGGTATATTCTAGAGCCGGGGTTCTTAACCTGGGGGTCGCGCCCCACATAGTCCTAGGGGGGTCGCACAAAAGGCAACAGAAACAGAATCAACCAAAGGTTGACACACACACTAGGGCGGTAAATGGGACACATACGCTGGTTCAGGATGGTTACCCATCAAAGGACAATAACAGAGGTAAACAATTAACTATTATATACACCTGCACGGTTAAGACTATTTAAATTAGCAGGGTGACTTAGTGGTCACTCTGCAAGCCCACAGACCATCTCCCGGCTACAACTCCCAGCCTGCTCTGCGGTGCGCCTGGTGAGGGTGCTACATTAATTTCTATCAGGACGGCCACGATTGCATTTATATTTGTAGCACTTTTTTTTGGTGCAAGGTAGTCGTGATTAGCCTAGCAATGGAGGGTTTTTTAATATGTGGCAGAGCAGCTAGCATTGATACCAGTGTCAAATGATACTGTGTCTAACCGCATTGGGTGTATGTGGAAGATATATATGTGGAAGAGCAGGTGATCACTAAGATAAAATCTAGTGTGTATTTTTCTTTACAACTTGATGAAACACTGATGTCTCCGGAGATGCACAAATGCTTGTTTAAAACAGTGTTGTTGAAAGAGGGAGAAATTAATGAGGATTTTTTGTTCTGCCGTCCTCTTCCAGAGTGCACCACTGGCGATCAACTTTTCGTTTTGTTGGACACATATGTACGTGACCATGAAATTGACTGAACAAGTGTGTGAGAATCTGCTCAAACTGTGCACGAACTAAAACTGGCAATCACAGTGGGCTAGTCACGAAAGTATAGGCCGTTGCTCCATTCGCTTTGTGGACGTATTGTATGATTCATAGACAAGCACTTGCAGCTAAGAAAATGCCTCCCGAACTCAAACAAGTAATTGATGAAGCTGTTCGTACTGTAAATTCCATCAAGGCCAGTGAAACAAGTGCATGACCTTAAAAGGTTATTCCAGAAATTAAGCAAAGGAGGACTGGAGAGGCAGCCTTTTGCTACTATGCACCCAAACTGTGGAATAGTATTCCTAAAAGTATTAGGGAGGCTGGCTCTGTGGATATTTTTAAACGCCAGCTCACAACTTATTTTTTACTCTTGCTTTTACTTAATTTTTCAGTGCTATTTGTATTGTTTGTTCATGGTTTTTAAAAATGTGTTATTGTTGCTTATTCTAACGTGCTTAAAGTGTTAACTTATTCTTTTGTAACAAGCTCTTTGAGGTGCTATATAAATAAAATTATTATTAAGTGAGTAGGCTTACAATTTAGGCAACGTGAAGATTTTTAAATCTCTGTGTGTGTGGAGGGGTCACGGAATTTTTTTAATCCCAAAAAAGGATCACACTCTCAAAATGGTTAAGAACCCCTGTTCTAGAGAAATCACTTGCAAGTTGGGGGTTATGAATAATTATTTCACTTATTGACTAAACCGCTTTCATTTTCATGATTTTCATTACTTTTGTAACCCCCATTTGATATTATTATTATTATTATTATTATTATTATTATCATCATCATCCAAAGGTAGCCACACATTCTACTAGCATGTGCTATTCATGGTATACTACCAGTTCATCAACACTGTTGATGTCCAGTGTTACCCAGCACAATGGGTTTAATTGTTATATCTGTTCAATAAAATGTCAGTGCACACTCTACAGCAGTTTGTGAATTTATTGCATTCCTAAGCTGTTGTTCTGTATGTTTCAATATTCCTGTCCTATGGCTTAACTCTCTCTTTGAAAGTGGTCAGGAATTACTACCACACTGCAAGGTTACATTGAGGCATCTTGTGTGCTGAAAAGAGCACTGTGTCTGGTTCCAGGCAAAAGAGTAATTGTGGTAGAAAAAAATGTACTCAATCTGTCTTCATCATAATGATTAGAAGAATATTATTTTAGATTTTACAAATAAATTGTAGTTTTGCAAATTAATAAATGCTACAATAATCCATATAAATTGTGTCATTCATCACACAGCTAGATACTGTATTTGATAGATACAGAGAAATATCTATCCGAAATATATTTTTAAAAACTCCTGTTGGGATCTGTTTGCTTTCTGTAAAAAGTTTTAAAATAATTTCAAAGGCATGAAGCTTAATGTTTAAATACAGAAGTATAAACTCAACAACCACAGCAGTCCTTTATACAATTCAATCACAAAAAGATAGTGTCTGAAATGTCATTTCATCGACAGATAGTGCATGTCACGATTGTCATCCCTCCTTTAGAGGGCGCTCCAACCCTTTTGTATTTTAGTTTCATTATTATGTTCACCTGGACTGTTTAGGGTTTGTTTGCCTGCACCACGCCCCCTGAACACCAGACCACAGCCTTCACACTTCCCTGTCTGTCATCCCATCCTGATCCTACCATCTTTCCCCCGGTGTTGTACTTCAGTCACTTCCAGATTATACAGTCTGCACAGGGTCTTAAACTACGCACTTCACTGAGAGTGGAGTACAATTAGGTTTCACAGGAGTCAGGACCGGCTCCCGTTACAGTCCACAGCATGAGTATTGTATTTAATAAACTATGTGACAGTAATATAATGGAATTAAAATAAATATTTTTATTTATAATGTGTAATAGGTTGCATATTCACTGAATATGTTGTTTAGGTACACAGTTTCACCTGTATCTGTGTTCTATTGTTCATAACAATGAAAGAAATGGCAAAGGTGATGAGGAGCTCATATTATTTGTATAGGCAGTGCAATACAAAAGGCTTAATAGGTAGATTACCAGCTGTGTTAAAATGTGTTAGCAATCATGATTTCATTAATTAAAATGTGACATTAATTGTGACATTAAATGAAATTAATGTGTAATCATCATAACCTAAATAAGATGTGACAAATACGGGCACCAATCTGAAAGTTTGACCTTCCCATAAACAATATAGCAAATGATTAAAAAAGAAAACATTATAATCATATGGTATTTTAAATTAAAATTTTTATTTTTTTCTTACCACTCCACAATATGGTCCAATAGGTTGTGTATTTGAGTTTGGTCCATCATAAAGCTTCAAATAGTTGTTCTGACAGTCTCCTGGGTCATCAATATTGATGTAAAAGAAAGTCACAGTAACAACTCGTCCCACTGGTGCTGTGATGGTCCACTCGCAGTCTGTGCCATTATTGTAGGTCCCTGGATAGTTAGGACTAGCAAAGGAGCCATGATCCCCATATAGTACACCACCACAACCTGAACAAAAAGAGCAAGTAAAACAAGTTAGCTGTGTTGATTAAGTAAGTCTCCAAGCAAAACCAACAGACCAAGCAAGAAATATAGTCACTCAGATGCAGCATTTTAGGCTCAAAAAGTACAATGTCTTTCTGAGCTGTCCATAGTGGTTTGCAGGAAGGTGATATAAGGGCAAGAGAGAAAATTACAGGCATTTGTAAATGGGTTAGGTGCAGGCATTCACATCTGGGAGTAACATTTGATAGATCAGTTTACAATTAGGTTTTACATTAAATAGGTAGAGAACACAGTAAAAGGGATCTCTTGACAAAGTTCTCTGGGTAATCCCAATTTTTAAGATAGACCAGTTGTGAATAAAAAGAATCGCAACTAAAGCGAATAACGAGGTTATGGTTCTTGCCTGTCGACTTAAGAGTTTACTAAAAACTATAAGGTTATGTTGTGAAATCATTTCCTAGTGGTTACGGAAAGGTTATTTCGAGATATGTAAGGGAAGTTGCATTGTTAAATCGCCCAACTAATATGTTTTGCTACCAACAATTAACTCACTTTCCAAGAAGCCAGTTTGCTCCAGTGGGAAAATTGGTGGGCGCTCTCATTTGGATGGAGTAACTTTAGTTGACAGATCAGACTGAAGAAACTCTGTTTTGACAGAAGGGGAAACTATGTACTGTAATTAAAGTGGATTATGGACTAGATTAGGCAGGGAAGGTGATTCTATAACACCAAAGTTGGTCTGGCCTCAGCCCACTCCTGAGACCTGTCATGAAGTTATACTGTATTCTGCTTCAGATTATAAGTAGTCCAGAAAAATTTCTTTACATAATATGTTTCTCCCCCTTGGAAAAAAAATCTGTTTTAGCTATTCCATTTTTCTTAGGGTTTTGTACATCTGTAATCACTTGTTCAGTGTGCCATCTTACCAGTTGGTGTAGAAGTCCAGGTGATCTCAAAACCATTTCGAGCATTTGAGAAATCACTCTTAAAGTGGAGGTACAGCAGATTGCTCATGGGGAAGACAGGGCTAGGAAGTGTCTGGCCACAATATCTACCCAGCAATGGGGCACTGGAAGTGCTACCATTTTTGATCTGCAAAAACAAGATTGGGGGTTAAGTAAGTCATTTGTATATACAATATTTAATTTTTTTGTCTCTATACTATGCATGTCCTACACTTTGTTACTTATGCTTCGTGAGGGATTTGTGTGGTGTATTAAACCCTCCAATTTTCTGAATTCTGATTTTGAGGAAAAATAAAGATTTTAAAGATGTTTGTTTGATCTTGTCAGATCTTAGAAGTTATGCAGGGTTGGATCTGGTCCACACTTGGATGGATGACAACTTTGACAATGGTGTACACTGCTGAGAGTGGAGTTGATAGACAAGTACAGTAGGAGGTAGAATGTCTACTTCTGAATCAGAACTTGTAGAGAATCATGTGCTATACCAGGTACCATCCTTTGGATACAATGTTAAATCAATATATCACAAAATAAGCACTTGGATCAGTGATTGACTCCTTACTGATTCATGAAACAGGAAAAAGAGGCAGTATAAACAATGCAGTAGGAAGTCACAAACAATATAAGATATAATTTGAAACCCATAATCACTATGATTCAGTGAATTACAGCTCCATCGTGTTACTGATGTCTAGGGCTATGCCACTTTAAGAAAAAAAACTACATTTAAATTGTGACAAAAACAAAATAATTTTAACTGGCTTTGCTCATACATATTTGTGTATGTTTGTTCTTTAATATACATATTGATATTCTGAACTCCATTGGGAAAGCACATAGACATCATTTGGGTCAGGGTTAGATGTGTTAAATGTTACAACTCGATAAGCTGAGATTAGTTTCTGACTATTTCCAAAAACAACCCCTTTGCAGGAGATTGTTAAACCACCCTTTAATCACAGTGTGAAAATAGTGTTAATACTGTGTTAATAAATGTGTTAATACTGTAACCTATATTAAGTTGGAGAAGACTGGAGATCTGTGAGTGTCCTCAGTATTTAGAATTGTCTCTTCACCAGATCAAACGTATCTGTTTTAGTCACTGAAGGGAAATATATGGCTTTTCTCCTGAGTATTAGGACAGAATCTAGCAGGCATCTACAAAACACATCTTCAAAGTGATTCCTATTATTATGCAATAATTCCTATTATTTTAATTGCTATTAATATGCAGTAAAACACATTTTAAAAATGAACAAGTAATAGGTTTTTCCATGATGATAAAAGAAGAAAAAAAACACAACACACAATACAACAGCCGGAATATTGTGTTTTCTTTCTTCTCTTTTCAACATGGAATAAACCTATTACTTGTTCCTTTGCAGTTTACGCATGCTGATGCAGCTACCCAACTGCACTAATTAAAAACATTCCTGCTTGAGCAATATTGTGTGCAGAACATACTATAATACACCTAATCCAGCTATGGTTAGGCTTTGCTTATATAGTAGACATTAAGATCTCCTGTAATGTGATGTACTGCATATACTGATATTAACTTTAATTAAAGATAAATGTTTGGTATAACTAACTTTGAATTGCCTGTTTTACAGTACTAGAAATTCTACCATTTTTATTAAGGTTGACAGATACGGGTAAAAAAACTGAGGCTCTGTCCTGCCAGGCATGACTCACCTCCAGGAAATCATAGGCACAGGAGGTATGTGTCTCTAGGTCAAAGCTGTTGAAGAACAGGGAGATGGAATTGTTCTCAGGAGCATGGAGAATAATTTCACATTCAATATTGTGAGGGTACATATCTGGCCATCCAGGGCTCTTCAGGTATCCAAAGGCCTGCTCATACACCCTGCTGCAGCCTGGAGTGCAACACAGAAAGTTTTTTTTTTTAAATATCTTATATAATACAGCAAAGAATAGCTACAGTAATTAAAAACAAATGATGTGAATGGCAATCTCTTTCAAAAGTTTCAAAAGTAATACTTTCACTGTACAGATACAAGATCATTTGGAGAAGAAAACATTTGGAAAACTAAAAATATTGTCTGTATTTCCATATTTACATTGCTTGAAGTACATTATACACTTCTGATTCTGATAATCCATCCATTTTCTAATCACTTCTTCCAGGGAGAACCAGAGTCCAGCATTGAACCCAGTTTCCCAGCACTGCAAACTACTGTATTATGTCATCGTGCCACCTGATTCTGATAATAAGAATCCTAAATATTGATTTACTTTTTCCTAAGAAAATGGTACTTGTGTGTGAAGACAAGAACAGGAGCAAGTCTGCAGCAAAATAAGCCTGTATAAGATAATAAGATATTTGAGTTGTAGCAAAATTTTAAATTCTAATGTCTGATGTATTCTGATGTTAATATATTTCACAGATAAACTTAATGCACATTTTTCCTTTTTCTGCACTCAACCAATATGTTGACTCCTTTTGTTGCTGTAGATTTTGTTACCCAGCTGGAAATCTTTTGCCCTGTGAGTAAGAGTAGAGTAGATAAAACAGGTAACCTGCCATAAGAAAGTTCAGGTGGGTATAAACCTATTATTTGTTCCTTTGCTGCCATTAGAAATATACTTATCATGAATTCTGAAAAACTTACTTGCAATCTGATATGTCAGACTGAAGCCATTTCCATTCATGTACTCATCAGATTTGAAGCTCACAAGAACAGTGCGGCCATAGGAGTAGAAATCAGGCACTGTAACATCAGTCCCACAGAACTTGTGCGACTGACCATAGTCTCCCTGTAAGATAGTGAAATAAGCAGCTCCCCTTAATTTATGTGTGCCACTGTATCTACTGTAAATATTGCAGCAACAACACAACAGCAGTGTACAGTAACAGACAGAAAAATATTCATAAAGTTTGCTTTTACCAGTTATAAAAGTAATACGAAATGTATGTGGCATCAAAATAACAGAATACAAATTTACTTTAAAATCCCATGCAACACACAGCTGAGCCCACATTCTTCATTATAAGTGTGTTACAATTTTACAAGAAGCTTCTTTGTCAGCTCTTGAAAACTCCTGCATTTTATGCAGTAGATCCCTGTGAAAGACAGAAATGGCCAACAACCAGCATTAATATAATTTCCTTACCCCTGGCCAGTCTTTGAACTCCAGGTAGTTCTGGGCACAGTTCTGAGTGGACTGCAAATGGAAGTGCTGTACCGAGAGCCTGACATGCTCCTGTGTGGGAGAATCCAGTGTCCAACGGCAGTTGGTGAAGTCGGGGTAGTTGTTGGGGTGCTGGGGGAATGTGATGGTCTGGGGGGAAGTAGTGGCATTGAGAAGTCCACCGCAAAGCACTGGGAACAAACAGGTTAACTGGTCAACCATACTTTGTACTTAATGAATGCATTTAACTGCTTAAAATGTGTTCTTTGTAATTTATTATTGCAATAAAACACTAATGTATATGCTAAACAGAACAGAAACCAGTAACATATGTTGCTTTCTAGGGCTCTTGAGACTATTTTTGATGTAAACTAATAATCTCCAGCAATTTTCTTCTTTTTCAAGTACTTTAATTTTCCCAAGACAGATTAGTAGGATCTCTGTGAATAAAATACGGAATAATAGATTGATGATTCCTTCCAAATGTTTTTGTATGTTCCACACTTTCAGCATAGCCTCATACAACATTAGAAAGCTTATAAAAAATATTAAACAAAAGAAGGAAAAATTTGACATTCTAAATAACATGATAGCATTATAGTACAAGTGTAAACAAACAACTGAAGGTTTATTCCATGCTGAAAAAAGAAGAAAAGAAACACAATGTTTTGGCTGTGTAGCCTTCTTCGGTTGTGAAGACAGTACAAGCGCTTTCACATTCGATCTACATCACTATAAGTATCTGAACTGAAGTGGATAATCATATACTGCTTCAAACTGAACAAGTGTTACTAACAATCAGTACCACAAGTGTATAAATTGCAGAAAACTGAAAGTACCTGTTAACACATTCCTTAAAACAAAAAAGTCTTATTAGATTTTAACAGTTCTAGACTACCAATTAAGGGAAATTATAATCTGGTTATTATGATTGTCTCAAAATGACAGAGAGGAGTCTGAAAGAGTTGAAACTTGAAACATGCGCCAGGCGCCCCTATACTTCATGATCACCCAAACAAAACCTGTCTGTAGCTAAGTATCTGAAACATGCTAGAGAGAGCTTGCTATTCTGTTTTTAGGTAACTTGGGTATGAGTGTCATATTTAGTAGATGTCTGGGGGTTTTCTGGGTGATTAGGCTGTTAGGCCTCTGATACGCCTTGTTTGTACATTCTGTAAATATAGTAACTTGTGTGTTCCATGTTTCATTGTCTTTAGTGTAGCTTTTGTATTGTCATCATTAACAAATATGTTTAACCAAGTGTGCAAAGATTATTTCTCTTTTCACCAAAGTTGTGCCAGAAAACAAAGAATTAATCTGTCTCTAATTTCTCCAGCCGCACAGGTATTTTTTAGAGGAATCACTTACAAGTTGTGCGATTTTACTTACTGACTAAACCACTCAGTCAATTCCCGATTTTCACCAGTTTCGTAACTCCCCATTTGTAACGATATTAAAACATTTCCTCCTAACACATGGCTAGTGGTAGTTTCCTCCAGAACACAAGGACCTTATCATGTATCATGCACCTTCTCAGAAGCAGTGTTTTAAGTCCTAAGAAACCTGCCCACGCTCTCGCACCACTGATCCTGCCTGTTAAGTGCCATGTACATTTCTAGGTAACCTAGGGTCCAATTATGAAGTTATAGGTGAGAGATGCTGCATTAGTTTGCTTGTTCCCGTATCCAGTGATGCCACGAGAGGGAGTGTGAACGGTCTTACTACAATGTCCACATTTTTTTAGCTGTGGTGACAGAGATCAACCAAAGCAGACAAAAAAAAATGTTTCCAAAACTAGCTATAATGAATAATGATTAATGAAATGCTCCAAAGTGCAAGCTATCCAGGCTGAAAACATGAGCCTGGTAATTATCTGCAATAAGCCGTTGCCTGTTTTAAGTGTGTGGAGTCCTGAGCTCTCTAACCCGGCAGGTAAAATTTCCTCTTTCTTTGCACCTAAATACTACAGAGCTTTCAGGGCTGGAGAACAAACAATGAAGTGTCAGCGCTTACAGTCTACTGCTGTGAAGGTGGCGTTGAAGCCGCTGAAAGCAACAGAGCCATCTGTGATGAATCTGATGGTGAGGAAGTTGTTTGTTGAGGTGAAAGAAGCGGGCACAATGGTCCCACAGAAGGTCCCCACCAATGGGCTGTTAACATTGTCTCCATCATAGATCTGGAGAGAGGAGGACATAGATCAACAGAAGAGACCCAGTGGCGAGTAAGCATTAGGATAATACATGCTGTTGAAGTCATTGGTGCTTCTATCATCAGTTCATACCGTTATAATTAATTGCTACTATTATATTGCATACAGGGACATACAGTATATAATTTCTTACCTTCACACCAACAGAAAAAGCCACTGATCATAATATTCCAGTAGCGAAAGACACTTCTTGGATTTTTTTTTGAAACCACAAATTTCAGTATTTTTATGGTAATATGTAGTACATGCAGACATATTTCATTTAATCTTCTTGAATGTGCTGTGTATATATATATTAATATATGTTTTTCTTTGTACAAACCTGGTTTTGTGGAATGTGGTCTGGTACTGTACTTGAAGGAGAGAAAGAGATGCAGGCTGAGCGCAAGCTCAAGTCTTGTCATTCTGCTTGCTCTGTTGTAGCATGGCCGAGCAGGAATAGGAAATGTGATGATACATTTCCTTACCTTCACGTAGTCATATCTGCAGGAGGTTCCCGATGGCGATTCCAGGTGGAAGGAAGTGAAAGTCAAGTTGACCACCTTGTTGGGAGGCACTACAATGTTCCAAAGGCAGTCCAGTCCAGCCTCATACTTGCCATCATAGTTAATATCAGGGGAGCCAAACATGCCAGTGAGACTGGTGAGGTATCCCCCACAGCCCTGCTGTGGTCCTGAACAGGAAATGGATAAGAGGAGGCAGGTGAGAACTTCAAGTCCACATCTCTGCCAGTTCAAAAGAACAGGCTGAACATAAAGCCCACAAAGCCTTTTGCAGCACACCAATCATCAACAAAACTCATTTTCATTTAGACACCATGTATGCTGTGCTCATAGTTACAATTCAACATTCATTATCACAACTCATTCGCGTGTCCTCTACCAAGTATTTTATAGTTGTATACACTCTTGCCCTGTGCATACCTTGATTATTGAGAATACCACTCTGAAGGAACAAAGTACTACCCTAACCACATTTAATTTCTCAACACAATGTTTACACAGAATGGTAAGAATGGACAGAATGGGCTTCACCATTCTCATCAAAACACCTTTCCTAATAAAACAAATTCAAGAAGGCACTTTATTTTACTTTTCAGTCATTGTGAGCCTCAAAATTAACTTTTGATTAATTTTGTTAGTGTGTTACAACTTTCCATATTTTCCACATAACATTTTCTAAGTTCTGTAGGTCTCCAGCACACCCACAAGGGGACAGTGGTGCTTCAGGAATTCAGCAGCATAATGAGGGCAATGCAGAGCAAGGCACAACTATTGCTGTTTTCAGTCCTGAAGCAGGACTTTTTATTACAATTTAATTCAAGATTTTTATAAGAGTAAAATCAATGGACATCACACCAAAGCAAATAAAATTAACATAAGAAAATCTACAGAAATTTACAGACATTTACAACAAAGGCATATCATACAATATTTACATATTCTGTAGACATATGTTAACATATTACAACTCAATTACAGAAATGTTACCACTCTGTAGCCTGATCTCATGAGACCTTATCAGTAAATAAGGCTGGATTGGTAAGTAATGGAATGGGAGAACCCTGAGGAAAACCTATTTGCTGCAGCAAATGATGTTGGAGGGCCAGAAGGTGGCACTCATTAACCTAGACCAGTGTTTCTAAGGCAGTGGCCCTGTGTGGTGATCAGGCACTCTGTGGAGCAAAAGGAGCTGTAATTTGGAATGAGATGTTAAAGGAAAACCCGACTTCTTGGTCATTAAAGATCCCATGGAACTTTTTGAAAGAGCTGGAATGTTCAACTCCATGTCCTGGCAACATACAAGACTTCTATATTCAAGTTCAGGTGTGTAGTTGCGTCAGCATGCGTAGTGTGCAAAGGAACAAGTAATAGGTTTATTCCACACTGAAAAGAGAAGAGAGAAAACACAAGGTTTTGGCTGTGAAGCCTTCTTCATGTGTGTGAAGAAGGCTTCATCACACACCTAGAGAGGGTTTCGCAGCCGAAACGTTGTGTTTTCTTTCTTCTATATTACACTATAGTATAAAATATCAAGGCTCCCTAGCATTCTGAAAAGATTTTAAGGTTGCAAAAGCTTTTTCTTATTCTTTTCTTTGTTCTAATGGCTGAAGAAAACAATTAAATGTTAAATAGCCTAATTAGACAAACCTGCAAATTCAGACATTGGCAGAAAAGTCAGACCTCATGTTTGCAAGAGTGCATCTGCAGCCCAGTACCGTAAAGTACAGAAATGATCAAATAGACTGCAGAGCTATTCTGATTTTCTGTCTGTTGTAAATGTACCCTACATTTAACATACATTCCATTTACATTTGTAATGTATTTTTTTAACCTTGATCTTGAGTTTAACCTTTTAATCTTGAAAAAAAGAAATACTCCTCTCAAACAAAATAACAGTGAAAATTGAAATCAAAATGAAAACTGACAAAAAAAAACATGAAAATGGGCTTAAAGATTTTAACCTAATCACACAATTCTGCATGTTTGTGCAAATACAATTGAATATTATTCTAGATAAAACATAAGCAAATATAATTCATTACATGACACTGGAAAAAAAACAATTAGTGGGACTGTGATAAATATAGTTACACTTCACCATGTTGATTATAAAATATCTTGATTGATAATTTTATATATTTTTATACAATCCTAACTTAAAAAAATAGTTTATAAAGCATATGAAATCACTTTAAATCTGTATCTTAAGTTCTTGCAGGAGGTGTGTTCTTGGGGCTTATGTCTGTTTTATGTCTTACATTGAAGCTACAAATTGCTGTTCCCCAAACCTAGATGTGACTCAAATTCCCATTCTTGTTGTTTCTCCACAGTAGCCTCCACAGAAGTGCCCTGCTCATATTTGCTTATAATCATAGCACATACCAGTATATATCTGCTGAATAACATTTAGCTGTAAGACGCCTTCGATTATTTTCTCAGTTGCTGAATATGACCTAAGGGAACCAGCATGCAGAGAATGAGAGGGTAGCATTAAGAGTTAATGCATTCATCTGCTACATGTCGTACACAGTGCATCATTTCAGACTGTTAAAAAAATGCTGTTGCAACTGCAATAAAAATTCTCACCCTAATCTGTTCAGCAATTTTATTTTCTCTGTCTAGTGAGCCAATAAACTTTAAGCCAGCTGGAGACAGATGTAGCTTCAGTCCACTACTGACTTTGAACAAAAGAACTGTAGAGCTTTAAAGGAGCAGCCACTGAATGTGCATTACATCTCACTGTGACATGAGGACACAGCTAGAGGAGGAAACAATTTTGTTGTGAAAGGCTGTGAAATTAAGAAAATCCAAAACTTACTAAGAAAATACTGTGAAACAAAGCTATTTAAATTGAGATTTCTACCTGTAATCCAGAGAACAACCTTTTCTTACATAAAAAGCAGAAAAACTGAGTTTCTTATTTGGCATATATGATGATAACTGATTGTGACTTGATGGAGTACTGGAAGATCAAAAATAAGCCCCAACTAAAAACTTTGAGAAATATATTCCACATTCATTATTCCACTGTATACAGCAAGCAGTTGGGTGGAGCAAACTCAGTAAAGCATCTGACACAACACCTGCATCCTACCTAGAAGCTGAAACCACAGCCCCATGGGCCAGAACGCAGAACACTAACCACTCTGGGACTTAATCACTTTTGCCGCATCACTACCACTGTACAGTATGTATGACTAACCTTAACCAAATGAAAAAGATGGGTCAAGAGGCCGACTTTCTGCTCTGCTCCTGGATACAAAGACATTTTAACTTCCTCAAAAACATATTGTTGCTGCTTTGTACAAGGCTAACTGCAAAACCCAGTCCAGCATCTGCCTTTGCTCGTAAGAGACCTGTCAGGAAATATAGACAAAACCAGGCAATCATGCTACTACAATGCACCCTGGAAGAAAGCATCCACATCAGAGAGGATGACCAATTTGTAATTTATGCCATTTCATTAAACCCATCTACTGCAGAAAACAATAAAAAAGAAAATGCATCAAAAATACACAAAGAGCCCCAGGAGATAGTAACACAATGAGACACACCAGGCAATCCATTTCACTAGCATTTCCATGTTGTAAGTGCCATTGGAGTGCATGTGATTTATTGTGCACTTCATTACATGGCCATAAATACATGGCACCAGATTCAGCATTCCACCATTTATCCAGTGATACTTCGAGTGTGTTTAGCTCGTTTAACTCATTAATGTTAATTACACAAATTTAATTTTCATTAGATGATACATACTATCTTAAGCTAATTATTTTTATATTAGATGTTTAAAGAAAGGTTTACTGTGGTCTTGATTTGACATGAGATAAGGATAAAAGGTACAAGACAAACTGAACAGTATTGCACATCTATGCAGTATGAATTCCTACAATTTTAGGAGACAGGGTTAAGTTGATTCAGTCATTCTTTTGGCCATGTTTCTTTTAGTTGAACATTTCAGAGTAGCCAAGGGCTTAGATCCCAACCCATGGGAAAAGAGTCATTAAAACTGAAAATGTTAATTTCACAAGAAGGAGGGAGTCTAGGATCTTGGGTTCTGCAAATTAACACAAATTAATTTGCCTACTATCTAGCTTTCTAATCTCTGAGATCATTAGCTCTTTTGGCTGCACATAGAAAAGCTGTATAACAAAGATCACCCCCAGGTGCCACCTGTCTCCTTTTCTAACTGAACACCTCTTTCTTCTTTCTCTTATACTTTTGGCAAGTGTGACAGTATTACTACAAAGACGTTCTGAGGTTTTGTCCTCCGTTCAGTGGCTTATTAAACACAAAAACATTCAGAAACACTTAGAATCTCAATATCTCAATGCTGGATTGCTGGATTGAATCTGGGATACATTATCCTTGACTACTGTGAGGTTGCAGTGCTGTAGGTGAGAACTACTGTACATCATTCCTCCAATTGCTTAAGGAATTTTGAAATACTACTACCAACAAAAAAAAAGTAATTGAGAAAGAAAACTTTCCCATAATATCTTCCTACACTGTACTGGACATTATGGAATTTCAGAGGATTTCCTGTCATTTGATCATCTTTTCCATTTGGATTTTCTGTTTGTTCTACATGAGTAATGGGTGGATATGGGAGGGGAAGTATCCTACAACATGTATAAGACACCTTCTTTTTCTTCCACTGTTTTTAAACATTCCCAGCCAAAGCCCTCCATCTTGGAGACCACTTATTAGGCACTAAAGTTTATATTGAAGTTAGCCTATACATTTGTCTGTCTGACATTATTAAATTATTAAATCTTTGGTTCCTAACACATAGATGGCTTGTTTTACAACTTCATAATTATTAGTAATACTACAAAAATTATTAGGCTGACACTAATTTCAATAAGGACAGTCCTCTCTAAATAAAGTGGAAAACCCTTAACCTAGTGAAAAATTGGATAAGGAATACTGATGGCAGGCAATTGCATCAGCTGTTGGTTTTGTAACAGTGACAGACCTTTTTCTTTTTGGATTTAAAGACTGGAACAGAATTTAAAGGTATATCATCTTTAGCCAGATGGCATGGGATGAATGCTTTGAAACAATTTTCTTTTGGTTTTATCTTTGAAAGGCTTTGAAAGGAATTATATTCTTCTAACTGGTGTTTCATAAGCACAAAGAACACACTTTTAATCTGCAGTAGGACCCATGGGAATGTGAATCTTGGCAGCAAGCAAAGAAGTCAATGTCTTTTTTTAATTATGATGAAAAAAATCCTTCTTTTCAAGCCACACCACATGGAAGTCAGTAATTGGCTGTGGACGGCTATGAGTCATACAACAAATATGCCCTCCCTCAGTTTGTCATAACCACTGTAGATTGAAACACGTAGCACAGTTTGAGACTGGACGGAGAGCGAGTGAGGAAAATTTGAGAGAAATGTCTGGAAATTCAGTGGGGTGTGTCCTTGCTGCCCTATAAAGCAGTGCAGATATAGAAATGTAGATAAACTTGAGGGGACTACTATATGACAACCCATTTATAATGAGACTTCACTTCTTGAATTGAAAAGGTTTTAATCCTATTTGCCAGTGAATCCAGAGCCAGTTCCTTCGTTTCTTGAGCCAGATGCTAAGTTATCCACACACTGATAGAGCACCCAGGAAATCCCGGGAATTACAGGCTAGTGCTTTTTATAGTAACTTTGAAACATCTGGTATCCAATACATAATTATAAAATTGCAGATTTTATAAACATTTTGTTGACCATGTTTCTTTTGTGAAAACCAGAATTCATTAGAGTCTTTGTATTCTATTCTACTTGTGTTAAATATCTCCAGATGTTGCTTCTTTTTTGCCTATCATTTCAAGAACAAGGATATTCTGTAACATCAACACTACTTTAAGTAGATCTTTCAGATTAATACATTTTCAGGGATAAAAAGTTTGAAAAAGAACAGTTCTTTCTATTTTGCTGGCATTTATGCCTCCTTAGGAACAACAACTTTTTTGGGAAATGGGTTGGCAGTCAGAAGTAATTATGTGTTTATTTTCTCTAATTCTTTACTTTTTCTCAAACATTTCTTGCAAACTCAGCATATAATAAAACTTGGTGTACATATAAAAGTATATAATAAAAGTTATGTACATAAAAACATAATTATTCACACAAAAAAACAATCTTAATACTTAAGCCCCTCTCTTTGTCTTGGGTTGAGCAGGATGATTGTCTTTCTTGCCACACATCCAGAGAGAATACGTCTGTGCGGTCATGAGTCCGAGATCCGTAGGTCTAAGACCCAGCTTGGTGCTACTCAGATTTAGTCGAGTCACAGAAACCAGAGGACATACCCTTCAGTGAGACTGTGCACACTACTGTATGAGCAGGGAGGCAGAAGTCTTCAGAAAAGAGACAGAGAAAGGTAGGTGACTGTAGGTAGCACCAGCAGGCAAAGAAAACTATGCACACCATACAGGACTGGTGCAGAAAGGTAGGATTTACTGTAGGTTTTTGGGGTATTGAGGATCCTTTCAGAAACAGGTAGGTCCTGTACAAGAAGTTCTGCTTGCACCTGAACCAGAGACTCATGGATATATTGGGTTAGCATATGTGTAGAGTAACTGATGTACAAGTATGTATATAAATTGATCAAGAACTGGTTACTGAACAGCAAAAAGTGAATTTATTATAAGAGGCTATAATCTCTACCTGGGCTGATGTTAGCAGTGATCTATCACAAGGATCAATTTTAGACTCTTTGATCTTCCCGATCTACTGTATACAATTCTGATACAATTAGCAAGCTACTCAAATATCCTGATGACAGTAAAACAGATGGAGGTACAAACAGAAACAGTAGTAAGGTAGTTCCAAAAGATGATATCTTGGATTGGGGCTGACACTTGGCAATTGAAATTCAGTACTGTTCAGTGCGAAGGATGCAGGATGTTACACACAAAAGGGATCTGAGTGTATATGTATATTCTTCTATGTTTTCATTGAGACAATGTGGGGAAGCAATAAAAAGGCAACAGAATACTTAAGTACATAAAAAGCATGGAGTTTAAATCAAGGCAAATCATGCTTAAACTCTGTAATTAACTAGTAATACCTCATCCACTATGTTCCATTTAGGCCACCATACCACAGAAAACAGAAAAGCTGAAATGGTCTTGTATATAGACATGTCAAGGGAATTAAATCTCTTCAATCTAGAAAAGAGGAGATTTGATCAATACTAAATATATACTAAATACAAAAGGGTACAGGTTCGGAGAATGTTAGTGTCCTAGTCAAACAAGAATATGGGGTCACATCTGGAAATTGAAGGGGAATAAGAAACACTTCTTTACACAAACATTAGCGAGTATCTGGAACAAGCTTCCCAGCCAAATGTTTGAGGTCCAAATGCTGGACACCTTTTAGAAATTACCTGGTTTCTTTAAACCTATTTTTTGTAGGTATCCCATCAGAGTGCTGGCTAAGCCTAATCTTATTTAGTTTCTGAGATCTAATGAAATCAGGATATAAGGTGGTAATGCCAGCTCCACCCAGCAAAAGCAGAGTCAGAACAAAGTGAACACATACCTAAGGTCTCTCTGTAGGTTGCTCTCCAGCCTCCAGCCCCAATAGAGAAGTCAGTTATGAACATTATAAAAAGATGGTTGAAGGAAGACCTGAGAGTAAGGGGGAGTTCCCTGCCACAAAACCTTCCCAGCAAAGAAGCATTGGAGTCATTCCCATTATAGACTGCCACATAGTCATATCTGCAGTTGGATGAGGCTTCCAGATGGAAAGTGTTGAATCTGCAAAGAAGAAACAATGGAACAACATCTTATAATATGCATAGTGGGGGTAATGTAAATTCCCAGCAGGAAATACTCTTCTGAAAGACACAATGCACAAACACAAAGCACCTCACTTTTTCCACCGTGCACGGCTAAAGATTGTATGTAACAACTTGAGAAGGAAACAGATGGCATAGCTGGTAAATTTGATAACTTCAGAAGAAAAAAACTTTATGTCTAGGAGAAATCCTGAAGGATAAAAATCTTAGGACCCGAATTATACCTAAAACATTTACTCATACTTGTAAATGTTATAATGGAAGTGATATGCAAGCAACATTGAAGTTTTCAATGCTTCAAATAATTCTCATAAAAAATGTATTTTAACCTGTAATACATCCAGAAATGATTTATATCTGCAACTTAGGAAGTAAAAAAAATGTCCAACTTTATAATTTCATACAATAATAGAAAAATTAACTACTAAAGGGGTGTGCTAAAGCGTCAGCTCTTTACAAGGAAGAGCTTCATCTACAGCTGGACTGCAGCCAGACAGCAGCATCACATTGCCAGTTGCCAAGAGACTCAAACAGTACTCTGTGGTTCTTTGTGTGGAGACACCCACAGGGCTAATATTGCCAGTGTGGCCTTGTGCTCTGGTTTGAGAGATGGGGGGCGAGTGTCTAGACAGTTGTCTAGTCCCCAATGTGCTGCTGAAAACTGCTGGCCTCTCCAGTCAGCCTGGCACTTCCCATTTTACAGGTCTTGTTAAAGACTACCGCGATTACAAAACCATGGCGATAGGCTTGTGGCTCCACAAATTAAGAACTGAAACTGGTATTGTATGAAGCTGTTGCTCAGATAAACATTGGCATTGCTAATCCTAAAATGGTTAATTAACTAGAACACCTAAACTACTTCTTGCTAGGGTGAATGAGCATTCAATACACTTAGAAGAGGTATTATTGACACAATTGTTGACCATGAAATCTTTATTTATGACATTAAATCAGTGAATCTGTTTAACACATTAGGTGTGAACATAATTTTCTACAGCTATAGATTTTTGTGCAAATAGAGCATGGCTAAAAGAGAAAAATGAGCAAGAGCAAACAAAATATTTTCATGGCAATATATACTTCTTCTTTTCTTAGCAGTGTTCTAATAATGAACTGTCATCTATCTTGACCAAAAATACACAAATATTTGAAGTCAGTTTACATGGTTCTTCTTTCCAACTTTGCAATTGCTAAATTATGATTCAAACCATATATTCCATACAGATATTATTTTAATGTATTATTTTTTATAAACATTTTTGTTATATAGCTTCTCAAAGTGCTTAATAGTAAGAAAAAAAGGGTACACAATTAGAGGAGACAGCAGAATTACACAATTATAGTACAATAAGCATTCAGAATAGAGTAGGAAAGCAAAGGGGTAGACACAGAAACTGTTAAATAAAGACTCTCTTAAAGAAGAAGGTTTTAAATCTAGATTTGAAAGTACACAGGGAAGGTAATTCTCATACAACCTTAGAGATAGGATTCTAGAGATTAGGGGCATAGCAGGAAAAGGCCCTGTCAGCCATATAATGTAGACGTGCTTGGAGGACAGACAGGAGAAAGACCAAAAACATTTTTTTTTGGCACAGGAGTAACTGCAGCTGGGTAATTGGTACTACACCAGTACACAAGGACTTATTTATTATGATGAGAACAGCAAAGCAGAGAGTAGAGAAACAGGACTGAAATAAAGCAGTAGGCATGGGATCTAACAGACATGTGGTGGATTTCATACACATTACCAATTTACTTTATGCAGCGTCAAGAATAGAGAAGCTAGACAGAAGGGAACCAGCAAACCTAGGCAAGCAGGGAGGAGATGTGGTGTGAAAATGTATTGTGGAGAGAAAGTGATGGCAGATGTTGTCAATCTTGGAGCTAAAAAACACAAAAAATGTTTTGTAAAGTTGGGATGAAGCAGGTAAAGTGGTGGGGCACTTTGGCTTTAGCTGTCTGTCGCTGGTGGATTACAGGAGTCTAGAATTGTTATGGTTGTTCTTAATGATATCGGAGAAGTAGCTGGCTCAAGAAGACTCTGTTGCATCTTTGCCAGTCAAGTGCTCCTACCAAGATGGAAAATGTACGTTAACACAAAAGATTATTTCTGGCACTAAAGAACAGAAAACTGGAAACTTACTTTAGCTCCACTACCCGGTCCTGGCTCACAATGATGTGGTAGGTACAGTTCATATTGTTGTGGTAATTTGTAATAGAGAGAGTTGGACTACTGACTGTACCGGCACTGTTGTTGAAGACACCACCACAGGCTGGAAGAAAGAAAAGGATATTAGGAAACATGAAGGCCAGCCCAGTGGTTCGCCTAAGGTATTATACCTTATTGTTTAATCATTTACGATTAAAAGCTCCCTGTAATCCATGTAACTGTATATAATGAAGGATTGGTGGACAGTAAGCATTAAATTCCCCAAATTCAAACATTTTTTGCCTAACCTATAGCATGTCTTTGGACAGTGGAAAGCACCCAGAGCACCGAGACAAAAGCCATGCTAACACGGACAGAACATACAAACTCCACGCAGGTAGCACGCCAGGAATTGAACCCAGGGCTTCAGTAAAGTGAAGCAGCAATGCTGACCACTGTGCCATTGTGCTGTCCCATGTCAGCAATATTTTATGAAAAACAAAAATCAACCAGCATACATTATTTCAGTATTTTGAACCTACAACATTGTGTTTTAAACCTCTTTGAGCTAATGTCTAAACAGTATATTTTGATGCGAAGGCAATATGTCAGCTATGCCTCTTTTTATTGCACATCAGTAAAATCAATTCAAGTAATTTTTCTACTATTTTACAAAATTGTTCCAATTTTACAAAAAGTGTGAAAATCATGTTTTTCATGTGTTTCACACCAGCAATGGGCAATGTTCTTGGTTTTATCATTTCACAAGACTGTGTGTCTGGTAGATTTTAACAGTGAGGATGAGTCATCACCCCAGTGAAATGGCACTATTGTCAGGCTTGGATTATATATAGAAACCATTCAGCAGAAAAATGTGCCAAGGGCGTCCTCTGGCATTCTGTGGCACCACAAGCCAAAGCCTCGCCCCTGACACAGACAGGAACAGAATCCCCCTGATTGTGCTGAATTGCAGGGTCTCTCATTCTCTGAATTCCACAGAAGCTCAATGGGAACTCAGACACTCTCTGTCACTCATCAACAAAGAAGCCTGAACAAAACATGGAAATTCCCAGACAGATAAATTCTTTAAATCTGTCATTTCTGAATGTCCTGCAATGAAGAAGTTCCTATATTTTTAAAATGTTTTGCCTTTTAATTCTGAAGTACTTTCTAAAGAAGGGGAAGATATACACATACAGTATATTGAATATAATAACTTGCACTTTAGGGGCAATTGAGGACAAGGAAACATATGTTGGAGTTCATGGGATAAATTGTCCTCAGTAAATCTGGAATGACACTGCAGATGCAGCAGAAAACTCAGAGACAACAGGAGATTATTAAAACATTTCAGGTCAGACATACAGTATTACCATTGTTTTATATTAAATAAAAATAAATCTCTATAATACATTTTGAATTCTACACTTCTACAATTTTGAATTCCAATGAGCTTTTCCTATCATTACCAGTCATTTAATGGATGTTGGAGTCTCATATAGTAAACATAAGGAGTGGAGGTAGAGAATCTGAAAATCTGAACGTGCATGTCATAATGACTTTTATTGTGCTTGTAGAAACCTCTCATTTGACTCATGGGGTTAAAGGCCCACCTAGTCTCTCATTAGAACTAGCATCCTTCCATACAGTGCAAGGTCCACTGTTTTATTTATCATATCTAAATATTTTCATTTTCTCCATTTACCACACCAACCAAGTTCCATAAATTTGCCCCTAAATAAAAATCACTTTATTGACAAGAAGGCTGCCAATTCACAGGATCCAACTGATATTTCCTATAGATAAATAATACATGTACCATTGGAACAATAATGTCAAGGAAATAAAAAACCTCATTGGAATATCATTGGAATAAACGCAACATTTTGAAGAACTAAGATAAATAATCTTGTGATTTCTGCACATATCTGAATTCTTTGAATTGAAATATTAGCAAAAAGGCACTATACCTTCATAAGTATTACTACTACTACTACTATTAAAAAAAATAATAATTTGAGAGGCTTTTCGTTCACAATGTAGGATGTTTAAATATAAGATGGGTAAAGAAGTTTGATAATAAGAAAGAGACTTCATAAAATGGTCTGTCTGGAGTATTCTGCATGAAATATGTACATGCATATATTTGATTCTGAAACAGGTTGCAGTTTATAGCAGAGTTACTTGAACATTGGGACCTTTAAGTTTTGTTGCAGCAGTGAACAGAGTAGTGTAAAGAACAGAAGTGCACTCCCTGAACTCAAGGGATTAGCCTGTGAGAGGCGTGTTGTGAAGCTGTCACCCTCTCAGGTCATCAAATTCCAGGGAGAATGAGCAGATACATTTTACAGAGATCACATTCTCAGCTTCTTCAAAGCATGTTATAGATCTAATATCATTAAACAGTCCAGACAAAAAATACTGAAGCTTCTTCACAGTTTGGTACACAGGGCTTTCCTGTGTATTTTATATTTTTCTATAATGAGAATGAGAAGTAAAAATTGAGTTAGCAAATACTTACAGACCACTTCATATTGAGCCAGGAAGCCATTATCATTAATACTGTTGTCAGAGTAGAAATTCAACAGCATTGGGCCAAATGTAGTGAAAGGACCTGGTATCTCAGAACCACACAGAGTTGTCAGCAGAGGTGCTGTGGGGAAGGTTCCACTGTAGATCTTTAGGCCGTCATAGGCACATGTTGACTGGGCTACAAAAACACAGAAAAGTTAAATACAAATTTTTATAAGGGCTGGGATGTTTTTAACACCCTCTTTTTATACTCATCTTTACTGAAAATATAAGCTATAAGATTTTAATTATGCTTGCTAAAATTCAGTGTTCATATTTGTACGGCACTAAAACTACTGTAATAAAACACAAATGTTTCTAATATTAATTTACTTTAAAGTTCAGAAAAAAAAGGCATTACTATTCTGAAATCAGGTCTGTCCTATGTCTTGGCATAGCTCCTGCCACAACACCAAAAGAAGAACAAAACTCCATATACTGTAGTCCTTTGATTGTCTATGACATTCTCTTCAGACCCAACAGTCCCAAACAATATGTCTCATTATACTCCCCCTACCCTGCCTCTCTATACCAAGTAACACTGCTGCTCTTTGTTGAGTCCCCACTCCTCTATGAGTCCTCTCCTGTGTTGCAAAATCTGTGTCCTAAATCCTTCCACTTTGAGCAGCTCTGGTCATGACTTATATATCCCCTTTCCAGCCGGAGCTCCAGGTCTAAAATCAAGAGCAGAAGTGTTCAGGCGATCAAGGGGTTGTAGCCAGAGTAGCCAAAACTAACAAGTAGGGGCTAAATAATGAAATGATTGTATGCAGTTGACTGGGTGTAGGTATAACAATGCATTGACCCTTCTTCCCTTTACCTTGTGCTTCCTCTCTGTCTCCAGGACGCAGGTCTGCTTAAGCCTGTTCCTCAAACCTACATCACCACTGACTGTGTGGTAATTAAAGAGAGTCTAGACAAACAGTATGGTAATTCAGTCTTTTTTGACTGGCACCTGCCCTACTGTTTCCACCAGGAAAGACTGGTGGCCTTGACTAAAAGATGAAAAACACACCAGACCTAATAGAAATTCTGGGCATTGTATGCATACTTAAAGTGCACAGTGAAAACTTATGTATTGGATCAGTGAAGTGATAATTGTATTTCACATCAGAAGTAGTTCAAGTACTGTGGGTAGCTGCGTCAGCATGCATAGGCTGCAAAGGAACAGGTAACGGGTTTATTCCATGCTGAAAAGAAAAGAAAGGACTCTGATGTTATTGTTGCAAAGGGTAATCTGTTGTTGGAGGGAATAAATGGTAGAAAGCATCAGTTTCCACAAACACTGTTGTAGAAGTCTCTGAGTATTACCAGAGTCAAAGGAAAAAGTGTCAAATTTTAGGTGAAATCCTTTGGGAATGATATTGTGATGACGACATCTGTAAAGGAAAAGGAGGTGGTTGGAAAGCCTGTTCTTGGACCAGATCGCTGTGAAGAGGTGCAAAAGCGGGTTTAGTAAGAGAGGGGGGCAAGTGGCCCAGGGAGGAGGAGAAGGAACGACGAAGAGATCTAGAAAAAGATTTAGAGGATGGCCTTTCTTTTCTTTTCAGCATGGAATAAACCCGTTACCTGTTCCTTTCACATCAAAAGATGTGATACCATGATGCATTAATTGCGAAAACATAAAAGAGCAGCTATACAGCATTGGTTTCAGTCTTTTGGAGTTTACTTTTTGGATTTGCCTCTTGAATTAGAAGGCATAAGCAAAGAAGACTAGAGAGTTTCAATGATGGAAAAGCAATGAATTTTGAGGATGAAAGTAAAGAAAATTCTAATTAAGAACCATTGCAGACCGACTGGAAGGTCTTGAAAAAAATACCGGAGGAATAAGCAAACGGAAAAGACCAGGTCATCCAAGCAAGACAACAGCAGTTGATGACAGAAAAATCATTGGAGCTGTGAAATAAAACACTAAAATAACAGCCAAAGAGATTGCATACAATCTCCAGTCTCCAAAATCAGGTCTGGTAAATAATTGTGGAATCAAACCGCTACGTAAACTAGGGAGTGTATGAACACTCTTGCACTCACACTTTTTGCTTCATGGCCCTTGTAAGTTTTTCTGAATGATTATTGTATTATTTTTCTGAATACAAAATATATTTCTTACATTGTCTTGAAGATGATAGAAAAAAAACTGAAGAAGTCTTGTAAAACTTTCGCCCCTTTCAAGAAAAAAGTATAATTCTGTGGATTGTAATGCAAGTTTGTGTATTGCTGTTTCTGTTTTACCAGCATCACAGCACAATATGTTCTGTTTGTGAAACAGCCACATTTACAGGCACTTAGGTGCACATTTTTATATCCAGTCCCCTACTGAAATATTCTTAATAAAGCAAGTCAAGCAGCATCTAGACCTCAAAAGGTTCACTTGTATCAGGATTTCAGTGAGATTTAAAAGTAATCTTATTATGATACACATTTCCTGATTAAATTCTTAATAAAACATCCACGACGATTTGTTCAATATCCTTTTCTTTTTAATCAACACACACATTTTTACCATATTGTAAGTTCTTAATATTCACACCATATGCTTTTGATTAACTCATATCTGATCCAAATACATGTGACAGAAATAAGATGCCTTAATCCTTCTCATTCTGAAGGTCCCAAAGGCTTGACCCTCAGAAAAAAAATGATTTGAGAAATGTGGAGAGTTCTGTGAAGAGATTATTTGGCCTTGATTTAAGTTTAACTGAACCACTTTAAGAATCACCAGCTGCCAAAAAAAACACAGGAAAGGGCTTAACTTGTATGATTAAGAAAATAACTAGTTCAATTATGTAATGTAAGCTTATTTGGACAAAAAAACAGAACTAAAGAACTAGAGGTCTGCCCTCTGTACCAGAATATCAGCCCTGAAAACACCTCAAAGATTTATTTGTTTGAAAGTACAAACTTTTACAATGATCAAAATGGTCTTTGTACCAACCCCCAGCTATACCAGCAACTGTAGGCCTATTTAACTTGTCAAAGGATATTTGCCTATATTGAACATTGAACAAATATCCTTTGAGAAGTTCTTCTGAAGAGTAGCCAGGAGGTACAATATCATCCATTTTCATGATAACTGATAACCATTTACTGTCAGGAAATCCTCATAACTTAAATTATTATTATAATTTCTTGTTGTTCCTTTAAGTGCTTTTAAAAAGAAAATACATTGCTAAAGAGAAAAGTTCCTTCTTTTAAACTTAATATCATTAAAAAGCCTTCTGTTCCATTATCATCTTCATTGTGATCACATGTTAAAAATCTACTTTATTTAATTCTTTAGATTTTAACCCCCATCCCCCCAAAAACATATTTTCCTACATTCAATGCCCTCCTTCTGTGGTTCTGCTTATTAAATAAAATTTAATTTAATCAACACTGTTCATGTATCTGTTCATAAATCTACTTCAGGCATACATTATTTAATTCATTATGTTAATGCAATCTAAGTAGGAAAGATGTCCTGTATAATACACACAGCTCTGACAAGAGCTCTAAGAAATGTTTCACAAATCAGACAATGCATCCTCTCTCCACATTGAACATGTTCCTTATTCGTGAAGGATTTACATCCAAAGAAATTCTCTTCAGGGTTTTACAGCCTCCTGACATATTATAGAAAAGGAGTGCTATAAAAATAAAAAATGAAGCATCATTCTGTCTCCCCTAAATATATATGAGTAACAACAGATTTTTGTGAAATATTTTCAATTTTCAAAAAAGTCAAACACCAGCATAAATCTTCTTTGGAAATAAACTGCCATTCATTTAACACTGCAGAAATTATATAGAATGTATCAAACTTAGTTTACTCTTTCTTTATGTGCATTATATCTACCATAATATGTCTATGATACAAATTATTCTTGTAATTAAAAATAATTTATTATAATAAAATTCTACATTTTTTAATTCTTTACCCAAAATGAAAGTCATTCATGAATCAAACAAAATAAAGTATATATATTTAAATTTATAGAAAATTATCTGTAAGGTACAATATTCCTCTTTGGAAAAACAAATATGAAACTTCTTGGCTGGATTTGTATTGTTTGGTTGCTCGTGTTATCATCATCTTCATTAAACTGGGAGGATTGTTTTTTAACCCTGAGATATTGTTATAGCTATTGTGGTGTCTCAGGATCTAGAGACAATGGTCAACTTCTAGTTGTATCAACATTTGTAGTTCTCTGGGTTTCAAAGTGAGTAAAAACAATACATGGAAGGTGAGGCGTTTGCTGAGCTGAAGTGGGTCTGCAACACATTTAATCAAATAATCATCTGGTTTACCTTAATTAAAAATTAGGCTCTAGGTAAATCATTAAGAGTCATCAGCAGTCCATGATAGGGATAAAAAGACAAGTAGGCAGAGGAAGCAAGAGACAGAAAAAAAGAGACAGACGGAGAGTGGAACTACAGAACAAAGGTGAGAAAGGAGAAGAACTGTTCCAGGTGAGAGCACCACATTCAAATCATCCTTAAAGACCAGTTTCTAGATACATATTTGAACCTTCTTTAAGAAAGTTTACCATTCTGTTGTTTTAGGAAACTCTGATGTTTTTTTCCCCACAATCCCCAGATTAAAAACGTTCTCTCTTGGTTAGTGCATGCATTTTAGAGTAGGGAGAAGGGGTCCCATTCACTTTGGAGCATCAGGATTTATGGGAAGAGAGATTAGCTCTGGGTTGTATTCTGTTCTATTTAGGACACATGTTTATCTCCCCTGTTGCCCTTTTAGGCATTATATAGGATTTTTGAATATTGGACAGCAGGCTAGGTTTTTCTAGCTGTTTAGGACGTAGGCTTCTGAGACACATTGTATAGGGTAAATAGAGTAACTTGAAATGTTATACATTGCCTGTCATTTAGTTTGTGTTGATAATAAATATTTATCTCATTTTGCCTTTTATTTATTACTCCTTTGTCAGTTCTGTGCCAGAGAATAGAGAATCAAGTGTCTAACTATACCAATCACTCAGGTATAGTCTTGGCATTTAATTTGCAATTCTGGGGTTATGATTAGTTAAATTACTGATTATCCCACTAAATTTGATGTATTTTCTAATTCTCCAATTTCCTTACTCATATATTCCTAACAATATTTTTAGCAGACATTTTTCAACATAGTCCAACATGCATTGCTTTAGAAAACATAAGGCAGACATTACTGCCTTTTCACAAACGTGCATAAACACCTACCTTCCACTTGGAAAGTCTGAAAGTGCAGAATGACAACTTTCTGCTGCCCAGCATTGATGAGATAGTTGCAGTTTGAGTCATGAGGGTAGTGCTCTGGGTAATTGGGAGATACAATACGACCTTCTGGAGCAGTGAAGTTTGCTCCACAGCCTGAAAACCAGGAGAGGAGTAATCAGCATACAGTAGACACAAGTCATTTTAGAATATCTGAGTACACCTGTTTTACGTACACTTTCAGAACACACTCCACTTCATCTACAGTATAATATGCGAGTCTACCAGACAGCAGACTAGCAGGAACTGGCAGAACAATGAGTAACATGAAAAAACTCAATACGACAGGTACTGCAAACTCCAGTAACGAAGACATTAGCTAAAATAAAATTGGGACAAATCAAATAAGCCTAAATGCCCTCTACAAACAGAGGATTCTAAAGTAGGCCAAGAGGATTATTTGTGTAGCTGTTTGGAGAGGGTTTCACTGTGAATATAAGCTCCTCTCATCTGTGCCCAAATTTCTCCTAGGGAAATTTAATTTGAAAACTGAAAATCATATTCTTCTGGCTTCTCTTGGCAAATTAAAAAAAATTGTAGTTCTTATCAGAGGAGATAACAGTAGTTGAGAGTAACCACGGCACTGCAGTGCAAACATACGAGTGGTGAAGAAGGCAGAGAAGCCTTTGCCTATGGTCTCCTGGGACTGGAACCTGGCTGTTATCACATTAAATGGGGCAACGACCAATCCTGGGGCAGTGGTTCCACAGCCTGTGGCTAGCAGGCTGTTTTCTTGATCTGCTCCTCCTGCCCAAACCTGAGACAACACAGACACACGATTTATTCATGTAAATAACCAGAAACTTATATGAACCTTCAGTCCTTTGCTATTGAACTGGAATTGTTTATATTCAACAAATGTGACAATGTTTGAATTTGGACCAAAGATCTGATTGGCTGAATTCACAGTATCACTCAGACACATTAATAGGTTGTTTCAGTTAAAGAGGAGTCACAAAAACACACCAGATTGATCTGAATATAAAATAAATATATAATCTGAATTGTAAGTAAATAGTGTAATCTCTACCCACTCAGTTTACAAAGCTGTCTGTTTTATGATGTGGATCAATTCTTTTCACACTGTATACGTGTAAAGGAATAAGTAATAGTTTTATTCCATGCTAAAAACAGAAGAAAGAAAACACAATGTTTCGGCTGTGGAGCCTTCTTCGGGTGTGGACTGATTTGAGCATGGAATAAACCTATTACTTGCTCCTTTGCAGCCTACCCATGCTGAAGCAGCTACCCACCTGAACTACTGTACTTCTGTATACATGTATATGCTAGATCATTCCATTCCTCCCTCCCTACCTTTCTTTTGTGTGCCTTGAAATCTGTGGAACAAAATCTTTCTGGAAAGCAGTAAACAAGCTAATTTCTGATCCAGATGGACAAATTAATAAATCCATTCAAAACTGACAATGTCTCAAATGTACAAATACCATAACTGCAATTTTCACATTAATTTTAACATTGCAGTTTTAAAATACTTTCAATTATTTTTTTCATTTTATGTTGAACATGTGCAGCTCGTCCTGAGAGTGGGCAGATACCTTCACATAGCTGCTTTGACACTGTCCGCCACTGTCAGGGATCTCAAAATCACTGCTGAAGTTCATCTCCAGGTGGTTTCCTTCATGAGCAATGATCCTCCACACGCACTCGCTGTTGGCTGGGAAGTTCTGCGGGTGCCCCGGTGACTTGATATTACCACTATCAGCATGGATGATACCGCCACAGCCTATGCAACACAAATTACACTTAAATCACCAGTGGTCAGTCATGTTCTGCATTTGGATTTCTGTTTTTTTTTTCAGGAATCCTACAATATTTTATAAAACTCATATGCAGCCACCATACATTTAGTGTTCTTGTAATTAAAGTGTTCAGCACCAAAGATATTAGACTGTGTCAGAGCTCTTATACAAATCCTCATATCATAAAGTTACAGGAAGCTGAGGGTCTAAGAGATTTAGTTTATGTCTTTTTTCATTTAGTGACTAATTTTTTAATCATCATCATCATTATCATCATCAACATTTCAATCCACTCCACTCGAAGTGTTTTACAGGTAATGGGGACTCCTCTCCACCACCAGTGTGTAGCACCACTTGGATGATGCACCAGTACGCTCACCCCACACCAGCTATCAGTGGGGAGGAGAGCAAAGCGATTAAGCCAGTTCGTAGATGGGGATTATTAAGAGGCTATGATTGGAAAAAGGCTGTGGGAAATTTGGCCAAGACACTGGAGTAATACCCATACTCTAGCGCTTAATAGATTTTTAACTATTCAGGTTATTTTTATTTTTATTGACATTTTGACTCATAGGAGGATAGTCTATTCCTATGTTCCATATAATTCAGAAAATCAGTATTTTGTACTTCTATATTCTTAGAAATAAGAAAACTAAAATAAAGGGTGATGAAGTTCAAGTAAGTAGTCAGTATACATAGGCTGCAAAGGTTTATTGCTGGAAGGAAAAGAAAAAAAGACATGTTTCTGCTGTGGAGCCTTCTTCAGGCATGAGGGAGTGAGGGAAACTGGCAGATATCTTAATAATAATAATTGCTTACACTTATATAGTGCTTTTCTGGACACTCCACTCAAAGTGCTTTACAGATAAAAGGGACTCCGCTCCACCACCATCAATGTGCATCATCCAAATGATGTGACGGCAGCCATAGTGCGCCAGAACACTCACCATACATCAGCTATCAGTGGGGAGGAGAGCAGAGTAATGAAGCCAATTCATAGATGGGGATTATTAGGAGGCCATGATTGGTAAGGGCCAATGAGAAATTTGGCCAGGACGCCGGGGTTACACCCCTACTTTTTTTGAGAAAGGCCCTGGATTTTTAATGACCACAGAGAGTCAGGACCTCGGTTTTATGTCTCACCCGAAGGGCTGCGCCTGTTTACAGTACGGTGTCCCCATCACTATACTGGGGCATTAGGACCCACATAAACCATAGGGTGAGCACGCCCCTGCTAGCCCCAATAACACCTCTTCTAGCAGCAACCTTAGTTTTCCCCAGGAGGTCTCCCATCCAGGTACTGACCAGGCTCACAACTGCTTAGTTTCAGTGGGTTGCCAGTTGTGAGTTGCAGGGTGATATGGCTGCTGGCATAATAGGAGTTCTGAATCCCCTCTATGAGGACGCAGACGGATAGATCAGTATGATCATGACTGTTAGAGGTTAAATGAGGAATTATTCTAACTAAAATAAAGGGTAATTATGATTTTATTACTGTGCTAAGGGATTACATTACCTGTTTTTAATTTGTTTTTACAGACTAGCTGTTTAAATTCATATTCCTGTTTTCCAGACAAAGTCAGTAGAAACACCTAAAACAGGATGCTCCACCCATTACTAGCAACAGTACCACTGGCATTAGAATCTCTAATAGAAAAGGTATTTTAGTTATATTATAATAGATTATTTTGGGAAAACAAGTCCCTGGCAAGTGCTAAATCTGCCAGTGTTAGTGATAAAATAATATTACCTGTACAATGTGTTAGATTGTAGATTATTTTCCTTTCTTAAATTTTTCTTTATATTAAACTGTCAAAAAATGTATAATTCAAACATCAGCCTGGGTGCAATTCCTGCGGTGCTGCCAGCATGGAATATGCATGTTCTCCCCATGTTCATGTGGGTTTCCTCCACGTGCTCTGGTTTCCTCCCAGAGTCCAAAGACATGCTGGTACATTAATCGGCTTGTGGGGAAACCTTCTTGGAGTGAGTGTCTGTGTATGCCCTGTGATGGACACAGTCGTGTCGCATTCAGGGTGTATTCCATGTGCCCATCTCTTCCTGGGATAGACTATAGGCCCCCATGACCCTGCACTGTATAGACAGTTATGGAAAGTGATGGATGATGATGTGAGACAGACTGTTTTTTCTTTCAAAGATACAAAATTTAGTCTCTCACAAATAGTGTATTTCATCAGGATACAGTCTTTATTTGCAGTATTGTATGCCTACCTCATTGTGAGACAAAGTAAGGGGTTACCTATTCAACAGATAACTGTACCTGAGGAATCTGCAGTCCATGTGGCGTAGAAGCCACCTCTTGATACAGTGTGGTCTGCTATGAATACAATGACCAGGTTGTTGGAACCTGATTGGACAGTTCCAGGTGAACTGGTTCCACAGTAATGTCCAATTACAGGTGACCCTGGAGAACCCCCATTCATTATCGTTACTGAGTCCCATGAGCACTGTGGGTGCTGCTCTACATCAAAGTAGTTGAAGGTGATCTAAGGAAATTAGTAAAAAAAAAAATTACTGGTTAGATTTTACAGGACCTTTTTCATCAAAGTCCAGTCTGCTGTGTTTGGAAATTAAAAACTAAAATTTTTATCCATGTAAAGGACATGGAACAAAAGAACAGAAAACAAAATGATCAGATTTTATGTTAATAAGAAAAACCATATCTTGTGAAAAACATCGAAAGCATTATTAAACAGTTACTGAGAAAAACAAAAAATTCCCAAGATTCTCATTCATCACAGTACGGTTAATTGCTTTTCTTTGATTATTTCTAAAAGTATTAGATGAAGTCACACACTATTTCCTCTCAGGCCTTTGTCCATCAGGAAACACATTTTTAAAAATGCTGCTTATAAAATATGTGTAAAAAAAATTACACCCAAAACAGTTATTTTTGCAGCCTAGCATTGGCAGAGATTAGAAACATTCAAGAGCACCAATCCCAGAAATAAACTATAAATAAAAGAAATGCTAACTGTGGAAATTGTGGCACAAGATCCCAATAAGAAATCCAGAAATCTTTAAAGTAAAAAGGGTAGAGAAAAGATAAGCAAAAACAAAGTTACATTGGAAACAAAGACCAAGGTAGAAACGAAGGTTAAAATACCAACAAATTATCGGGTATTTAAGTGCTTACACCTAAATCTTAAGAATAACAGAAACAAATTAGAAGAGATAGAAGCTACCACTTTAGCTTAGAAAATTTAATGTTATTGAAATCACAGAAACCTGGCTACATGAAAATGATGTTCTAGAGAGACAGAATATATAGAAGAAGGGGAGGTGAAGCACTGTAACTAAAAAAAAAGTTTAGGTTTGTATTATAGAATGTCAGATGTAGGCATTGATTATAATTCAAAACTGTATAATGAAATTAGGAATTCAGGTACAGAATAAGCAATTATTAGAGGAGATTTCCCCCAACATATACAGTACCTATAGACCTATAGGAATATAAGCGTCACAAACTGTTTTGGTAGATATGAAACAATCAAGACAAGGGAGGCAAGCAGAAGTGAGACAGACATTGGGGAACTGTTAAAAAGAGGAGAGAAAACAATGTTTCGGCTGTGAAGCCTTCTCTAGGTGTGAGAAAGATAGGGCAGACAGCCAAGATTAAATAGCACAGAAGTTATCTTATCTTAACAAAAGCTGGGAGAAGGGAGAGGCAGAGAGGCCACTCAGGAAGTGCAAAGTGGAGAGGGGTGAAGAAAGGTGTGCAGTCAAAACCGGCATGAGAATAGAGATGATTACATGAAAATAAGAGTTTTGTTTCTGTTGTTTTTCTGCTATGGGAGTTGAGAAACCCTTCTTTGAGAACAAAGACAGAGAGATCAGTGTGATCATGGCCGTCTGAGGTGAAATGGGAAACTATGGGGTTGGAGATATTTTTGTTCTTCACAGCCCTAACATGTTCTCTGAAGCAATCTCTTAGTCTCTTTCCGGGTTTCCCCAACGTAGATAGCTGGCATTTTTTGCAGGAGATACAGTAAATGAGGTTGCTGGAGGTACATGATGTCGTGTGGGTGATCCAGAATTGACCTTAGAAGCCCTGAATGAGCATGTTGTTAGATATGTATTTGCAGGTGATGCAGCAAGTTCTGTTGCAGGGGAAGATGCCTGGTGGGGACCATGATTGCTGAGTGCGGTCAAGAGCTGTGAACAAGAAGTTTACGTAGATTTGGTGGTCGGCGGTATGAGATGATTGGGCGGCATCTATTCTCATGCCGGTTTTGACTTTACACCTTCCTTCACCCACCCCTCTCCACTTTGCACTTCCTGAGTGGCCCTTCTGCCTCTCACCTCTCCCCCACCCCTTCAGCTTTTGTTCTTCTGTGTTATTTAATCTTTGCTGTCTGCCCTGTCTTTCTCACACATGAAGAAAGCTCCATAGCCAATACTTTGTGTTTTCTCTCTTCTTTTCAGCATGGAATAAACCTATTACTTGTTTCTTTGCAGACTACGCATGCTGACACAGCTACCCACCTGAACTATTAGGGAATTATGATCATAATATGATGTACTTGGAAATATATTTTAAAGTATAAAGTGTAAAGATTCAGTCCACCAGTTTTCAATGTCCAGAAAGTACATTTTGAAGGAATAAGACAAGAGAAGTAAAATGAGATAGGAATGATATGAAATCAGTGGAAAATACATGGAAACAGCTGGAAAGGAAGAATCCGTTTAAACACATACTACATGAAGCACAGAACATTTTTTTTACAAAACTGAGTAAATAATAAGCTAAAAAACAATTTCCCAAATGGTTAAAAAAATACATTAGGAAAATCAGTAAAAGAGAGCACTTCATGAAGTTAGCAAAAAACAACAGTATCTAATTTAAGGAAAAAATACTGAGTACAATGGATTGTAAGCATAGGTAAAGAAAGAGAAATATATATAGAACAGTGGTACTCAAACTTTTTGGACCAAGTACCACCCCTAATCCAACCAAAGCATCCAAGTAACACCTACAAGTCATCATCTCATAGGAACCCCAGAAATTCTCAATGACCAACATGAGCGTGCGTGCACACACACTCACACATACATATAATAAATATTATAATAATAAACTTAATTTGATATAGCGCCTTTAAAGGTGGCTTCTCAAAGTGTTTACAGAAAAAAAATTAACAACAACAAATAAAAAAGCACCATTTCAGTGAGAGGGGTGAGCCTGTTTAGTTGAGCAAAGCAGATGTGAATTAATTTTTCGAGCCTTGATACAATTCACAACAGAGTCTAACAGATTTTAAATCCTCAGGCATTTTCTTGACTGCCAAGGCCTCGCAGTGGATGCTGCAGTGCGTCCACTTAATATCTGGAACAACCTCTCTAATTCGTGCAACTACACCGTTATGTCGGCTTGTCATTGCTCTAGCACCGTCTGTACAAACTCAGATGCATTTTATCCAGTCGAGGCCATTCTCTTCGATAAATTCATTCAGAAGCTGAAATATGTGCTCTCCTGTAGTTCCTGTTGGTAGCGATTTACAGAACAGAAAGTCTTCATGGGACATGCCCTCAAATTTGTATCTAACGTAAACAAGCAAATTGGCTAAATCGACTCTACAGACTCATCTAATTGCAGTGAAAAACATCTGCTCATCTTAACGCGCTCTATCAGTGTACTTTTGATATAATCCTTCATTTCAACAATTCTATGAATGACTGTGTCTTTCAGGGGGAGGGGGGCAGCAGGTCGAGCTGTTTAGCATTTTTTTCTCTACACATAATACGTGTCAGCTCTTTTGCCAACGGTAAATAAGGTTATTCAAAAATAGTGTAGCTTACCTGCTTTAGCAATACGCAAGCTTGCATTTTTCCGCGTTTCCATTTTTATTTCCGTATTTATTTAAAGTTTTTATTTCATGCGCATGGGAGCGAAACACGGAGATGCCTGTGTATTTTTCTCAATTTAGAACAGTTCTTATATATTTTTCTGTTATCACGCTTTCGTGTGCTCACAAGATTACCTGCGTTCGTAGCACGCATTTCTATGCATTCCTGTGTTTACAACGTTGACATTGTTACAAAATCACGCACATTCTCCTTTCTCCCTATTTGCTGGAGATACAGTAGCTTTTTTTAAATACAATTGGTCACTTGCATCCGTAGCACGCATTCCTATAGAGTGGTATAGAATTACAGAGTATCTCTTGTGTCCACTGAAGTATTAGCGCCCACTGTATCGTAGTACGTAGGCTGCGTATTCGACACGTACTGTATTAAAATACAAAATATGAAAACCTGTCCCGATTTTTCAGCGCACACGACACAGTTCCAGGGTCATTTGGCGTACCACTTGGCCGCACGCCACGTACCACTGCCGGTACGCGTACCACAGTTTGAGAACCACTGATATAGAATATTGTAATGGAGGCTAAAAGAATAAAAAGTGTGTCATGTTGAGACAAAAGTAGGGGTAGGGCAGGAACTATATTGACTTTGAGTATGCTTGTAATGGCAAGTGTCTCTGTGAGGTTTGGGTATGTCTATTTTTACGTCTATAGTCATCCTTTAATCAAAGCCTCCCATGCTTTCTGGAATAAAGTGGGACAATCGACAATAAACAAAAATTAAACGACTCACTGCTTTCTCAGACTCCACTCAATTACCCCACAATAGGTGGTGTCAGATGGGATTGCTCAAACAGGCCTATCAACCTAACAACCGACCTTGTATATAAACCAGACCTTGATAATAGAGGATGCACCGGAACAAAAGTGGAGGAGACAATACGTTTTTACACCTGGCCATCTGCATGTAGTCAGCTAGGCCCCACTCACTATTTCTGCGTACACCACCCTGTTTCACCACAACTCCTGTGAGCTCTGGGAGGTTAGGAAAGGGCTTCATAAGCCTCAGTCAGGAGGACTCAGGATGAGAAGAATCTGAGAAGAGTGCATCACAAGGTAACAGGAGAGGCCTTTTCTTCTTTCTTTGCTGTGACAGAAGGGGGCTGCTGGATTTTACCTGTAAGATATTACTTTTGGGTAACTGGTGTACATGCAGGTCTTGTCTGTGAGTGTGTGCCTCTTGTGGATACTTTTGTGTGTTCTTTTATGAAGAGAAGTTAGATTATTACAAATGTGATGTTGTGGTTAATTTTTTACTATCATAACATACATTTTAAAATATTTGTCGATTAACCTCACAGCAAAAAAAATGTTATTTACTACCGTACCTGAGTGCCCTGATTTTCTTTTGTGTGTCTAATGCTGGGATTTAAAAGAAATTGGTGCAGGACAGTTTAAAATGAAAAAAATGTATATTTTCTATTATAAAAGCAAATATTTTCATGTTGGGCTTCTAGCTGTGTGTTTTGTATGTGTAATATTTTGAGCTACCGTGTTTGTGCAGTTAACTGTGGATTGCATGGCCTTCCTTTAAGCAAGTGCATTTTACCATCTAAAAGAACAGAGCACAACAATTCATGTATGCATTATGCTGTTGGTCATTACCATGTCTATTTGAGTATACTGGTCGATCTTGGAGTAAAATCTTCTATTTACTTAGAATTGTTTTAAGTTATGTTCTAATGTTTTTATAATTCCTAGGTTGACTTTTCATTTGTCAGTTAGCTGCTCAATAATAATGCTCAATTTAGCTGAAGCCTGAAGACAGTAGATACGTTCAGGTTGTGTTATGATAGGTTAGTTATTTAGATAAGCTAAGCCTTTGCTGGACTCTGTTGTCTCCCAAAGGATTATTGACAGGAGAAGCTGAACCATATCCATATTTGGGAGTTTTATCTAGGATAAGACATTTTTTAGAAAATAAATCTATTGATTATGTTTTTTCTCTCTCCCAAACTTCACTTTTGCATCAGCCCTAATCTCTGGGTATCCTACTTAATTTTCACAGTATGTCTTGTCTGGTCTGATTCCTATTACCTTAAAATTGCTAGATAGCACTATCGGCTACAAATTCCTGCAACTGTCATTAGCATGAAAAATGTTCTTTCAGTACTACAACAGAACATGAACCGTCACAGATGGAGTAAAGTATATCTGGGACAATTTTTTTTTTAAATGAAAGGGAAATGGCTGAAGTACTAAATGAGTATTTCACTCTGGTATTCACTAAGGAAGAAGTTAACAATATGCCTCAGGCAGCAGAAGGACAAAGGTCTGTATCAGTTTTACCATAAAAAACTAAGAAGAGTTTTGTGTACTAGAACCACTAAGGTTAATATATATTACCAAAGCTCAATAGTATCTGAGTCCAAATGTGTCCAATAGTCCAAATGGCCTTCTCATGTTTGAAACCTTTCTTATGTTCTTGCAGAAAAATTCAAATCAAGTAACAGTTACAATTTGTCAGCTGCAATTCTCTGAAATATATCAAGCAGGACCTCCATATTTGTCTTTATAAACTATGTTATTTGCATTATATTTGAAAATTAAGCATTTTTCTAAAACCCTTAAGATGATGCAGAGCTCAGAGAAGGATGGAAATAAACTGTACAACAGGACACTGGGGGAATGATTCCCACTCACTGTGATACGATGGCCCTCAGGGGCTTCAAGCAGCCAGGCACAGCGGCTCAAGTTATCATATGGGTTGGGGTAGTTGGGGCTTGACACCACACCACTTTCACCACTCTGTAAACCACCGCAACCTGTAAGAAAGAAAACTGGAGGCTGCCAACCCAACTTCAGGTCTGACTTCACAAGACATGTAAATTCTCCCCCTTTGAACCTTCTTGGACTTATGAAGAGAAAACATCAGCTGAAAAAATTGATAATGGATTCTTGTCATAATGCAATTAAAATAATTTTTTCATGTTCTAATCTCCTCTAATAGTCTTTTTAAAACAATTGGGGACAGAGACCAATAAGTACTGTAATTTCTTAATCTCTTCTTTTAACATTGCAGTTTTTGAAAAAGGTACATTATATGTACTTGTAAAGCTAGGATCCTCAAGTGCTGTTCAAATATGATGCTGCACTGAAGTACGTGTTTCAATATGAAGGGGTTTGGGTGCTGTTAATTGATATGAAGAGCTGGGACTCCACCTTTAATTGCTTACAAGGCTTTAATTTTTCATCATTGTACTTGTTTAGAAGAGTGTGAATACATACCTGAGAAACTGTATCGTGCCTTGAAACCTATGTCTTCAACATATGGGTCTGTGAAGAAGTGAACCCAGAGCTGAGGGGCAAACACAACTAGTGGCATGTTAGGAACAGACTGACCACAATACCTTGTCACCAGTTCACCATTCGAATCACCTGTAGGGAGAAAACTTGCAATAAGGCAGTGTGGCAAACTAGGCTATGGGGGTAGTACCCTGCAGAGAATGTAAATCAAACTGAAAAACTACATGGAACTAAAAGTGTGTTTGGGTCCTTTTTTTTACGCTAAGTGGACCCAAGATGAAGGTGTTGAGAAGATGAACTCACTTTTTCTAAAAAGAAAAAAATACAAAATCCAAATTTATCCAATAGAATCTAACCCAGAAGGAGTAGATTGTAAATTTCAGCACAGCAACAACAGAAACGTAAACACAAACAAATGATCCTACTCAGTACGGAAGAAAAACATTTGTTTCCTTGTACGAGTCCTGAGCAACCTTTTGCAGTCACAGAATTAAAGAGTGCCACATAATGTCAGTTAAAGAAGCCTCTTGGCTGTACAGGAGAAATTGAAAAAGTTTTGTACAGTGGGTCTACTCAAAGATATGGTACTGACCAAGACGGAACTCTATGTAGTCCCACTCGCAAGTCTGGTGGTGCTCCAGATGGAAGTCATCAAAGCTGATGTGAATGGAAGAGTTGATGTGAGTTGGGTTCTGGATGAGCCACTCACAACTGAGGTTGTCTGTATAGTTGCTCACACCATCATACCCTGGGGAAGTGAAGTTTCCCCCACCCGGAGCATTTAAAATCCCACCACAAACTGCAAACACAAAGATAGGAAACAGTAATGTCAGAGATCAAGCAAGGACTAAAAACAACATTTAAAGCTGTGAGCACCTTTAAATACATTTATGTTTGCATGAGTTTATATGAGTACTATCAAATGTCTCCAGTTTAGAATTTGACATATATTTTTCTTGAGTGAGTTTTATCTCCCTTACAAGCTGGGCAAATGTTAATTTAAGGAATCTGATAGTATAAAGAGTAATTATGTTTTTACAATTAAGGAAAAACATACAGTATGTTTTGCAGAGTTACACCATCTTCAGATGGTGCAGTCTTTGGAGCGTGAAAACAGAGAGGAAACTATTCTCATAAAACAAGCTATTTTCATCATATCACCTGCTGGCTCATTAGAGGAGTAGTCAGCACTGAATCCGCCATTTGACACCGATGCATCAGTGACAAAAACAACAGCCATGGTGTTCCCTGATGACTTCACCAGAGTTCCTGTGCTCACAGTACCACAGTACCTGGCCAAGGTAGGTGCACTAGATAAGAGGCCATTGTATACCTGGGAAAAAATACAACAGTTTTTCAGTACCCCTGAAGCATTCTCCCAAAAGAATCCCAAAAGAACTCCCAAAAGAGTCAGGCAATATATCCCTAAAAATGCTTTCTTTTATGAATCGTGTTAAATCTGAAGGAATGAGAAATGCAGTGAAATTACAGTAAAATAAATGCAAAAAACAGAATAATGTTGAAATATGATCAAATCATGTTACATTGATTTAATTGTATGCAGAGCCATAACATAATTCACCAAAAACTATTATTCAAATTAGATCTTCACAAGAGGATCATATCCTTGACAATTGTTTACAGTGATAAATCACTACTGCAAGATGCAAAGTTTAGGACAAGCAACAACCACAATTACATTTCTCCTTTAACCACAGAGGAACAAATTAAACAAACAAATTTGTTCAAGGTTTCTTTCTGAAGCCACTCAATCATGTTTGGGATTGAGGTGCACTTGCTCAGGGTGATTTCCACACTGCTTCAGAGTCATACTCACAGCAACATAATCATAGAGGCAGGTGTTGTGATCCTCCAGATGCAGGTCATTAAAGGTGAGCGTCACTCGCCTGCCTTGGGGCACAGTGATCCTCCACTCACACACTCTGCTGTGAGGGTACAGGTTGGGGTAATTTGGAGAAGTGATGGTCCCCAATGGTGCATTCAGATCACCTCCACACTCTACATTAAGGAAATGACATTGAGACAAAACCTTGCAAAAGAACAACATCCTTTAGAAAAACGTCAGAGATGCCTACAAAACTGGCTGATTATTGATCCCATTAAATTGAAAAAGATATTTGCCCTCTTGGGGGTATTGAAAGTAAGTATTGAAACCAAAAGAAACTGTATTGAAAGCTCCACCAGAATATTGAAAACTATGTTCCTCCAATACTGCCAGTTAATAAAACAGCTTAAAATACCTTTGTAATACATTTATAAGACCCAAAGTCAAGAAAATATATTACTTGGAAGAGTCAATAATGGGTCCACTATCTCTGACAAGGTCAAAAAAAGGTTGGTATTGTGGATATAGTGTATCATTGGCCTGTACAATAACAGTAATTTTAATTTATCTGCCAACTCACAATCTGCCGTCCAGTGCTGATCCCCACTTAAACTGTAGGGAAAAGCTACTTACCTTAAACATCACTTTCAGAGGTGTAGCTAACTGCAACATCCCATGAGCCTTCCCATTTAAAATGAGCAAACAGGTTTAATTGATTATTCTTTATACATTGTTATAATCACTAGTCTTCAGCCAAATAACCATTGATCCAACATTTTTGAGGCAAACAAGGATACCAGCTAAAGAGCAAACTGAAGGTCTGGGATGCTTTTTGGATGTGTAATTTTCCATTACTGAGTAAAAGTAAGTCAAGCAAATTGGATTTGCGATCATAATATTAATATTATTATTGGTAAGTAAATTAGAAAACAGGAAGGTTTTTCAATCAAAAACAAACACTGCAGACAGGGATCTCTAAACATTGTGCACTATGTGTGTTCTTTAGTCTCCTGCACAACTTTGTGATATAGTAATAATCAGACCCAAATTTAGTCCAGCTAAATATTTTTTAATAACACAACTACACAACACATGATGGTTACACTATAGACAGATATGTACAATCAGTGGGTTTTGGTCCTGCTTCGTGTAGAAATTTGGGAATCCAGAATTCCTCCATTATAAACTGAATACCACAAACACCTTAACAAGATATAGAGAGAATATAGAGGACCTGCATCCAAATAAAATGAATCCTAACCAGGACTTAATTTTCCTCTTTACCAGATGCACACAAGCAAAAGGGAACTGATTTCCCTGCCCTGTCAATACATCAATAAAATAGGAGAGACTTTTTTTAGTCTGCAGAAATAAATAAAGGAAATAAGAATTTCCAAATAAATAAGAGAGCAATTTGTTTTCAATAAAAAAAAGTCCAAGTTTCATTGGCAGGATGACCTCTCCCATGGCACAGCTGAAGAATGGTGTTTGATATTGATGTGATTGATCTTTTCTCTGTCTTTTTGTTCCTATATTTATACTATGGTCTATTCATATGGAGGTCGTTATCTCCACCCCTCTGTGAAGCGGCAGGGCATGTTGTAGCTGTTGTTATGTGCACCCCACTGTGAATTGTAGGGTGTGTGCAGCTGTAGGGGTGATGGGCGACTCCTCTGCCCTGCACTGATAACTGAGGACACATGTTGAGCATCTGGCTGTAGTGAGAAGTCATGCTCCAGGATATTTAAAACCTGTTCAGTTTCTCCTCGGTGAATTCGCATCTACCTTTGATCACTGCCGTAATATTGGGATCCTGGGTCCAATGAGATACACCCACTGCAGCTCTAGACGTCGTTTTCTACCTTCATCCACTAGAAGAGTTAATGTGCCTGTTTTATGGCACAAGGCTAGTGGTAGAACATCCCACACCAGTGCTGACGTGAACAACATACTCTCCCTTCCATGCCTGGAAGCTACATTGCTTTATCACAAAATCCTTTTCTCACTGAGACCGGCTAGATCAGCATTATTCAGCACCTAATCTGTGAACAGCAAGGCTGATTTACTAAGTGACTTCATCACAGAGAAAAACTTGATTTTATGTGTTTGACTGAAACTTGGCACAGATGTAATAATCTGGTCTGTTGTTTAACAAGCCTCACTATGCCTTTTTAGAGTGCGTCTGCTGATTTACTTTCTGTTTAATGTTTCAGGTTTAAGAGAATCATTATTCTTGGTGACTTTAATGTTGATTTACAGTCTTCCAATTTAGCCAAGGATTGTCTAGCTTTGTTGGAATCCTTTAATCTAACCCAGCTTGTTCTTAGCCCAAATCATAACAAAGGTCACATGCTGGAATTAGTCATTTCAAATTACCACTTAGGTATTCTTTTTTTTTTATTTCCTTTTTCACATACATCCCCCTCACTCTCTGTAAGTTTTTGCACATGGTGATCACTTGATCAGACTAGGTCTGTGAACTCTGCTCTCTTGCTTATCTAACTCTGAGCCTTTAAGTGACAAAGTACAAATGTTTAATAACTCTCTCTAGTCTATTCTTGACATCTTAGCTCCTCTTAAAACTTGAACCATCTCCTTTTTTCATTCTGCCCCATGGTACACTGAACAGCTGAGTTCAATTAAAGCAGTCTCCTGAAATCTGGAATGCAGGTGGCATCTTTCTGGTGTAAATGTACATTTTCAGTCTTGGAAAGAGTACTTGATTGAATGCAAGAATGCAACAGAGCCTGCTATATCCAGCTACTTCTCCCACATCATTAAGAAAAATCATCCCAATCCTAGACACATGTTCTCCATCATTAACAGATTGCTTAAGTCAAACCGCCCAGTAGCATTATCCGCCAATCTTTGCATCGCATTCTTAGAGCTGTTTGGCTCCAAGATCAACAACATCCAGCATCACATTCTCTCTACAATACATGCTATCTCCACACCTCCTCCTTGCTTTCCTAGTTTTGCTGTTTTTCTTCTCTCTAGCTTCTCCTTACTTGATGCTGCATGTCTTAGTAAATTGATATCTCTTATGAAATCCACCACCTGCCATATTTATAGTTGTATATATGCCATGTACAGTATATGGCATATATATGTTGTCTGCTGAGAAGCTGGCCAACATATTTTTATTTCCTCTTGAAATAGTTACTCTAACTTCCTACTTGCTGGGGTGTCTAAATCCAGTCTGAACAAACGTCAGTATGTCCACATTTTGGCATCCAGGTCAGCCAGGTCTTGTGCAGGTGATTACTCCTGTTCTGGAATCTTTCCACTGGCTTCCTATGAGGTTTCAAAATCATCATGCTCACCTATAAGGATCTGTATGGCTTAGCACCTCAGTACCTGTCTGAGTTACTATCGTGCTACTCCACACCTCACAACCTTCATTCATCTAATTCTGGTCTTCTGTCTGTTCCCCACGCCCATCTACATTCTATGGGTGACAGGGCCTTCTGCTACGCCCCAAAGCTCTGGAATTCCATATCTAAGGATATCACAGAGTCACTTTTCTGATCTCTTTAAAATCTAGACTCAAAACCTTCTTCTTTAAAAGGGCTCTTATTTAACTGGTTCTGTGAGCCCCTTCGCTTTCCAACTATATTCCAAATCCTTACTGTTACTTGTGTAATATTGCCATCTCCTGTCATTGTGTATTTTTTTCTGTGAAGTGCTTTGAGAAGCCACTTTTAAAGGTGCTGTATGAAATAAAGTTTATTATTACAAAAAGGTGTAAGAATTTTGCATTTAATGCTCAGTTTGATATAACAATCAACAGAAAATAATACTGCACTACGAAGAAAATCACTCAACAGAATACACAGACTGAACCTGAATGAAATTAAAACTGAAATGCTCATCAACAGAAAAATATAAATCCAATAATTAATGAAATTTGTTTTCCGAAGGCTTTTTTTACTTCCCATTGGAATCCCTCAAATGAATCCTGTGTTTGCAATACATTTTTGCAATTTTGGTGAGTGGGCTGCAATTTTGATCTAGTTCAGGCTGAAAGTGGACAAAACTCACCTTCCACACTGGCATCAAATCTCAGGCTGAACCCCAGAGCGTTTTCACTCCCATCACTGACAAATTTCACATAGGCATAGCTGTCTGCTGTGACCACCGGTGAAGGCAGGGCACTTCCACAGTGTCTGCCAAGGAGATGCCCTGAGACATTAAAAATATTTTCTTTACATCACACATGATAGAGAAAACTTTATAACAATACATTTTTATTTATTACAGAATAATTTACTGTGATGCTTAACAGATAAATAACATTAAATTATATATCCCCCTTTTAACATTTTATATATCTTTATACCGTTCAGAAAGTGTTTTCAATATCATTTTCTGTAAAGCACAAATATTTTGAAGAAAATAACATTTATTTTAGAAATGGTTCAGGTGAAGAGTTGCGTCAGCATGCGTAGGCTGCAAAGGAACAAGTAATAGGTTTATTCCATGCTGAAAAGAGAAGAATGAAAACACAAGATTTTAGCCATGGAGCTTTCTTCAGGTGTGAACACAGTAGAAGAACAAAAGCTGGGAGAGAGGAGGAGCAGGAGGCTCTTTCTTTGTTCTCTTTTCAGCATGGAATAAAACTATTACTTGTATCTTAGAAATGTACAAATGCTTTTAACAAAAATGTTTCTGGAGGAAAGTGCATTTTTATCTTAATTAAATGAAAGCTTTTCATGTTTAACCTCAGAAGTATTTATTTTCCACAAACAAAATACATTTATTTCCTTGGGTAACAGCTATAAAATTTAAAATTAGATGCACAACTGTCATGTATGTGCTATAACACGAACTACTAAAACAAACAAAATAACAGGAAGCAAGGACTATGTTGCAGGCAGCTCTTCTCATTTACTGGACAGCACGGAACTTCTTTCCAATTACACATTACATATACTGTAATATAGCCTCCAAGGAGGTATACATCCGCCAAAGGAAATAGATCCAGCAAGCATACAATACAACAACATTTCTATTTAGGAAAGGCCTAATAGTTTTTATAGCAATTCACTACATATCATAAGTACATCAATTCAAAATGATCAAAGGGTACAACGAGGGATTGGCTACAAGCAATTTGGTGTTCTGAGATCCTTTTCCAGCCATGTCTTGATAGATCCAATTGAATCAGTTCCACAGCTTGGCTGGGAAACTTGTTAGATACCCATACAGCAATCCTTGTTTAAAAAACCTCCTATTCTCATTCATAAATAGAACTCACTAACTCTCTATATCAGTTTCTGTTTTCAGGTCCTTGTTTCATGGTTGATTGTAAAAATCCGTTGCATTAACATTGCCAGTAGCTTCTAGGATTTGGAAAGGTAGCATCAAGAACACTCTTAACAGACTTAGTGATGGAAAAGGATAAAACACTGTAATATGGGAAAAATATAAAACCCAGGGAACTCAAGACCTGCAAATTGCACTGACCTGTAGCATTATTCTCTCTGATCTCCACGTGGTCAGCACTGCAATCAGTAGAGGTCTGTAGGTCCATAGCAATGTAGGTGAGGGTCAGGTAGTGCCCAGTGGGCCCCTGCAAATACCACTCACAATATGACCCATCTGGATAACTGGAGTCAGGGAATCCAGGGCTTTTTATTATTCCACTCTGTCCAACATATCTGCCACCACATGTAGCTGTAAAAATAAAAGCAGAAGTTATGTACTTAAAAATAGTTTTCTAAACCACATTCTTTGCTTTAAATAGAGAAGAAAAACAAACAGGACATTTCAAATGATCACTATATCACAGCCATCATACTGGTATCAAACTGGTATACTGGTATCAAAAAAAGGGTTTGATAAAATCTGTATTTTCATTTTCATTTGAACGACAATTAAATTATTTGTGTTTAAAGACTTTTAACATTTTAAGCCAAGCTCTTTGTTTCCGTGCAAGGCATATAATTAGAGCATGTATTTTTAATGTTTTTTATTTCTCTTCATTTTATCATTCAAAATCCTGGACACAATAAATTCATGCTTACTTTAAAAGTTATGAAGAGTAAGTTCACAACACAATAGTTACTAGTTAGAGACCTAACTTTTAAAAGTGATTAAAGTGTTAGTGCAAAATCCAGTCACAAGTACCTATGGAGTATTTGGCTTTGAATCCTTTGTGTGTGACACTACTGTCAGTCCGGAAGCGCAGGTACATAACAGAGCCAGTGGAGTGCTGTGTAGATGGGAGCTGAATACCACAGAGTCTGGCAATCAGGTCAGCGCTGGAAGTTGCTCCATCACGTAGCTCCAGGTAATCATACAAGCAGCTAGGTTTGAATGACAGAGGATGATTTAACACAGGTACAGCAGAAGTCTCCTTGTAAAATGGCTGTAGAATTTATTATGACATAGAAACATACAAATATGTCTCATACATCTCACAATGCTCACTAGATGCAAAACTAGTGAATGTGATAGCATTTTATGTGTATATGAGAGGTAAATTATGGCCCAATGTTGGCGGTCAGTCTAAGTGGCACAATGTGATTGGCTGAGAAAATCTATCAACAAGCTTTCTAATTTTCTACTGCGTTCCAAGATGGAGGAAAGAAATCAACCTCAACCGCAACAAGCACTAAGCCAAGCCGTAGCTTTAATTAATAACATCTTAGTCACACCAGAAGCAATAGCTTCATTGTGATCGGCTACGATGAGTGTTCTCTCCGTCACAGCAGCATACACAGGGCTGGTGTCTGAAATTTCGGTTGAAATGGAGCTGTTGCAACTACCCAAGTAAAATCTCGCAACAATGCAACTGATTAGTGCTTCATGATAGAAGATAACGACGAGCAATGTATTTAGCGATGAAGTACAGTTTCACATTCAACAGCACTCTCGCTATTATTATTGCCTGGAGTGACAAAACACAATACGAGTTCATTTTTGCAGCTACATCGACGTAACAAGGTTCTGAATCATTTATAAAAAATAGTTGTCAAACCAACAAAAAAAAAAAAACTTCTATAACTACAGTCCTAGTTATATAATGACTGTAAGTATAAGGATAAACTACTGAAAGAATCGGTCAACCTGAGCAAACGAGATCGTAATAATGTTGACACCTAATAACGTAGACACTATGTAATATGTGTCGTTCCTGGATGGACAGCCCTCCTGCACATCAAGCGGTCTGATGTAGTAACTGTGAATTCGGGGTTACTGTAGTTATCTGACCATTGACAAAGTACAACTATTTTTTAGTTAAGTAAGCGAAAGTGTTCAAAAACCCTTTTGTCCAAAACTGAGGGGGCAGGACAGTTCAGGTGAGGGGGCAACGCCCCCTTTTGCCCCCCTGTGTGTATGTCTGAGGTAAAACTAGTGAACGTGAGAGCAATTTGTGTGTATGTGAGAGAAATCAGAGTGTGTATGAGAGGTAAAGTTTGAATAATGGCCTAAACAGCACCTCATATTAATGGCCTGCTGGCAATTTGTGGATCCATTAAGAACACTATCAAAATGCTAATGGGGCTTAATTTACTGTGGTGTCTTCTTCTGCCTGATGTAAGGAAGCACATGTGATTACACAATGTGAACAAGATCAGTATTCCTGGTCTGTTTAGATTTTATCCCATCTTTGGCACAACCTATATACAAGGATGTGAGTTTACATGGAACACTTTAAAATCACTTAGGGGTAGCCCACAAGTGCTGAAGAGAATTTGTGTGTAGTGATTGGCCAAGATATGCAAAAGCTACAGTGACCTGAATCTTCTTTCCTTATCTGAAACTATTCCTTACCTGAAACTGCACTGTCACTTTAGATGAAGCTCTACCTTCACATAAGTCCTGTTACCACTCAGTGGCACAAAGTGAACCCTATACCATAGAAGCAGATATTCATAATTCTAACACTGCTTGTCCACGTGTCAAGACATTAAATCCCTCAGCATATAAAAAAAATCTGCACTAGGAAATCATGAAAAATCACATTTAACAGAAAAAAATGCAAAAATAAATGTATTAAGTTAAACATTCATAACCCTTTTTCTCTTTTCAGACACAGTTTAATCCTTTTTGCCTAATCTTAGAAACCCATTTACTGTATATAAATTATATACAGCTTCAAACACATGCAGTAGGTATAAACAACTAAAATGTCACCACCCGTCTTTTTATCATTACATTTGTTCATACAGTACATGTACTGTATATTTATTTCTTTAATGAAACAATTGTTAACATTAACATCACAGGTCACTACTACCTTGCAGATGACTCAATGTAAAATTCATCTTCAAAGTCTAGCTGAATGACTCTCCCACTGGGGACAGTGATGACCCAAATGCAGTCCACGTTCTGGGGGTAGTTGCTGGGATAGTTGGGGGACATTACGTATCCAGGGGGATCTGAATCACTCAGTTCAATGCCTCCACCACATACTGTAGAAATAATAAAAATGTTTTATTTTTTATACAATTAATGAAGACTTAAGAAAATTGGTTTAAACTTCTAAGTTTAATAATAAAGACAGAGGGCAGCAATTAAAACACGCTTAAAACGAATTTTATTTCTGTATGGCCTGGTCTGTTATTTGATGGAGGTCCTTTATAATGCAAATATTCTGCCTTGGGATATCAGTATTGTTGGTGGGCTAGTGGGCAGTCAGCAGGCAGTCTGCTACAATGTTGTTAGCCTCACAGATGAACCATAACACTTACAGTATAGTATAAAACCTTGCCTTAATGCAAAATGTAATGTAATGTAATGTAATGCAAAATTATGACAACAAGAAGAGGGATGAGGTTTGTCAACATGAATGATGTGATATCTGAAAAGGCCAATAGTAGCATGTTAAAATCAAGATTTAATCAAATAGAATGTTTTTTTTTAAATCTGCATGTTAGAACAAATTACTATTCTTAACCATACTCTCAATCCAGTTGGACTAATAAAAATTAAATAGAATAATTAGAGAACTAGCACAAATAATTTGTTTCTGAAAGTAGTGACTTTGAATGTGTAATGTCATGAAGTTGCAAAAATACAGCTCTAAAACTACAGCCAAAACCTTTTTATATACTGTAAATTCATTAGTTCGCAAATATGTAATAAAGATAATAATTGTACATACAGCACAATACACAGGATAAGTACTTATGCAAGATTACATATCAATAGCTATTCATATGTTGTAAAAGATGTATGTTGTTTTAAAGGAGGGGAAACAGTAAGAGCTGGAGTGCTCACCTAGGCCCCTTGCCTCAAAGGTGAATTTGAATCCAAGTGCCTCACTGGAGCCATCAGAGACAAAATGGACAAAGAGAGTGTTGTCTGTTGTATGTAGGGAGGAGGGGGAGCTGGTCCCACAGTAATGTCCGTTCCCTCCACTGGGACCCAGGGGTGGAGATGAGCCATCAGGCCCATTCCTCAGCTACAGAAGCACAGAGCATATATTTTCATAACCATGTGTAAGTAATGGAAAAGCAAAACAAAAGCATGAGTTCTCAAACAGAAAGGCACATTTCAAAAACAGAACAAAAGCTTGCAAAAACCTACACATTATTATACTGATCTCTGTTGATGGAGCCTGCTAGCAGAATCTGTGTGTTACTCTGTAACCGTATCTGCTGAATTCGCATACTGAACTCTGACTGTCACGCTTGCTTAAGAACAGAGGCTTCCCCCCCATACTAAACTTCCAAATGGCGAATGTTTACACTCAACTCCTGATGAGAAAGGAATGTTTAAGTGCTTTCTGAGTCCTGGAGTGTCTTGAGAAAGCTACCTCAAAGACAGGAGAGGAGGATGTAGAGAAACGTGTATATAAACTGTGTAGAGCCATATCCCCTTTGAACTAAGATATATACTATAACTATTATGGCCTTTATTGTAGTTCTATGTATGCATACAATAAAGCTTGGCTGGACGAACAAATAATTCAGGCTTGAATCTCTTGGCTTCTACACTGTCAACCTTGCAAATGCACAAATTAAACCAATACATTTGGGGTGAAATTTTAAATGGTATTTCCACTATGATAAAGTATATTCTCTTGTTTTATATATATATATTTTGATACAGTATGATAGAGAATTATGAATACTGTACATATAACCGATGAAATAAAAACAAAAGCATTACTGAATACAGTAAATGATAAACATCATAATGTATCTTAAAAAAGCAATAGCATTGCATTGAACATAGTCATATTTATCACAATTGAATTCCTGAAAACATGCATCACATTTATTCACACCTATTAGTATTCAATGAAATAAAATCTAACAAAAAAAGGGTGGCATGGTGGTGCTGGGTCCCTGTGCTCATGTGGATTCATGGGGGAGATGGCTGAATAAAAAAATAAATCTACAATCATATTAAGCTCTTTGGAACTTTAATAAAAGCTTTTAGAACCAGACAGATGCCTCAGAAGGTTTATTGTTCCCTTAGCCTTCTAAAGGAGCTAACATATTGAAGTAATTTAGTAGCAATATTAGTAGCATGAATCTACTTATAAGATAAGATCACTTTATTAGCCATATACAATTTCTTGCATTAGGAATTTGTCTTTTCGCAAACCCCAGCTTGCTCTCCATGAGACACAGACACAGACAGGGAGAGAAGCTGGGGGTCAGAGCACAGGGTCAGCCATTTATACGGCTCCCCTGGAGCAGTTGGGTTAAAGGCCTTGCTCAGGGGCCCAACGGAGTAGAATTCCTCTGCCAGGACCGGCAACCTTCCAGCCACAGGTGCAGATCCTTATCCACAGAGCCACCGTACCACCCATTATGGTCAGATGAACCAAAAATAAACTTTTTGTATATTCTCATCAGTGTTATGTTTGCCATAAAAAATGAAGCTCATATTGAGAAAATGCCCACTTTGATGTAAGAAGTCTGTCATATTTTGGGATGTTTTTAATCTATGGGTTCTGAAAGCCTTGTTAATATTACATTATAAATCTATGGCCTAACACCTGCTTATAGTATATACAGTATACACCTATACCACAAAGCTCAACCTTGGCCAAACATGGGCATTTCAGCCTGATAAAAGATTCAAAGCATACATCCAAATGAATAAAGATTGAGTTAACTACTCACAAAATAAATGTATCTCAATCTTCAGACCTCGAACCAATCAAACATTTATTCAAACTCAGGAAAGCAATTCACAAACAGAAACGAATGTTTCTAAAGGACATAGAGAAATTCTGCCTGGAAGAATAGTCAAAAATCCCCCATAGAAGTGCCAGAACCTAATAGAGGAGGTGTCTTGTAAGAACAAATTCATACCAGACATGGATGTACTTAAAACTAACTATAGGGTTGTGAATAGATGTGAGCCTTGTGTTTTTCTGGAATTCCATTATTTACAAGAACTTTGTATATGCTCCATGCAATGCTATTAACATTACACTAATCCACATTTTAGAACTACTTTAATCAAGATGTAATTTTCAATCTAAAAAAATACTGTTGTATTATAATTTTTCTATTTGAGCAGAGTGATATAACTATACAGTATGTTTACTGATATAACTCATCCCTCCTTACAGTTTATCACAGTGAATTTGCATTTGATTTTTATACTTTGCCTATGGTTTCACCATACTCATACCATGTACTCATTTTGATTAACTTTTATTTCTTACAATCTTTATTTTACATTACATTTCAAGCTTTTTGTGCCTTTTCTGTGGTTTATGATTTCTTCACTACACTTTACTTACACAGTCTTGGGTCAAACTAAACCTCTCTCAAAGTTCTATATACTGTACCTCCAAGTAGTCTCCTGTGGTGCACTGTGTATTTAGCCCTTGTACATGGAACTGAGATTCAAATTCCAATGAAATAGTAAGCCCACTGGTGACCACAACATGCCAGGTGCAGTCAAGGTTGGGGGAATAGTTCTCTGGGTATCTTGGAGAGCTAATGACACCTCTATCTGCATGGAAAAGACCTCCACAGCCTGAAAGATAAACAGGATATATTCAAACCACAGTGTGGCTAGAAACTCTTTGTATGATTCTGTTTAAGAAGATATTCCAGTATTATAATACACTTGAGTGTAATCTCTCTTAATTGTCCAGAAATGACCCAATCAGTCAACCCACTGTATCTTCTTAAACAGAAATGTAATACCTATTGGACATCAACAGTAATTTTAATAAGTCAATTTATACAAGTATTTGCAGTTTAGCTTCTCTGGAGTTGAACATACAGATTTGCAAGGAATTGAGAGATTTACCCATTAACCCTGAAAACACACTGTTCTGAAGACACCTTATAATATACAAAAATATAAAATAATTTAAATAAATATCAACACTGACCACTCCTGCTTTATTAGTATTTAGTTGATTACTATTGTTTTTATTCTTTTTTGGCATGGGAAGTTGGAACAGAGGATTTTTATATTTCTGCTAGGTTAAAATACTTAATGCAACATGCTGAAAGTGAAATTACTCAAGAAAACAGAAGTGTTACATAGAGTGGGCATAGAAATTGACTCCCCTTGGACATCTACCACATTTTGCTGTTACAACCTCCAATTGCAACACATTTGAACAGAATCGTTCTGTATGATTAACAAAACATACTTAACATTTTGATGGGGCATATTCATTTATTTGAAAGATTTTTTTAATGGAAAATGCAAAAAACAGCCTGTACAAGTATTCATCCCACTGAGACCTTAAGCATTTTTATATGTTGCTCCCCTTTTGCAGAAATTACAGCTCTAAGTCTTTTGCGGTACAATATGTTGTAACCAGCTTTTCACATCTTGTGGGTTTTTTTTTTGCCCACTCTTCCTTGCAAAATTGATCCAGCTGTTGCTGGTTGCTGGGGGAGCAGTGATGTACAGCAATCTTCAGTTCCTGTCACAGATTTAAGTCTGGACATTTATGCCACTCAAGGGTTGCCTTGGCTTTGAGTTTGGAGTCATTGTCCTTGTGAGACAGGAATCTACATCCTAGTTTCAGATCTTTTGCAGACTGTTCCAGGTTTTGCTGCAGGATATACCTATATTTTGCTCCATCCATTATGAGCTCTACTTTGACAAGACTCTGCTGCTTGAACATGTAATGACATGCTACTGGGTAGTACACTGGGGAAGAATAACATGTTTTTTTTATTTTTAAAAAGTCAAGAAAAGCCTAGTGTTATTTACAAAGATGAAGTAAGGGGCATTTTGGAAACTCACCTTTGTGAAAGGATGCATTGAACCCTGCACCACTGTAGCTGCCATCAGAGGTAAAACGCAGGAACATAGTGTCTCCAGAGGAATGAACAGGTCCTGGCAATTCCCTGCCACAGATAGTGGCTAACAATGGGGAAAGATTTGTCTCACCTTTGAAGAAGCCAAATAGACAGAACTCGTTGTAAAAGGAGAGCATTTTGAGACAATAGATATTGTCCTACAGATGCAAATCTTTGCACAATTAGGAAAGTGGCTCATATATAACAGAAAATGACATCTGAAATTATCTTTTATTCTTTTGAAAGAAATATTGAAACCATTAATTTTAAATATTCAAAATGAGTATGATAGACAACAAAGTCCCCTGGTGTAGTTGGGCCCTCACCATCTCTGATGACTAGGCTGTCATAGAAGCAGGTGATGTCAGCTTCAATGTCTACAGACAAGAGATTGAACTCCACAGTGGAACCAGGAGACCTAATGATCCAGGTGCACTCAATATTCTCCGGGTAGTTCTCAGGCCAGCCAGGTGAGAAGAGAAACATGGGTGATTCACTGGTCATCAGAGCACCCCCACAGGTCCCTGGCAGCACACACATTGCGACACACACATCACATATGGCGCAAGCATTACAGGAAATTTTATTGCATGTCAGAATGTCCATGGTTAGTGTAACAAGCTACTACTTAAAAACCTTAACAGTGAGTAGTTCAGAGGACTCTGGGGAATTAAAGATTTATATAAACAGAATAACTAGTCAAGTGGACTGACCTGGAGCAATGGTGGGCAAAGGTCCTGAACTCTGAACAGCCTGCCACTCAATGAGAAAACCCCTCCCACTAACACTCTCGTCAGAATGGAACTCCACTGTCATAGTACTGCCAGAGCTGGTCACCAGGGGAGGGAGGGAAAGGCCACAGAATTTCCCCAGAGAGTAGGAATGGGCATTAGGGCCATCAAAGATCTGCAGAGATGAAGACTCTAGTGATTATCCTCAGACATTCAGCATGACAATCCACTACATCTATCTACAGAAACTGAGAACAAGCATTCATTTAGCTGATTTTCAGAAGCAGATATTGAAACCATTTAGGATTTTTTCTATTTTTAATAATCACACAACAATATAGTGTCCATGTGTCATGTATCCTTACGTCAGTGACATGAAACAATACTGACATTCCTTCAGAGACAATGAAAAGATAAAGAGAAGATTGATTACATATTTTGCTTACTCTACAGGGGAAAAAAGCAAGAATCTATTATTTTATAGGGCATTAACAGATGTATCTTGTGATAAATGGATCCTGATTCTACCTGCCCTTCTAAACACTGCCAAAACATTCTAAAAACATCTCCAATAAATAATTGGGATTAACCTGAACTAACTTTCTGGTTTGCAGGCTGGTATCTCAATTTGTCAATCCAGAAGTTAATTCTCAAATCCACTGAAATGGATACAGTATAAAGAAAACTCAATACACTAACAGCTGCTTAATATAATTGAAAAATTAAGGCATTCTAGTTAAGAAGACCACATTACAAAAATAGAAAAATCTGATGTACTCCCATATTCCATAATAAAAATACACATTTATAAATTAAATATATATATATATTCGGGTGGAGCAGTGGTTCTGTGTCTAAGGATCTGTGCCTGGGTCTGGAAGGTTGCTGGTTCAAATCCCATGGCTGGCAGAGGAATTCTACTCCGTTGGGTCCCTGAACAAGGCCCTTAACCCCAACCGTTCCAGGGGCGCTGTACAATGGCCGACCCTGCGCTCTGACCCCAGGCTTATCTCTCCCTGTCTGTGTGTCTCATGGAGCGCAAGCTGGGGTATGCAAAAAGACAAAATTTCTAATGCAAGAAATTGTATAGGGCTAATAAAGTGATCTTATCTTACAGAAATGGGAGAGAAAACAAAAGGCCTGTATTTTTCTGTTTGAACATGGTACATCTGTGTGCAGTGAGAAGAATTAATAATAATCCAAAAATGATTTGAATTTCTTGTAAATACAATTCATTCTGCATCTGTACTATGAACTTCTGCTGAATATGTTGCAAGTTATTTCTTGATCAATAGTTAAATAACTTCTGAGACAACAGGATTTAGAAGGCCCAGGTGTCCCTAAAATGCATTTGAAACTCAATTTCTATTCAAATCAGTTGAACTGAAATGACCAGTTTTGATCTCCAGGTCTTCCCTTTATCCAATAAAAGAAAATTACAAAACTATTTAGAGCCAGTAACTTCAGGATATGAGTAGGAGGATAACTGTTGCATTTGATCCAAAAAGAACAGTGACTCCTAAGCCATGTACAAATGGAAAAAAGAGAATACTGCCTACATAATAGGCTTTGGGAATTTAGCTGTTGATATTTAACAGATTTTGGAGACTACTGCACTTACAGTATCAATGAAACCCATTTATTTGGTTTACACAGTCAAGATGATCTTTGTCTTTCCTTGCCTTCTGAAAGTTTTACATAGGTTAAAACCCCATTCTTCATTGAAATATACAGATGCAGCTACTCAGAATATTTATTTTCAATAAAACTGGGATAATTAAGGCTCTTTCTCTGATAATAAAATGCAACAAGTAACATATACTTTATTAGTTCAGGTGGGTAGCTCCGTCAGCATGCGTATGCTGCAAAGGAACAAGTAACAGGTTTATTCCATGCTGAAAAAAAAGAAGAAAGAAAACACAATGTTTTGGCCATGGAGCCTTCTTCAGGTGTGAGAAAGACAGAGCAGTAAGCAAAGGTAATGTAGCGGGAGAACAAAGGTTGGGAGGGAGGAGGAGTTAGAGGCGGGAGCAGGGGACAGAAAGAGAGGCCAATCAAGAGGTGTGAAATCAGAATAGGTGTAGAGAGGTGTGAAATGAAACCTCCAATGAAGTTTATGGAGAAAATTTAAAAGAAGAGTAGTCAGTCATTAAGAGAAGGGGGAATGTGTGATCCTAGCTGCAGGATAAGTTTGGTTTCGGTAGTCTTTCTGATGTATGAGTTCGGAAAACCATCTTTGAGAACACAGACAGAGAGACTAGAGTGGTCGTGGTCGTCAGAGGTGAAATGAGAAACAATAGGCTTGGAGAGATTTTTAATCTTCACAGCCCTGACATGTTCTCTGAAGCGGTCTATCGTGGTTTAAGATTTGCAAACACATTTTATTTTACTATTGATGCATATTCACAGAAAATACATAGCTCGAAAGAGCGGCTGAAACATTCTTTAAAACATTTTTTAATCCTATTTAAAAATGATACAGTAAGCAACTGATTACTTTTTCCATTTTTGAAAATACCGTCACTGCTACAAAGTATTATGGCATGCTAGTTATAGCCTTTTTTTAAAAAATGCAATTGTTTGATAAAGTTCGCTTTATAAGGCTGAAATGGCAACTCTCGTGGTTACAGTATGATATTGGAAACTGATTCAATTTTACTGTTCACACAAAAACTACCCCTTTTTCACTTCTCAAAGGGGGAAAGGTAGACAGGCCAATTCAAGAGAGATGTAAACACATTTTTGGTTTGGTTTCTTAATTTCAATAATCTTAAATATTTGTTATTTATCTTTTTTTTCCCACTTCATGGCATTAAACAACTGAAGATTGTTGATCTGATTTTTCTGGTAAAATTGGTTTATTCCTGCCATTGTCAGTATTCATATATCTGCTCATTTAAGTTCATTCACATATTCTTGATATTATTTTCATATTTATATATACATGTATATGTATACATATTCTAATATATAAATTTATAAAGATGTCAAAATACTATTTACATATTATTTAACATATTTTAGCAGAAGCGAAAGAGAACCATTATTTGTCAAAAGTACAACTGGTGTGTTGGCTTGTAATGAAAATTCTACCACTGAACTACTGTTTTATTTTCCATGACAATACTAATGACAGCAAAATGTAGTTAAACACAAGTACATAAAAATTTTTCCAAAATAACCACAACAAGGGACTGAGTTAAATAACCTGATGCAGTTTATAAAGAAAGTGTTATACACTATCACCATCAAATATATAAAATATATCTATATTCATAAATTAATATTTGTAATGATGTTGAGAAACTTTTTTATTTTCAGCTATCAAAATTTCTCTTTAGTTACATAATTCCATATTAAGTGGATTTAAAGAAGTAGGACAACAGACAAAATAAGCTTTCATCAACATCTACTGCACTACAAGGGCCGCCTTTTGATCTCCTTTGCTCAGTGAAGATTCTTTGGGCAGTTTACCACGACTTTCCGAAGTTATCTTGACATGCAATCTGAGTGGCTGCATAGGTAAAATTTTATTTTTGTGAGCTATAGGGATCATAGGAGTAAGGCAGAGCTGGTTAATAACTGATCATTCCAAGTTAGAGGGCATATAAAAACAAAAAAATTCCAAATTTTTAAATTAACGGATTAAAAATATTGTGCTTTCTCAATGTTTTCCGGCACAAAATGTGGTACAGATGACGTTACTGATAAATCCAGTTTTGCTGGTTTTACATTTATATTTTGACTCTTTAAAGGAGTTAAAGGACTTACATTCAAGTTGTCAAAGTAGCAATCGTAAAGGTCTTCAATGTCCATGTCTAAGAAATGAACTTGGATGAAAAAGCCAGCATCAACTGTGATTGTCCACCGGTAATGTGCATCGACAGGGTAATTCCTGGGCCAGAGGGGAGATGCAATCTGTCCTGAAACTCCTGAGATCTCATTCCCGTACACTAGAAAGTAAAATACCAGACATGAAGAGCAGCTCCAAGGTGCATACTCCTTTAAGAAACTTCAGTTCTACAGCCAACTGTAGTATTGATTTATGACTTCAAACTATTTAGGACACTGCATCTTACACTTATTCAGAAGAAAATATTTATTGTTACTTATTAGTATGAATGAGTGAAAGGGTATGTGATATTTTCATATACATCTGTGGATAAAAGGTACAGAGAGGCACTGCTTATTTCTGCAACTGCGTAATTTCAGTCCTAGGAGGTTAGTTATCATAACCTGAGGGAAGTAATGTGTGACAATGCAGCTGGACAACTTGCAGGTAATTCTGAAATCGATTATTTCTCATTAGCATTAGAGGTTTCCTCAGTTGTTCACTTACAGTGTGCAAATGTAGCCCTGAAGCCAGCCCCAGGAACTGAGGAGTCAGAGACAAATTTCAACCAGAGAATATGTCCAATGACAGAAGTGTAGTTAGCAGGAAGGAGACCCCCACAGAATCGCCCCACCAGCTGGCCAGTGGAATTTCCCTCTCTGATCTCCAGGTAGTCACTGCTACACCCGGAGCTCTGCTGGATGTCAAATGATCTGATGGCAAGAGGAAGAGAAACAAACTTGTTAACTTATTAATTATGTAGTAGTAGGTTTGGTGACTTTGCAGACCCTTTTCCTAGTACATTCCTTATTTACATCCTAACATTGCCCAAATTTTCTATTTGTTCTGTTTTTGCCAAACAGAGAACACGACAAGTTCACTCAAGATAAAATATGTTTCATATAATCTGTGTAGCCAACAACCACTACAGTGTAAAAAGCATATGAGAGGAAAAAGCAGTGAAGAAGACTAATTTTTAGGTAAAGGAAAAATGGTCACCAAAAATACTTCAGTCAACTTTGATGGAATTTCATGTTTTATGGGATGATTCACTCAGAAGTGCAGTACCAAAGTTTTTCTACACAAAGGCATATTATAACTGAGAGGCTAACATAAATTGATCTTAATTGCCTCAAAAAGGGATAATTCTAAAAGAACTGAATATAAATGTACCAAAACCTGAAAGATGTTGACAAATTCAACCCATCAGCAATGGCAGTATCTCTGCAGTGCACTAAGAGTAGTGGGTGCCTGGTACAAGGTATTGGAGTAAGATATTTAAATCAATAAGTTACTACCAAACAAGTCCTTTTCTTCTATGTTTGCAATCTTTCTTAAATTTAAGTTATTTCTTACAGTTATTTATTTTCTTAAGTTATTTCAAACAGGAAAGATTATTGCTTCTACAGCAATGGATTGATCACGTGTCAGAATTATATTGCAGTTTTTATGTGATGCCAGAAGACAAATGGTCTTTCTTATATCTGAATACACCTCTTGGTCAAAGCATCTCAAAGCACTTGTGAAAAGGTTAAATCAGAAAAGAGTGAAGTCAGTTTAGACCGAAAACATTCTCCATAAGCAAAGATGAAGGAAAATAGCATAATACTTAAATCATGGAATCCCGAAATTATGTTAATATCCTATAGATTAACTTATAAAATATAAATAGACTTCAGCTGAAAAATATATATGCACAAACGAGTGTGACTGAACATCAAGACAGCAGAATAGTATAAACAGTGACTGTTAAATCAAATTAAATAAGGCAAATTACTTGACTATATATGGAATATTTAGTGAGTTAAAGTGTTTTAATATGAAGCTGGGGGGAAAGATTTACATAATCGATACAGAAGATCAGAAAGTTGCTCATGATCAGAAAGATGCTCATTGCCAGCAATCATATCACCCTGTTACTGACAACTGGCAGCCCATTGAAGATAAGCAGTTGTGAGCCTGGTCAGTACCTGGATGGTAGACCTCCTGGGAAAAAAGGTTGCAGCTGGAAGAGGTGTTAGTGGGGCCAGCATGGGGTGATCACCCTGAGGTCTGTGTGGGTCCTAATGCCCCAGTATTATTATTAGTATTATTATAAAAAGGTGCCGTCCTTCGGATGAGACATAAAAACGAGTTCCTGACTCTCTGTGTTAATTAAAAATCCCAGGGTGTTTCTCGATAAGAGTGGGGGTGTAAGTGTTATTATCCTAGTGAGGGTCACAACCTGTTGCTATCCCAGAAGTGAAGAGCACAAGATAATTCTGAGAAAATTCAAATTCTGTCCTCATGGAGGAAAGGCCACTCCATCACAGGGCCATGTAGGAAGGGAATATTAAATCAAAGTCAGTATCAGCCTATCACTCTTCTCAGCATGGCTAGGATGTGGGAGGACACCAAAAAACTTGGAAAATATGGGCATGACATACAAACTCCATGCAGGAAGAGGCCAGACTCATACCAAGGACACTGTTATAATTATTTTGTCACTATGCTGCTTGTCTTACTTCCTGTACAGTACACTGGAATTTATTGATGCTTATCATAAAGTGTTAGCACAAGGCGAAAAATAAAATAATAACAAAGCATGAAGAAATGTAAAAGTGTTCAGACAACTGAAACATTTAGAATCGTGTAATGACATAGAGTAAGGACAGTGCCTGAGCTGTAGGGTGGTCACCTAGTTTTCAGGCTATCCCTAGATGCTAAACTTCAATAACTCCCTACATTTTGGGCAGAATGGCTCATTAAAACCATTTGTTGTAACCAGTAATGGTTATTCCCAAAGTTTATGCATCCAGAATTACATGAAAGAGAGTTGCAGACGGTTTCCAGGAGAACTAGTGATGCTCCAGACACATTCCACATTGGGTGGATAGGCTTCAGGATAGTTGGGGCTGTTGAAGGCTCCTGTTTCCATGTGTAGATGCCCCCCACAAGCTAAAATCAAAAGGAAACTGCAGTAAGAAGAAGTTCAGGGCACAGGAATTCTGAAAAAAGATTGATCTAGACTAGTTGGACAAAACAATTGTGCATAACATATTCTGGAGTAATTACAATCAAATTAATGAATACATTTTTTCTTGATATTTTTTGTTTATGCAATCCCCACATCTTCTAATACTCCACTTTCAAGTAAAAAAGTGGAAATATAAGTCCTCGATATGCAGACAAAAACTATGAAATATAAGAAGTAGAGAGAGGTGATCTTCCTTTAAAGTATCCACAGGTATTTTCCAAAGAAGCAGTAACAGGACAGCAGACAATTCAAGACAAAGACTATTAATACCAAACTCTGGGCATTTACCAGAGGTGGAAGATGCATACACAGCTCTGAAGCCCTTCTCAGAATCTTGTCCATCTGTGACAAAGTTCACAACTAGGGCATTGCTGAAAGATGTCACAGGGTGAGGGAGATCTGCTCCACAGTAGCGTCCTAGGAACAAAGATATTCACAGAGAAGCAGTTTTAAATGATAAAAGTTGGAGTATGCCTGTCTTATTCCATTATGATGTCTCTTTTAATTTCATTTTTAATGTGTACTAGTGGTATCTCTGGAAATTTCCAGGAACATGTTTACAGCTTTTTCTAATGTTAATAAATGAATACAGGGATACAGATAAACAAAGCCTGTCAATTAATACCAAATATGTCCACACCCCTTCCTTAACTTAAAACTAGCTGTCCCATCACATCATCATCCAAGTGGATGCTGCACATTGGTGGTGGAGGGGAGTTCCCATTACCTGTAAAGCGCTTTGAGTGGAGTGTCCAGAAAAGCGCTATATAAGTGTAAGCAATTATTATTATTATTTTATCAAGTGTTAGCTAATCTGATAATATAATCAACCTTAAACTGACCAGGCAACATAATCTTCCCTTAAGACCAGTACACTCTACCACCTGCTATTGTCAGTGAATGATGTATCACTACAGTAAAATCTTGAGATCTGCAAATTTAACATTGGCAAATGTGTTTATTTGCAACTTGGTATGGCTGACAGGGTTTAAACAGAAGAAGAGCAGAGTGGGAAGAAGCATAGGTGAAGGTTTTTAACTACAGTTTTCAAGTTAGTTAGTAGGCAACAGACTAGGATTGTGAGATCTAGCTAGTGAATTAGCATCTCCATGCCATCTACCCAAGTACCCACTACTCAGCATCTTATTTTAATATTGGTATGAACTGTACTTGTTCCAAGTTGGCAGGATGGGGAATGACAGCTTTTTTAAAGAAGATGACTTCACAGGCTCTTTGACAGTTTAATTTCATGTTTCATTTCAATGTGCTATGATAAACAGAAGTAGAGAGAGAAAGTGCAATATAGACGAAGAGGGGGGTCATGTTTATTTAGCCGATTATGATAATCTGCAGTTACGTTTGTTTATTTGATTTGATTAATGTTAAACTAAAAGCCAATCCATTAGTACTGATATAACTGTATGTCTTTTAATCATACATTCTATATACTGTAGTAAAGTACATGAGGGTATAGGGAAGGGCTTGGTTAAATCAACACTGTATAATACAGTACATATTAATGTGAACATGCATGATACAGTACAAACTAGGGTCAGAAAGTGTGAAATATTAAATAAACATTTCTTACAAGTACACTGAGCTCCACGTCTCTCACCAACACTTACCCATTGAAGGGGCTGCATAGTTATCCCCATCCAGAACCTCAACCACATCAGTGGAGCAGTTGTTATTTTTATTTTCCAGATTAAAGTCAGTAAAAGACAGGGTGACATGGTTGACTGTGTGAATATATAAACAAATCTCCGTGTTAACTGTTAACATTTCACAATTACCATTGTTAAAGTGCTGCACATAACTACCAGAATGTAAACTTCTACATTTTAAAGAACAAAGGGTTTCCTTAGAGTGTAACAGCTAACAATAATTTATCACTAATTTCTCTATATTTTAGAAACTAGATTCGATTAAACTGCCCTTCATGAGAAGACAGGGAACAGAATGTAAGTATTCCGGACCTGATTTAACTCTTGTACTGTATGTCCTAGATCACACACACTCATTAAAATTATACGTGAGCACCAGAGGCCTTTCTAACTGTTAAGTCTCAGGAACGGTTTTCATGTACTTACATGGCTCTTGCGCTTTAATGATCCAGCTACAGTTCTGATTAGCCGGGTAACTTGCAGGGTACCGTGGTGAGGCAATGGCTCCTCCAAGGTCATCGCTCTGGATGATAGCTCCACAAGCTGAAATACAGACCACAGTCTCAAAGAATCCCAGCCAGCACTTTGCCTAGTGAGGTGATCAGGAGCAACGAGGCAAAGTGCATCAAAGTAAATGAGGTGAGACTCTGGAAGACATTGAAAGTGGTTATTTCACTCTGAAAAGAAAAAATAGATAAACAATGTTTTAGGTGTTTAGTCTACTTCAAGTGTCTAACCTCTCTTTTTTCTATTCACACACAGCAGCACCTCCATTGAAAGACATTTATAGTTTCTGTCAGTTTTTTCACGTCACATCCTTCCAATACAAGTTCGCATAGGACTGTGTCACTTTGGTTGAACAGAAACTGGGTTTCTTTTTACAGTCCTGCCTTAATGCGTCTCTGGGGAGACTGTAACTTTAAGGTTCTAACAATTTTCCCACAGCATGCATGTTCCAGGACTAAACACCCAGTTTCCAACTAACAAGTTATATATTGAGACCCTGATTTAGCTTCATTCTGAATTTGATTTATTTTGATAGTATCCCTGAATAAGCCTGTATAACAATAACAATAACAACAACAACAACAACAACAACAACAATAATAATAATAATAATAATAATAATAATAATAATAATAATAATAATAATAATACTTTCAGAAAACTGGGCCCTGAAGCCTCTGTGGTTGTAGCTGCTGTCTGAACGGAAGCGCAGAAAGATGGTGTTCTGTGTAGAGGTCAAAGGGGAGGGTCTCTGTTGACCACACAGATGCCCAAGTATTGGTGCTGATGCACTAGGGCCATCATAGATCTAGAAAAAAAAGGAAAACACATATTAGGACTTTAAACATTTTGACAACATCATTCCCACAACCATTTTGACATTTTTCTAGGACATCATGTGTGTTTAAATGTATTCTGATAGTCACAAACACTGGTAGTAGCAAGCTGGTAACAAGGCTATGAAATCATCAAATAAAAAACTGTGACAATGTGCAAGTTAATTCTTTCTTAGTTCTTCATTTCTTAACTATGGATGCTTATTAGCACCATGGAGAAAAAAAGTATTGCATTTATACGAGATAGGATAGTGTTTTAATTAGAAAATGATTGTGTTTAAACAAGAACATTACTGCAATTGAAAACAATAGTTAATTTGAGAACACTGCTGCAGACTATATTAATATTGTAAGCCAACAGTAGGTATATAATAAGCTTCAAAGGAACAAGTAATAGGTTTATTTCATGCTGAAAAAAAAGAAGAAAGAAAACACAACATTTTGGCTGTGGAGCCTTCTTCAGGTGTGTCACGGCCGAAACGTTGTGTTTTCTTTCTTCTTTTTTTCAGCATGGAATAAACCTATTACTTGTTCCTTTGCAGCCTACACATGCTGATGCAGCTACCCACCTGAACTATATAGTAAGCTTGACTATCAAGTCAGCATAAATCTGTTCAGCTCAATGTTTAAAGAGTAGGCAAAAACCTATGTACAGTACATGTTTCTGTAGTTCCACATCAAGAATAAGATACCTTTGGAAAGCACAGAAACGGTGACAATGACACACATTTAACCTAGGAATGCTCACTGACATTGTGATGTACTTCATGTATACAAAAGACAGTACATGTGCTCCTTTATTACTTTTACTTATTATTATTTATTTTCCCAAAAAGGAGTGTGATGATATTATTCTGTTGTTAAATTCAATGCTTCTTTGCATAGGACAATATTATTACATATATAGTATAATGCAATATATTAAAATAGTAAGCAACGCTGTTCACAAATTAACTATTGCATTTAAAAACAATAATTTCCTCATATAATTGCAATAATTTTCTTGTTTAACAATAATTTTCTTGTTTAAATGCAAAATACTGTCTCGTATAAACACAGTAATTTTTTCATTTAAACACAATCTTTTTTTTCTCTGTGGTGCTAATAAGCTTCTGTAATTCAAATCAGAAAACATGGCAAAATCCTAAAGCAATTCACCTGAGAATCAACAAAGATGAGAGTAGCAGAGGTCACACACCACCAGCGTTAAATCATTAGTATTAAGCGATGGGGTGATTTTAGTATGGTAGTGATGAATGTACTGGTATAATTCAGGTAATATAGTGCATTTAGTCTGAAGCTTTTTTCATTATTTTTGTGTGTTGGTACATGAGAGATTAAGTAAGCTTATATATAGTTTACCCTAGAAATATTTCCTTAGTTTGGATGCTGAACAAATGATATATTCCCTTAATTTCACTCCCTCATTCCTTGTTACAGTGGGAACTCTATTGCTATAGAAATGGTGCAATGTAGAAATGTTATGTATATAGAAAAGTCAGCTCATAAATTAGTCAGTGCATTAATTATACAATCATTAAAGCCATTAGGGTTGACCATATGTTTGTCTTTCAAAACTCTAGTATGGTGTGGTCTGGGAGCTGCCCTTTCACAGTCAGAAATGCAATGAACAACATTCCTGGCTGAGTCACAAAAACAAGAGGAAAAGTGGAAGTTCTAAAACAAAAAAAAAATGACATGAAAGCAGAAAACGACTGGGTTGTAGCACAAGAATTTAACAAGCAAATAAAAAAAATCTTTCTTATCTTAATGAATCATAGTCTGTATACAATGTGTTGATTGTTTCATGTTTTCCAATGCAAACAAAGTATACAGTGCCTTTCAAAAGTATTCAGATCCTTCCTATGGTGTCACAACAAGTGAAATTACAAAATGATGCATACACACTTTTTAAAACATAATACTTCATTTAAAACCTGAATGATCAAACTGAAGGCTTTCAAGGGTAAGAAACACTACAATAATTATCAACAAAATCTAAAGAGAAAAAATGAAATGCTGACTGCATAAATATTCAGTCCCATTAACTCAATATTTGGTGGAAGCACTTTCAGTAGTACTTATGCAGCAACTTATCAACTTAGCACACTGGCTTGGTAATTTATGCCTATTCTTCTTGACAGATTTGCTCTTATGTTGCATGGGGATAGAGGATTTCAGATTTTTCCACAGGTTCTCAATAGGATTCAATTCAGCACTTTGGGCCATTTCAGGACATTCACTTTCTCATTCTTAAGCCTGTCCAAGATAGCTTTGGCTTTTTGCTTTGGGTCATTGTTCAGCTGAAAGGTAAATTTGCACCCCACTTTTACATCTTAGAACTGGGATATTTGGTGTATTACAGTAAGTCTGCATTAAACATAAGGCTTGTCATTTAAGCCAAAATGTTCCAATTTGGTCTCATTTGGACACAACATCACCACATTTTTGTAGGTTCACTTGAGTGGCTGCTTGAAAACTCCACAGGGGTTTGTATTTTACAATACACAATGATTGTCTAGATTTTGTTCATAGGGATATTCAGAGACTGTTTTATTTTTTGTATCCTTCTCCACATCTGTGCCTTCCAATTAATGTATTCCTAACTTTCTTTGAAAGCTCCTTGTCTTCACAGATGAGTGTATGTTTGACTATCTGACCTAGGAACCTCACAGAGTTTTTATTCATAAGAATAACTAGTATTGCACGCAGACAGAGGCCACTCAACTAGTTATGTGGATCATTAATGTACAGTACTTTATGCATCTAAATTAATCTACAGCAAAAGGTCTGAATACTTATGCCATCTATTCATGTTTTATTTCATTTTAATGTTCTGTTTTCTTTTCTTTGATTCTTGCTTTGAATGTGTATTGACATTTGTGCATATAACAAATGTTCATTTCTACTTCATTGATACCCAAGGTGACATGACTGCAAGCATTACAGCAACAAAATGTGAAAACTGTTCAAGGGTCTGGATACTTTCACAAGGCAGTGTACATTGAACACCTTGTGTTGTGAAGCTGTTTAACTGTTTCTGTCGAAAGGCATATACAGCATTTATTAATAAGATGTCAAGTTTCACTCTGCAGGCCTCTCTGCTTTGGAGCTGTACAAAGATATGCACTGACCACACCCATGTGGCCACATCTCTGACTCATAGTACAGGATGCCTGGTCACTGCATAGCCAGACCCAGCCCTATTGCATTGCTCAACCTGCAGGTCCTACTGTCTGACATGCTGCGTATTTGGCTTACACTTTATTTCAGAAATCTTTTTCTCTTCTCCGAAAAAATAACTTGCAACTGTGTATTACTAGAAAAACAGATTAAAACATAATTTAATTCCAAAATGTTTTAACAAACTGTTTTATTGTTGTAGTATCTGAATACAATAAAGTCGGTGCTGATAGAGCATTAGTAATGCATTACTGTAGAATCACATGCCATTTTTGCTTCTTTATCATGATTATATCTTGCTACTTTGTTCTGCTGTAGTTTTCCACGGATTGTGTCATGCTTCGCCAAATCTTTCTATGCTTTGCTATCCTTTTACTTTTAATTTATAAAGCCTTACTACATTTGAGTGTGATTTACTGTGTATATCACAATAGGATCTTAGACAATGATTGAATAATCTTTTAAATAATAAATTTAATTCATAATAATTAATGTGTAAAATATGTTATCATCACATCTTTCTAAATGGGGTTTTGCTAATTCTAAGTATTCACAATGAAAATGGGAACTGGCAGAAAAGCTGGTGCAGCACTATACTTACAGCTATATAGTCATATGCACAAGTTCCATGTTGCTCAATATCAAGGTCAGTGAAGTTTAGGATGATTCGATGATGTCGATCCACACTGATCACCCAGGAGCAGTCTACGTTGTCAGGGTAATTATTGGGGTATCTGGGAGAATGAATCTCACCAGTGGGTGCTGTAAATAAACCTCCGCATCCTGATGAAAAACAAGTAGAATCATACTTGGCACTTATCATAAATCTCAAGCTGAATTATTTCATAAAGCAACACTAGATCGGGAAAATTGGCATCCTTCCAGTGAGAGAGGAGAAGGAACCAAACTGACTGGGAGACTGATTGGCTTAAAAAAGCAGAATTGTCACCTCGTGCTGATCAGGTCTTCTGGTCATTAGTACAAAATAGGGCATAAACCTGTCTTAGGTCTTTGTTTATTACATAAAGGTTACAGCAGTTAAATAGCAATGGAATTCAAAGCTAAGGAGCAAAATGTTGGAAAACCAATCATTCTGTCAGTTGATCAGTCAGTTAGTTTGCAGTGGTCCTGACCTCGTTTCTTATTCCTACTCACCTCCCTGAACTTCCTGCCAGCTTGCATTGAACCCCTTGCCACTGACATACAAGTCAGATTTAAAGAGGACAGTGACAAAGTTCCCAGTGGTGGAGACATGTAGAGGCTGACCCGGAGGGCGTGTGGTACATAGCCGGGCCAGTCTGGGGGACAACAGGTCAGGACCTCCGTACACCTTCACATAGGGACAAAGCATTACAAAATTCAATATTTCCCCACATTTACAAACAGTCAAAACATTTTGCCTCTACACACCTTCTGTCCAAAGAATAAGCCAGTACTTGAGCCTACAGGCTCATTAAGACAGAGCTTATCACAAAAAAAGTCTGTGTATCTAATTAACGACTAAACAAAGATGTGTTTTGTAAAATGTCTCTCTGTACGTCTGTTCTTTAAAAAAATCAATAAACTAAATGTTCAAATTCAAAAAGGCAAAATCATCACATTTAAAAAGTACTAAAATAATCAAAGGTTTCTCAGAAAAAAAAACAACACTAGCAGTGAATTTGATTTCACGATTCCATGATATTATAATATATTTGTTTTAAATATTAATATATCAGAGACAGGTTTAAAAATATTATTGGTCAGACAATTATTTCTTAAATTACTTTAAGTGAGACAACATCTTCTTCTTAGGAGTTGTAACATAGCGTTCATGGACATGGATAATTTGTCAAGCTGCCTCTACACATTTGTTTATTCTGGGATCATAGATATTAGAAACTTTAACTTCCAAATTAGTAACTTTGCCTCAGAACCTTAGATCTCTGTCACATATTCTTAAAAAGTTCCAGGAAAATTCAGTGAGATTTTCAGTTAACAGTGAGAAAGAAGAGGGACTTTACTTTTCTAACAGAACCAGAAATCATTTTCAAAGGAAACAGTTAGAGGTTAACACAAATCTCTGTTTTATAATCATAGAGGAAAATATAGACACCATCTGAAACTGGAGAGCTGACATATGTTCCCCATTTCTGAAGATGAATTGAATGAAAAGCTCTGTTTATAGCATGCAGTATAATGGCTTGTCTGAAAAACACAGCCTTCTGCTTGTGTGTGTAACAGACCCAGTACAGTTTCCATGGCAAAAGCGACAATAATGAAGCTTTCTGGCACACAGTGAAGAAACTAATGATTAACACATGATTGCAGATGTGAATCTAGTGGAAAGAATGGGTGTGGTACAATGATTTTTTTTTAATACCACTGCAAAACTGCATTTAGAAAAAAGGCAATGAGTTTTTTACATTCATTTCCAAACATAAATGGGTTATATAATGAACTGGTCTCTTCCTCTTGGTACACCATCCACAAAGCGAGCTTTTTAATCTTTGTTTTTCAGAACTCTTCTGCTCAGTTGGTTCTATTGATTTTTACAGTGGAAGTCAGCATTCCAAAGCTGTGAGCAACAAAATTCCAGTTCAACAGTGGCCACTGATCACTATGCACAGTCAATATGGGGAAGCTTTAATATAGTTGGTAGCCAAACTCCAACAGACACTGATTCTACTCAGCATCTTTTATTCTTCATTTGACCTCAACACCCAAGGAAAATGAAGAATGGCATAAATATTAATGTTTCTTTGAAACACTTTCAACAAAAGATTTTATATAAGATTATTTTAGTTTTATTATTATTTTCAGCTGTGTGGGTCTTTTGGGAGACAAAGTAGTCTTTAAATCACATCAACATTTCGAACTGTTACCAGGCACATTTACCTACTTATTTGTTATTTTATTTTATAATGTAATAATGTGTGTTGAATATTAGAGGGGGGGTAATGATTGAAATACAGTATTGAAATACAGTATAATGGGAATTTCATGTTTACTCAAGCATTCTGTTTCTGAGATAAGCACCCCACACACATCTGATACATTTGGGGTCTTGGACCTATCCTATGCATGGCATAGGTTATGGGATCAGTATCTATTATTATTATTAATGTGAACTAGAATGATTAGATCAATGTGATATATTATGTAATTTCAACTAAAAACCCTTCTGATATGCAGAAGGAAAGGTACAAACAAATATGTGGACTGAGGTGCAGAAAGGACTTGAGTAACAAGGACTGGTGAAGGGGTATGTTACTTAAACCATGCATCATTGAGCAGGCAATGACAAAAGATTATTTTTCTGGAAACAGCTGCATCCGCAGATATTTAGAGATTAAACAAAGTTATGTTGTAAACGTACAACTTCTCCAGCTGAAAAGTTGCTTAATCATCTTCTGCCTGCATTGCAATACCATACAAACAATCGGCAACCAAATTAAATAACAAGTAAGGATTAAATAAATAAAACAGAAAGCACAGGACATATTAGAACATCTCACGGTGAAAACAAATGTTTTGTACTTGAAATAACACAGATTACATAAGGAGTTTGTGGTTTATTCCTGAGTCACTTTAGACACAGATGGTAGATACAGATACAAGGACTTGAGCCCTTGTTATTGCTATCAATAGGGGTTATCACACAGGAGAGTACAAGAAGATCACATTCACAGGGCTCAGCCTAAGAGTTCCTTTTCATTAGAATCCCCAGCTATCACTGATAGTACAGTAATGATGCCTCTGTGGAACTTGAACACTGATTACTTCTAATTAATGTTTTTCAGGCCCCAGGGCTGGGTTGGTGGTACCTGTTTAAGGCAACCAAACTCTGTATATCATCTGCAGACACAGATACCACATCCCTTCTTGATGTTCTCTAATATTTCAGTACAGTGATTATAAGGACAGAAGATGAGCTTGAGAAAACACCACCTTTTATCCTGATTTCTTATTTTTTTGCATGTTTGTCACACTGAAATGTTTCAGATCATCAAACAAATTGAAATATTAGACAAAGATAACACAAGTAAACACAAAATGCAGTTTTTATATAAAGGTTTTTATTATTAAGGGGAAAAATAAAATCCAAAACTACATGGCCCTGTGTGAAAAAGTGATTGCCCCCTAAACCTAATAACTGGTTGGGCAACGTTTAGCAGCAACAACTGCAAGCAAGCATTTGCGATAACTGGCAATGAGTCTTTTACAGCGCTGTGGAGGAATTTTGGCCCACTCATCTTTGCAGAATTGTTGTAATTCAGCCACATTGGAGGGTTTTCGAGCCTTAACCGCTTTTTTAAGCTCATGCCACAACATCTCAATCTGATTCAGGTCAGGACTTTGACTAGGCCACTCCAAAGTCTTCATTTTGTTTTTCTTAAGCCATTCAGAGGTGGACTTTTTTTGATAGACAGCAGAATTCATAGTTCCATTTACCACAGCAAGTCTTCCAGGTCCTGAAGCAGCAAAACAGCCCCAGACCATCACACTACCACCACCATATTTTACTGTTGGTATGATGTTCCTTTTCCGAAATGCTGTGTTACTTTTACGCCAGATGTAATGGGACACACACCTTCCAAAAAGTTCAACTTTTGTCTCCTCAGTCCACAGAGTATTTTCCCAAACGTCTTGGGGATCATCAAGATGTTTTCTGGCAAAACTGAGACAAGCCTTTATGTTCTTTTTGCTCAGCAGTGGTTTTCGTCTTGGAACTCTGCCATGCAGGCCAGTTTTGCCCAGTCTCTTTCTTATGGTGGAGTCATGAACACTGACCTTAACTGAGGGAAGTGAAGCCTGCAGTTCTTTGGATGTTGTTATGGGTTTTTTGTGACCTCTTGGATGAGTCGTCGCTGCGCTCTTGGGGTAATTTTGGTCTGCCGGCCACTCCTGGGAAGGTTCACCATTGTTCCATGTTTTCGCCATTTGTGGATAATGGCTCTCACTGCGGTTCGCTGGAGTCCCCAAGCTTTAGAAATGGCTTTATAACCTTTTCCAGACTGATAAATCTCAATTACTCTGTTTCTCATTTGTTCCTGAATTTCTTTGGATCGCAGCATGATGTCTAGCTTTTGAGGATCTTTTGGTCTACTTCACTTTGTCAGGCAGGTCCTATTTAAGTGATTTCTTGATTGAGAACAGGTGTGGCAGTAATCAGGCCTGGGTGTGGCTAGAGAAATTGAACTCAGTTTTCCAAAGATGTGATAAACCACAGTTGATTTATGTTTTAACGGGGGGGGGGATTATTATTCCCTTAATAATAAAAACCTTAATTTAAAAACTGCATTTTGTGTTTACTTGTGTTATCTTTGTCTAATATTTCCATTTGTTTGATGATCTGAAACATTTCAGTGTGACAAACATGCAAAAAAATAAGAAATCAGGAAGGGGGCAAACACTTTTTCACACCACTGTACATCGCCAAAGAATTACCTTTAGCTGCAATAAGTTCTCCACTAATAAGAAAGATCTTGAGTGAGGTTGGATTTTTGTCCACCAGTTTCTTCTGCATAAGATCTCAATATTATGATATTTAATTTATTCTCTCTCTTAAACTACTAGACACAGTATCTCTCCATTAAATATGCACAGCATACTGTACATGCACTCACCAGCCAACAATTAGAAATCCAAAATCAAATTAAAGCTACAATTGCAGGGTTGGATGAACTAGTTAAAAGATGGATAGAATGGGTTGCAGGGGAGCTGGAGCCACAGCCTATCCCGGCAATCATTGTGCACAAGGCACAATACACCCTGGATGAGACACCAGTGTATCGCAGAACAGACACAGACACAGACACGCACATACTCACAGTAGGACCAATTTTCCCAGAAGCAAATTTAACCTACCAGTATTTGGATTGTGACAGGAAACACACATGCACACAAGAAGAACATACAGTACAAACTCCACACATATACTGTAGCACCCCAGATGCAGAATAGTACCCAGGACCCCCACCCCTATTGTATAGCGTTATTCGCAAATCTCAATCTGATTGTACAAGACTGGGATGGGACCAGGATAAACATTGAGCAGATTTTACATTCCATTCAAGCTGAACTTGTTGTGACCAGATCTCCAACACAATATTTGGAAGTGGGGGAGTTTAGAACATTCTAACCAGTAAGGCAATACAGTATATAAATACCAGTTTTGTCTTAATTCTGAGTCAGCTTCATAGCAGGCGTTTTCTCACTACATTTTATAAGTTGCAAAATAAACAGCATTTCCTGTACTTTGTATTGGACAAGCAAGATAAAAGAGCACACCAGATTTTAAAAACCAAAAGGGCAGAAAGGGGATGTGGATGGTGGTATTATTAACCGTTCCAGTCCCGGCTTCCTGCCATTGTGTTCTGTTCTAAAACACTGGCAAGAACAGAGGAAGTGTTTGTGCCTCTGCACTGTACCACATTCATCTGCACGAATCATGTTTCCTTGAACCAGAAACTAAGGTACTGACTAAAATAATACAAAAACAACCAAGGCAAAGTGAACTAATAGCAAAGCATACTAAAACAGAGATGTGGCAACAGGTGAAAAGAACAATATTAAAGAATGCATTATGTTGAATTTTTGTACATTTCTCCTTGAAAGTATGAAGAATACGAAAAGCCATCCCACTGACAACTGAAAATGCTTTATCAAAATATTAAGTGTTGTCCTTTCTAGTTAGAAAAAGAATAAAAAGGAATTTTGATTTCATAATAATAGCCTAGAATCTTGAACAGAAGGACATTTTGAATTAAATTACATAGATGTGATTATTATAAAAGTAGGCAATGTGGGATCATTTAAACTTTTTTGAATATATTTATTAAAAAATATAAATAAGTACAAGAGTTGTACCTCAAGCAAATCGTAGTTACAGTCAGCATGGAACTCGATGTCAAACTCATAGATGGTGATTTGGATGCTGCTTCCAGGGGCTGTTTCAATGTGCCAGATACACTCACGATTGTCAGGGTACCTGTTGGGGTAACCAGGGCTATTGAAGAAGCCTTGAGGGCCAAAGAGGTCTCCCCCACATCCTGCACAGAGAGAAGAGAAGATATCTGAGCATTTTACACTAGAAAATTAGGTTTTACATTTAACAGCAGACAATGAAACAAGTCTTGTAACTGCATCTTTTTTTGAAGAGGTACAAATAAAAAGCTTCAAGAACAACCTCATTATAAGAAGCCACATAGTAAAAAGTGAAAAGAGAAATTGTTTTGTTTGTATTTGGCTTCTGAGAGATTGCCCATGTTTTCCTGGTCTTAAATGGGGCTCACTGGAGAAGACCCAGAGGCTGGGGAGAAGAAAGGTTCTGACTCAGGGAGCTTTGGGCGAAGACAATCTCCCTGCAGCAGTGCTTTCCTGAAGAGATAACTGCAAATACATGGGAACAGAAATGTTGATTCCTCTTCTGTTGTAAAAAGACCAAGAATGGGAATCAACCTATTAGCCAATGAGCTAATTCTAGAACGCCCCTGACTCCCCAGTCAGTTAAACTTTTAGTTAAAGACAATAATTCAGCTGCATTGACAAAGCTTAAAACACACTACTGTCAGAGGATAGCTGCAAAGCTAAGACTTTATGCACTGTGTCACTAATGTATTTGTAGAAATAACCACCTTTTGCTGTTTTACCTCAAAAAAGACACCTGATAAATGATACATTTCCCCATGATTAAACACAATGCATCACAGGATCTCACATCCTCTGTGGCTGATTGCTGTGCTAATAGTCTCACTTCCCCCTTCCTGAATTCCTTGCATAATATTTAATAACTGTCAATGATTCAAAATCTGCTTAAGAGGGGAGCATAACTAGATTTATGCAAGTGAGAGGACCATACAGCTATCTACCAAAAATGTTATTATAAAAAAAGCATCACAAATCAGGAAAGACACATGCAAAACTTTCTCATAGTGGTTTTGTCAGGTATTTAGATTTTTATTTAAATTATTTGATTTCCTTTATTAATAAATAATGTCAGGTAATGATAATGTATTTTATTATTTTAATTATAGCTGTTTAAATGCAAGGTTATAAAACCCTGAATGTAATCAGCCTAGTTGTTACAATAAGATAGTTTACATACTACATTGTGGGTGGAACAGGCCTTCAGTCAGTGTGCCTTTAAGAAACTAGCTGTGGGGACGTGGTGCTTTAATGAACTACAGCTGTGGGTGTTGCTACTTAAACAGCCTGTGTGACTCATCTGTAGAGGCTGTGTTTCTCTCTCTCTCTTGCAGACCACAGAGAGAGGGAGAAAAGAATCACATCTCCTTAGTAATACCTGCATTAAAGAATTCTCCCAGCCCTCCTAAAGCGGATTTTTGTTGTGTGCCAGGTTTTTGGTACAAGTGACCAGCTGTTGTAGTTGGCCCCAATGATACTAAGGTGCAGGGAATCGGACGTGTGTGATTTGTGCTCTCTTCCAGTGGCTAAGCAACACAACAGTCACCACCGGGGCTCTAGTCTCTTTTCTATATGACCTTCTTTGTTCATCTAACATAAGTCCCTTCCTTGTTAACATTATATGAGATATAAAAAGCACATGTGGATGCTATTGCTTGGAATGCAATAGGTGATAATACTTTCTCTTCCTCTAAAAACTGCACAGCAGGAAATCAATTTTAAACTTGCACAAATGGGGTACACACCAGACTAGTGGCTCCCAATTAATCCTGTCACAGAAACAAATGGGGTGGACCTGGTACATACCTACATATGTTTGGGGAATATGCCCTTAAAGAGCATTTTTGGTTTTGACTCAAATATTTTTTAATGACTGGTGTGATCTGACTGTCTGAGCTTGACTCATCCTTCTATGTGACACTTCCCAAGATACCATCAGTGTTCATCAATATACTCTTTAGTTTGTGGGTCTAACTTTAGCCAAATAAACTACTTTACAAAGCTGAGTGGAAATTGAGATAACAACTCATTGATTTGCATTAATTAGTGCAAATGCAATCAAGTTGCATAAACTTGTATAAACCATTCTTTGTATGGAAAGATACTCTACTAGATTATGTTTGCCAGTACAAAACTGTAACTGTACTGACAGATGATTATTCTCATTTTGTGAGCATATTTAATTTTGCGGGTCTTATTTCTATTCTGCTATTTGTAAAATAATTTACACCAGAGGGTAAAAAGGCTTTGGTGACATTTCATTAATTGTAGAATAGTGTTACCCAGTGTTACTGAATGCTGTCCTTCACACTAGATGGTTAATTCTGAAGCACCTAACATTAAGCCTAGAAAATAGGGCCTGTAGACTAGAAGTAATGTTTTGATTAGACACGTAAAAAGGGCAACAATTTCTGCTACCAGTCCTGTCTCTCAAATAACTCTCCAGCCAAAAAGCTTGCATTGCTATGGCCCTTACCTGCAGTGTATTAATGATTTATAGAAAATGTGATATCCCCAGAGAGGCCTTCACTTAAACAATACAGACTAGAACACAAATTATGTTTAATTATGATGTTCTGCTGACACATCCCAGAATTGTAGGTTTCCAGACAGAGTAACATGAAGGTTTATAAATCCTTCACAACTGTAATTATAGGACTTTGCAAAGGTGACATGGAATATTAATGGGAACTAAATTCTAGATATCACAAGGAGCCAGCTCTAATGATCACCTGATTGGAGCCATCTGTCACTCTGACAAGTGCTCCTGACCCCCTCATTTACCCCACCTGAAACCCATGAGTGGGTCCCTGGAAGAATGGAGGTGGTGAGCTGGCACTGTGGACTTGCTGGACGCAAAATCGTTGAGTGCCTTCAATAGAGATAGAAGAGTTTGGGGTTTCAGGTGTAGAGAAGAGATGCATGCTAGTACTCACTACATTCTAGCACAGATCTAGTCATGATACTGATAAAAGTAGGAGGATATGAAGTCAAGGCTCTCCTGGACCCCAGCTGTAGTGAGAACCTACACAAATGCCTGTAGGGAGAACAAACACAAGTGCCTTTCCTAAGAGGCATGGGGTTAAGGGAAAATAGGTTCCGATACAATGTTTTCACAGGGGAGGAAGTGGTATCCTCTGCACACAGTGATGCTGACAATTCACAGGAAAATGTATTATAAGAGAATTTGCGTAGTGCCCAATGCAACATGGGAAATAAAAGAAGGGGGCTGATCTCTCAGCTTCAAGGAAGGACAATGATGAGATATCAGTAATGCCATCTCCTGCTGACAGCTTGGGTAGGGATTCTGATGAAGGCCTTAGAGCCTCCTGCAGGGAGTTCTGACCAGGAAGTCAACCAAGAGGAGAACCATCCAAGCCAACATTTTGAGCCTGTAGTAAACTTTGCTTTGGAACTGTCCAGAGACGAGGGCTATTATATATATTTCATATCACATGAGGGCTAATATATATATATATGCTATGTAGATTACCGATAAAACCCTGGGGTGCCAACCAGTATCCTGTTTCAGTTATGGAATTATCTACTTTACAGAGTGGATTATCGTACCAGTGACTTCCAAATTATAGACCAGTATTTATATCCTAGGTGTTGCCAACGGTTACTGTTGCTCATAGATAGCAGGATTTACTAATGGAAAGCAGAGAGAATAATCAAACTCCCCACAAGTCTGAGGTACAGCATGACATGGACCTAAGGACACGAGTGAACACAATCTTACGATTATCACAGTATCATCTCCTTAGGGCACAGGCACGACAGGTACACTTGTACAATAAAGAAACCCAGCTCTCATTTATAGAGATGTTTTTTCTGAACAACCAGGATAGATATATTTAATTAGTCACCATAGACAGCTTCCGACATTTGCATGCAGGTCAAGTACTGTATGACAAGCAACAGATACCACAAAAAGAGATTGAAAAAATGTGTAAATGAGTTGGAAGCAAATGAAGACTCAAATTTGCAATGGTATAGCCCACTTATTGCTTTACAGAAAGCGGATAGATTGATTAGGCCCTTCATTGATTTTAAGAAACTTAATTGCAGTATCTAAATTTGATATCAACCACACGCCTTGGGTTGACAAAACTGTGTGTTTTTTTCTCTTGCCTATCACAATGGGCACTAAGAATTCCATCATTTCTACTGGGTAGCCAACAGAGTTAAGAGTTTAAGAGTTAAATAACATTACATTAGAATTGCTAACTGTATATAGGCGTTTATCAGTTTAATTAAAATATTTTGTATCAAAATAATTTTTTGACCAAGCCCTTTTCATCCTGAGACTTTCAGATACTCAGGCCAAACTGGTAGTGCCCAAGAGATAGTGTCTGTCTGCATTCAATGCCAATTGTGATTATGAGGAACAGGTTAAGGTTAATTCCATGCTGAAATTAAAGAAAAGAGAAGCAGCATATTGGCTATGGAGTGGGTACTTTACCTCTTTCCTTCATACCTGAAGAAGGCTCCATTTTTCAGCATTGAATTAACCTGTTCCTTTGCAGGCAACACATGCTGACACAGATTCCAACTAGAATCTGAATGTGATAATATTCTAAGACTGGTGTAAAACAGTAAGACTGTCAAAGCAGAGCACTGGAGTTGCCAGAGACAGCAGTAAGACTGTCGGAGAGTCCCAGGTCACCAGTGGCAATAGCAAGACTAGCAAGAAAATAAGGAAGGTTAGGAAAAGCTTTACTTTCTCCCAGTAGAGAGGCCCTTTTACTTTCAAAAGTATTTGCCTGAAGCAAAATAAGTCTATATTCATATATAGTGGAAACACATGAAGCATATAATAATGACTCAGAAATATGAATGACCTATTGAAAATTTATCATAAAACAAGCTGCTTATTATTGCCAATGTGCACTGTGATACTACCAGCATGACTAGATATGGTCTTATCTTTGCCCCAGGCATTTCCAGGTCTTTTCCTATTCATTTTTACTTTCACTGCTTCACCAGGCAGGAAAAAAGGAGCATAATATGGATAAAGAGAAATTTCTGCTTTTATAAACGTCACTCCTCAGTATTATGGCTTTGCAAAATCAGTATGAGCATCAGTATTTCTAGGATCGTAAATCTGCAAAATTGGAATCAGAATCTGACAAGTCTAAAACTACAGTACTTCTCAGTAGTAGCAGACCCCAGACATAGTACAGGGCATCATCTTCCAGTCTCCAGGGAGACCATGTGGAAAAAAATAATTACCAGACAGTACTGCACTACTTGTCATAATTGTTTATTTCTGTCAAAAACGTAAGTAAAAAATACACACCCATTCTGCTGAAGCCCAGTCAAGCTGCAAAAAAAATCTAATTTGGCCTGTAGACCACAGAAAAAAATCTCTCTTGCCTAAAAAATTGTTTAAACTTTGTCTTTGCACTCACACTATACTCTTTAAAATCAAATGAAAGCTTCTATGTGTTTTTTTTTTTGCTTTACAGAAACTGGACCTTTACTACTGTATTATCATTTACAATACTAGCTGGGAAATGGCACAGAACCTTAGATGTAATGTTGTTCCGTTACATTGAGTGAAAACCCTTATATATTTTACCAAAACTACCTGTACTCCAAATGACTTTCTCATATAGAATTAAGACTATTCATCAATGAGCTCTGTTAAAAATGTGGCTGGCAGGCCTGCAGAACAAGGCTTTTGTGGACTCTTTCTCCTGCAACCCAGATCTCAGCTGCAACTCCTTAACTCCCAATGTTCTCCTGACAGTGAAGTTGTAAGGTGTGCACCAATTCTTAGAACAGTGCTTGAGACTTGAGATACAGGCCGAAACAAAAACAGAGCAAGCCTAGCACTAAAATGCACGAGCTGGAGCACAGGATTCTCATCCAATTATTAAAAATAGCCCAAGCCCTACCCAGAAATCATGGATCACACCAGAGGGAAATGACTCACAGACTGCCTCCCTTTGCTCTATACTTTAAAGAAAATGAATGCCAGACCCTTAATGACAGGTGTATCTTGTCTTCCTCTCTTTGTTTCTCAATGTTTTATATATCATTTTATGTATTTTTACATGTACATGAAACTGCATTTAAATTAAAATTAAAATTTCTTTAAAAAACAGTGGAAATACTGTATCAAACAAGCTGCTCAGCCAAGTTGTTGAAGCCAACACCCTGGTTTCTTTTACAAAATAGCTGGAATAGACCCCGGATAAGATCAAAAATAAATATCAAAGAGGCTAGATAGGCAGAATGGCCTCCCCTCATTTGTAACCTTTCTTATGTTCTTATATACAGTATTTCTCCCATTAACATGTTTAAATTACAGTTAAATACATTTCTCAGAAAAAAGATCTCAAATCAATTTTAGTTCACAAAAATACAAAGAAAAGGAAGACGTTTGTTAAGATGTTGCTGAATATGGAGTTTATTACCTAGATAAGATTCACCTGCCTGCACTTTTATAAGTTCTGATATTGTTCATTTCCCATCAATAAGATTTCAATTCACAACTGTCTGCAGCAATCCACGCAATATCGCAATATGAAATATCTAGTTACATTTTCACCTGATGTTCTATTGGTTTGGATTTTAATTAAAAATTTCACCAGTACAAGGTGCTAAATAGTTGCTAAAGAGAGACAAGTAATCATGACTAACATGAAGTTATATAACAGTTGAATATTGGGTTTCCAGTCCAAATACCTAAACTGGAGACTTGGAGTTTCCACAGAACCCACCACTGATATGTTTTATATTTCTTTTTCCATACCTCTTTGCTGGAAAACATGAGTAACTTTCAGAAAAATATTAAATGGTCCTTTCCTCTACATTATGACTGTGACAAATCCCTTATTCCTCCTAAAAATCTACAAATGCCCCTGTCCCGAGACCCGTTGCTAGGAAACTGAATAACAAACAAAAAAGTTGCAAAAATAAAGAAGTTACTGACCTTCTGCTTCTTTGGCTCAAATGTTAGTAATTAAGGAACCATATGGCAAGGGGGGACTCACATTTAGTTATTTTCTATTGGTTGCTGTACAAATGTGGGTTATAAAACTTGCATGTCAGGGTTTTGAATTGGAACTAATAGGAAGCTGACACAGAACCTCCATTTTTTTATACTAGACCATATCCACTTTCAACGTGGTTTGTTTTAGTTAACCCTTGATCCTCAAAGCTCTCCAAAAGTTCAAGGATATCCTTCACCAGAATGATAATTCCATTGATTATGCAGTGTAATGTGAGAGATGTGTGACTAAAAGGCAGCTATGATCTTGTCATACTACAAACAGCAAAAACTCTGGACACTGCAGAGACAAGAGATAAGTAGAGTTGATTCAGCTGTGGGCTTTAGTAACAAAATATTATACCTATTCCTATTTGATGTAGCATGTCCTTTTTTAAAGAAACCTTTAGATAAAGTATCAGTGATCAACTAGCTAGTTTTGCCACTTCATTTTGTGACTTTAAGTTTTCTTTCAACATAAATAATATTAAATCCAAATTATGACATCAGGCTTCAAATAAAAGTAACATCAGTCTAATGTCAGACTTTTCTACTTGGGGACCAGTCTTTCCAAAGTCCTATCCTAAGTAGTACAGCAAACTCCACAAAACTTCACCTTAACCTTTTGAGTTTGACTGGGAAAAGTTACATAGATTAAATAATTTCATTACAACATTCTGTACATTCCGGAATGAAAGTTTCAAAAAGAAAAGACTTAGATTGAAAACAAAAATCCTATAATCCTGTCATTTTAAAAATCTTGTAGCCTTTGTTTGTTTCCAGGAAAGAATGGAAGAATGAATGTACAGGAAGCAGCTAATAAATACCAGGAGAAAAAGAGAAAAATTCACACTGCCTTCTCCCTCTTGGGGCCTCTGAGTCAGAGGGCAGCTGCCAAAAAGAAGCAATCTAGACTCAACAGAGTGTGTGAAGTTATTGCAGAGGGAGGGCTTTTATGCAATCCATCATACTGAGTACTGAAAGAGCTGCCACGCCCGAACAAGGAGCTAATGTGTTCCGACATCTCTAGTTGCAAAGGATTCTTTTTTTTTCCTTATTCCTTTCTTTTTTAATTCTTACAATTATAAACAAAAATAAAATCATCATGCATTCAAAAATCTCTTTGCTGTTAAATGCAAAGTAAAAAAGCAAGAATTCAGTGAAGCAACAGCTTTTTGCTTCCTTTAAAGCCCTGTTTGTGAAGCTGGACTCGGTTTTGAGCAATGGCTTAGCAGTGATCCCATAGCTGGAATCCATGTTACCGTTTTGGTACCACAGCATCTGGAAGCCATTGTGTGCCACCCAGGAATCCGATCGGAAGACCACATGCAAGCTGGGTCCTGATGTGGTGTTGGCTGGAGGTGGTGTGTTACCGCAGAAAGTGCCAATGAGAGGGTACTGATCATTTGGCCCATCATAGAGCTGGAATGACATAGATTTCATAGTAAGTGCGACACGAATGAAACTTAATAAATACACAGCACACAATATATGCAATCACATAATTCTAAAACACAAAAAGTAAAGCAAAAAGAGTAGAAAACATTATCAAAATTATTTAAACTTAAGAATGAAGACAAATATTTTAGTTTGATACTGTACATGGATGACATTAAAATATGAAAAGAATGCCAAGAGAGCATATGACTTAAACACCTTGAATTGTTTGTCTGAAATAAAAAGAAATACATGATACACAATAGAAATGTTCTTCCTTCATCTTCCATACCAATGAAGCTAAAGTATGTTCAATGTGCCACACATCTGAATACAAAGTGTAAAATGTGACAAGAGGACACAAAGGGAAATGCAGAACTAACAGAATGAACTGTAGAGATGTTTTTGGCAACAACACCCTGTGTAACTGAGAGAAAGAGACATCACGGAGGGTGAACTGCATCTAGCTCACAGTCAGCTTTCACTGGACTGCCCCATTCAATGAAAACAATGCACTGCAACGTAACCCTTACCACCCTGAAACCTACAAAAATGTTTGTCTAAAATGTTTGTCTATAAATGTCCATTATAAGGAAAATATAATAATATTCCTTTATTTAAGGATAAATAAAATCGTGTTTTTCTCCTAAAACAGTTACAGAACAGGTTGTCACCAATAATCTTCCTGCCATAGTAAGGAGGGTGAGTAGTCTTCACTAAGTTTTATTAAAAGGCACACCTTTTTATTGAAAGGAAGTTTAAGATCTAACATTAAATTACCGATCAGGTATTATCCTAACCAGGTCACTGTATTTTCTTCTGCTCTGTCTTTTTGATAATATAAAAAGAAAAGGTTCTTCTGTCCGAATTGTAGATATAGCTGTTTACTCTCTAGAGCTGTCTGAATGAGTGATTATCATGATGGATAACTTTGACTTATTATAGTAATGAAGAAAAAAAGTGCAGATCTCTTTGGTGGATTCTCACTTCAAAGTAGTGTTGTAATGCCCCCATTGTGAACTAGATTGCCCTAAAGGTTAAACTTGTCAGTGGTTAAGATTTCTGGTATTAATCTTCTTTGTTACAGTACAAAACACAGTTGTACTAATCACTTTTCTCTTTACTTCTTATTTTAAATATTTTCCATTTTTTTATTATATTTCACATAATGTTTCCAAAGTAGAGCTGTAATACACTACAATCAGAGTTCTGAGTTAGAAAAAAGTTAGAACAATAATGGTTTTCATATTACGCAAATATATCATTTCATTTCATTAAAGGTCCCTGAAGCAAATAAAGCCAGAGAGTACAAAGTATAGCTCGATTCAGTAACAATCTACTTATGGTTTCTGATTCTGGTTCTCTATCAATCCTTATTCTACACTGTTAACCATGACATCTTACTTTCTTGTCTTGAAACTATGTTTGGAGTCTCTAAGATTGTTCATAAATGGTTCAACTCTTACTTTACTGACTGCCAACACTTTGTCTCTCTTCAGGGTTTCAGCTCTGAAGATGGGATCATTAAATCTATTGCTCCTCAGGGCTCAATAGTAGGTCCTCTACTATGTTCCCATGTTCCCATTTGGTCAAATGGTCTGAATTATAATTTCTATGCTGATGATACTCAAATCTACATCCATACTAAACCTGACACTGAAGTGGCCATATTTGCTATCTAATTGCATCTCTAAATAAAAACCTGGATGACTCAAAATTTTCTTCACTGAAACTGTGACAAAACTGATGCTCCTTGGCACCTCTCATCGACTTTGTAAAGCTAATGCAGCAACCCTATTTGTAGATGGCACTATAATTGAAATTCTATCGAAATTGAAGAACTTCAGGTAATATTTGATTTAGGCATGACGTTTGACCCACATGTGTAAAATATTGTAAAAACATTCTTCCATCACAGAAATATAGGCAGACTCTATCCTTTATTGTCTCTGACTATAGCTGAAAAGTTGGTCAACACATTTATCTTCTTCTATTTATTTAGAATATTTATACATACAATGGGTGACCGGACTTTCTCTTGTTCTGCCTCAAAGCTCTGGAATTCTGTCCCCAAGGATATTTAGAAAGTCATCTACTCTGAGCTTCAGAAATAGTTTTACTTTATTGATATCTGTGCCTTTGCATCTTCCACTGCACTCAAAATCCTTGTTTTTTATTCTACTCTTTTATATAATATCATTGATTTTTTCTTTCTGTAAAGCATGTTGAGAAACTACTTTTAACAGTGCCATGTAAAAGAAGTTTATTATGATTATATTTCAGGTTTGTACCAATGAATAATTTGAAAAGCAGTCTTTGACAAATTTTTGAGCAGAAGAAACCTAACAGTCTTTTTGAAATATTATTGGATTGGGTTAGGAATAAATTTAGAAACATAGATTAGCATTTGAGAGGATCATGTGTTTAAAGAGTAGGTGACTAGAGGGAGTGTTTTGTTGAGAGAGGGCCTAAGAGAAGCATCAAGCGTTAGCAGCTTTTAGAATAACACCTAAGCAACAGCACCCAAGGGTTATGGACATGCAATTAATTTGTATGGAAAAACAGAAATCAGACAACTTTGTTAAATGAAACTGTACAATATAACAATAATCTGAAATGGAGCAAAACCATGGATGCAATAAAGCAAGTAAGATAGTCATTTTAAATTAAGATGAGACAAAGGAAGACATTTCTGCTGCTGAATCTGACTCAGCCCAACCTGGACTGCTAGAACACCTATCAAAGGCACTCATTACCATAGAGATCTGATGTAATTTAAGTGCAACTTTTAATTCTCTTTTTGCTTTCATTTGTAAAATGTAAAATTCTTAGGCCACCACATGCAAAACCAAGACATTTAGAAATAATTCCTATGGGAACTACATACAATTTAAACATCCTGAGATTAAAGGACAGGCTTTGATACCATAATTTAAGACCCCATCACTTACTACCTTACTGTGTCTCTCACTGTGGGTGAGATATCATCACCCTTCTAAAGACACTTCTGAAAGAGATCCTTGGATCAGCAAAATACTTAAAATTTAACATGCTAGATTGACTGAATGGCCTGATCTTGATCGCAAATATTCTTATGTGCTTATGTTACTACATCTGCTTATCCTCAGTCCTTTGGAAGAGAATGCAACAGCGTTTGATGGTATTTCCTTGAGTCTCAATAGCATCTCATAAAGGAATTGTTGTTGCATCTAAAGAAAATATATGACAGTCATTTTGGAAGAGAAATATAATTTCACTTTTAAGCCTTGTGACATGTTAAACTGTAGCTTTGTGGTTAGCTCCACATTACTTTATTCAATTTATTTCTAAACTGACTTGGACTTGTACACATTTTATTAAGCATTTGTGTTTTACAATCTACACAAAGTACTTTAATCAAGGATACACCTGCAGTGTCTGACATGGCATTTGAATCTACAACTTTTCTGTTGAAAATCCATAACCCTAACTGCTAATGTCCTAATCCTAATCCCTGCTGCTGTCTAATTCCCCAATTTATTTTTCAAATAAAATTTTTTTAATCGTTTCTTTATATTTATATTTTAAATTTCAAGCTTACTACATATTCTTGGAAATATAAATGTTTTGATGATTTATGGGTTCAATTACACAACAGTCAGCTCATTTAAAGGAAAGTAGCAAACATTAGCACTAATGAAAGGAGTTCCAAAGATTGGGAAACACTGCCTTAGTTGCTGCTGTATTCATGTGGATGTACTGAAATTAATCTCCAGTAACTTTAAAAAAAATACCTACAGTATATTGGCACAGAATTAAAAGTGTGCAAATAAATGTCTGGAGGGGCACAGTTTTTGAGGTACTTTCATTAAGAAATCTGCCTTCCAAATTGGTAAAGAAAATATGAAGAAATATTATCTTCCTTTTCACCCTGCCAATAAAAATGACCATCTGCTGCATCTGAAGGTGTGCGTAAAACAGAAAACAGTTGTTGTGCTACACCTTTATGAGCTTCCTTCCAAGAGGAATCTACAAGGTTTTGATCAACACTGTTCACAAAAATACAATAAAAGCTGAAATCCTTTTGTGGCACTATGATTTGTTTATGTCCATTTGTCAAAATATAGCAGTTAGCTGTCCGTATTATAAATGTATGACTGGAAATATACGAATTGAGTCTTAAAATATAATTGGAATTTAATGCAATTAAAAGCTACCCCTTTTCTGTTAGTAAGATCATTACTTCAGATAGGGTTGTAGTACATGGTTTGGTGTAACCACAGCCTTTACTTTCTGGTGAACACAGCAAAACACATTACATTCACCTAATAAGGAAATGAAAGAAGGTCTAAACAGCATTTGGGCAGTGAAGTAATATGCTTAACTCAGTAGTGTGATGTCATGCATGTTTTCATAGAAACGCTTCAGTCTTGGTCACCAGGAAGTAAAGTAACAACTAGGGCCCTCATTTAAAACTTACATTACTCCACCCAAGTAAAATGACAAATATGATCTAACAGGAGTGACCTTCTATGTGGGCTTTCTAACCTGATTTTTTTAACATGTTTTATTCATTCTAATCAATCATATCATTTCAATCTCTGCTTTTGCCAGTGGAAAGATGTTCTAAATCTAGAGAAAGGTAATGTTCATAATATCTAAAACAGTGTGCAAATTAAAATCCTATTAAATAAAAAAAGCAAACCTACCCCAAACTTTAAATAAATACTTTCCACTCAAAGCTTACAGTCTTCTCAGTTCTACTGGAAGCAAAATTTTAAAATAAAAGTTGTCTGAGATGTCCCTACTTTCCATTTAAATAATCTCAATGGCATTACATGTCTGAGCTCATCTCATTTTATTTTTTCTCTTTTATAAACTGTGGAAACTCACCCAAAATAGAATAAGACAACAATGAGATGGCATGCTGAGAACCGAGCAATAATACCTAGTCTGATAAAGATATCCTACCAATGCACATCCTGTCATTAAATTGTTAGTGTTTCTCATGGGCCACACCAGTCAGGAGGCTACACAATCCACTGCATCCTCTTTTAACAGCTGGGAAAACACTCTGGGACAATTACTCTGTTTTGTGTTGCCAGTTCAACCACAATCACGCTGCACCTCCACATTTAGAGTGCACATGCCTGATTGCAAGGCAGAGCCTTATACAAGTGTACTGTGTAAAAGTATGGTAAAAGCACAGCAACATGTAGAAATGTGAAATTAAATTGTGGTAAAGCATATGATAAGTTATCGAAGCATAGCAAAAAAAACTATGTGGCATGAGAATGGTATTGCCATAAAGAGATTTGGAACTCACCTTGATATAGTCATAATCGCACAGTGGCTCTATATCGAAGGCAGTGAACGTATAGTTTATGGTGTTCCCTGCAGAAGCCTGAATGGTCCAGCTGCACTGCGCATAATGGGGGTAGGTATTGGGGTAGTTAGGGCTCTCGACAAATCCAGTGCTTTGATTGGCAATGGCCACACCCTGGCAGACTGCAAAATAAGATGGGCATGAGATCAACACATTTCTTGTTTCCCCAAAACTCTGTTCCATTTCTTTTTCTTATAACAAAAGCACTTGCTCTCAGAACTTTTTGTGATGTAAATGTCTGATAATGTACATTATGTATTACTTAATGTAACTTAAGTCTAGAGCTAAATTTCATGTAAAGGGGAAGTCCTTTTTGAAATACCACAAATACCTCAGTAGGACCACGTTAGATATTTGCATTTAACATAGTTAAAAAATATTTTCATTCATTGTCTTGGATCGATGAGCACAAATAGACCAAAAGATCTCTTCAGAACCATTGAGATACAAGGTGCAGACACAGAAAATGTAAAACTAATATCCTTATATACAGTAGTATAGGTAAGATTGTAGAAAGATCTGTAAAACTAAGGTTTGAAAGCATGAACACCATGGCTGAAGGCCAGTATAAAGGACAATAATCCACTATTGAGATTGTTTTACACCTAAAGCATATTCTTAAGATCAAAATAAATCCTGTAAGTAGGGAAAAATATATTTATTCAGTAAGTGCTCAAGAAAACAAAGTCATTCCATTTTGCATTAATATCTAATTTAAAGATATTTTCAATTGAGAAGAATTTAAAATGTATGTTTATGCTGCGATTAGGTTTGGGACTCTTAATCAGACTTTACAAAACATTGGGAATCTTCAGAGCAAAGTTGGGAAATAGTGTTAAATTTATGTACAGTCCTTCGGATGAGACGTAAAACCGAGGTGTTTCTCGAAAAGAGTAGGGACGTAACCCCGGCATCCTGGGCAAATTTCCTATTGGCCCTTACCAATCATGGCCTCCTAATAATCCCCATCTATGAATTGGCTTCATTACTCTGCTCTCCTCACCACTAATAGCTGATGTGTGGTGAGCGTTCTGGTGCACTATGGCTGCTGTCGCATCATCCAGGTGGATGCTGCACATTAGTGGTGGTGGAGGGGAGTCCCCATTACCTGTAAAGCACTTTGAGTGGAGTGTCCAGAAAAGCACTATATAAGTGTAAGCAATTATTATTATTATTATTATTATTATTATTATTATTATTACAGTATGAAATTTCCCCCCTGTCCTCCCCAAAACCCAATGCCAAAACCCATTTAAGCACTGGGTTTTGCAACCACAGAGTAAATGCAACCACAGAGTAAAATGCCCACAGACATTTTTCAGCAACTTGCACAGTATTCACCCTGCATGGTGATGTTTCAGGCACCACTTGGTCTGGTTGTCTGAGAAACACAATAACCACCCTAAGATTCTACAGGGGCCAAAATTCACTCATTTGGCCATGCCTGAACTCCCAATTCTAGCACTGCTGGATACTGTTCCTTTCCAAAAGGCTTACTTTTGATAATGCTTTTTCAAACTGCACTGGCTTGTGTTTAATAAATATTAAAGCAATGGCTCCTGGAGCTCAGCAGGGGAGTTTCAGGAAGAAGTCATCCATAAACCAGAACATCCTCTTGAAAGTTAGCACATCACACTTCAGGCTATAATTACATTTCTGTTATAAACTAATGCATCCAATAAATTCAAAGAGTAATTAATAAAAAATATGAAGAATTCTAATGTTATGATGAGATTAATTGCATATTCTAGTAACCTTGTCCGAAAACTATATCTAACAGCTGAAAGAATTGAATTTAAAAATTCAAGAACATGAATTGCTAATAGTAATAATTCCTTGCACTTACAGTATACAACACTTTTCTGGAACCTCCACTCAAAGTGCTTTGCAGGTAGTACGAACTCCCCTCCACCACCACCATTGTCTAAAACCCACCTGAAGTGATGGCAGCCAAAGTGTGCCAGTATGCTCACCACACACCAGCTATCAGTGAGGAGGAGAACAGAGTAATGAAGCCAATTTATACATTATAGATTATGAGGAAGCCATGATTGTTAAGGGCCAAAGGGAAACGCTCTGGGATTTTTATTGACCACAGAGAGTCAGGACCTCAGTTTTACGTCTCATCTGAAGGACAGCGCCTTTTTTACAGTTTTTTACAGTGTCCCCATCACTATACTGGGGAATTAAGACCCACACAGACTGCAGGAAAAGCGCTCCCTACTGGTCCCACTAACATCTTTTCCAGCAGCAACCTTAGTTTTCACCGGAGGTCTCCCATTCAGGTACTGGCCAGGATTACACTTCCTTATGATATACAGTAGCAGCTAGCTATAATGCTGTACAATTATGTAGTATCGTAATACAATTATGTTGGACTATTTCAAAATAAAGCACAAAAGCAGTTAGAGTGTTCTTGTTTCTGTGAGTATAATACTAATCCCAGTGTTTTTATTCTATACCTCAACACAAGTGAATAGTAAAAATGTTCCTTGTCATTTATTTTTTATTAAAAAATTATAGATCTTTGATCACTTTAGCCTGTTCATTTGTGAAAAGAAAAATGAAGAAATGTCACTATAAAAGGTTAAATCTGACAGTTGTTTTTTAAAGGAAATGGGGACAGAAGTATTTTTCCCATTTCAGCAAAATGAAACAGATTCCAAGGCATTGTCATGAAGGCACTTCGTGTTCTATTAACTGCTCTGACATCGAACCATGAATGCTTACTTTGATTATATGATGCCAGAAATCCACCAGCCGATACAGAGTTGTCAGTGCGTAGCTTGATGTACATTTTCTCCCTGCTGGAGCGAATTGGTGCAGGCAGCTCATTGCCACAGAGCTTCGCAAGAGGCCTGGAATCGCTACTGTTACCATCGTATACCTGCAACGTGGAAATAGATTAAAAATATTTTTAAAAGCTAGGTTCATCAAACCCCTAAAAGCATTAAGTACACTGTGGCCTCTGAATTTATTTTTCTTCTGAACTGAAGTCACTGTAAATTTATATCTTAACAGTTTTACATGTTCAAAGGTTTAAAGTGTGTACCATATCTTACACATATAAGACCCTATTTCTGTTGGCAATGATTAGAAAAGCAGAACGGACTGTTAGCTAACATCTTTGTAATACACAATAAAAAGCAAGAAGCATAAACATTTGAATATGTAAGTTTACATAATGTTAATTATATACCAGAAATATGACTTCTTAAGCAATTAATTCCCTACTACAGAGAGTAAACACTATAGCTACCTGCAACATACTTTGGATTTTAGAAATCCAAATCCAGAAAAAGAAAAATCCTGACATAATGATATGAGATGATAACATGCTTGTTTATATGAAATAGATTTCTGTTACATTTGGTTTGTCTAGTTTACAATAATTCAGTGAGAGTCTTGAGACAATCTGTTACAGATCTATATCCATAACCAGAAGCATATCAAGTCATGGTTTGTCCAACAATAACAATGTAGCTAAAAAGTGTTTAAGTGTAGTTACATCACTTTTTGTTTAATAAATATGGGTATTTAAATTGCTGTTAGTTTAATATATCAAGGCTTATTATTCAGTTATCATTTACCAATACATAGGTGTTAAATAACATACTTGTTCATTAACATGGTTAATAGATCTGCCATAGAATACTTCATTTTTTAATAATTATATGTAATAATTGCATTTTACAATGTTGCGTCATAATAATTCATTATTAAGTGAATTTTAACACCTAATAAACCTCTATAAACAATTCTCAGAATACGGCTATATCAAAATGTCTTTAGAAATATCCATACATTCACAAAAATATACATTATTTCTTCATTGCAAGCTCAGACACCAGTATGAAATCCTTCTAATAGTGAATTTAGTGAATATGATGCTGGTGCATTAAAATACAAGTACTGGCACAGCCTCACATACCGCCAAATAATCATAGTTGCAATTGCTGTTGGACTCCAAGTGAAAGTCTCCAAACTGAAGTTGGATCAGACTACCTCCTGGGGCCTTCAGTGTCCAGTAACACTCAGCATTGGGATGGTATGGCAGAGGGTAGTTTGGGGAAGAGAAACTTCCACTGTTTGTTGTTAAGGTGCCACCACAGCCTAAAAATGACCATGCAAATTCCAGGGAATTATTTCACAGCCTTGTACAAGACTAAGACAAAGGCTTAACCTTACTGTAAATTATGGAGTCCATAGAAAAAACACCAACAACATACCATATAAAACTAAAACAAAAATTAAAATAGTGAAGAATGAGTATGTCAGTAGCAACACTAGCATTTTATTCTTTTATGAACCAAAGCAAGTGATCTACTATACTGTTTACACAATCTTTACTATGGTCAGTTCAGTAATGATGCCAATGGACTTAAAAATAGTTAATCTTCTTTACGATGGATGGAATACTTTTTTATATCCACTGAGTGCAGAATTACAGGTGATGCAGATGTAACAGGATGGGTATATAAAATATTTTGAGTGCAATCGTTTTTTACGCTGTTTGTCCTGTACTAATCTATACCACCTATTGGAGTATTAGGATATGAATAAAAATTATTATATCGACCTGAATGTTCAATCTATTTCACTGAAAGACATGGTTCTTCCATTGTGCAGACTAAACTGGGACAGAGAAACATTTAGCTAATTAACATTCAATACATTTATTTTTATTACAAAACTTTGATCTAACAAGTGTGCCCACTAATTTAATAGTAGTCAAGATGTGCCAGCAACACGTTCTCAGTACCTGGCTCCAGTTGTCTTCCCCTCCTCTGTTACTATAGTTGGCCTTCACACACATGACTTTTCTCGAATTGAATTTAGTGAAATATTGCAACCATCCCCTAACAAAAGCTCACCATTCTACTACTCATGGTCCCAAGCAGTGAAGCATAGTGATGCCAATAGTATGACAAAAATGCAACAAATTCAATATGTTAAATTATTAGGAAGGTTTCTGCATATCCCAGGTTCCAATATGAAAACTTTATTACTGGCATACTTTAGCTTAACTATACCCATGTGTTATACTTATTTAAAAGCATTATATAAGATAAATTAATACAGCTATACAAGGCTATATTAATTTTTGATAATGTATAATAAAACAAAGACTTTCTCTGGGTCTCTACCTGTCAGTGTCCCATCCCAATGTGCCATGAAGCCTTTTGCTGTCACACTGGAATCTGAGCGGAATTTGATCCAAAATCTGTTGCTATGGGAGATGAGAATAGGTGGAGGCTGCTCGCTGCAATACTTTCCTATCAAAGGGGATGTTTCATAGCCACCATCTCTGAAGAAAGATAAAAAAACAGTATATTAAAGAGGCCCTGTAAATACTTTCCCTATAAGTTAAAATTAGAACCACTCAATCACTAACCATAACTTTATGCCTTGGCTCACAGTACAGACCCCTGTGGCCACACAGGCAGAAGGAGGAATTGTGGACTGACTCCTCCAAACCATCAACCTGTTGAGATATTCATCTTATCAACCATTGAGATATTCATCTTCTTTTACAATTGTAGGAGGCAATGCGCCCGGGAAGTTTCAGAAGTTGCTCTTTCTCTGTGAGCAAAAAGAAGACCCGAACCTACCTTGACATTTTACTGTCAAAATCCAGATTCAGATGTGATGTCAGCTCATCCTCATTTTAAGTTCATTTACACCTCGTTTAATGAAGTGAGACAGTTTCACTGGGTACAGTTATTTTGGAGTATCAGTGTACTTTAAGTTTATACAACTTATTTTCACATGAGCAAGCATTTTTTAAAAAAGACCCTTATTATAGACTGATGTCCAACATCACGGAAAGAAATTAAATAAACAAAGGCCTGATTTGTAATGTAGCAACAAGGTCGATCATTTCATTTAGAATTAAGCTGTATTAAAAAGTTCTAATAGTCTTTGTGTGCCTTGACCAAGCAGCCTGATGCCGTCTCTGTCTGTGTGTGGCTATAGAGGCCCCTCTGATAAGAAACATCGTAAAAGCTGTATCAAAATGGACAATATAATAATATATAGTGAAAATGGATTGTTGGTTTGTATTTCACCTCATCAATAAACTTAGACAGGGACAACGCCTACTTAGAATTAAGTGATATTAAGTATTTCTAACAATCTTGTGTCCCTGGACCAAACATCCTGTAGCCTGTCACAGGAATTTGTGTGTGAGCAAGTAAGGGAGATGAGCTAATCTTTCAGATAAGGATCTTTCCCAGGACAGTCCAGATCCATTGTCAATTCCCCTTAAAGATGGATTTCCACTGCTGGTGCCTAGATATCTGGTAGAGGGACATAGGCACATCTGGAGGAAATCCTAAAGGTCACAGGCCATGGGCAATCATCTAACAAGATGACCAACCAATCAGGGACCTGCAGTGTGTGGGTCTCCACTCTAAATGGTAGCTTACTGACAAAAAACAACTATATATTCCACAGTTAAAAAGCGGTGCATCACCTCTAATTTAGTGGCCCCTCTCTGTGCTAAAGCAACTTGGCGAACTGACAACAGAACCATGTGCCTTGCCACACTTGTTGTCTAAACTTTGGGACTTAAAATAATTCCCAAAGTGCTGAGTTAGAGAGCGAGCCCATGTTTAAAGACAGAATTCTTCCCTAAGTATAGCCTGCAGCAGGACCTTGTGACCAGCTAGCTACCACTGTGTGCTAGATATCACCAGAGCAATATGGTTGGAATTTTCATTGGCTACCCTGAATAAAGCATTATTCAACAGTAGCCACTACACTGGGAGTAAACTGAGTTTCTCCCCTTTTATGTGATTGCCTCCAAGTGAGCACTCATTTGCACAGAATTTGTCCCCAGTCAGACTGACCCAAACAATCTATTTGAGCGAATCAACTGTAAGCATGAAGCTACAGCAGGATCCTTCTCTCTCTCTGAGCCAGCAGAGCATGTATTGGACACTGCTGTGACAGACCCAATCAGCTGTTCCCCCATATTTCTGTGCATGAGTTACAAATGCACGGTTGTGGATGTGTATAACTCAATATTCACCCTCACGTTAATAAAACTGCTATATTAACACAGGTGAATATCAATTTCATTCATATTTATAGCTGTAGTTACTTACAAGTGCCTGACTGTTGATTATTTTGATGTACTGATTAGGAAGCTAGTACTAAATGTAGTGTTTTTGTTTTTATGTATCAACAAATGTATTCTGTGTGTTGTAATCCTTGTGGAGACTCCTTGTTGTTCTGCTGATGGATTCCTAGTAGTCAAAACAAAACTCACACAATTTACTGTTACAACTAAATATTGTGCCAGTAAATTCACAATATCTCCACATATTGTACTCTTTGTTTTTGTTATGTCATGTATGTCACACAGCTTTGTTAAGTGCCTTGGGGCAACCTTGTTGTGAAAAGCACTATATAAAAATAAATTGAATCGAACCAAATTTTGTTGGTATCCATTTGTTCTGAGCATATTCCAAACAAAAGCTACAGCACAAAACGAAGTGAGTTCTCGTTTTGTCTACCTTGTGGACACTAAGAAGACAAACTGCACAGACCGTTTTAAAGACCAAAATCAGCAAAACACTACCTTTGGCATACAGTAGTTGCATGAGGCCAATGGAAGCCGCAAAGTAATGCAAGGAAAAGGTCTCTCTCTCCTCTGCTTCCACAGACAAGCTCAGCCCAGCTTTTTACCTTCAGTTTAGTTTAAGTTTTAACTCATCAAGGACGTTTGGACAACTGATTTTTTTCAGTAAAACGTAATTATTCACATCATAATTCTCAAGATTTGAACTCTTATTTCAAATGCACGTTTGATGTTTAGGTCACAATAGTAAATGCATATTAACTTGTGTCTGCAAATCATTTCACAGATACTGTTTATCCTATGACATTGTTGCTTGTTATGCAGGTTTTGGTTATATCAATAAATTGTATACTGTGTATTAAGAATCTGTGTGTGAGACTGATTTTCCTAATAGTTGTCAAGTACTCACACAATTTACTGTTACAATTTCTGATTGTTCTCATTGAATACAACACATCAGCTGTACACTATATGTACAAATGACTATACGGATATACATATGTAAAATAGAGCCTTGCCAATATAAAACATCTAAAAAACAATCAGACATCGGGAATTTACTGAAATAACCTGCAAATTGAAGCACATGCTCATGGAAAAATTACAACAGTACCATGTGATAAATCTCAGAAGCAAGCTCTGTATCTTTACCTGATCTCAATATAGTCATAGGAGCAGGGGGGATAAGGGCCTTCCAGCATGAAGTCAGTAAAGTTGAGCATGATCTGCCTGTTGGTCTCTACAATGATCTTGTATACACACTCTCTGTTCATGGGGTAATTATTTGGGTAGTTGGGAGACGTCAATGTTCCCGTAGGGGATGTGTACACTTCTGCACAGTCTGGGGGGAAAAATAGGAACACCTCAAAGACAGCACAAATTTTAAAAAGTTGCTTACCACATTTAAATTTATTTTCAAGAAATGAGTGGATAAGAACCTCCGATAAATTAGCCTTGTACAAGATGGGCCAAATGGCCTCCTCTAATTTGTAACTGTTCTTAAGTGCTTTGATTAAAAAAGTACAGAAATTTATAGACTAGTCTCTTTTTTTAAAACTCATGTAAGTTAAACTCCAATACATCCATCTCCAGAGGCAATGGAAATTGCAAATTGTTGCATTCCTTCTTATGTTGGTTATTCAATTACTGATTTTACTCTTTTTATAAAGCCAGCAGAAAGTACAAAGATCCTTTGTGGTGACTGGCAGACAGGACTTTGGAAAGTAAAACTGGGTTTTGGCGTGACTGTGTTTTTGTGTGCTAGGGTAAAACAGACCTCGGTCTAACATGAAAAACATCTAATTAAATTAGAAAATCGCTTTGAAACCCATCCAGTTCTCTTGAGCACATGAACACATTTCAGTTCTAATGCCCAGAAAGGCATCCTGTGATTTGTACTGTTACAGATTTTCATAGTTTTCCAGTTTTATAGTTAACAACAATACAATGCCACGATTACTCAACCTACTGTATATATAATGATATACTGAAATATATATATACCTACTGTATATATAATGATATACTGAAACATTTAATGAACCGATTTTATATTTTTATAAAACATCATAAGTGCCTTAACATTTAATTATTAATTATTTGAGCTAGATATTATGTGATGGATTTTTATCTGTGTCTTTTCCATATTAATAAATGTTCTTACTTATGAGTTAGAAATCACTCAATGATAATTATTACACCTAATAATAATGTAAAAATATGCACAAATGCTTTGTGAGGCTGCTCTTAATATCTCTAAACCATAAGTAATAGAAGCTCTTATAGCTTCTATTTCTCCATTACCAGCAAATGATGTTCAAAAAACATCAGCTTTGGAGATATCCTCAAGAGATGAAATCTTGAAAGTGGAACCAGCAGTTGTGCTTTATACAAATTTAAAACCTTGTCAGGATTAGAAAAAAAGAAAAATATATAACTATGTTATAAGTAACAGTTATTTAAAATCCCTCAGAAGGTCACAAAGAAATTGTTTTCTTTTGTGGCACAAGAATATGTTTACTGTTATTAAATGTAATTAGATAACTGCTCGTGATCCAACTTAAAGAAATAAATTCCTAGTGTTTGGCATATTGTAACTGTTTATGCAAGAATACATTTTTTTAAATATACCAGTCGATATAATATCTGAAGTGCTGAGTTTTTTAAGTATTTGTTTTTCAAAATGCTTACTTGTCTTGAAATAATACCTTTCTAACTTTTTTTTAACCAATTTACATTCTATGATGCTAGACTAAACCAGAGCCCTGTTCACTATGTAGATTTTACTTTCTTTCTACTGAATGTAAGACACAGGCAACCCTAGTTATTGTTTTTTGTTCCACATGCAAGACATATTTCTTTTTAGTAAACAATTTGATTTCATTGACCACCTCATTAAACAGCAATTGAAGTCAACTCTATGCAGTAATTCTTTTGCATCACATTTAGTGAAATACAGAAAATGTTTATGAACTATCTTTTATGATGGTCACCAGTGCGTCACAAACAGTGTTATGAGGAGACTAGCATAGACCTGCCATTTTAAAATTATTAACATTGACTACTGTATTACAACTGTGACTAATCCCACAGTTTTTATAACACATACTTTACATGATCAATTGGAGCAACTGACAGATTACACCACAGTTCACCAAGAGCTACATATAGTGTAACACTGTAAGTGACAGGAAAGACTACAGTGTTTTTTTTTCTCACTAGCTGTGCTTTCACTTTTTGCCATATCTGCTGATGAACACTTAGTAGGGTGATACCTGTAGTGGCATTGATGGTCACATAGCCTGCAGAAAATCCCTCTGTAGCTAGGCTTGCATCGGAGACGAACAGGATAGTTAACAGGTTGTCTGTGCTTGTGAGTGATGGAGGAACTGATCTCCCGCAATACCTGTTTGAGACCATGTAAAAAACATACTGATTTTGTAGCCAAAGTAACAAAGGAAATACATGTTTTCAAAGCTGTGTGCTTCTGGTCTCCTCTTGCTTGTTTTTAGAATCTATAAATTCTTCATTCCAAAGAAAATCAATAATTTCAAATTGTTTAATGCAATAGATTTTCTCCTCACTGACTTTACTGAACATTTCCATAATTTGATAACATGACAATTCTTTGCTATTTGCTTAATATTCCCCAGTAGCCTATACTACCATCAGTTTACAAAACAAATCCAAAAGTGTTTAAAAATATATACTGTACATATTTAGCATACTTTATTTATGGTATCTAACTGTATTTATTTTCTGATTCTGTAATATAATGTTTAGAGTGCATTAAAAAAAACATGTAAAATAATCTTAGAATGAGAAACTTGACTGCTGCCTACTTATATTTTTGTAGTGAAATTATAAAATTATAATAATATTAAAATAAAAAAATACAGTATGTGGTCATTGACACCAGATTTTTGGTTTTTGTTGGAACAGAGTAATATAATAATAATAATAAACCTTATTTTATATAGCGCCTTTAAAGGTGGCTTTTCAAAGCGCTTTACAGGATGACAACAACAATAAATAAGAAGAATACACAAGATAAAACACAATTACAATATATAGAGGAGACCGTGGATGGTGGTACTAAGAAAAGCAGAGGGGTGAAGAATGGAACCAGTTAAGTAAAGGCTTTTCTGAAGAAGAGGGTTTTGAGTCTGGATTTGAAGGAGTTTAAAGAAGGTGACTCTCTGATATCCTTAAGGAGAGAGTTCCAGAGCTTGGGGGCATACCAGGAGAAGACCATGTCACCCATAAAATGTAGATGGGTTTGGGGGACAATAAGGAGAGCAGAATTAGAAGAGCGAATGTTGCAAGGTGGGGAGTAGGGCGATAATAGCTCAGACAGGTACTGAGGTGACAAGCCATGCAGAGCCTTGAGCATGAGAATTTTAAAGTCTACATGGAATTTGACTGGAAGCCAGTGCAAGGACTTCAGGATAGGAGTAATGTGAACATTTGCACTAGACATGGTCAGGATTCTGGTTGCTGAATTTTGGACATACTGCAGTTTGTTCAGAGTAGATTTAGATACCCCAGTGAGTAGAACATTACAGTAGTCAATTTGAGAGAATGCAAATGTGTTGATCAGCTTTTCAGCCACAGTTAGTGATAGCATAGGGTGTAGTCTAGCAATATTTCTGAGGTGAAAAAAAGATGTTTTGAGTAATGTAAAGTACCTTCCAAGCAGGGATCCTGTTGCAGTAGTGCCATTGTCATACACATCTACATAGTCATAGAGGCACTCGTGGTGATACTCCAGATTGAAGGACGTGAAGGACAGGCGGATGATGTGCCCTGGGGCAGCAGTGATGTACCAGGTGCAGTTGGCTCCATGTGGGTAATTTGTTGGGTGGCCAGGGCTGGTAACAGTGCCTGAGGATTCAGTAAGTGTCCCACCACAACCTAAACGAGATAACCAGAACCAGATCTAGCTGGTTAGTATGGAAAGAGCTGTTTCAGATCAAAAGGCATAGTCGGTAATTGCAGTACACATAGTTGTACAGAAACTAAGAATAGTAATACATAAATTGAACACTTATAACACAATAAAAGTAAAATGATCATCTTCAGATTATCAACGGCCATCCCAGAAAAAGAAAAAGGTAGAGATGATGGGAATGTTTCTGTTTTCTCCATTATCAGGGGTTCTTATACACTAATAACAAAAGGATTCAATGTGTGTGACAATAAATTGGATAAAATGAAGTGGCAAATCTGTAAATGTCCTCTAATGAATACCTATATTAAGGTGAAAGAAAAATACTGCAGTGGTTGATCATATTATTTTTTACAGTAGCTATTTTTTTTAACAATTGAAGTACTACCAACATAATACAGTTATCAATTACATTGTCAATTATGACATAATAGTCATAACAAGGTACTTTTACAGAACATCAGTGCACCATAATATAAAACAGTATAAAACAAGAATATATTTTCATTCATCTTTTGTAAAAGTAATAGTGAATAATGAGATCAAAATGAGATGGGATGTCAGCTCTGTCCCACAGTCTAAGACAATCAGAGGCCCCTTAGCAGTACCTGCTTCAGCATAGTTGTACTCGGCAGTGAAGCCATGGTTGGTGACCGAAGAGTCAGTGTGGAACAAGATGAACATAGACCTCTGGGTTGACTGAATCAGACTGGGAATCTGCAGTCCACAATATCGGCCAAGCAGAGGGGAGCTACCTGTAGCGCCATCCCTGACCTTGGAACGGAAGCCAAAAGAAAGCCTGGTCACATTCAGCAGTATCAAAGACATGACAAACCCAAAGACAGAAATAATTTAATAAGATCTGAAGTATCTGCACAGTAGTTTATATCGTTTCCTCTGTTTTAACCATGCTTATTCCATCTTAGCTGGACCATGATTTCCCGCAGTGTATTAAACCGCACTTTATCACACTTTTCTTTACCATGCATCTACAATGCTTCCTTTGTAAAAGAAAAATCATCCATTGTACAGGAAATGGCATTTATTAAATTAAATTATTCAAAGATCTTTCACACATTCCACAAAAAAGGAACTTGGACTGGTAAAAACTATTTTAATTTAATGTTTCATTGATAGTGACCAGTGTAATATTAAAATTAAAATTAAAATTAAAACAGGGAAGGTCGCACCTGATATAAATAACACTAGTTTTGCAGTGACCTACCTCCACATAGTCAAAACCACAACTCGTTCCACTCTCAATGTCGAAGGAAAGAAAGTTGAGAGTGACCACATTGCCTGTAGGCTGGGTGATGACCCATTCGCAGCTCTTGTCATGAGGATAAGGGTTTGGGTGGTAGGGAGAACGAATTAAGCCTGAGCCAGAAAAGGTTCCTCCACAAGCTGTGGGAAAAAAAAAATCACTCTGTAACTCATTCTGCTTTTAACAAAGGCCATGTAAGAACATGTAAAGGCTCACCATGAGGCATAAAGAACACCTCACTTAAATATTTGACAAATATGTTATTTGTTATTTGGTTATTAGTACATGTTACCTGAAAATAAAAGAATTTTCACCTCCCCTCAGCAAAAGAGTTTAGAAGTGCTCACAAACCAACAACTGTACAATAGGCGCACACAGGATCTCAAGAAAGCACTGAAATTAAACCTGACATTCAGACACGGACTCCATGGCTTCATGTCAAGTCTACATTTAAAAAGAAGAGTTAATGGAATGGCATACAGATCTGCTTGACAGCATTATGGTCCTACAAACATAATGTAGGACACTGAGCAGACCATTACGAAAATATGACTTAATTTTACAATCTCACAGCTCATTCCAACTGAGAAATAAAAAGCAGTGTTTTAATAAATAAATAATACTTACTAAACATTAAATTCAGTAGGTAGAGGAACAGAGACATTTTTGTATTTGTAATGTATTTTGTGTAATTTTTGTGCCTATGAATGAGTGCAGACTACTATTCTTCTTGAAAGAACATGGTATTTAGAAACTGAATTTTAAAATGAGGAATTACAAAGAATCTTTATCTTTTCCCTTAAGAGGCAGCCCATTTGATAATATGGTTACCAAAAGCCAATAAAACCTGCCTCTTACAACATTTGACAGGATGTGTGATAAGAAGATATAACTGTATTTTAAAAAACAGCTGAATTCAGCACAGTGCTATCAGAAATGTTAAATCTCACGTTAAAAGATTTGGTTCACCATTACGTAACCTGGTACCAGACTGGCACATTGCCCTTTTCCTTAACCAGCACTGCCAACACTGTGGCCCAATGCGCTGACTGGTGACAATGACTTCAACATAGAAAGGTTCATATAGACTGCTTTAAAAAAATGTCACAGTGATAAACAGGATGTGATACTGAGCAAGATGTTATCGGCTTGGAGGCATGGCAACAGCTCTCTACTCCACCAGTTCTCTGCACAATTCTACTCATCAAACCCAGCTGATAAATACGCACACTACCTTACAAAGCTGTTTTCACAGCACACCTGCTCTTTTAATTGTTGCACAAAAGAAGCCTGCTCATTGAATTTCCTTAGCACCAACACCTGAACTATTGGTATTAGCTTTTGATTTGGGCTTATAGTGCAAAACTAAAACTATTTTTTCTGTTTTTGCAGGACAGGAAATTTTTAACTAACTTTTGAGTCAAGTTTGAGATTGGGGCTCAGTTAAGAAATTAACTGTAAACAAAAGACCAAGTTGGTCTGGATGTCCAGATTTTAAGTAGGAAATCTCAAGATTTACGAAAGAAAAAACTTAAAAAACAAAAGTTGGAGGAATTTACTTCAAAAGGAGAGGTTAAAAGCCATTTAACTGTACCTGTACCTTATTTAAACAAAGGGATAAATTGTTGTATTGGAGAGTTGAAGTGAAAGATTTGAATTTTGAACTTCTTACACTGAATAAGAAAAGTAAGATTATAGATGTTAATATATTAAACCAAATGTTTATACCTCATAATTTCTCATCAAAAATGATAATATGGCTGTAATATTCCCAGATATTTTGGAAGAGTCATGGACAAACATTTCTGTATACTTTGTATTGTGGGTGATGCAAGATATTTCGTCTTTTTCTAAATACAGATGTTAAAAAAAATGATTATTTTAAACAAGCACAAAGGCAATGTGTAAATGATGGATAAATACATTAACTGCTGAGGAAAAAGTGAGTCTGTACAGTGGCTGATAAAATGTTTCAATCTCTCACCAACTTGATAAGTCGCTCGGAATCCACCTCTTGTCACAGAGGCGTCAGACTTGAATCTGAGCCACAGAGCATTCGAAGTGGATGTAATGGGAGCTGGCAGGGAGGAGCCGCAGTATTTGCCAATTAGTGGGTCTGTTTCCAATGACCCATCTCGAACCTGCAAATGGCAAAACACCAGGGCTTTTTATACAGTAGATAAATTCAGGACTGGAACTTGGAAATGAAGAAACAGACAGACTTTGTCAGAACAGCTATGAATGGGCAACCAACTGAGTCCCAGTTCGCTGCCTTGTTAATATAAAGTTCAGGTGGGTAGCTGCCCTGTCTCTCTTACACCTGAAGAAGGCTCCACGGCCGAAACGTTGTGTTCTCTTTTTTTTCAGCATGGAATAAACCTATTACTTGTTCCTTTATTAATATAAATATATAAATGTACTGTACTTGGTGTTGCAACCAGGTACTTCTGATTTTACACTTATATAGCCACTATAAATGAAAAATGAGAGAACCAGGAAATAACACCTTTATACTTCCTACGGAGATCTCCTCATCTTCATCTTACATTTCTATGAGTTGTGTTCCAGAGTGTGCCATGACAGCTGCAATTTTATACTTGATTTTTTTACTAAAATTGATCTTTTAAAACTTTTCTAAATAATTAATATGTTTATGTATAGTGACTATATGGACATGCACTGCTTCAGACTTTTCATTACATTACTGGCCATGTGTAAAGGGTTTTTAACATGCCTGACTTCTTCATTTCATTACTCTGGATTCTTGTCATGAGCTCATTAGGAAATTCAGACATTAAGTAAATAACAAACACCTACTGTTTACACCTACTGGATCTGCTTTTGTTTTGTTACCATGGAGTTCCAGTCATGATTCATGGTCATGAGGACAGGGGAAAGCACTCTCACACAGACATTCATCACAGCCCCAAGACCCTCCCCCTTTCTAATAAATATCACACTTTCTTCCACTTTTGGAATGCTCAGTAAATTTGAAAATATTTATGTTTTTTTTAATCTGGTATTTTTTTAACCCTTTATCTGGTTTAATGTATTTAAATCTTATGGCTTCTTTATAGTTCTTTAGTTTTGCAAGCAGAGTGGATTAATTGTATGTTAAGTTTGAAAAGATTTATGAGAAAGCAATAATCAAACAGGATTACTTTTAAAAACAACACTGAAGACACTAGAAATTGCTTTGCATTGCTAGAAAATGGCAAAAGAAAACTCAATATAAGTGTTACAAAGTTAGTTGGTCTATTCAAACAATTGTATTCTGAACTGTGCACCACAGAGCAAAGAAACTGGGCCAGTTATATAATGGGAATATAATCCCAAAGATCATCGATAGTGGACAGTAAACATCTACATGCTGCAGTGCACCTTCTTCCATAAATCCACAAACACTGAGAATGCCTAGTATGACCATGGTAGGATAGATTCTTTTTCAAAGGAAAACATCATTAAATGGAGAAAATCTTAAGATATTATTTTCATAATTATAAACAAATACATTTGTACAGTATCTTATCATCATAATGTAAAGTAAACACAATGCACACATTGTAAATTCTTGTTCTTTACATTAAACACAAAACACATATTTAAACACAAACACATATTTTAAACAAGACAACTGATAATACATTTCTAAATAATTAAATATGAAATACTTCATTTATACTAATACAAATCTTATTTTTGCCATTTATCTAAATTAAAAGACTCAATCAACTATGTAGGCCTGGGCAGTAACAAGTCCTGCCAGCCAGCTGATTTACAATTACTGATGGCAGCCCACTCACTGCAGACTTTACTGCAGCTTGGCCTTTTAAACACACAGCTACCATTACTAAAGCACAATGGCTCTTTTATTTTGATTAGCTGAAGCCTGTCCCGCAAGCCTGCCAGCCTTCTCATTTCATGTTCCACCCGTGCTTTCTGAGTCCAGAAGAATGTATTGTTGTATTAGTGTATTCGTTTAGTCAGAATTCTTTATTTTTCATTATTGTTTTATCAAGATTTGATCAATATTCACACATTTTCTACTCATCACAGAGAGTGTAACACAGTGCTTTTCAAAGGCAGAAATGTGTTTTCACACTTCCAGATACAAATACAAATGCCCAAAAGAAGTGCAGAGTCCATGTTACCAATATACTATGGCCAGAGGCTGGCAAGAATCCTCTGCAAAGATGTGAAAAGACTATTATATACTGTATACTGCACACTGAGAGACATTAAAAACACAAAAAAACACTACTATTCCAAAATGCATTTATTGTGTTTTTAAAGCCTCTTAGTATATATTGTAAGTGCTGTCTGTTTCAGTCATTCTGTTTCATATAAAAGTCTACAACTTGATATCCCAAAACAATCTATGAAAACTGACAGTTGAATTTATAAGATCTCTGACAGACCGTTATGGGAGAGACCTCCCATAGAAAAAATAAGAATATGTAATGTGGCTCATTTAGACATCAAAGTTTTTTTGAAAATTTTAAGATTTTAAATTATTTAAAAATTATTGTTCTGTATTCCATGTAAGGGAACACAGTACTTTATGTGAGGTATGAAGTGAATTTATACTAAAAAAACTAGTTTGCACTTAAAATACAACAAGAAAATCAGCAAACACCAGCATCCTGGGATGATATACAGTAGTACAGAAAGACACTGTACTCCACAGATGGAATGAAAGAGTTAGGAGAAAACTCAGAATTTGCATCCCATGGGGCTAGACCACAAATGCTGCAGCCAGCTGAAAAACTTGCTGCATGTTTACTGCTTCTGGACTTGATAGGTTCTTGTTTTTAAACAATTGTCATTGAAAAACTTGAAAAAACAAAGCAATTAAGTATAAAAATAGAGCTTGATCTATTTATTTAAAGACCTAGTTTCTGCCCAACTGAGATGAAGTACTGTATGTCTCACATCAGTTTGAGAAGGATTCAAATCATCATCTTTCAGACAGCAAGGCAAAATCAATGCATAATGCACAGAAATTTGAACATGTATCTCTGGCCTACTATAGGATGATATGCCCATATCCATGCCTGTTTAAGTCTTGTTCCTTAAAACATAATTTGTCTGGTGTTATAATAAAGTTTCACAATGCTTGAACTTGTATTTGACATGCCAGGTTAGATTCAGGGTTGCAGATAGAGTATACCTGCAATATATCTATAGTATGGGTATCCTTTGGATAATCTCTCTAGTGTCTGTACAAGCCAAGTATCTTCCATCTACAAAATATCTGTCTATGTACTTCAGCATAGTTAAACAAAGGTGTAGACATTCACAATTTTATTATTTTTGCCTTGTTCAGTAAATTCCCTGGTCATCTGAAGTTACTGGTAACCAACAAATAATAAGCCTACTTAGGCTAATTTTGAGCTAGAGTGGAAATATGTACCTTTTTTATTTTCAAAGGCTGAACTTTCAATCTCTACAAACCAAAAATTATAAATATAATAATACCATAAGAATATATAATAATGTCTATTCATCCAACTATTTCTAACCACTTCATCCAATTCAGAGTTACAGGGGAGCCGAAGCCTGTGTACCCGAAAGCAACAGGTGCAAGGGAGGGTACATCCTGCATAGGACACCAGTTCATCACAGGGCAGAATTATAACCCTCACAACAAGAGACAATTTTCATAGAAGCCAATTAAACTACAACTGGATTTTAATGACTGTGGGAGGAAACCGAAGCAGCCAGAAGAGACAACCTGAACATAGGGGGAACATACAGATAACACCTAATGTCTGGACTTGAACCCAGGGCCCAGTGCTAGGGCAGCAATGCTAAATACTATTCCACTGTGCCGTCCCATTAATGTCTATAATAAAATAAATTCTGACAGAAATAATTTCTTCAAATTAGATTTTACTTCTGTAGTGATAAAAGTGCCACTACATTCTGACTGCTTGCAAAGAATCACCGCAGTTTTGCAGAATATGTCAGCACCATTGTGCTTTATTAAGCGCATTAATGATTAATAATATTATGAAGGCGGCTCCACAGCCAAAACATTGTGTTTCCTTACTTTTCTTTTCAGCATGGAATAAACCCGTTACCTGTTCCTTCGCAGTTTACGCTGCTGACGCAGCTACCTACTTGAACTACGTCAAAATAATAATAATAATAATCGGTTTAGCCTGGTCAGTACCTGGATGGGAGAACTCCTTGGAAGCTATGGTTGCTGCTGGAAGTGGTGTTAAAGGGACCAGCAGGGGGTGCCTTCCCTGCAGTAAGTGTAGGTCTTAATGCCCCAGTATAGTGGACGTTAAACCAAGGTCCTGACTCTCAGTCTCTGTGTATTTCTCGATAAGAGTAGGGAGCTATTCCGGTGTCCGGGCCACATTTCCCCCTCGGCCTTTATTGTGGCCTCCAAATTGTCCCTATGTATGATTGGCTTGCACTTGCCCTGCAATGGACTGATGCCCCGTCAATGGTGTACCCTGCCTTGTTGCTTGCCAGGTAGGCTCCGGCTTCCCGCGACACCATATGGTATAAAGTACTTCGGCAAATGAAATGGAATAATTATTATTATTATTAGGAAGAGTAATGTTAATGTAAGAAGAATAATTAATTATATAATACATATTTTTAAGAAATACAAGTATCCTACAGATTTGTATGCAGAAATAATTGATTAATCAATATTTACAAAATATTAAAATACTGTGTGTTTCGTTTTAATAAAGTTAGGAATTGCTGACTAAATCCAGTTTACCTCAACATAATCGAAGGCACAGCCACTGTGAGATTCCAGCTCCATGTTTGTGAAGTTGAGAAAGACAATCTCATTGACTGGCTGTCGGATGACATAGATGCATTGCCGGTTATTGGCATAAGAGTTTGGCCAGTTAGGGGAAATGATGACTCCCTCACTGTTAGTGTATGTGCCTCCACAACCAGGGTCAGCTGAAACACAAACATAAAAAAGCACCAGATGTTTACAGCTTCCCTCAGCACTGCATCATATTTCCATTTTCTAATAGGTTAGGTCAAGACAATTTGGACACTATACAGACACTAGACAGTATGTCACCTATAGAAAAGGTCAGAGGCTAATAGTGCTCTCCAGGGACAGATTACATACTCCTTTGCAGAAATTAATAAGACTACTAATTGCTGCAAAAGGTTTGCTGCTGAGTTTATTACTGTAATGCTGTAATGCTGACTAATGCTGGCATCCACCTTCCATGCCTGTCTAGTAATGATTCTGGTAGAAACTAGACAGAAGGTTTTGTGCCAAGATGTGTACTTCTGAAGTTCCATGAAGCTAAGGATGGCTTGTAGGTAGCATTCAATGACACATTATTTTAAATCTGGTTTCTTTACACTCACTGTGTAAAATACAAATTAAAGGCAGTTATGAATAACATTTGATCTCACTGTTCTCTAGTTTTTGAAGCAGTTTGGAGAACAATTATATCTTATTATATCATCTTGTAACCAGATTTTGACATCGTACCTTTATAATGCCAACTTCTCTGCCTTTACAGTATATTGCAAGACTTTACAATAATACAAAAGGTGAGCTCAGCCGTATTTTCTGCAACTGCCCAGAATGTTCACATTCACTGATGGTTCACCACCAGTAAACAAAAATGTATTTTCTTCATAATTACTATAATAGAATTGTACAGTCAATTAAACTACTTCCAAAGAAAACAAATAACAATTCATATATATATACTGAAATGTGAAAGAAGACATTGAGTGTACAGCTGTATATGAAATTTGAAACACAAGCCCACAGACTTTGGTACAGTAGCTTGATGTATAAATGGAAATTGACATGGTGCACAATAAATCAAGATTAAAATTACCTCTATTTTTTGCTTGAGTTATAAAGATGTTCATTACCCATATTTTTAGGTTTGGAAAAGTTTGAAACAAGAGGTATAATTTGCTTCAAACAGTAGAAGGGGCTAGTTGCTTTTGGAAATAAGATTTCATTGCCTCTCATTCATTGATGTGTGCTAGGGTGCCAAGGGTACCCATCTGATCTGAATTTGCTGGGTATTACAAGGGAGAGCAGTGTACTTCCTCAGGGTCAAGGCAAAGCGCATTGAATCCAATCCCTCATGTCATCTCAATACTTAAACTAGTATGCTAGATGTCAATCACTCAAAGGGCTGATGAGTCAACACTCAGCACACCATCTACAACAATCCTACTACTCACTCTGTGAAGGAAACTAGGACAGATTTTTGCCTATGAGCAAAACTTCTTCTGATTTTCTGAAAAGTAATCATTCTTTGCTGTGAAAAACCCACTTCTCCTACATCTGGCACAAGCAAACACTGTGTTAGACAGTAAATTGTACTGACATGGTGATGTTGTGTAGGTGATGTGGAATCCTCGGTCAGACACAGTGAAGTCTGAGTGGAAATGGATCCAAGCAAGTGGTCCCGTGGTCTGCAGTGGAGGTGGAGAGACACTGCTGCAAAATCTGCCAAGCACTGGATCTTCTGGCAGAAGGCCATCCCTTATCTGTCAAACAATAAATGTGTGTAAGGGTTACACAGCACACAAAACCAATACGGTCCATGGTCCTTGTGGTGCACATGGGGTCAAATCCTTTCGGAACAAGACTGGCCAAATGGTGGACAGCAGAGCTGCTTATCAAATAAACGTAATCAGAATAAAAACTCAAAATGTGCATTTACATTTTCTGGTTTTACAAAGTGATCAAGGAAAAACGTCCTTCCTAGCTTTTCCAGGACATGACGACCTATGTCTCCATTCACTTTTTCTTTGTGGAAACAGAACATTCACGTTTTCTAAACGACTACTGTGATGACAAAAGTAGAGCACTCAACCTTGTTTGAAATGTTTTAGAAATACTAATCATCTTAAATGATAAATGAGAGCTTGTGAGAGCATGTGAGCTTGTATGCCTCATGTGAGTGATGAAAAACAGATCACAATTAAACAAAATGAAAAAAAAAACATTTTAACCCGTAGTGTATCACGTTCATACAGTACACAAAAAAAACACAAAGCAAAATATTACATTAACTTTTATGTACAGGATGATACTACATATACTTAGTTATAACAAAGATAAATGTAGTATGCAAATATAATAAAGTTAAGGTGGGGTTTTTTGCTTGTGTTTTTCAGGTATTTCAAATAATAAAAAGACACCATCCAATCATCTATCCATTTTCTAATCACTTTATCCAGTTCAGAGTCAAGGGGAAGCTGGACATCTTCAGTGGGATGCCGGTCCATTGCAGGGAACTGACACAGACACAGACAATCATGCACACAGTGATACCAGGGCCAATTAATCTACCAGCATGTCTTTGGACTGTGAGAGAAGACTGGAGCACCCAGAGAATCCAAGTGTACAAGAGGAGGACGTATAAACTCCAAGCAGATAGCACACCAGGTCCAGAACAGAACCTTGTTGCAACTAAGTTCATCTCTGTGCCAAAGTGCCATCCCACTAAAAACAAACATTTAAAAAAATACTTTTGATCATAGTTTTTCTAAAATCTGCTCCTAAACCTTTGGTGTAAATTGAGATTCACCTCAAGAAAGTCAAAGTTGCAGTTATCATGATGTTCCAGACTCAGAGTCCCAAAGGCAAATGTTATGAGAAGTCCAGGGTTCACTGTCACAGTCCAGTAGCAGTCCCTGTTCGGTGGATAGTTTCCAGGGTACCCAGGGGAAGTAATAGAGCCATATGTACTCGTCATCTCTCCACCACATTCTGAAAAAACAAATTACATAAGGATAGGAAATGGCCTTCATCTATATATTTTTTATAAATTAAAGCTGAATTCATAGGCTTTAAGAAACTTAATTTTATTATTAAGAGTTTTGGTGTTGATTCTGTCTCAGATTTAGGTATAAAAAGTTGAGGTGAGGTGTGCGTTTTAAAAGTTAAAATAGTTTCACATCTTACTCTTGGAAAGACAAAATCTATCAGGTTTTATAGGCAAATTTAAAAAAAAAGTTATTTATGCTAACTGGGATCAATATGAAATGTTCTGAACATTTAGCATGTAAGTGATGTGAATAAAACAGACAAACACTGGGCTTGGAAGGCTACAGATAAAATGGGCAGTCCATTATTCCATATTGTCTCTTAATTGGTAACCTGGAGAAAAAAAATCTGTTTACACAGTCAATCAGAGATAATTTTAACAAGATTGTTTTATAAAGTGGTAATTTAAGGGTAGATTCTGTTTGTCAAAGACCAGAGATGGTTAGTCCAGAGTTTTTTAATCAAATGGGCTTGAGATGGTAATGGTATTTTCTCTGGACATGGTGAAACAGGGATCTTATGTGTGTGCTGGAATATTGTTTTCCAATTAAAGGTTAGATACTGTTAGCAAGTAATTTATTTCTTAACCCAAAAACTATTTTTTTTTCATTCCATCTAATTACCAGCTTAGGAAAAATTACAACAGAGTTCTTTAAGTGGGACTTCTGCCATATTTTGTGCCTCATCAAAAAGTTAATTTACTATATGCCAACAATTCTTAATCAGATGAGATAGTAACACATGAGATAGTCACTCTAATGATTCTAGGATTTATCATAAAACATTACCAAGTTGTCTTTTGTTTCTGTAGCTTTGTCTCCTTACAATATTCTGAAAAATGCTGGTACTGTGATGGTACTTCTGAATGGAGCACTTACAGTATATAAATCATGTTCCAAACTCAAACCACATCATCATAGGTTAAAGGTCCTCATTCTTATTGGTCTCAGTACTGCTTTCGACACTGTCAACCATGAAACCCGTGTTTCAAGTTTCTGACACTGTTCTCAGCTAGTTCAAGTTTTACCTCATTGATCACTGTCACTTTGTCTCTCTTGGCGGATTTAGGTTTGAAATTGGACTCATTAAGTCTGGTGTTCCTCAGGGCTCAATAGTAAGCCCCCCTACTTTTCGGCATTTACATGTTTCCACTTGGTCAGCTTTTAAAGTCACATGGTCTCAACTATCATTTCTATGCTGATGATACTCAAATCTACATCCATATCAAGCCCTAGACTTATGTGGCTTTCTCCATTCTAATTGCATCTCTGACATCAAAACATGGATAACTCAAAATTTCCTTCACCTAAACTGTGACAAGTCATGCTTATTGGCACCCCCCATCAACATATTGTGCAACATATTGTCAAAACATCTTTCTTTCACCTTAGAAATATCACTAGACTACGACTTACTGTATGTTATCGCTAACTGAGGCTGAAAAGCTGATCAACACATTTGTCTTCTGCTGTAACGTTCTACTCGCTGAGGTTTCTAAATCCACATTGAACAAACTTCACTATGACCAAAATTTGCCAGAATCCTGACCAGGTCTAGTGCAAGTGATCACATTACTCCTATCCTGGAGTTCTTGCACAGGCTTCCTGTCAAGTTTCATGTTGACTTCAAAATCCCCATGCTCACCTATAAGGCTCTGCATGACTTGGCACCTCAGTACCTGTCTGAAGTACTATCATCCTACTCCCCACCTAGCAAACTTTACTCTTCTAATTCTGGTCTCCTATCTGTCCCCTAGTCCCGTCTACACTATGGGTGACAGGGCCTTCTCCTGTTATGCCCCATATCTCTGGAACTCTATGCCCAGGGATATCAGAGAGTCACCTTCTCTAAACTCCTTCAAATCTACACTCAAACATTCTTCTTTAGAAGAGCCTTTCTGCACAGTATGAGCACAATATTACTATTTCTAAACAGGTATTGAGTTCTAAACATTTCTTTTTTTCTCAGTGAAAAGATAAAATGGAAATACAAATGTTTTCAGTTTAAAAACTTGTTAGCCTAACAGTAAATAACTTTTTAATGATGGAAAATATGTTTGGCTCAGTCAGCATAGCAACAATCAAAAGGATGAATTTCCTGTTAAAGGTCAGAATATTTTACTGTCCACTATCTAGAGAGGAAAGTAATTATTCCAGAATAATTCACTGTCTGGTATTTGTCCTATTTGTCCTATGTCAGGACCAAATGTCAGGAGAAACTAATACCAGGATCTCTTGACTCCCAGGCTACAGTGAAGCCCCCAGCGCTGACCGAGTGGTCAGAGCGGAACCAGAAGTACAATGAGTTGTGGGAACTGAAGAGTTCAGTCGGGACATTGGTGCCACAGTATCTGCCAATCATGAAGCCAGAGGCTGACTCTCCATCATGTATCTGCAGGAAGTCATAGTTGCAGTTGGCGCTGTTTTCCAAATCAAAATGTGGGAAAGTTATCCGGAGAACCTGGAAAAATAGAGTATCCATCAGATTCACAGAAGACTTTGTGCTGAGCAAGTTAGATGCCAAAGCTTGTACTTTTGTTAAATATCAGTGACATCAGGATGAGGGACCCTAGAACACCCAGAATACAGCTATATGTCAGTAAGGAGAAGTGGCTCACAAAAGACAAAAAATTTAAATGCATATTCCAGAAGACTGAATTTATGTAAAACACATTTAATAGTAAACATACTTACTCGTTTAGTGAGACCCATTTGAAGAGTTTGTTCAATAAAATTCAAGAAGTGATTAAATATCATCACTCTCCTAGGTGTTAAAGTCTCTTGCAGTTCCAATGAGCTCTGGATTACAAGGAATGGAACTAACCTTGTCCGAATCAGTACGGACCACCCAGGCACAGCTGACTTGATGATCATACTGATCATTTCCAGGAAAATTGGGATAGCTGAATGTCCCAGCCACTGCTGTGAGGTATCCCCCACACACTGGAGCACACAACAAAGTCAACAATTAATTGCAATCAAGAACCCAGTACAAAAGAAAACTTCAGACTTTGGATGGAGATAGTAAATGTATTCAGCCTAAACTTTTATCTTGATTCAATTTCTGTTGAGTTATTTTAATAACACAACTATGAGTTGCACATTTAGTATTAGACTCTTTTACATAATTTTTCTAAAAATGACATCTTTGATTTTAGCAAATTCATTCTTAAAAATACCCTGATCTTATAAGGCCTTAACAAAAAAAGATTTATTTGAAATTGTTGGCAACGGACACTTTACATTTCTCTATTAGAGCTTGTGAGAAAGATTAATTATTTGGCAGCAGGACTATTCAAATTAGAAACGTAGATTTTAAAATGGCTTTATCAAACATCAACCAGTATAACACTGCTCTGTGTCAATCCTTTAACTCCAAAGTCAATAAAACATTTTCATGCACCTTGCTGTGGTGTTTGGCACTGCAGGCCCATCCAGTGATCAGTGCAGGTGCAGGTGTATCCATTGATGCCATCAACACAGGTGCCTCCATTCTGACACGGATTGCTCACGCACTCATTGATGTTTTCTGTGCAGTTCACCCCTGACCAGCCTGGGTCACATGTGCAAATGTAGCCAGTTGTGGTACTCTGGAAAAGGAAAACAGATCAGATGAGGAAGAACTAAGAAAAACATTACTCAGCCTTGAAAGAAAGCATTTTTAACTCATATCTACACCAAACACCCACCCATTACAGGATAACTGCTTATACCTGGTAGGGATTGCACTGGTCGATTGCAAAGCACTAGGATAACACCCCACACACTCATCAACACATATGGACGCACAAAAGAAACACCTATTAACATAACTGGCATGTCTGTGGAAGGTAGGAGGAATATATTAGACAATACAAAGAGAGTAAAAGATTAAGATATAAAGAAGAATTTGAAACTAATATTTTAGTCATTATCAATGTTTATTTAACTTTAATTTTCCTATTTTGCAGATTCGTCACTCAAGGAACATTAAACTTGAGCAAAGTGCTCTGGAGGAAATCAATTAGACAAATTATTCTTTGAGCAAATGACAAAGAAGCAATCAATATGACTTATAAAGACTACTGTGCCATTTTCTTTGCAGTTCTCACATACTGTATCTCCGTCTGGTCGATTTTTAAGCCACCCAATTAACTTGAACCGTGAATTTAGCCAGCACTAAATGCTGATCAATCACTGATCTTATCAGATCACCCAGCCCATTAAAAACATTCGCTGTGGCAGTCCTGAATTTAATAGGGAAGTGACCTTAGCAGATTTCACTATAGGCAAGGCTTTAAAATCAAGTTTCCAGTGGGTTTCATTTGGCAAATGCAGAATGTGTACACTCACCATGCACTGTCCATTTACACAGGGACTGTGACTTTGGCAAATGTTACTGATAGGAGTGCAGCCAGCCGGCCCATAACCATTCCCAGCATAGCCAGGAGGACAGGTGCAGATAGGGAGGAGGCTTCCTATAGAGAAATGATGAGTTCTGCTTCAGTCCAGACACTGGATTTTACATTTGACATCTCAAATGTTAGCACCAGTTGTTTGTGCATAGTCCATTTTCCTTGTCTCTATAACTTTCATTATATGAAAAAATAACCATTTAATTATTCTGTTTAACTGCTTATACACATTTTTCAGTATTTCTCCAGGTATATATTTCTGCACACCACAGAACTATCTGTTTTATGAATGAGATAGAAGAGGACAAACTGCTTTGTGGGTGCTCAGCTGTTAGGCAATTATTCCCAAGGAAAATAAATAAATAAAAAAGATTTTAAAAGCCAACAATGCCACTAACACCAAGGGAGAATGACAACTTGAAGAGCAGACCAGAGGTTCTGAAGTCTGGTCTTGCAATACCACAGTGTCCTTTGTATTTTTAACTTGAACTTTATTGCCATATGTAACCAGTACATGTACTTGCACAATTGAATTCTTACTTACAGAAAGTCTCTCGATTGTTAAAAAAAGTGTAAAACACAAAGTGCAGACAGTGCATCTAGACAATATACAAACAAAAAGTAGACAATGTACAAGTAAACAGTTTGAATGTAAACAATGCAGACATGTAAACAATGACTGCAGATGTGCAATTAATAAAATTATAATGAGATAGATGGTGTAGGTGTGGTCTGAGGGGCATGGCCAAATGTGTTCACCAATCGCACTTCATTATTAGTAATAATTAATAATAATTGCTTACACTTATAAAGGACTTATATATAGGACACTCCGCTCAAAGCACTTTACAGGTAATGGGGACTCCCCTCCACCACCACCAATGTGCAGCATCCACCTGGATGATGCGACGGCAGCCATAGTGTGCCAGAATGCTCACTACACATCAGCTATCAGCGGGGAGGAGAGCACAGTAATGAAGCCAATTCATAGATGGGGATTATTAGGAGGCCATGATTGGTAAAGGCCTATGGGAAATTTGGCCAGGATGCCAGGGTTTTCGAGAAACACCCTGGGATTTTTAATGACCACAGAGTGTCAGGACCTCGGTTTTACATCTCATACGAAGGACATTGGCTTTTCACTATACTGGGGCATTAGGACCCACATAACATTAACAGCTCTTCCAGCAGCAACCTTAGTTTTTCCCAGGAGGTCTCTCATCCAGGTACTGACCTGGCTCACACCTGCTTAGCTTCAGTGGGTTGCCAGTTGTGAGTTGCAGGGTGATATGGCTCCTTGCTCCTGGCAAAATCTGGTGTTAAGTGTCCGCATGCTCATGTATCTCTTGCCTGAGGGCAGTGGGTAAAGAGCTCATGCCCGGGGTGGTGACTATCCTCTGTGATGGCCATACTTCTACCATGGTAGCAGTCCTCATAGAGCTGTTTAATCTCTGTGAGACCACAGCCGATGATCTTCTGGGCCACATTCACAGTTCTCTGCAGTGCCTTTCTCTCTTGAGAAAAGGTGTTGTTGTACCAAACGGTGATCCTGCTGGTGAGGAGGCTCTCTATCGTGCAGCGGTAGAAGTTCACCAATACAGGTACTGGCATCCACCATCGCTTGAGGCACCTCAGGAAATAGAGGCACTGCTGGACCTTCTTCAAGATAATGTCCATGTTCACAGTCCAGATTAGGTCATTAGAAATGTAAATTCCCAAAAACCTAAAGCTGGTGACTGTTTCCACTTCGGTCCCATCAATGTTAAGTTGATGGACTGTGAATATGCGGCCTGTGCCTCTGAAAGTCCACTATTAGCTCTTTAGTTTTACTCACGTTCAAGTCCAGTTTATTGTTGTGATACCACCTCAGCAGGATGTCCAATAGCCAATTGCAGACGGAGCTGTACAGTCCTAGAACCCTGAGCTTTGTCACCAGTTAGCTGGGTATGATGGAATTGAATGCTGAACTGTAGTCCACAAACAGCATTCTCACATATGAGTTCTTAGTGTCCAGGTGTTCCAAGGCTGTATGTAGAGCTAGGGAGACAGCATCATCCACTGGTCTGTTGTTCTGGTAGGTGAACTGCAAGGGGCCAAGGGACTCCTTGATGAAAGAGTTGATGTGTGACAACACCAGCTTCTCCAGGCATTTCATTACCACAGATGTTAATGCTACTGGGCAGTAATTGTTCAGGCACGTCACTTTTGCCTTTTGGGGGAGTGGAACAATGGTGTTTTTTTAAGCAGGTGGGGACAATGGACTGTGACAGGGAGGAGTCAAAGATGTCTGTAAACACTGTGGTCAGCTGGGCTGCACATATCCTGAGAACGCAGGGTGGTATCCCATCAGGCCCTGCAGCCTTACAGATTTTCACCCTACTCTGGGTTTTCTGCACGTCCTGCTCTGAGAGTTTCAGAACATACTTGCCCTGTAGACTTGGGGTCTTTTCAGCAGTTTTTTATTCCAGATAACCTCTTTACTCCTGAGGCTTAATGAATGCTTAACCAAAAATCAAATGACCTTTTTCAACTTTTTTCTATGCTCACTCAAACATGCTTAAGCTGTTACCAAGCAACCAAACACTCTTAGAAGACTGGTCAGTCTGTCCTCACCTTGTTTACAAACGTGTCCTCCTCCATTTGGCTGAACTTGTAGAAACTATACTGTAAAGGAACACGTAAAAAGGTTATTCCATGCTGAAAAGAGAAGAAAAGAAACACAACGTTTCGACTGTGGAGCCTTCTTCGTCTTCACACCCGAAGAAGGCTCGACAGCTGAAACACTGAAACAGCTGAAACACTGTTTCTTTTCAGCATGGAATAAACCTTCACTTGTTCCTTCACTTGTTGACAAAGCTACCTACTTGAACTATACTGTGCCACTAGATGTGCCTACTGATGTTACGTTAGTGTGCTGTTAATGTTACATACATAACAAGCATATTAATTCTTTACAAGAATGTGTCCTTAAATTGCACCGAGTTGTTGAACAGTGACAGTCCACATAATGTATGGGATGTGCAGAAACTCAGTGCTTAATGCAGAGGTACAGTAAATCTAAATAATAAATGACCTTGTTAAAAGCTAAGATTAATTTAAAAAGCATCAGTTCTGTGTTCATATTGCTGATGCTTATAAGTGCATATTGGTAAAACAACCAATAATTGTATATATAATTTGAATAATTCCAATGGTGGACTAGAATCACAGGTCTATAATGTATGCACTTCCTCAGAAAACCATAGTTACTATATCGTAGTTCAAGTAGGTAGCTGCATCAGCATGAGTAGGCTGCAAAGATTTATTCCATGCTGAAAGAAAAAAAAGAGAACTTTTCAGCTGTGGAGCCTTCTTCACAGTCAAAATGTTGTGTCTCTTTTCTTTTCAGCATGGAATAAACCTTTAAGTGTTACTATAAGGAGTAAATTAAGAAACAATCAATTACAATAACTACAGTATGGTTAAACATCTGGTTATTACTGCAAATACCTTGTTCCTACAAGAGATTCAGCATTGATTGAAGGAACGATGCAACTCTCTCAGCCCAGTGTTGACAAACTGAAGGTTCAGTGTTCTGTATCAAGCCAAGAATACATTGGCAAACTAAGTACTGGTAGTACTGGCCCCTGGCAGGACTTAAGTAACTGTCATCCAGTACAATATAAAGGTCTGACGTAGATAAATCATGAAATAAGATAAAACATTTCTTTTCAATAAGAATATATGGAATATAAACAAGTAGTCAAAATACGTAACAATGCACAAACACACAGATGAATCCCACAAGAGTTTAATAAGTGAGATATCTAGAGTCTGTGACAGCCAGATCAAGCTTTGGAAGCTACGTAATGTTTATTCTTGTTCCCTCTGTGGTCTCTACAGAAGAAACTGCTTTGTCTGCTTGGCCTGTTGTAGTTTTCTTTATTTATAGCTGTGTTGAACCTCTATGTTGTATTTTCCAGAGAGGTATCCCTCTCAAATATTCAAAACATGAACTTAAGATATCTGGCAACCTTGATATCTTTCGTAAGGAAGTAGGGACCCTACTGGCCAGATTTTCTACATTACACGATTCTTGGTTCTTAACCACTACTAAGCATGTTTATTTTCCATCTTTATCTTTTATACTGCTGCATTCATAGTACTCCTTTGATTCTTCATAACATTTCCTATTATTACAAACAAGGGATCATACAGAAGTCTGGCATTTCTTTTATACCTTATCACAGCAATTTTACAGCCAATGTACTGTTGATGCTAAAATACCTGAACTGGAGGTGCAGGTTGCCAGTGGGTGACACCCTCCATTGTTTACAGAGCAGACATTAGCCTGTGTACAGGTCTTTCCATCTCCTTCATAGCCTGCTCACATGCGGAAAATTAGGAAAAAAAGAAGAAGAAATCAGAATCGCATGTATGGTATCTCATGGAACAACAAGCAGTTCTATAAAACCACCTCAAGGGTTGCTTTCCCCATTGCTAACATCCCAGGCCTTTCTTTTCAAGTTCCCCAGGCTCCAGGTAAATCTAACAAAGGAAATTGAATGTGCTGAGAGTAGTGATTTTTAATCTTTATAAAAAACAAATGTAAATACATAAAATGATATAAAAACTATTAAAAGCAAAGAAATGTTCATGTTTCCAGACTCTGTAATGCCAGTAAATTAATTTAGGAAACAAATACAGAGTGTGTCCCTGGATATTAGGATACTAATGTTACATATTATGAATATTTCTCAATAATAATTCAGTTTGAACCCTGAAAAGAACAGCAAGTTGCTGACTGAGACATCTCAGCTGAAGCAGCTAATCTCAGGACAGCTGGGGACTGGTTTCAGCACAAAAGCACATCTGTTTTAAATCAGTGTGATAATGTGCATGAGTCATCAAATTTTAATTTGTCATCTGGCTTCCAGCACTCCAGGAAGGAAACAATGGTAGTATTCTTCTGTGGTTCTCAACATATATTTAATGGCGGTTCCATTATTTTAAATACAATTTTGTCGTCAAATGTTTAAAAAAATAGTCCAATCAGTCTAACCAACGTCTGTGTTAAGACAAAAATGCAGAGAAAGATGACCAGTAGCATTAACTTATTACAAGTAAAGATATAATATTTAATTAATTCAATTAGCAAACAACGTTAAGGACCAAAGCAGCACGAGAGCACACATAATGTGGGGGGATGAATCAGCCAATTATTATGAAATATTATCAAGCCTGGGAAAACACACCAAATTCTGATAATCTGCTTTTTTAGTTTGACAGTTCCATTAACCCAAATCCTGATCATCTGCTTTTTATTCACTCTGAGAGTCCACAGTGCCAGCAAGAGAACTTGAGCCTCTCAGGGAGGATAGATGCAACTTTGACACTTCAACTTGCATATTCCTGGAACACCAAAGAGGTCACTCAGTCACATTCAAAGAATGGCACCTGATGGCCCAGATTCAAAAACGAGAATAACTTACTACTGTGTTGAACATACATGAACGTAGGGGAGGTTATAAGTGAATTCACATTTGATTGATATAACAACACAGTGACTTTTCCATTATATTCTGTTGGTGCCTACCTGGAGGACAGGGTCCACAATGGTAAGAGCCCATGGTATTCAAACACTGCACCATTGGGGAGGTGGAACAGCCGCCATTGTTGGTTGTACACTCATTAACATCTTGACAACTGTAGCCATTCCCTTGCCAGCCTGAAAGACGTGGGTAACAAAAGTTTGGCTGTTACTGGGACAAAACCTCAAAACACCTTTCCATGCGTGCAGAAGAATCATAAATAGCTTGTAACAGGCAGGCAAAAAATTTTAACAGTCACCCAAAATTGAGCTGAACTAGTTTAAAAGCTGCAATTATTTATTTAAGGCTGTCATAGTTTATTGTTTTTGTATTCCATGTGTTTTTAATTGAAGCCTAACCTAATATATTTTCAGTCCAAAGGCATTGATTCCACACAGCTAAGCACAGTGCTTTCAGCTGTGGTGCTATTCGCCTGTGTGATTCTGCCTTTAAGCCTATATATTCTTTAAATCTAAACTGAACTTTAGTACTGCTAATTCTGCTAACTGGAGCATATTGTGTTCAAGTATGAAGTACACTAGATAAAAATTAAAATGCATTGTTTTTTGTATTGACATATAATACATTCAAAATTGATTATTTGTTAATGAAACCAAGGACTTTTGCTTTATATAATTCATACCAATTAGATTGTATTATTAGATATGCATGTGGTTCTTGTTCTGTCCTTTTAGGTTTTCCTTTAAAATTGTTTTAGGCAATTGAACCGATTTTCTGACATTATGATGCCCTTTCTATTTATGTATTACTTTGCTGAACTGGATCTTGTGATACAGACTCTCCATCCTGTGAATGCCATCCACATTCAAGAGCACTGCTCCATATACAAGCCTTTTCTGATGCTTCAGAAGGACATTGAGCTACTTTGTTAAATCAAGATGAGACATTTTGCATCAGAACCTGTTGTTGAAATAGAGTACTGGCTAATACAAAGACATTCTACCTGCTGGGCAGGCACCACAGTAATAGGAGCCTATTGTGTTGAAACACTCCACGTGTGGGTTGGTGGAGCAGGGTTTGTTGGGAAGGTTACACTCATTGATGTCAGCTGTACATGCCGGGTTACCAGGGAGGGTTGTCCACCCAGCATCACATATGCACTTGTATTTGGGCTGAAAACAGAAAGAAAGTCTTAATGAAAAGTCCTGTACAACAGAGCTGCCACAGCTGTTCCCTTAACGTGTAGCCAGTGCAGCTACAATAAGCAGCTATGAATTGTCTACATATGACCAGACCAGAGATTACCAGTCATGGATGAGCAGAGCTAAAGTCCTACAAATGAAATTAAATACATTTCAGAGTTCAATCTTCTGAAACAAATATTTTCCAAAGACACCTAACTACTTAGGTCAAAGTCTTTAACAAAATATAATATAAAAGTATAATCTAGCATACAATGAGTTCAATTAAGGACGGGACTTCAGTCCAGCGCAGGACATATACTTTATAGAGGCTAATTATGAGACGTTAAAGAAACCAGATAGCTTTTTTCTTTGGATATGCTGTGTGAGAGGAAACTGGACCACCCAGCAAAAACCCATGTCCTAGAGTCCTACATTCAAACTCGGGTCCCAAGAGCTGTGAAGCAGCAGTTATCATCAAGCCACTGTGGTTCCCCACATTGCATTACGAATCTTTATAGAACAATGATTAAGGGTGACTTACAAAACCTGTTTGATTTGCAGTTTCTAAGACTGTCCTCCTGTCAACTAGATATTTTTTAAACCATGTTAAAGAGAAAAAGCTATTGCAATATTCTGCAACAACTCAACCAGGTATCGGTAAATGACAATTACATTACTTCATTTGAACACAATTATATAATGTATATATGTAATCTGAAGAATGTCTCTTGCACCAATGTCTCACTACAGTCAAATATAAACAAATATCTTTCATAGATGTTACACTCCTTGAGAAACCATGGCATTGGTTGGTGTGCTTTGTAAAAACATGTTATTCCTCAATCCTTTTCTTTAACAATTTATTTTTCAATATACATTTTTAATGTGATTTTAAATTAACTGCACAGGGCAATTAAGTGTGCTTGCTAGCTCCTTGTATTTTATTAAATGTACATAAAAATCTATTCATCCCCACTCCTGTTTTGTAATCCTAAGAGCTTTCACAAATATGCTGTTGAGAAATAAGTTTATAGTCAGTTTTCAAGTGATTCAGCATACCAACCAAAGGATCTGCTTTACTTGAGAGATATTTACTCCTTCTATAGTATAGTATGCATATACAAAAATAGACAGACTTCATTAGTGTGAACCAATTATTTGATTTGTTATTAATCTCATTAATGTTCTGGGAAACATTTTTCAGGTGCTTCTTTTCAAAAGTCTGTTGTTTTATGTAGTCTTTAAAAGATCAAAAGAAGCTGGCTTCTTTTTTAACACAGGAACAAGTAATAGGTTTATTCCATGCTGAAAAGAGAAGAAAGAAAACAACGTTTCGGCTGTGGAGCCTGCTTCGGGTGTAAGAAAGATAGAGCAGTCAGAAAAGATGACTCTTTTTTTAACAGAAATAACAATATGGAACTAATAACTGCTCATACATCAGAAACATCTTACACCTTAATACCTGAGAAAATGTCAACATCAGTAATTATTTAAACACCGTGTTTTGTTGTCTTGATTTTAAAGATCAGCAACAAGCAGTTCACCTGGTTTGGGATGACTCTATCCGAGTCGATACAGATACCATGTTCACAGAGATCCTGAGAGCCACCTTCGCAGTCATCATAGCGAGAAGCACAATGTGGTCCATACCACTCTGGAGGGCAGTTACACCTGGAGGAAAACAGAGCAGACACACAGAGATATTAATGATTACTTATATCTGTCTAGTACTTATTATCCCAAAGCATTTCACATACTGTACAGGAAGAGACAATCTTCATAACAGACAACAGAAAAGGAGTGTAATGGGATCTTCAATGATCACAATGAATATTTAATCTAAAGGATAGAAATAGATGGGGGGGTTGGGGCACGTTTCATTTCCTTAAACTAATCATATTTTTTAATCTTTTATGTGTTTGTATTTCAAGTCACATTACTGTAACTAGTGTGTGTCTGAATTACCTTTATTAACTGATTTCTTGCAATAAATCACCAACTACAATTCTAGCTTATTATCTGCACTGTCTTTTTTGTTTTTTTACTAGTAATAAATTAATCAAGTTGCAGGTGCTGTTTCATTTCAGAATATCACAGCACCAATAACAGAACTTTATGCAGTCCCATAGGTTTAGCAGTAAAAGTTATAGGAAATGGAACTTAATATTTTAAACATGTAAGAATAAAGATCTAAACCAACGGACCATTCAGCTGTGTTTGATGCTGATTTCTGTTTTGAGAAAACATTGTTTTCAGTGCAACTGCTGTACACGTCATGAGAAATTAAGACAGAAAGGCAGAAAATAATTCAGTGTTATGTTGTCATTCTTCTCACCATCTTTGCAGAAACCCAAACTAAATAATAGAGATTTACCCATTTGAACAAGAAGTGCATCAATAATCTAACACAAATATTGTATTAATTAAGTGTCATATGCCTGATACATTTTGCTTAAATCCCCACTGTCTTGTTTTCTGAACTACATAGGGCCTAATGAAACATTTTAAGCCAATAACAGCTCTGATAGAAGCTTTCTAAAATAATTCCCCTGTCTATGTGATGCTCTGTTACAATTATTGTTCTGTTTTTTTTAGCTAAGGCCATTAAAGCAATAATAAAAACAAAAGCATAGATTATGTTCAGAACATTCATGAACATCCTGTAAATGTCAGCTGGTCCTGTATTCTTCAAAAATATAAAAAGTGAATCGGAGCTATTCAATAAATACAAATGTCATGTTTTTAGATTAGAAACGTGAGTTAATTGATTTTTTAGATTTATATTTGACTTATATTTATAGTATAGCTTAATAGTTTGTATTACTAATAGCCAAACACAAAACATCACAAAAAACAGTCACACCATTAGCCATTCATTTTGAAGCCTCCAGTTCAGTTATTCTTCAGACCATAGCCTTCTCTGGAAGTTTTCTAAGAATATCACAAGAAATACAGAATCTACCATTAACACTGTCTTAGCCTAATTAGATAAGTAGTCCCTAAAAATCCAAAATTTCTGTAAAGTCCAATCTTCCCAGCATACTGTAGGTGGAAAGGTGGTGCATGCTGTCATTCCTCATAGACCTCCAAACACCACTGAATAAAAGACACAGGAACCAAAGTGTACAATTACCTATAAGATCCTGGATCATTGACACATGTTCCTCCATTTTGACAACCAAGGGGTGTTCCTGCATAAATCTGGCACTCATTGACGTCAGCTGCGCATGTCGGCCCCTAAATTGCCAAAACGTAAATAATATTCTTAATATTAAGTCCGCCGGAGATAACAGATTTAGGAGAGATACAGTATAGTGTCTGGAGCCACAGATGGGAATACAATTCATGCATTGTAATTCATGGTCCTCTGTTCTGTTTTGAATATTTTTAATAAACATACAAAACATACACTTTTCTTTTAATTAACAGCTGTGCAAAGATGTGAAAGTCTCATTCTCTTTTAAAGAGAAAAATAGAAGATAGCAATATAAATGTTCTAATACATCAACCTAATTACAACTATGTTTGTGTCTGTGTGTACCGTGATGAATTGGCATCCTGTCCAGGGTGTACCCTGTTTGTGTCTGTTGCTTGCTGAGATAGGCTCCGAATCCCTTGTGACTCTGAATTGGATGTTTGAAAATGGATAGATGTTGTGGCAGTTAGTGCTGCTAACAGAACTGGATCCCGGTTCCAGCCCAAGCATTTTCTTCGAGGAATCTACATGTTCTCCTCTTGCCAGTGAGGGTTTTCTCAAGGTTTCTCCCAACATTAAATGGAATTTCTTTACTTTTCAATGGGCCCTTAGATGTGCATCAAATCTAAAGAAAGATTGTTCAATAATGCTACTGCAGACAAAAATTAGAATGTAGTGGAATCAGCAATACACCAAAGAACTTTGTTCTTTATTTTCAAAAGACAGTGTCTTTCAAATATTCATTAGGGTTTGATCACATTTGAAGCTTATTCCATATCACTTTGAAAATATAATTAAGAAAGAAATGAATATGTGATTTTAATTGTGTTTATTGTGTATTCTCTAACTTACAAAAAGACAAGAACTAGAGCACAGGTTCAGGATTTAAAAGGAAGCTGAAGAAGGTGCATGTCTTTTAAGTATCAGATATGGTACAATTGCAACTTGGGAAGAATAACAACTATGGGATTCTTAGTGATGAATGCTCACTAAGCATTCAGTTTTTTTTCATTGTTATTATTTAAAGTTATGTTTGAGAGCATCCAGCTGAAATGTAGCTCACCTGCCAGTTGCTAGGACATATGCAGTGGTAAGAATCCAGTAGGCTCAGGCAGGTTCCAGTGTTCTGACAAGGATTGCTGCTGCAGGTCTTTCTCTGTATTGTCTATTAAAGTGAAGAGTCTGCATTGTAGTTTACTATTGCTGCACAAATATATGTCTAACATTCTGCATGGATGAACTAATGACCAGACAGACAAGATAATCAGAGACTAATTGTTAACCTGTACATGCTAGAAAAACATTTTAAGCAGATTTATTCAAGACGTTTTAGAAGCAGTATACATTTAAAATGATATGATCACTTTGCAAAATATAAAATTATGTACTAAGAATCACATAAAACTAGTTATAACTGCAAAATATTTTTTGTAACATGTCATCCACATTTAATGTAATAGACATGACCTAATTTAATTTAATTTATGCTGATTGACATCAGCTTGGTTGATCAACAGGGAATCTACAGTTCATTAATGCACAGGTTAATAACTTAAGTGGCCATTGCTAGAAGCAACTAAGTTGTGAGATTGTGCATCATTCCCCTCATAGACCCTGGACAAGCATTTGTGAGTTCACAGCTCTCTGAGCCCTCATTCAGCTCATTCTGTAACAGATCAATAGAGCTCAATTTTAATGAGTTTCTTTTGATGTTCAGCACATTATTATAAGTAACTGTCCACATGTATTTTCTCAAAATGACAATAAAAATACTATATTACCTGTTCTATATTTTGAACCTTTCCTTCCAATGTCGTCATCTGGAATTAACGTTGAGGACATTAATGAATTAAGTACAGATTAAAGTGTTTCTTCATATAAACTGTTCATCATATACAAAAATTTACACAAAAACAGATACACCGATCCCATTTCTTTTGCAGAAGCACTTTCTCTTTGATATCCTTAAGGAATCCTGTAACCAACTTCCAAAAGGGACCATTATGTTGTACTAGAAAGGTATTGTCTACTTTAGTTAGTGTCAAAAATCCATTCTGTCTGATGTCAGGAGTTTCACTATACGTATTACAAAACTCTCTTAAAGACATACATACTGTAGTGTATGAAACTTCTTTTCAAAAATAAATGGGCATCTAACATAAATAGACGAATCATAGGAGACATTCACAATTTAAAAAGTTAGCAATTGTTTTAATTTTATGTTAAATCTTGACATTTGTTGGAAAAAACTTCAAGTAGTGTTTCTGTCCATAGGGCTTTATTCCAGCTTCACATACCCTTGTACGCAACTGGTTGATCTGGTCTGTGACATTCTGAGATGTTCCTCCTCCATTTGCCTTAATAAATGTAATGTCGTCTTTGTTTTTCTTTATCTGTAATTTAGATGATAGTTCCATGTTTCCAGTTTAAAGAAAGAGAAATTGAACATGTTTATCCTTCACTTTCTTTTGGCATGCATGTATGTTTCAGCTTAAATAATATCTTCTTTTCGAGTTGGTATAAACTAATTGAAACACATTGTTAAGAACTTCATACTTCCTTAACATTAATCTTGTTAATCATGCCATTAACCAAGGCAAATGTAAGTTTATTTAGTGAAAATGGAAACTATAGAATAATCAATACAACAATTGACGCACAAGATATTGGATTAAACAAAAAATTAGCATTCATGTGAAAACTAAGAATTAAAATATAAAAATGCTGCTATAGGAGAAATTAAGAGTTACAGAATGAACCCATAACTGAACGTGGAAAAATATCTGTTATGTTACAGCACTTATTCTCAGTTTACCTGATCTATAAGTTGACTCAGGTTTTCTTCTCCAATTTTTACACTTCCTTGGTTACCTGGCTGAAATATGATGTATTTATAATCTCCAGTTTTAAATATTAAGTTTCCTTCCGATGATGTCATGCGAGGCCTTTTAAACACAGAAATACAGTAAATAATACATTCCACACCTGACAAAGGCTCCACAGCCAAAATATTGTGTCTCTTTTCTTTTCAGTATGGAATGAACCCTTTACCTTTCCTTTAGAAATATCTGGTAGGATTTATAGTTTTGTCTTTAACCATAAATGTAATACAAAACAGAACAATCTCTGAAGCAGGTACTGGAAAGTTAAGAAAATATAAAAAAACTACCGTCATGTTACCATCTCTATAGAAACGCAGTGGTACTCACTGATCTTTGGATATGTCTCTCTTTTGCTTACTGCCCCCATACTGTTCAGAACTGCATTTTATTCCTGCAATGATGAGGAAGATGACCAGCAGCCAGGGGAGCTGACCAGCACAAGCCATGTGTGCTGACACTGACAACCTGCTCCTACTGTCTCACAAGGAGCAAGAGTTAAAAATTTATACCACACTCCTCAACGCTGTACTGTTTTAACTCAGGAGGATGCACTTTGCTCTGTTCTGAATGTAGATTACACCTCCTGGAAGTCTGAGAGCCAATTATATGGTCCAGAAAAGTGCATCACTTGATGTTTTTCAACTTTAAACCTAAAGTCTTTCTGCTTCATTTTATTATTTTGTGAGTACGTGAAAGAATCACATGCTGTAATAGATATTTAACCAGAGTGGTGACAGCCTGACCTTTTTTGCTGATCTGGACAAAGTGAATAAACCCTTTCTCGTTTCACTGATATGATAATCCAAATAATGTTTTAAAAATTATTTTAAAATTATGTATTATGGATTTTTAAGAGTATACTAAGGATTCAAATTTCATCAAGCTTTATTGAAGTTACACTAAATTCAGTTCTTCTGAAATTACAGTACATCATTTTTGTGAAAACAAAAAAAAAAACTTTTGAAAGTGTGAAAGTAAACTCATTACCAAAATTCTTTACAAGGACCAACACAGTAAAAACTAAAACTAGTATACATTGTACACAAAAACTCTAGAAAACACCAAAAACAACTTTAATATGATATTGCTTCTGTAGAGGTTTAAACTCTTTTTTAAGCATCTCCCATGTCTTTTACCTCCTATACCAGCAACCTTGACACTCCAAATTATTTGGAATATCCCATTTCTTTTGTAAGCATACTTACTACAGAGATGCATGTATTTACCTTGAGTCCTTAGTGCCACAAAAAAATAAAATTAACACAAAAGTAAATGTTTGAGAATTTGGCATGTTAAAATACAACAAAACAATTACAATGACATCGTGACCATCATGACAACTTTATGATTTTTTTATTAAAACAAATTATGGCAATACATTTAGAAAATAAAAAAGGAAAGTTTAAAGTCAAATTTCCATTCCAAACTGATGTTAGATTGACAGCTACTTGTGCACCACTCAAACCAAAATGGATAAATTTGTCAGCAAAGCAGGATTGCTCTAAATGTTATCTCCTGGTTTGTGCTGTATATGTCAGATTGCTGGACATTAGTCTTCTTTTAACCCAGTGAGTGTTTCAAATGTCTCTACAGGAGGCTGCATTTCAGATGTGAAGGACTGGGTAGTTCATTAAGATGTCTCCTCAGTGGCTATGCAAACATCAGGTGAATGAGTCTGGAGACCACGTGTATATTAAGGCTGTTTCCCAAGAGCCTATATTGTTTTTTGGTGGTTATTTTCTCAGGGAATCCTGGAAAAAAAAAGAAGGTAAAGATGGAACAATTGGACTTCATTTAAGAAGGTGCTTCTCAAAAAATAAGGTCACAATAAGGCTGCTTAATACAAAATGATTTGTATAACATCTATACACTAAATAACATGATAAAGGTCACTTCCCTTCAAATCTGGGTTTCTCCTCGTACAATTTGTAAGCAAGAGAACATCTAAATGTGTGTACACACTATCAAACCAAAGCGGCAGAATTGGAGAGATGAAGAAAACTAGACATAACAGCTAAATGTAATTCAATGTTCATTATCTGCATCTCAAAAAAAATCTGTCTTTCCAGCCCTACAATTGTGACCTGTTGTTACAGCAACTTTAAGACCTAAACCACATCTTTCCTCTAAGTTTAAATATATATGCTGTATATACTGTGCCTATAGAAAACTTTCCAAACTAATTATGTGGCCTAACAGACTAAAATCAAGATGCATTAAAAAATATTTTACCTTAATTTAGACATTTAATACACAAACTCCAAGTAAAAACTAAATGGATTCTGAAAAAACTTACAATGAAAATCTAGAAAAGGTAGTTGATAATACAGATTTTCCCAGTATTACTTAAGGAAGTTCATATACCCCTAGAAACATAGAATTAGAGGAATACCCACGGATTAGAAAATCACAAATTTAACACCAATCCAGGAGAAAGGGGACAGAACTGAACTTAGCATGCAGCCTAACCACATTCTTATGCGTTGTTGCAGAGTTAATATTTAATATTTGGAGTCCTGTGGAACTGAACCATTAATTCAGTTTAAAGAACATTACTCTTTAAACCAGGAGAACATTAACTCCATTCACAAGGTATTAAAGGGAAAATCCAAAGATTTCGTCTTACTGATTTACAGAAACATGCTCTATTTTCATTTTATTCTGTACTACATTTTTACAAATAACATCAGATGATCCGACATACTGTGAAAAAAGAGAAAAAAGAAAATAAACACTTACATTTCAACATTGACCCTAAGATATTAACAAAATATCACTTTGAGATTAATGTAATGCATTAAGTCATATGTACATACCGGTCTGTAGTGAAGAACTGCAACTGCAAGTATATACAGCAACTTAACTACTCAAATCCTACATGGAGTTTGCAAAATAGTATGTAATAACATTTACAACATCAGACTTCAGACACAATCAAACAGGCCACAAAGAAATCTAGTACAAAATCAATGTGTGCACCTTTTCAGTGTTTTTCAATTAGTTAATGAATTTGAACTAAAGAAATTTATTATTAAGACAAAATCAACCACCTGTCCGCTAGACCCCATCCCCACCCAACTAGTTAAAGATTCCCTCGAAGTACTGGTGGGACCTATAATTAGTATGATGAACACGTCCCTTGCATCAGGCGTTGTACCTGACCAATTTATGGTAGCGGTTGTTAGACCGCTGCTTAAGAAACCAAATTTGGATCCACAAGTTCTCAAGAACTACAGACCTATCTCAAATGTTCAATTTTTATCTAAAATTCTTGAGAGAATAGTTGCAGCCAAACTTCAGTCTTATCTGGATTCAGGTAATATACTTCAGAAATTCCAATCTGGTTTCCGCCCAGGCCACAGCACTGAAACTGCATTAACGGAGTTGTAAATGATATTCTGTTAGCGACTGATGCAGGGAATGCAACAGTGCTTGTGCTCCTAGATCTCAGTGCTGCCTTCAACACAGTTGACTATTGTATTTTGTTACACAGGCCTGAGTCTGAGGTTGGCCTATATGTAACCGTTCTTAACTGGTTTACCTCCTCTTTAACTAACCATTTTCACCATGTTCAAATATCTTATATTTGTACTGCTTCGTCACTGTCACCAGTCAAATTTGGGGTACCACAGGAATCAGTACTCGGACCAGCATAAGCATTAATTAATGCTTATTAATGCATACAGTTTTGTTGTCTGTACATGTCTCTCTGTACATGTTGCCACTAGGCAGAATAATACAAAAGCATAATATTAACATTCATTCCTATGCTGATGATACTCAAATATACATTTCATTTACACCTAATGACAACTCATCAATTGTCACTTTAGGTAACAAGTAAAAGTTAAGTAAAGTCTTCAATGTGTGAAAACTTTTTGTCACTCAACTAAGGTTCTGTTGTTTGGAGGTAACAGTGCGGATAGGACTGCTATAACCTCAGCACTCAACACTTGAGGGTTTAAAATTTTGCCTCAAAATTCAGCACGTAACTTAGGCGTCATCTTAGACACAAGGCTCTCATTTAACTCACGTTAATGCAGAATCGAATGCATGCTTCCTACAGTTAAGAAATATTGCAAAAATAAGGTATTTTCTCTCCACTCAAAACAGAGAAACTAATACATGCTTTTGTTTATAGCAGATTAGATTACTGTAATGCCCTACTATAGGGAGCACCTATCGCACTTTTAAAACCTTACAGTGAATTCAAAAACGCGGCAGCTAGAATTGTTACTAGGAGTAAGAAGTACGAGCACATATACACCTATACGTAGCTCTCTAAATTGGCTTCCTGTTAGGTACAGGGCAGACTTCAAAATTATTTTACTTATAAGGCTCTCAGAGGTCAGGCACCTGTCTATTTAATGGAGCTTATTAATGCATACAATCCAAGTCGCCCACTTACTGTAGATCACAGAACGCAGGTCTTCGTCTTATTCCACATATTCATAGAAAAACATCTGGCGGTAAAGCCTTAAGCTACAAGGCCCCTGGTTTATGGAATAGTCCGCCAGCCTACATATGGGATGCAGAGTCAATCTCAGGATTTAAATCCAGACTGAAACTCTATAACTTTAGCCTAGTCTACTCAGACCTTACATCATACAGTAGCTCACTGTAACTATGGCTTCTGGTACTGCTGTACATGATATTGTGTGTCTCAGTGTTGGCCTTCCAGGTAGATACACGTGTTCCAACCAAACTATCCTGTTCTCCCCCCCACATGTCTGGATGGTGCCTGAGCTGGGCACCATCTGAGTTGGATGCTGCATCACTGCCATGAATCCAAGAGGGACATCGCTAATACAGCTATCATTTAGGAGGATTTGCATGGAGTACTGGCACACAGAAGGACATGATGGAAGACTTAAAACAAGTGAGCAGAGATGGTGCAAGAGCAAAATTAATGTACTGTGCAGCCCCGCAACAACCTCACCCAGTGAGGTGGGACTAGGGTCTGTGATAGGAAGACACTGTAAAATCCTATTGAGCAGACAGGACACTCTTTTACCCCTGGCCTTCAATCTGTACTTTCAATGCCATGATAAGCACTGTTAAATTCTTAACAGATAAAAAAAATCAGTTACCAATAGGAATTAAAAGCAGATTTAATATTATTTGAACTGAAATATTTTAATATTTTAAAATATGTTAAGAATAAAAACAAAAAAGGAACAGTTAAAATTCAAGTACAGACTGGAAAACATGTAAAGCCCTTCAATAAAATTATCAATATTTAATTTGACTGAAAACATACCAAACTCTGCAGGAAAGCCCAAAAGGTTGGCAATTTCCCGAGGAGTGAAGTAACGCAGTTTTAACTTCAACAGTTGATTCAGCTTCTCTTCATCTGACAACAAATGCAGGGACTTGAAGACATCCTCTAACTGAGAATATAGAAAAAATATTTAACTTTTCTCAATTTTTTAAAAGATCACTTTATAATTAACTTATTATTGGAATAATGACAGTATGGCTGTTGGAAAAATTCAATTTAACTATCTGCTTCCTAGTCCTATCTAAAAGACAGTTTATGATAATAAGGTTAATGATAACAGTCAACAACTGATAATCTATTTGAAGATCGATAGTCTGATGACTGTTAGAACTGTGTGATTTATTTCTTATTTTTTTATTATTCCTTCACAAGTTAGTTTGTCAAAAATGTTCAATTTCCTTCAATGTAAAATTATTATTTTTACTGATAGTAGTACAATAGTACATACCGATGAGCTTATTTGTGTAATATGTTCCTTAACACAAACTGTTGACGTATAAATGCATGACTTAACCACATTTGCACAATAAAGACATGACAGTTTCATAATCATAGAAACTGAGTTTCACTGCTAGGTCAACAATGTATTTTATGCAAATTTGCATTATTAATGCAGCATTTTAACTGCAATAACATTAGTTATAGCATTTTATCTTTAACTAGCCAGCAGCCATATCACCCTGCAACTCACAACTGGCAGCCACTGAAACTAAGCAGGTGCGAGCAAGGTCAGTACCTGGATGTGAGACCTCCTGGGAAAAACTAATTGTTGCTGCTGGAAGTGGTGTTAGTGGGGGCAGCAGAAGGGCGCTCACCCTGCGGTCTATGTGGGTCCTAATGCCCCAGTATAGTGACGGGGACACTATACTGTAAACAGGCGCCGTCCTTTGGATGAGACGTAAAACCGAGGTCCTGACTCTCTGTGGTCATTAAAAATCCCAGGGCGTTTCTCGTAAAGAGTAGGGGTGTAACCCCGGCGTCCTGGCCAAAATTTCCCATTGGCCCTTATCAATCATGGCCTCCTAATAATCCCTGTCTATGAATTGACTTCATTACTCTGCTCTCCTCCCCACTAATAGCTGATGTGTGGTGAGCGTTCTGGCGAACTATGGCTGCCGTCGCATCATCCAGGTGGATGCTACACATTGGTGGTGGTGGAGGGGAGTCCCCATTACCTGTAAAGCACTTTGAGTGGAGTGTCCAGAAAAGCGCTATATAAGTGTAAGCAATTATTATTATTATTATTATTATTATTATTATTATTTTTAAGGAAAATCATTGCACTTTATCTTGCTTAATCATAAAAACACTATTTTAACATTTTTTAACACATTATTCCTTATTTTATTATATAATTATATAATTTATCAGTCAGTTATATTAATGTTCTAAATGTTATAACAATTTTTTTTTGTGGTTGTGGTTTTAGTTGATTGTATTAGTTTGCAACAAAAAAGCCTGCACCTGCGTGTTCAAACATGTTTGTAAAACAGAGCCAGTGCCTTCTACATAGTATCCATACCTGGAAAAAAAAATAAAAACACCACAGCTTAGATGCTTAAAATAATAATAATAATAATGTACCGTGTCATTCTACAATCCAAAAAGCAGTCAACTTCATAGAGTCAAACACAGAATCTAAGGTCTCCCGGTCACCTGACATGGGCTGACATTTATATCTGAAAACACCAGATTTACTAGTTGGAGTGGGAAGTGTAAATCAGTCAAAATGTATCAGACATTAAGAAAATGAGCAAAAAATTAAGTAAAAGGACACAATGATCTAAAAAAGTAAAGTTAAACAACCTAGGAAAAACAGTATTTTTCAAAGAAACAGGCTAAAAAACATCAAAGGAAAACATTTCAATATTTCAAACTGATAAATGTAAGATTGTTTTGCATTCATCCTTTTTTCAAATGCACCACAGCAAAACTCCAAAGGCCATACCCCTTAGTGAAGCATACTGATCTCCTACAGGTGGGTTTCACAATGTCCAGAAGCATGGAGTAGCGTAGCAAGGTCTTTGGCGGAAGAAGGTACTGGGTCAAGTCCTTTGGCTCCTCCTCCAGGTAGTTTTGGAGCCTCCGTACTGACACATCACTGTCCTGGGACTTCTTCCTTTCCAGGTCTTTGGCAGTTTCCAGCTTATAAACAACAGCCTGCTCTCCCCCTGTCTTATGACCAGGCTCACTACTGGCAGAACACTCCTTGTAAGAACTGACGTTTGTAGAACCAGAGCTAGGGAAATCCACCATAATCTGTGACAGAAGTAAAACTTTTTTTTAGATCCAGCTCCCACTTATAGCCACCAGTCTACAAGCAAGGCTGACTATAACTTTCACACCTCACTAATCTGTAGTTTTTTAAAAGAACATAAACTCAATCTATAGAACATAAATTATATGATAAAAAGTTGTGACGTAAATTGAATGCACTCCGCATATACAGTGCTTTACCATAGTATCCAGAACCTTATTATGGTGTCCCAATATGCAAAATTACAAAATGATGCAAATGCACTTTAATATTTTATTAAACATTTTATTTAAAAAATGTTCAACCTGATGAGTTCTAAGGAGAAAAGTCAGTTAAAAGTTAAGAGGAAAAAAATAAATTTTCTTTGAGTTTTTAGACCTCTGAACTCAATATATGGTGGAAGTATCTTTGGAAGCAATTTAAGGCACAACACTGTTTGTGTAAATCTCTACAAACTTTGCACACCAGCTTGGTGTAATTTTTGCCAATTCTTCTTGACATTCACTTTACTCTCTTATTCTTATACCACTCAAGTGTAGCTCAAGCTCAGGCCTCATGCTTTATGGGCCATTGCTCTGCTGAAACGTAAATTTTTTCAACATTTTTCAGTTTTTAGGTGGCTAGAATAGGTTTCTCTCTAGTACACAGTAGATTTGCTGTTGACTTTGAGATGTGCTGTGCTGGCCACAGTACCCTTTTGTCATATTTTTGCAAGATCACTCAGGTGCTTTATTTTTTATAAAGGATTATTTTCTACTCTACCACACAGATACACTTTCTATTTCATGATGACTGAGTAGACTGTGCTAATACGGATGCTCAGAGAAATATTTCTTCCTACCCCTTTCCTGATTTGTGCTTTTCAATTACTTTGTTCCTGATTCACTTTGAAAGCTTCACGGTTGAGTCTATGCTTGAAATTCACTACCTGAGCAAAAAACCTCACAGAGAAAAGCGTTGATATTCTGAAATAATGAGAACCACTAAACACTACTGCACACAGAGGTCTCTGATTGTGTGGCTCATCAAGGTATCTTCGTACACCTACAGTACCTACAGAAAGTCTATACCCCATTTTAAAGTTTTCACATTTATCTACACATCCTGCCATACAACTTCCAATTGAAATTTTTTTTTGAATTTTCTAGAAAAGTAATTAAAATGAAAACTGAAATAGCTCTCTTGGATAAGTGTCCACACACTTGTAATACCAGACCTAAGTTAGCTGAGGTGTAACCAATTGCCTTCAAAATCACACACCACGTTAACTAGCTTCAACCAGTGTTAAACTGCATTGATTCATATGGTCTTAGGATAAATTCAGCATGGGTATGTTCTCAGATCTGGAGGCTGTATTTCAATGCAAAACCTCAATCATCTGCACCAAGGAACCTTGAACCTTGAACTCTGGAAGAAAGTTGCGGAAAAGTACAAATCAGCAGATGGGTATAGAAAACGCCTTGAATGTTGGAGAACAGTCAAGATGATTAAGAAGTGAAAGGTGTACACAACCACCAAGACCCCGCCGTCTATCCAAAATGGATGACCAAGCAAGATCAGATCAGAGAGTCTACCAAGGGCCAGTAGTAAGTTTGCAATGATGGGGATGTTTATCAATGGCAGGGTCTGGGGAAACTTGTCACGATAGAAAGGAAGATGAATGGAGCCAAATATTGAAGAATCTTTGAGCAAAACCTGATGCTTTGAGCAAGTAGTACTAGTAGGTTGTATATATAACAATTATTAATTGCTACTTCCAAGTGTAATGACTCCAAACTTTAAGTTGTCGACTGTAAGCAACAACATGTAAAAACTGTGCAAGGATCTGAAAACTTTTGCAAAGCACTGTACATAAACACTGAAAAGGACCAAGCTTATTTATTTAAAAACTTAAAATACGTAAGATTAGCAATTTCATATAAAGAAATGAAGTAATTAGCTTTAGAAAATGATGCAAATATATTTTGATGCATGACAATTTAATACATCTGTATATTTAATTTAATTTAACAACTCTCAAACTGAATTTAATAACTCTCTGACAACTGTAAATTAAACAGTTGATTCAAAGATAATTTGCATTATTTTGGTTAACACAGAAACTGTAGGCAATTTCATATGGCGGTAGTAGTTCAGGTGGGTTGCCGCGTCAGCATGTGTAGGCTGCAAAGGAACAAGTAATAGGTCTATTCCATGCTGAAAAAAAGAAGAAAAAGAACACATTTCGGCCATGGAGCCTTCTTCAGGTGGTCACATGAAGAAGGCTCCACGGCCGAAACGTTGTATTCTCTCTCTTCTATTTTTCAGTATGGAATAAACCTATTACAATTTAATATGGCACCACTTGACAGAGAAATAAAATTAAAATCTCCTACCTCCACAGTTGTTTCAAAGGAGAACAAATTTGGTGGTGCCTTAGCGATCAGAAAGTAGCGCAGCCTTGCATTCGGAATCCCAATCTATTAAAATTAAAACAGATAATCCCCATGTAGCATCAGAGTTAGGAATGAGTTAGTTAGGACTGATTTTCCCTAGAGGTATAATGGAATATCGCAAGTGTTTGTTCCAAAAGTTAAACATGTACAATGTACAGAGGAATACTGTTGTTTGTTTCAAATACAGTACATATGGGAAAGTACTTCATACATTTTTTTAACAGCAGAGATTACATAAAAAGACATTTGACAAACATCATTTAAAATTATAACTTTGTTATCATTGCTATTTCCGTATGTAACAAAGTACATTAGAAAGGAAATTGTTTTCAGAACTATTGTTACAATGATCATAAAAGCTACCATTTACACTTCTCAGGGCCTAAAAACTCCTTGGTAAATCATTAACAGTCATCATCAGTCCAGAAATAACAGGATAAGAATACCGGCAGGGAAGCAAGAGGAGTGGTATAGAGGGAGAAAAGAAAGCATGTCAGGCATGAGGACCTTATTCGGTTTAGCTTTATAAACTACATTCTAGCTATTTAAAACCTTGTTTAAGAGAGCTTGTTGTTCTTTTAGCAAAGTCTAACTTCATTTATGAGGAATTTCCAGGCTAAAGATGTTCTCTCCGGATTAGTGATGCACTTTTACAATATGGAAATATAGTAATACAGGAAGGGAGATTTAGCTTTGGATCGTATTTTGTTTTACTTAGGATTGAAGGAACCTTTGCCTGTTAGGAATTAACAATTAAGCCCTCAAGAACTGTTTTACTGTTTTGTGCATTCCCAGCTAGCCTAGGTTTCTTCAAGGTCTCTCAAGTGGAGGTGTAGCTGATGTATCCTAAACTTGATACAGCAACATGAAAGCAATCTAGATTATTAGGGATTTTGGTTAATTGCCCAAGACTGACCTAACTGCATAACTTCCTGACCTTGTTGACACCTTACTATATATAGCAACAAACTATTACTGACCAACCAAAAATGCATGTGTTTGTATGAAATCTTTACTCATCTTTAAAAATAAAAGCCTGAATAAAATGAATAAAAGTCCTTAGAAAAGTGAGAAAGAGGTGAGCTCTTAGATACTTCTGTCCTCCTTTCTTTGTAGTATAAAGAAATCTCCAGATGGATTTACCAGAGTTTTGCGTTTTTTTAGAAGAGTTTAACAGGACCCAGGTTTCTCTGTTGTTGGCCTGTTTAGGCATTATATTAACCCAGTAATGTGAGCTGTTTGGGTTTCTGGGGAACATCGTAATGTAGGCCTCTTGAGATGGCTTGCCTATAATTTGTCATCTAACGTTGTGCGTTGTCTAGCTGTGCTACAGTAAATAAATGTTTGTTCTAGTTTGACTCTTATTACTTTCTCACCAGAGCTGTACAAGAGGATAAAGAACTTTGGTGCTTCAAACTATATCCACCACTCAGGAACATTTTTGGCATATCTTTGATAAGTGCGGGTCACAATTATTTAATTATATAGCTATATATTTGTATGTTTAACCCCCCTCTTCTAACACTATCATGCTGATAGTGATAGCTGGTGAACAACATGTTCACCTTTTATAATTATCCTTACTACATCTAATTTTATATCAATATTAACACAATGACACTTTTTTTGTTTTCATCACACACACTTGTTGCAGTTGTTTACAACACCAACAAAAGGCTAAGAGTGTGTGGGTGTGAGATTTAAGCAAAAAAAAAATGAAATACTAGATAATTCAATTGAAAAATACTTTATTCATGCCCAGGGGCCAATTACTTAGAACTAAAAATATATAGATAATAGCAAATGGACCATATCAATGATTGAAAGCAACTGTGTGTAAATATTTAAGAAGGTATTAAAGTACTGTATATGCTCATTTGCAGAGGGCGCTCTACTCAATAGATGTCATATTGATCAAACTTTTTTACATTCATTGTTTGCAAGCCTGATGGTCTCTGGAACAAAGATAAACCTAAATTTACTTTTATTTGTCTTGCACTGAAGAAAAGCAAAAATATCTTCCTGAAGGTAAAACTGGTCAAAAATTGGTGAAGGATGAAAGATGGCACAGGGCTTCCTCAGGATCTGCTGGGCATAAAGCTGTGTCGGGGTCTTAAAGGCTCTCCATTAATTTTAGAACTGAGGATGACAACATTTAGAAAATGTTTTTTGACTTTCTGACTGAGTGAAGTGAAGCAATAGAAGAAGAAAAAGAAAAACATGGATGACTCAAAATGTCCTTCATTTTGACCAAAGCCATGGTTAATGCCCCCCCCCCCCCCTTTAACTTTGTAAAGCCAATGCTGTAATCCTATCTGTACTTGAGATTCAGGCTAAATTCAGACTAAAACTTGGGGGTGATATTTGATTCAGGCTTGGCATTCGACCCACATGTGCAAAATATTGTCAAAACATCATTCTTTCACCTCAGAAATATTGCCAGACTACATTCTATGCTATCTCTTAATGTTGTTGAAAAGCTAATCAACATATTTGTCTTCTCCTGAATTAACTACTAAAATGCTCTTCTCGTCAGGGTTTTAAAATCCACATTGAAACTAGATCCACATTGAACAAACACTTAAGTGTTCTGCCACATATTCCATCTGGACCTGCTGCTATAGATAGATCCCGTGAGGGAAATTGCAGTGCAACAGCAGCTTTACACAGCCACAGTGTAACGAATGATACAATAATAATAATTGTACAATACATACAATACAATCTGTACAGTGAGGGGTCACTAAAAGAGTGACTCACAGTCCGAACACACAAAGAACAAACTAGAACAGAACAGTACGCAGAAAAATTGTATCACACATATGAATAGAAATATAGATGTAAATATAGATATAGATATAAATATAAATGTATTGCACGGGTCCCTGGCATATATTGCACAAAAAACGGTTGGAAACGGGAAAAGAAAGAGAACAGATGTAGCAGTAGATGTGTAGATATGTTCAGTCCAGAAACAGGTCATTGTCAATGTTGCCTCTGCCCAGACGCAAGGTGCATGCGTTGTACAGTCTTATGGCAGAAGGCAAGAATGACCTCCTGTAGCGCTCCCTGTTGCACCGTGGATGAATCAGTCTATTGCTGAACGTGCTCTTGATTTCTACAAGCCTGTCATAGAGGGGATGGGAGATGTTGTCCATGATGGCCTCTAGTTTGGACACCATTCTCCTCTCAGCCACTACCTCCAAGGGGTCCAGGTCAGACCCAATGACAGACTTGCTCTCCTGATGAGCTTGCTCAGCCTTTTAGAATCCACTGCTCTAATCCCAGGGCCCCAGCATACCACTGCGTAGAAAATGGCACTCGCTACCACGGACTGATAGAACATATGTAGCATCTTACTACATACATTGAAGGACCTGAGCCTCCTCAAGAAATAAAGTCAGCTCTGTCCCTTCTTATAGATGGCCTTGATGTTCTTAGACCATTCCAGTCTATCGTCGATGTGGACTCCAAGGTACTTGTACGAGTCCACCATCTCCACGCGACTCCCATGGATGTAGACAGGAGTAGGTTTGAACTTTTTCCCCCTGAAATCTACCACCAGTTCCTTTGTCTTTGTTAAATTCAGTTCCAAGTGGTTCTCCCCACACCACTCCAAAAAGCTGCTGACAAGTCCCCTGTACTCCTCCTCCTGCCCACCCTTGATACATCCCACAATTACAAAGTCATCTGAGAACTTCTGCAGGTGGCATGACTTTGAGTTGTACTTAAAGTCCGAAGTATTGAAGGTGAAGAGGAATGGAGAAAGAACTGTCCCTTGAGGTGCCCCTGTGTTACTCACTACCTGTTCAGACACACAGTTCTGAAGTCACACAGACTGTGGTCTGCCTGTCAGGTAGTCAGTGATCCACAAGGTCATGGAGGCATTGACTTGCATCTCCTCCAGCTTCATCCTTAGAAGTAAGGGGTGGATGGTATTGAAGGCACTGGAGAAGTCGAAAAACATGATCCTTACAGTGTTGCCAGCCCTGTCCAGGTGTGAGTAGGCCCTTTGCAGCATGTAGATGATCGCATCCTCCACACCAATACTGGGCTGGTAGGCGAACTGTAGGGTGTCCAGTGATGAGCTAACCAGGGGTCTCAGGTGGGATAAGACCAGCCTCTCCAGTGTCTTCATGATGTGACAAGTCAGTGCAACTGTTGAGGACAGAGGGGCACCCTTTCTTTGGTACCGGGACCAGGCATGATGTCTTCCAGAGCACAGGGACTCTCTCCAAGCGCAGGCTCAGGTTGAACAGTCGCTGAAGCACTCTGCTCAGCTGATCAGCACAGGCCCTCAGAACTCTGGGACAGATGTTATCTGGTCCTGTGGCCTTACCCTGGTGCAGCCTCTGGTGCTCCTTCTTCACCTGGTCAGCCGTGATGGTCAGCCTGGTCTTTGTTGACCTGAATCTTTTTAAAACAGTCTGAGACTGTACAAGTTGATATTTACAGTGTTTTTCCTGGATTAAGTAACTGTTGGAAATCACTGAGTTGAGTTAAAATATATTTTTTACTCATTTCAAAAAGTATTCTTTTTCCTCTAAGCATGTATGGTCTATCTGCTAATTCCATCTACTAGGAATTTGAATTAGAATTTGTGGCCCTCCTAGATTTTCACTGAGGCCACTGTTTTATTGTCCTGCCAAGCTGTTCAGATTGTCTTGTTTTAAATACTCCTCTATGTTATTTTAGCTTGCTGAATTGCAAGCAAACTTATTTTATTTATTTTACTTAATTTACTTGTTTTCTTTCCTTGAGTAAATAACCACAGTGGAATAACCTCTTCTCTTATATTTTTCAGAATGCTCTGAGCCCTTTTGTGACCAAGGCTTATTATTCAGATAAAAAGTGATGGTATTATAGAGGGAATTTCTTTATCAACACAGAATGTAAGAATGAAGAAATTCTACTCAACTTGCTCATTGAGTTCCGAGCATGATGTCATAAGAGAATCTCATTTGATGCAGTCAAATGACTAGCTGCTTGGGTAAGCAGGATGCTATTATGGTCAGTAGCACCAAGGCCAGGGATAGAGAATAATCAATCTGTTATGTGATATGGCAAAGCAATGCTAAAAATCACCTAAAATAAACTCATGGGCATCAGCAGAGATGGAATCCAATTTTTTAATAACACTGTATGTATTCAGCTGTCTTTTGTGTATTGGAACAAGGATGGATATTATTAAACAAGTCCTGGTCAGTGACCTGTTGTTTAGCCATGTCTCTATAAAAGTAAGGATAGATTTAACCCTGTACCCTTTTAGATAATTGTTGTTTGCTTGCAGTTGTCCAGTTTGTTCTGCAATGAGTGTATATTTCCTAATATCACGGACGGTAGAGGCCTCCTTTTAATTTATCATTTCAGTTTTTGCCTTTCCTCTTTTCTTTTTAGTTCTATCTTTGGTGCTTTGACTGTCCAAGTGAGTTGCAAGCCGACACATTTCCAAAGGTCTATTTCAGTCTGGATAAACCATGCACGCTCCACTGTATTGAACACTTAGAATGAATTCCCTGTTCATTGAAGGTGAACCCTGACTTTTTACTCCCATGTTATCCAAACAAGCAGTGAATACAGAATCCAGTACATGGTGCTCTCATGAAAGAAAAAAAAAAGTTTTAAAACAGTCAATTTGTAGGACCAATAAACAACATCACTAATGTGAAAAATAAAAACAAACAATAATAAAAGGGGTGGGGGGGGAGTAAACAATTTGCACTTGCAGCCAAGAGGTCTTCGTGATTAACAACCTGGAAACAGAAGTAGGATAAGACCTCCCATACTTACACATGTTGGAGAGACCAGAAACTCTTGATATGTGTACTTGCACTCTTCTAATGTCCTCACAAGCACATTTCTATAAATAATAAGATACAATGAGGCAAAGAAAGAATTTAGGTAAAAAAGTAATGTTCTTCTGTTTCTTTAAACACCAAGATCATTTAGCTGTCAAAGCCAAAAAAGGCCATTTCAGTTGTTCACGGAACCATTTTCTATCATAAGTTCCTTCATGGTTTTAAGTTCATATCTAAACCTATTTTACACAGCAGAATCAAGTGTGACAAGAAAAGATTAGATCACCTTATTGGCCATATACAATTTACTGTATAAGAATTTGTCTTTTCGCATACGCCAACTTGCTCTCCATGAGATACACAGACAGGGAGAGAAGCTTGGGGTCAGAGCGCAGGGGGAGCCATTTATACAGCGCCCCTGGTGGAGTTGGGGTAAAGAGCTTTGCTCAGGGGCCTAACGGAGTAGGATTCCTCTGCCGGCCGCGGGATACGAACCAGCAAACTTCAAGCCAGTGAGCAGTGAGCCTCAATCATTGCCTGAGAGGAGCCAGCTGTTAGACCTTAAAATCATGATATCCGACAGCTGGGCTCCACCACATTTAAACATGATTGTCTGTGTATCAGTTGTATGATGCAGCTACCATACAGTTCACCAGGGACAAGCTGCTGAACCAGAGCACCATGGAGCCAATTGCAGAGGACCAGTTGTATGAGCAAATAGATCATGAGCCAGAAGGGCCTCTAAGAAACAAGTTTCTGAGTGGCTCCAGTGGTTACATGTTTTCTTTTGTTTGAAAAAACTTCACAATGTGAGCATTCTTCTTGAAAAGGCTTTTTTAAAACGATAAAGGATGCAATGGCATTGTGTCTACAGCAGCCTCCACCTCTCAATCTGTTCATTGCCTACCCTGCAGCACAAAGAAATATTTAATATTCTCAACTTGCAAATTCATGTAACTGTAAGTTATGTGGTTATTTAAAGCCAAGTGAAAAGAATATTACACAGTTTCATCTCCTCATTTTAAAATATACAGAACCCATATTTCATGAGACAGTTTAAGAATGTATTTGTTTATCAACAAAATAAAGAATTGTTTCAAGGCTGGCATAGTTCTGCTTTTAACTCAAACTGACTAACCTGCAAAACACAAAATATACCTAATTATTTATAGCAGTTTTCCACTAGGTACAACTGAAAAGCCAGTAAGAACCAAAAAGCTGGTATCAAGAACTGCATCTGTAATTAATGACCAGTAGATGGGTTAAACTTTTAGATTTATCTAAGTCTGGTAACTGAAGGGAAAAAAATCATCATATCTAAACCACATTACAAAACTTATCTCATAGGCACATATCATTCCAACAAGGCAGTTCCAAAAATATAATTTATCTAACATTAACAGAGCTATAGTTATTCCAAACTACAATTTGTGCTGAGAGACCTCACGTGGTATCCCACCTACTAACAGGAAAACTCAAGCTTTCTCAAATTACCTTGCAGAGGATGTTTCAAAACCTTTGACGTTTTCTAGTAGAATGTACTTGGGAAGCTTGTTGAGTCTATGGAAAAGGGAACAGTTGCAGAAGAAAAAAATAAAAATGTAACTCCATTGTTTGCCAAGATGAACCTAAAGATGAAGTAAAACCTTCCTTAAACACTCAAATACATTCAACTTGCATTAAAAATGTCAATCTGAGATTTCTGACTTCCTGAAGTAATTTTTTATTGCCTCAAGATATTCACAAGGTCAGAATAAATTTCACATTCCTTTAATGATTATTTTATATTCATAGAAATTATCCTAAAAATAACATACCTTTAAATTTAAGAGTTTCTCTCAAATTGGGCATTTTGAGAGAAATACCCAACAATACCTATTAAATGCCCAACAGCTTTTAATGCCAATTAATTTATAACAGGTTTTCTTCCCGCACTTTAAAAAAATAATGGTGGTGCTGTGATAGATTAACAATCCTTTAAACTATATTTAGTTTAAACATTTAACATTTAGGAAAGCAATAATCATATTCCTTTCTGTGTGCAGCACAGTAGAGTGATAGTTTATGTCATGGCATGAAAGCTCAAAGTTTCCTGGGTTTGATTCTAAACTGTTTGAAGTCTGGATGTTTTCCTTATGTTTGGATCTCTCTCTCAGTGCAGTGCTATTGTATCCGGTCAATATGTCTGTATTAACCCTTCTCTTTCAGTTCATTGTTATCAAACTGGATTTAGAAGGGGTGAATGCTCACACTGGCCTTACACAATTAGTAGTGTATGGATCCATACTAGTACAATTGTAGTACATACAATTAGTGGAATACAGATTTATACACATCAGAACTATTGTTCTTCTATAATATATATCTATCTATCTCAGTTATCTGTATACTGGTATAGTTAGTAAAATAGTTATTTTTTAAAAAATAGGAAGACAATGTGAAGAAGCATTAAAAAAAGTGAGCAAAATGTTCACCTATATAGTTAAAGGTGGAAAATTTAAATCAAATTATATTATGTTAAACTAGTACAATGAACACGTAATACTGTAAATAATGGATAATGGATAATGTCCTACACTGACAGGCTTAAAAGATCTAAACTTTTCTTGACCTTAGTATTCAAAAGTATCCAAATATTGAAATTCTTCAAAGGCATTGACAAAAGGAAAATTATGCATAAGTGCATTTAAAAAACATGCACATGGAAATTATGCCTAAATGCATTTAAACAGGATTACAGTCCAAAACTAGACTTTCTGTGCTTAACCAAAACCTGCCACAAACAAAACGATGGACTACTGTTTAACCAGCTTGTCCCTCCTGGGTATGGTTTGTTTGACCTTCCGTGTCTCTCAGTCAGAGGTGGGGCATCATTGTTATTTACAACCTTTTTTACAATTTAAGTCCCATTACTATACTTCCTCTCTCTTCTTTTGAGTGCCTTGTTTTTAATGTCTCTATCCCCCAATCTACTATCATTGCCACAGTTTATAGACCAAACCCAGCAAAACCTTTTTAGTTGAGTTTGTTGATCTCCTCTCACGTTTATGTCTTAAATTTAAAAGGATCCTTATTCTAGGAGACTTTAAAATACACATTGACTCAAGGCCATCCAGTCTGACTACAGACTTCCTTTCTCTACTTGGATGTTTTGATCTTACTCAATTTGTTCGTAGCCCTACACATAAAGGACACACCCTAGACTTAATCATTGCAAATGTCTCTTTTGTTTCCCACTGCTCTTCCCTTGATCTAGGCCTCTCTGACCACTTAGCTATTCACTTCAATCTGGAATAACCCGTTTCTAACACTTCCCCCTCACACTCTGTAAATATCCACAACAAGGTTTGCAAATTCTGTTCTGTCCTCCTTATCTTGTTTCTCTTCCTCTGACCCTCTAGAGCAGGGGTGGGCAAACTTTTTTATCCCAAGGGCCACATAAAATTTTGAAACTGTAGAGTGGGCCACAAATGCAGGATATTGCAAAGCAAAGCACAACAGAGCTCTGTTGCTTATTCCTTGGTACTCCAATAGTATGAGGTTTTTTGCATTGTGCTACTCGGTATGCTACTTTGTATGATGAAAAAATACGAAAAATACTCACGAGGCTTACTTATCAAACTGCTGTGAACAGTTTCCAAATAGCATTTCAATTTATTGGTGCGCATGCTCTCAGCAGCCAACACTTTAAGACAGACAACACACTGAGGATATTGTCAGTGTCCACAATTGTACATGTGAAACCGAAATTCAAGAAACTGTCGTTATACTTTCTGCATTTGCGTTTCTGTTTCTCTTTACAACTGGGCTCCATGTCCACATTTTTTACTCATATTTAAAAACCTCTCAATTGTGATTGTGTAACACAAAACTCACAAAATGACCACTCATAGAAACATGAAACACCGAAGCCGCGGTCAACTGGTATGCTGCTTACAGACTGCCGACTCTCGCGGCCAGTGTCATTTGACACATTCTGTGTGCACCAACAGCGGGTTTTGCTTGTACTAAAATTTTTGACTGGTGATACCTGAGACTCCTCTGACCGACAATGGCGCCTCCCCTAGGTGGCGCGATGCACAGTTTGGAATCACTGTGGTAAAACGTCCATACACCACCTAATGGCACGAATAATGAAATGTAAGAAAAAACGGCACCAAACAAAGTGGAATATGGCAAATACTGACTAAGTTATTTTTTACCTCAATGGCCGGTTAAAACTGGCTGGCGGGCCGTGGTTTGCAACTTTGCAACACGTTCTTAGATTTCTTTACCTCCAAAATCGACAACATCCGGCATCACATTCTCTCCACTACGCATATCATTTCCATACCTCCTCCCTCCTTATTCAACTTTTCTGGTTACCTTCTCTCCAACTTCTCTCTTCAGCATCCCTCAATAAACTAGTTACACACATGAAACCCACCACATCTATTTTAGATCCTATTCCCACCACTTTATTTCAGTCCTGTTTCACTTCTCTCTGCCCCATTGCCCCAAAATCCTAGAACATGCTGTCACATTTCAGTTACATAACCACCCCATGGCAAATAACCTTTTCAAACCCCTCCAATCTGTCTTCCATCAACTTCACAGCACAAAAATTGCCCTGGTCAAAGTCACTAACGATCTTCTAATAGCTTCTGATTTGGGTTCTCTTTCTATATTCATCCTTCTTGATCTCAGTACTTCACACTGTTGACCATGACATCTTACTGTTTCGTCTTGAGACTGTGTTTGGAGTTTCTGACACTGCTCTCAAATGGTTCAAGTCTTACTTCACTGATCGCTGTCACTTTGTCTCTCTCAATGGGTAAAAGTCTGAAATTATCTTGTTAAGTCTGGTGTTCCTCATGGCTCAATACTGGGGCCCATGCTCTGCAGCATTTACATGTTTCCACTTGGTCAGCTTTTAAGATCACATGGCCTCAGTTATCATTTCTATGCTGATGATACTCAGATATACATCCATACCAAACCTGACACTGATGTGGCTGTCTCTATTCTATCTAATTGCATCTCTGACATTAAAACGTGGATGACTCAAAAGTTCCTTCATCTTAACTGTGACAAGACTGAGGTCATGTTTATTGGCACCCCCATCAACTTTATAAAGCCAATCCTGTAACCCTATCTGTAGATGGCTGTGTACTCGAGCTTCAGTCTAAATTGAAAAACCTTGGGGTGATATTCAGTTCTGGCTTAATATTCGACCATGCAGCATTTTGTCAAAACATATTTTTTTCACCTCAGAAATATAGCTAGACTATGCCGTATGTTATCATTAATTTTGGCTGAAAAGCTGATCAACACATTGACTACTGTAATGTTCTACTCGTTGGGGTATCTAAATCTACATTTAACAAACTGCAGTATGTCCAAAATTCAGCAACCAGAATCCTGACCATGTCTAGTGCAAATGTTCACATTACTCCTATCCTGAAGTCCTTGCACTGGCTTCCTGACAAAGTCTGTGTGGACTTTAAAATCCTCATGCTCACCTATAAGGCTCTGCATGGCTTTTCACCTCAGTACCTGTCTGAACTATTATCGCCCTACTCCCCACCTCGCAACCTTTGCTCTTCTAATTCTGGTCTCCTGACTGTCCCCAAGCCTGTCTACATTCTACGGGTGACAGGACCTTCTCCTGTTATGCCCCCAAGCTCTGGAACTCTCTGCCCAAGGATATCAGACAGTCACCTTCTCTAAACTCCTTCAAATCCAGAATCAAAACCTTCTTCTTTAGAAGAGCCTTTACTTAACTCAGTAGTTCTCAAACTTTTTGGACCAAGTACAACCCCTAATCCAACCAAAGCATCCAAGTACCACCTACAAGTCATCTTCTCATAGGAACCCCAGAAATTCTCAATGACCAACATGAGCACGCGTGCACACACTCACACATACATATAATAAATATTATAATAATAAACTTAATTTGATATAGCGCCTTTAAAGGTGGCTTCTCAAAGTGTTTTACAGAAAAAAAAACATTAACAACAACTAATAAAAAAGCACCGTTTCAGTGAGAGTGGTGAGCCTGTTTAGTTGAGCAAATTTTCGAGCCTTGATACAATTCACAACAGAGTCTAACAGATATTAAATCGTCAGGCATTTTCTTGACTTCAAAGGTCTCACGGTGGATGTTGTAATGCGTACATTAATTTCTGGAGCAACCTATCTAATTCGTGGAACTACACCGTTATGTCGGCTTGTCATTGCTCTAGCACCGTCTGTACAAACTCAGACGCATTTTATCCAGTCGAGGCCATTCTCTTCAATAAATTCATTCAGAAGCTGAAATATGTGCTCTCCTGTAGTTCCTGTTGGTAGCGGTTTACAGAACAGAAAGTCTTCATGGGACATGCCCTCAAACTCGTATCTAACGTAAACGAGCAAAATGGCCAAATCGACTACAGACTCATCTAATTGCAGTGAAAAACATCTGCTCATCTTAACGCGCTCTATCAGTGTACTTTTGATATAATCCTTCATTTCAATAATTCTATGAATGACTGTCTTTCAGGGGGAGGGGTATGGAAGCCTGTTTCCGCCAGGGAGTAAAAAAAAAAACTCCCGACTTAGCATCTCAGAATTGCGACTTTATCTCCCAATTCAGGCAGAAACTAGGGTGGGAGCGGCGAGGGCACAAACCCGAGAACCCGAATCCGTTACAATAACAAAAGGACAGACAGTGAAATATGGCTATTTCGAAGTGATATCTCACATATGGCTATGTGAGATATAAAGTCGGAATTCTGAGTTGCTAAGTCGGAATTCTGAGATACTAAGTCGGAATTCTGAGATACCATAGCGCGTTTTTTTTTTTTACTCCCTGGCGGAAACGGGCTTCCATAGAGGGGGGCAGCAGGTCGAGCTGTTTAGCAGCTTTTTCTCTACACATAATACATGTCAGCTCTTTTGCCAACGGTAAATAAGGTTATTCAAAAATAGTGTAGCTTACCTGCTTTAGCAATCCGCAAGATTGCATTTTTCCGCGTTTCCGTTTTTATTTCCGTATTTATTTAAAGTTTTTATTTCATGCGCATGGGAGCGAAGCACAGAGACGCTCGGTGTATTTTTCTCAAATTAGAACAGTTCTTAAATATTTTTCTGTTATCACGCTTTCATGTGCTCACAAGATTACCTGCGTTCGTAGCACATATTTCTATGCATTCCTGTGTTTACAACGTTAGCATTGTTCCAAAATCACGCACATTCTCCTTTCTCCCTATTTGCTGGAGATACAGTAGCATTTTTTAAATACAATTGGTCATTTGCATCCATAGCACGCATTCCTATAGAGTGGTATAGAATTACAGAGTATCTCTTGTGTCCACTGAACTATTAGCGCGCACTGTATCGTAGTACGTAGGCTGTGTATTCGACACGTATTAAAATACAAAATATGAAAACCTGTTCCAATTTTTCAGCGCACACGACACAGTTCCAGGGTCATTTGGCGTACCACTGCCGGTACGCGTACCACAGTTTGAGAACCACTGCTTAACTGGTTCCATTCTTTACCCCTCTGCTCCTACTATACTTAGTACCACCATCCACGGTCTCTTCTGTGTATTGTAATTGTTTTATCTTGTGTATTCTTTTTATTTATTGTTCTGTAAAGCGCTTTGAGAAGCCACCTTTAAAGGCACTATATAAAATAAAGTTTATTATAGTTTTTTTACACAAAGGATTGTGGGAATAATGACTAAGATACCCAGGCATGTGGTTGAAATCACAACTTGGGTTTCTTCCTAGAAAATGTTCAATTAGATACAAATTACCAAATGAGTTAGATAGGCCAGAAGGCCTTTTCTTCATCACATGCTTATGCTCTTACAGTATGTTCTTAAATGTTAACTATTTAATACAAACCCTACTTTACAATTAAATGAAATTGTTTTTCATTTATAAAAAGATAAATTTTAATTCGATTAAAACCAAGAAAATATCTGCCAGGTGTCAGATTTAGCTTCAGCCATTAAAAAAAAAACTGTAAAAATCTATGTAACCCTGTTCTAATGATTCTCAAAAGCAGGCAGCTGCCATCAGCATGGGTTATAAACATATTGGTAAAAGGTGGGTACATGGATACATAAAGCTGGCTATTATAGCTCAGAGGCACTCCATTGCCTATGTGGACTACACATGACATAAATCCAGTGGGCAACTTCCTGTAGTGCTTATACGTTGCCTGTTAGTTATGGCATCCTGCACAGGTCCCACCCTGGCCGGACAGTGTGGTCTGTAGTGTCAGGTATGTGTTGCGAATCAGGATAAGGAATATGGGATAGGGAACTAACTACCATCCTGCAACAGAATGCTACTTCCAACTCCTGTGCCACCGCCTTGCCACCTAATTATATCTTCAATATAAAAGATGAACAGAAAAGAATATATAATATTGCAAAGTCAAAATAATTCAGCAGCAGGCCTACCTTGGAAGAATATCAAGGAAGTAGAGAAAGCTCTTTGTTCTATGGTCAGAAACATCCCCTTGCAATCCAATTCTGATGGTAAAAAAACACAAGACCTTTCATTAATCAAAATATAAGGGTCATAAATCTGTGATTTACTTTCTCGATGCTGAAAATTGAAGATCACAGTCTTTAAAGATTCTTTAATCTTAAGTTAAAACAAACATCCATCACATGCAACTGTCATCACCTTTACAAAAGAGGTGAGACAATTTTAATTAAGTCTGTCTTCTTCCTGACAAATCAGTGAAAATAATTGATTGACATACCTGGTAAAGGGCTGGCAAGGAGGACTCATCAAAACCATGTCAAAGCCGATCTTATTGAAATCACTAAGCGTTACACCCTGGAAACAAAAATGAACCGGAATCAAGACAAGCTAGAGATAATGAATTTACACCTCTGACAGCCATGATCACATGGATCTCTCTGCATCTGCGTTCTCAAAGAACGTTTTTTAACTCCTATAGCAGAAAGACATCAGAAACTAAAATTATCCTGAAACTTGGTTCACACCTTCCGCCTTCTCTCAACAACAGACCTGTTTTCTTCTAATCCTCTCCATTCATTTAAAGGTTTCGACTTCATACCTCTCTCGACTTCGCACCACCTGCTTCTCCCCTGCTCCCGCCTCCTCCACTCTCCTGGCTTTTACTCTCCTGTGCTATATACTGTCTGCCCTGTCTTAGTCACACCCGAAGAAGGCTCCACAGCTGAAACGTTGTGTTTCCTTTCTTCTCTTTTCAGCATGGAATAAACCTTTTACTTGTTCCTTTGCAGCTTACACATGCTGATGCAGCTGCCCATATGAATTTGCTCTGTGAGTTTTGCTTTTGAAGTAAAAGACAGAGAAGAAAGTTTCATTATTAATGATATGATTAAAAACTGAGGTCTTCAGTTTTTGATTTTTTTATTTATATTTTTAATGAATTTACACACTGGGACTCTATCAAGGTTCACTGCTTTCTGAAGCTGAGAATGTATAGGGCTCATAAATGTCTCATCTTTTAACTCATTATGCTAGAAAATACCATTAGGCATATATTTTTTTAATATCAGTAAAATCAGCCAAATATCATTCTTTCATTTGGAAATGAGTTCTACTTTAAGGTTTTAACCATTTGGATGATAAGATGCATTGGGTTTTTGCCAGACGTACCGTTTTGCATTCCAGTCAAAAAGTTCAAATTTGGTCTCATCTGACCACAGCACTTTTTGCCACTTGGCCAAAGAATCTTTAAGGTGCTTTATAGCAAAATATAAACAAGACTTGATGTGGAATTTTTTTGGAGTGACTTTTTTCTTGCCACTCTCCCATACAGACCGATTTGTGGAGTGTTTGTGATATTGTTGTCGATGACCAGTCTCTGCCATAAAGGCCTGGAACTCATTCACAGTTGCCATCGGCCTCTTGGTAGCCTCTCTGATCAGTCTCCTTCTTGCTCAGTCATCCAGTTTGGAGGGACAGCCTGATCTAGGCAAGGTCTGCGAGGTACCATATGCCTTCCACTTCGTAATGATGGTCCTGACTGTGCTCCATGGGATACTTAAAGCCTTTGAAATCTTTTTATATCCATCTCCTGACATGTGCCTTTCCACAACTTTATCTCAAAGTTCTTTTGAAAGCACCTTTGCGCACATAGTGGATTCTTTGCTTTGAAATGCACTTCCAAGCAATGAAATCCTCTGGAAACAGCTGCTTTTATTCTGAATTAATACAAATCACCACAATTGATCACAGGTGGGAGCCACAGGAGATGTGGGCAAAAGAAAGTCTGAGAGGCAGCTGGCAGCACCGACAACGACAATGGGGTCTCCAGGCCAGAAGTTCCAGGAAATGTGGGGGTTGTGCTTTTGCAACCAAGGGTATCCAAGAACCAGAGAACGTGAAGGACAGTGGAGGAGGAAGAATTGGATGCTCTTGGTCTGGAGGGCACCGATGCGAAGGGTAAGGGGAATTGTCTACCATTCAACTAGAGCCAGAGGGGATCCATAAAGGGTGAGGAGGTGGATAGGGGGTGAAACAGGGAGAAATGGAATGTTCCAGGTAGTAGTGAGTCCAGAGTCTATGAAGTTTTCCTCGGCACCTGAGTCGACAAAAGCCAGAAGAGATTCTTGAAGTTCGTCCCAGGAAATGAGTGCGGGCAAAAAAAAGGCCTGAGGAGGAAGAGGAGGAGGGAAAGATACTGATCTTAGCGGAGGGCGGGGAAGTATGGGGGTGGGGGGCAGACAGGGCATGAGGCTTGGAGATGATCAGATGCCCCACAATAAATAAAGGCAACGCCCCTCACAGAGCCAGCAGTGTCGCTCCTCAGAAGACAGCCTGGTGAGGGGGGTCATATGGGGAGGGGCGGAGGGCGAAAAGGGAGGGGGGTTGAAATTTGGGACCTGTATTCCTGAAGTCTGATATCAATCTCAGCAAGACGGGAGATAAGGTGCTCCAGGGAGGGAAAGTCGAGTGGCAGGTAAGTGAAATGATTCTGAAAGGCATCAGACAATCCGCGGCGGAACTGGTGGATGAGAGCCTCTTCATTCCAGGGGACTTGGGACATCAAAAAGTGGAATTTCATGGCATAATCCTGAGAGAGGTGAGATGGGAGATGGCTAAATGGTGGGAATGGAGCGGACCAAAAATGGACTGCATGGCAGCAGAAAAATGGTTGGCGTCGGCAGTCACTGGGAGATTCCGGGCGAGGAGGGTAGTAGCCCAGTCCAAGGCTTGACCGGAGAGATGGGAGACCATAAAGGCGATCTTCTCTCTGTCAGTGGGGAAAGAGTCCGGGCGAAGGTGGAAAGCCATCCAGGCACTAGGTCAAAAAAACTCTGAAGTCTTGCCAGGTCTCCCTCAAATTTCTCCGGAGTGGGGAGGGGTAACAGGCTAGCGGCAGCAGCCAGGGGAGGGGCTGGCACGGGCGCTGTCTGTTGGCATGGTCCATTAGGCGCTGAACCGCGGCGGTCAGTTGTCCAAGAACCTGGGACTGCTGCTGAAAAAAGGCAACGGTGCCATTCTGGTCCACTGGATCCATGTTGTGCTCACTATTCTGTAACAATGGGCAGGTAGGAGGTATGGATCCTGTGCAGGACTCAAGAGAGAGAGAGAACACTAATCCAAATCGCTAAGAAAAACATATTCCAGGAAACAAGCAAGAAGGTCAGAAAATGACAAAGATGACTAGAGAGCAATAATCCAAAATGCGAGACGAAATAGAAAACGAGAGGCAAATTAGAAGGTCAGATACCGAATATAAACTAGAAATGAAATAACGTGTACTTGGGAGCTCGAGGAGAATCAGCAAAAGTGAGTGGAGAAGTGAGGAAAGAGGAGAACTAAAGTAGTGACGGGAGTGAACGGTGATAGGTAAATTACTTGCGGTGTTAGCGTTTGTTAAACACAGTGCATGTGGGAATGAGACGGGACAGAGACGCGTGTGAAATGCGTAACAGACTGCCTTGTCGCCTGATCTGAATGCAGCATCACAGGTTCTTAGCAGTGCATGGACCTCTGCAGTCATTCATGGCTTCTGGTTGGCCAGTGTGATGTTGGATTTGGAGACAGTGACGTCATCTATACACTAACTGATGTAGGCCGTCACAGATGCTGCATACTCCTTAATGGTAAAACTACTTAAGACATTTCTATACACATAACTGTGAATTTGAATATTTATGGAAACTACTTCAAATTTATTTACAGATTTATAGAAGTTATATTCAGTTACATAAATTTGTCAGGGGTTGTTCTTATCTCTACCACTAAGATGAAGAATACATTCCAGCCTTGATTCAGGGAAAGATACACAGATATTATCAGGTATTCAATGGAGAGGTTTTAGACTTGGGTATAATTACCCTCTGCTGACAAAGCAACCAACCTTTAACCACCAGTAAAGCTCTAACAGGTTATTCTTTTACTTAAAACATCCAATTATAGTGCAATAGAAATAAAAAGCCAAGTTTATGAGGTAAGGAAAATTTCCCAAAGAAACACAACATGGTGCATTTCATAGCAGTTTAAAAAGGACACACTCTCTGCTGTAAATATCTAAGTAAAAAACTTGCAATGGGAATTTGTTAAGTTAATGAAGCAATTACAGTAGTAATGAGAATGCACATACAAAAATATTTAAAAGGCAATGATGAAAGGTAATACCGTCAGAGGTTTTCTTGCATCCTTGGAAGTTACATTTTCAGAAATGTTAAGAAGGGGAGGGGGCTAATCTGTCACTACTCTGTCTTTGTTCCTCTTTATATATCTGCTACTTTCCCCTTCTCTCTTACAGGCAAAACGTTTTGTGTTTTCTTTTAAACATGGAACAAACCTTTATCTTTTCCATTATAAATGACACCATTTAAATACCACTATATTAATACTTTTTATATATTTAACTTTCTATTGCAGGAATATACAGTATTTTAGTGTCAGTAATGACACTGAAAAATCAATTAACAAATTATTAGACAAACTTAAACATTATTGGCATCTCTGATTTTCCTTGCTGCAAAAAGAAATTATTTACATGATAAACGTAAAGGTACAAAAACTGGCAAGCATCAAGCTTTAAAAAATGTAAATGCAACAAAGCCTCCTTGATTTCCAAGGCATAGTGTAGTGTTCAGCTGATCCGAGACCAACTTATCAATTCCAGAGTTTGTAGAATTTACTGTTTATTGTATTTGTCAGCTGCTGGAAGATTGTGACATACTTAACTACAAATGCAAATGATTATATAGCATACAATTCTTTCGATAGAAAATGACAAAAAATTGGGAAGGGGGGCTAAAGTAACAAGTACTGCTAAAGAGTCACAGAATAACCTTGATCTTCCATCACATCCTAGCACAGAGCACACAGGGGTTCAATAACTTCCTCTGGGTGAACAAAGTTAAGGGAAGAACTTCATCAGGGAGAGAGAACATCAGAAGAGAACCTGAGCGAGGAAGAGGAAAGGCAGTAACCAGTAACCATCAATATGAGTAGTCCAAAGGTAAATCTGCTCATTTCTCAAGACTGTTCAAAAGGTTTGTCTAATCAGGAATGGTTTGGCTCTGAGTAGAGGGCTTTAGTCAAATGTTGGGTGGAGAGGGAGGTTGGCACCCTTCAACTGAGCTCTGTCGGGCTAGAAGCTGAGGTCTCAGTGTTAACGTGACACCAGGCCTCGGTTAGCACCACCATGTTAGGCGCTAGAATTCTATGAAAAAGCTCATGTCTAGAAGGGTTAAAAAGACAACCTCTATTCATGAGAGAAGCAGTCCTAGCAGTGTCGGGCCAGGCACTGGATTATACAGGAAATGGAGAGAGAAAACTTAGTAGCAGACTCAGTTGCTGCTGAGTCAGGTATGCCAATATGCCAGTTGTAGTAGCAGTATAAGGTTCTCTCCTTGGTACCCCTTGAGGAGTTAACAACATCTGGTTAATCCTGGAAGGAATTTGTCTATCCTGGAAGGGGCAAGGTAACTTGGTCTGGTTATAAGGTTAAGATTCAGACAGTAATAAACCCCAGAATGATATAGGGTTTTCTGGCAAAAGATAGAGGTCATAAGTTACAAATTTCAGAGGGAGCCTGACAAAGGAAGAATTGGGGGAGATCTCAGGTTAAAGGACAAGCAGCTCTCATAAAGTACTGTCATTGCATCACAACACAGAGGTGTCTGGAAGTACAAAGTAGGTTTCAACATGAGTAGAACATGAAACCGATACTTCTCATCATGCCCTGAATTACGAACAATAAGGTTCCCAAACTTAGAAGGGAGTTTAAGACAGGGTTCAATTGGAAATAGACAGAGGAAAATAGAAGGTTCATCTCAATCAGTAAGCTGGTGACAGCTGTTAGCATCCCAAGGTTCCAAATCCACAAAGTAGTTAGGGATGCAGCAGTGAGTAAGCCCTTCAAGAGCATAAAGCAGTTACAAGGGAACTCATCCATCTCTTGGTTACCAAAGAGACTATAACCCTGGTTTCTCAACAGGTAGCTAAGGGTTTCCCAAAGGGATCCAGAAGTCGCCAAATTATGTTATATGGTTTATCAAGAGCAAGTAGTGGTAGTTTAAATAACTCTGAGAATGGCTTGAAGTTTCAGAACTACAATATACCACTGTTAAACAAGAGGGTGAAACCTAAGTCTGAGAATCTGTGAGCGAAAGGCTTAGGCAGCACATGGAGTATCACACTCAGGGGGAGCGGTATAGGGTTCAGTTAAACATTCCCTAGTTGGTTATATAGCAGACTTCAGACCTCTGCAGGTCAGCAACGACTTCCCAGAGGAGGAGAGTTGGCAACAATAATTAATCTCAGAGTTGATTATGGACTATAAAATCAGGTTCATGTTCTTAACCATGGTAATATGGTGGTTATCAAGAGGTTAAGTACTCACACAGTTGTTCAAATTGCATTCAGAGGTTCAGATATTTGTGCAGTAGCATGAATTTTCTTTCATAATGCTTGTAATAATCCCCATCAACTGTCATATCTGTCAGATATATTTTAATGTTTTAAAGAGTTAAGGGCTACAGATACTCTATTGTAGTTTTAGATGTGAGTGGCATGCCATGGTGGAAAATGCTTCACTTGAAATTAAATAAAGAGGTTCTTGACAGTAATGTTGATGATAACATCATTAACCACCTTGTGTTACTGTGCAGGTCTTGGATTTTTTCTTACTGCCGGCAGAAACAACCGGATCAGAAACCGTGTCAGGACTGATGTCTTTGAGCATGAGAAAGTTCCATTAATGATTGCATCTTTTGATGAATCATGAATTCAAAACACATTCTGTGTAGGACTTTTGGAGGCAAAGAGAAGACAAGTATCGGGAACATTCATATTGGGCTGCACAACGTCTCATGCCATTTTTAACCACTTATGTATTGGGATAAACATAACCATTGCTCCCGACAGAGCAATGCATTGTGCACTCATCCAGTTGAGAACTATAAGAAATTCTAGGCTTATTATTTATTTAGTGTTGTTATTTTTCACAATATTTAATTTTCTTTTGGACAAAATTTATTATGGCCACCAAATCCTTTAAGTGAACCATGGGAAGAAAACTACTCAAAGGAAGAGGTTTTAAAGATTTAGTGATTCTAAACACATACCAGTTGAAAGGGACGAAGTAGTCTAGTTAGTTGCACTGTAGTTACAAGTTGCATGTGAAAGTGACATAATGAAATTAATGAAGCAATGGGAAGACTATAACTGTTCTTCTTCTGAAACGTTAAACTATTTTTTTATAAGCACACCGTAAGTTATTTATAAGCATGTGATAAGAGGGTGTGTTAATTCTTAATTTTATATGAATCAATTGACAATTTAATATGCCACATCACATTTGACGAATATGACATTCACTAAAACTCAATGAGACACATATACTGTTTTGCATATCAACTAACACTATCACACAGCAGTTTGAAATACATGTACGAGGACCATGGTTTTCCTCTCAATATTAATGTATTATTTTTTCTGGTACACTAGCTCCTTATTAAGATCAAGATCACTTTATTGGCCATATACAATTTCTTGTATTAGGAATTTGTCTTTTCACATACCCCAACGTGCTCTCCATGAGACACACAGACAAGGAGAGAAGCTTGGGGTCAGAGCAGAGGGGCAACCATTTATACGGCGCCCCTGGAGCAGCTGGGGTTAAGGGCCTTGCTCAAGGGTCCAACGGAGTAGGATTCCTCTGTCGGCAGTCGGATACAAACCTGTAGCCTTCCAGCCACAGGTGCAGATCCTTAGCCACAGAGCCACCACATTGACCCATTAAGAGGAGAAAGGGTCCCAATATCTCACCTCAATTGTCTTGGCCCAGAGAGGGGTGCTGGGAAAGTTGTGCCTATAAACCTCATTGGCTGTTGTACTGACATCCACCGCAGCTACTACTTCTGCAGGAACTGAGCTCTCTGTAAAAATAAGCAAGAACTGGTGAGACCTTATAGTCAAGCGTCCTTCAAAGCTTTACCTTCGCAGCTTTCCAATCCGGGCTTGTTACACTTATCATATAAATGTTGGCTAACAGCCCATGGGACAAGTTCCAAGGCAGTGGAGACAAGATGAAAAGTCTTGTCTATTGCTGTATTTGTTAGCCTTTTTTGTGCCATGGACCAGCTTTCTTAGGTTAAAAAGGTGACCACAAAAAGAACCCAATTCAACTGTTAATTAAGTGGGACATGTACAGTACATATACAGTATATTGCACATATCTAGCAATACAGTATTACTGCTTAACCACATTGTAGAAGGTATTAGAGTACTTGCTGTGATCTGTTTATTTAGCCTTTACCAAAAGCTGCAGTAACTAATTTCCTTCTACAAGGTGTTAAGAGTAGAATAAATCATATCTCAAAGGAAAGGAATAACACTTAAAATGGGAAATCAACTTCTGTCATGTACAGAAGGACAGGAGAGATGCTCACAAACATCATAAAACAGGACAAACATGTGAAACAAACTTCTTTCCGAGTCTGTGTACTTAATAAAAACTGAATGCGCAGAAGACTGTCTTTGCTCCTCTGATAAAGAATTTCCCACAACAGTACTCTTACGCGGACAGGTTAGTAGACCTAACCTCTAGCATTTTTAAAAACCTTCACTACTGTAGGGTTTGTGTGACTTTATGTAAATAGCTGTATTTATTGGTTGTTTTAATATTTTGTGAATAAAACATTAATATAAATATGTTCAGATTAAATGCAAGATATGATGTAGTCCAACCAGGTTAAATAAACAGTACTGTGTTCACTGGAATGGGGAGGGTCCGAGTCTACATGGAGATTTTATTCTTTATTGCCACACAACAATAGCTGGTAGAATTAGCTATCGGTACAGCAAGAACACAGATAAGACATACATACAATATATACAGTTCAAATTTAAATAGGACAGAAGACACACCAACATTGTCACATACATATGTAAACGACTTTCCATGGAGCAGCATACATTTAGAAGAATACATTAAATTATACAATGGATAAATTATAAAATTGAATTCAGATTTCAATGTGAATTCAGAGTTCGTATGGCAGTGGGAAAGAAGCTGAGGTTAAAGTGAGCAGACCTTGAGAGGAAGGATTTGAAATATATTCCAGAAGGGAGAAGCTTAAAAAGATTATGAACTGGCTGAGAGGGGTCTTAGATGACTTTCTTGGCCCGATTGGAGGTACGGCTTGAGTAGATAGAAGGGAGTTTACAGCCAACACTTTTTGCAGCTTCATGTCCTGATAGAAAAAATGGAGAACATCTTTCATGGCAACAGTGTGGGGGCACGTTTCTGAGGTCATGTGCAGCCCAGTAAGTCTCAAAAGACTCCAGCCAGCAAGTCCAGGGTACTGGAGGCTCGTGGGTGAAGCGAGGAAAGGGGGAGGCAGTGGGAATGAATGATCCCTCCTCATCGCTAATGTTACACCATGGAAAACCAGGGACTGAGGTGGACAGGTTTTGCAGAAGTCTGCTCTATCTTGGAATTGACAGTGAATGGCAGAGACCCGCTAAGGCAGTAACCCCAAAACATAAGGACAACAGTGTCGTTAACACAAACGGAAGCTGTGTTCGACATAAGACAATTGACTGAAGTGGGCCACAACATCAGCCATGTTAAGAACCGAGGTAATATTATATACTGCATAATTTAATGTTATACCTCTGGTTATGGTTACACTACAATATTATCAATATCTACAGTACTTTATACAGAGTACTGCACTTTCAGTATAACTTAACAACTTTGTCATACTCTAGCTCATTGAAATTATTTTGTAGAAGTCTATGGAGCTGGAGAAATATGTTTTGAAACAGCTAATTTACTAGAAATCGTAACTGTTACAGAGTGTTCGATAGACTTTGAACAGATATTGTCAAATATTGTTAAACTATGCTTACTTGAAAATGTTACAATCAATGAGTGAACAACATCGTAATTGGTCATTATCATGTCCCCATCATTAAAAATGACAGTTTGACTGCATCACAAACAATAACACAAACAAGATTCTGACTTGAGCAGTGACAGTCTCTGGTACATTGCAATTTGATTTTTGTGAACAAACATAGGAAGCCAATGATGGTTAAAGTATTAAAATGCCTGTTGAACTGGGATTTCTGATATTAGGGTCATTAAGTTCGTGGTCGATACAACAGTCATTGGCTTGATCACAGATGGTGAAGAGTCTGTGTACAGGGAGGAGGTTGAAACCCTGGCAGCATGGTGCCAGGAGAACAACCTCTCTCTGAACATCAGTAAGACTAAGGAGATGATTGTGGATTATAGGAAACACCAGGGAGGAGATCACACACCTATTTATATCAATGGGACTTCAGTGCAGAGGGTCAGCAGTTTTAAGTTCCTAGGAGTTAACATCTCAGAGGACTTAACCTGGACCCACCACAGCAACATCGTGGTCAAAACAGCACAGCAGCGCCTATTCTTTCTCCGTAGGCTAAAGAAGTTTGCATGCCATCCCATATCCCGGCCGGCTTCTACAGGTGCACTGTTGAGAGTATCCTGACTGGTTGCATCACTTCCTAGTATGGGAACTGCTCTGCCCAGGATTGCAAATTACTGCAGAGGGTGGTGAAGTCAGTGCAGCTCATTTCCGGCTGTGAGCTACCAAAAATCCAGGATATCTACTCAGCTAGATGTCTTAAGACGTCCAGGTCCATTCTCAAGGACCCCAGTCATCCCAGTCACAAACTGTTTTCTCTCCTACCGTCCGGTAAATGGTACCGAAGCATTCGGTCAAAGTCCAAAAGATTACGGAACAACTTCTACCTCCAGGCAATAAGACTGCTAAATAGCTGCAGGTTTTTCAGCAAATCACCGTAATGGCAACATGGACATACAGTTTCCATTGTATTCTGCATACTGCACTACTTAGACATAATGTATTGCATACACCCTGGACACACAGCAGCTTTATTTATATTGAGTTTTTTTCTGAGTTTATCTTAATCAATTTCTATTGCCCTATTATTTATTATTATGTAACCTTTATTTTGTAACTTTAATTTTGTGATTTTTATCCTCCCCGGTGAGCTCGCAGAAAAGACATTTCATTGCCAGCAACTACTGCTGCACGCTGTATTGTTGTGCATTTGATAAACTTTGATTGACTGGGGGTGTTTTTTTTGTTTTTGTTTGAAGAGTGTAGATTTAAAAAATAAAAAAGGATTCGATCTCATGTTAGCAACAGCTGCTGTGACCTACCGCAGTCTTACTTTTACATAATTATTTACATATTTCTACTAACTTGGGGAAGAAACTGTTTTGATACCACTATAATTGTCCATCAAAATGTTTGTTGTACTAATTCATCCTATGGTCCCTCTACCTTGTCTATAAGATGGAAACCACTTGTAGAGAAATTTTTCACATGCAATCAATCTCAACAAAAAGGTAATCTTTATATAAATTTCTTATATTACTGACAACTAATGCCCATAGGTTGGAGGGTTCTTTTTAAGGCAATTGGCTTTTTTGCAGCTACTAGTAGGATTTGTAGCAAGTAAGCCTGCTTTGTTGCATGAACCTCTGGTTTTACCCCTAGTTTTGCCATAATAGAGTCTTTTGGCAAATCTATGTCTACAATGCTATTTATAGCATGATAAACCAATTATCTAATTTAAGGCAATTCTAGAAGACATGCAAATATGTAACTATACATAACTATACTCTCCCCACATTCTCTCCAGCAATGGCTAGTGGCACTAGGATTAATTTGAGCCATAATGTTTGCAAAAGTTAATGCACAATTACGATTTTTTTGCTGATTTTAACATAATGAATAGTTAATCTGGGATTGCAAAAGTTTGGGCACCCTGTGAGTCAATACTTTGTAACACTTCTATTGGCAAGAATTCCAGACATTTATTGTAGTGAGCTAAAGGTCTTTCTATTCTTGCTTTTGGATTTTTTTACCCGCTCTTCTTTGCACAACTCTTCTAGCTCCGAAATTTTGTTTGGTGTTCTTGCATGCACTGCATATTTGAGATCTCCCCACAGATTTTCATTGACATTCGAGTCTAGGCACTGTGAAGACCATTTCAAAATCTGAAATATTTCATTCCTCTCACTACTACATGGCTTATTTTAAGGGTTTCTGATTGTTGTCTTGCTGAAGTATCCAACCTCTTTTCAGCTTCAGTTTCTTCATTGACTGTAGGATATTAGCTTTTAGGATTTGCTGATATTAGCTGTTTCATTCTTCCTTCCACCTGCACAATATTTCCTGTGCCACTGGCTTCCTCACAACCACAAAGCATAATAGATCCACCCCCATGCTTAACAGTCAGCAAGGTGTTCTTGTCTTAAAATGCTTCACCTGGCAAGCTCTGGAACTCTTTACCCAAGGATATTAGAGAGTCACCTTCTCTAAACTCCTTCAAATCCAGACTCAAAACTTTCTTCTTCAGTAAAGCCTTTACTTAACTGGTTCCATTCTTCACCCCTCTGCTCTTCTTAATACCATCTTCCACGGTCTCCTCTATTGTTATTGCTGTATTGTTGTAATTATAATTGTGTCCTGTCTTGTGAAATTTTCTATTTATTGTTGTAGTCTTCTTATTTATTGTTATTGTCATCCTGTAAAGCGCTTTGAGAAGCCACCTTTAAAGGCGCTATATAAAATAAAGTTTATTATTATTATTACCTGTTTGTATCTTGTAGCCACAGAACCACTGCTCTGCCCAAAAGACCTTTTATAGCCTTCTCCCGCTTTATGAGACTAAATTATCTTTATTTTCCTCAGACAGCTGCTTAGAGGAGTCCGTGGTTGTAGAAAGTAGGCAGAACAACTACAACCTCAGAGGTTAGAGGGTTTTTGTACATTGTCTTCACCCGAGTACATAAGTCCTAACAAGTCAATCAAGTTTTGAGACCCTTGAAAAACAAATTATAAAGGTAGTAATAAGTCAATAGAAAGGGTGTGCAAACTTTTCCACATGCCACATACACTTATTTTTTTAAAACCAGCAAATAAATAGTAATTTCGCATTAAACTTTGCAGAAACATTTCATATTTACGTCTGTACCACACAGAGGTTGCATCAGCTTCTTTTCAATTAGGTGTTCACTGAAACATACAATTTACCAGGGGTGCCTAATCTTTTGCATCTAACCGTAGAGGTGAAATGTCCATGTTGTTTTACATTTACATGGTCAGGACAGCGAAAACTGAAAATTAAAAAAAAAAAAGCAATGCTGAAGAATTAACCTCAAAGAGCCATTTTTCATTACCAAATTTATTTTTTCAGAAATGGAAAATAAGAGGCAACTTAGCTCTGAATGCCTGCTCATATCACAAGCCTGCTGCATTGTGACAAAGTTACGTTTTGTGATTCTACCTGCAGTGATTAAAATATACAACCCGTGCTTAAAAGATAAAATAGCAAATCAAATCACTTTAAAAAAAAGGATGATCAGCATTTTCAGTAACTTTCAGTTAAACAAAGTTAAAGGTCAACAGGTATTGTTAGTAGATATCAACTGATAATACAACAGACACACCCTTAGAGAACAGTCAGGTAGTGCACGTCAGTTAACACTGCCACCTGCTGAGGTTTTTATTATATACCCTACTGTACAATAGAGGAACATTCACAACAGAATTGGGATCTACCTGAAGAAGAATTTTAAACAATGTGGACATATATACAACAACATATACAATACATAATTAACATAGAAATAAATTCTATACATATATCCTATGACAGACCAAAAGGCCATGCAACAAGGGCCTAGCACAGCAGTTGACACAAGACCCATAGTTCTTCATTTAAATTTATGTAGATAATTGCTGAAGCAATCAAACTCTTTAGAGGAATTTCCAGGCTCTCTCAAGTTTAACCTCTTTCACCACTTGCCGGTGAACACTGACTCATTCGTGCAAAGAAATAAATGGCTGTGCTTATCTCAGATAAGTATTTTTTTCAATTAGGGAATCATCTTTGTAATAAAATGAATGTCTAGCATTGACTACTTCATACATATAGTTTAGTTTGATAACTTTAAATTACTAGTGGTAAAAAGCATCACTGCATGACAGTGAAGTTTAATTTAGTAAAAACAAGGAAACAGTAAAATGACTGAAAGCTTCAAACCAAACAGAAGTCATGTTTGATCTCATACATATTTACCCATTCCATATATCTGGCATATCTAGTCAAACAGACTTAGCTTTTGCAGACCCCACTTATGCGTTACATCGGTTTATCTGCATGATTTAAAAAATATTTTACTAAATAAAGGGGAATGCAATTTCCACTGTAAATGAGCATGTGTAATTTTTACACTGTCCTATCAAATAGCACCTATGATCCATGTATTATGAAAACTCTAGAAATACATATTCTTTTATATATAAAAATATAAAGAATATTCCGTCTTCCAGATGAGATGTTAAACCGAGGTCCTGACTCTCAGTTGTCATTAAAGATCCCCAGGAATTTCTCGATAAGAGTAGGGAGTTACCCCGGTGTCCGAGACACATTTTTCCCCTCGGCCTTTACTGTGGCCTCCAAGGTGTCCCTATGAATGATTGGATTGCACTTGCCCTGCCATGGACTGGCACCCCGTCCAGGGTGTAACCAAGAATAATTTCTGTTGAAGTTCTGCTCTTTCTAGGGCTGTAATATATTTTCTGTGGTATGGTGGCCACAACTGAATGCAGCATTCATAAGTCTTAGTAGTGCATTGTAGACCTTAAGCATAATTTCCTTTGATTTAAAATTCTAGATAAACCAACACCATTAAAAATTCAGAATAAAAAAGTAGACTGCTTTCTGAATGAAGTTTTTTAATAGTTATATCATAAAAAAAATCTTACAAGAACATAAGAAAATTTTATAAATGACAAGAAACCATTTGGCCCATCTATGTCACTAGTAGCTTACTGACGCAAAACCTCACCCAGCTGTTTTGTGAAAAAAGTCAGTATTTTTTTTTGTCTTATTTCACAGAACTTATGCCAATCAAACTAAGACTTAAAAAATAAATAACTCCAAATCACTTGAAAAAAATTTAGAAATTTACCAGCATCTTACCAATTTGCTTGCTAGTATTTCCAGCATCTGTACACCAATGCTGTCTGCAACAATCACAGATCACAAAATCAATCGTATCTTTTATATGGATGTTTTTGTCTAATGGTTACTAGTGACATCTATGTCACTAGTAGCTTACTGACGCAAAACCTCACCCAGCTGTTTTGTGAAAAAAGTCAGTATTTTTTTTGTCTTATTTCACAGAACTTATGCCAATCAAACTAAGACTTAAAAAATAAATAACTCCAAATCACTTGAAAAAAAATTAGAAATTTACCAGCATCTTACCAATTTGCTTGCTAGTATTTCCAGCATCTGTACACCAATGCTGTCTGCAACAATCACAGATCACAAAATCAATCGTATCTTTTATATGGATGTTTTTGTCTAATGGTTAATCTATTATTTTGCAAATAATAAACCAAGATATTGAAAATACTAAAAGAAAGATTTAAGTTAGCTCATAAGAAAAAAACAGTAACTCACAACAGGGTGTTGTTAATAATAATAAAGTAATAATGGTTTTAAAATTAACAAACACACCATAGCAAGTCTACAGTAGAAAGACTAACAATCCCTCAAGAACAAACAAATTAACAAACTTTTCAATTTTAAGGCCCTTAGCTGTACAGAAACACTGAATCGATGTAAGTCTACTTATTTTGCATGAATTCTACAAAGTATTAGTAGAGAAAGCTTTGAAAGCATAACTTCCAAACCCTCAAAGGTTTGTTGAAATGGGACGCCTGTCAAGCAAAGCAAGTTGTGGGTTCCAGGTACTAAGCAACACTTCACTCAGTGCCAGTAAGGATAAATGCCCATCTGTGTAGATTTAAATTCCGAGTAACATTGGGTAAAAACGTCAGATCAGTCTTTTAAGTAAAATGTAAAGTAACCCTAAACCCCCACTGAGTTGCCATTACTTTATATACGCCAAACAACTTTGAAATTAAGCCCTTTATTCCTTCAAACTGTCTACAGTCTCCTTTTAAACTCAGGTAGCATTTAGCAAGTTAAACACATCACAAATAAAAATGAGAATAAAACCAAATGTATAACGGCAGAAATTATGAGTGCCAACCAGGGAAAGATGGAAAACGCATCACCTTTCAGTGCATAGTGCATCCCTCCAATTCCGCTGTATAATTCCAGAACCTTTAGGTTTTCCATGTTGTCTCACCGGCGATGGACGTCACACAATGAGTCCGCAACAGTGACTTGTTCCTCAATCCTGCGAGCGCTGAAAAACGTTCCGACCTTGGTGGACTTTTAATTCCCCTCACTTAAGATCAGCTCTATTTTGTTGTCGCCTGTACCGATGATTGAGGATCTTTTCATTTACGATAAATATTTTATGTTTTTTCTTATATTGACGTCAATATAGCTGTTTCAATTAATATTAGCGAACAAGTTACTTCCACAGGAACAATTTTATTTTAAAAAATGTTGTGGCATCAGCCATATTGTGTTTTAAGTGTAGATGTTGCAAACTGCACTGAGAGCATTTAAGGTCACCATGCTGAGCGGCATATTGTAAGAAACATGATGTGTGCTAAATATATTAAGCTTCTCTCTCCCCGTCTGTGTGCTTGTGTGTCTCACGGGAGAGCAAGCTGGGGTATGCAAAAAGACAAATTCCTAATGCAAGAAATTGTATATATGGCAATAAAGTTATCTTATCTTATTTGACTGTTATCCATCCATTTTCTAACCGCCTCATCCAATTAAGGGTAGCGGGGGAGCCGGAGCCTGTTCCGGCTCAGAGGGATTCACCTAGGTGTGACGCCAGTCCATCGTCGGGCACACATAGACACAGACGTATAAATATATTCACACCAAGGACCAGTTTTCTCAGAAACCAAATAACCTGCCAGTGTGTTTTGAGACTGTGGGTGAAAACCACAGTACCCGGAAGAATCCCACACAAACATGCCGAGAACATACAAACTCCTCACAGATACCATCATAGCACCCCAGATCCAGAACTGAATCCAGGGCTCCGGTGCTTCGAGACAGCAATATTAACCACTGCGCTACCGTGCTGTTCTAATATTTCGTTTTTATTTTAGTTGGGCAACCTTATATCAGAATCCTGTATATAGGTTTATCGGGGGTAAAACACTGTCCTTTTTGTTAGTCTACGTCATGCTATATTATTATTAGTTTATATTACGTTATATGACGCCTTTATTAGCCATTTCTGGATTATAGGGCTAGTAGCAGTTTCTATCAGGTGTCTACTGATTTTCCATGTGTTTTAAACGCTTTAAAATTACACGGGAGTAGTATTCTACGTGAAGTATAAGAATTGATTATAAAATCCTTATTTAAAAATCTATACGTTTAATGTTTGGGCTGAAATGGAACATTTAGGGGCGAAATTAATTAGATCGAGCATTTGCCACAACAGGTTTTCGTAGCCTTTCTCATAAAATTAAATTCCCGTATTCACTCTTTGTTTTCCACGCATTTGAAAATCAGGTCATATATGAGTAAACTCGAATTCGAATTAAAAGCCAAGTGAAACGGTAACGTATTTTATTTATTAGCAACTTGTGCAACGGAAGAGCTGCTAAGAGACCCATTTGTTTTCCCCAGCAGCAAAACACATACATTTGAAACATCGCCACACCCTTTACAGGGCTCCGTTGAGTAAACCATGTTGGGCAGAAGTGAACTGTCCTGCTTTAACAGTTACTGTTAGGCGCATTTCCGTAGCAAAGTTTTAACCAGAAACTAAAGAACTTTATCATAAACTTTATGGTATTAATATTGTTCCCGTTAAGGATAATAATAATAAGCATTCCACGTTAAACTAGCTCTTACGAGCAATCACTAAAACAAGCGACACATCGTATATTTAATCTTTGTTAGATGACTATACTTGTAACATATACTTAACAATTTAAGTCGCCATACTATTCAATCATTGACCTGTGTGCGCTACTGTTTCGGTATACATCAGAAAAGTACCAAAACACAACTTCGTTTTGTCCTGTTACGAGCCCTTGAAAGGGAATGTAGTGTTGGTATCACCAGTTCTCGCCTTCAACCAGAAATGTTGGACCCAATTCTGCTCGTATAGCGGAGGATGAGTGTATAAGGAATTACGTAGTCTGTACTCTGTACATATTTACTGTATATCTATTTTAAGAATTAACATTTTTAACCGTTTTAACTTTTAATTATCTACTTGTAAATTATTACGGTTTTGTTTAAACATACCAGTCGGTGCTGTTTAAACAGAAATGAGAAACTTTCTTTAGCATATCAATTGATTAAAATCATAATGTGCGCTATGAATGTACAGTATCGGTATATGTTTGCCTTCTTAATATTCTAGCTACGTACGGTATAATCATCCCGAGGTTTTATGATGGTAGTTTGTATTATGGTGCTTTTATTACTTATGTTAATCATGTAGGTTATTCATAATTAATTAAATGTTTTCCTTCCAATCTTCATAAATCGTTTTGTGCAGTCAGTTTCTCAGTTCTGTTTCAGGAAAGAAGCCGATGTGCATACATCGCCTTGTAAAATACATCGCCCTAAAACTAAATCAAGCTGAAAATGGATTCAACAAATGTGACTTAGAAGGGAAAGGAAACCACTAATGCGTTTCGTTCTGCGACTAAAATTCATGACGTTATTTCTCGTTTTATGTGAGTGTTAAAAATGTAAGTCACCATAGACCTCAGTTTGGATAAAATAGTAAATAAGTAAAGTAAATAAGTAAAAAAAAAAGTAAATAACCCTTTTACACTATTCATTCTCCGTTTACTCAACTTCTTGTATTTTCCACCCAGAAAACTCCACGACATATTTCTGAAGTGGGTAAGTCTCTCAGAGCGAAGGGCAGTGTCCAAACCTCTCGTCTCCACTTTCAGCTCTGTAACTGGTTTCCCGGGGCGTCAATCAACTCCAGGTACCGTTATCCGATTTGCATAATAAACGGACTATAAAATCCGAAGGGCAGCTCCCACTAGATCTCGCTGGGGCTGATCTGCTGGAGTGTGGTGTGTTTGAACAGCTTGGTAAACTTACCGACGTCCCAAAATAGCACTAAACAACGAGGAGGATTACAAAATGTCCAGTGTAACTAAAAGGCAATCTTCTTCCTACAAAAGGATGTTTGGTGGAGAGAGACCTACCGTCTCTCGTACTTCTTACTCAAGCCGCCAATATTCCAGTCCGATTCGATCCAGGGTGTCCTACAGCGTGTCTTCTGCCCCGGCCATCTATGCGACCAAAACCACTAGGCTCCGGAGCAGCGCTCCGATGCCCAGGCTGTCGACGGACGCTTTAGACTTCGCCTTGTCCGATGCCATTAATACTGAATTTAAAGCCAACAGAACCAACGAAAAGGCGGAGATGCAGCACCTTAACGACAGGTTCGCCAGTTATATCGAAAAGGTGCGCTTTCTGGAGCAGCAAAACAAGATCCTGCTAGCAGAGCTGGAGCAGTTGAAAGGCAAGGGGACCTCGCGCATTGGAGACCTCTATGAAGATGAGATGAGAGAGCTTCGTAGACAAGTGGACCAGCTTACCAACGAGAAAGCCAGGGTGGAGGTCGACCGGGATAACCTAGCTGATGATATCCAGAGGCTAAGGGAGAAGTAAGTAACCAGATTTGACGCCACAATGAGGGTTGAAATGATCCAATACGTCAAACTGTTTTAAAACTAGTAATAAGACCGCAGTATACGATATTTGGCGATATCTCTACATTATGTCTCACAATTCCATCCATTTTTATTACGAAGATAACCAAGTTATTGGATATATAATTTTAACTTTAGGCGGTTGTCATTATTTCCGAAATGGTAAGATTCGTTCATTGCAGTAAAGTGCATACTAAATCAACACTGAATCCTGGAACTTTAAAATGGCAGGGTTCAAAGCAGAGCAGCTCATAGTCGCTCATTTCTGTTTTTTTGCAGCGCAGGATGCGTAAACCGGGAGGCAAGTACTGTATTAACTTTCACTGCAGTTCACTCCAGATGATTCAAATGTCCATAAAAGATGCAGGAGTTAAAAAAAATCTAGGGTTTTATAGTTGCATCCATTTCGCCGAAAGTAAGCGACTCAAACTCCAGAGTAACCCAGGTTGCTATTTGCTCGTGGGTTCTTCCGATATTTCTGTTTCAAATGAATGAGCCAGCGAGTTTTAAAAATGCTCCTAACTTAAGAGCATTCCCTGACGTAAGTGTTTTCCCATTATTTCAGAATCCAGGATGAAATGCTTCAGCGAGAGGAAGCAGAGAACAACCTGCAGAGTTTCAGACAGGTATGCGATCTTTGCCAGCAGTAGTGAAGTTTGGTTCAATAACTTACTGCGTGTCTTGTAACCCAAACGAGCTTTCTATGTGCGATCCACCGGTGTTGTATCGCCTCCGCCACAGCTCTAGTTTGTCGTGTCCGTGAATGCAACGTGAATCCATCTTTGAAAACGGAACTTTCTCATCTTTTGAAAACAGTGACCCTTTAATCTAAAACTGTAGCTTCCTGTTTCTTCTAGTTGCATTTTGAAATGGTTGCTGGATGCCTTATTTCTAAACGTCTTTTTTTTAATGGGCACTTTAAATATCAAATGCTTCAGCAGTACATCGTTCTTCAAACGTGGACTTGTAAAACTGATTTTGTAGTCTGCATGGGAACTGTACTGTCGCATCAGTATATTCCGGCTTCTAGGGCTATTTGATCAACTCGCCAGTTTCGGTTTAGCGGTTACTTGTAAGTGCAGATCTAGTCATTAACTCCTGAAAATCTAAACTGGCAGGTAAAAGGCACATTTTGGACAACTGCAGTTGTCCTGTGTGGAATTTAGCCCTATAGTATAAAGTCAGACAAATTGTCTCTGGTATTAATACTTTTTCATAAAAATCCCTGTTAATGTCTGTTAAAATTTATGTATTGGGATTTGCTGAGTGTCTTAAAGTCCCTTGGCATTGTGGCTGCATTTCTACAGGTTAAATGTTATCTAGTGCGTGGCGTCTTATTCACATTATGGCATTGTGCCAGGGAGAAGGTTAACTGGTAACTTCAAGTTTGAATCCTCTCACGATTAGAGTTGAAACAAAACTAGTCATTAGGGGCTGCAACTCAAGATGGGCAAGTTCCCAGTTTCATGCTGGTGTCCAGTGCTTCTGTTTGTAGTAAAGCAAGTTCCTCTAGATCACTCAACTGGAATCGTTAAACGGATCTGTGTAACAAGTCATGGATGTTAAGGGACTTTGAAAATGGCTTGGAACCAAGTTCTTCTGTGAAAAGCATGTCAGGGAGCCATGTGTTGTGCACGTTCAGATAGCAAAATGGTTAAATCCTATAAATGAGAAACCCACTAGGTACATTAACTACAACACACATGCTATGCAAATAAACATACTCTTAAATACAACTTCAATATTAATGTAATGTGGCATTAGCCATCTTAAATTTGAGGTCATTATAGTGATGAACACTACAGGGCAGTATACTACTATAGCAGTTTAGACTGCTTTAAGATTTAAAAAATGGCATGACTCCTATTTGGTAGTAATGTTTTGTGAAGAAATGTAAATACTGATGGTATGTGCTTGTACGGCTGAATGCTCATCGTTGGATTGACAGACATCTGAGGTTTTTAGTGCAGTTGTGCCACATTTTAGGTACAAGACTTTCAATATTGGCAAGTAAATCCTTATGAAATCTAATTTAATTAGGATGTTGACAATGCATCTCTGGCCCGTCTGGATCTGGAACGTAAAGTGGAGTCCCTGCAGGAAGAAATCGCCTTTTTGAAGAAACTCCATGATGAAGTGAGTTCCTATTAACTTTTGATTTAAGGGGTTGAAAAACAATAGTTTGATCCAGTTATGTATTGATGATGTTGCAAAGAACTGTTTAAGTTGATAAAGCCAAATTAAAGTAATGGACCCCCCACTATTTGGGGGCAGGGGGAAGCTACAATTTATTAACTGCTTTAATAAGCACTATGGCTACTCTTGCATTATTCCCAGTAAACTCAAAGCTAGTCTTTACCCTCCTCCTAATGACTTGAACTGTGCATTGACAGTGACTGATACTTGGGTATGGAAATGATCTGAATCTTGCATACAGAGTAGCCTTCTGGTGAGTGTAGCTGAATATCGGCTGAAGTATAATGCTTTTCACAGGAAATAGCTGAGCTGCAAGCCCAGATTCAAAATCAGCACGTCCAGATTGACATGGATGTGGCCAAACCAGACCTCACTGCGGCTCTCCGTGATGTACGCACACAGTATGAAACTCTGGCATCGAAGAACATTTCTGAAGCTGAAGATTGGTACAAGTCCAAGGTTAGTCTCCCTTCCCTGCACATGAGGATTCTGATGAGACTGTAGCCAGCTAGCTACCCTGTGGCTTAAAGCTGAGAAGTGAGCTTATCCCGGGACTTGGGAGTTCAACTATATCACGGTCATCTATAGTACACTTCTTATGTTGCAAAGGAACAAGTAATAGGAACAAGTAATAGGTTTATTCCATGCTGAAAAGTTCCAAAAGCATGCACAACGTTTCGGCCGTGGAGCCTTCTTCAGGTACGACACACCTGAAGAAGGCTCCACAGTCGAAACATTGTGTTTTCTTTCTTCTCTTTTCAGCATGGAATAAACCTATTGTTCCTTTGCAGCCTACGCATGCTGACTCAGCTACCCACCTGAACCACTTCTTATGTTTACCTATGTGGATTAACTTGTTTTCTATTGCTTAATGTTATGGGGCACCTTTTCAATTCTACATAATCTACTTGTACCACTTCTTAATTCCTCATTTTTAGCATGGTTACCCCCCTCCTTACAAGTGTGTGACTTTAGGTAACTCTTAGATTGCCAAATGCTCTTTTGGGTCTTGGCCCATGATCTAATACCACATTGTTCATCATGAATTTCTTGCAGTTTGTGGACCTTACGGATGCTGCTGCCCGTAATAATGAAGCCCTTCGCCAGGCCAAACAGGAGTCCACTGAGTATCGCCGGCAGGTGCAAGCTCTCACCTGTGAAGTGGATGCACTCAAGGGAACCGTAAGCAACTTCCATGGCTCCAGTACTAGTGAAATGCTTGCAAAAGATGTTGCCTTAAAAGACCTTATTTACAAGGGCCTCTGAATCTACCCTTTGGTGTAATTATTTTTTCTAGAAATGTTTTCAAACCCTTTCACCCATTGTCATTTTACATTTAGCGACCATACTATTGCTCCAGTACTCTGAATATTTTCAAGATATATTCAGTATTTAAATTTACCTAGTATAGGTCCCAATTCATGTAAATCTTTTCATTTGTTCTTTACTAAAGTACCTGCAGTGTCCGCTTGTAGGCCAAACAAAGGGATTAAGATCTTGTACACATTCCTTCATTTTTCGGTGTGGGAAATATCTTTAATCTTAAGCAGTTTACCCTGATGTTTGGTAATGGATTATATAAATGCTGCAAGCTTTCTGGCATATAGCAAAACTTATATGAAATTGTTTTCCAGAATGAGTCTCTGGAACGGCAGATGCGTGAGATGGAGGAAAACTTTGCCCTGGAATCCTCCAACTACCAGGACACCATTGCCCGCTTGGAGGATGACATCCATAACATGAAAGATGAGATGTCGCGTCACCTGCGCGAGTACCAGGACCTGCTTAATGTAAAGATGGCTCTGGACATAGAGATAGCTACCTACAGAAAGCTTCTGGAGGGAGAGGAGAGCCGGTGAGCACACTCTACTCCCTTTTTGGTCCTTTTCATAGGGTCTTGTGGGATGCTTTTTGTACAAATCCATTTTTGTTATTCGTCACTGTTCAAACTGAATGTTAATATACCAGAAACTAGTGCTGAGTATGGTAAAGCAAAACTACAATTTGTTCAAATCCTGTAAAATTTCACAAAGGCACCAACAGTTATTGGCTGGTGGCCAACACTTGAGTTTTTAGGATTTTTGGACAAAATGGGGGACTGTACAGCAGTTGTATAGTCCAGGATGCTGCTCTGGTAGTTTGACCTTAAATGAGGCGCTAAAAGGGAAATTTACTATGATCTAATACCTCTCAACATGCTAAATTTAGTTAAATCTCTTAATTAGCAATGCAATGGCCTGACATCCCATCTAGGATGTACTGTGGTTCAGCCTTAGTCCCTGTGATTCACTAGAAATAATCCATTGTTTGAGGGGCTTGATAAGCAGCTTGAACAGATCAAGCTGTTCACAGTTCACATCTGGAATAATAAGGAAAGATTTTAGCCCCTTTGAAGGATTTTTACCTGGTTTATGTCCTGGAACCAAGGCCTAGATTTCTGGGAAGAAAATTGGTAAAATGTTTTTTTTTTCTTTAGTTGTTAATCCCTGTCACTGGAATGGGTAACTGGCATGTGTGACTATGCCAAGCCCATCAAATAAAAACCCAACCTTCATTTCATATCATCATGTAACCTTTCTTTTTCTCCTCCTTGTAGAATCACCACCCCACTTCCTACCTTTGCCTCACTAAATCTAAGAGGTAAGCATTTGTTTGTAATGAAAATGTTGGGGCCCATATTCAAAGATGTGGGGGGAAAATGAGTTCATGGTTATGTCCAAAGTGACTTGGATATGTCCCATTTTATAGCACTTGAACCACAGTGTATTGCACTAAATTAAGAGGTGCTTTCCTCATGGGTGCAACAATAGTTCTCCAAGTGGGGAATGCACTATTTCCATGAGTATGAAAGTGACCAAAAAGTTCCATTATGCTCCACAATTATGGCGACTATCACACCTGTTTTACAATGTGCCGATTAAGGTTAAAGAACTTTGATCTCTTTATCATGGGAATAAAATAATAAATTCAGTGTTTTTACTTGCAAACAAACCTTTATTTCCTTCCTCACTGTCATTCTGCTGCTTGAGGTGAACTGAAGCAGATCTGAATTGTAAGAAACCCACACTGGAAGAGGAGGCAAAACAGGACAGCTGTTTTAAGTATGTCAATAGAGAGGGTGCTGTAGCAGGCTAGGGAATTGGGGAAACTGCAATGAGAGTGGACACAAATCACGGTCCAAAGTCTGTGATGAGAAATGACTGAGGGTCAAGCTGGGAAGATGGAAGCCAAGGTCCAAGCAGAGCGGTGGTAGTTGAGCTTGGTGGCATTCCTGACATTGCAGAGAACAAGATGAACATGGGGAATTGCAAGATTGCGGGGTTCCATGCAACACTAAGAGAAAACTTGATCACAAACTTTGTACAAGAGCCTTGAGCATGCATTAAGTCTAAAATGCCTGATGCAGGCACGGATGTAAAAAGCTGGACGATGATGCCAGTTTCCTGTCAGCTAGTTTCCATGGTAACCAGCATGGAGTGATGGGTGAGTGCAGGGTAAGGTTGGCTGCCATGGCAAATATTAGTTTGCTCTGCAGAATCGGGCTCTCTCCCCCTGGAGTCTTCCACTCAGCCTGGAAAGTGCCTGCAAAGGAGCAAGCAGAGGTTAAAGCCACACCAAACAGTGTCAAGAATCACTTGAAGCCACAAGTGGAATGGACCAAGCAGACTTTTATATTATAGCCAACAGAAGTCAAGGATAAGTGTTAACTATTACCTCTCTAATTTCTTTCCTAGAAACCAGCCTTGAATCCAGGCCCATGATTGATTCCTTTTCCAAGAAGGTTGTGATAAAGACCATTGAAACCAAAGACGGCCATGTATGTATACGTGATTAAATGAGCAACTTGTTTAAGAATCCAAAACTAAAATTCCCTAATGTGTAATGGGAGGTGGTCCAGGCTCCTGCTTAGCGTAGTTCAGGACCCTATGCAGACGGTATAATCCGGAAGTAAGTGGAATAGGACATCAGAGGAAAGTACAGCAGGACAGGACGGGTTGACAGATAGGGGGGCATGACATCGGTGATCTGGTTCTCGGGGGGCGTGATTCTGGCAAAAAAGTTCAGGCAGTCCAAGGGAAAAATCCGGGGCACAGTCCAAAGTCCAAAACCGGATCATCTATCCAAGGCAAGACAAACACGGTTAAAATCCGGAACAGGGACACCAGACTCTTCGAGCGCCGGACTCTGATGGTCAGGACGCTGTGATGAGGCCTCTGCCGTCAGGTCCCGCTGGTACATGGGCTTCCAGGTGTCCATCTCCCAGTGCTGAGCCAGGAATAGCGAGAGTGCCAGGTTTAAATAGTGGGGCAAAACAAAAGGCAGGTGCCCATAATCAACTAAAATGCGAAAGGGTCGGAGTGCACTTTAAGAGGAGGGATGCCAATCATGACATAATGTGGAGTCTCTCAAGTGTATAAAAGTCCACAACTTGCAAAGGCATCATATAATTTCCTGGCTGGACAATTCCAACCTTGCTTTCCAAGTCTTGCCAAGCCTAACTTTTAGTGGTTTTTAAGAACTTCAATTTTACTTAGCTTCCTTCTTTATAATGTTATAGTCAAATATGAAAGTATGTAGATGACTGCTGTTGTATCCTTAATCTCTGGTCAACACTCTAGTTTGGGTCAGAAGTGACCAAACCTGGCTAAGAGATTAATAAACATGTCCTAGACTGTGTTTTTCCTCCACAGGCATTAGTAATTGGCGGAAGCAGCAGTGTCCCTTCCTTAGAATCACTTTGGTTATATGTAAATTGAGGACCATTACAGCTCAACCTATATCTTGTGTGCCAGCTCCTCTACCTTTATTTCTGCTACTTGGTTCTTGCTGTACCTTCTCAAATGAGTTTTCTTTTTGGCAGGTGATTAATGAATCTACCCAACACCAAGATGACCTGGAGTGAATTGACATGTCCCTACAAAAAAAAAGCTACAATGGAAAAGTTTTGCAAGGATAAATTGAATTACCGAAGCTTTTTTTGAAATGGGGAAAACTGCTTTAAAGTGCCTTTTTTGCAATAATCTGGAGTGCTGGTTAGTAATCGGAGCAGGTGTTAGATTTCATACCATTCACTGACTAGTTTACATTCAGTCAAGTGCCTTTTCCATTCAGATTAAACAATGCAGAAAGATATTGCTTCTGTATGTCAATAAACTTCGTGGGCAAAGTCATTGTCTCTTGTGTTAATTTGAACGCATGGCACCCAAAAGCCATTTGGAAGAAATGTTAAATGTTGCACAATTTTTACATTCCTGTAACACTAAATGTTAATCTGTAACTTTGAGAAGTCAAATCTACATAGAAAGGTGCAATCTCAAACTCTTCCAAATCTAATTTCACTTTAGGGTACAGTTACCTTAAGGAGAAATCTACAGTATTAAATTTAATGACTTAATTAACCTGTGTGTCAAAAAAGTGACTTGCAAGGATTCTGCAACTGTTTGTAAGGGTAAATGTTTCAAGCTGTAGAGTGTTCTGTAGATATCTCTACAGAAGCAAACCTGCATTTTAAAGACCTTCAACTTCAACCACTAATAGGTTGAAAGCACTCTATCACAACTTAGGTCTTGCTGTTGAAAATGGTTGTTAAAGTGGCTAAGATAAGGATATCCAAATGCTGTTGTAGATGTGGGAAAAGGTGGTGTGATCAAAGGACCAAACTTAAACCTTTAAAGACAGGATTATAAATCCCATATTAACACTATTCCTGCAGTCATGCAGGTTAGTGGCAGCTTTGTGTTTATAGTTCAGCTTTTCAGCAGGGACTGGGAAGCTTCTCAAGAATGAAAGGGTTGTATCAAAGTAATCTCAAATGGGAGAGGGAATCTGCTTCTGATTTAAATCAACGACAAACATTTTGGCATCAAAACAATCCAAAGCACAAGGCCAAAGCTGCCCTGGGGTGATAAAGTGAAACCGCTAGACTGGTTAATTTAAAGTCCTGCCATGAATCCTGTTTAGAATCTGTGGAATGATAACTTGATGACTACTCTCCATAAGTAATCTCCAGGCACTTTATTTCCTTATAGAAATGCATTAAGGAAAAACAGGAACAATGTGTGCAGTTAATTTATAAAGTTAATCTATTCAAATACTCCCAGCAAATGTTGATTGATTTTTTGGGTCTGAATACTTACACAATCAGCATTATTTCAGTTTTTTTTCTCTTCTGTTTTTGCATGGATTTTCTGTGATTTACCCTACAAAATCTTCATTCTGAGCATTCAGGTTTTGAACATATTAAGATTTTAAAAATGTGGTCATCCTTTTACACTTTCACAAACTGGGACACCACAAAAAAGGTCTGAATACTTTTGCAAGTATGCACTTTTGCAAGTAAGCGTGATCTCAAATGGCCTCCTCAGTTTTCCCAAGTTTATTGTTTCTATACTAAATTTTCAGTAGTTTGTACATCATAGAAGCCAAATGCTCACCCTTTTACAGTGCTCTGTCTTGGTAAAACCTTGCTAAGGAAGAGAAAATGTGTGTCTCACTATCACCAGATAGACTCATAAATATACAGAACAAAGCTAACCTGCCAAGATTGGTTATCACATGTTAAAATCCTTATGTATTTCCTCTCCAGTCCTTTATAAACCTTCCCTTTATAAAGAAACCCTGTGTATGCAACTGAGACATCTTTTTAACTCCAATATTTTCTGTTAATGTGACAAATTTTAAACCCAGATACCGCTTTGTGTATCCCACTAATGTGGTTAAAACTAAAAATTAATTTACTGAATTGAAAACTGAAGTTTTTCCTGACTGATGCCCCTGAGATCCGGTTCCAGTAAATAATTTGTAATTAGCTGAAGGTGGGAGAGATCTAAGGCAGCCTTTCCTGCCAATAGATCTGCAAACTACATACAGCTTTACCTACCTTCGTCTTCCACAGATTACCATCTTGAATTACTCTAATCTACGTATCTGTTAAGAGAAGGTGGTAACAGGACCCTATGCAGGTTAGAGGTCGAGGTGTCTAATGAGGCAAACAGGAACCGAAGGACTAGAGACAAAAAGTATGGTCAGATAGGAGCAGATCGAGGTTAAAAACTCGGAAAGTCTTGAACAGATTAAACAATTTTAAAGTGGGGACTGCTGAGGGGGCAGTCAGATCGAGGTTGGAGATTCTCCTAATACCGAGCACCAGTGCAATGTGGGTGAAGGTTTAAATAATGGAGCATGATGACATAATGAGCATCAATTGGTGAGTTGTTACAACGATGAGGATCAATTAGTAAGTTGTTACAGTACAGTATACAGTAAGAGTATATTATGTACTCTTCCATTATGTACTCTTCAAGGATATACTGTATTGCAGTGATTTTTAGTAGACCTGGCCATAAGAAAAAATAAATACCTGCTGAAGACCTTAAAAATGTATTAGTTACAGATCTGAACAGTTCTTGCACATTTTGTAACTGACATATTAATTAACAGTAAGTGTAGACTATCATGTTATTTTTGGTACCACCAACTTTAAAGCAGTGAGTTAGTGGCTTTGCTATTAGTGGCATTGCTGAGAAAAAAAAACAATGGATTAGCCCTAATCCTAGACAGCATGCTGACCAATCTCATTAAGGCTGTGTCAAAAACTGCTAAGAGTATTAAAAGTGAGGGGATTTAAGATGAAGGTATAGAACCTTCTATAAATTGATTCATCTTATACAACCCTGAAAAGTACTTTGACAGTTGAACAAATTCAACTACATGGAGGATGGAAAAACAACATATAGGAACACTCTTTCAAACTATATTGTGGAAAATGATCTCTTGGGAACTTTAAATTGATGAAGATGATATTTCATAATCACATGTAGATACTTAAGAATTTAGGTTATCTTTCTCTTATTCTTTTTTCTTAAATACCACACAGTCAGAATACCACACTTATAATGGATCAGGAAAGAGTTTTCATGGTAATCACAGTATATTTTTTTAATCAGAATATATGAAAGAGCATAAATCTTTTAATTGTCCTTCATAGCTAAGACTCCTACAATGCAAGGTTAGAAATAAATATTCAGGACAGGGTTAGTGAAATAAGGCCCATTTCAATATATTCCAGTTGCAGTATTTTAGGACAACTTTTAATTGGCTAATTCATGAATAAAATTTTAAAAACAAAGATTTATTTAACTGTGTAATAAGGTTAGTATAGGAGATATGGAAGCCATTGCCCAAGCTTCCTCTAAGTCATACTATTTGATGTTAGAGTGTGTTTGTACTCAGTTCTTGCATGCCTGCATCTCTGAATAGTGGGGGATTTGTTATTCCTTTTGTATCCACAGAAGTTACAAGAACTTAGCAAGGAATGCAAGAAAGGACTTTTGTAAGCCGCATGTCACGGATGTCGGAAGGGACGAACCATGGAATGGCAGGAGAGTGAAAAAAGACCCTATGCTTAGCAGCGGGACGGGGTTTAGCCTGGGCTCAGCTGTTAAGAAAATGCCGTATAGAAACTTATGCCTTCAGGCCACGGACGTGGGGCAACCTGGTGCTAGGCGGGTCTCGGGACATCCAAACTTCAATGCTGAGTTAGGAAGAAAATGTGACCCGGAAATATATAGCTCCAGACAGAGACACACGGACAAGCAAAGCACAGGAAACTAGGGACAGGACAGATTGCCGTATTACCCTGCAATTCCCAACTGCCAACCCACTGAAGCTAAAGAGGTGAGAGCCTGGTCAGTACCTGAATGGGAGACCCCCTGGAATAACTAAGGTTGCTGCTGGAAGACGTGTTATAATGGGGCCACTAGGGGGTGTTCACCCATTAACTGTGTGGGTCTGTGTGGGTTCTAATGCCCCCGTATAGTGACGGGACAAATATACTGTAAAAAAGACGCTGTCCTTCAGATGAGACGTAAAACCCAGGCCTTGTCTGTTGTCAAAAAATCCCATGGTGTTTCTCGAAAAGAGTAGGGACGTAACCCCGGCATTCTGGCCAAACAACCTGTTGGCCTTTACCAATCGTGAGTTCCTAATAATCGCAATCTCTGAATTGGTTTCATCTCTTTGTTCTCCTCCCCACTGATAGCAAGTGTGTGGTGAACGTTCTGCTGCACTATGGCTGCCATTGCATCATCCAGGTGGATGCTGCACATTGGTGGTGGTGGAGGGGAGACCCCATTACCTGTAAAGCACTTTGAGAGTGGAATGTCCAGAAAAGCGCTATATAAGTGTAAGCAATTATTATTATTTTTATTATTATTATTATTCTGATCCATCCATTTAGATTGAAGTTAGGTCACAGGTCACAGTTAGGAAAATCGAGTCTCCCCTCTAGTGGCGAAATGGGATATACTGTAACCCCCTCCCATTGCTTGTATAGAATTTGATCCAAGGCCTTCATTCTTTAATGATAAAAGACTGTATGAAGTACTGGCTGTATTGCCACATTACATACTTCATTCCCTTATTAATGTGTAAACCCAAAATATTAAATGAAAATACAATATAAGGCATCATTATTATTACAGGGAGTCGTGGGCTATGCTTGTATCTAAAGAATGGGCAAAACATGAGTAGTCCAGAATTCTAACTGTCAATCTTGTATGTATTACTCGGAAGAAGTTATGCATTTTTCCAAATACTGCACATGTTATCCTGTCTCTCCTGATAGAAGCAATAATAATTCCTGAAAGAAAGATATCCAAAGCACAGATTTGAATTGGCCAACCAGAACCCTGGCAGACAAGATATTGATATTGATATTGTCCGAGGCTAATAAATAGGGCAAAGCAAGAAATAATTTGAGTTTATTAACACTTAGCTGTTTTATTTTTGAGCAACTTGCATTTTTCTAATTCTTTATTGTCATCCATTTCCTCATCTCTTTCCATAATCCTTTGTTTGTATTAATGTTATTTCTAATAAACTCACCTGTTTTAATAAACTAAAGCAGTCCTGATTCGAGTTTATGCAGATCATCCTCACTGCTATCTTGAATTAGGGTTGTTAAGTATTGTGTTAATTATCGCATTAATCTAGGTATGTTTTCAGAGGACATGGTCATATAAAGGTTGGTGTGGTGATTATCAGTAGACCTGTTTTATACCTGCTCTTGGTGTTTCAGTAATCAAGAACATAAGGTTTCGGTCTTGTGGTCGAAAGTGCTTGCAACAGAGTCTAAGGTAAAATCACATGTGGTATTCTCCCAGAATGTACATGATGGACTGGAGGTCAACTAATTCTTTGTACAATAATTCAAGTAGCTTCTGTGATTTAAGTATTTTTAGGTAAAAGATAATATATTTCGATTGTATCTTCTTCTGCTCTCCTGCTGTTGAATAATATTTGTCTCAAATGGTGTTTTTTTCATTTAAATACATTGATTTTAAAAGAGAGATCAGGAATAATTATTATATCTGTTTTCAACTGCATTCATTCCCTTTTTTGTGCGAATATACTGTAGGATGCAATCTACTTTATAACAAAAGTTAAAAGGTATATTATCCAATTTCTGCTTTCTTGTCAAAACTGCAGGTGACAAAAAGCTAGTGTATATTTTGGTTGTCCCCTAGTGGTAAAACAAACCTATTGGCTTTTATTTCTGCCTGCTTCACTATATGTGTTAGTTAGGAAGCCTCTAAACTGCAGACATTCATATGCAACAGAAACATGGCAACTGGCAGGTGATTAACCCCAGCAGAGTAAATACTTTCAAGGAAAGTCTCAAAGTACAGTAATTCAAACTAGCTTGTCTAGGAATGTTTGAATTGTATTTCATTTTTAGACTAAAATATAGGGTAACAATATGGGAATAACATCTAATGATGCTCCTGCCAATAATTAAGAGTTATGGTAAATGGTATTTACATTCTCTAGAAATTATATTTAATTATAAATAGAATTCAACATCAGTATGAAGTGTAGTATTTCTAACTGTTCATGTTAATTGAACACTTCATTGGTAAATAATTGTAACCAGTTATGGAGCTGTTATCACTTCAATTAATCCATAAACAAAAATTCCTGACAAGAGTCACAGCAGGCACAGATAAGCATATAGACACATATGCCAAAATAAGTTTTTTTCTTTTTGAGTAATGGGAGGAAGCAGGAGTACCCAGAGATACTGTAATTCACACAGATACATGGAAAATGCGAACTCCACACAGAAGATGCCAAAATCAATCCCAGGAGCTGTGTTGAGAGATAAATACATTACCACCCAGCAATTACTTCAATAAAATAATGACTGAGGAAAACATCTTAATGGGGATCTTAATGGCCTCCTAATAATCCCCATCTATGAATTGGCTTCATTACTCTGCTCTCCTCCCCACTGATATCTGATGTGTGGTGAGCGTTCTGGCCCACTATGGCTGCCGTCGCATCATCCAGGTGGATGCTGCACATTGGTGGTGGTGGAGGGGAGTCCCCATTACCAGTAAAGCGCTTTGAGTGGAGTGTCCAGAAAAGCTCTATATAAGCAATTATTATTATTATTATTATTATTATTATTATTATTATCTTAAAGTGCAGCCTTGATTAGCATCAGGTGTGGTAGCTGTGCATTCCCAACCGGCGCAGAGTGGGGAGTGCAGTGAGAGGTGTGCTACACTGTCACATACCCTCCCCCTCAGCTTAGAGGGGATCCCCTAAGCGTCCAATTGGTGTTGTCAGGAGAGGGCATCTGTGTTTCGGTGGGCAATCCCCGCTCCGTGGTTTTTACCACGAAATTATACGGCTGCAGGGCAAGGAACCACCTGGTCACCCGGTCATTTTTCTCCTTATTATCAAAGCACTTCATGATATCAGGAGTTAGTACCACTGGGCGGTAGTCATTAAGGCATTTTACTTTTACGGTGGTCACTGTGGAATGATGCTGGTTGTCTTGAAACAGGTGGGGACTACAGCTTGGGCCAGGGACATGTTGAAAATGTCTGTGAATACACCTTCCAGATTATTGGTGCAGGCTCTGAGGATGCTACTGGGTGGTCAGGTCCTGCAGCCTTGCGTATGTTCACTTTTAGCTAAGATCTCCTCACCTCAACTGCGCACAGCACACCTCTACCTGCCAGGAAGCCAATGAAGAGAGCTTAGTATGGGGGTTGTATGGTTGTACTTTCTGCTAGTAGTAAAAATTCTAGCTGCTGCTTTCTGAATTCGCTGTAAGGGGTTGAAAGAGTGGTGGGTGCTCCCTGATAGTAGGGCATTGCAGTAGTCTAACCTGCTGTATACAAGAGCATGTATTAATTTCTCTGTGTCTTGAGTGGAGAGAAACTGCCTTAGTTTTGCAATATTTCTTAACTGTAGGAAGCATGTTTTAGATACTGTTTTAACATGAGAGTTAAATGAGAGCCTTGTGTCTAATATGAGCCTTGTGTCTAATATGACACATAGGTTACGTGCTGAGTCTTTGAGGCAAATTTTTAAATCCTCTGAGTTAAGTGTTGAAGTTATAGTAGTCCTATCAGTATTGTTGCCTCCAAACAACAGAACCTCATATAAAACAGTTTTATCATAGTTGAGTGACAAAAAGTTTTCACACATCCAAGTCTTTACTTCATTAATGCAATTAACTAAAGTGATAATAGAAGAGTTGTCGTTTGGTGTAAACAAAATGTATATTTGAGTGTCATCAGCATATGAATGAAAGTTAATATTATGTTTTTGTATTATCCTACCTAGCGGCAGCATGTAGAGAGAGAACAATATTGGTCCCAGCACTGATCCCTGTGGTACCCCAAATTGAACTGGTGACATTGATGATGCAGTACAATTATTAGATATTTAAACATAATGAAAACGATTACTTAAATATGAAGTAAATATGAATCACTTAAGCACGGTTCCAAATAAGCCAACCTCAAACTCAAGCCTGTGTAACAAAACAGAGTTGTCAACCGTGTCAAAGGCAGCACTAAGATCTAGAAGCACAAGCACTGTTGCATTCCCCGTGTCAGTGGCTAACAGAATATAATTTACAACTCTTGTTAATGCAGTTTCAGTGTTGTGGTCTGGGCGGAAACCAGACTGAAATTTCTCAAGTGTATTATTTGAATCCAGATACGATTGAAGTTGGGCCACAACTATTCTCTCAATAATTTTAGATAGAAATGGGACATTTGAGACAGGCCTGTAAATGTTAAGAACTTGTGGATCCAAATTTGGCTTCTTAAGGAGTGGTCTAATAACCGCTACCTTAAATTGATCAGGTACAATGCCTGATGCAAGGGACGTGTTCATCAAACTAATTATAGGTCCTGCCAGTACTTCGAGGGAATCTTTGGTTCACTTTGTCTTAATAATTAATTTCTTGAGTTCTTGTTCATTAACTAATTGAAAAATACTTAAGAGGTGTTCATATTGTTTCTGTACCAGACTTTTTTAGGGCTCATTTGATTGTGTTTGAAGTCTGATGGTGTTAATTTTAGTGTTGAAGAAGTTCATGAAATCGTCACTACTAAAGTTAGATGGTGCTATAGAATTTGTCTTATTTGTTAGATTACCTATTGTCTTAGGTAGCAAGGTAGCAAGGGTTATTTTTATTGCTTTCTATAAGTTCAGAGTAGTAAGCTGAACGAGCTCTATATAGGGCTTTCTTATATTTTTGCAGGCTATCAGTCCATGCCGACTTGAATACTTGCAAACTTGCATTTAACACACTTCTAGTTAAATGTAAGTCCATTGCCAAAGGTACACAACTTTTATATAATGTTTGGCACACTTTTAAAAGCTTTGTACTTAAAACACTTGTACTTGTAAAAACACTTGTACTTAAAACTTGTACTCTACGTTCCACGTAGAAAAAACAATATTGAATTGAATGCCACAAATGATTTGCAAAACATTTCCCAGAAACTTTAATTTTTGGGTGAAGTAAGTCTCACACCAGTAATGCTGTTTTCCTGTTAAAAAGTATTACCATTGCACTCTTTCAGGAAAGCCAATGAAGCTACAAAGAAAACGTGAATTCCTTTTAAAAAACGAATTGTAATAATAAATATCTGTCAAGTACACACGTTTAGTTAAAAACTTTGATATTCATCTGAATAGCGACTTTACTGTTTTCGTTCTGAATAAAGAAATCTGTACTACCAATTGGGATTTATGGGTGTTTATGGGTATATTTATTATCACTAATTATAATAATGAAGACAGTAGTGAGGTCTGCTAGCGTCAATTATGTCATTACAAGGGGCAGTATGACACCATGCGGCCACGGTGTGCTATTGCAGACAGGAATGGACAAAGTTCCAAAGTGATTGCTTGTGAAGGAACTAAAAGGACTAAAAGTTGCTGTCAATTTACCCTTTGATGACAGCATGGGATAATCTGACATGTTTCCAAAAACCTTGATAATCAAGGGATCCTCTACGAATGTATAAATATGATTTATTTAACCACAGATACAATATTTCGAATGCGTCTATCCGATTCTGGCTCATTAAATTTTGAGAATTTACCACGTGATGCCACATCACGGAGCTTTAATACAATTGTTTCTGAAATTTAGAGCTACATTGACATGTACATCAGGCATTTTAAATCTTCACAAAACATCGAAACACAATTTAAATGATAACTCCGTCACTCACAGTGAAGCGCAAGTACTTGTAAATAGTATTGTACATAATTTAAATTTACTAATGTGCTTTACGGTGCACGAAGACGCACGTTGCACAGGACGTAGCGCAGTGGGTCTATAGGAAAAGAGGCAATGAAAGATTTCAATACGATATTTAAAACACTATGGGATATAGAAACGTACCGATTTTGGTCACTAAATGGTTTTATTCACCTTAAACTTCATATTTACTGATAAACGTTAATTCCATCCAATTACTGAACACTTCCCTTATCTGTTTATTTTCCTACGGCATGCTATCCCCTCTTTAGTACCATAAATACATTTTCTTTCAAAAACGTGGATTTTATAAGCATTCCCAGACCTGGTGCAAGAAGGATCACTCAACATCTTCGAAACCTTTTATGTGTGGGTTAAGTACATTATATTAAGAAGATTGTAGTCGGTTTGTTGATGATCAGAATGTTTTAGAAGCATATAAGATTATTCATGTTATCATAGAGAGACAGCAATACTTTCCCGACCAGATCTCTGGAACAGTGTGCGTTCTATATTATCCCGGCGTGCAATAGCACCCCGCTGGCCGTTAGGTGTCACACTGTAATGAGATAATTTGCCAGCAGCTACAGGCTTTCTTGCTGAAAGAAATTGAAGGTAGTCTGGATTAAATATGATTTAATCATTATTAATAATGATAAATTATTATAATCTCTTCAATGCAAGAAACTCAGAAATATATAAGAAAAGTTACAAACAAAAGCAGGCCATTAGATCTATATAGGAGGTACAAATTTGTAAATTCATAAAGAAAAATACTCAATAAAGGTCTGAGGTTTCCCATCATACAGGACAAAATATGGAGTGTATGGAGTGTTTTAATTTAGCCACTTGGGTATCACAAGCCTATACAGGCCATACTTCCCTGATTAAAATCTTCATGTACAATTTTATAGAGATATGCTGTCTAGTACGATCTACTAGTAATGTCTCCCTAACCCTACCATTGGGTGAATCATCATCAATTCAGTGCACAAATGTGGGATAAACATGTGTACATAAACATATAAAGTATATCACATTTTGTGCAGTAAATAATATCACAGTTCTAGTAAATTCCTAACCTCTTTGAGCATGTAGATCACTGAATTCTGATATGTGGAATGAGCACAGAGATGCTTCTTTGGTGTCCTGTAAATATACATACAGTATATATATGTCTATATATCAGTATATATAGTATATAGTCTATATATACTGTAGTATATTTACAGTAAATATATAAGAGGATGTAAGTCCATCTTGCATCATCACTTGTGACTTGTCAGACTGGGTGTAGAGCAACTCTATTATAAAAGTGGTCTGATTCAAAGAAATAGGCCATTCCTTCACCCTGCTTCCACAAAGGGCTTGGGTAAGGTTTTTCTAACCCTCATCCTAGCTTGGCTTTATAAAAATCAGTTATTACTGCATGTATACACCATGAACACCTTCAGTCGTATGACCTCTTTTACAGGAGTGATTAGGAAAAGAGGGGGGGCTGCTATTATTGTGTTACATTGAAATTTTGTTTTAGCATAGGTGGCTACAGCCAAAATTGACATGTAGCCATAGATAGAATCTAAAGTAAGTGTAACCTTTAAAATGCTTTTTTAGTCTTTTAAAATACAATGATAAAAGTAAATGATTCCCATTATTTAAAACAGGCTGTAACATCAAACCTGATGGTCTGAAACACCCTCAACCTTGAACTGCGTGATCAAGACGTGTACATGCCTTCACAGAACAAAAAGGGTGGTATCAAGATCTCTACCTGTAAAGACATGGGTCTGCCAAATAATAGCAAGTTTTCTAACCTTGAACTCATTACCCCAAGCTTGAAACAGTTCCCCCTGTTGAGGAAAAGAAGGAGTGAACATGTGTACACTGACACTAAGAAGAGGATAGCTGTCCAGGTGGTAAAGTGTTTCTTCAACCCTGAGATAGGAAAAATGGATTTTAGCAATGAGAGTACAGCTCCCTCAGATGGTGAGAAGAGACATTCAGGAGAGAGCAGGGTAGACCCAGCTGCTACACAAACCTAAGACAAGTTTGTAGAACAGTTAACAAACGGCAAAACAATTAAAAAAAAACTTTTAAAAAATCATCTGGTAGTGTCATGGCCTCCACTAATCAGACACAAGCCCCTGCTTCTTCCCATAGATGCCGATGCACATCCTAATTATCCAACCATGTCCCTAGCCCTGCACCACACCTTCCGACCACCTACTACTTAAGGGCTCCTCACCTGCACCTCCTCACTCAGTATTAAGTTTGTTCTTATAGAATTCACCTTCCTTATAAACTCCTCGTCTGAAAGAACTATCGTCTTGTGAAAACCCAGCCTCTCGATCTATGCATCATCCTGACCATGACTTTTGGCAATGCGACTCGGCTAGGTACACCCGGAATCCGCTCTCCATATAATGTCCTTGCTTAACATCTTTAGCTAAGCACCGCATAGGGTCCAATCCCCTTGCTGAACCTTCTGGCACGTTACAGGTAGTACACCATAGTTAACTGTCATAGAACTCACTATCAACATGATACAGCTAGCTATGTCTAGTGCACCATGGTGACTTTTGGTGAGTTTTGTACCACCTAAAATCAGAGCAACACCCTACATAAAGTGCAATTGTTGATGCCTTTAAAAAGTACACAGTTGAATCGGATAGCATCATCCAAGTAACTGTGAGTCCAGATAATACTCAGATCATTGAGTTTGTCTCTAAACAGACAGGACTCAAAAGCACCCTCTGAGACCAGACATGACATCAATGTAATTTGTCTCATGAGTGGAAAACAAGGATAGTGACAATGATACTCTTCTTGAAGCTGGGACACGGTACGTGGTGTAGTCTGAGCTTTACTCTTATGTACCAGGACCTTACAGGAGGGACTGAATTGGTTTAGAGACATGTAAATCAAATCTGTTGTGGGAATCAGAATATTCTATCAGATCACCCTTTACAGAAACATCCTGACCATTTGTAATGTCAAAGTTTATATGGTAGCCATGTATGTTAAATTAAGCTTATTTGAATATAAGGAACAAGTTAAAGTTTATTCCATGCTGAAAAGAGAAGAAAAGCAACACAATGCTTTGGCTGTGGAGCCTTCTTTGGGTTCGAGAACATTGAAATGTTTTTTTTTTCCTTCTATTTTCAGCACTGAATAAACTTTTACTTGTTCCTTTGCAGCCTACAAATGCTAACACAGCTACCTACTTGAACTACTTATTGGAATATTGTCAGTCACTTACAGTATATAACAGTAACTTGTATTGTGTATTCAATCTATTGTGTATTCTATTGTGTATATTGCTTGTATAAATGTTTTGTTTCATATTCTCAATGAATTAATCAGAATTGATGTAAATATTGAATGTTAATGCTCAATATGGCCTAATGTGGACACCACTTAACAATCTCTTTTTGGTTTGAAGGACAAAAACATCTCTGGACATCATGATCTTCCAGAGGATGCATATGTAATGGTAAAGCATACTGTTTCACACATGCAGACCTCAGAAGTTAACCAACACAGCTACAGTACTTTTAATTATTTGATGTGATGAAAACAACGGGTTTGCATTTCAAGCAGTCCGGTGGAGTGGATTGCATTTCAATATAACGCCTCCCTGGTTGTGATCTTTCTGTATGACGCGAATACAGAAAGATCACAACCATCAGATCTTTCAATTGTGATCTACGATAAGTTGACCCCAGCGTTTAGAGTTGAACTGATTTCTGGTATATTGCCTGCATCTCCAGCGAAGACCTCTTTGAAAGCTTCATTTGTCGAGAACATTATAATGATTGTTACGCATGTCAGTGAAACTTGAAAAATATTGTTACAGTTGTGAATATAGATTACAATTGCAATTCGCGAGAAGCTTGCTCCGAAACAAATTGCACCCGTTATTTTCATCACATCGAGTAATTAAAAGTACAGAGTGGGTTGGTACCTTTAAACTTTCTTGTTGACAGTCACGTGATTACCCAAAAGAACAAGGCACTATATCTCGACAATAAAAGCAGCACAAATGATACTTTCAACAGCACAAACAGGCACAAATGCAGCACTAAGAAATGCAGTGGGTTTCAGTGATTGTGCTGTTTGCTGGGGGGGATGGGTGACATCCCGGAGCTGGACAAGCAAACATGTCCTGTGTCATTACATTGCACACTGCAAAAGACACAATTTCAACTGGGAGAAATATGACGACTTAACAAAGGCACTCATATCTGTGTCTTCAGAGGTCAGGGTGTGTCCCACACTGTATTCTAAACCAAGGATTGACCAGGAATACACATATAAAAGGACTTTGACCTAATGTTTGCATGTAAGAGCACTGTAAATACAAAGATATGGATAATGACTGACTTTTAAGACCTTAGATATATATTTGGTTATTTTAAATAAAATAAAAATATTTTCCAATATTTCCGTGGCTCTGCATGTTCGAGATGGTAGATTTCCCAATGTTTTGCAGTTACATTATGAACTACCTGGGTCAACCGACTACTTCTTCAGATTTTTCAAGAGGATACAGCTACTAAAAATTGAGATGTGCTAGTTAAAGTTGTGAGATGTGTTCTTTCTAAGAACATGCAGTTGCTTGCTAATGTTTGCCTTTTAAGGCTACATCTGCAACTGTTTTGATTAAGGTATGATATCGATGACAATTTTTGTTTTCCTGTTCACATAAACGCACAGAAGATACTGGTATTAAAAGCAAAATCAACTGCTGACCCCACCTGGGCAAACAGAATAACAACATTTGCTAACTGTTACTCTCACACCAGTAACAGAGCGCTTGAACTCAACAGACGGGGTCACTAGAGGTCAAAGTCATCGTGCATGGTCACATGATCACCCAAAAAAGAAGGTGCTACAGTATATCTTGGGAATGAAAGCAGGTGGTAAGGTACTTTCAATGGCACAAACCTGCACAAACGTAGCATAAACTAATGAGACCGGTCTGGTTCCCCTACGACATTGTCACACACCCCAAAAAGAAGGTGCTATATCTTGGGAAAGAAAGAAGCTGGGAAGTTACTTTCAACTGCACAATCCGGCACAAACATAGCCCTAACAAATGAGACTGGTTTGATTTCTCTACAATGTTGTAGGGGGGCTGAGTGACTTCACATCCCCGAAAAAACAAGGTGCTATATCTCGGAAATGAAAGCGGCACAAACGCTACTTTCAATGGCACAAACTGGCACAAATGTAGCACTAATGGATGAGGTGGGTTTCATTGTTTGTGCTTTCTGCAGGGGGGGCAACTTCACTGAGCTTACAAAACAAGTTTTCTCCCATGCAAATACGTGGCTGGGCCCAAACAAGAGCAGCACAGACTATTTAAAGACAAATGTCAGCACAATGCTACTTCAGAGGAGGTAATGCTAGGTGATGCCCTCTCCTCTGTCTCTCTGACCTCTCTGCAGGACACTGTCAGCACAGAGCAAGCAGCTGAAGAAGTCAGACCATGGAACCCAGCCAATCTCTTGTTTCCCAACAGGTAGTTTAAATCACCAAGAATACTTGGCCAGCTGACCTTTGAATATAATTTTTTTATTCACATGATTATTCCAGAGAATTTAAATGTTATTACAAACTCATATTTTATAGATTGTTTATTGTATTTTAACTTTGTAATCAATGTATTTAAACAAGATTTATTCAAGATAATACACACCATGAAATCTCCTTAATGGGTTGAGAACAAGCTTAAAGGCTGTTTAACAGTTTATCCTGTTTGGCACTGGCAGTGATAAGGAATCTGCAGTTCTGGCAAGGGTCAAAAGGCACCACCAGAACATTTTGCACACTAATTCGTGTCTGGTTTCCATATCATTTTGCAGGTTGATAAAACTGTTTAAAACCTCATAGATTTTTCATAAAATGAGCACAAAGCAAATGATTGGATGTTGTGGCTATTGTGTGCTTTCAACCTATTAGTGGTTGAAGTTAAAGGTCTTTAAAATGGTTAGACACTCTTCTCTTGCTTCTGTAGAGATATGTACAGAACACTTGTCATGGTTTAATGATAGCTTGAAACACGCTTACAGATATTTGCAGATATCTTGCAAATCTTTTCTAGGTTCTTGGCCTTTCAACTAAATAGATGGCTCCTTAAGGTAACTGTGCACTGATGTGAAATTAGATTTTGAAGAGCAAAGTTTTTGATATTGCATCTTTCCATCTAGATTTGATTTCTCACAGCTAAACATCATAACATTGAGTGCTATAGGAATGTAAAAATTGTGCAACATTTATAATTTCTTCCAAATGGGATGCCATGTGTTCAAATTAACACACAAGACAATAACTTCACCCACAGGGTTTATTAACATACAGAAGCAATAACTTTATGCATTGTTTAATTTTAATGAAAAAAGCACTTGACCAAATGTAACCTAGAGACATCAGTGAATGGTATGAAATCTAACACCTGCTCCAATTACTAACCAGCACTCCAGATTATTGTAAAAAAAAAGCACCTTTAAAGCAGTTTCAAAAAAAGCTCAGGTAATTCAATTTTGCCATGCAAAATTCTTCTATTATAGCCATTTTTTGTAGGGACATGCTAAATCACTGCAGTTCATCTTGGTGTTGGGTTGATTCATTAATCACCTGCCAAAAAGAAAACCCATGCGAAAAAGTACAGCAAGAACCAAGTAGCAGAAATAGAGGTTGAGGCGCTGGCACACAAGATATAGGTTGAGCTGTAATGGTCCTCAATTTACATGTAACCAATGTTAATCCAAGAAAGGGAAACTGCCATTTCCGCCAATCACTAATGCCCGTGGAGAAAAAAAATATGTCCGGGACATGTTTAATCTGTTGGCCAGGATCGGTCACTTCTGTACCAAACTAGAGTCTTGGCCAGATTTTAAGGATACAACAGCAGTTATCCAGATACTGAATTATCTGACTATAATATTACAAAGAAGAAACCTAAATAAATGTTCATAAAAACCACTAAAAGTTAGTCTTGATACACAATATTGGAATTGTCCAGCCAGGAAATATATAGTGTATAAAAGTCAACATTAGGGAGTTGTGCATCTTTCACATCATTCTTGATTCATTTGAAGTCATACCTAGAATTACACACCATTGCATGTGGTCTCAGTTTAGAGAGGATTAAAAAACGTTTTTATAGGTTTGAGCCACAACCAGAACATTGCTTACCCTTGGAGAAAAGAAAAACGCACAATATACATTTATGCACAATTAGTTTACGTTTACAGCTATATCATTAATGGATTCTTAAACAATTTGCTCATTTTATCACTTATACATACTGTACATGGCCATCTTTGGTTTCAATGGTCTTTATCATAACCTTCTTGGAAAAGGAATCAATCACGGGCCTGGATTCAAGGCTGGTTTCTAGGAAAGAAATTAGAGAAGTTATAGTTATAGTTGGAAGGATTTACTTGCCACCATTGAAAGGCTTGTGCTTAAAATGTGGCACAACGGCACTAAAAGCCTAAGATTTGTTAATCCAATGATGCAGCATTACAAGCACAAATCATCAGTATTTATATTTCTTCACAAAACATTACTATCAAATAGGAGTTGTACCTTTTTTAAAATCTTAAAGCAGTCTAAACTACTAATACTGCCATGTAGTGTTCATCATTATAAAAATCTCAAATTTAAGTTGGCTACTTCCACATTACATTAATATTGAAATTGTATTGAAGAAAATTGTTCATGCCTGAAACATTTTTATTTGCATTGGTGTAAGCATGCGAGGTGTAGTTAATGTACCTAGCGGGTTTCTCATTGTTAGGATTTAACCATTTTTCTAGTTGAATGTGCACAACTCATGGCTCCCTGCCAGATGCATTTCCTGCTAATGCTGGCAGTCTTGCTCTCAACAGGTAGGCTGTCTAAATAACAGCAAGTCAGCAACATCTACAACACTTATACAATTGCACTTGATAAGACTTTCTGGGACTGTAAAACCAGAACAGCTTCAGTCCTGAATCAGAGGGATTTAGCCTTATGAAAGATTAGTCTCTTTGGCCTTGAACTTGGTTCCAAGACATTTTAAAAAGTCCCTTAACATCCATGACTTGCTAGAAAGATCCATTTAAGTATTCCAGTTGAGTGATCTAGAGGAACTTTCTTTAGAACAAATAGAAGCACTGGACACCAGCATGAAATTGGGAACTTGTCTATCTTGAGGTGCAGACAAGATTAAATTTGCCACATTTAATGACTAGTTTTATCTAATCATCCTGTCATTAACTCTAATCATGACAGGATTCAAACTTGAAGTAACCAGTTAACCTTCTCTCTGGCACAATGCCATAATGTGAACAAGACGTCACGCACTAGATAACATTTAACTTTTGACCTTATACCACAGGGCTACATTCCACACAGGACAACTGCAGTTCTCCAAAGTGTGCCCTTTTACCTAGCAGTTTAGATTCTCTGGAGTTAATGACTTGATCTGCACTTACATGTAACTCCTTAACTGGTGAGTTGATCTGATAACACTAGTAGCTGGAATATACTGATGCGACAGTATAGTTTCCATGCAGACTACAAAGTCAGTTTTACAAGTCCGCGTTTGAAGTATGATGTACTGCAGAGGCATTTGATGTTTAAAGTGCCCATTATAAAAAAGTTTTGAAATAAGGCATCCAGCAACCATTTAAAAATGCAACTAATAGAAGAAATGACAAACGAGAGCTGTGGTGGCGGCGATACAACACAGGTGGATCACAGATAGAAAGCTCTTTTTGGCTACAACAGACATGCAGTAAGTTATTGAACCCAACTGCAATACTGCTGGCAAAGATCGCATACCTGTCTGAAACTCTGCAGGTTCTTCGTGGCTTCCTTTCGCTGAAGCATTTCATATTGGATTCTGAAATATTGGAAAGCTTTTACGTCAGGGAAATAGGAGCATTTTTAAAACTTGCTGGTGCCTTCATTTGAAAAGGAAAGATCAGAAGAATTCATGAGCAAATCGCAACCTGGGTTACTCCGGAGTTTGAGTCGCTTACTTTCGAAATGAATGGAACTATAAAACCCTAAAACTTTTATGGACATTTGAATCATCTGGAGTGAACTGCAGTGAAAGTTAATACAGTACTTCCCTCCCGGTTGACGCATCCTGCGCTGCAAAAAACAGAAATGAGCGACTATGAGCTGCTCTGCTTTGAACCTTGCCATTTTTAAGTTCCAGGATTCAGTGTTGATTTAGTTTGCAATTAACTCCAATGAATAATGAATCTTAACATTTTGGAAATAATGAAAACTGCTTAGTTTAAATTCCACTTAAATATCCCATATTATCTTCATAATAAAAAATGGATAGAATGATTAAATTAAATTTAATTTATTTTTATATATTGCCTTTCACAACAAGCTTGCCCCAAGGCGCTTAACAATGCAAGTGACCATACATGTTGTGAATACAAAACAGAAAAGACCAGAAGACAACGGAGGAGAGGAACCAAAACCTTCTTAGTAAGGAGAAAAAAAATCTAGGGGTCCAAGGTCAACTTTGGGCATGTTAACATTATACAATAAAAAAAATTAATTAATGAGGGTAATAATCATTCCATCATATATTCTGTATGTCGGTACTCCATGCAGATCTCTGTAGACCAGCAAAATCCTCCCAAACGATAGCTATATCCACGATGTCCCTCTTGGATCCATGGCAGTGATGCAGCACCCAGCCCGGCAGCCATTGGGACATGTGGGGAGAAGAATAGGATAGTGTCTTGTTTCTTGTACACAAATAGTGTAGAAAATAATAATCCAGGATGACGATGTGCCATTTGAACAAACTCTTTATTTTAACTCGTAACTCTGAACCCATTAACTCTTACATTCACCATAGCCTGTTACCCTGAGGAGCCTTTAATCCCGCTCTGCCCTCCACCAATCAATATACAGTTTCACTGCTGAAGCACACAAATATTACAGATAGTTTGATTAGAACAGATGTATCTACCTGGTGGGCCAACACAGAGACACACAATGGCGTGTCCTTCGAGAGTCTGGGCATCGGAGCGCTGCTCCGGAGCCTAGTGGTTTTGGTCGCATATATGGCCGGTGCAGAAGACATGCTGTAGGACTCCCTGGATCGAATCGGACTGGAATATTGGCGGCTTGAGTAAGAAGTATGAGACGGTAGGTCTCTCTCCACCAAACATCCCTTCATAGAAAGAAGACTGCCTTTTAGTTACACTGGACATTTTATTATTCTCCTTGTTGTTAAGTGCTATTTTCTTTTGGGACGTCGGTAAGTTTACCAAGCTGTTCAAACACACCACACTCCAGCAGATCAGCCCCAGCGAGGTCCAGTAAGAACTGCCCTCCTGTTTTTATAATCTGTTTATTATGCAAAATGGATAACGGTACCTGGAGTTGATTGACGCCCCGGGGAACCAGTTAAGTAGATGAAAGAGGAGACTAGAGGTTTGGACACTGTTCTTCGCTCTGAGAGACTTAACCCACTTAATCCACACATCGCCATCGAAGGTCTTTTCAATACTTTGGCTGTTTTAATACACTGTAATAAATGTTATAAAGCAGAATACCAAAGTTATGTAATATAATGATATGTCTTACATTTACACCAAAAACAATTATCCCATAGACAACAAGGCAAAAAGTGTGAAATTGACACTTTATTGCAAACCAGTAAGAATTGATCCACCAGTGAAGTGTTAACAAATTCCCACATTGTGAAAACATGCCCTTCGAGAACAATCTATTATCGCTCACTAAAAGGCCCCTATAAACCACAGGAACATTGGCAAGGACGCTTATCTGGCAAAACCATAGTTATATACTATTAGCTGGGCGTCTGTAGAATAGATCTGAGTCACTTTTTGGAGAGGCATAAATTTTTGTTTGGAGGGGAGTGAGACCACTCCCTGTCCATCACTGCACGGTCCCAGTCTGGGAACAGTAAGTGGTCTTATAAACCCCAGCAACATTTGCAAAGATGCTTACCTCAGAAAACTATGCTTATGTATATTAGCTGAGGGTCTGTAGAATAGATCTAAGAGTTACGTTTGGAGAGGCACGAATTTTTGTTTTGTCAGGAATTACACTTTTTCCTGTCTAGCGGTGCACAGTATTGTGTCAATTTGCAAAGACGAAGTGATATACAAACACCAAAAAGATTGCAAGAAAGCAAAAAATGTATGGAGAACGGTAATTTTCTATTACCTGTGGGTCTCTTTTTCACATTGCACCTAGTGTAGAGGATGTACAAATTGTTGTTGTGCTATAAATGTGACTTTATGTTGTCCAGGATTTTATTTCTGAGGCAGGTTTTAGGGAGCTTTTATTTTGAAAGGTGCTGCCAAGCTAGTGTCGCTAAATGTAGCTTAAAGCTACTGACATTGTTGCTCTGTGACTACTGAAGTGTGTTCTACGGCTTGTCGCCGTGTACTTCTCCAGAAAGTTTTGCTTTGGCAAACGTTGGCAGTAAAAAAGGTTTAGGTGACTAATGTTAACCGACAGGTTTGTTGTTATCCCTTTTGGGAACACTGCCGACTTTGTTGAGGCTGGCACTTTACCTGTAGGCGGAGATGACAACAATGCAAATCATAGGGATAACGAAGTGCCCATCTTGGAATACAATAGGGAGCCCAACAGATACGGTAAGACAGTTTAAGATTATAATGTAGTAATAATGGTAGTGGTAATTATACGTAGTAGTTTAAGCCTAGCGTGTTACTGTTGTGAAATGCACTTCTGTTTTTGTTCCGTTTCCCAGAAATAAATCAATTAAACCTATTAAAGAAAAACGAAAGTCAAAGTGCAGCAATAAAGCGGTCGAAATTTCTACTTTTCAGTTTTGAGTTTACTACTAGATCGAACGGTGCTAGTGCACAGTAATTTTTTACGTTTTACAGTAATTTAGTACATACATCTATTACAAATTAGGGTAATAACCCGGTCAGGGTAAGAACTCTTGATAAATCTCTCCTCCTGAAGATTTTTTCCGAGATGAATTATTTTTCCTTTTTGTTTTAAACCATTTTTTCGAGATGAATTATTTTTACTATTTATTGTCACTATCACAGGATGCATATATACATTGTAGTACGTTTGAAAAAATGTGCATTTCTATAGTTTCCTTCTGGAACGACTTGAGTTTCTGAAAGAAGCGGTACAGTACGTGCTACAATGCTAGTCCGGAGATTTAATGCTTGTACCTTTCTTCTGGTAATGTCTCTCTGATAAGAATTTCAATTAAATGCAAATTGTGACATTGAAGGATTGCGTTTTTTAGTAGGTAGACTGTAAAAGTCTCAATCAGGGATTGGGGAATTGAAAATGAATGCTAGTCATGTGTGGATTATCCTTCCTTTTTGACCTTACACAATGTTTTCTCGGTTTACCTCGCCCTAACATACAGTACACCCCGCACTTTGTAAAATCACTTTCGGGTTTACTGTCATAAATATTATAAAGTGTGTCCAAAACTTAATATGCGTTTGTCATTTAATTAAACAAATCGTTGATGTAAACATATTGCAGAAACCATCCCGTTATCTTCTAACAGTGTAACTAATCTATAGTTTTGCTGACTGCCTATAGGAATTTCACAATTTCCCTGTATTTCTACTCGTTTGAATAACAGACCAGACGAGTTCAAATGGGTAATTGAATACAACAGCTGCGTGCGAAATAAAATGTCACAGTACCCTGCGCTCAGATGCAATGTCCTTTGGAAATTCAGATATTTATGCAACCTCTCTGGCTTCATTTTTTTACACGTACTTTCAAATACAAGTAAGCAGTTTTATTTTTAAGCAGTTGTATTATGTAGCTGGGTGTATACACAAGCATGGATTATTTTTTACATAGACACCTCTGAGTACAATTTGCTTATGTTCTCCAATTTTCAGAGAATGATGTGTGATTTGCTCAGCATCCAGATGCAGCCATTCAAAATGTACGGTACAACCCCGTACCACACAAAATTATCTGCAGTTCACCGCGTTGTACCGCAGTACTTGAATGGCTGGCCAAAATGACCGACAGAGGCACTTTTGGTGCATTGGTTGTTTGTTAAACGATTTAATCATTTAATCTCTTTACTATGCATGTTTTAATCCATTTAATATTGAATATGAATATGGCATTTTACAACTAAAGGGAAATTTTAGCAGCTGGGCATAAAAAGAAGAGGAGCATAACGCGTCTGAAGGTCATAAACGATATTGATTTAGGAACATAAACATATTATATAAACTTTATATGGCTGGTATTGGTAGTATAAAAAATACACACCAGCATTCCACTTTCTTCCTAAAGATTTTAAGCATCAAAGTCTTTCATTTGGTTCCGTACTGTGGTATTTTGAAAAGTGCTCCCTTTGACTATTATAAGTTTATATACTTCATAAAAAGTTATAATGTTTTAACCGTTTCTCTGAATATTTGCGCTCGTTATCACAGTAAAAGAAACTTATTTGGGAAAACCAGCACACCATTTGACTCACACCTGGGAGTCCGACAGAATGCATTTGTTGGGCTACAAAGGGCATTAATCTGTGAGGGCATGCAGAGCATCCGGTGTGCTGGCAGTACCACACCCTATCATCATGCAGCAGCTCCACTTTCTTTTCTAACCATGTCCATTTCTCTGTTTTAGAGGCCTCAGTCTGAATGTCCTGTAGCTGTCCCCTTCTCACCAACAGAGGTTTCACAGGGGTATCAGACTCCTGCTCTCCCAGGGCTGCTTGCCTGGCAGTTGCATCTGCAAAGTTGTTCCCCTGAGTTACTGGAAACATTTCTTTATTATGTCACTTACACTTTACCACAACTACTTCAGTCGGCAGCTGCAAAGCTTCTAACTATTCAGAGACAAACCCAGCATTCTTAGCTGGAGTCCCTGCCATGGTGAAGAAATTCCTATTCCTCCTTAGCCATCCAAAATTGTGGCATATACCACATGTGTAGATAGAATCTGTATAAATTGCTAGAGTTTTCCATTTAGCATATTTACAAGTTTCAATCTTTTCATTCAGTCTGCTGGTTCTACACCAGATTTTTCACAGTTTATATAGCCAGGCAGGTAGCCTGCACAACACATAAACACGGCCCCTTGGCTACCGCATCAAGGGATCCTGAATAGTCACCCACAAGATGATGCCTACTTCCCTGCTCCTGTGCCAGCACAGCAGCTTACAACCCATTTCTTTCACTAACATACAGATTACATACAGATGATCCATCTGAGGGAATCCAGCCCAGGGCCAGTGCCTGCAAGAAAGCTTGGTTCAAATAATTAAAAATGGTTTCTGCTGAAGGGGCAATTTTGTCTTTAGACTGCCCTACCTTCCTTAAGCAAATTCGTCACTAGGCAAACTTGTTCTGAGAAGGAATTCACCCTGGCTTTATTATGTAGCTGGTTATATACCTTTTTTCCAGTCAGAAAATCTAATACTTGCAGTAGCCCAGCCTTATGGATTCCCTCACCAGGTAAAACAATCACAATACCCCAGAGCTTTATTGAGGTAGTTCACATAAATGCTGTCTCATACAGTAATTCCTTATAAATGCTGCAGAGCATCCCAGCCCAATAGGTCTGGTGTGTCCCCCACCCACATCTGTAGTTGAAACTGTACATATTTTCCCAAGCTTATTGTGACAGCTTGTATCTCCTTTAAACACAACCCCTGCCCCCCTACTCCTGTAGTCTCCTGCCACCCTTTAGAAAACTTTATATCAAATACTTTTGCTGTTTTGGTCAATAAACAGGACAACTGTGCTCCTCTGTCCTCCAATAGGGGAACCTGGACACCATTTACTGTACACTGTAAGATTATTTGTTTTTTACTAAATCCTGAGATAAATTTAGGGAGGCAACAAAGTGGTTTCTTATCTTTTTAATCTATTATTTCACACAAGGCTCTTTTTTCAGCTTTTGACATGTTCTTTAACTGTGAAATCAATTCTATTTCTTACAATTTTCCCAAAAATGCCCTGTTTATTTTACAGTAACTGCACACCAGCTTATTAGTAGTTTTATCTTGGGGTTTTGTCCCCTTTTTCCCAAAGGGCTAGTTAACACCCCCCCCCCAATCTGGATATGCCCCATCAGGATATTTAACCCAGTCCTCATTATTTTCTTGAAGGGGTGTTGTACTGATTTAATACATAGTAATATTAATATGAAGTTGTGTAACTAAGCAGCTAAAATATTTTGGAAACATTTTGGATGTTTTGGAAACAGTTTAACATTCTTTTTGACAGCTTGTATTGTTCTTATAGTGGTAATGGAGAACATAATGTACAGTTTTAAAGTTGTTAAGCGCACATTGGTGTAATGGCTTAGGTGTGTGCCTTGCATGCTGGAGGTCAGGGGTTCGAACCCAGCTGTTACCATGAGTTTTCTTCTAACAAACATTTCTTTGAAAAACTAAAATAGTAAATATTATCGACACTATATTGAATTTGTAGGTATTTCTAAATATCACAACATGCTCAAAGTTAAGTGATTTAAGTGATTAACCTTTTCCATGAATACGTGCACTCGTTATCACAGTAAAAGAAACATTGTGTTTTCTTTCTTCTCTTTTCAGCATGGAATAAACCTATTACTTGTTCCATAACATATTCAATGTTAAGTTATATGAATAATTAAATAAAAATGTGAACTAGCAAATGTGAATACTGTCAACTGTTCAACCAGTTTAATTCAAAACACTTTATTCAGTGGGGCAATTTAACAGATGCCTCAAGCCTTAAAATAAAATCGTATATATTGTAATTAGAATAACAAAGCGGTATTAAAAATACCACTGAAACTATAATAATGTATCTGGTCATTATTAACAGTATTAATTTAATAGTAATAATTTCAAGCTTCTTGTATCTTGTTCAATCATTTTTTTCTTTAGTTTTCATAACCTTTGCTTATTAAAACAACTATGAGACATGATGTTTCAGATGTCTATAAATTTGTGAACAAATGACACAGAGCCTGTAACCTGCTATGATTCAGACACAGAATGGTTATAAATGGGAACAGGTGAGACAAGCAGCGGGAAGGGCAATTACTTTCTCTGAAAGCTAGTCAAAGAAGCTAGTCAAGGCTATTAAAAAAAGTAGATTGAGTTTACAGTCTGGGTGTGGCGATTTTCAACTGTTTCCTGCCAGTCTTGGGCAAAGGGAACCTGTCTTTCATTGCAAGGTTCGCCTATTCTACTCGGTCATGAGAATATAAGGGGGAAGGAAAAGTGCCCGCAGTCATTTTTTTCACTGACAGATAAAGTTGTGTGTTAACACAAACTGCTTAACAGAGCCGCTTGTAAGAACAAGGTGACTTTCTCCCATCTTAACCATTTTTTAAAGTCAGCTTTTAAAGTCACGCGATGTTTGAGTTAGGCAGGAACACATCATTGTATTTTATTTTTTATTTCATTTTTAAAAATAATTCATCATAAAACATTTATGACTAATTAAATTATTTATGATGAAGGTGGAAGGTTGGGTACTTTTGTCCAACTGAGCAATCTTGCATTTATTAAATATACCAACTCTTTAATGTTCAATGTTTACATGCTGTAATACCCAGTTTAAAATGATTAAAAGTTTAACTTAAATTTTTAATTGGAAAAAGATTGTCCTTCAGCAGTGACCGGGATTCGAACGGGGCATTTTCTGGCAGCAGCTCAAATGCTGTACATGAGACGTTAAGGTTTATTAGCTCCACCTGGTGGTTTTACAAGGTACTTCCGGATACTATTATCATATTTTAAAAACATGCGGTATATTGCGCCATGACTACTGCGTTTTAACGCAACTTACCTCGCTCATTTTGAATGGCTGGATCTGTTTAATTAATGGTGAAGAAGGTACATATTTACTATGTAAAATTGTGAAGATTAAATAATTTGACCTATATTAAATCATCTCTTGTTTGAAATCTTTTTTTTACCTTTCCTATGTTCTAATGTATGTTTAACACATTAAAAAATCCCATGCAGACCTAGAAAGAACATGCCAGCTCAATTTCAAAAGGTGTCTGGAATGAAACTCAAACCCTTAGAGCTATAAGGCACATTTAAGAATAACTTTCAAATTTGAATGTACAGTATATTCAAAGATGTTTTCTTTTCAACAGAAAAGGAAAGGGTGAGTTTTTGTCTAGATAAAAGTTTATTAATAAATTTGACATTCGATTTTATAAATTAGTTTTAATAAGGTTTTTATTCAATGTGTTTTCAAATTTTTGTTGTCATTTAAAGACGGAAATATTTCACTATTTTTAAATAATAACAGCAAGGACATTTTCTCTGAAGTTCCTTTTAAATATAGCCTTATACATGAAAACACATATTGGCCAATTATGCTTAATTTATTGTAAGGTTTTCTCATTATGCCTGTAGATCACAATGGAAAGAATGAGAAAATATTCAGGCACTGGAAGCACTTATAATTTTCAAAAGACAAATACAATCCATGACTCTTCTCCCAAAAAGGCATCTGTATAAAAAGAACAAAAAACCACAAAGTCCACATGGATGTTAAGCCCAGTTCAGCTGCTATTTTTCTCTGCAGACACACTTAAAGCCTGGAACAGCAGAGAATTCAGCTCACTGTGCAGCTCTGCTCGATGTCATCAACTGGAACACACTTTAATTGCATGGGGCAGTATTCAGTATAAAGCCACAGTCAAGAGGTTATATTTTTCTGTGTGCGAGTGGTGCTGTCCTGTAGCTGGTCGGTGTCAGTGTGAGAAGTTCTGTCTTGTAACTGGCTGTTGTCTGTGTGTGTGAGCAGCGCTGTCCTGTAGCTGCCCATTATCTGTGTGTGACTGGCACTGTCCCATAGCAGGCTGGTTGTCTGTGTTTGAGTGGTGCTGTCTTGTAGCTGGCCATTGTCTGTGTGTCAGCAGTTCTGTCCTTTAGCTGGCTGGCATCTGTGATTCAGCAGTGCTGTCCTATAGCTGGCTGGTATCTGTGTGTGAGCAACTCTGTCCTATAGCTGCCCGTTGTCTGTGTGTGAGCAATGCTGTCCAGTAGAGCTGGCTATTGTCTGTGTGTGACTGGCACTGTGCTGTAGCTGGCCAGGTGTCTGTGTTTGAGTGGCGCTATCCTGCAGCTGTCAGATGGCTGTGGGTCATCATTGGTGTCCTGTTCCTGGTCTGGTGTTCAATTACAGTAATTATACAGTAAGAAGAGAGCACTGGTCATGCCCAGAATTGTTTTCTATGTAACTCCAGTGAATGTTCAAAAAGCAAAAGGTCTTCAAAAGAAAAGGAAAATTTTCCAAATCTGACTTACAAATCCATCCATTTTCTAATCCACTTATCCAGTAATGTGTTGCAAAGTGGAGCCGGTGCCTAATGTGTCTACCTGTAAGTTTTTGGATTGTGGGATTGACAATCATTAACCAATGATTAGTTTACCAAGGTGAACTTAGCAGCATGAAACTAGCGACATTAAGTGATGGGAATGATCAGGGGGTGTATGTAAATACCCTAATTTTTATCAAAATAAAAGCCCTTCAGCTACCACAGTATCGTATAAGGAGTTCAGCAACATTAAGCAAAGTGACAAGCAGCTAAAACACCTGCTTTGTTATTTCTTCATGGTTACTTGAACATTCTGCCAAACTTTTTTGAATTGTAAATCACCTCCACCGATCCCCAAGTTTGACAAATCTAAGATAATTAGAAGTTTTTATTAATTTTGCAGCTCGTTTCTGCCATTTATACTCCTTTAAAAATAGTTTTCTATATTTTTTCTTCTATTTAATTTTTTTTTGCTATTTAATGAAATAGGTTTTGAGATGCAAACTTTTTAAGGCTTGCAAAAGCTGTATCTGATATCTGTAATTAAATCTAATCCTTTTTACATTTTATACAATCATGTTTTAAAACTATAACCAGGGACAAAAACATTTTTTGCACCATCAAAAGTGGTGAAACATACAATGTTAAGACAGTCAGCCAATAGCAAATCACCCTTCTTCATTTAGTTTTAAGCCTTTATTAATATTGTTGGTGACACTGCTGCAGCTGAAAGATAAAAGTGTGACGCATTACTGAATTGTCAAAAAAGAGGAGATATAATATTACATTTGTACACAACTTTATGGCAAACAATTCATATGCTGTATGTGAAGTGTTTTCTTTTACAAACGTATAATGATGCATATGAACTTTTTTCAACAGTTGTACAATGCATTTGAAACATTCTGATTTTATTTATAAAATATTTTTACCCTATCTTAGAGGTCCATAGTAACAGACAGAGTATTTATCGCAGAGGTAGTTCAGAAGGGTCGCTGCGTCACAAAGAAGAAGGCCTGAAGAAGGCTCCACTGCCGAAACATTGTGTTTTCTTTCTTCTATTTTCAGTGTGGAATAAACCTATTTCTTGTTCCAATTTATTACAGAGTATTAACAAGACTGCTCTGACAGAGGTAAAACCTAGTGAGCGATAAATTACTAATGCAACACCTGTCAAAAGGGTGACAGGACTGAACCAAGTGATTACAAACCAATAAGACTGACGTCATTTGCATCTAAGGTTAAGGAAACAACACTTAGAAGTGAATTCAAGGGTCATGGAAGTAAGATTCTGAGGGAAAATCAGCATGGATTTAGAAAATGCTTGTAAGATTGTTGGCGTTCAAGGCAATGCATGTTTGTATTCAGAACTAGTTAATAAGTGAAAAACAGAACATAAATAAGGATGAATTCTCAAAAAGGTTGTCATGTAATTAGTGGAGTACTATAGATATGATATTTGATTGTGGAATTATTACATAACTAGAAATAATCACAGATTATAACTCAATAGGAGAAACAACAAACACATTAGGGCAAATGTGAGGCAAATTCAAAAAAGATTTTGATACAATTCAAGGTTGGCAGAAATGTAGGCAGAGTGAAGAATGTTTTACACAGGTAGCATAAACATAAATCTCAATTATAATCTGAAAACTGAAGATGCTTCTTGTATGTAACAGAACTACAGTAGGTGTAATTTTTATCTCCTAGACAATATTGGGAAGCAATTAAAAAGGGGTTAGGATTCTAAATATCAGAATTAAGATTTGCCAATAGTTCCTAAATCTGCTGCTAATGAACTGTCTCAGATGTTTGTTTTTTTGTTCCAACTGGTCCTTAATCAGCAGTCTTCCAAAGAAGAGGAAGAGGGTATATGTATACAGTATGTCTGGACCGGAACACCCTGCTCTGAGAAACTTTTTATAAAACGTTACCTTAAAACATTCAAAATCTTCAAAAGCTCTGAAAAATCTACCTTGTGAATGTCTTTAAAAAAAAACAGTGAAACACAAACCAGAGGACGCTAAGAGAAACTGAGATTAATTGTATTTAAAACTTTAAAACAGGGGACAGAAGCCATTTCTTTACACAAAGAGTTCTGGTAGTCTGGAACAGCTACCCAGACTTTATTCTTGTTTTTCTCCTCTCTCTCTCCCCTAAGTAGAGAGATACCAGACAGATGTGTACTTGTTACACCCCCAAGTATCTAGGGGTAAAGGGGTGTAACATTTAGGATAATTTTTGGAAGCAGATGGGTTCTGGTGAGGTACTAGGAAGCGTGATAACAAGGGTCGGTGCAAAGGTGATGAACTTAAGATGAATAAGTGACTGATAAGTCACAATAACAGACAGGGGTAAGGAACTAGAGTGGTGCCAAAAAAAAGAAAATTAAAAACAAAAATGGAGCTAGCTAGGAAAGTGAGGGAAAGCTAACCTAACTACAAAAGAAAACCTGAAACACATGGTCTTCGGCGTCTTCAACACCCTAGCTAACCTCCACTGACTACCCAAAACCATACTCACCCGTACTAAACTAGTGTTACTAATACAAAATCAACTAAGTGTGTAGAATGTACCCAACAACCTAAACTAAACTTATACACAAAAGTTCACACAAAAACACAAGTGAACTAGGAATACAAATAAGGGAAAACGAGAGTAATCAACAGGAACAGGGTACAAAAGAACACAAAAATTGAACGTATAACACATTAGGGCAAGGTAATGGCAAAACAAGGATAAACACAAACAAACGAAAGTACAAAGAGAAAAACAGAAACCAACAAACCAATGCTATACGAAAGCACACGCACACAAGGCAAAACAACAAAGGAGAATCGAAAGCAGAATCGAAATCGAAAGCGAAAGCGAAAGCGAAAGCAAAGCAATAACCAAAGCCAAGCGGGACCGAAATCAAACAAAAGGCCTCTTCTTCCTGAAAACCTCAATGTTATATACTGAATAAGATGCACTCTGATTGGCTGAGAGGCTGATTGATGATGATGTCATACTGAAACAGTGGTGTAATGGTGGGCGAATGGGGGAGGGAGAACAATCAAGGTCAGCAGTGTGGAAGTTGGTCTGGGTGGATAACCTCTAGAAAAACTTCAATGCAGAATTGGATGGGGGAAAATTTGTGCCCCTCCAAAGGTGGATGGAATCTATTGTACAGACCCACAGCTAATAGAAAATCACCTTGTTTTGTCAAATACGTGTCTCTGTCAAAGGTGCTGGAGTTTATAGAGCACTTCCTATTCCCAGATTGGGACTGTGCAGTGCTGGACAGGGAATGGTCTCACTCCAGTCCTGACCAAACAAAAATTAGTGCCTTTCCAAAAGTAGCTTGAATCTATTCTACAGACCCTCAGCTAATAATACATAACTATGGTTTTGTCAGATAAGTGTCTTTGTCAATGTTGCTGGGGTTTATAGCAACACTTCCTTTTAGCAGCTGATACTAGATTATTCTCAAAGGACATGTTATCGCAATGTGGGAATTGTTAACACTTCACCTGTGTATCACCCCTACTGGTTTGCAATAAAGTGTCAGTTTCACACCTCTTTATGTGCTGTCTATGGGATAATTGTTTGGGGTGTAAATGTAAGACATATCGCCAAAGGAGGTATTCTGTTTTATTAAGTGTAAGGAAATTATGTAAGGAAATGCCTGCATTCGTGGTAATGTTCTGTACGGAAACTGATTTATGTTTTTTGATTATGCTGTGCTACATACTGAACCATTAAATACCTGTGTATACATTTAATTAATTGTTTAAATGGTGGCCGATACTTGCAAGTGAATCCATGATCCTGATATTTACTGTTTTTTGATATTTTGTATATTTCTGATTTTTTTTTCATTTCCTGAACAACACACATCCGGTGTGAAGAATCTACAGTACATTCTCAGGAATTAGTACTCTCTCAAAAATTTCCACCAGTTTTGTTTTTTAGTTTAGGAATGTGTGGTAACAAATCACATTCCAGAACAATAGAATTTCCAATTCTGACTAGCAGACAGAGTGCAGTACTAAAGTTCTAGGGTTCTTCATTTTCTTCTGCATCGATGACATGTAGGCATCAATGATTCTGTCACTTAGCCAAATGTCTTGACCCTTAAGTATATTTATGTCATCCAATCATATCCCAGATATAGGCTGTGTAATTGTAACCGCTCCTTCTAAATCCCTATATTTTTTCACATCACTGCATTCTCGATCTCAGTACATGTATCATGCATAGTTGTGCTAAAATCATGCAGATTTTCAAATTAAATTAAATCGTATATTGTGAAGGTTGTCTGACAAGTCACTTGAATTTTCTGAATCATTGTAAAGCTGATTGTAAATGATTTTCACCGCAGAACCAAGTTGCATCCCCATTTCTCCCAAACAGTAAAAGAAAGGGGAAGTTTTTTGAATGAAGCAAAATACCTGAAATTTTGTATGTTTGTTTTTTGTCAATGGAGGATATGGTGACACCATTATCTACAAGAAAGATGGGATTTTACTTATGATAATCAAAGTGGTAGCTAAATGTAATGTATGTTCAAAACATAGAATTTTGCATGTAAAACATTGTAATATTTTGTTTATATTGGAAAGACAATCTTAGTTATTCCTTGATGTTATCTTCCTTTAGGTGTTCAAATGCTAGTGTAGATATGTTCTGGTATTCGGTTTGTGAAATCGGAACACCCTGGCAATCTTTGTAGCTGAATGTATTCATGGTCTGAACGGAGAGATAATGATGTTTCAAAATTTTGGATAATAAATGTTTTGCAAGAAATTTTGCCTGGTTCGGCAAGTATTTTGGAAATCTGAATAGCTTTAGATTCCAGAAGGGTCTTGAAAGTCTATTGTTGCAGGTAATTCTTTGCCGTTGATTGCAAGCTATTTCTCTTTCAGTGCTGCTGTACTATCCAGTAGAGTTGATGTGTAAGTGTTCAGTGTCTCAAGGTTTTTTTGTGTTTCATGAATAATTGGCATTCTCAACTGTGAGTACAGGGTTTGACCAACATATGTCTCTGTCTGATCCGTCTTTTATTTCTAAAAAAGACACGTTAGTTTCATCTACACTATGTGTTGGCAGTGTTGTGATGTTTAGGTCATTTGCTTTCATTCTAAATTTCTGTAAAATGCACAAAAGTACCACCTAATAATGTCCACCTCTCCTTATAGACTTTCCTTCATATAGTTTATTTGATGGTATATTGCACTTTATCAACACATTCCAATTCCAATTGCAGTTCTCTGCCAGTGGAAATCCCAAGTGCGCATCACACCTGTGGAATGAGCTCTGGGAATCTGAATCACAATAGTTTCTGGACAAGAGCTAAATTGTTGCTTCTGGACCACTGTTTGCATACACTTTGAGCAATTCTGTGTGACTGTGTTCTCTGTCAAAAACTAATCTATTTGTGCTACCAAAAAAAGGACTGAGTACACATGTTTTGGTATGCAAGAAACTACAGTTCTGGCAAAAGCCTACATGGGAAGTAATAAGGGTACTGTTTACTTGGCTGCAAACAAGCCAGGACATAGGGAGAATTATTAAATCTGCTGGGTCATTTCCTCTCTTGAAATCTAGTGAAGGTATCGCTTTGCATATCTTATTGGATCTGCACCTGTGGCTGGAAGGTTGTTGGTTCTTATCCCACGGCTGGCACAGGAATCCTACTCTGTTGGGCTCCTGAGCAAGACCCTTAACCCCAACTGCTCCAGAGGAGCTGTATAAATGGCTGACCCTGCGCTCTGACCCCGCGCTCTGACCCCAAGCTTTTCTCCCTGTCTGTCATGGATAGCAAGCTGGGGTATTCAAAAGACAAATTCCTAATACAAGAAATTGTACAGTATATGGCGAATAAAGTGATTTTATCTAAAATTGTCTTTACCTGGTACATTGAAAAGTAGCAGCCAGGATTATTAATGGTCATTTTGACCAAATGTAGTAAACAGAGGCATAATCTGAAAACCTTCAGAATAGAATTCAGATTAATTTTGGTCTGTATTGCATTCATATTAATGACACTCTACATGACAGAATTAAACCACCATTTGTTTAGGGCGTTCTCAAATCTACATGTTTTATTGACCCAATCAAGACTGCCAATTGGACAATTTGACAAAGAGTTCTTAACTTTTTTAAGTTAACTTTTCACTTATTCAGGGATTCTGATTTTTTCATTATTAAGAAAGAGTTGTTTAGTATTTGTTTAATTTAACCTCAGAAATTGATGTAGTCCTGTCAATATACTTTCCATTTTTTGTTATTGCAGTAATCTGCCCATATGTCAGTCCATATTGGGATAAAAAACAGGAGCTTTATTTTTTTTTCCCAACAGTTTTGAATCAAAATAGGCATTGAGCCCTTTGTTCTCCAGCCCAAAAACTAGATAATCCAGCGCTATTTGAGCACTGATGCTGACATGCTGAATACATGATCAACTTCACATTTTATTTTATTTTTACAGCTGACTTATTATCTATAACACTGCTGATAGCTTCACATTTTTCTGAGCAACACAGATACCCTACAAATTCAATATTTATGTCATTCTGTGTAAGACTTATACAACCAAAGTTAAACCACTCATTGCAAACGTTGCATGCTTTTTCTTTGTTGGGTGATTTACAGATGTAGTACAGTTTCTGCCTTTATGGAACATTGCCAGTCATCCACTTTGTGTAAAAAGATTTTCTTTTATCGTACGGTTAGTTTGTGTCACAGCTGTGGTTTTTGTTGCAGTACTATGATCTTCAGTGTCAGCATTAGCTTGGTTGAGATCACAGTTGTTGTTTACTTTTCCCATCACTGCACAGTCCCAGGCTGGGAACAAGAAGTGTGCCTATAAACCCCAGCAACATTGGCAAAGACGCATGTCTGACAAAACCATAGTTATGCACTATTAGCTGTGAATCTGTAGAATAGATCTGAGCTACTATTGGAGAGGCACAAATTTTTGCTTGGTCAGGAATGACATTTTTTTATGTCCAGCAGTGCATGGCAGTGTGTCAATTTACAGATAGGAAGTGATGTAAAACACCAAAAAGATTGCAAGAAAGCAAAAAATGGATGAAGAACAGCAATTTCCTAATTCCTGTGGGTCTCTTTATCACATTCCACCCAGTTCTGAGGATGTACAAATTGTTGTGCTGTAAATGTGACCTTGTCTGGGATTTTTTTTCATGAGGCAGGTTTTAGGGACATTTATTTTGAAAGGTGCAGCCAAGTTATCGTCACTTAATGTCGCTAGCTTCACGCTGCTGGTAGATTTTACAGTTGTTTTTGGTCAGTTTTTTTTGTTATTTTTGTAGCAGCAATGCCTGTTAATAAGACAGAATTAAGCGTTGCTGTGCTTTCCTAAATGAGGTCCCATCTCACTCTCCATCTCTGTGGTGCAGCCACAGAGAAAGTATTCATGCAGGCTGATTTAAGATGTTTTCTTTTGATAAGGGACAGCTCCCAAACGGGGATGCACTTAGCTAAGCCTGGCTATCATGATCAATGGTCATCCATTAGCGCCTATCTGTCTAGGTAGTGCCAAATGGACATCTGGACTGCGTTCCTAAGTGTCAGGAGTAAGTGACTCATATCTCACCTTGATCAACCAATCAGGGACTGGCAGGGCATGGTAACACCACGTGGGTATCCAATGCACACCAATCTCTCAACCAATCAGCACACATCTGTGTCTTGGTCAAAAAGGGAGCGCAAGCTCAGGTCGGTGCTCTCCTTGGGCATTTTCGCGCATCCTCAGAGACAATCACGTGACAACTGCTGTTGTCTGCACTGGGACTTGGACTTTGTTCTAAGCGCGAGGCGGAGGATCCCGTACGTACTCAGAATTCTACCAACGTGAATGCTCCGCTCGCTTGATCAATGGCAGCCTACAGTTGGACCCTCGTCGACAACCTGAATAGCTTATTCAGAAGCAGCGCTGGACCGGGAAAGAACCAGCTTCTTCCCGGGCAAAAGAGTGACTTGCGAGGACCTGCAGTCACACTCTGTGCATAGAGACTTTCTACTAGCCGGCCGGACTGCTGGTATATCCCCTCGGAGCAACGACTGCCCTGCACGGAGCAGTTAGATTCCTCTGCCCTTCCTACTCCGAGCTGCACCTCGACTGGTTGGCCGGTAGCCAGAGGACGCCGGGACAACGCCCCTTGGACAACCGCTGGAACAGAGGCTGTAACAGAGCCTGTCAGCTGGTTTGGTGTTCGTGCTGGGAAATTCCAAATCCATACACAGTGGATAAGTAAACCCCACGTTCTACATTGCGTCTCGAGGATTCAATTCTACCTCAACACAAGTTGTCATCAATTTAATTCATGAGTAATGTATTTACTTCCGAGTTTAGAGTAACATTGGGTAATAACACTGATTAGCGATTTGTTAACCGAACGATATATATTGACATATATTCTCTGTTGTGTATCTCTTTGTGTTTGCATCTCTTCGAGATTATATACCTTTGATAACCCTCACAGTAAGGTCTGCTGCTTGTATCCAGGCAGACTAGTATATGTTTGGTGCACAATTTATATTAATAAATGTATCTCGTGTATTGAACCCGTGTGTGTGCATTGTTAGTTGTTCTGACGATTGATTTTCTAAAAGCCACAATGAACCATCTCGTGATTACTGCTACAATTAATAATTGTCTCAGTAAAACCATCAAACCTCTACACCACATCTCAGCAAACATCCCCGCTGCTTTGAAGCTAGAAGTGTTTACTCTGCCGGAGACACTTCCCAGTCACCTAAACCTGTAACAATAGCCTTACTATCTTGCTTAGCCTGAGCCTGGACGCATAATTAGAAATAATACAAAATGGCTCTCATTTTAATATGTACTAATATTCTCCCAAGCTCATGACAAACTTGACAGGCTTCTCCACTAGAACATGACCCACACTCAAATCATCTCAATCTTCACCTGTCCAAATAATTGTACTAGCTTAGCTAATGAGAAGTCCCAAGTCAATATAAAATTGATCAGAAAACATATAATGAAAATGTTTACAATTTAAAAGAGAATTGTCTTAAAGGACATGTGAGCAGTCATTCCAGTCATTTGCTATAAGTGTTGCCTATGGTACATAAGTATGGTACATTTATTTTCACTTAAACATGATATTTTTACGAGCCATGTCTCAACTATCTGCTTCATAGCAATAGCAATACCTGTTCTGTAACAGCATCCAGATAGCAACAAAGAAAAAACTGCCACTCTTCAACTCTAAAGTAGGCAATGGTAGCTAGGAAACAATCCCAATGAGATTAAAAAGAAGCAATGCTCAATCAAATAGGGCCAAAATAATTAGGATTTCAATCCATTTTTGCAACATATGAGATTCTACACCACTAAGCAGCATCGACCCTTTCCATTCAGCTCAAGAGGGAAAAAACTCTCAGCACCTGGTTTCCAGGAATCCCTCTGAGAACATAATCAGACGGCGCCTGCCAAGCAGCACAACATGACGGTAACCCTAACATCAGTTTCTCTTCTGAGCTTGTACAGTACCCTTATCTCCAGTCTTTGCTACAGATGCACCCATTCTTAATGCATGGTAAAACCCCCTACTGTGCGGAATTATCTACAGTTCAGCACGTTATACCCCAGTACATGATTGACTGGCCAAAATGACCCACAGGCGGCACTCGTGGTACATTGGCTGTTAGTGCAACAATTGCTTCATTTAATCTCTTTACTATGCAAGTTTTTAGAATACGCTAAATAGGGAATATAATATGGAATCACTTATCTAATGAAATTAATAACAATATTAATTTAAGGATCTAAATATATGTATTAATATAGCTGGTAGTAATCCACTTTCGTTGTGGATTTAATGTTTAATTTTTAATTTGACTCATTCACGTATAATTACTTTAGAAACATTTTTAAAATGTTCATCTCAGCTGTGTTTCTGAACAGCCCATTGGTACAGCAAATTACCGTGGTGTGAAGCAAATTAGCAGGTGGTTGAGAAAATATCGCACTGTCCACTGAGCTCAGTCAGAGAAGAGACCGTTCTGCAGCTTGCAATGTTTATGGCACTGAGCATGTCTGCCTTTAAAACTTAGTAATGGAATGTAAATAAAACTTGAAATCTTTCAATTATCATTAAACATAGCTTTCTCACCAGTTAGTTTTATATTTGAAACCATCATTAAACAAAGCAGGGGCTTATTGTACTTTCTAATGACATTAAACATGGAAAGATTATAGATTTAAATCATTTTTAATTTGTAAGAATACATTTTAGAAAAGTTTCATCTACACAAATATCACAGACTATTTTGGATTGTATTTCTGAATGTTATGTCACGGTTCAATATTTTATATACATCTAAATAAAGTCAGGCATCAGGTGCACAAACTATTAGTAATCAATAATTAGTATTAAAATTCACACTGTGATAAATTGTTGCACTTCCACATCTTGTTAAAACATTAATTTGCAAGATTGTGTTTTAACATACGTTAAATCTGACTATCAAAAAATGAGGGATCTCTTTTTTTCTGTCTCTCCCTACTCTCTCTCACTCGCTGCGATTTTGACACAGAATGGTTAAAATGGGACCAGGTCAGGCAGGCAGAGGGAAGAGGAGAGGGGAGAGGAGAGGGGTCTTCCCACCTCTATGACTAAAATGCCAAAGAGAAATGGCATGATTGACATACAGAGCTGAAAAAGTTTGGTGCCGTGTTCTCCGCTTTAAAGGCACACTCCTTGTGGAAGAATTTTCACCTCAAACTAAGACCCAGGTGACTTTCTGCTCAATTCAATATAGCAACAGTACAGACAGATTTTAAAATCTTCAAGCAAAATTAGCTGTTTGTCAAAATCTTTGCAAGCAGAACACAACTTCTCAAAAGGTACCCTTTGTCTCTCGTGCAAACTCAACAAAGGTTTATTTTTTATAATTCTGAAATTATATGCCTCAGGGACTCATTATAGTATTGTAGCGAATACGGTTCCCGCAGGAAAATCAAAATACTGCCCCTTCCCCCCGGCCGGGTCTCACCTCCTGCTGTTCCAAAGCCATATGGTTTTAAAGTATGTGTGAAATAACTTTTCTTAATCCAGTTATTAATCCAATCTATTTTTACTCATCCGGCTATGTAAAAAAAAAGGATAGCTGTAAAGGTTAAATTCCAAGCCGAAAAGAAAAGACTCAACGTGTCTCCTCTAACTGTTCAGTTTACAGCTCGTCCATGGTCATTCATTATTAATATTGTAACAAACGGCAGGCATACAGATGGTACAAGCTGGTTGCAGCGCAGTGACAGTACAGCCCTCCACTCCCCTGCATATAACAGGGATGTTGGCTGCATAGGCTGAAGAAGATCTGTAGCTCAGCTGGCAAAACCTCTGTTGAGCGATGCAGGAGACCTGGGTTTTAGCTCATGTGGTGAAGGATGAACCAAGACTGGAGCAGTGAGAGCACAAGCCCAAGAATCTATTTCTAATTCTGTATTGAATTTAACTTTGTAGCACATACAAAGTGGTTTTTAACTATCTTAACCAGATTTTCACAGCTTTTAAAGTCATGCAATGTTTAGGCAGGAACACGTCAGTGTATCTTAATTTTGATTTTGTTTTTTAAAAGTAAAATCCTTCCCCCCTCCCTCATTTAATTTAAAGATTTCTGTGAAGAAATCCTTAAACACAAAACCATCACATATAATAATTCATCAAGCTGGTTCCCTGTTGAATGACGCTGATGGACCAGGTTCAATTCCAGGCGGTGTACTATATAGTACAGTTTAAAAAAAAATGCAAGTTAAATTGTTGGCTAATTACTGGCTGCTGACATTTTGATTAAGACAAAATATAGATTTTTTATAGGTGTAAACCTGGAAGAGACACATCATGTTCATAATAAGTTACAATAATGGACTATTTTTATGCTTTTGGCCCTATGAGAAACAAACCAAACGTAATGCTCTGATTGATTGCTTTAAACCACCTGGGTGCAGCTTGTTACATTACACTGCTCATTACAACTAACTACAATAGAAGTTTTTTTTAAAAAAGAAACGAATGTCAAAATGTTTTCAAAGCGTCCACTTGTGATACTTTAGCTACTTAGTTACACGATTCCATATACATATTTGTATTAAACTATCAAGTGACGTTAAATCGCAACAACATTGATCTTTTTACAATAACAGCAACAATGTCCTTACTACATATTCTAAGAAAAGGATAAAACATTACAACTTTGAATAAAAGCTTAATAATGTTAGAACAAGCACGTTAAACCATAACCCACTGTAAGTAACCAAATTAAATACTTTTATGCATAAAATATGCATAATTAAATTATTTATGAAGAAGGTAGAAGGTTGTGTACTTTTGTCCAACTGAGCAATCCAACTGAGCAAAAAAGACTTTTTAATGTTTAATGTTTAACATGCTGTAATACACCGTTTAAAATTATTAAAAGTCTAAACAGTATAGAACTAAAATTCTTAATTGGAAAAAGATTGTCCCTCAGGAGTGACTGGGTTTCGAAACTGGGATTTTCTGGAGACAGCTGAAATTCTGTACATGAGCCATTAAGCTTTATTAGCTCCACCTGGCAGTTTTACAAGGTGCTTCGGGATACTATTATCATATTTCAATTACCATGCGGTATGATGTGGTATATTGCGCCGTGCCCACCGCATTTTAACACAGCGTTACTTGCTCAGTTTGAATGGCTGGATCTGTATCTGGTAGAGTTCATGATGCCGATACCTGTACATGATACCTTAAACCCCAGGACCAGTGAAAGCAAAACAGTCCCATAACATCGATCCACCACCATACCTTACCAAGGCTTGAATATCAGCATTAATAGAGATAAGAATTCAAGTTGTATATCGTTTAGCCTTTCAATTATTTTAAACTGTATTACAGCATGTTAAACATTAAACATGAAAACGTCGGTATATTTTATAAAAGCAAGATTGTTCAGTTGGACAAAAGTACACAACTTTCCACCTTCATCATCAATATTTTAACTATGCATAAATACTGAGTTGGATAGTTTTAGTAAATATGTTGACAAATATCTGCATTTATGCAAGATAAAATTGGATCCAGATGTGAATCAGCTACGTGACCTTGCCCTTTGTGAAATTGTGGAAAAGAGGTTTAGTGGGCAGCGTTATTCACAGTGTAGTGACCATAGAGTGTTTTAATACACTGTACAGTATAACAGTATAGAGCAAGTATGTTTCTTTAATGTTTGTAATCGCTATTCTTGCAAGTAAATCTTGGATTCAGTTTGCTTCCATGTGTTAGGTGGTTTGAGGTGAAAATTCTTCCACAAGGAGTGTACCTTTAAACCAGAGAAGACTGCACTAAACGTTTTCAGCTCTGTATGTCGCTCAAGCCATTTTTATTTGACACTTTCTTTAGTCACAGAGGTGGCATGATGCCTCCCCCTCCCTTCCCTCTTCCTGCCTAACCTGTTCCCACTTTTAACCATTCTATGTCTGAATCTCAGCGGGTGAGAGACAGAAAAAAAGTGAACCCTGGTTTTTTGATAGTCAGATCTAATGTCTGTTTAAACACAGTCTTACAAATTAATGTTTTTACAAGATGTGGAAGTACAACAATTTATTTTAATACTAATTATTGATTAATAATAGTTTATACTCCTGTCAAAGAAATGGTGTAAAAACGACAAAGTGAAGGCTGTGAAAACACTGGGAGAAAAGGCTGGGAGAACTGTACGTTGCATTGGCATCTGTGAATTCTGCTGTGTAGATGGTGCTTCCTGAGGGGAGATTGACAGTGGGGACCGCACCAGCCAAGTCCTGGGCAGTGGCTAGCAGAGAGGCCGGAATGGAGTGTCCTGAGGCGGTGTGTTCTCTGCTGGGTGTGGATACTGGGTGCTGTGTGGAGATACACATTCTGCCAGGCACAGCAAACTGTGCGGCGGGGAGAAGCACTTATCAGGAGATGGTCTGTTCGGAGACAGCTGACCTAGTGTTTGACTGCCGGAACATACTGTCTCCAGCTTCTGCATCTTGTATCTGCATCCTGTGTCTCCAACCCTTCCCTTCCCAGCAATGACTCGTACTGCTCCCGCTGCTGCCGAAAAGTCTTCACACAGGTGTTGCTTTTACAGGTTGGGACCCTGGCCAGTGGCCCAGGGCAGAGTCCCACTGCCTGTGGCAAGATAACAGAATACATGTAAGAAAGAAAGTAACACAGTAGAATTCAGCAGTTGTGGAGCAGATGTCAAAATAAACTTTTCTTGTCATCCGTCTTTCTTTTTTACTGTCCTGGTAGTCTTTGAAGATCATTTTGTGTGTGCAGTGTTTTCCTGAAGAACAGGCTGCGAAGAAATATTTATAATAGAATGTATAATTCAATACAGCAATAATACCTTGTATTATGAAATATAATCAGGTATTTCAGATGAAGCCTGGTGTATTTGCTTACCCTTTGCACTTTGCAAGCCGAGACAGCTGAAGCACCACGTCTCTTCCCATAAAAAGTCTTTGTCTCCATATTATGGCTGTTGTAGTACAGGCTCTCAGATTTTTTTTTTTGTAATGGGAACTCAACTTAACCAAATCCCTTGGTGTATTTATATTATATTCTCACGTACGACTAAAATAGTCGAACTTTCCAATGAAAGACAGGTTCCTTTCGTCTGGCAGGAAACAGTCGAAACTTGCCACAACCGGACTGTTAACTCAATCAACCTTTTTTAATAGCCTTGCAAATGAGCTCACACTGTAGAATATGTATTTAACGCTCCATATATGTCACATTTTACTGTACATGTCAAACCGGTTACTTTCATTGCAGATGCGCTCCCGTAGCAATTTTTTTCTCCAGAGTCCCACTTTATCATTTATACAGTATGCCTATTCCAGAGACATTTTCATTGTTGATAATGATATGGAGAGATTCCAAAACACTCTACGGCAGCAGAAGTGAGCAATTACCTGCTTGAAAACGAATGTGTTCCCAAAAGCATAAACTGTACAATTATTGCAACATTTGCAAACATAACCACGTTATGTACTCTGCATTGTTCTATTTTATACCGTGACAGGAGAATACACACTGTACTAATTATTGTTGCTGCTGGGCTTCGAGCTTTGAGTTGCCTACTTACTTCTTCAACGAGCTAGCAGAGAAAGTCAATGTCCTGCTTTTTGTCTATCACTTAATAAAAAGGTCAATGTAGAACATGTTATTTACTGTTGTGAATTTTAGCCCATCAATCAAGAGAAGGAGGAGGGATTATACGTTCAGTGCATCGGCATAGTTGGGAAAAAATCTTGTGACTTTTGAAATTTACTGGGAGTGGACTACATCCGTAAATTTCTGTGGGCCCAGTGGCAAAAGGGCCTTGCCTTGCAATCTCTGGGAAACCATTATCGGCATGGTGAATCGGAGATTATCAAAACTTACTTTGTACGATTGGAAACGAATACGTGATCGGATCAACTAAATGCTTCGAAGAAAGAGGCGCTCTTTTCCTTTGGTTTAACAGTCTGTGCAGAAACAAAACAGTCCGGTTAAACAAGAAAGTGTGGCTCTACTTTTTGTGAATTTAAAAAAAAAGTATTTTTGTGTTGAATTAGTTGTTCTTCTTTAGGTTGGGTAAACATAAATAGCATTAAGCAACACGGGGTCATTGTTATGATTTCTCTTTTATTATCAAAACCCTCAAATCGTTCAATTTTGGTTATTTTGGAAACATTTTGACATGTTCCTTGTAACTGCACTGCTGTCAGTATTATAGCAATAGACAAAATGAAACGCTTGGAGTTTGTAATGTAGGGATTTCTATATTTATGTCTTTATTTAGTGGTTTTATAAGTGAAAGGCTAAACTTTCAGCTTCAGATTTAAAAGGACATTGTAATGCGTATGCTGTATGGCCAACATTAAAGGTATTGTGCGAGCTGGCTTGCCAGCGTGGTGATGTCACTGCCTTCCCTATGAATAGCAGAGACCTGATATGCCGGGGTTGAGGGCAGATCTCACTGTAGCTCAACTGGCTGGCTGGTTCCCTGTTGAGTTCCCTGTTGAGTTATGCTGGAGGCCCTGGTTTGATCACACAGTGGTGTAGGGCGCATACCCATGTGAGCCTGAAAGTGCTACATCATTATTAATATCTTCCATGTCACATTAACATTGAAATGTTATTTTTTACAAGTGTAAAAAGAGGCAATACACAACGTGTCTCCTCTATAACTCTTCAGTTTACAGAGAAATTCCACCAGAGCCTCACAACATTGTCCAATAATACTCTTCTTGTGTCTAATTTTTAGTTTAGCAGGATTTGAGCTACAGTACATGAATATAATTATATGGTTATTAATTTCTTTAGTTAGGCAATTCCATATTATATTCCCTATTAATCACATTCTAAAAAGTACGCGTTTTTTACTGCGATAACGAGCGTAAATATTTGTAGAAAAGGTCAAAACATTGTAACTTTTTACAAAGTATATAAACTTAATATAGTCAGAAGGAGCACGTAAAAACTTTTCCAAAATGACCACAGTATGTAACCAAATGAAAGACTTTGATGCTTAAAATGTCAAGGAAGAAAGTGGAATGCTGGTGTGTATTTATTCTTTAAACTACCAATACCAGCCATATACAGTTTACATGATATGTTTATTTTCCTAAATTAATAGCGGTTATGAGCATTTGAAAGACATTGTGAATCAGAGATTCTCAAAACTTACTTTGTATGATTGGAAACAACTGCGTGATTGGATCAATGAAATGCTGTGGTGTTACTTTTTGGCAATGAAAAAATTAAGTATTGTCGTGTCGCAACAGTTAAGCTGATGCAGATGGTTACAAAGAAAGTGGTAATGCTTTGAGCTTACAGTCTGTCCAAGGTCATTCATTATTAATACTATTAGTAGTATCTTCCGTAAAGACTTTGATGCATAAAACATTTCTGCATAATTAAAATATTTATGATGAAGGTGGAAGAATGTATATTTTTGTCCACCTCAGCAATCTGGCTTTTATAAAATATATCGACTTTTTAATGTTTAAATCTTAATTGGAAAAAGTTTGTCCTCCAGCAGTGACCGGAATTTGAAACCGGGCATTTTCTGGTGCCAGCTCAAATGCAGTACATGAGAGATTAAGCTTTTTAGCTTAAAAAGCTTTGGTGGTTAGCTCCACCTAGCGGTTTTACAAGTTGATTCCAGATACTACTATTATAACTGCGGGTGACACGGTATGACGTGTTGTGATGCACCACACCTACTGCATTTTAATACACTGTACTCCATGCATTTTGAATGGCCGCATCTGTAGATTAGGTGCTTTATTGGTAAGAGGTGGGTCTAATTTAAAGGCAGCCCGATCAAATCCTTAGACCCATAAGAACACTGTGGTCACTCATGGGGATCTCAAAGTCTCCTGGGGAAAGCCATTGCCAGCCCAGTCGTGATATAGCATTGTTCTGTCTCATTTGTTAACTTATCTATTATTAGGGCTTACATTAAGATCTTATAACATTTTAGGTTTGAAATATGTTAAATATGTACAGGACTGAAGGTGAAGAGTCATCAGCTGCAAGTTAATCTGAACTCGCATGGTCTTGAAATGTGCTATCGTTGTATAATTGCAGTAGTATAAAACAGAAACTCATCTGATAAATCCAGCTTTTTGTATTTTTTCCCAGGTAGAACCTCCTCTTCATCTGCATAGAATATTATCCCTTTCAATATTTTCCCCCTGCAACATTTTTTTTTATTTTTTTGTCTTGCTGTGTACTAATGCACATGAGCAGCTGAGAGTGCAGACTTGACTAAGATTATTTCTGATAATATAGAGAACACAGTAGAGTAAATAATAGTGACAGGTGAAATTTCACAGAGCTGTTTTATTGTGAGTTGTATATATCTAAGCTAAAAAACACACTCAAGAGCACAGCTAAACAGGCAGTCATATAAGTTTAGGCTTGAAGCATTTAAGTTGTGGCCCTAGTTTAAAAACCCTATTATGATTCAGTCTGTAAAGAAAAGAAACACAACATTTTCTTCAGGTGTGAGGGAGAGAGGGAAAGTAGCAAATAAATACTGTAAGGCATAGGAGAAAGGAGAACAAATGATGAAAAGATCTAGAGAACGTTTTAGTGGAAGGCCTAGTGGGTCACTGTAGAAATTAGACATTTGAACAGGGGGCTGTTTTAGCATGTGTAAGATACAAAGGAATAGGTAAAGGTACAAAGAAAAGAAACACAACGTTTTGGCTGTGGAGCTTTCTTCTCTCTATGATGGAGAGAATGAAAGTAGCAAATAATAAATAAGGCTCTCTCTCCCTCACACCAGAAGAAGGCTCCACAGCCTTTTTCATTTTCTTTCAGCATGGAATGCAGCCGATGCAGGTCCCTACTTGAACACCTTCACTCTACAGCATCTTTGTGTCACATGATCCCTATTCAGTCAGTATAGTGTATCTCAAGTCTGCCTAAATTTAATGTTTTGAATTCTGACTGTACACCTATAACAAAAAAGTAACATGGATATGGCATGTTCAGATGTTATTGATTTTTTGTATGCCTTGTAAATTTGACACTAAGTAAGCAGCCTTACTTTTTATCCATCCATTCATTTTCTTTTTTTAAAATGTTTTATTTAGAAATGAAAAGATTTACAAACAACAAAATAAACATCTGCCTTCATGTTTCATTTTTGTTGCAATATGTTCATACATGCTTATAAAATAAACTATTTTCATTCACAACATTAACCCGTTGTTCACGTGTGGGAGATTCTTTTATAAGCCATTTTCCTGTGATTTATTATCTATCCTTTACTTCAATATGGTCAAAGTCCAAATTGCCCAAATACACAACTGAAAATTCAAATGGTATATTCACATTTACTATATTGTTAAGGGTTGTATGTATAGATTTCCAGTACTGTTGTATTGTTGGGCATGACCAGAATATGCGTGAGTGAGTCCCAACTTGCTCTCCACATAACCTCCTACACTGTGAACTGCTGCCTTTTTGTTTGACTTGAATTTTAGGGCTAGTAAAAATGTGTCAGATTCTTCAAACAGAATTTTCTCCAAGTCCGTGAACTTGTAGATCCTTGTTGAAATCTACATATGTACAGCTTTGATATTATTTTTCTCAAGTTACCCTGCTGATAAGCAGCTATAAAATTATCAAGCAGTTTATTGCCTTCCTTTATATGGAGTTGTTTTCTCCAGCTGTTTATATAATTAACATAAGGTATAAACTTTTTATGCCTTAAGTTTTAAAGGATCCTTATTCTAGGGGACTTCAATATACACATTGACTCAGGGTCTTCCAGTCTGGCTAAAGACTTCCTTTTTCTATTGAGATGTTTTGATCTTACTTTGTTTGTACCCCTACACATAATAAAGGACACACCCTAGATTTAATTATTGCAAATTATTATTTTGTCTCCCACTGCTCTCCCCTTGATCTAGGCCTCTCTGACCACTTAGCTATTCTCTTCAATCTGGAATTATCTGTTTCTAACACTTCCCCCGCACACTCTGTAAATTTTCGCAACTGGCGATCAATTGATTATCCAAGGTTTGCAAATTCTGTTCTGTCCTCCTTATCTTGTTTCTCTTCCTCTGACCCTCTAGAGGACAAAATACAGTTACTGGACAGTGCTCTTTTATCTACCCTTGACACCTTTACTCCTTTAAAAACTTGAACCATTTTCTTCTCTCGCCCTGCACCCTGGTACAACGACCATCTGCAATTCTATCTGATTGCATCTCTGACATAAAAACGTGGATGACTCAAAATTTCCTTCATTTTAACTGTGACAAGACTGAAGTCATGTTTATTGGCACCCCCATCAACTTTGTAAAACCAATCCTGTAACCCTATCTGTGGATGGTTCTGTACTTGAGCTTTAGTCTAAATTGAAAAACCTTGGAGTGCTATTCGATTCTGGATTAACATTCGACCCACATGTGCAGAATACTGTCAAAACATCTTTTTTCACCTCAGAAATATCGATAGAATATGCCCTATGCTATCACTAACTTTGGCTGAAAAGCTGATCAATACATTTGTGTTCTCTCGAATTGACTATTGTAATGCTGTATTTGCTGGGGTATCTAAATCTACTTTGAACAAACTGCAGTATGTCCGATTCAGCAGCCAGAATCCTGACCAGGTCTAGTACAAGTGATCATATTACTCCTATCATGGAGTCCTTGCACTGGCTTCCTGTTGACTTTAAAATCCTCATGCTCAGGCTCTGTAGCGCTTTGAGAAGCCACCCTTAAAGGCTATATATATAAAATAAAGTTTATTATTATTATTATTATTATTATTATTATTATTATTATTATTATTATTATTATTATTATTATTATTATATAATGTCTGATTTGAAGATATCTGTACAAATATTTTTTTCCAGATTTTATCATTGTGATAGGTCTTCAAAGTTTTTCAAATAATCCTGTTTCATCATAGTACATATTGCTTTATTCCCTTTCGTTGCCCAAATCCTAAATCGTGTGTCAGATTTCCCTTCTGGGAACTATCCACCTTGATATTTTTAATATTTTAACCTCTCTCTCTAAGTCATAGGCTTTTATTATCTTAATCCAAATTTTAATTGGTATGTTATTCAGGGTATAGCTGTTTTACATATAGTTTCTGCCAATGATATATCTCCCAGGACCATCTGTATTGGAAATTCACCCATAATCAAAGACTCCCATCTCCTTCCATTTTGCAGTATAATATCTATCACAACAGCAGATTAGTGTTCTAAGCTGAGTTGCTTGGTAATATGACTTTAGGCAAGGCAGGGCTAAACCACCTTTCTCCTTGGTCAGTTGTAGTGTTTTTAATTCAATTCTTGGCTTCTTTCCGTTCCAAATGAATCTTGAAATCATTTTATCCCATTCATTAAATTGTTCTGATGAGATTTCCACTGGAAGAGACTGAAAAAGATATAGTAATCGGGGTAGAATATTCCATTTAATAACTTCTACTCTAGATCCCAGTGAAAGTGGCAGTAAACTCCAGCCAGCCAGGTCATCTTTTATTTTACGTATTAAAGGGCTGAAATTTAAATTAAATAATTTTAATAAATGTTTTGGTGAGCATACTCCCAAATATATAATAGATGGTGATAGCCAATTTAACTTAAATTTTTCTTTTATTTGATCTGTGGGATTATAATTTAAACATAAAACATCATTTTTTTCTATATTTAATTTGTACCCTGATACCTGACCAAATCTTTCAAAAGATCCATGACTCTGATATTCATTAGGGTCATCCAAATATAGCAGGACACTGTCTGCATACAATGCGATCTTATGTTCTTGTCCTTTAATTTCTAGCTCTTTACTTTTTGAGTCTTGTCTAACCCATTTTGTTAAGGCTCTATTTACAGAGAAAACAGAGAGGTGACAGGACACACCCCTGTCTTGTACCTCTTTTCAAACAAAATATCTTAGAAAGATGTCCGTTGATCTTAATTTGTGCTGTAGGGTCTAAGTAAATTGTTTTTATTATATTGATAGATTCATCAGCAAATCCAAATCTCTAATGTCTGATATAAAAAGTCCCAAATGACCCGGTCAAAGGCTTTTTCTGCATCTAGACTGACTAAAACAGCCTCCTTCCTTTGATCATTAATATGCTTCATAATATGAAGGGTGCTTCTAATATTGTCTTGTGTTTGTCTGTTCTGATTAAAACCGGTTTGATCTAAATTTATTATCTGAGGTAATATTTTCTCTAATCTTTTGGCCATTACTGAAGCATAAATATTGTAATCTACATTAAGTGCAGAGATTGGGCGAAACGACTCGCACCTAGTTTGATCTTTTCCTTCTTTTGGGATAACAGAATGACAGCTTCATTCCAGCAACTCTTATCCAGTTGCAAGTGGACAGGAGCAGGGGAGCCAACTGTTCTTTGAATGTCTTATAAAATTCACTTGGAAAGCCATCTGTACCTGGTGGTTTATTACATTTAAGATCTAAAATAATATTATTAATTTCCACCTCATTTATTTCTCTAGTTAATATGTTATTTTGTTCCTCACTGAAAATTGGCAGGTTATGTGACTCTAATAAATAATAATAATAATAATAATATTTGCTTACACTTATATAGTGCTTTACAGGTAATGGGGACTCCCCTCCACCACCACCAATGTGCAGCATCCACCTAATAAAAGAACTATATCTTGTTTATTTTGAGTTTCAGAATTGGAATATCATTTTTTGTAGTATTCTGTAAAGGTTGTTTGTATTTCTTTTAGTTTAGAATGTGTTTGGTTGGTTACTGGATTCAATATTTTAGGAATTGTAGATTTGGATTGATGTTTATGTAATCTTCTTGCTAATATTTTCATTGATTTGGCTCCTGATTCGTAATAACTTTGCTTTAGCAATTTTAGTTTTGTTTCTACCTCTAGGATTTGAAATTTATTTATTTCTTCTCTAACTTTCAATAGTTGTTTGCGTATTGTATGGGTGTTTTTTATGTTTTTGTTCTATAGTTTTTAATTTGGATTGTACTGTAACACTCTTCATTTGGCTTGTCTTACTTTCTTTTTATATGAACAAATGGAAATAAGTTTTCCTCTAAGTACATCTTAAGTATTGCTTCGGAAACCTCTCCCGTATCATTATTCTGTAAAAACTGTTCAATCTCATGTGTAATTTGCTCTTTAACATCATTATCATTCAGAACACTACAGTTCATCATCCAAGCAGTATGCTTTTGTCCAGATTTAAGTCTAATGTCAGATAAACTAGTGCATGGTCAGATAAATCCAAGGTTCCAATTTCACAGTCCTTTTTTCTTGATCTGTCTAGTTTGTACATAAGAAAATGATCTATTCTACCGTATGAATTGTGAGTTGCAGAAAAATGTGTATAATCCCCCATCCTGTAGGATATAGATCTCTCCATACTTCAAATAAATCTAGGTCTTCTATAGACCTATTTACGTATTTCTCTAATGTTTTAAGTTCCCTTTTACAATTCTTAGAAGTATCTAACTTTGGGTTTAAGTAAAGATGAAAATTTCCTCCAAATATTAACACTCCTACTATTTCTGAAGCTATTAAATCAAACACTTTTTTTAAAAAGAACTTATCGCTTCCTGGTGGTGCATAGATATTAAACAATGTAATTAGGGGGTCTTCTATTTCGCCTCTAACAAGGATGAATCTACCATCTTTGTATTTAATCTCTGACAAACACTCAAGGTTAACTGTTGACGGAATGAGTATACAGTAGCTACTGCCCTTTTACGTCCCGTTTTGAATAGAATACTTTATCAAAACCCATCGATCCTTTTCAATTTAGCATGTTCTGCGTCAGATAGATGAGAAACACTACCTGGGCCTTATCTCGCTTAACTTTTATTAGTGTTCCACTTCTTTTAATTGGATTATGCAGACCATTTACATTAAAATAAAATACTTTAATATCCGGTGAAGACATCATTTAAACGAGTAATTCTGCTTATTGGTGTTCAAACCTCCCAATCTCTCAAATATGCTGACATTTTGAACTATACTACGAAAACAAAATACTATAAAAAAACTTTTTAAACTTCAAGGCTTCACGTGGGGGGTCCAAAATATAACCCCACCCTTTGCACCCCGATAAAAAGCTCGGGGAATTAGGGAACCAGAAAAAAATTAATCCTCTTCTTTTCAAAGAAGGTCCTAAATTAATACAATACTATAGTTTCTAATAGCTAGTCTCGGTCTCTAACCTATTCTAGTCTATATATACGTTTGGACACCCTAGTCAAAAAAAACCTAGTTTGGCTGGAAAAGGTGTTTTAAAATGTATGTTCTTTCCTCTTCCTTGGTTCTAAATCTAAGAAACCTGATGACAGTAGATCTTCATCTGGACTGGGGGTTCACTAGTTTGGGGGCCAGAGCTCTGTGAGGTCTTTCAATCTCTAGATTGATCTCAGAGGGGAATTCAAGTTGTCTTCTAATAAATGTTTCAATGAACTTGGTTATTGACCCTCTTTCGGTATTCCATGGATCCTCGAGTTCTGTCTCCTCGACCTGCCCTCCAAATCTGCTATTTTGGCCTCTCACTGTTTCTGTTTCCGCAGCAGGTCTAAAAGTACGCCTCTGTTTTTTCACCCCACGCCTTGGTGTGCTCAATTTGTTCTTCCATTTCGTTTACCCTCTTATTCGTTCTGTTTACTTCTTCCGTAAAGTCCATTAATTTTTTGTCAATATCCCTTCTGAAATCCTTCAGTTCGTTTCAAGATTTTTTTGAGGCTCACGCGGGATTCGCGGTCTCCAGGTCCTTCGGACTGGCTCCTTACTCCCGCTGAGCAGGGGGAGGACTATTTCGGTCTCCCTGTTCCTCTTCAAAATCCTTTGTCGGGTAGTTTTGAGTGTTCTTACATCCTCTTCCTCATTTGTACGTTGTCACCCAACACTAAGTGTTTGTTTTAAATTACTTAAAATTTGGCGAGATTGTTGGGATTAACATAGCATCACCAGAAGCCACCATCAGTTCATTTTCTAACTGTTCAATACAGGGTTGTGGTTTAGCTGGGGCCTATCCCAACAAGAAATGGTTACAAGGCAGGATACTCCCTGGATGGGATGCACCATTGTAGGTTGCACAGACTCAAACCAGAATTAAAATTCTCAGAAGGAGGAAAGCAGAGCAAACCCAAGAGGAAACTCAGGGCCCCAGTGATGTGAGGCAACAGTTTAAACCATTGTGACACAATGCAACTCGACTGGCTTTTAAGTATAAATTCCATAAAATATGATAAATCTTTAGAATTCAAACATCAGACAAAGCTTCTCATTCTCTGAAGTTAAGAGCTCTTTAGGGGTGGCCAAGGTTTTGTTTCTCTGTGAGTTCAGCTACAGGTGATGATCACCTGAAGAATAGAAGAACAAACTAGTAAATTGTACATAATAAATCATTCAGGTGGGTAGCTGCGTCAGCATGCGTAGGCTGCAAAGGAACAAGTAATAGGTTTATTCCATGCTGAAAAAAAGAAGAAAGAGAACACAACGTTTCGGCCGTGGAGCCTTCTTCAGGTGTGAGAGAGACAGGGCAGTAGGCAAAGGTAAAGTAGCAGGAGAACAAAGGTTGGGAGGGAGGAGGAGTGAGAGGCGGGAGCAGGGGACAGAAAGAGAGGCCAATCAAGAGGTGTGAAGTCAGAATGGGTGCAGAGAGGTGTGAAATGAAACTTCCAATGAATGGAGAAAATTTAAAAGAACAGTAATCTGTCGTTAAGGGAAGGGAGAATGTGTGATCCTAACTGCAGAATAATTTTAGTTTCGGTGGTCTTTCTGATGTATGAGTTCGGAAAACCGTCTTTGAGAACACAGACGGAGAGATTAGTGTGGTCGTGGCCGTCAGAGGTGAAATGAGAAACAATGGGCTTGGAGAGATCTTTAATCTTCACAGCCCTGACGTGTTCTCTGAAGCGGTCTCCGAGTCTCCTTCCTGTTTCTCCAATGTAGATGGCTGGGCATTTACTGCAAGAGATACAGTAAATAAGGTTGCTGGAAAAGTACTGCAAGTCCTGCAAGTACACAGCCACCACCACACTCATTCAAGGCCCCTCAGGACAATTCCGGATCACCCAGACAGCATCTTGTACCTCCAGCAACCTTATTTACTGTATCTCTTGCAGTAAATGCCCAGCCATCACACGTTCTCCCTTCCCTTAACGACAGATTACTGTTCTTTTAAATTTTCTCCATTCATTGGAAGTTTCATTTCACACCTCTCTGCACCCATTCTGACTTCACACCTCTTGATTGGCCTCTCTTTCTGTCCCCTGCTCCCGCCTCTCACTCCTCCTCCCTCCCAACCTTTGTTCTCCCGCTACTTTACCTTTGCCTACTGCCCTGTCTCTCTCACACCTGAAGAAGGCTCCACGGCCGAAACGTTGTGTTCTCTTTCTTCGTTTTTTCAGCATGGAATAAACCTATTACTTGTTCCTTTGCATAATAAATCATTTATTTTTATCCTTTTTCTGTTTTTTATCACTGCTTTGAATAGTTATCAAAAATAGTTGTTCGACTGGATAAGAGCTACAGTAAAGTAATAGTAGTAGTGTGATTACTACTTACCCTATAACATGTGAAAGTGTGCTTAGAGAGCCTGAAAATGTTTTGGTGGATTCACCCATGTAGAAAGTTCTGTGGCACAGTACAAATCCTAAACCTGCAGCTAATCATTAGGCTTACCACATTAATTACTCAGTTCTTACTCATTGATTTTGTTTTGTGGAAATTAGGTTACATTTATTTGAATGAAATTAAATAATGGGATTTTAAAATGCCTGCCAAGACATTATCTCAGTTTAATGACTCACTACTTAGAAAGTTAATTCACATAGTCAAATAGAACGTGTGATTACAATATCAAATACTTGTGTGTCCTGAGCAAATGGAAAACAGATTTTTAATTAAAATAGCAATGTTGTCTTGTTTGTATAACTGGACAAAGTGCTTCAACTTTAGTAAATAATTATTGCTTTCTTTGGTTTTGCATTTATTAATTGTTAATTAATAATAATTGCTACTTCTGTAGCGCTTTTCTGAACACTCCACTCAAAGCTCTTTACAGGTAATGGAGACTCCCCTCCACCACCACCAATGTGCAGCATTCACCTTGATGATGCAACGGCAGCCATAGTGCGCCAGAACGCTCACCACACATCAGCTCTGCCCTGCTCTTTTCGAAAAACACCTTGTGATTTTTAATGACCACAGAGAGACAGGACCTTGGTTTTACATCTCATCCGAAGGATGATACTACAGATTCTACTATACTACAGTATAGTGCTCCCATCACCCTACTGGGGCATTAGGACCCACACAGATTGCAGGGTTAGTATCCCCCAACTGGCCCCACTATTACCTCTTTCAGCAGCAGCCTTAGTTTTTCCCAGGAAGTCTCCCATCTAGGTACTGACCAGGCTCACACCTGCTGAGTTTCAGTGGGTTGTCAGTTGTGAGTTGCAGGGTGATATGACTGCTTACTGTTGTTAAGGCTTTTTTGATAAATACATCCATCCATTTTCTGATTGCTTCATCTAACTCAAGGTCACAGGGGAGTTGGAGCCTGTCCAGGCTTGCAACACGCACAAAGCACGGTACACTGAGGATAGGACGCCAGTCCATCTCAGGGATAGACCTTATATCGCAGATACAAGGACAAACATGCTCATGCTCACAGAGTTACACCAAAGATAATTTATAATTACTGTTACTATAGGGTGTGCACCCTTATCCAGCCCATTTTTCTAGATTTTTGCTTGCAATTATTTTTCAGAGTGTACAAAAAATTCATTAGGGCGTTGTGTATTAAAATGTGTAAATAAAGGTAAATAAAATATAATTTAGTTTGTCTTGATGTCAGGCTATAAGGCTATAAGTGTTAATGTAACTTTCTATAGAAATACAATTCCTATAGAAAAACTTTCTATAGGAATTGTATTTCCAATGGCCATTTCTCCCATCTCTGCTTGCATTATTATCAATTGAATCTCTGCAGTCAATAACTATCCTGTAAGTACTATCAGACTGGGAGCATTAAAAAATAAAAATGCGTCAGACAAACATTTGTAAAGCATTTGTTTTGGAAATAAAAGTGTTTCCCCCTCCCAAAGTCAAACTGACTAACAGCAGGAAATTTAAGAATTTGGGGATATAGGAAAAAGTCCCTCTTCTCCAAACATTGTAGGCTTGCAGTTGTATCCTCTAAGGTCATGTGCTTTGTTACTTTCAGTAGTTTTATGAGATCAGTGGGCTGAAATTATGTCAGGCAAGACGTGACCATATTCTGATTGTGGTGCAGATTGCTTCACAGTCTTCCCCATATTTTTTTTTCTTGACCTCATCCTCATTCTTCTCACCAGCTGTTAACTATGATTACCATAAAAAGAAACTAAGTAAACAATGGAAAAGAAGACGTTTGGTTGAGCAGGGCGGGGCAGGAAATTGAATTTTAGGAGGCACCCTGTTGTTGGTTTTCTTATAAAGGAAAAATAAAATTGCAAACACAAAAATGCTGAAACACCAAAAATAGAATCCTTACATGAGCCTGTGACTCATTTCCACCTAAACCAAAATATTTCAAAGATTTTTTTAACTAATATATTTATTGCTATTTATAACCAGTTCAACATCACACATGAACTAAAAAAGCCCTGTTATGACCTGTACTTTTTCACGTCAGTGCTTACGTTGGACCCCATTTACTTTTGTTTGCACATAAGAGTCTGCCTAAATATCGAGCATTAATTCTGTCCTACAAATTTATGATAAGATAAGATCACTTTATTGGCTGTATTGTATTGAATAATATTAGTGCTTTAGAGACTTTAACAGTCTCTGGGAGTGGTTGTAGACAATTTCAGAGCTCTTGCTAGGCGACAGCTAACTTCTGAAGAGACTCAAAACCACAGTGCCTTAACACAGTGCAAGTAAACGGGTGTAAACAAAACTCAAGAAGTGTTGCATATCCCTACCTGTTTAAACAAGCCTAGTATAATTATTTTTCTAGTCAGTACAGAAAAGGCTTCTGTTTGCCTTTAGCAGTCTCTATTTAGAATCAGTTATTGGAAACACTTTAAGGAAAAGGTTCTAGTAAAAACAGTGCTGTCTTTGATTCTGGGGGAGTTTGATGACGTGATGTTGTAGTGTGGTGAACTTCTAGCCTGGAGGGAGGAGTTGTGCAACTCTCCTTATTTGGAAAAGTGATCACATGGGGCCAGTATCTAAGCAATAGAGGTGAAACTTAGACCTTCGAACTGTTGGAAGCAGTTAGAGGGAAAGAGGGAGATAGGAAGCACAAGAAAAGAGATATAGAAAGCACATGGTGTGAAAATGCCTACCAACTTTACAGTAGTCCCTGTTGAAGGCCAAGACTTTGAAGAGAACATTATCAGGGAGGAGAATGAGTATGGGCTACACCCTTCTTCCAGAACTTTCTCAGGTGAGGCATGTTGAAAAAGCGCTCTGTTAGGCTGTCAAGTGGAGAAGCTAGTGTGTAGTATGATAGTGATCCTCCTGACTTTGACAGAAAAGAAAATGTAACTTTTTTTCTCTTTATTAAGTTGTGTGATTTGGAGAACACTTTGTCTGAGACATGAAATAATGCTGGTATTTTTTACTGTTCTTACACCAGGCAATTCAAGTGTGTAAATAAGATTTGTTTTTGTCTTTAGGATCATTCTATTTTCTAAGTACTATGAAGTATTTTTATAAAATACAGTATATTTTGTGATGCTTTTTGTATAGGAAGCCTCTATTAAATGTTCACAAATGCTGTTTTTATGATAATAAAAAGGATAATTTAAAGATGATCAATTTTTCTTTTGAAGGCACTGCTGTAAAAAGGAAAATATTTTTTTAGGACAGCCTACATAAATCACACTTCACCTTTTAACATTTATTTTAATTTTTCAGCAGTTTATGATGAATTAATCCATTCTGTTTAATCATATTTTGCCATAGTAAGGACATAGTAATTAGAGATGATCTCTCAGTACAGGCTGCATTTTAATGATTCAGTGAAGAGTAACATTTACCCATATTCAGTTACATAAGATCACCAACAGTGTACTGTTTTTTTAAATTGAAGTCAGACTTAATTGTATTGATTGCCCTGATTATTGCTGTCTGCTTGCTGGTTTAACAGAAGACTATATTTGCTCACTGTCTAGCATTCTCAGAGCTGTTTTATTCAAGCTGTTTACTTGCTATCAAACTGTTTAACACAGGAGATAAAAGCAGTGACATCTGTTTTAAGATATTCTCTGGTAGAACTTGTTCATGCACAAGGCAGGTATACATTATGAAAGATGTATCATGCATTTAAGTAGACTATGTAGAGGTTACACAGGTAAAACCTGTTACACTCAAAACAACTCAGGTGTCTCACTGTAACAAAACTTTCCAGCCTTGAAATATGGGCCTGCTTTCAAAAGGCACAGCTGACAAAAAGTTTTTTAATAGTTCAAGTAGGTAGCTGCATCAGCATGCATAGTCTGCAAAGAAACAAGTATTAGATTTTTTCCATGCTGAAAAGAGAAGAAAGGAAACGCAACGCTTCGGTTGTGGAGCCTTCTTTGGGTGTGAGGAACCTGAAGAAGGCTCACACCCGAAGAAGGCTCCACAGCCGAAACATTGTTTCCTTTCTTCTCTTTTCAGCATGTTTTTAATAGAAATTGTAAGTTGTATAGATCTGTTGAGCACTTTATTATTGTTTTAGAGGCCTCTTTCTCTGCTTTAAATACAGCAGCACTGGGAACAATATAGGTCTGCAGGACAAAATGACAGTGGAAAAAACAATAAGTGACATATACACTATTGGTATTTAAAGCAATTAATCTCATTGAACTCTGATCCTATTCAGCAGTCATTAATACACGTATGTGCTAGACAGGAAGTTCTAGTGAGCTCACTTATTCATCAAAAAGGAACTCAATGTTTACAGAGAAGTGGTATAACTGTCAAATCATTATTAACAAACAATAGTTCAGGTGGGGAGCTGCGTCAGCATGCGTAGGCTGCAATGGAACAAGTAATAGATTTATTCCATGCTGAAAAAAAGAAGAAAGAAAACACAATGTTTCGGCCGTGGAGCCTTCTTTGGGTGTGAGGCTCACACCTGAAGAAGACTTCATGGCTGAAACGTTCTGTTTTCTTTCTTTTTTTTCAGCATGGAATAAACCTATTACTTGTTCCTATTGAGTAATGTCTCGGCTTGTGTTGTTGCAGTCAATTCAAAGATGAATTGATGTCAGGTTGGAACAATGACCATTCTAAATCTAATTCCATATAATATCTTTTTACTTTTTTCTGCTGCTGAAGATTCTGTATGGGGTTTGTATTGTACAGACTGCCTCTAAGCTGATACTGGTGTTAACGTTCCTGTCCCAGCTTTGGCGCCACCACCATTAAGTTGAAATAAAGTACTTATTTCTGCTTCGGGTGTTGTAGCCAATGACAATGCAGCTATTGATTTTGGTTTGACTAACATTTTATTAATTAAAGCTACAGCTTGGCTTAGTGCTTCTTGCGGTTAAGGCTGATTTCATTCCTCCATCTTGTAGCGCACCAGAAAATGAGAAAGCTTGTTGATAAATTTTCTCAGCCAAACCAAATTGTGCCATTTAGATGGACCGCCTACATTGGGCCATAATTCACCTCTCACACGTAAAATGCTTTCAGAATTTCCATTTTACCTCTCACATACACACGCAAAATTCTCTCATATTTATTATTTTTACCTCTTACATACACATAAATTGCACTCACAGTCACTAGTTTTGTCTCTCATGTTCACATTGTGAAGGAGTGTTTGATGTGTATATGTGAGGTAAATCTAGTGAATGTGAGAGTGTTTAGTGTGTATGTGAATGGTAAAACTAGTGAATGTGAGAGCATTTGGCTGTATATGAGAAGTGAAACTACTGAATGTGTATGTATGAGAGGTAAAGTTTGAATAATGGCCTAAACGTCACCTCATAAGGAACACTTGCAAACACCTAGATATACAAAGAAAAATCAAAGAAAGCTGTGTGTTAGAAAAGAACATGTGAACCTGAAGCAAATTTGGCAGAGAGTGAGAGTCTTGAATAAACAGGTACATTTCTGGCAGGTAGAGTATGAAGGTTTGATGAGATAGAGAGTCAGAAAATGAACACAGAAAAACAGAGCAATTCGGTCAGAGAGCCTTATAGGAATTTAATAGCAATAGAAGGCTTCTCAGATAGTTGGGCATTCAGGTAGATTACCAAGGGAAAGAATTTATAAATATATTTTGTTAAAGCAAGTCAGTTTTTTGTAACACATAAAAGACCATTTTTGAAGAAAGTAATTTAGCCTTTGTCACTAATAGAACCACTAAATAAAGACATAACTGAAAAATCTAAAGATTTTTTTATTCAATGTTGGTAGCAAGATGAACTTAGGACTCAGCAGCTGTCAGGCTGAGGTCAGTGTATATTTTGTTGCAGAGTTTCTGCAAGATGTTAACAGTGAAAACAGGTATTTAGAAATGACTCATTTCAAGAAGGAGATTTTCAGAATAATTATAAAACTAACAAGATAGGGCAGTATGCAAAGCCATTTTGCAAAGAGGGTGTGAGAAGAATGACAAAGCAGTGTAGTTTAGATCTTTATTTCTGAACAAGGTAAGATCTGATTATTTTTGTCATTGTCATCTGTTATTTTTGGCAATGCTTGTTAATAAGACAGAATTAAGCGTTGGTATGCTGTCCTAAATGAGGCCCCATCTCACCCTCCATCTCTGTGGTGCAGCCACAGAGAAAGTATTCATGCAGGCTGATTTAAGATGTTTTCTTTTGATAAGGGACAGCTCCCAGACGGGGATGCACTTAGCTAAGCCTGGCTATCATGATCAATGATCATCCATTGGTGCCTATCAGTCTAGGGAGTGCCAAATGGACATCTGGACTGCATTCTTAAGTGTCAAGAGTAAGTGACTTATATCTCACCTTGACCAACCAATCTGGGACTGGCAGGGCGTGGTAATACCACGTGGGTCTCCAATGCCCGCCAAACTCTCAACCAATCAGCACACATCTGTGTCTTGGTCAAAAAGGGAGCGCAAGTTCAGATCGGGGCTCTCCTTGGCCATTTTCGCGCATCCTCAGAGACAATGACGTGACAACTGCTGTTGTCTGCAAAGGGACTTGGACTTTGTTCTAAGCGTGAGGCCAGGATCCCGTACATACTCAGAATTCTACCAATGTGAATGCTCAGCTTGATCAATGGCAGCCTACAGTTGGACCCTCGTCGAAAACCTGAATAGCTTATTCAGAAGCAGCGCTGGACCGGGAACGAGCCAGCTTCTTCCCAGGCAAAAGAGTGACTTGTGAGGACTCGCGGTCACACTCTGTGCATAGAGACTTTCTACTAGCCAGCCGGACTGCTGGTAGATCCCCTCGGAGCAACGACTGACCTGCGCGCCGCAGTCAGATTCCTCCGCCCGTCCTACTCCGAGCTGCACCTTGACTGGTTGGCCGGTAGCCAGAGGACGCCGAGACAAAGCCCATTGGAAAACCGCTGGAACAGAGGCTGCAACAGAGCCTGTCAGCTGGTTTGGTGTTCGTGCCGGGAAATTCCAAATCCATACACAGTGGATAAGTAAACCCCATGTTCTACATTGGGTCTCGAGAATTCAATTGTACCTCAACACAAGTTGTTATCAATTTAATTAATGAGTAATGTATTTACTTACGAGTTTAGAGTAACAGTGGGTAATAACACTGATTAGCGATTTGGTAACCGAACGATATATATTGACATATATTCTCTGTTGTGTATCTCTTTGTGTTTGCATCTCTTCGAGATTATATAACTTGTATATTGATAACCCTCACAGTAAGGTCTGCCGCTCGTATCCAGGCAGACTAGTATATGTTTGGTGCACAATTTATATTAATAAATGTATCTCGTGTATTGAACCCGTGTATGTGCGTTGTTAGTTGTTCTGACGATTGATTTTCTAAAAGCCCCAACGAACAACCTCGTGATTACTGCTACAATTAATAATTGTCTCAGTAAACCCATCAAACCACTACAACAGTAATACTGAACTTTATTTTGTATAGCACCTTTAAAAGTAGCATCTCAAAGCAATACAGTAGGTGTAAAAAACTGTTTTAAGGACCACAAATTACAGAAGTAAATACATATAAGACAAGCAGTTAGAAGTGCTGCAGAAATTAGAAAATGAAGCAGATACAGACACTAAATAACAACCTTTCTAAAAAAGAAAGGTTTTGAGTTTAAATTTAAATGCACTCGGTAGGTGGCTCTGATATCACTGGGGTTACAAATCCAGAGCTCTGGGGTGCAGCAAGAGAAGGAACAGTCACCTGTTGAGTACATCTTGAGGAAATCTAGAAGACCAGAGTCAGACGAACAAAGGTTGCAAGGTGGAAAGTAGATAATAAGCCAGATAAGTACTGAATGAGGATGAGGATTTTGAAGTTTTCAAAACCTAATTGGAAGGCAGTGCAAGAACTCAAAGACAGGTGTAATATAATTGCTTGCTTGTGATCAGGTCAGGATGCCATGTTCTGAACATACTGGAGATTGCTCAGTGTAGATTTAATCACCCCAGTTAACAGGATGTGCAGTCATTAATTCTAGTAAAAAAAATCCTTTCTGGTTTCTATAGCTCCCTTTAAAAGAAACCAAATCAGTGTGATGTTCCACAGTGCAGCTTTTTTTAATGCTACATGGCTGGTACTCACATATGATATTAAATTAATTAAACGATTTAATGTCATATGGGCTTTTGATTTTAACGATTTAAGCAATTTTTGAGGATTCAATTGCAGGTTGAGTTATTGCAGGATGCAAAGCATTAGGAGTTATTTGCAGGCTAGTAACAGCATATCTGAAGAAGTCTTGTAAAAAAACAACATCTATTAGAAATGAATGCAATGTACAGTATAGAGATCTTGTAAGTAATCTTGTATGTAAGCTAAAGCAATGGCCTACAGATATCAGTGAGATATGGCTGTTTGCTGACATAGAAGTACATTCTTGATGTTTGTTTTTTTTATCCGTGGTAAAGTACAGTATCTGTTAAAGATCGGAAAGCTTTGTTAGAGGATGGTTAGAATAAGAGATGCCAGGTTGCAGACACTGAAAGAGAAGGCTAGAAAGGTTGAAAAAGAAGCAAGACAGGATGTATGGACAAAAGATCTATAAGTGATAGAGTTAAGAAATGAAACATCCTGTTGTAACTGTATAGTAGAAATAAAGAATGAAGAGGATTTGGATAGGGATGAAAATTACAAGGGGGTTTTCAGCTGTTCAAAGTAGGGGAAAAATTTAAATCTAAAATAACTGACTGACTTAAAAAGTGTTATCTGCAGGCCACAAGAAATGGCAGGTACTATAAGATTAGACAAAGATTGTTTGGCACCACTGGGACATGTAGCAGAAGAAAAGACACAGGTTAAAAGTAAGGTCTTATGGAGCATGTTAAGACTAGAGCAGTAGGTAGGAAAAATAATTTAGGAAAAGGAGAGGAATACACTGATAACAAGAACACCTTCTAAGAGGTTTAGGTATGCTTTTGACAAATGGACAGGAGATGTAGACTACAGAGGAAGATGATGAAGTAAACAGACTCACTTAATATCTACTGTTGAATGTTTGCATAGATACTGAAATGAGGATTGGATTTTGGATTTTGCTAGCGTTAAACTGTGTGTTGGATACACATAAATTGAAGGAATAGGCAAATATAGCTGATCAGGTGGGTAGCTGCATCAGGATGCGTAGGCTGCAAAGAAACAAGTAATAGGTTTATTCCATGCTGAAAAAAAGAAGAAAGAGAACACAACATTTCGGCCGTGGGGCCTTCTTCAGATGTGAGAGAGACAGGGCACTAGGCAAAGGTAAAGTAGTGGGAGAACAAAGGTTGGGAGAGAGGAGGAGTGAGAGGCGGTAGCAGGGGACAGAAAGAGAGGCCAATCAAGAGGTGTGAAGTCAGAATGGGTGTAGAGAGGTGTGAAATGAAACTTCCAATGAATGGAGAAAATTTAAAAGAACAGTAGTCTGCCATTAAGAGAAGGGAGAATGTGTGATCCTAGCTGCAGAATAATTTTGGTTTCGGTGGTCTTTCTGATGTATGAGTTCAGAAAACCGTCTTTGAGAACACAGACGGGGAGATTAGAGTGGTCGTGGCCGTCAGAGGTGAAATGAGAAACATTGGGCTTGGAGAGATCTTTAATCTTCACAGCCCTGACGTGTTCTCTGAAGCGGTCCCCGAGTCTCCTTCCTGTTTCTCCAGTGTAGATGGCTGGGCATTTACTGCAAGAGATACAATAAATAAGGTTGCTGGAGGTACAAGATGCTGTCTGGGTGATCCGGAACTGTCCTAAGGGGCCTTTTAATGACTGTGGTGGTGGATGTGTACTTGTAGGTGATACAGCGAGCTCTGTTGCAAGGGAAAGTGCCTGGTGTGGATGGTTGTTGAGGGCGGTCAAGGGAGCTGTAAACAAGGAGGTTACGCAGATTAGGTGGTCGGCGATATGAGATGATAGGGCGATCAGAAAACAAGGCCCGAATCTAGGGATCATCCTGTAGGATGGAAAAGTTGTGGTTAAAAGTCCTGGGGATAGGAAGTGTGTTAGGGTGGTAAGGAAGCACCAAAGGAATGTGGCTGTTATGGCGGGAGTTCCTGATCGGGTTGATGGTCTGGGGGGTGTTTCTGGCTCGGGCAAGGGCCCTGTCAATCACACTGCTGGGGTATCCTCTGTTGATGAAAAAGGAGTACATTTCAAGGGCTTGGTTCTCGAAGTCAATGTCGTCGCTGCATAATCGTTGTAGCCTAAGGAACTTAAAAATAGCTGATGCTGATCCAGGTTTCCTTAAACTCAAAACCATTCTGACTGTATTAAGTTTATATAATTTATAAAAAGCTATTATGTTTTAACCTTTTCCATGAATACTTGCTGTTGTTATTTCAGTAAAAAAAGTATACTTTTTAGAATTCGCTAAAAGGGAATATAATATGGAATCACGTAACTAAATAAATAAATGATATTGATTTAAGGATCTCAATATGATATATTTATATAGCTGGTAGTATTACCGTATTCCACTTTCTTTGTAAACATCTGCATTAAGTCTTTGACTCATTCACTCGTGATTACTTTTGAAACATTTTAATTTGTCCATTTCAGCTATATTTCTGAGCAGCGTGCTGGTACAGTGGGTTTGGTGCATGCCTCTCACTGAGAAGGTCTGTGTTCATTTTCCACTCAGGGCACAAGTTGTCCTTTTAACAAAGAAAGACTTCTTTTTAAAAAATAAAATAGTAAATATTATGTGTACTATATTGACTTTTTTATTATTTTTGTTTCACAACATGTTCAATGTTGAATGATATTAATAAAAACATGATTCCTGTCAACAGTGGGAGTAAAAACCAGTCCAACCGGTTTAACTAAATTCAAAATACTTTATTCTTCCCAGTGTGGCAATTTAAAACAAGCTTTTACAACAAGCCTTAAAATAAAATTGTATATATTATAACCGAGAATAACAAAGTGGTATTAAAAAGACCACTTAAACTGAACTATAATAAAGTATCTGATCATTATTAACAATATTATTTTTTTAATAATAATCATCTCAAACTTCTTGTATTTCGTTCAGGGTCATTTGTTTTCTCCAGTTTTCATAACCTTCACTTTCTTATTAAAATGCCTATTTATGAGACACAATGCTTGAGGTGTCATTAACTTTGTGAACAAATAACATAGAGCCTTTAAACCATAGGCATCTTATATATTGTGATTTGTGAAGATTTTCACAGCTTTTATTTAAACACCATTCAAAAGCTACTGTACAGTATGTGTGCAAAACACCAGACCATATAAAGCAGAATAACACAGACTTATTGGGTTCAACCTCTCTTTAATTTGAGAAACTCTTTCTGTATTTTCTGTCTTTACTCAGATAAGAATAAACTATAGATGCAGCCATTCAAAATGGGTAATGTAATGGGTAATTTAAAGATCTAAAAAAAATTATATAGCTGGTATTATTACAGTAGTCCACTTTTTTGTAAACATGTTTTTATTTTTAATTTGACTCATTCACGCATAATTACTTTCAAAACATTTTTAAGCTTTTAGTTTCAGGTCTGTTTTTGAGAGGCCTAATAGCACAAATAGTTCATCAATAGGAGTGCTGTATAGCAGAACTGAGTTCATTATCTGCTTAGGGCAGAAGTTTTTCTTCTAACAAACAAAGACTTTAAAAAAATAAAATAGTGAATATTATTTACACTATATTAATTTGTTTTCTTAAATATTATAACATATTCAATGTTAAGTGATATTAATAATGAAATAACTTGAATGAGCAAACGTGAATACTGTCAATCAGTGGGAGTAAAAACCACTTCAACCGGTTTAATTCAATTCAATTCAAAACACTTAATTCAGTGGGGCAATTTAACACAAGCCTTTACAACAGGCCTTAAAATGAAATCGTATATATTATATTTAGAATCGAGAATAACAAAGCGGTATTAAAAATACCACTGAAACTATAATAATGTGTCTGATCATTAATTTAATAATAATATTTTCAAACTTCTTGTATCTTTTTCAGAGTCATTTGTTTTCTCCAGTTTTCACAACCTTCACTTATTAAAATGCCTATTTATTAGACACGATTTTTAAGATGTCAGTAACTTTGTGAAAAATGACACAGAGCCTTTAAACCATAGGCATTTTAAAGATTGCGATTTGTGAAAATTTTCACAGCTTTTATTTAAACAATATCTAGTACCTGGTATTACATTTTTAGAAACCTTAGTTTGAATAAAGCAGATCCCAAGTGTAAGCGACTTCATAACAGGAGAACGGATAATGCTACATTTTTATGCATCAATTGAAGCATTCTGAAGTCTTTCAAAAACATAAAAATGTAACATAATATTGGATGGTACGATGGACAACTGATTCTTTTAATTAAAAAAAAATAAAAAATAGGCAACAATAACGTGTCTAAAATAGACATTGCATGATTTTAAAATCCATTAAAAAAGGGTGTAGATAGTTAAAAACAGGTGATTTTTCTTCCTCATGATCAGCTTAGAATCTCTGTGTAAGCTGTAAGTTTTTTAAAACATTTTAAACACTTTAATTTTGTAAACATAACACACATTTCCTACTGTGGTGTGAAGCAGCACACCACCCACTGAGCTCCATCAGAGAAGAGGCGTCACTGAGAGGAGCTGTGGACCTCAGCAATGCTGCTTATGGCACTGAACATGTCTGCCTTTAAAATAGTAAATATTATGGACACTATATTGAATTGCTTGGTATTTCTAAATATCACAACATATTCAAAGTTAAATTATTAATAAAAACATATAATTTGAAATTGCTTGTATTTTTAAATAGTATTTTGTTCAGAGTGATGTGTCTGTTTTCACAACCTTCAATTTATTAAACACATTTTTGAAACAGGGGGTTCTAGACCTCTCCCTCTGTTTTTTCTGTTTTCACACAGATAAGAATAAACTACATATGCTAATCTTTCCACAGGCAGAAAGATGTTCTGTGCTCAATAGCTCTTTCGCCACAGTACTCATTATCTTACATTTTTAAGCATCAGTCGAAGCATTCTAAATTCTGTCAAAATCGTAAAAAAATGAACTAAATATTGTTGGTGAGATTGCTTTCTGTCCTGGATAAGGCAGTTATAAAATAGATAGACTGGTGAATTTACACTTGTAAAAACGTTCCTATTTTAGAAGAAGGGGGGAGTCCCCATTACCTGTAAAGAGCTTTCCATGGAATGTCCAGAAAAGCGCTATATAAGTGAAAGCAATTATTATTATTATTATTATTATTATTATTATTATTATTATCATCTAAAGCTCCATCAGATAAATTTTAAATTAGCTGTTTGTGAGATTCACCTACTTTTCATACTTTTGAAAAAGTACCTTTCTCTCCAGGAAACTCATCAAAGGTTAGTTTTTTATAAGTCTGAAACTTGGATGGTATGTCTCAGCGACTCTACCCCGCCCCTGCCAGATCTCTCCTCCCACTTTTCCACACACGCCAATCACAGGAAGTCAGATACACGTACTCTATACTGAAACAGTAGCGCATACAGCAATGAACAGCAGTGTGATGTATACTGTATAAATATTAATATATACTATTTATATCTGAATATATAGAGTATTTGTGTAATATTTTTCTTAATCCAAATATAAAAAGTTAAATTAATCGTTGCTGAAACCTGTGAAAGTGGCACATTGCATTTGCAGCAAGCTATAATAACAAACTGTTTCTACACATGAGGCATACTGCTGAGCTGTTTTCCGATTACTGGCAATTGTTGAAATAACCCTTCTTCCCTCCTTAGTTTAGTTTAAAGAATTCCGTGAAGAAATCTTTGCTCATGAAAACATCACACAGATACAGATGCAGACCTCGTTTACTCTTTACTCTTTACAAATTATTAAATCTTTTCACTAACAACCAATGCACCACGAGTGCCCCTGTTGGTCATTTTGGCCAGCCAATCATGTACCAAGGTACAACGCAGTGACCTTTGGGTAATTGCGTGCGGTACAGGGTTGTACCATGCATTTTGATTGGTTGCATCTGTACTTCCTAATGACATTACACCTGGAAAGATTATACATTTTAATAATTTAAATTTTTTTAGAAATTTTAGATCCGTTCCATCTATACAAACGCCACAAACTATTCTCGATTGTATCTCTTTATATAAATGAAATGTATTACCTAAAGAATAGAGTGACACAGTGGTTAGCATGCTTATTGTATCGTTTTTCAGAAATACAACACTAGCACCAGATGTCTCAGTGGCTTTCAAATTTATGCATGTAAATCTTTGAACTACACAGAGGTTAGCATTGCTGTGCCCTGTGATTGACTGGTGTTACTTCAAGGGAGTATCCTGCCTTGCACCTGTTGCTTGCTGGGATAGGCTCAAGCTCCCCTGTACTAGATAGAGATCAGAAAATGGATGGAACTAATGATACCAAGTAACTATAGACAGTGATAAAAAACCACTATGAGATGTCAGCAGTTACTCACTGAAGATACATTGTAAGTGCTGCCTTAAGGAAACAGCCTTTCCACCTCTCTGGCACATCTGTATATATAGCTAGTTTGTTATTTAAACAAAACTAGTCTGGAGATGTGTTTTGCTCATTCAGTGCTACATTTGGGGCACTTCTGTAGAATTGACTTGCTTGCTTTTCAAAGTTCTGGGACGCAAATGCAGTGCACTTATTCTCTATGTATGTATTTTTACAAATTGGTGGTGTAATAAATTATAAATGTGTAAAATAAATCATATTGAATCAATATGAAAATCAGATCCTGACATCAGGTTACTGTTCTTAAAATGAGTCATTTCATTGCATAAAATCAAGGATTACAGAACATTATGAGGCATGTGTGCTATTTAATTCTCTGTCAAAGTCTGATAATAGATAATAAAACACAAACCTAGACAAAACCAATATAAAAAAAGTAAATTCTACTACTAAATAGATACTGTAAGTACAGCCATTGGATTTTAGAATCCTTCTGTATGTATTTAAGACTTAGAAAATTCTGGAATTCTGCCCCTATGGTCTTAAGATCTTGTGTCCTAACAAATACAGATCATACCCAGGACTTAATCTCTCTCTCCAAAACACTGATGTCCACAAGTGAATTTCCCCATTCTAATAATGCATCACTAATATAGGACAGATATTTTTTTGTCCTGAGGATTCCACAATATAGCAAATAAGAATTTCCTAAAAAAAATAATACTGCAAGCTCTCCTGTAATAATACTTACTCTTAACATTACTCAACCTGGTTAGAAAGGAGTTTTAATGATGAAGAAAAAAGGTCATAATTATCCTTCTTCTTTTAATGTGTTTTACTCTTTTCTGTATCTCTGTTTCTGTATTTCTGCTGTGGTCCATCCCTATGGAGCTGTTTTAATTACCTTCCTAGGACAGTGGACAGTCATGCTTGAAAATGTATTGTGTAATATTGCTGTTCTAATGATTTACTGTGCTGTTTATTGTGCAGTGAATCAAATACAACAAAACAATATCCATTTTTCAAAATGTTCAGAGTAATTTACTCAAAGCAAACTTTGCTTATCTTGCTGAAACAGACTACCCCTCCCAATCACGACTTTTATTTTATTTTTTAAATGAGCGAATGTGTTTATTTACTTTTATCCAGTCAACGATGATGATCAGTGTTCTTAATGTTACACATTGTATTTGTTTTGTGTTGATCTAGTAATTTACATATTGATATCTTAGGAAAGTCAAAAGGACTTGTTTTGAACTGTAGCCTTAGAACACAGCAAAAACCAAGTACATTCAAAATGACATTAAAAAGTAACAAGAAAAATTAAATCTGACTGAATTACTTCCCAGTGGGCTGTGAATTTGGAGGAAGAAACAAAAGCAAAGCTATAACAATGGCAATTATTTTGCTTAATTATTATTATTTCTTTCATATGTGCCAGTTTCCTAACACATTAACAGCTTTTGTATAGTATATCTCACAATAACACATTAATTAAGTCTTTCTTGGTCTTTGTGATCATTTTTAAAGAACACCAATGTAGCACTGTGATAATAAAGCCTTACTATCTGTTTTGAATGTGGTTTTGAGAACTTTTGTGAGAGTCTAGGATAGCTCACCATGTGGTATTACCTTCTCTGTCCAGTTCCATCTGGCATAATGCATGCTACAGCTTTACAGCTTGCTCTGCACTGGACTCACAACACTGTTAATATCTATAGTAAAGTTGAATTTCTTGGTGAGGTCTGAGTTACAGGAGACTTTTAGCCCATGTATAAAAGGATACAATTTCTGTGATAACATCAGACTGCCTAATCATGTAATTTGTCCTCTAATTTAAATGCTAGAAATTGGATTTGCTGCATCCTTTTCTAATTTAAATTTCTGAGCTGACCCAACATACCAGTGTAGTTGTTGGGATCTGAACTCCTAGGTCCCATAAATATGTCCTACAAGCAGCATACAGTATGTGTTTTGTGCATTTTATTGTGTATCTTTACTTGTATATCTTTATTTTCATATTCTCGTTCTGTTTTTCTTTTCTGCTTTCATCAGGTAAACATTGGGGAGAAATCCACTGTACCCAGGCTGGTAGATTTTGTTTATTCCCAGTTGAGCTCTTTGGTGCACATGCACTGTCACTATATGTTCAAAGTTAAAGTCAACTTTATTGCCAAACCAACCCTTTGTGTTGTTTGGAATTTTTTGAGGTGCACTGAAACTTCACTTAAACTATCAGATATGCAAAAAGTCAGTGATACAAAAAAGAAGAAAAAAACTAAATTACATGATACAGGTTTTGGTTGCCACTATAGGCACAAAACAGGCATGTCCACCATCTCACATGCCAAACAGGCTTTCTCTTAAAACTGGTCTTTCTCCATTGGACAGTCCCCTCTGGATTTGGTGTACTTCTCTGTCCTTTCTGGACATTTATTATTCTCGATTCCCTCCAGGATCAATGTGGAAAACCCTCCCCTACTCAGGATAACTAAAGCTGTAGCCCACTAGTCTGCTTTCTCTTTCACAGTGCAGAACGTGATCTATTCTCTCTCATTTGCGTCAACTCTGCAGTTAAGCTGACATGCTACTCTGTAAACATCAGTTCTACACACATCTGTGTTATGTCTGCTGCTTCCTTGGACAGTATGTGTGATGGGAGATCTTGGGAGATCGCTACTCCAGGAAAGTACTCAGGATGTTCTTAAAGACCTCCCACAGCTGAATTGTAAGCTCCATTCAGCTTTGGTTGCCTAGCAACGCTTACCCCGTGATGAAAACTCTGCTCCTCAGGGACTTCATGCCCTGGATAGCATTACAGTATAATACACAAATATAATACAATGCTAAATTACAGTGAAGACAGAAATCCATTCAATCGAGTGCACAATACTTCACTATGTGGAATATTTTAAATTCCTCATAGTAAAATTACTAAAACACAATTATGTATTAGAGACTGAATAGTCTCAGGACAGGCGATCTACTGGAACCTCTCTGTTATAGATTTGATACATCTTCAACTTTTTCCCACTGGAATAAGCTCAAACAAGGGAAAAGGTGGGTGGGAGTGGTAATAAATAATCCTTAGAGTTTTATATGATTTAAACTTATGGCATATATGGAAGCAACAGTTATTTTAGAAGCTGTGGGGACCACTCTTTCAAGCAGTTTTCTCTCCTGAGGGGTTAGGTTCCCAAACCAGACGTCAACAGAAGAAGCTGACATGCTCTCATTTGTTGCCCTGTAAAAATGGCCTATGGCTTGCTGAGGCACACCAAACTTTCTCAGCTCCCTGAGAAAATAGTCTGTGATGAGCTTTTTTCTCTATATGGTGTACATTGGCTTTCCATTTAAAGGTAGAGGAGCTTGTTGTGCCAGGAAACTTAAACGTATATATCCTCACCACTATCTGACTCTCAATCAGAAGACATTGAATTTTGATTCTTGTCACATCTCAAATCAAAGACTACCTCAAACTATAATAACTTTGGTTTTACTTATAGTGAGCTGGAGATTGTTTTGGCTGCAGCAGTGACCTCCTTCCTGTTAGGAGATTCATTGTTTTTTTTATTAGCCCTAGGTAGTACCATCTGCATTCATTTCACTAATTTCACTGATTCGGTGGTATAATGCAGAAATGGTGATGTCTTGGTGATAGCAGCCTTGGTTGGCACCCAGATTTAAAAACGTGAGAGTTTCTTATGTAACTTGACCACCTGCCTCCTTTCTGATAAAAATCCAGGTATACATTGGTTGACTTATACCCATGTAAGCTTCTGGGGGACGATTGTGTTAAAGGCCAAGCTGTAATCTACAAACAAGACCCTTGCATGTGTACTGTACATGGGGCCACAAGGTGCTATAAAATGGAGTGGATGCACAGAGAGACTACAACCTTAACAGACTTGTTCACCCTTTATGGGGCTAAATGACACATTAAAGTATTTATTACAAAAACATTGTTATTGAATGTCAGCTTACATATGATTTTAATTGCACTGGAAGTCACAGTAGGCAGATGAAAAATATTTGATTGAGTTTACACACTCGAATTGTTTATAGGATCAGAAGTTTAGCTCTGCAGAAGATAGTTTTCTGAAAAAATAATGTATGATATTATGTTTTTTTAACTAATTTCCAGTGTGTATACATAAGCATTATGCCTGCTGATTGCTTAGTGGGACCGAAGGGGGGCGCCCACCCTGTGGTCTGTGTGGGTCCTAATGCCCCGATATAGTGGCGGAGACACTATACTGTTGTGAGCGCCATCTTTTGGATGAGATGTTAAACCAAGGTCCTTGCTTGCGTTTGGTTCTCTTATGAGGAAAGACACAGAAGTCCATCTACAAGCAAAGAAACCGCTTCAGTGTCTCAAACCAATAACCCAAAATCCAAACCCAAACTAAAAAAGAGAAAATATAGCAGTGAGTACCTGGCTCTGGGCTTTACATGTGTAGGAACTGAGAATGAGCCACTGCCGCAGTGTGTTGTGTGTTACGAAGTGTTATCAAATTTTTCAGGGTAAAGCAGTGACGATTGTTCATGTCCAAAGTAAAATAGAAACCACAATAAAGAAACTGGAAATATGGGCCAAACGTATCGACCAGTGAAACTACGACTCATTTGAAAATTTGTCTGAACTGCACGACTACTTCCCGGCTCCAGATGTTTGGTTCGGCTGGATTGAACATCCTTTTGTAAACCTATGCAGAGGCCCTTGCAAATTTGAGCGAAAAGGAGCAAGACAGCCTTTGTGGACCTAACCTGTGACAGTGCTTTGAAATTGATTTTTTCACAGAAACAGATTTTTGGCTTCATGTTACTTTGGAGTATCCGGATCTTTTGGACAAAGCATTGAGATTTTTTGTGCCAATTCTGACAACATATCTTTGTTAAACTGGATTTTCAGCGCTTGTGGCACTAAAGACCAAATACAGGAGTAAGCTTAAGCTTGAGCCAAACCTCCGCTTGCAGCTTTCCTCTCTGCAGCCTGACATCCAGCATTTGGTGTCTGTCAAACAGCACCTCTAACTAAGTGATCCAGAAAGAAGGTGCGTGTGTTTACTGCCAGGCTAGTTGTAGGCTATTGAGTGACTGTGCACCTTCATTTTGAATATAATGTAACAGATGGGGAGTTAACATCTACTTCTGTTTTATAATTGTTTTGATAGTTATTGTGCATATTTTTGTTTCTCAGCATCTTCATAAGTTCATTGGCACAGAAGGCTACCCCGCACTTCTGGATAAATTTTCAGTTCATTTTGATTCCGCCTATTCAAGTTTTGTTTTTGACAAGGCTAGCGTTTATTGCGTGAGATATCATAATAAAGAAAGAGCAGTTCTCATAATAAAGAAAGAGCAGCCTTAGTTTTTACAATATTTTTATTTTAATGGATTTTATTTATTTATTTTTTGTGAGGTGCTGACTGGACTCCTTCTGTAATCAATAAAAGGTCTTTGTAAAGCCATGTTTGTAGCTTGTACAGTGCCCTCCAGAATAATTGGCATCCTTGGTAAAGATGAGCAAAAAAGGCTATGAAAAAATGTCTTTATGTCTTTTCTTGTGTATCAGCGTGATCTTGCACTGAAAATATGAGAGAAATCTAACCTTTCAGTGAGGTAAATTTATTCAAAGAAAAAGAAAGCCATTTTTCTCAAAAAACCAAGTTTCATAATTATTGGCACCCCTAGAAATTCCTATGAACAAAATCTAATTGACATATATTCCCATTCATATTTTATGTTTTTTAAGCACAGCTTTAGGAACTCTTAAGTGGTCATCCATGACTTCCTGTTTCACTGGGGTAAAAATATGAGGTAACATGCAGGCAAAACACCCTTAGTCATTCATCAACATGGGGAAGACAAGAGAATACAAAAATGAAATGAGACAAAAGGTTGTTGACCTTCATATATCAGGCAATGGCTATAAAAAATAGATTCACACCTGAAAATACCCATCTCCACTATCAGGGCAATAATTAAGAAGTTTCAAACAACTGGAGCCCTGACAAACCTGCCTGGAAGCTCCACACACAATGAGGAAAATGGTTCGAGAGGAAAAACTTGCTCGAAGGATCATAGTTGGACAATTGCAGTTGGTTGGTTGCATCCTGGGTTCTCCAAGTTTCCAAAACTACAATTAGACGCCACCTCCATGCCAACATACCATTTGGAAGGCTTGCCAGAAGAAAGCCTCTGCTGCCATCAAACCACAAATGTAAGTGCCTGGAGTTTGCTTAACATCACTGGAACTTTGATTTGAACTGGGTTCTATGGTCAGATGAGACAAAAATAGAGCTTTTGGGCAACGAACACCAGAGGTGGGTTTGGCATAAAAAGAGTCAAGGTCATGCAGAAAATAACCTAATCCCCACTGTGAAGTATGGTGGTGGATCTGTGATGTTGTGGGGCTGTTCATCTTGCAAAGGCCCTGGGAATCTTGTTAGCATACATGGCATCATGGACTCCATCGAGTACCAGGAGATTTGCCTCTGTCTGCCTCTGCCAGGAGGCTAAGACTGGGTCATGGTTGGATCTTCCAGCAGGACAATGATCCAAAGCATACCTCCAAATCCACACAGAAATGGTTCACTGACCACAGAATCAAGCTTTTGCAGTGGCCATCCCAGTCCCCTGCCCTAAACCCCATTGAAACCCCGTGGGGTGAGCTGAAGAGGAGAGTCTACAAGCAAGGACCAAGGACTCTGAAGGATCTGGAGAGATTTTGTATGGAGGAGTGGTCTCAGATCCCTTTATATGTGTTTTCCCACTTCATCCAGCATGATAAGAGAAGACTCAGTGCTGCTATCTTGGCAAAGGGAGGGTGCACAAAGTACTAAATGCAGGGGTGCCAATAATTGCGACACATGTTTTTGAGAAAAGTTTTAATTTTTTTATGAGAATTTTGTTTTTCTTTGAATAATTTTAAAACACTGGAAGGTTAGATTTCCTCTCATATTTTCAATGTAAAATCAAGCTGATAACCAACACAGGCATGTTTTCAAAGCCTTTCTTGCTCATCTTTACCAAGGGTGCCAATAATTCTGGAGGGCACTGTATATGTGTATTTTTCCTGATTACCGGTGTCGGTAAGGCTACTGAATGAGGTATAGCGCTAGTCCATTTCAAAACGGTGAGGCTGGCCTGGTCCTTGTATGGGCCACGGAAGTTGATATGGTTGGTCATAAGGGCTGCAAGCTGTAATAGGTTGGGAACCTCTGATCTAAAGGTTAAAAGGTTTGCTTTGCATCTGCAGACCCATTAGGTGGAACCTAACCGTAGAACTGTGTCCAAGTTCCACTGGCTTAATAGAAATCAGTGATAAGCAGCTCAGTACTTTCAGTTTTTCTTTAATTCTGTGTTGCCCTTTTAAAGTTAGCAGTTGTCCAAGATTTGTTCTGAGTGGTTTGTGTCTTTAAATTCCTGAAAAGGATACTAACGCACACCTGAGCGGCAGGTTTTGTGCAGATACAGACATCTTCCTTGTTTGAAAACAACTGCTTGAAAGGCAGGGATGTTGTTTTGGGACCAAATGCTGTTACTAAAAGCATTTTGAACCGAGGTTGCCATCACGTTTGATGAGGCGTGTGCCAGAGGAGTAGGGAGCTCAGTAAAGAAAATGTACTGTATGATCACATTCAGGTTAATTTCCACAACCACAAGGCTTGTGAGCTTCAGTACCCTCCTCCCTTTGCTGCACTGATCAGGAATCAGGATCTCAGGAACTGGTGCCGTGCCATCTCCCTCAGCATTGCAAAAGCTGTGTCTTATCACTGAGCCTCAGTTCACTGAGCTCCTTACAGTGTGAGGGATATTCATCACATGCCTGGGAAACACCTGCTCACTGCATCTTCCTCATTTCTGGTCACATCATCTGAGCTGACCTACACTCAGCCTTGCAACATGACTGAGCACGATGTAGGGGAGAGTGGAGCCCAGCTGGGTGAGTCCTTGCCTAGAGAGCCACTGCTCTTTTCTTCCATAAGTTTTCTCTGTAGAACAGTCTTTCTGGTAGCTGAGGTGTCTTTTAGATAAACTGGACTCCATCTCTTACTAGTTATATAGATATTTTGTATATATATGTTTACACTGTTGCTTATATATTTACCTGGTTTGACTTCATTTCAGTGTATGACTGTTGAGACCAGATTCACCGTGTTATATAAAGGGATTACAGTAATAGCAGCAATTCACAAACACACTCATCCCAACATCCTGTTAGTTAGGCAGCTTATAAGTCTGAAAGAGTTAGGCTTTAGTATTTAAAAATAGCAAATGCAGCCATTTAATACAATAGACACTTTCCGAATTAGTGTTACCTGATGCTTATATACTATCTGCTGGGCTGATTTTTGTTGTTTTATTTATTTTGAAAACAATTCCTGTAAAACACACTTCAAAGTTTTATTCCTAAACACACTTCTTTAACATCCTGAAGTGGCACTGGTAAGGACTTAGTTTAATGTAATAATGTAAATATCCCATGTCTGGCAAAGCTTCTTTACTTTGACAATCCTTAAATATTGAAGTTAGGATTGTTTCCATTAACACAGTAGCTTTTTATGCATTGTTGTCCCACCAACACAGAAGGGTGGATGATGCAGAGATACAAAGCAGTACCTAGCATGTGAGTAAAAAATCCTGCTACTTTATTGCCTCTCCCTTCCATCTGTAGATAACAGTAGTCACATAAGCAACAGCAATTTACTGTCAAGTGAGCTTTCAGTGCTGTCTGCTTATTAAGTGTAATTTACTGTGCTTTGCTGAAATGCCTGATTTAAGGAGTACATACCTATTTTAAAAGTGCTGCTTAAAATGTTCATAACTCCAGAAACATCAGATTTAGTTTTCCACATTTTTGCAGCTGTTTCCATTCATGTGATACTAATGACATCCTCTTTCTCAGATCTGTGCTGTGAGCTGATTATTCCTTTGAAGCCATAACTTCTCTGTAACACACCACAGCTAGGGCTTAAAATGACCACATTTTAATTGTAATTATCAAAGGTAGAATTAAAATGAAACTTAAAAAGTAGGGGGTAATAGAGTTTATCTGTCAGTATTATGACTTCCTTACTGTGTTTAGTTTTAAAACTAGAACTAAAGCATATACAAACATCACAGCAACCAACCTTTTTATATATTAACCGCATTATTTTATCAAATGTAATTTGGTTAAGATCCCTTCTGATTAAGATTGAAAGATTAAATTATCCTAGATTGTTTGTTTGCTCTTTTGTACTATATTTGTAGCAGATGGCAACAGACCTTTCCTGTATTTATCAACAGAAAAATTGTTTTGTAATTTAAGAACTTAGGTTCGTTTTCCTTCACTTTATGTTATCTTCAGACTTTCTGTTTACAGCATTTTCATAGATGGACATAATGTTTTTCATACCCTCCACAGAATCACAAAAAAATCACAAAAATCCTCTTACTGCTTTTGATAGAGAGCATGATATTCCAAGTCCTGTATCTTAGTTTTCTTTTAAAAGATATGACCTTCTGATGATATTTGACACTTTGCATGTTCTCCTTAAAAAACACATTATCAAGAAACTGGAGTGAGGAGCTGTGTATGCATGCTTTGGCTACCTGCTTTTCAGAGTGGAATTAACCTTGAGAAACCGATTCCTTTTCTTACCAGGCTCTTTCTACCACAAACACTGATTATTATGTGTATGAAAAATGTGTATGGTTTGAATTGTTTGGTCTGTATTTCTTCTAATAAAATAAGTTTGTATTAATGCATGTTGTGTACATTTTGGGTTTCTGTAGGATTAGGAGAACATCTCTCAATGAGGGAAAATACAGTACAACTATGTGGACCGTAAGCAGTCTGTAATGGGCTTTGCATTATTTTAGATATCGGATTATTCTAAGACCCTTAATAGGTTCCGTACTTTATTGTCTGAACCAATCAAAACTTAAGTATGTATTTATCATAAAACTTTTTTCTAGCTAGCTCTGTATTCAAATATTTTAACATCATATGTAATGTAACCTTTCAGACTCTGACTTCATTTTCAATACATGTGGTGCCTTTTAGATCCCAGTAAGTGTAATGTCAATAGTACTTTTAGTTATCGAGGTGTAAATTGTGGTGGATGGTTTTGTTGTTAAATCTTTTATTGCAACAGACATTTCATATACTATATTTCCATCAAACATACAGAGGATTTGATATACTAACTATGCTTTTGATTTTTCAAACCAGACAAAAGCTGTGAATCACGTTGTGGGTTAACACAACTATTATCTTTTCTTGTGCTCTTGTGCTTAACAGCGATGGTGTTATGCTAGCCTGTGTGCCTCCACTGTTGACTTTCAGGGATTTCAAAGGAAATTCTGAGAATCCCAAGAATTTCTACTCACCTGCTAGCTTTGTGATATGAATGCTTGGAGATGCACACAAATCCCTGTGTGGAAGGACACGGGGCTGACATCCTGAGTGTTTAGATTTTAATGTACTATTGCATGATTACCCTCGCTGTAAGTGAAAACGTGGTCTTTGATTATCTTTACTTTCGATTGAACCTCTATTAATGTAGTAGGCCCTAACCTAATTTTAACTTAACAGTTAATAACTGCGGTATTGCACACCATGAATGTAGCAAAAGAAAAATCAGTAACTTGAGGCAGATTCAGGGACTTGAACTGGCAATCTCCTGGAATCAAGAACATCGCTTAAACTATTTTTACCTAAAATTACAACAGCTGTATAAAACAAGAACTCTGAAAACGTATCAATTTTAGACCTGTAAAACTTTGCAAATCAAGACACATGGAAATATGTGGTAAAATGTAATTTAATGTCTCTGAAGAGCAAGTAAACATACAGTGCTGTTTTGTACCTAGCTGCCCTTAATGGATGTGGCTATACCTGAACTACTAAGAGACTTTTTTTCCTTTAGAGTGTAACATGATAAAGATGAACCTGAGCTGATCTTTCACTAAGACAAACCTAACCCTAATTATTGTTATGCCTCTATGAAAAATGTACTGCAGTAAGTTTTTATGGTGTTTTCAATTTCTGTGGGCCCAACTGTATAACTGAGTAAAGATAAAGAAGTAATAATAATAAACTTTTAGTTTGATTTACTGTAGTATCCTTTAATTGTGGTATACCACAGTAAACGTTTATAATAGCAATATTTTAAGTTAATTTTAATGGAGTGCAGTGGCTTTCCAGTGCCCTGTTAAACATTCAGAAATGTAAGTGTATCACCTCATAAACTTCTAATAAAATATGAATATCCAGGTTAGATATTAACCTAGAGTCAGTTGTTTGGACTGAAAGATCTCCATAAAACTAAGTAGAATATAGGGGAATGTTCTTTTATTTTATTGACTTTAATTTAAACTCTGTTATTTTTACATTTGCTACACTATATATTGCTTGTTTGGACAGTGTAACATGAAGGAGAGAGGTTAAGAAAGCAGATGGAGAGATCAGTGTGATCATGGCCATCTGAGGTGAAAAGAGAAACTATGGCCTTGGAGAAATCTTTAATCTTCACAGCCCTAACATGTTCTCTAAAGCGGTCTTTGAGTCTCCTTCCGGTTTCCTCAACGTAGATAGCTGGGCATTTCCTGCAAGAGATACAGTAAACGAGGTTGCTGCAGGCACAAGATGTCGCCTGGGTGATCTGGAATTGTCCTGAGGGGCCTTGAATGAGTGTGGTGTTAGATATGTATTTGCAGGTGATGCTGCCAGCTCTACTGCAAGGGAAAGTGCCTGGTGTGGATAGTTGCTGAGGGCGGTCAAGGGAGCTGTGAACAAGAAGGTTTCACAGATTAGGTGGTCAGCGATATGAGATGATGGGGTGGTAGAAAGTGTGTTAGGGTGGAAGGGAAGCACCGAGGAATGCGGTTGTTAGGCTGGGGGTTCCTGATCAAGTTGATGGTCCGGGGGCTGTTTTTGATTTTTGTTTTTATCTTTGATTTAATTGATATGTGAAAGTTTTGTTGCATCAGATTTTAACACCATTAAGAAGTATGAGAAATATAATGTCAGTTATCATGGAAATACAAAATTGGTTGTCATCAGCATAAAAATTAAAACTGATGTTAAGCAGAGAGTGATGGGGAAATCCCAAAAAAACAACTTAAACTATTTTCTTAAACAAGAGAAAATAAATAGTGATGGCATTAGTGACTCTTGTCTGAGTCAGACAGGTGTCTAGTCCCAATTTGAAACATAACTTAACTGACTGCACCTTGATGGGAGAGGAGCTAGGTTAGAGGTTTTACAAATGTAGCATCCTTCATAATGTGAACAAATAGGTTATGCAGATAATATCGATGTGAAGAAGGTAGTTAAGTTAAGGTGTGGAGCCAGACTTCACACATTCATTTATTTTTGGTCTATCCAATTATAGCACATTGTTATAAAACAACTGAACATGCAGTCTATATTTTTTTAATCAGACTTCCCTGGTTTAAAATCAACACAAATTAGGAGAAACAAAATTAGGGTAGTTAACACAAAGGTGTATTCAGGAAGGATTTGAGATGTGGATTTGTGACCCTTACAACAACTGACTTTCTGAATAAGAGGCGCACACCTTTTGTGTTTTAAGTAGTACTGGTATGAAGGAGAAGCAGATTGCAACTTTCCTGCTTTAGCTGTAACTTTTATTTCTGTATCATGTTTTTACAGTGTTTAGAGGAAGTGGGCTGAGGAGCTTTTTTCTAGACCCATATTAGACAAGGACATCCTGACTTTCTGTATGATTACTGTGCAGCTTAGTTGGAAAGCTTCTTATTCTGACCATATGGATAGGCTAGTAAAAGTTAGAGATAAAAAAATAACAAGCCATAGTTCACTGAGCAGGAAGTGCCTTAACTACTTACGTTTACATAAGTAATCAATTGAAATTTACTGTCATTTTTGTGAGTGGTTAAAGGAAGCTTACTACAGTATAGTATAATTCATTTAGTAGTACAGTAACAGAAAGACATATTGTCAAAACATTTTTTATTGTGAGACATTTACTAGTTCTTGAAGGCTCATTTAATCTGTTGGTTAATAAACTGTCAACGTTAAGTTTAATAGGGAACATTGAAAAATGATCCTTTGTATGGCATTCCGGGCTATAGAAATCTGAATTACTAATGTTAATTTAATCACAGATCTAATGATCACATGATTTGCTTGTGGAAATTTCTCTCACGACTGCAAAAAATAAATGAAAAGTCCTTTTTGTACTACATATAGAAATAAATCATATTCAGATATGTTCTATATATATAAATATATATAAAATAAATGACTTTTTAATTGCTCAACAGCTTGATACAGATTATATTTACATTTTCTAGTGACATAATATCACATGTCAATATAACAACAATATAAAGGAAAAAAAGTGTGACTTCTTACAAACAATATGTGTAAATCTTGAAGTTAGATATTAAGGAAAATAAATTATATCTGAATGTTTGTAAAGGTGAACTTCTCATTAACAGATTTTTTAGCAGTATTAACATTTTCTTAACAGGTACTGTGAAATGTACTGTGTGATCAAAAGAATTATAGTATTTTTAGCTCCTTTCTGTGTGGCAAGGTGCTTTAATACTGACTCTCCTCCTGTTTAATCAGTTCAGTGATTAGATACTGTTACTCTTCTTCCAATGAAATCTTGAGAATTCATATTTCAGCTTCCTAGCATTAACAAGACAGTTCAAACCTGCCTAACCTAACAATACCAGTGGCTGTCCACTGGTGTAGGGGAAATTTCTGCAACTTGTCTGGGTTGTGCAGTTTGGTACTCAGAGGTACCTAAGAAATTTTGGAGGTTTGAAACCAGGAGCTCATACATGGTAGGGTAGTACATCTTAACCTTTTCAGCTTACAGCACACTTTTAACATCCCAAACTTTTTGCAGCACCCTTCGATTTTAAAGTACTTTTCATTATTATTGCAAGAAATAATATTTTAAACTTGAAACTATGCAATTTTGCTAAAAATTTGATTTATCTTTTTTGACTATTATAATACTTGTTTCAGTGCTGAAAAGAGCTGCAATAAAATGCTGAACTGATTTTTTAATTATGATAACTTCTGAATCTAACGCACACCTCAGATCCTTGTACAGCACACCACTGTGTCATGGCCCATATTTCAGAACATTCTTGTCTTATCCTGTCAATGTAGATGTCACGGATGTCTGGAAGGGCGAACCGTAGAAAGGCAGGAGAGTGTAAAAAGACCCATCTGTGTAGCGGCAGAACGGGGGATAAGCCCGGGCTCAGCAGCTCAGGAGTTGTATAGAAACCAATGCCCTCAGGCAGCGGATGTGGGGTGACCTGGTGCTAGGCAGGTCTCAGGATATCCGAACTTCAATGCTGAGCGAATGTGAATGAGAGACCCGGAAATATATAGCCCCAGAGAGAGAGACACCGGAAGGACAGCAAAGCATAGGAAACTAGGGACAGGACAGAGTAGGAGTGCTCTCTGGCTGCAGAAGGCATGACAGTTGACCCATCACCTTGTCACACAATGATATTACAGTAGTGTTTTTTCAATAATATTTACATAGAAATATATTCTGTTCTGCAGTTGAAGTCATGAAAGGAAACAGAAATGAGTCAAGCTATCCTGGTAGCAGTCGAGAGTTTCTTCAGTTTGCTAGAACATCTTGAGCTCTGACAGATGCCAGCATTGGTGACAGGTTGTCTTGTAAGTGGAAGAATGTGACATTGAACCTCAGCTGTTATGGCAGCTTGGGAAAAAGATGTCTAGTTCCTTTATCTAAAACACATTGGTAGTCTTTTGTAAATAAACATCGTAAGTGCCAGAAAACTGCTATGGACTTGTTGTGGAGACAAAACACAACAATACAACAATGCGCTTTGTGTTACATCCAAGAAAAACTAGATGTCCCAATTGGAATCACAAATAGGATGAATCCTATCACCCCTCATCTGTGAAATTCACAAATCCACCTTGGATTAGTATGTTTCATGGAGGCTGACTGTTCAGTGGATCTCTTTTTAATATCATATTCCAGAGAGGTCAGACTGTCTTTGTACTGTGTACTATGAGGGATGCATTTTTGTAAAAGTACATCAATCTTTAAATAATTCCACAGATGCTCAATTGGATTGAGGTCTGGGCTTTGACTGGGCCACTCCAGGACATTAACCTTTTTGGTTTTAAGCCACTCCAGTGTGGCTTTTGCTGTATGTTTTGGGTCATTGTCTGTTGGAAGATGAATTGTCTTTGCGGATTGCAGCACATTGCAGCACATTTTCCTCCAGGATTTTTCTGTACTTAGCTTCATCCATTTTTCCTTCTATCTTTATGAGCTTTCCGGTCCCTGCCACAGAGAAGCATCCCCAAAGCATGATGCTGCCACCACCATGCTACACTGTAGTGATGTTGCTCTCAGTGTAATGAAGTTACATAAAGTTCAATTTTGGTCTCAACAGACCATAGAATTTTCCTGTTGTGCATGTTGTCTCATGCACAGTTTCTCCCATCTCTGTCATGGAAAACTGTAACTTCTTTAGAGTAGCCTTGGGCCTCTTGGTGGCCTCATTTACTACAACTCTTCTTGCCCAGACACACAGTTTTGGAGGACAGCCAGTTCTGGGCAGATTCATAGTTTTTCCATATTTTCTCACCTTTTTAGTGATGAACGTCACTGTGTATCGAGGTATATTCAGTGCCTTAGAAATGTTCTTATATCCTTGCCCTGACTGGTATTTTTCAAGAACCTTATCTCAGATCTGCTTGGAATGTTCCTTGGTCTTCATGGTGTAGTGTTTCCTTGGAAACGCACTAAGTGGGGAAGCTCCCAGACACCAGTGTATTTATTCTGAAATCATGTGAAACACCTCAAGTGCACACAGGTGGACTCCAATCAAGTAATTATGTGACTTGGAGAAGAGAGTTGGTTACTTCGGAGGTAATTTAGGTGTATCAAAACAAATGGGTGCATTCAATGATTTTTATTTTTATTTTTAATTAATTTCGTAAAATGTCTGGATTTTGTTTAACTTTGACATTATAGAGCACTTTGTGTTGATGAGTGGCAAAAAGTCTGAAGTAAATACATCATGGCTCCATGCTGTAACACAATAAAATCCATGTCCAAGGGGGGTGATTACTTTTTATAGACTGTATATAGATGGTAGTATAACTGTAGTCCACTTTCTTGTTTTTCTTTGATTCATTCACTCATGATTACTTTCAAAACAATTTAAGCTGCTTGTTTCAGCAATAGGACCCCATCTAAGAGATTCGAGTTCAGTACTTGCTTAAGTTTTTCTTCTGACAAAGAGGCTCCTTTTAAAAAAATAAAATTGCAAATATTATGTACACTATATTAACAAATATTTATTGTTTTTTATATATCACAACATATTCAATGTTAGGTGATATTAATAATGAAATAAAAACATTAATGAGCAAACTTGAATCCTGTCAACAGTGGGAGTAAAACCGGTTCAACCGGTTTAATTCAATTCAGTTCAAAACACTTTATTCAGTGGGGCAAATTAACACAAGCCTTCACAACAAGCCTTAAAATGAAATCGTATATATTATAATTATAATTGAGAATAACAAAGTGGTATTAAAAAAACACTTAAACTATAATGTATCTGATCATTATTAACAGTATTTATTTATTTATAATAAATAATCATTTCAAAATTCTTGTATCTTTTCTTATTAAAACGCCTATGTATGAGACACGATGTTTATAACAACTTTGCGAAAAATGACACAGAGCCTTTAAACCACAGACATTTTTAAGATCGTGATTTGTGAACATTTTCTCAGGTTTTATTTAAACAATATCTAGTACCTGTTTGCATTTTTAGAAACCCTAGTTTGAATTAAGCGGATCCCAGGTGTAAGCGAGTTCATAACACGAGAATGCATTATGCTAAACTTTTATGCATCAGTTGAAAGTCTCTCAAAAACATTAAAAAATGTAACATTGTTTGGCACAATGGGCAACTGATTCTTTTAATTTTTAAAGAAAATCAAACAATAGGAAAATAGGAAACAATAGCGTTGTAAGAAAACCGGCTCAGGGACGCCAAATATGTAATCATAGTGGCTCTCTGAAGGCACCAGTTCTGTAGGGTTTGGGCATTTACTGAGACAATTACAGATGCAGCCATTCAAAGTGAGCGGTACAGACACGTACCGCAGGTATGATGACACGGGGTACCGCGGTGCGTGATTGGTTGACCGACAGGGGCACTCGTGGTCCGTTGGTCTGTCGTGGAAAGACTTACTGTAAACGTCTTTACTGTGCCCGTTGTAGATATTGAATTTTACCACTGAAGGGAAATCTTAGTAGGTGAGCATAAAAAGAATAGGAGCATACTGTAACGCGTGTGAAGGCCATAAACGATATTAATTTTGGAACGTAAACATACAGTATATAGCTGGTCCTGGTACTTTAAAGAAAAAATACACACCAGTATTCCATTTCTCCCTAAACATTGTAAGCTTCGAAGTCTTTAACTAACGTGATACCGGAGTCAACAAGCATACTTTTAGAATTTGATTAAAAGGGAATATAATATGGAATCGCGTATCTAAAGAATTTAAAAACGGTATTATTATATCCGTGTACTGCGGCAGGGCTGTGTAGGGCTGTTTCACCTGCCTGATCATGCGAGCTGTCTTGTAGCCTACTGGTCTAGGTGCGTGACTACCAACTGGCAGGTTGTGTGTTCGAATCCAGCTGGTGCTGGACTTTTATTTTAACAAACATTTCTTCGAAAAAATAGGTAAGCGATATTATGGACAATCAATTGACTTTTATATTTCAAAATATCGCAACATGATCGATATTTGCGATATTTTGAACATATCTTCCCTTCTGACAGCGGTTCCTGCTTCTATTGTGTGTGTGTGTGCAACAGTAAATTTTTATAGAGAAATGGAGGCTGGACAGTATGCGTTACAATATAAACATTTATATTGATTTAAATCGTGTTCTGATTTAAATCGCAAACGCGTGTTTAGTTATGTGTTTTTTAATCATAATCAGGCTAATGCATTTCTACATTTTCTGTATGAACCAGCTTAGAGGTTCATACAGAAAGACAGCTTGTGTTTAAATTGAGTGTAAGGTAATTTATGCTTCTAAAGTCATGGTCAGTATTATTGTACTGTGCTGTACTGTGTCACATTATTTTATAGCGTTTTTATTGCGTTATTAAATCCGGTGGCGCTGTGTTAGTTTCCTGACTCACATTATTTAAACTGCGACACTGATCATTCATCTCTAAATAAACTTTATTTTATATAGCGTTTTAAGCGAATAGGTAATTAGATTGCTCATAAACCGAATCACTTTTTCTACATAAACACAGCGTGATTGCTCTCTGAAAATGCTTTTCCTTTATTTTTAAAGTAGGCTCAGATTTCAACTATAGATCTTATTATTATAAACTTTCTTGGAAAAATGTATTTTATGTAAACCATGTTTGCAATTAATTCATTTAGGGCTAAAATACGTTCATTGTCTTCCAATTGAGTTGAGTTGACATTGGAAGCCTGCCACACCCGGACTGTTTAACCAACGCATTAGCACGTCAAAGCCCATTGAGCCAGTATTGGCTTTAGTATTTAGTATTTAGTATATTGTAACGCTTACGGCAGACAGGCACTGTGTAGGAGTCGACGCACCAGAGCAGCGCATCGAGGGAGCGTCTGCATTTATAACTTAGTTTTTAAAATTAGTCAAGCAATACGAAGCATCTCCTTTTACTTAGTGCCTGAGCATACTGCAACGCGTGTGAAGCCCATAAACAATATTAATTTTGGAACTTAAACATACAGTATATGGCTGGTCTCGGTACTTTAAAGAAAACATACACACCAGTATTCCATTTCTCCCTAAACATTTTAAGCATCGAAGTCTTTAACTAACGCGATACCGGAGTCAACAAGCATACTTTTAGAATTTGATTAAAAGGGAATATAATATGGAATCACGTATCTCAAGAATTTAAAGACCAGACAATCGCAAACTCGTTTTCAATAAAATTATTTTATTCATTCAGCAGTTTGTGAGAGGGACATCCAGCAGGGAGAGACACACACACCGGTTTTCATTGACAAAATTGGTTTTTTTCAATTCCTCTTGTCTAACAGGAATGTTTTGTTTGTGGACAGACTGTTAGACAAGAGGAAAAGACCGCCTCCTCCTACGAAGCATTTCGTTGATCCGATCACAAATTCTTTTCCAGTCGTACGCAGCAAGGGTTCAGAATCTCCGATTCACCATCGTACTAATGGTTTCCCGGAGATTGCAAGGCAAGGCACTTTTGCCTCTGGACCCTTCGAAATTTACAGACGTGGTCCACCCCCAGTAAATTTCAAAAGTCACAAGATTTTGAAACACGAGGGCAGCGTAGCGGTCGGCTCTTGCTTTCCCGTCTATGCCGATGCACTGCAAGTACAACCCCCCCTCCATCTCCTGGGTGATGGGTAGCAGTTGGACATCTGGGAGAATTATTCGTCCCACTGGCATCTGTGAATTCCGCTGTGCTTCCTGGGGGGAGATAGCCGGCGGGGACAGCATCAACAGATTCCTGCGCGGTGGTGAACTGAGAGGCCGGGATGGAGTGTCCTGAGGCGGTGTGTGCTCTGTGGGGGGCAGAGCTTCCGCCAGGCATTGCAGCCTGCGCGGCGGGGAGAGGCACTTTTCGGGAGACAGCTGCTCAACTGTTTGACTGCTGGAACTCTAGCCTCCCAATCCTCCCCAGTAATGCATCGTAATGCTCCCGCTGCTGCCGAAATGTCTCCATACAGGTGCTGCTTCTACAGGTTGGCACCCTGGCCAGTGGCCGAGAGCAGAGACCCACGGCCTGTGGCAAAATAACATAATTCATGTAAGAAATAAAGTCACACAGTAGTATTCATCAGTCGCGGAACAGAAGTCAAAATAAACTTTTCTTTTTTTCCGTCTTACCGCTTTCTTTTTTACTGTCCTGGTGGTAGATCGTTTCGCCCGTGCGGTGTTTTCTTGAAGAACAGGCTACGAAGAAATAATTATAATTGAATTTAAAATTAAAAACGGCAATAATACCTTGTAATATGCGCTGTAATCGCGTATTTCAGATGAAGTCTGCTGTATTTGCTTACCCTTCACTCTTTGGAAGCTGGGGCGGCAGAAGCACCCCGTCTCTTCCTGTAAAACGCCTTGGTCTCCATACTGTACTATGGTCGCTGTAGTGCAGGTTCGCAGTTTTTTTTTTTGTGATCGGAGCTCACCCAATCCCTTGGTGTCTTTTATGCGTCACACATACTGTATTTCAGCGCCATATATTTCATGGATATTATGGAATATAATGGATGGATATCTTAGTTATCTTTCTAGTTCACAAGTTTGCATGCATAATTTAATTTTGAAAGCCACTGAGACATCAGGTACTACTGTTGTATTTATGAAAAAGAAACAAAACAAAAAACATACTAACAACTGTGCCATCCTACTCCTTAGTTAATACATTTTATTATTCATAAACAGTTAACATTGTTAGCAAAATATTTTGAATTATATTTAACCCTATTTTTTCTTTAGTTTTGTATTTAACTTATTATATGATAGTCAGACTTAATGTATATTTGAACAATGAAAATATATTTTTACAAGATTTTACATTAAGCACTTAAAATTAATATGGTTAATAATAGTAAACTGTAACATGCTGTAACAAGATCGGTTAAACTGTGAAGAAAATGCTTTCAGAGAAAATGTTTCAGGTGTGAAGAACATAGATCTCCAATGCAATTTCAACCAAACCTGTTCCCACACACCCCGCCCCCACTACCATTAGAATATACACAAACATTTTAGCGTTTCATTCTGAGCAGAAGACCCTCACACCTGAAGAGTGCTGGCTGTGACTAATTAAACCGGTTTTACAGGTTTCAATCACAGACCATGTGACATGGGACTCAGTAAACTACAGTAACACCGTATTTGATAACGCTATAAAAACGCTATAAAATAATGTGACTTGGCACAGAACAAGTTTACAGCACAGTACAAAAATAAATGCTGACCATGACTTTAGAAGCATAAATTGCCTTACACTCAATTTAAACACAAGCTGTCTTTAGCCCTCTAAGCTGGTTCATACAGAAATGTAGAGATCCAGGCTCAGAACACACAGCTTCATTAGCGAATACATATGCAGGACAACTAGAGAAGACGTTTTACAGAGGATGGATTTTTAGAAACATCCCATCAGACATCCCATCATATTAACAACGTGAAATCTAGAAAATAATATTATGTAACCAAAATCCGCAATATGGAAACAGAACCTGTGTAATTGTTGATAGATGATGTACTCGTAACATTTTTTCAAGACGAACTACAACATTTAAAAAATGACTTGTATGTACTTGATATCTCTAATCAATCCACGGGTCCCAGCACAAAACGAAAGTAAAACGCATACCGTTTCGCGCTTCTTATTAGTTGCTCAAAAGTAATTTGATCGTATGAAATGCATAATATAAACCTAGAAACATATACGTGAGCAGTACTTAAGCACTGTAGTATCGGTGTTAAGACATACCTCTCAAATACTGTAAATCAAGTTAAAAATATCTCAAGACCGATTCTGGTCGTAATGAAACCATGCAAGGGAGTTTTTATGTCCGTTGCAGTTCTTTTGCAACATGAATATAATTATATTGTTATTAATTTCTTGAGATACGTGATTCCATATTATATTCCCTTTTAATCAAATTCTAAAAGTATGCTTGTTGACTCCGGTATCACGTTAGTTATAGACTTCGAAGCTTACAATGTTTAGGGAGAAATGGAATACCGGTGTGTATTTGTTTTCTTTAAAATACCGAGACCAGCCATATACTGTATGTTTATGTTAAGATTTCCCTTCAGTGGTAAAATTAGATATGAATATTCAATACTTAAACGGGCACAGTTAAGACATTACATATACATATACATATTGTATACAGTACAGTTTGCATACGGTTATATGTTTATGTTACACGATTAAAAAAAAAAATAAAAATGAAAAGTCCAGCACCAGCTGGATTCGAACACACAACCTGCCAGCTGGTAGTCACGCACCTAGACCAGTAGGCTACAAGACAGCTCGCATGATCAGGCAGGCGAAACAGCCCTACACAGCCCTGCCGCAGTACACGGATATAATCATACCATTATTAAATTCTTTAGATACGCGATTCCATATTATATTTCCTTTTAATCAAATTCTAAAAGTATGCTTGTTGACTCTGGTATCACGTTAGTTAAAGACTTCGAGCTTACAATGTTTAGGGAGAAATGGAATACCGGTGTGTATTTTTCCTTGTGATATTTTAAGCTCTAGTTGAATGATAGGTGTCGCATTTTAAATCATTTTCGTAGCTAGAAATTATGAAACGCCCTGTTAAAAGCAAGGAAGTTTTTATGCCCGTTAAAGTAAAACAAAATGCCTGACAAAGTATGGCTTGGAAAGATTCCAAGTGCTTGTACAAATGTGCTAAAGAAATTATACTTTGAGTATACAGCTTGTCCAAAGTCATCCATTATTAATACTATTAGTAATATCTTCAGTAAAGGCTTTGATGCATAAATATTTCTGATAAAGGTAGGTTGTGTACTTTTGTCCAACTGAGCAATCTTGCTTACATAAAATATACCAACATTTTAATGACTGATGATTAACATGCTGTAATACACAGTTTAAATTTAAAGGTTCAAATGCTGTACATGAGAGGTTAAGCTCCCCCTGGCGGTTTTACAAGGCGACGCCGGATAGTTAGTCACGTGACACACGTGAAATGCGTGATACCGCGTGATACCGCGACACGCCCACCGGGGTATGCCGCGAAATACCTCACCCATTTTGAATGGCTGCATCTGTATTCAATCAGTTACAAAGTGTTACACATCAAGAGGACATACGTTCAGTATATCATTCATTTAGACCGTTTCATAAATGAACTTGGTTATAACTTCTACATTCGATACTCAAAACAAGTACATAACTCTTAGGAATTAAATTGATATAAACTGGTTGGGATAACAATTGAATTCTCGAGCTGTAATGCATTGAAGTTGAATACTCATCCAATTTCTGGGGATTCAGATCTCCTGCGGGCACAAAGAAACAGTTGCAGGCTGTTGCTGTCCAATCCGCGCTCTCTGGCTCCGTGCCAGGCTGTGCTGTGCGGCTTGCGACGGTGTGCTGCTGATGCTCACTGTGGGCTTTAACTAGCAAAGTTTGTGCACAGGAGAAAAGATGACTGTGAGTCCCAGCAAGTCAGGAAGAGGACCGGTTCGTTCCTGATGAAGAGCTAGTTCTGAATAGTGATTCAGCTGTCCACAGCTCCGACCTGTCCACGAGGCCTGCTGCTGGTGCTAACCTTGGGTGGATCCTCTGGTTATTCTCTGGCAACCTCCACTCTAGACTCTTAGAACAAAGGAAAGTTCTGGCACTCGGACACACTGGCCGTTCCGTGGTTGTCCGGGCTGAGTCTCAGGATGGTCAGGAGGCGTGCTGCGTGAATGTCCTGCCCTTGGGAGCCTTCTGCTCCTGGGCCGTCCTGCCCTGGAATTCTCCTTTGAATTCCCTTTAGAACAGTCCACAGAATCCTCTCCAGAATCTTACTGAATCTCCCAGGCTCTCTGTGTTGCCTGTTTTTACCTGGAGGAACTTCAGCTCATTCATTGGCTGAAAGTTCCATGGGCATCAGAGTCCCACATGGGTTACTCGGCCCTACCAGTCCCTGATTGGTTGATCAAGGTGAGATATGAGTCACTTACTCCTGAGATGTCCAACTGACACTCCCTAGACAGATAGGCGCCAATGGATGACCATTGATCATGATAGCCAGGCTTAGCTAAGTGCATCCCCCTTTGGGAGCTGTCCTAGGACCTTAAATCACCCTGCATGAATAGTCTCTCTGTGGCTGCACCACAGAGATGAACAGAGAAATGGGGCCTCATTTGGGAAGGCTCAGAACACTTAATTCTTTCTTATTAATAAACCTCGCCACTACAGCGTGTTCCTGACTAAATTAGACATTACATGACACATAAAAAATGGGTTTAGACAGTTAAAAACACTTTTTATGCATGAAAAACGGGTGATTTTTCTTCCTCATGAACAGTTTAGAATCTTTGTGTAAGCTGAACGATTTTTGTTTACTTTTTAATTATACATTTAAAACACTTTAATTTTGTAAACACAACGCGCATTTTGTGCACAAAAAAATACATTCTCCCCTTTCCCCATGGTGTGAAGCAGATAAGAAGTTTTGGTAACTTTTACGTTTACTAATAAGATAATGAATAATAATGAATGAACCTCCAGATCATCTCCAGGATACTCGGAAAGGAGGGATTGTTTTGTGCCAGCCAGCTAGAACATTATCACCTATCAGTAGGTGAAGGGAAGTGGGCTGTAATTTCATTCTCCATCAATACATATTCCAAATAGTCACTGATGCAGCTTTAGCCAAGTAATTCCTGCTTTAAATTCCTGGTTTTAAGAAAATTATGTGATTTGTCTTGTGGAGCCCATATTTTTTTCTTGGTTCAAGCATGCTGCACTTGGGGTTGTTTTAGTTTGTAGTCGTCCTTTGTATTATGGGTATTATGGTACTACAGTTTGTATTATGGGTAATCGTGTTGTCCATCATGGATTTCTCTTTAGAGGATTTTGTGCCTGACTTTGGAGCAGTCATTCATTATTAATATGATTAATAATACATTCCATATTCTATTTAAATTGGATTGTTTTTACAAATATAAAAAGAGGCAATACACAACATGTCTCCTCTATAATTCTTCAGTTTACAGAAAAAAATCCACAGAGCCACACAATATTGTCACAACATAGTACGATAAGCTCTGCTCCGGTTACTGGCAATTGTAAAACTAACCCTTTTTCCCTCCCCTTGTTTAACTTTAAGAATTCCATGAAACCATCAGTTATAATAATTCATCCAGATACACATACCCACACTGGAGTCAATTTTCACAGAAACAACCTCCCAGTAAGTCTTTGGACTGTGCAGTAGTGTACAGTATAATATACATTTTAAAGTTTTAAATTTAAAGTTAAATAGTTGGCTGATTACTGGCTGCTGAAATTTGAATTAAGACATAATATAGATTTTCTCAATTCAGATGTAAACCTGAAAGAGGCACATCGCGTGCACAATAAGCTATACTAGTGAACCGCCTGGGTGCAACACGCTGCATTATAGTCCATGAGCATTCTGTTGCCCATTACTACTACTGTATAAGAACAATAAAAGTTTTTTTTTAATGAATGTCAAAATGTTTCCAAAAAATCCACTTGTGATATTTTAGCATCTTAGTTACACGATTCGATATTAACATTACTATCAAGTGGTATTAAATCAGTACAACTTTTTTTCACAATAACAGCAAGTGGTGTTCTTCCTACGTATTCTTAGAAAAGGATAAAATAAGTTTTTATGAAGTGCAGTATATAAACTTTATAATGTTAGAACAAGCACGTTAAATCCATAACCCACTGTAAGTCACCAAGTTAAAGTCTTTGATGCATAACATATTTATGAAGAAGGTGGAATACTGTTGTGTACCACTACCATCTACTTTGTGTACATTGGGTATGTATTACGTTATATTACTGTTTTTATTTTCAGCTATCAAAATTAACGTTTAGATTTTCTGTATATGGATGTAAACCTGAAAGAGGCACATCACGTTCACAAGCTACAGTGTAATAATAAACTCTTTTTTATATATCCAACTGAGCAATCTTGCTTTTATAAAATTTAAATTAGTTTAATGTTCAACATGCTGTAATAAACAGTTTAAAATTAATAAAAGTCTAAACAGTATACAACTTAAATTCTATAATTGGAAAAAGATTTTCCCTCAGTATCGACCTGGATACAAAACCTTGCGTTTTCTGTCAACAACCCAAATTCTCCACACACCACATTAAGCTTTTACTGCTCCACCTGGTGGTTTTACAGTGTAGTGCAGCCCTCTGTAGAGTATTTCTAAAAAGCTGCGGTTTCCCGCAGCCCCTGAACTGCAAACGTCTTTGCATTCTGAATGACTGGATCTGTATATAGTGACAGGCATATCTCTGTGCAGTATTTTAAAGGAAATAAACCCTAAATTTTAAGGATATAAAGTTTTATCACTGAAATGATGTTTTTTACATGTTTTACTCTGTAATGCAGATTTTGGACTAACTCTTAGTTATTTTAAAGTTGGTTTATCTTTTATATGCCTTATTTTTCAGAAGTAGCCGCAAATAGTATGCTTTCAGTTGCAATCACATTTAAAAAAAAATACTGTCCTTTGTTTATGTAACTCACTGCAAAACTATAGCTCGGCACTGAACTGTACTTAGGCACTTGTCTGTAGATCAAATGTTACTCAATATCAGACCCCTCTATGCACAGGTAGGCATTTTAAAATGTAACCATTAAAAAAGAACTTTAGACATCTAAAAAGTTTGCTCAATAGAGTGAAAACAGATGTTTTGCGTTGTATTCAGAGTTCCCTTCTTTTTGTTTTACTTTAATCACTATTTGTGATTTCAAGTTTTGATAGCATTTCTGGTAACTCTAAACTGCACAGTCTGCTACTGTTCCCTTCAATATAATTTTATGTCTTTAGTTATTTTGTTCCATTTTGATATATAATAGGTTTCTGTATTTTAGCTCCATTTATTTCTTCTTGCAGCTACATGCTATGCATTAATATATATTTTTTGGTTTATAGGAGATGAGAACCCCAGAGAAAGCAGCCCCTTCATTAACAATGACACTGACAAAGGAAATCTGTACGAGGGAAAGAACATGGCTCTGTTTGAGGTATGCTTAAAGGTTTTTAATGCTTTAAATGATGAATAAGGAGTTACTTAGCAAGAATAATAACTTTCTAAGAGCGAAATGGAATTATTGAGATATATTTACAGCACTACCAGCTTGATGTCCTGTGACATCTGACACAGCAAGGCTCTCCAGTATCAAACTGGTGCTTCTAATGAAGATTATGATCTTGAGAACACAGGAAACAAGAGTTATGTATGTTAGGAGTTCCTGTGGTCAAATCTATAATTTGGTTGGTTTTAGTTGAATCACCTGAGGAACACTTGATTGAGTACAAGGATGCAATAGAGTCTGCTAAATTCAGCTGTTTTTCCCATAAAGCAACCATAACAACCCTAGACACCTGTTCTCCAAGATCAAAAGACTGGTAAAGCCAAACTGTCCCATCAGATTACATGCCTTACCCTAACTTTGTAACACGTTCGTAGAGATTTTTAGCTCCAAAATGGAGGACATCCAGTATCACATTCCCTCCACAATGCTTGTTACCCCCACCTCCTTGCATGCCTAGTTTTGCTGGTGCCCTTCTCTGTAGTGGCTCTCTTATCTCTGACACTGACACTGCATGCCTCAGTCAGTTGGTATCTTGTATAAAATCCACAACATGTCTGTTAGATACCATTTCTACTGCTTTATTTAAGTCCTGTTTCTCTACTCCCTGACCTGTTGTCCTTAACATAATAAGAGTCCTTGAACTCTGGTATGTTACCAACAGCCTTTATAACATCTTCAGTTATATTCAGTGAAAAACAAATAGCTCTGGACAACCTAAACAGTTTTCTCCATTTATCTAACCCAGAAGTTCCCAACCTATTACAGCTCGCGGCCCACACGACCAACCATAAAAACAACACCGGTTATCAGAGAAAATATGTACACACTGTAAAAGCTGCAAATATGGCTTTAAAAATACTTTTTATTGATTACAGGAGTCCAGTCAGCACCTCACAAAAAAAAATAATTACAATAAAAATAAGAAAAATATTATAAAAAATAAGGCACCAGTACGGCTCTTCCTTTATTATGATATCTCACGTACTTAACGTTAGCCTTGTCAAAAACAAAACTGAACAGGCAGAATTAAAATGAACTGAAAATTTTTACAGAAGTGCAGGGTAGCCGTCTGTGCAAATCAACTTATGAAGACATTGAGAAACAAAAATATGCACAATAACTAACTAACAGAACAATTATTTTTAAAAAGTAGATGTTAACTCATCCATTACATTATATTCAACACATAGATTTTCCAATGAACACATGAACACACACCCAATAGTGTGCAGCTTGTCTGGCAGTAAACACACACACCTTCTTTCTGGCTCACTTAGTGAGAGGGCTGGTGCTGTTTGAAAGATACCAAGTGCTGGATGTCGGGCTGCAGAGACATATTTTGTTTGGCTTTAAAGCCACGTTTGATAACATTTCAGAACACACAACACACAGCGGCAGCGACTAGTTTTCAGTACCCACGCACATAAAGCCCAGAGCCAGGTAGTCACTGCTATATTTTCTCTTTTTAGTTTGGATTTGGGGTTATCAGTATAAGACACTGAAGTGGTTTCTTTGCTTGTCACAGCTTTTATTTAAACAATTTTTTATGCATCAGTTGAAGCCTTCTCAAGTCTCTCAAAAAACATAAAAATGTAACATAATTGTAAATGTAACCTATGACTATGACTAAAGTGCCAAAGAGGAATGGCTTAAGCATTCTTAAACCGAACAGAGCCAAAAAAGTTTGGTGCATTTTCACTCTGAACATTTGCCCACCAACTAACACGCAGACACAAACTGAATAACACACCTACGGTATATACAATTTTATCTTGCCTCGTGAAACCAAAAATCCAGACATACTGTATCAACAAAATCCAGACATTTCAACATATTTACTAAAATTATCTATCTCAGCCTACTTCTTGTTTCTTCCTTTTCTCTCTTTCCATTTGTGTTCTTAATGTGATCTTATATTGTCTGTTTCTGTCCTGCTCCTTGGCAATCGTTAATCCACAATTTACCTAGGTATACTAAGGTAAACTTTACAACTGTTTCTGTTCAATTGTACCAAACCTCAGCTTTGAACATCCTCCCTGCTTTGAAGTTAGAAGTGTTTACTCTTCTAAGTTTCATTAACTTTATCTAAAATCTAAGAGACACATCTGTAGTGGCAATGCTTATAAATAACTCTGAATTAAGTGTTGCTGTGCTTTCCTAAATTAGGTCCTATCTCTCTTTCTCATCTCTGTGGTGCAGCCACAGAGAAGCTATTCATGCAGTTCTGATTTAAGGTGTTTTCTCTCAGATAAGGAGCAGCTCCCAAATGTGGATGCGCCCAGCCATGCTTAACTATCATGATCAATGGCCATTCCTGGCGCCTATCTGTCTGTGAGATTCTTGGGAACATCTGGATTGCGGTCCTAGATGTCAGAGGTCATTGTTACTCATCTCCCACCTTGACCAACCAATCCGAAAGGGGTTCTTGACCAAAAATCCAAAAATGCCGAAATGCCCGCTGTACTTTCGACCAATCATCACTTGTTTTGGTTCTGGTTTAAAAGACACTGCACTGCTCAGAAACTTTGCTTCTCCGGCCATTTACACACCCTCAGAGACAATCACATGACGGACAGTGTTGTCTGTATAGGGACTGGAACCTTGTTTCAGCAAAGTGTAGGCCCGAGGAATGCCCCTACGTAAATCACTAGCCAACGCCAATGTGGACGCTTCACTTGATCACTGGAGTATACGTTTCAACTCTTGTCGATAACCTGAATAAGTTTTTATTCACCAGCAGAGCTACACCAGAAGCAAACCAAGTTTCTTCACCCTAAAGAGTGACTCCCTCTGTGCATAGAGACTTTCTACTAGTCAGCCGGACTACTAGTAGATCTGTGAGAGAGACACTGTCGGGCGCGTCGCCACAGCAGAAATCTCTTTCGAACTGCACCTCGTCTGGTTGGCCAGGTGCCTGAGGATACTGGGATGATGCCTATTGAACACCGTGATGATTGATCTTATCATTTTATTGGACGCAGCCACGAGCTGGTCTTTGGTATCCTTGCCGGGAAATACGAATCCATATCTGGATAAGTAAACCCAATGTTCTACATTGCATCCCGAGAATTCAGTTGTTACCTTAACTTAAGTTTGATATCAATTCTTCTGAGTAATGTATTTACTTTTGAGTAGCTAATGTAGACTGATTAATGATAGTATAGCCAAAAAGTATACTGAAGCATTTTCTTTGTTTGTATCTCTCTGTGTTTTGCATCTCTTCGTGATTATATATATTGCACTTTGATAACCCTCTCAGTAAGATCTGCCATCTGTATCCAGGCAGACAGTTATATGAACAATGTATGTATTAATAAATGTATCTCGTGTATTGAATCTGTGTGTGTGTGTCGCTGATCGGTTGATTTTCTAATAGCCATAACGAATCACCTTGTGTACAATAATTCAATTGTCCCAGTACATTCACAAAACCCCTACACTTCTCGGTTACTTCACCTCAGTCAGAGCTGAAATTATATATAATGTATATTCCAACTACCTGTGTGGATCACTTTGCATTTTAGTATCATCAGCAAATCTGCCTAATTAAAGGTTATGCCCTTTAAGTTAACATGCTGTCTTATGTTTAACTAGTTCTTGAATCATCTACATACATTGGGAATAACTTGAGAATCAGGCCTTTATGAGGGACCTTATCACACAGTTTCTTGAAATGTCAATTTTGATTACAACTGCAGTATGAAGAAAGGAATTTGCAGCTTATTACAGAAGAGAATCAGGTTTCACAAGGTTTTAGATGAAAAAAATGAAAACTCTTATAGGTTGGTGGTTGTTTTATTCAAGCACACAAAACCTAAGTGTTGATTTTCTTTCTGTCAACAGGAAGAAATGGACAGTAATCCCATGGTGTCATCACTGCTTAATAAATTGGCCAATTACACCAACCTGACCCAAGGTGTCATTGAACATGAAGAGGCTGAAAATGAAGATGGAGTGAAGAAAAAAGCAGTGAAAGTAAGTAGGCTATATATATAAAAGATATATAAAATTATATATAAAAAGAGTTTATTATTGCATCGTGGCTTGGTGTGACACCGGTGTGCTTCTTTCAGGTTTATTTCCACATTTATATCATTTATATTTTGCCTGTAATTTGTATTTTGCATTTTGATCATAAAAATGTTTCATACATATTGTAGTGTACTAGTTTTAAAACCGCACAGTATCAGACTGTATACACAGTATATTTATATGGTATACGATCACACTACAGTTAATTGACCTGTGTATGCTACTGTTTTTGTATACTGCATCTGTAGATATGACTTGTGTTACAATATGTTCAATTTATTGTTACCCCAAAAACCACATCATACAACAAACGTGTATAATAATCGCCATATTAGGCGATAAACCGTAGAACCACAATTTAAGAACCACCATTGTATTAACAGTTACAACAAATACAAATAACACAAATCCGAAACCTTTAAAAAAAGAAGCTACAGATCAAGCCATTCAAAATGCGCAAGGAATGCAGTCGCAGAGCACATTCCACAAGGAACTGCAAGGTACAGCAAAGTACCGCATGTTTTTTTTTTAAATAGGGTGAAATACCTCATAAAACCGCCAGGTTGAGCTGGGAAAGCTTAACGTCTCATGTGCAGCATTTGGGCTCTTGCCAGAAAACACTCGGTTTCAAATCTCGGTCAATGCTTAGGGACAATCTTTTGCCAATAACAGAATTTAAGTTGTATACTTTTTAGATTTTTAATAATTATTAACTGTGTATTAGATCATGTTAAACATTAAACTGATTAAAAAGGTATATTTTATTAAAGCAAGATTAGTCAGTTGGACAGAAGTACACAACCTTCCAACTTCTTCATACTGTAAATATTTTAATTCTGCATACATATTTTATACATCAAAGTCTTGGTTCCTTACAGTGGTTTGTGGTTTTTACGTGCTTGTTCTAACATTATAAAGCTTATATACTGTACTTAATAAGTTATAACATTTTCTAACAATAGGTACTGTAGTAAGAACACCACTTGCTGTTGTTGTAAAAATATAAAAGTTGTACTGATTTAATACCACTTGTTAGTAATATTCATATGGAGTGGTGTAACTAAAATGCTAAAATATCACAAGTGGATATTTTGGAAACATTTTGACGTTCGTTTTTTAAAAATATATTATTGTTTTACAGTGGTAATGGCTGTTGTTTACAACAGTGGCTTTTGTTTACTATGTTATGACAATGTTGTGTGGCTCTGCGGCAATTACTCTATAAACTGAAGAGTTATAGAGGAGACATGTTGTGCATCACCTCTTCTCATGTTTGTAAAAATGTTCCAATTTAATTGCCATATGGAATGTATTATTAATAACATTGTAACAAATTCAGATTATTGGGCTTGTGCCCTCACTGCTCCTGCCCCAGTTCATCCTTCACCACATGGGCTCAAATCCGGGTCTCCAGCATTGCTCAAAAGGGGTATTGCCAGCTGAACTAAAAAAGACCTTCTTCAACCCGGGCGGCCAACATCACTGTTATGCGTAGAAGAGTAGATGGCAGTATTGTCACCGCACTGCAACGGTTTGTACAATCTGTATGTCAGCCATTCCTTACAATATTAATAATGACCGTGGACGAGCTCTAAACTGAAGAGAGAAGACACGTTGAGTCTTGTCTTTTCAGCTTGGAACTTTAGTGTATAAAGCTTATACACGGTATAAAGTTATAACGTTTTATTCTTTTCTAAGAGTACATAGTAAGAACACTACTTGCTGTTATTGTAAAAAAATAAAAGGTGTACTGATTTAAGACCACTTGACAGTAATATTAATATGGAATTGTGTAACTCAACAGCTAAAATATCACAAGTGGACTATAAGTGTCCTTGGTATTGGACAATGGACTGTAATTTAGTGTGCTGCACACAGGCATTTCAAAGCCCAATTTAAGAATTACTTTCGGTTTGTTTCTTACATAGCCCAATATATAAAAATTGTTCACTGTTATAGCTTATTGTGAACACGATGTATCTCTTTTAGGTTTACACCCGAATTGGGAAAATTTCAGCAACCAGTAATCAGCCAACAGTTTAACTTTAAATTAAAACTTTAAATCATGTAACACCTTTAACTGAGCCAGTAACTATGTTGTTTTCTTATATTTTAGACCAAAGCGCTCTGAAGATCTCTGAGATCCTGATTTTACTTTGTATTTCCTTCATTTAGCTGAAGCAGAAAAAGAAATTTAATGGAGGGCACTTTTATTAACAGACACTCCGACTCAAACCTGTGTCGTACAGTGATATAGACGTGGGTAATGTCATCCCCATTAAACAATGTGCTTATCGCGCAAATCCCGCTAAACTAGAAACATTGTAGAAGGTGATAAATTGTACATTATTTACTGGAGCACACTTGAGTCCAAAGAAGGAAGTCTGTGAAGCCCCCTTGTTTATTGGTAATGAACATTGATGAGACGTTGCTGATCTGTACAGATTACAGAAAAGTGAACACTGAAACAAACATCGTATGTACTGTTTAACCATAGTCAAGGACAGATGCCCTGTTCCCCTTTATAACAGGGTTACTCCCTGGAAATTAGACAAAAGAAGAGTATTATTAGACAATGTTCTGTGACTCTGGGGGAATTTTTCTGTAAACTGGAGAGTTGTAGAGGAGACACGTTGTGTATCACCTTTTTAAACTTGTAAGAACAAGTTAATGTGATATGGAAGATATTATTTATAACCTTTTAAAATGGAAGCTGTTAACTTTACTTCACACCTTCATGTCAAGATCACGGTGCGCCCCGCAGCTCTTTTTTTTGGATTACTCTAGGAATGAGTCCATGAGGCATACCAGCCAAGGTTTCGAAATTAAAAAAAAAATGTGGATAAGAACGTCATGATTGCAAGGAAGTGAAACGTGACAATTTGTTACGATTTATGATTATGATTAGGAGAAAAAAAGTTATAGTTAACTATAGTTATGGCATGGTGCAAGTGGGAAGCTGATTTTTCTCATTGCATGTCTTTAAAAGCTTAAACTTTAAACACTAGAACCTCAATTATATTTCCAGTTCCAACTGATACAAATCTTAACACAAATCCAAAATATTTTAAAACAGAAACTTTTAAAACAGAAGCTGTTTTTTTGTTAAACGAAAGCTCATGCCCTGAGCAGGATTTGAACCCCTGCAAGTCACGCACCTGCATGTCAGGGTCACAGTGTGCCCAGCAGCTCTTTTGTTTGGATTACACTACAAATCCCTGAGGCGTGCCATCCAAAGTTTCGACATTTAAAAAAAATCAAACCTTTGTTTGGATGAGATAAATGGGTACAGTATCTTTTGAGAAGTCATGTACCGATTGCAAAGAATCTGATTTTGCTAAACCTTAAAGAGCTAATTTTGCTTGAAGAATTTAAAATCTGTCTGCCTGACTGTATTGAAGTTTATTTCATGGAACTGTTCAGATACCTACGGAGAAATCCGATCTAAATTTAAGGTCAGCTTCTTTCACGGTTTTGTTATGCAAAATGTTTTTGCACATGTGATTATTATTATATTATTTTTTTTATAAAACCACTAACATCAGTGCTACTGCTGTTCTTCGTAACCTCTCAGTAAATTAAAACACGCTGAACTCTGCAACACGCACCCCTTTGAATTTTTAACACCTTTATCACCTTTCTCTGTGGGGTCCAGTCCCCATCCCCCAAGCAAAACTGTCTATTCTACATAACAAACACAGTGGGGTGTAACACTCCTAGCCTTTGTGACAAATAAGATGTATGAAGGTTGTTAAAACAGTGACAAATCACCCCAAACAAAATAAACTTTAAAAATACAAGCAGTTTGAAATTATTAGTTGTTATTAATCAATCATTTAACTTTGAACATGTTGTGATATTTTGAAATACCAAAAAATTAAATATAGTGTCCATAATATTTACTATTTCTGTTTTTTTGTTTAAGGAAACCTCATGCACTGAACAGGATTCAAACCCCTGCTTCTAGCATGCGAGTCACACACCAAAGCCATTATGCCAACGTGCCGTTCAGCATCTTAAGGTGTAGCTGAAAAGGGCAGGCAAAATGTTTCCAAGTAATCACAAGTGAATTAATCAAATTGATGCAGATGTTTACAAAGAAAGTTGACTATCGTAATGGTTTGAGCTATATAAATATATTTAGATACTTAAATGAATATTGGAATTATATTCTTTAGATAGGCGATTCCACATTATATTCCCTATTAAGAGGATTATAAAGAATACGCATTTTTTACTGCGATAATGAGCGCAAGTATTCACAGAAAATATTAAAACATTATAGCTTTTTATAAAGAATATAAACTTAATATAGTCAGAACAAGCATGTCAAAATTTTCCAAAATAACCACAGTAAGTGACCAAGTGAAAGACTTTGATGATGGTTATGAAGAAACTGTATTTTTTTATTTAGACTACCACTACCAGCCATATACAGTTTGTATAATATAATTTATATTCCTAAATTAATATTGTTTATGACATTCAGAAACGTTATGCTCCTTTTATTTTTCTGCTCAGCTACCAAAATTTCCCTTTAGTTGCAAAATTCCATATTAAGCAGATTTAAACATGCACAGTAAAGAGATTAAATGAAGCAATCATTTCACTAACAACTAATGCACCACAAGTGCCCTCTGTTGGTCAGCCAATGCAGTAGGCTGTAGATATTTTCCAGTGGTTTTATCACACATTTTGAATGGCTACATCTGTATTAATCCTACTTCACACCTGCATGGCAAGATCATGGTTTGCCCAGCGGGGTTTTGTTTGGATTATACTCTGATTGAATACCTGAGTCATACCATCCAAGGTTTTGAAATTATGTAAAAAATCAAACCTTTTCCTTCTTTTGGATGAGAGAAATGGGTACCTTTCGAGAAGCCATGTACTACTTGCAAAGTAGCTGTTTTTGACAAACTTTAAAGAGCTAATTTACCTTGAAGAATTTAAAATCTGTCTGCCTGAGTGTATCTAAACTTAAGGTCTGCTTCTTTCATGGCTTTGTTATGCAAAATGTTTCTGGCTCTGAGATCCTAACTGATTTGACTTTCTATTTGTCTCATTTAGCTGAATCAGAAAAAGAAAAGTCTCTGTAGTTTGATTTATTATTAAACCACTAACATTGACACAGTTGCTTCTGCTGTTCATGGCCACTCATTAATTTACAAATGTGCTGAACTCTGCGACACAGCACCCCTTTCATTTTTTATCACCTTTGTCTGTCATGAGAACATGAATGTGAATTGAATATTTAAATACTGTAATATATAAAATGCATACCCTGATACAACTAAATACAGATATCTGTATCAATAAATTAATATTGTTAATGATGCTCAGAAGTTTATTGGTAGATTAATTAAGAAGATTCATACATCATGATTGTAACACAAGAAAGCAAAACGTGACAATTTGTTATTGTTATGATCAGGAGAAAAAAACATTATTTTTAATTTATTTGTGGCTGCTGCAATTGCACCCTTTGCAATGGCTCCATAGCTTACCCTTCCAAATTGCTTTGTCCATATGTCTTTGGGGAGGGGGAGGTGTTGTCTCCTTGATATCTGATACTCCTGAGTATGCATAATTGATCGTGAAAGTCAAGTAAATATGCAATATACAATATACACTAAAAACTCGTCAATGTAAACGTCATAATACAATTGACAATGTCATTTTATTGCACTTTGAAGTTGCATCACAAAAAAAAATGGTTGTAAAGTGCTCCAAAGCCTTCTTAGACAAGAACAGAGAGTTCAAGTAGTTGCTGCTTCAGCATGTGTAGGCTGCAAAGGTACAAGTAAAGATTTATTCCATGCTGAAAAGAGAAGAAAAGAAGCACAACATTTTGGCTGTGGAGCCTCTTTCAGGTGTGAAGGAGAGTGCCAATTAAATTGCAGCCAAAACCTTCCCCCACTACGGTTAGGCAATGCACAAAAAAAGCATTTGGAAAGCACTCCAAGGTACAATTTTTTAAAAGTATAACTTGCATTTTGGCTGCGATTAAGCTCAGATCTTTTTGCACGCTTCAATACGTGTTTCAGTGGTCTCTTAAATACCACTTTGTTTTTGTAGATTATGATTATAAAATATATACGATTGCATTTAAATCTTGTTTTTACCCCTGCCACTGACAGTATCCACGTTAGCAAACTTTCATGTTGATTATTAATATTATTAATACTATCTTCCATATTGCATTTAAATTGAAATGTTTTTACAAGTATAAATTCAACCAGAGTTGAGGAATTTCATTATTATTATTATTGCTGTTGTTGTTGGTGCTGCTACAGCCACTGGGCTTCAAGATTTGAATTGTCTCCTTCAACTAGCTTGTAAAGAAAGTCTTTACCCTGCCTTTTATCTATCACATTAAAAAAGGTCAGTGTAGTCCACATTATTTATTACTGTATGTTTATTTTTATGCTAAAGAGCCATTATTCCCAGGGGACGAAAAGGTGAGAAGATGTTTTAATGTACAGCATGGTATGGTGTCGTTTTCATGCTATTTATTGTTGATTAATATCACAAACCCTTGTTTAATTAAATACTTTTATTGATTCACAATCCGACAATGTAAGACGGAACAAAAGCATTTGTGAAATCATATTCCTGAATGTCCATCACTGTGCTCAACAATCTTCAGAAGAACACGAAAAGCGAGTGCTTGGTTTTGCCATCTTCTGAATATAGTCTCTGAGTGAGTGCCATCTCTTTTGGATTTAAATCAATGGATTCAGCTGGAGTTTTATTCCTTCTTTCGTTATTATTCCTTCGTTTTATTATTCTTTGACAAATATGAAGTGGTCCTGCACTGGACATCTTAGATACACCCCGCAGACATGGAACTTCACTGGGTGCTTGGGCTTTGGCTTATTTATATTTGCACTTTTTATTAAATGACATGGTTAGAAACCGTTCCAAAGCCACTGCTTTTTTATCAGTGAAACGTACATTGTGAAATGTCTCTTCATGTTTAATCCATTGAAATGCTTGCTGGAGCCTTTCTTCTTTATTTTTTACCATTATCATCTCCATCCAAGAGTTCTGCACATTCTTCTTATCGATGTCGGACTCGGGTTTACACCAAGGTCAGCCCACAGCCGTCTTAGAACAAGAGCCGCTGATATCTCATCATTCTCCTCCATCACTTTGTCAATGGCTTGCACAACAGGACTTGAAAAAAAGAGTTTAACAGTTAATTTGTTATAAAAATAATTAGTGTTGTTGTGTTCTCATGTAATAAACAATATTCAAAAGTTATTTACTTTTGCACTTTCCTTGGTTTGATTCTCTTTGCTTTTGATTCTCTTTATATTACCGTCTCTCGGTCCTTTCGGAAACAAAGATGTCCATGGAAGCCAAATACTCTACAATGGCTGAACGCAAACATCCCTGACTCAGTTATGCAGCCCTTCGGATTTACAGTTCACTGCATAGACCCTGGCATGTGTTTTCTCATCAACAGCTCCTGGTGCACGGACACTTAGGTACTGTCTCAGTTTTGTTCAGCTAATATCGTGGTAAAATGCCGACTCTTTTATCTACCTAGGGAATTCAGCTCTGTTATTTTAACTGCTGTTTACATCCAGCCACAAGCAAACACTTAGGCTATGCTTGGTGAACTGTACAGCGTGATAAACAAACATGAAAGTTTGAATCCTGACTCCACGTTTATCATTATGGGGGACTTTATCCACTGAAATCTCAGGAAAGTTTTGCCCAAATTTCACCAGCACGTCGCCACAGCAACCAGAGGCTGTAACACCCTCGACCAATGTTACACAACCATTGAAGGGGCGTATCACACCGTACTTCGACCATATTTTGGGAAACCAGCCCATGCCTCCGTCTTGCTGCGGCTAGGATACTAGCAGAAGCTAAAAGCTTCACACCCTGCTGAGAGGACCAGGCTGGGCTGGACCAGTGAGGCGGAGCAACTGCTCTCAGACTGCTTTGAAAACACAAACTGGACTATGATCAAAGACTCAGCCACAGACATCGATGAATTTGCAGTGACAGTTACATAGTATATCAAATACTGTGTTGATATTTGTGTTCCAACTAAAAGAATTAAGTCATACCCCAATCAAAAACCATGGTTCAACAATAACATCATAGTCAAGCTGAAGGAGCGGTCAGTGGCCTTCAACACAGGAGACCCTGTACTGTTCAGGAAAGCTAGCTATTACCTGGAGAAGGCCATCAGACATGCGAAAAGGGACTACAGAGACAGGCTTGAATCACAATGTGTGGGCATTAACACAATGTGCTTCTGGAATGGCCTGAGGGCTATCACTAATTCTAAAGGACAAATGGGTGTTATAACAACAGCTGATGATTCACTGCCTGACCAACTAAACAACTTCTATGCGAAGTTTGACGCTCACAATACGGACCCTTCACACAAAACGCCCAGTGAGCCTGGGGAATTTGTGCTGCAGCTGTCTGAACAGGAGGTATGGAAAGCTTTCCGAAAGGTGAAGCCACGCAAGGCTGCCGGCCCTAATGGCATCCCCTCCTGTGTTTTAAAGGCATGCAGAGCCCAGCTGGCCCCTGTCTTCACTGAAATCTTTAACATATCACTATCCCTGTCTACTGTCCCATTGTGCTTCAAGAGGACTACTGTCGTGCTACTGCATAAAGCAACCAAGGTGTCAAGTCTGTATGACTACCGCCAGGTGGCACTCACCTCAGTAGTAACGAAGTGCAAGGAGAAACTGGTGATGGGACACATCAACAGTATAGTCCCGGACTCCCTGGACCCCCTGCTGCTTGCTTATAGAAATAAGAGGTCAGTGGATGATGCTGTCTCACTGGCCCTTCACACCACTCTTGAGCACCTGGACAAGAGGAACACCTATACCAGGATGTTATTTATTGACTTCAGCTCAGCCTTCAACACAATTGTGCCAGGCTGGCTGGTTGTCAAACTCAGGGGTCTGGGCCTCAGCAACTCCTTCTGCAACTGGGTCCAGGACTTCCTGACAGGCAGACCCCAGGTGGTGAGGATTGGAAACAAAACCTCATCCCCTCTGACCCTCAACACAGGGACCCCCCAGGGCTGCTGCCTGAGCCCACGGCTGTATTCTCTATTTACACATCACTGTGTGGCTAGATTTAACAGCAACCGCATCATCAAGTTTGCTGATGACTCCACAGTAATCGGTCTTATCAGCAACATTGATGAAACCACCGACAGGAATGAGGAAGAAGAGGTGGTGGAGTGGTGCCACAACAACAACCTCACACTTAACATCGGCAAAACAAAAGAGATTATTGTGGACTTCAGGAGGCACAGAGGACGTCACACACAGTTCCTCCACCTCCAGATCACTGAACACTGCAGCCATCCTCACTAAAGCCCACCAGCGCCTTCACTTCCTGAGACGGTTAAGGAAATGGGGGATGAGCTAGACAACACTCACCAATTTTTACCGTAAAGCCACTGTGACACTGACCAATAGTTTCTTCCCCCAAGTAGTCCATATCATAAACAGCTCAAATTAGCACCTGCACATATTAGCACCTGCACTTTAAGGTCATGTTTGCACTGTGTCCTGTCTTGGCTGTATTATAATGTCTATTGTATAAATTTATTGTCCATGTCTGTTTGTCATTTCTGCCTATTTTTTTCTCTACTGTTACTGGGTACAGCTGAACGAGTTAGCATTCCAATACACTTGATGTATATGTCTAATAAAAAATCTTGAATCTTGAATGTCTCTTGTTGACTTCCCATTTATTTCCATCTTCCTTATTTGGTATGAGAGTGTCTTATTGATTTTGGTCATAGTCTGTCTCCTTAGCAAAGCTAAGCTAGGTAAATGTGTACTGTACTGACAAGCTAATATCTGAGGAGTGTTTCTTTTTTTTAATCAAAAACACTAAAATACTGAAAATTGACACAATACACCATGAAATGTGATTTGCAAGTCAATGTATTAAAAAGCAGCCTGAGGGTCAGACAGTGAGCACAAAGTAACACATCATGACAAATCAAGTTGCTCCGCTTTTCAATGTGCTAATAAATAAAATGTATTATACATAAATATAATAAATAGCATGAAAACGAAACTTTAAAATGCTGTACATTAAAAATTCTTCTCACCTTTTGCCCCCTGGGGATAATGGACACTCACCAGCACCAAAATAAGCATACAGTAATATATAAAATGTACAACCTTGACCTTTTTATTAAGTGACAAAAAGCAGGGCAACTCAGAGCTTGAATCCCAGGGATTCAGAAACAAACAAAAATAATAATCAAATTCCTCAACTCATTCACTTGCGGTGTTTATAATGTAGGGTTCTGTGACCGAGGTATGCTTTTGTACAGTACAAATAAATATTTTTCACATAACCTGTAGTGTTGATTAATGTTGTACTGTTTAAAACCATACGTCATCATGCTGCATTTATGGTACAGTATTGTATATAGTATACTTAATGTGACTCATGCGTATGGCACGTCTTTGTTCATGTTTTAAAACTACAGTACATGCACTTAGGGAAAAAAAAGGCCATTTGATTGCTGATTGCCTTATGTTAAAGCGCGACGGTGACCAAGAGGCCATGATACTGAAAATTCATCCCCATCCCCCATGTAAAACTGTCTATTTTACATAACATACGCAAGGGATGTAACACCCCCAGCCTCTGTGGCAAACAAAATGTTAGTTAAAGAAGCACAGCACTGTGTTGCATAAATTGGCTGCTATAGAATACATTAAAGTTCATTCCAAGCTGAAAGGAAAAGACACAGCATGTCTCCTCTATAAATCTTCTGTTACAGCTCAGTCATGCTCATTCATTGTTAATATTATTATCTTCTGTATTGCATTTACATTGGAAAAGTTTTTACAATCCACAAGTCCATCACTTTATTAAAGTGCAATTGAATACTTCAACTAATGCGTAAAAATTGTAACATAATGAGTGCCATGTTGAAAGAGCATCTTTCTACCTGTTAAAAGAATTGCATATGTAGTTTATTCTTATCTGAGTAAAAACAGAAAATCTAGAAGGAGTTTCACAAATATTGTCAGGTGTTTTGCTTATATACAGTAGCTTTTGAATAGTAAGTCTCACGTTATGAACTCACTTACACCTGGGATTCACTTTATTCAAACTCGGGTTTCTAAAAATGCAACCAGGTACTAAATGTTGTTTAAATACAAGTTGTGCAAATTTTCACAAATCACGATCTTTGAAATGCCTGTGGTTTGACGACTGTCATTTGTTTGCAAAGTTATTGACAACTGAAACTTTGTGTGTCAAAAATAGGCATTTTCATAAGAAAGCAAAGGTTGACAGTGACAAATCACCCCAAGCAGTTTGAAATTATTATTTATTGTTAATAAATTCATATTATTCATAATGATCAGAGATGTTATTATACTTTAGTTTCAGTGGTGTTTTTAGTACCATTTTGTTATTCTAGATTATAGATACAATATATATGATTTTGTTGAAAGTTGTAAAGGCTTGTGTTAAATTGCCCCCCCTGGGATAAATTAAGTATTTTGATTGAATTAAATTAAACTGGTTGAACTGATTTTTACTCCCACCGTTTACAGTATTCACTCATTCATGTTTTTATTTATATTATTTTAAAATTTGTTCATAAAATGTTTATAAAGAAGGTGTAATACTGTTGGGTATTTTTTTAGTTTCCACTACTAGCCATATATAGTATGTATGACATATTTTTATTCCTAAATTAATACTGTTTTTGATGTTCAGAGACATTATACTCCTGTTATTTTTATGCTCAGCAACCAAAATTTCCCTTTTATTGTAAATTCTATATTAATAACCCATATTAAGTGGATTTAAACATACACAGCAGAGAGAATAAATAAGCACTCATTTCACTAACTAATGAACCTCAAGTGCCACCTGTCGATCATCTTTGGCCAGTGAAGTACTGTACATACCGCAATGCAATGCATGACTTTTACTGTAGATGCGTTCTTAGTGGCTGCACCTGCACTTTCTACAGTGCTTAAAGAAATGCAGTATGGGGAAGCAGCTACTCATGAACTTTTACTGCAGCACCGCAGAAAGTGTGCTCACTAGTGGTATCACTGTATGGTATCAATCAGTGAGATTCACACCATCTGCTGTCGCAATAAAGCCCAATCCATCATTCACAGTCCTAACCATCTTGGCCACAAACTGTTCCCCCCACTGTACTCTGGCGAAGTGGTACTTCACCATTTAAGCATGGACCACTAGGCTTACGAACAGCTTCTACTCTACTGCTGTGCCCATCCTTAATAGCTAACTGAATGCCTCAGAACTCAGTGCATCTATGCACTAAGCACTTTTTGCTTAGTTATTGTTCTCTCTAAAGTTATTGTTCTTGTTGTTACTATTTATTATGTACCACTTTGTAATGCACATTGTGTGGTGTTGTCTGTTGTACTGTGTGTTCTGCTGTACTGTGCATGTAATGAGAGAGCATCGCAAATAATTTTTAATTTTTAGGCAGTGGAAACTTTCCTCTTTAAAATAAATCATTTTTAGTTAATATATTATAATTCTTGGGGCAGCATAACATAATCTCTAGGGTACTTCAATATTATTATTCCATTATTATTATTTCATTCCATTATTATTATTATTCAATTTTTCATAAAATAGGAAGAGCATTTGCTATTTTTTGACTGACCTGTTGTTTCTGGTGGTTTTAGCATCCTTTACAAAACTACATTGAAATATTACAGCAGACTAAAGTAAACACATACTAAATACATACCCTAGAAATGTATTAAGGTTTATCATAATATTTGTCATGAATAACAATAATACAATTTCGTTGGTCCATGGTAGAATAAGCACAATGATACTTTGAAATGGTAGGAAACAACAACAAAACTGTAGTTAAAGTTCAAGAATCATATGGTAAATTTGCTGGATAAAATTTCTGTGATATGCAATATCACATGATATGGAATGTGCAATATGGATAGAGATATTTACATGAGGTTTTCCAGAGCACTTGATCTCCCACATCAGCATATTACTTAATGTATTCCAAGGAACATGAATTTTCAAAATAAACCTTCTTGCAGTGTTACAATTTGATCCTTACCTTGATTAGAAAGCTGCTAACTAAAGAAGCCGTGTGGCTTTGCAAATCAGAGGAGTGCAGATAGATACATTGATTACTTTTGGATTAATAGACTGAACTGAAACATTTAAACAAATGCACCCATTCATACACTTTTCAATAATCACTTATCCTATTCAGTAAATTCAAAATAGATATCACCCCTAAGTTATTTCACAGTTTTTAAAACGTTACCTTTATAAGCTGTTTCATTTGTGCAGTCTTCACTATAAACCTTTTGTTTTTGTTTCTGTGTGGCATTTCAGATATTTAGATATTTCATTATTACTTCACCTAGTATATTGTTGTGCAACATTTGATCTACGGATAATGCATAGTATATTAATGAATAATATATTTGTGGTGTACATACCACATTGCACCATGGGTTTTTTTAATTTTCTGTTGCTGGGCTGCACTACTTTGTAAAACTGCCAGGTGGTGCAGTGAATGCTTAAATATGCAAGTATTTGGGCTGTCACCTGAAAACGCATGGTTTCAAATCCCGTTCAATGCTCAGCTCAATCTTTTTCCAATTATAGAATTGAATTTGTATACTGTTTCTACTTTTATTAAATTTATGTCATATTTTACAGTATGTTAAATATTAAATAAATATTTAAAAAGACAGTAGAGCTGCTTTACAAAACAAAATTACATAGCAAAATTAATAGCAAACTATTCAATTTTCTTTAAAAGTCTTTAACAAATGTCATAATACTCCATTGCTGTGTCAATTAAGACAGTTCTTGGTTCTAATCAGTTTCTCATTGAATCCTCTTTAAGTAACTAGGCAATTCAAAGAACGTTTAAAGTTTCAACCTGTCTATCGAGCTATGCTATACTATGTACTATGTGTAAAGTTTTATTTATTTTAAAAATATATTAGACATGACAACTTTACAAATTTTTGTATTTAAATGGTCAAATTAAAACAGAACTTTTGATTGCAGAGTCATTTGAATTAATTTGCTGTGTTCTGTAACTTACCTTATGGTAAGGCGCATTAGTAACCAGGAGAACACCATCAGAAATTGTCCTAAACAGCTGAATCAGTGACTAATGGGAATGTATATTGAAAATAGAGAGTGAAAATAAAAGCATACACCCAGTTTCTCTTCCCCAGCTGCTGGGTGATAATGTACCACCAAGCCATGAAACACTCCCTATAGCGCTAAATCAGAAAAGTTAAGTGCAAATAAGTGCTATGCACCACAAGTGCAACTTGTTGTTCTCATGTATAGTACACTCACGTATTGCGTATAACTGATAAAATATAATCATATCAACTACTTAGAAGAAAAAAGGGCAGCAAAAACACATACAAAAATAAAATTTAGTTTTAAAATTTATAATTTAAAACTAAATGTCGTATATACATAAAAAACTCCATTGCGATTTCTGTTTAAGGACATCTTTAAACTCCTTTGCTCTTTCCAAGCATTTTGGAGATTTCTGGAGATTATTAATCTTATTTTAATTTTTTACATTCTGTGATGTATATAATTATCAGAAATGTGAATAAAGTTTTCATTTTATTTTATTGTGAGAGTCTTTATTATGCCCAAGTGATAATTTGTTGAAGAGGTAACTTGGGTTTTGGCTGGAATCAAACTCAGACCGTTTCGTGTGATAGAGCAGAACTCTGGTTAGTGTTTGATTTTCCATCACAATAGATAAAAAGAGCATATTAGAACCTCCCCAAAATAACCACAGCAAGTGACCAAGTTAAAAGACATTGATGTAGAAAGTGTTTATGAAGAAGGTGGAATACTGTTGTGTACTTTTTTTTATTTTTAGCTACCACTGCCTGCTATACATGTATATTATTTTCATTGATATTCTTAAATGAATGTTGTTAATGATGTTCTGAAATGTTATTATACTTCAGTTTTATTTATTTTTAGCTACCAAAATTTCCCTTTAGTTACATGATTCTATATTAATATTCTCTATTTAAGTGGATTTAAAAAAGTGGATTTAAGTGGATTTTTTTACAACAGTAAGGATGGCAAGTATTCATAGAAAAGGTTAAAACATTATAGCTTTTTATAAAATATATCAACTTTATACAGTTAGAAGGATCTGTCCAAGTTAACCACAGTAAGTAACAGAATTTGTTGCCAAAAATGTTGATATATAAGGTGGAATACTGTTATATTTTATTCTAGACTATATTTTATTTTTAGCTATCACTACCAGCTACTGTATATACAATAGGTATAATATATTCATATTCATAAGTTAATATTGCCTTTGATGTTCAGAGACATTTTAATATTCACCTACAAAAATGTCCCTTTAGCATTATTCCATATTATGTGGATTTAAAGAAACATACATATTACAGTGGAGAAACATAAAATGAAGCAATCATCCACTAACATTTAATGCACCACAAGTGGTATCAATTGTCATTGGCCAGTGAATCACACAATGTACTGCGCCGGAGTACTGCAGACGTGGTAATAAGAACATATGTTCTGAGTGATATATCTGTACGGAGTGCATTGCAGACAGCATTCTAAAGTGAAAATATAAACACTAATGTGGTGAATTTGTATTTTTTCAAATAGTTATTTTTTGTACATTTTTTAGCATATAAAATTAATGGTTTATTTCTCTGCCTTCTAGAGTCCACAAATGGGCACCTTCATTGGTGTGTACCTCCCCTGTATGCAGAACATTCTCGGTGTCATCCTCTTCCTACGTCTGACATGGATTGTTGGAACTGCTGGGATTCTGGAGTCCTTTGCCATTGTCTTTATGTGCTGTGCTTGTGTAAGTCCAGTTTATTCTATCTTGAATCGGTGTGTAACCACTAGAATGTAAGAATAGTACAAACAGGAAGAGAGGATTAAATGTATTGTGTGTGGTTGCTGGTGGCTTATTTCTCCTGTGATTTCTTCAAGGTTCCTAGAGAATTGAGCGTGTAACATCCAATTGTGCCTTTGTTTTATTGGTTCGCTGTTGATCATAAGGTTATTTATTGGCTTGACTCATGTTATATTACCTGTCGGGATTTTTGAATGCTTGTGTAGCGGCAAGGCTTATTAAAAATACAGGAATTAAGTTTGCTGCTCCCTTGCCAGTCTCTCTCTCCCTCAATTCAGTGGTGCTGGATACAGAGAGGCCATTCTATTTGATCCATATTTAAGGTGTTTTTCTAGTTGATAGAGTTTCCTGATAAGGAACAGCTCCCAAGGCTGAGATTCACCAGCTACCCTAATAAATGGTCATCTCTGGCGCCTTACTGTCTGGGAGATTCCTTGGGAGAGTCGCATCCCAGGTTGTTTACAACCCTAATGTCAGAAAGCATGGTTACTCATCCTCCGCCTCGATCAGCCAATCAGGAACTGGTAGGGCAGGGTAACCCCACATGGGTCTCGAATGCACGCAGAACATTCAACCAATGAATGACTTTAGTTCCTCCGGCTAAAACAGGCAGCACAAGGCCCAGAACGGGGGCTCCTCCAAGACATTCTTAGACTCATCTCGGACAATCACGTGACGGCTAGTGTGTCCGAGTGCCAGCACTTTACTTTGTTCTCAACCAAGTCGAGAACGGAGGTTGCTGCACATAACCAAAGGATCCGCCTGAGGTTAGCCCACCAGGAAGCCTCGTGAACCCACCACGAACGCTCACCTGATCAACGAGTGAACTACGGTCGGAACTGTGGACAGCTGAATCTTGGGATTCAGGACTAGCGCTGCATTGGGAACGAACCGGTCTTTTTCGTGTCTAAAGAGTGTGACTTTGCTTGGACCTGCAGTCACTTTTCATGTGCACAAACTCTGCTAGTTAAACTAGGACTAACTAGCCGGTCTTTAGAGAGCCTACTGCCAGCGTCGCAGCAGGAATCTCTCCCTCCTTCTCCCACACCTCCAGCCGAACCAGAACTGTCTGGCACCGGGCCAAAGGACGCCGATTGGACTTAGCAACAGCCTGCCACTGTTCCCCTGTGTCCGCGGGAGATCTGAATCCACACAGATTGGATGAGTTCAACATTCAACATTCAACATATTCAACATTCTGCATTACAGTTCAAGCATTCAATTGTTACCTCAATCCCCGTTGATATCAGTTTAATTTCTATGAGTGACATACTTGCTTGCGAGTATCTAGTATAGAAGTTGTAATCAAAGCTCATTAATGAAACGATATAAATGAATGGTATACTGAATGTATGTTCCTCTTGGTATTTGTAACTCTTCGTGATTGAATACTGTATATACCTTTTCACGCAGTAGGTGATTGACTGGCCAAAATGGCCGACAGGCGGCACTCGTGGTGCATTGATTGTTAGTGAAACGATTGCTTCATTTAATCTCTTTACTGTGCATGTTTAAATCCTCTTAATATTGAATATTAATATGGAATTTTACAACTAAAGGGAAATTTTAGTAGCTGAGCATAAAAAGAAGAGTAGCATAACATATCTTAAGGTCATGAACCATATTAATTTAGGAATATAAACATATTATGTAAACTGAAGGTTTGATGTTTTTTTTTATTTGAAACCGTGATCTTGACACGCAGGTGTGAAGTTGAGTTAACAGCTTCAGATTTGAAAGGTTATTAATAAAATCTTCCATGTCGCATTAACATTGGAATGTTCTTACAAGTGTAAAAATAGGTGATACACAATGTCTCCTCTATAACTCTTCAGTTTACAGAGAAATTCTGCCAGAGCCACACAAAATTGTCCAATAATACTCCTCTTGTGTCTACTTTCCAGGGAGTAACCCTGTTACAAAAGGGAACAGCGCATCAGTCCTTGACTATGGTTAAACAGTACTTACGATGTCTGATGGAGTTTCAGCATTCACTTTTCTGTAATCTGTACAGAACTGTGACGTCTCATCAGTGTTTGGTACCAATAAACGGGGGCTTCACAGACTTCCTTCTTTGAACTCAACTGCACTCCACTAAATAATGTACAGTTTATGACCTTCTACAATGCTTCTAGTTTAGCAGTACTTGCGCGATAAGCACATTGTTTAATGGATATGACATTACCCACGTCTTTATCAGTGTACGACACAGATTTGAGTCAGAGTGTCTGTTAATAATACAGATCACCTTCCAATATATATATAACTACTGAATGATTTCTTTATCCGTTTCAGCTAAATGAGGGGAGTTAAATCAGTCAGAATCTTGGAGTGCCAATTGTAAAAATAACCCTTTGTTTAACCTAAAGAATTTCACCTTGCGTTTTCTGGCCAGAGCTCAAGTGCTGTACATGAGAGGTTAAGCTTTATTAGCTCTACCTGGCGGTTTTACAAGGCGCTTCCAGATACTATTATCATATTTAAATAACATGCAGTATGATGCATTATATATGCACCATGCCTACCTCTCACATTTTGAATGACTGGATCTGTAGATTGCAAGGGGAAAGGGTTTGTAAATATATTTTGTTAAAGCAGACACATTTTTCCAGTAGAGTTATTTAGCCCTTGTCACTAATGGAATCACTAAATAAAGACATAAATATAGAAATCGAAAGGTTTTTGGTGTAAAGATGTTGGTAGCAGAATGAATTTAAGGTTTAGAGAGCTGTCGGGCTGAGCTCAATGTATTTTTTGACAGATTTAACTGAACTAGTGGAAATCTGTGCCCAGAGGTGACTGCATGGTCAGAACAAGTCTCTCTTGTTCTCTCTTGAGAAATAAACTTGGTTTGGTCCCGGCGTAGCGGCTGCCTCTGAATAAAAGTATTCAGGTGTCGACAAAAGTCCAACTGTATTGCTCCAGTGATCAGGCGGATACAACAGTGGTTGCTAGCAGTTAACGACACCTTGCTGCAGGCTTCACCTCTATGGCTCAGCACTTTGGGAAAAAGTTATAAGTCCCAACATTCAGATAACAACAGTCATGTGATTGTTAGACATCCACATTTCTCAAGCAAGTCCGAAGGAGCGCGAGAGTGACAAAAGAGCAATCTCAGAGCTCTGTGCAATGCACTGGAGGACATATGGTTGGTGATGACCGTACAATTTAAGAGGAGGACATACGATTGGTGATTGCCAGACAGTTGGGGTCCCCATACCCTGGAGCTTCCTGAATGGTTGGTCAACTTTAGTAATGATTGACCATGAACTCTGACTCTCTGACCATCCAGATGTGCTTAGGGTCTCACTAGACCACCAGGTGCCAAGAGTAGGCATCTATCATGATAGCTGGTTGCGTCCCGATCCTGGGAACTGTTCCTTATCAGATAGACAAACATCTCTAAATCGGTGCACAAACATGAATAGCTCCTCTGTGACTTGGACCATAGAGATGAGGGAGATGGGCCTTACGGGGAAAAGAACAGCAACACTTAATTCAGTCTTATTAATAAGTATTGTTGCTATAACCTGTATGTTGTGTGATGTGGTTTTTGGGGTTACAATAAATTGAACACACATTTTTACTTATTTGTGGAATAGTTTGTATTATATATTGTTAAATCACACTGTTAGGCTACATACTGCAATGAGAAAAAAAAATCATACGCAGGACTTTTTTCTCCCAATCAGGATTTTTTTTCACAGTGCTTTCTTGCCTCCCGATGTGCCACACACACAAATCACATGAAGTTATATCCCCAGATACAGTATACTGAAACAGTAGTGTAGACAGGTCAATGAACTGTAGTGTGATCGTATACTGTATATAGCGAATATACAGTACGATACTGTATGGTTTTAAAGTCACTACAATATATATCTGAAACATATTTTATAATAAAAATGTTCTTGACGAAATTTGCATTAAGGTAAAATGTAAAGTCATATGTGTAAATCATAGCACTTTCGGGTTCACGTGGGTAAGCGCCCTTGCCGCTCCCGCCTCAGGTTGGCCCTCCACTGCTGGGGCTCAAACCCAGGCCTCCGGCATCACTCAGCAGGGACCCAGCCAGTTGAGCTAAAGGGAGATCTCCCCTCAGCCCGGCGGCTGAGGTCCCTGCTATTCACAGGGAAGGGTGGTGATGTCACCACGCTGGCAAGCCGGCTCGCAAAACCTGTAATGTCGGCCATATGCGTTACAGTATCTAAACGTGGAAATAAACCTGAAAGAAGCACATAGTGTTCACACCAAGCCACAGTATGTTAATAAACATTTTTACATATTAAACTGAGTAATTTTCTTTTTGTTAATAAAAACAATATTAGTTTAATATTATACATATTGTACTGCACCGTATAACATCTAAACAGTCTAAACAGCAACCAACTTAAATTCTATAATTGGAAAAAGATCGTCCCTCAGCATTGACTGGGATTCCAAGCTAGACGTTTTCTGGTGACAGCCCAAATACTTCCACATGCCAGGTTAGGCTTTCACTGCTCAACCTGGTGGTTTTACAAAATAGTGCAATTAAAGTTTGTTTAAAAATAGGGTTGCTTTACTGCGAGTTAGGGCATGCACATTGCAAAATGCTGCAGTATCCAGCACACATTCTAAATTTAGCTACCATTACCATCCACTGTATGTACATTAGGTATACATTATGTTATACTTCTGTTTTTATTTTCTGTGACCAAAATAGTAGTGCACTCCAAAAACAGATTTAAAAAATGGGGTGCGTTACGTTGTAAGTACTGCAAGCTGCTACAGTATCTGGTGTGCATTCTGAATAGCTCGATCTGCATTAGAAATTAATGCAAGGTATGGGGGCTTTATGTAAGCCATAAAGAAATGGCATAAAGATATCTGTCATTTGTCATAGGAGAAGTACTGAATGCCTGTTTGCTGACATAGATGACATAGATGTATTTTCTTGATATTTTTTTATCTGTGGGTAAAGCATCTGTTAAAAACCAGAAAGCTTAGTTTATGAGAGAATGGTTAGAATAAGAGATGCCAGGTTGCAGACACTGAAGGAAAAGACTTGAAAAAGAAGCAACGGAGGTAGTACAGACAAAAGATCGAATAGCAGTAGAGTTAAGAAAGTAAGAGGGGCTTGAAACAGTGAAGGAAGAACTCGGAAGCTGGAATGTGGACCTGAAATTTCCTGTAGTAACTATATCTGAAATGAAGAATGAAGTGCAGTTGAGATAGATGAAAATTGTTGTTTTCATTTTTTCAAAGTAGGGGGAAAGGTTTAGTCTAGAATAACTGACTGACTTAAGAAGTGTTATCTGCAGGCCACAGGAAATGGCATAGGCACGTGTTAAAAGTAAGTTCGTATGGAGCATAATAAGACTAGAGATGCAGGTAGGAAAAAGATAATTTTGGAAAAGTTGAGGAATACACTGATAACAAGAACACTTCCTTTCAAGAGGGTTAGGCATACTTTTGACAAAATGTCAGGAGATGTTGTAGACTGCAGAGAAAGATGATGAAGTTAACGGACGTACTGAATAACCACTGTTGAATGTTTACGTAGCTACTGAAATGAAGGTTGTATTTTAGACTTTGTGTAGTAGCTAGTGTTGAACTGTTAGTTGGATAAATTGAAGGAATAGGCAAACATCCACAGAACTAGCATCTTAATATGTTTATATTTAGAGGCAATTTGTTTATACAGTATAACCAACTAGCTATGTATACAGATGAGCCAGATAGGTAGAAAGGCTGTTTCCTTAAGCCAGCACTTTAAAATTAATCCTCAATGAGTAATTGTTGCCATCTCATACTGGGTTTTTATCACTGTGTATAGTTACACAGTGTCTTTAATTCCATCCATTTTCTGATATCTTTATCCAGTACAGGGGAGCTTGAGCCTATCCCAGCAAGCAACAGGCGCAAGGCAGAATACTCCCTGGACTAAATGCCAGTCCATCACAGGGCAGACACACAGACACAGAAACACACACACACACTCACACCAGGGCCAGTTTTCCCATGAGCCAATTAACCTGCCAGTATGTTTTGGACTGCGAGAGGAAATAAGATTACTAGAGGAAACCCATGTGAACGCAGAGAGAACTCCACCCTTAAAAAATCACTTAAAAACTTGTGATTCTAATCACTTAAAATCACAAAACAAATGATCTGTTTTTATAAAATAAGAGCTCAGATAGTGCCTACCTCACAAGGAAATTTAAGCTGCAAAAGTAGAAAATGAAATTTGTGCGTATCAGTGAGCTTTCAAGGTTGTCTTTCAAGCTTAAAAATCAGGTTTTACTTATACTGTACCCCAGAAATTGAACCTAGGGCCCCAGCAGTGCAAAATAGCAATGCTTATCCACCACTATAAATGAATGGATAGATAGTTAAGTCATCTTTTAGTTCAAAGATGTGGATGCATAATTTAATTTTGAAAGCCACGGAGACATTTTTTTTATGAAAAGAGTTTTTATGAAAAAAAAAGATACAAAAAGCTACTAACCACTGTGCTACTTTGTTCTTTAGTTAATACATTTACTTTTTATAAACAGTTAACATTGTTATTGTTGATTGTTAGCAAAATCATAATAATTGAAATTATATTCTACCCTAATTTTTTAGAATTTTTACTTTTTAGTATTTACTATTTTCTGATAGTCAGGTTTGATGTATATTTAAACAAAATCTTGTAAATTCATATTTTTACAAGATGTGTAAAAAGTGCAACAATTTATTACAGTGCAAATTTTAATATTACACACAAAATAGCAAAGTAAATTTCTGCTTTCATCATTCTGTTGCAAATGTTAAAAAACATTTTAAAAAATAAAATACTGTTACCATTACTGGCAGTGGCCATTGTGGTGTCTCAAGAATCTGGAGCAGGGGTAGGCAAACTTTTATGTCCCTAGGGCCACATAAAATTTTGAAACTGTATAGTAGGCCACTTCAGGCTGCTGTTACAGATAGCCTATGCCCTATATAAGTTTAGATTCCAACATAGGCTTATTAGTTCAAGGTTAACAATAACTTCAGAGAAATAAATATTTTAAATATAAAAAAATACAAATTGAATAAAACTTGATTTTTAACTCACAAGCCAAGTCTTCACAGATTACCTCTACAGGATGGGTAACTGTTCTGTGTGATACACTTATTTTCTCAAATTTGTTTTTGCTCTCTGGACAAAGAATATCTACGGTTTCTATCATGCACTCCTACAAAAGCTCCCCTTCAGAGAGCAGATTTCTTTGTTTAGCAATTGTATATGCAAATGCTGCATTCACTGTCAACTTTCTGCTTCTTCAGTCCACTCATTTTGACACAGATTCCCTCACAGTACGATGGACACACTCTGACTGGTGAATCACATTGGTAAAGCAGGGGTTCCCAAACCTTTTTGAGTCTGTGCCTCCCTTGACCTGTCAAATTTTCCACATGCCTCAAAATAAGTCAAAATAAGTTCTATGCCAGTGCGATATTTTACAAAAGATTATACATTGAAAAGGAAATGATGGGTCAAAAAAAAAACAAAGATGATCCAATAGGCTTGATCAAAATAGTAAAAATACTTGACAACACATTTTATTGAAATTATTTGAATGTGCAAACAATTTGAAAAAATTAAAAAATAGTCAACATCTTTGTAAAATAAAAAGACTAAATAAAAATGTAAAAATCTAACAATGTTTTTTAAAAAAGGGGGAGAAATACAACGTCTTTTTGTTTGTGCCTCTTAATGGGTAGGTGGGCTTGTTTAATAAATTATGTTAACATAATTCACCAACATTACTGGGTAGTATTTTTTAAATGGCAACGTGCATCTCCTTCTCAACATTGACTCTTGATCTGAACTTGGTTTTGATAACCGCAAATGCTGAAAACCCAGCTTCACAAAGGCAGGATATTGCAAAGCGAAGCAGAATTCACAGAGCTCTGTTGCTTATTCCTTGGTACTCCAATAGTATGAGGTTTTTTGCATTGTGCTACTCAGTACACTACGTTGTATGATGTAAAAAGAACTGGGCGCAAAAAATAATCAGGAGGCTTACTTATCAAACAACTGTGAACAGTTTCCAAATTATGTTTCAATTTATTGGTGGGGATGCTCTCAGCAGCCAACACTTTAAGGCAGACACTGAGGAAATTCTTCAGTGTCCACAATTGTGCACGTGAAACCGAAATTCAAGAAACTGTCGTCATACTTTCTGTATTTGCATTTCTGTTTCTCTTTAGAAATAGGCTCCATGTCCTTTGTGGTTTTTACTCATATTTAAAAACCTCTCAATTGCGATTGTGTAACAAAACACTCACAAAATGACCACTCATAGAAATATTAAACACTGAAGCCGCGGTCAACTGGTATGCTCCTTACAGACTCTTGTGGCCAGTGTCATGTGACATAGTCTAGCTAGGTAGCGCGTGACTCGTCCATTCTGTGTGCTTGGACAACGGGTTTTGCTCGTAATAAAATTTTTACCTGGCAATACCTTAGACCCCCCCCCGGCCAACAATGACGCCTCCTCTAGGTGGCGCAATGCACAGTTTGGAATCACTGTGGTAAAACGTTCATGCGCCATCTAACAGTACAAATTATGAAATGTAAGAAAAAACGGCACCAAACAAAGTGGAATATGGCGAATACTAATTTATCTTTTACCTCAAGGGCCAGTTAAAACTGGCTGGCAGGCCGTAGTTTGCCCACAGGTGATCTAGAGACAATAGTCAAACATCTGCAGTAGCTAGTGTCAACATTTGTAGTTCTCAGGAGTTTTAAAGCAAGAAAGGAACGGATATGTTTACTTGGCCCTGAGACACTGATCAAAGAAATAATGTGGTTTATCTTAGTTAATTAAGAGTCATCAAAAGTTGAGGAGCAAAAGATAAAACAGACAGGTATAGAGAGAAGTAGAGAGAAGAGAAAAGAAGTTGCAGAGAGAGCAGAGGACACACAGAGAAAAGAAGGAGCAGAGAGTAGTGAATGACGGGAGAGATCAGTAGATATAAGGGAGGTCAATGTTCCGATCAGTCATTAAAACCAGATTTGAGTTTAGTATTTGAAGTTTTGAACTTTCTTTAGAGAGCTTGTTATTCGGATGTTTTGAGGAAACTGATTTTTTTGTATGTAGAAATGATTAATCCCTCCTGGTTAATGATTGAATTTTTAGAAATGGGAGTTATCCCATTTGTTTTGTTTAATCTGATTATAGATTGTATTCTGTTCGGTGCAGAAGGCAGGTTTATCTCTAATTTGGGGCCACTTAGGTGTTATACGTGATTTAAATACTTTTTCTGCTTGGTCGGGATGAAGGCCATCAAGACACCTTGTTTGTAAATAGTGTAACTTGCATGTTGTATGTTTATGTTGTGTGTTGTTAGTTTGTGTTTTTTCATTATCAATAAATTTTTGTTTAATCCAGTTTGCCTGACGTATTTTTCTTCATCAAAGCTATGCCAGAGAACAAATACAACAGGTGCCTCTAATTATATCAACTGCCCTGGTATATTCTTAATAAAATATATACAATTTGGGGATTATGATTATTTTAATTATAAATTAACCTGTTCAGCCTGTTTCTGGTATTCTAAAATTTTATTACCCCTCTTTGTAACAATACTTTTGTTGCTGGCTGACAGACAATGCTGACGGCGATATCGATGAGTGCCATTGCAACCAATGGTGTTGTACCAGGTAGGATTTCTCTCTTCTTTTCTTTTTTTCATTTTGGTACTTTTGAGATACTAGTGACTGCAATACATTTAGTGATTGATTTTAAAAACAAGCTAGCTTGCTAATTTGTTTACTGGATCTTAGAATGCATTGAAAAAGTATTTTTGCTCTATGATGGATTCAGCTGTGCCTTGAGTATAAAATTTATATATTGGTGTCATCTATAAATTTTAATACCACAGTAGAAGCATAGGTATGTCCACTGAGTGTACAAAACATTAGGGAGGTCTGCTCTCTTCTTGAAATTGACTGACGAGGTGAATCCAGGTGAAAGCTATGATACCTTATCGATTTCACCTGTAAAATGCACTTCAATCCGTGTAAATGAAGTGGGGGAGACAGGTTAAAGAAGGATTTATAAGGCTTGAAACAAATTGAGACATGGGTTGTGTATGTGAGGGAGAATGGGCAAGAAAAAAAATTAACTGCCTTTGATCAGGATAGTAGGTGCCAGGAGCGTGTCATTTGAGTTTGTCAAGAGCTGCAGTGCTGCTGAGTTTTTCAAGCTCCACAGTATCCTATGTCTATCTGGAATAGTTCACCACCTGCCATCACTGGCAGGCTAGTGGTCGAAAATGGCTCATTAATGAAACGGAGGCTGACACAAAAGTTCAGATCAATAGATGGTCTACAGTTAGTCAACTGAAATTCCATAACAACCTTTGGTGTTGAAAGACCCATAAAAAATGCACAACTTGTCACACCTTGACACGAATGGAGTATGGCAGCCAGTGACCTTATAGAGTTCCACTTCTTTCAGCAAAAAAACAAGAAACCGTGGTTGCAGTTGGCAGTTCCTGCTGTTTCATGTTGATGGGAGGACTAGGGTATGGAGAAAACCACATGAGCCCCTGCATCCGTCATGGTGTGGGAGGTGTTTTCATGGCATAGATTGGGCCCCTTGATAAAAGTGGACCAACATTTGAATGCCACAGGCTATCTGAACATCATTGCCAATCGGGTGCATCCCTTCATGGCAGCAGTGTATCCATTTGTGAATGGATTTTTCTGCAGAATAATGCCCTGTGCCACAAGGTTAAGATTATATCGGAGTGGTTCTACGAACGGGACAATTAATTCATCTTAATGCAATGGACTGCGCTGTCACAAGATCTCAATCCAATTGAACATCTGTGGGATGAGGTGGAACAAGCTATTTGGAGTAGAGATCCACTACCAGCCAACTCAATACAATTGTGGGAAGCACAGGATTCAGCATGGGTCAGCATCCCCGTGGAATGCTTTCAACAGCTTGTTGAGTCCAAGCCCAGACGAATTGAGGCTGTTCTGAGGGTAGAAAGGGGCGCACTGCAATATTAGAAAGGCATCCCTAATGTTTCGTACACTCACTGTATGTGCTTTTGTTATTGTACATATTTTAAATGTTCTGTGCTTACCAGTGTAATTTCATAAAATAGTTAGCAGAGTAAAAGATGACTAAATGTGGTATTATAAAGTGCATACAATTGATTTGTGTCATAGAAATTGTCATATTTTTTGTCTGACGGCTGCATTACTGTTCATGTCACAGCTGGTGGCTCTTATTACATGATTTCAAGATCTCTGGGTCCGGAGTTTGGAGGAGCTGTGGGCTTGTGCTTCTACCTTGGCACAACATTTGCTGGCTCCATGTATATCCTTGGTACCATTGAGATCCTACTTGTGAGTATTTGTAAGATTTCAGGAACATTCAGGATGTACATTAGTGTGTATGTAACCCCACCTAAGCTTGAATATAATTATAATACAATATATGTCTGATATTTTTTTGCCTTTATAATTACTTTCTCAAAGTTTAACCCTTCACATATGGAGTATTTGGGCTTTCTTTCTGGATTCTGTTGACAGGCTCTGCGGTTTTTCTTATTCATCTCACTCAGAAAGCAAAGGACACCTGCTGCTTTCTCTGGCTGGGCGGGAGAAGCATTTGCTTTTCTGTTGTTGCAGACAATGTATCTGAAACACGACTATGGGCTATTTATAAATGTAGCAAATATTGTTTGTTAATAATGATTTGACAATTATACCACTTCTCTGTAAACATTGACTTCCTTTTTGATGAATAAGTGAGCTCACTAGAACTTCCTGTCTAGGACATACGTGTATTAATGGCTGATAAATAGGATCAGAGTTCAATGAGATTAATTGCTTTAAATACCAATAGTTTTTCCTGCAGTAAAAGAGTGTACAGTATATGTCACTTATTGTTTTTTCCACACTCATTTTGTCCTGCAGACCTATATTGTTCCCAGTGCTGCTGTATTCAAAGCAGAGGAAAAGGAATACGAGACAGTGGCCATGCTCAATAACATGCGGGTCTACGGCACATGTTGCATCATTCTTATGGCACTTGTGGTTTTTGTGGGAGTGAAGTATGTCAACAAGCTAGCCCTAGTCTTCCTGGCCTGCGTGGTGCTGTCCATTTTAGCAATCTATGCTGGAGTCATCAAGACCGCCTTCGATCCACCAGATTTCCCGTAAGTCATCACTTAAAGGCTTTGGTGGTTTGTGTTGTGCTGGACAGGAGAAGCTAAGCTTGACAAATCCTTAAGGCTCCAGTGCATTCAGTGCATGTTATCTATCCCAGTCTTGATTACCTAAAACAAAAATCAAACAATCCTTGTGCATGCCAATACATCTGCATAACGTGCACCACCATGTTGTTGGACCTCCTAAGCAAGAAAAGACATACCACAAGGAAAGGGATTTGATGTGTTTTGATACACAAATAGACTTACAGTTAAATGTTTTGTTACAAAATATTGACACCCTCTAATAACATGCACAAAACCGTGTTTGCATTTGTTGTTGTTCACAACCCTATGTTGATGGTTCTGCATGGGGTTTGTAGTGATTCCATGGACACTACAGTACAAATTTCAGAACATGCCCTCCTGGCTTAGGAGATTGCACTGAAAATAATGATTTTTGTCATCAGATGCTGTTCTTGAAATACAGTGCCTTTCCTTTAGAAAGTCTACATCCCCTTGAAGCTTTTCACATTTTATTGTGTTATAGCACGGAACCATGATGTATGTAACTGAGAATGTTTGCCACTCATCAACAAAAAGTACTCTATAATGTCAAAGTGGAAAATACATCCAGACATTTTACTAAATTTATTAAAAATAAAACACAGAAAATAACTGAATGCATAAGTATTCACCCCCCACCCCCCCAGAGTTAATACAGGTAAGACAACCTTTGGCAGCAGTTACAGCTGTGAGTCTCCTTGGGTAAGTCTCTATCAGCGTTGCACATCTTGATGCTGGAATTTTTGCCCATCTTTTGGGGTAAAATTGCTCAAGCTCCATCAAGTTGGATGGGAACCATTTGTGAACACCAATCTTTAAGTAATTCCACAGATGCTCAATTGGATTGAGGTCTGGGCTTTGACTGGGCCACTCCAGGACATTAACCTTTTTGGTTTTAAGCCACTCCAGTGTGGCTTTTGCTCTATGTTTCCAGTTATTGTCCTGTTGGCAGATTAATTGTCTTCCAAGTCCCAGTGCTCTTGCGGATTGCAGCATGTTTTCGTCCAGGGTTTCTTTGCACTTAGCTCCATCCATTTTTCCTTCTATCTTTATGAAGTTTCTGGTCCCTGCCACAGAGAAGCATCCCCAAAGCATGCTGCCGCCACTGTGCTTCACTGTAGGGATGGTGTTCTCAGTGTAATGAAGTTACATAAAGTTCAATTTTGGTCTCATCAGACCATAGAATCTTCCTCTAAATTGTTGAATCTCTCACATGGCTTTGGGCAAACTCCAGCTGAGATGTGATATGAGTTTTTTTCAACAAACGCTTTCCTCTTTCCTCCCTTCCATACAAGCCAGATTTATGAAGTATGTGTGCTATTGTTGTCTCATGCACAGTTTCTCCCAATTCTGTCATGGAAAACTGTAACTCCTTTAGAGTTGCTGAAGGCCTCTTGGTGGCCTCTCTTTACTACGGTTCTTCTTACCCGGACACACAGTTTTGGACAGCTAGTTCTGGGCAGATTCACAGTTGTTCCATATTTTCACAACTTTTTAATGATGGACTTCACTGTGCTTCGAGGTATATTCAATGCCTTGGACATTTTCTTATACCCTTGCAATGACTGGTATTTTAATTAATTTAATAAAATATCTGGATTTTTTTCACTTTTTTTCACTTATTGAAAGTATTATAGAGTACATTATAGAGTACTATGTTTTTGATGAGTGGGAAAAATTCTCAATTAATTACATCATGGTTCCATGCTGAAACACAATAAAAGTAAAACATTTCAAAGGGGGTGCAGACCTTCAGGCACTGTATACAATTATTATAAAATGGCATTTTAGATGTAATTGGCTTTATTTTTTCTCAATTTTTACTCTTTACTGAGCCTGCTGCTGATCAAAAGGCTCTTTTAGTATCCGTGTCTTTTAAAGTTAAGCTTATAACTTAGTAAGGAGTTTATTGTTTTATTTGGAGAGGAGTTCAGTTTAAACAGACTTTAACAGTTTATATGTATTGATTCTGGATTTACAGATTTTGAATAAAAAGAAAATACTGCCATCTAGCACAGAGGTGTTATTTTTTTATTTGTAGATGTATCAAATCTTTCTAATTCATCCATCCATTTTTAATTGCTTCATCCAATTCGGGATTGTGAGGGAGCCGGAGCCTATCCTGGCAAACAACAAATGCAAAGACACATTGTGGACAGACTTAATTATGTGTTATGCTTAAGTCTATCAATTGCAGGGCAGATAGACTTAAGCATAACACATACACTCACACGAGGTCCAATTTTCCCAATTGACCTACAAGCATGTCTTTGAACACCTGGAGGAAACCTGCGAGAACTGGGAGAAAATACAAATTCCACGCAGATAGCTCCTCAGGTCCAGAATGGAACCCAGGGCCCCAGTGCTGCGAGGTAGCAATGCTAATTTCTGCACCTCTGTGCCATAGTTACAAATTCATGCTGTAGGTATAAATAGATCCATGTGATTTTATGACTCTTGCAAAGGATTTTGAGCCCAGTTTAGCCTGTGCTGGTGTTAAATTAGAGTAAGCCGTAGGTTGGTGTTAATAAGCCTACTGCAATAGTCACAGCAGATGTTTTTTCTTAGTCCCTGACAACACACAGAAACAGGTGCAATCCTGAACTGATTCAAGATTTATACCAAGCTAACAATCACAAATTAAAAACTCCTGAAAAGTGACTTCATGTATCTATGCAATAACACCTTCAGTCAACATTTTTGATTTTATCTAAGTCTGAACCTAAGACAGGTGTAAATGAATAAAGAAACAGTAAGAAAAAAAAGATTAGGGCAAAAAATAATCAGTATGTGCAAATTAATTGATGAATTAATAAGATCACTTTATTTGCCATATAAAATTTCTTACATTAGGAATTTGTCTTTTCAAATACCCCAGCTTGTTCTCCATGAGACACACAGACAGGGAGAGAGAAGCTTGGGGTCAGAGTGCAGGGCAGGGTCATTGTACAGCACCCCTGGAGCAGCAGGGGGTAAGGGCCTTGCTCAGGGGCCCAATGGAGTAGGATTCCTCTGCCAGCCATGGGATTTGAAGCGGCAACCTTCCAGCCACAGGCTTTTAATAGAAAAATAATAAGAAAAGTTAAGTGCTGGGGCGAGCCAGGATGAATCAATACATATAATTTATTTTTAAACCGCTTTGTAAGATACTTACACAGACAAGGACTGTCTCAATGTGTACAGTATATGGAATTTTAACATGTTGAAAGCAGGAGTTGTATACTAAACTACATCAGTGCTACTTAAACAAGCCCTGGTAAATTAAATAGTCCACCCTTCAGCAAAAAGAACATTAGAAACAGTCAAACAAGTAAAAACAAATAAAAAGTTATTCCACATTGCGTAAATGAAAAAGGTACATGGATGTGATAAGTGTCTTGAGGCTTCAGTGTTATACAGGTACTTTGCCACACCATAGCACCATCCTTGTCTGCTGCTTTGATAACAATATTGTCCAGTCCTTCATGGCTTTACACTGATGGAGTTCTCCCCTCAAACCTTATTGCATGCATTTGTTATTCAGGCTCTGCTTGCTTTTCTGGTGCAGTGATATCCATTGTGCTGCAATCAATTAACACATTTTCTCTGTGTAATTCTAGTTATTTTTCCAAGTATTCAAGTACTGAATGATGCAGATATTCGTGTTTACCATTATTAACAGACCTGCTGACTGCCCCATACAGATTAAATTGTTTGTTCTCTGCTGCTTTCAGACTAACATTTCATCTGACCATTATCAGATGTGTGCATCAAGTACCATGAGTCTTGTATGATGATATTTAGTGAGACCTGGCTTCAACAAGACTTCTCCGACTCTCTTGTGGAAATTGAGGGGTTTTCCCATGTTCGCTCAGATAGAATTGAAACATCTGGGAAAAACAGAGGTGGTGGTATTTGTGTCTTTGTGGTGCAGACAATACTCTGTGAGGCAAATTATCTGCAATACAAATGTTGAGCTTTTGTGCATGAGTCTCAGGCCTTTCTACCTTCCGAGAGAATTCGGTAACATTATTACATGCGCTGTTTACATTTCTTCCAGTGGAAATGCAGCAACTGCCGCTTCTCAGGTAGCCGATTGTGTACATGAGCAACTCTTGCAGACTTCGGAAGCTCTTTTTTTGGGGTGATTTTAACCACTGTTAACTAGAGATGGCATTGACTGAGTTTGAACAGTATATCAAATGTGGGAATTGTTCTAGACAAATGCTACAGTAATATAAAACAAGCCTATACCGCCAAAGTCAAACCACCTCTGTCTAACTGTGGTCACAATACTGTTCACCTCATCTCCACTTAGCAGACAGCTCTCAAGAACAGCAAACCTGGTGCTAAGGCTGTAAATGTATGGACTGATGATAGTATTGAGATGCTGAAAGGGTGTTTTCTTTGCACAGACTGGGAAATAATTCATAACCTGGAGGTTAATGAGGCAACAGAGACTATGACAAACTACCTTCATTTCTGTGTGGACAGTGTTATACCCAAGAAAAGCATTACAGTGTACCCAAATCATAAACCATGTACAGTATAACTAAGGATGTGATAGATTGCATCAACCGCAAAAGACTCGTTTTTAAAAACCAGAATCAAGTGCAACTGAAATTACTGCAAAAAGAGCTAAAACTAAAACTCAGGAATGCAAGGAATCAACACAAGGAGACAATGGAGAGTGACTTTGAAACAGTGAACTCCAGGAGGTTGTGGCAAACAATGAAAACAGTCACATACATGAATTCTTCAAAGAAGAGCTTCCATACAATGGATGAGCTAGCTAAAGCAAATGAGCTGAATGACTTTTATTTGAGGTTTGAGACAAAGGACTTCTCTGGTGCATGTGACAGTATATTAGATACTATAACAGCTGACAGGAGTGCTGGTAGGCTTGTAATAAGTCCACAGATGACCACACAATCTTTCAAGCACATATGCGCGAAAAAGGCAACAGGCCCCGATGGCATCACTGCCTCTATTTTAAAAAATTGTGCAGAGGAATTTACACCAGCATGGTGTTCTATCTTTCAGTAGTCTGTTTCAGAAGTCTGCACCGATTATGTAATTAACAGCATTATGCAACTTGTTCTAAAACACCTACAGATGCAGCCATTCAAAGTGCGCGGTACAGACACGTACCGGAGGTAATTGGCTACGGCGTCGCGCATCGTGACGCAAGATGATGCAGGGTACCGCGGTACGTGATTGGTTGACCGGCAGGGGCACTCGTGGTCCGTTGGTCTGTCGTAGAAAGATTTACAGTAAATGTCTTTAGTGTGTCCATTGTAGTATTTGGAATTTTACCTCTGAAGGGAAATCTTAGTGCCTGAGCATAAAAAGAATAGGAGCATACTGCAACGCGTGTGAAGTCCATAAACGATATTAATTTTGGAACTTAAACATACAGTATAAAGCTGGTCTCGGTACTTTAAAGAAAACATACACACCAGTATTCCATTTCTCCCTAAACATTTTAAGCATCGAAGTCTTTAACTAACGTGATACCGGAGTCAACAAGCATACTTTTAGAATTTGATTAATAGGGAATATAATATGGAATCGAGTATCTAAAGAATTTAATAACGGTATGATTATATTCGTGTACTGCGACAGGGCTGTGTAGGGCTGTTTCGCCTCCCTGTTCATGCGAGTTGTCTTGTAGCCTACTGGTCTACGTGCCTGACAAACAACTGGCAGGTTGTGTGTTCGAATCCAGGTGGTGCTGGACTTTTCTTTTAACAAACATTTCTTCGAAAAAATAGAATAGCGATATTATGGACAATCAATTGACTTTTATATTTCAAAATATCGCAACATGATCGATTCCAAGTCATTTTTGATAACAATGAATAGTCACCTTCTTCCCTTCTGACAACGGTCCCTGCTTCTGCTTCCTGCTTCTATTGTGTGTGTGTGTGCAACAGAGTACATTTTTATAGAGAAATGGAGGCTGGACAGTATGCGTTACAATATAAACATTTATATTGATTTAAATCGTGTTCTGATTTAAATCGCAAATGCGTGTTTAATTATATGTGTTTTTTAATCATAATCAGGCTAATGCAACATAAATTGATACAGTATCTTTGTCTTCTAAGTATCTTAATAAACTTTCAGCATAGCTTTCTACCCATCAAGATTTATATTTCTTGGGATTTTGGGATCAAACGTGGAAGGATTAGATTGTAATCGTTTTTATTTGTCAAATACGTGATTGTATTTCTGAATGTTATGTGACACCTACAGTAGTTCACTGCTTTAAATACATCGAATTAAGAAAGTTATGTGTAGCACTTTAGATCTTTTTTCTGAACCAGGGAAAATCTGATAATGTTTCTCTATAACAATAATAAGGATAAGACCAGAGTTATGGTTTTCCAGAAAAAAAGCCAGACCCCCATTAGTCTTCCTGAGATCGTCGGATTATGAACGAATAAAAGCATCTTATTAAAAACGCGTTTGCTTTTGTCTGGGTATTTACTTTGTAATCTGTGGTTTACATCTACTGTATTGTTTTGAGATGCCACTTTTAAAGGTGATATGTAAAATAAAGTTTTTTATTATTGTTATAGAGAAACATGATCAGATTTTCCCTGGTTCAGAAAAAAGACGATTAAAATCTGTAATCTTTCCAAGAAGTTTCTGCTTTGTGCTAAGACATTAACGAGTACAACCCCCCTCTCTGCGGGAGGCCTGGCTGTGACGAATTAAACCGGTTTCACGGGTATTTTCAATGTAGGAAGTACAGTAGGACAGCACAAAAAAAACAGACATTGTGTGGTACAGCATGGAGCTCAGTCAATTCAAACAAGTTCAGTTTCAAAAGAACTGCAACGGACATAAAAACTCCCTTGCTTTTAACAGAGCATTCCATATTTTTTAACTACGAAAATGATTTAAACTGCGACACTTATCATTCACCAAGAGCTCGAAATATCACAAGGATCCTCTAGAGCACAGCAAAGACTGTATTAAAAGAATCGCGTATCTCAAGTAATTAAGTAATTAATAAGATATAATTATATTCGTGTAATTCGTATAATTATATAATGCCAGCGAACTCTTGTTTTTATGTCCACTATAACTACGCTGGGCAATTTCTTTTACGCTGCGGGCATTCTCCTGGTCTGTTTCTTCTAGGATATAATGCCGGCGAACTCTTGTTTTTATGTCCACTATAACAGACAATCTCCTTTGCTTTTAACCGAGCATTTAATTATTTCCTAAACTGAAAATGATTTACTTTATTTCCCTCACGGGATCAATAAAAGTATCTATCATCTGTCTAAACTATGGGACAGAATTCTGGGGTCTCCCCATACCAGAGATTATGGTAGGGCTTCAGAATGGTGATTGGCTGACACCATCTGACACCCCTCTGATTGGAGAAAAAAGACGTGCTGGTTGGCTATACATACAGTACTGTACCAGGAAGAGGATTTCTTTCTGTTCGAAACGTGTATTTTATAAGTTTAAGAAGTAAAAACCTTACAGCGTACATAGATTTCATTATCTTTGTCTTATGCATAATAATGTTCACCGCTCTGTCTAGCAAATTAATAATAAACTTTATTTTATATAGCGTTTTAAACGAATAATTAGATTGCTCATAAACCTAATCACTTGCTTTTTCTTTTTATTTAGGCTCAGATTTCAACTATAGATCGTATTATTAATAACCATAATAACAACCAACCAACAAAAACAACCATATAAACATAATTGAAGTCAACTCCTAGGTACTGTAACTGTCATGTGGATAGTTTCACAAGAATCAGACAAAGGTTTAAGCATCGCTTGTTCTAGATAAAACTGCAAAAAAAACAAAACAACAACCCATAATGTACTTCTTTGCGGCTCTGTTTGCCCAAATCATATATTCACAACGTGAAATCTAGAAAATAATATTACGTAACCAAAATCCGCAATATGGAAACAGAACCTGTGTAATTGTTGATAGATGATGTACTCGTAACATTTTTACAAGACGAACTACAACATTTAAAAAATGACTTGTATGTACTTGATATCTCTAATCAATCCACGGCCACATTGTTAAAAGCAGAGTCCCAGCACAAAACGAAACTAAAAACGCATACCGTTTCGCGCTTCTTATTAGTTGCTCAAAAGTAATTTGACCGTATGAAATGCATAATATAAACCTAGAAACATATACGTGAGCAGTATTTACGCACTGTAGTATCGGTGTTAAGACATACCTCTCAAATACTGTAAATCAAGTTAAAAATATCTCAAGACCAATTCTGGTCATAATGAAACCATGTTTTGTGTTTGTTTTCTTTAAAGTACCGAGACCAGCCATATACTGTATGTTTATGTTCCAAAATTAATATCGTTTATGGCCTTCACATGCGCTGCAGTATGCTCCTATTCTTTTTATGCTCAGCTACTAAGATTTCCCTTCAGTGGTAAAATTAGATATGAATATTCAATTCTTAAACGGGCACAGTTAAGACATTAAATATACATATACATACTGTATACAGTACAGTTTTCATACGGTAATATGTTTATGTTCCTAAATCAATCTCTTTTATGAGCATGTGAAAGGCATGGTGAATCGATTCTCAAAAATTACTGTACTTTGCATGATTGGAAACAAATGCGTGATTGCGAAATGCTGTGGTGTTACCTTTACAAAGACGGTCAATGAAAAAAAGAATGTTGACCAGGGCAATACTTTGAGTTTATACTTACAGCTTGTCCAAGGTCATTTATTATTAATACTATTAGTAATATCTTCGTTAAAGACTTTGATGGCCACAGCTCAAACATGAGAGGTTAAGCTTTATTAGCTCCACCTTGCGGAAATTCCGGATACTATTATTTTGCTTGTCATATTATAGGAGAATTTACGGTAACTTATTTACGTATTTACCGGTAGCTTGCGGTAGACTGCGTACAGCGTACCGCAAAATAATGCGGTATCGCCCGTGCATTTTGAATGGCTGCATCTGTAGAGGACCCCAGTGCTTATGCTCGGATACCTTTTGTGGACTTCAGCTCTGCATTTAATATGCTGCAACCCCATATATTGATAAACAAGCTGAAACAAATGTTCATTAACCATAACATTATAAGATGGTAGCATTCATTTTTAACAAATCATACACAGTATGTCAGGGTCAACAAAACTCTTTCAGAGTAACGATCTGTTAGCACAGGTGCCCCTCAGGGCTTTGTGAACTCCCCAGTTTTGTTCACACTTTATACAAATGATTGTCCAAGCAGTAGTCAAAACAGCTTCATTTTCAGATGATACAGCTGTTCTTAGCTTAATGCATAGAGGTAGCAGCTCATCTGTATACCTGTCAGAAATCCGAAGGTTTTTGCAATGGTGGGACAACAATAGCCTAATTTAGAATGTTAAAAAAAATAGTTTTCGATCCTAGAGCAGTTGATGATCACTCACAGGTACAGTCGTAATCCACAATGATCACTCAGGTTGATTCATATACTGTAAGTACTGAGGTTTACACATAGACAGTAACCCGTGCTGGTCTACTCATGTTGAGAGTGTTTGCTCCAAAGTTCAGCAGCACATATATTTCCTATAAGTATAGAGTATAGAGAATAAGAGTGTTTGGGGTTTGGCAGGAAGTAATGCTATTCTTTTACCGTGCTGTAATTGAGTGAATTATCAGATATGGTATTTCAGTGTGGTTTGGTAATCTATCAATTAATTTTAATCGCAAATTACCCACCTCATCCAGACAGCTTTGAAGTTCATGCGAATGAAATAGCACCCCTCCCTGCAGACAATCTTTGAATAATCCATAATCAAACAGGCAGGAAAAATATATCCGATCCTTTCCACATACTCAACGCTGAATATCAACTTCTTCCTTCTGGCAAACATTTTAGGGTTCCCAAAAAGTCAAAGAGATACAAACATTCCTTTGTTCCACTATCCATTAAAGCTCTCAACGCAAATGTCAAGGATAAGTACGATTTTGACTCTCACAACCCACTTGAGTGCAATATGTTTTGTGATGTGTTAGAAATGTTCCATGTTGTTATGTGTTATACTGAACATGTGAATTACAATGATGTGCAATGTTTTTCTTATTTTTTGTAGTAGAATAATGTGCAATGTTTTCTATTTTTTTTGCATTCTATTTAAATGTACAGGAGTGCTGGGTGTCCATAAAAAATTCCCTTAAATCTAAGATAAATCTTATCTTATCTTGTCTTATCACATCTCTCTCTTTTTGTAAAAAGGATCTGCCTCCTCGGAAACCGCACCCTGGCAAGGCACAATTTTGACAAGTGTGCCAAGACTGACATAGTGAACAACGAGACAATCACCACCAAGCTCTGGAACCTGTTCTGTAACAGCCCTTTCTTAAACGCCACCTGTGATGAGTACTTTGTAATGAACAATGTCACTGAGATTCAGGGCATTCCAGGACTGGGCAGTCACGTAATAATAGGTAAGAACTTTTAAACATATTGTCTTATATAAATTTAGTTTCCATTCTTATAATTTCACTGGGATATCATGGTGGTGCTGTGGTTAGCACTGCTGTCTTGCAGCGGTTCTGGACATGCTATCTGGAGTTCTGGAGGTGCTATCTACGTGAACTTTGTGTGTTCTCCCCATGTTTGCATGGCAGTCCTCCATAGTTCATAGACATCTTTTCAAAGACGGGGCTTCTAGGAAAATTAGCACTGGTGTGAATGGGTGTGTGTCTATGTCTCTGTTTGTGTCTGTGTGTGCCCGTTGAAGGAATGACGTCCTGTTCAGGGTGTATCCTACCTTTCGTCTGTTGCTTCCTGGGATAGGCTCTGGCTCCCCTACAACTATGAAGTGGTTAGTGTCACGGACGTCCTACCGTGGGGAGCAGGAGAGCGGAAAAAGACCCATATGCGTAGCAGCGAGACGGGAAAAAGGCCCGGGCTCATTAGTGCAAAGAGTTCAGGAATGCCGTATAGAAACCTATGCCCTCAGGGAGCGGACGTGGGGCGCCCTGATGCTAGGCGGGTCTCAAGACATGCAAACGTCAATGCTGAGTGAGGACAGAGTGCAAGACCCGGAAATATATAGCCCAAGGGAAAGAGAGGGACAGGAAGGACAGCAGACCGGAAACTAGGGACAGGACAGAGAAGGAGCGCCCTCTGGCTGCAGAGGGTGTGAGAGTTAGAAGATGGGGTGGATGGATTATTTTCACTGTAGCAGTAAAGATGGCTCTGTTTTCAATAATCTATGAAGGGGGGAAATGTGTCACAAGTTTAAAACCTCCAGCATTATCTATGATTATATTATTATCTATTCAATAGCTTAATATGATCAATTGACAGTGTTTTTGTTGGTTTCCCATATCTTTGCAATTTCCATACATCTCATTGTATTTTATCTTAATAATTTTCACAATCATTTTACAATTATTTCACTATCTTTTTCTTTAAAACACTTTTGCTGTGGTGCTGCACTAAATTCAGAGAGGAAAGAGAACATTACCAGCTGGAGCCTTTCAGATAAGCTGTGAATTTAGGAGCATGGAATATAAACAGATGCAGCCATTAAAAATGCACAGTAAAACCCCGTACCGTGCAAAATTATCTACAGTTTAGCGGGCTATACCGCAGTATGTGATTGGCTGGCCAAAATGATCGACAGGCGGCACTCATGGTGCATTGGTTGTTAGTGAAATGAAATGATTGCTTAATTTAATCTCTTTACTGTGCATGTTTAAATACGGTTAATACTGAATATTAATATGGAATTTTACAACAAGGGAAATTTTAGTAGCTGAGCATAAAAAGAAGAGGAGCATTACATGTCATAAACAATATTAATTTAGGAATAAATAAATAAGAAGAATACAACAATAAATAAGAAGAATACACAAGATAAGACACAATTACAATTACAACAATAACAATAGAGGAGACCGTGGAAGGTGGTACTAAGAAGAGAAGAGGGGTGAAGAATGTAACCAGTTAAGTAAAGGCTTTTCTGAAGAAGAAGATTTTGAGTCTGGATTTGAAGGAGTTTAGAGAAGGTGACTCTCTGATATCCTTGGGCAAAGAGTTCCAGAGCTTGGGGGCATAACAGGAGAAGGCCCTGTCGCCCATACAATGTAGACAGGCTTGGGGGACTGTAAGGAGGGCAGAATTTGAAGAGTGGAGGTTGCGAGGTGGGGAGTAGGGCAGTAATAGATCAGACAGGTATTGAGGTGCCAAGCCATGTAGAGCCTTATAGTGAGCATGAGGATTTTAAAGTCTATGCGGAATTTGACCGGAAGCCAGTGCAAGGACTCCAGGATAGGAGTAATGTGAACACCTGTACTAGACCTGGTCAGGATTCTGGCTGCTGAATTTTGGACATACTGCTGTTTGTTCAGAGTAGATTTAGATACCCCAGTGAGTAGAGCATTGCAGTAGTCAATTCGAGAGAATACAAATATGTTGATCAGCTTTTCAGCTACAGTTAATGATAGCATAGGGCGTATTCTTCCGATATTTCTAAGGTGAAAAAAAAGATGTTTTGACAGAATGCTGCATATGTGGGTCGAATGTTAAGCCAGAATCGAATTTAACCCCAAGGTTTTTCAATTTTGATTGATGCTCAAGTTCAGAGCCATCTACAGATAAGATTACAGGACTGGCTTTACGAAGTTGATGGGGGGTACCAATAAGCATGACTTCAGTCTTGTCGCAGTTAAGATGAAGGAAGTTTTGAGTCATCCAAATTTTTATGTCAGAGATGCAATTAGATAGCATAGAGACAGCCACATCAGTGTCAGGTTTGGTATGGATGTATATTTGAGTATCGACAGCGTAAAAATGAAAGCTGAGGCCATGTGATCTTAAAAGCTGACCAAGTGGGAACATGTAAATGCTGAAGAGCAAGGGGCCCAGTATTGAGCCCTGGGGGACACCAGACTTGACAAGACCAATTTCAGACCTGTACCCATTGAGAAAGACAAAGTGACAGTGATCAGTGAGGTAAGATTTAAACCATTTGAGAGCAGTGTCAGAAACTCCAAACACATAAGATGTTATGGTCAACAGTGTCAAAGGCAAGATCAGAAGGATGAGTATAGAAAGGGAACCAGAATCAGAAGCTATTAGGAGATCGTTGGTGACCAGGGCAGTTTCTGTGCTGTGAAGTTGACGGAAGCCAGATTGGAGGGGTTCGAAAAGGTTATTTGTCATGAAGGGGTTATGTAACTGAAGTGTGACAGCACGTTCTAGAATTTTAGAGAGACAGGGTACGTTGGAGATGGGGCGAAAGTTGTTAAGATTGTCGAGAGGCTTTCTTGGCACGGGGGTAATGGCAGCAGTTTTAAGGACCGTTGGTACAGTGCCAGTGCTCAAGGATTAGTTAAGTAATATTTACGATAAGTAAATATTATCGACACTATATTGGTATTTCTAAATATCACAATACGTTCAAAGTTAAGTGATTTATTAATAACAATAATAATTTCAAATTGCTTGTATTTTAAAATTGTATTTTGCTCAGGGTGATTTGTCACTGTTTTCACAAACTTCAATTTATTAAACTTATATTTTTGAGACAGGGTGTTCCATACCTCTGTTTAATTTCTGAAACTCCCTCTGTATTCCATGTTTTAACCTTTTCTATGAATACTCGTGCTCATTACCAGAGTAAAAAACCTCATACTTTTTAGAATCTGCTAAATAGGGAATATAATATGGAATCGCTTATTGTTGCACTTCTACATCTTGTAAAAACATGAATTGGCAATGTGTTCAAACATACGTTAAATCTGACTATCAAAAACCCAGGGTTCACTTTGTTTCTGTCTCTCCTTACTCTCTCTCACCCGCTGCGATTGGACACAAAATGGTTAAAAATGGGAACAAGTCAGGCAGGTAGAGGGAAGGGAGAGTGGTGAAAACTGTTACCTGTCCTGTATAAAGCGGTTAGAAAAGAGGTGGATTTACACTTGCAAAAAACGTTCCAATTTGAATGCGATATGGAAGATATTATTAATAATAAATGAAATTAAATGATTTATGGAGAAGACAGTTCAGGGCGATGGGAAGGAATTTTCAGTAGCATCCAGCAATCAAATGTCCTCTTTTTTCTGAACACTCGTTTTTCCATACTGTAGTTTTAAAACTTGCCAAATGGTGCCAAATGCAAACAGCGCTATGTTGTATAGTTTTAAAGCAACTACAGTATAGCTTGTGGGACATACATTTATTTATACTGCATCAAATTTGTTCAGAGCGCCCGACATTACAAACTCTGAGTTAAAAGGAATTAATTTCCAATGGGTAACCCTGTTACAAATGGGAACAGTGCATCGGTCCTTGACTATGGTTACAGTACATACAAAATCTGGTGGAGTTTCAGCGTTCACTTTTCTGTAATCTGTATAGAACCATGACGTCTCATCAATGTTTGGTAACAATAATCAGGGGACTTCACAGACTTCCTCCTTTGAACTCAACTGTGCTCCAATAAATAATGTACCTTTATCACCTTCTGCAATGCATCTAATTAAGCAGGATTTGCGCAATTTTATAGGCCAGTGGTTCTCAAACTTTTTGGACCAAGTACCACCCCTAATCCAACCTAAGCATCCAAGTACCACCTACAAGTCATCATCTCATAGGAACCCCAGAAATTATCAATGACCAACATGAGTGCATATGCACACACACTCACACATACATATAATAAATCTTATAATAATAAACTTTGTTTGATATATTAAAATGTGGCTTCTCAAAGTGTTTTACAGAAAAAAAACGACACATAAAAATAAAAAAGCACCATTTCAGTGAGAGGGGTGAGCCTGTTTAGTTGAGCAAAGCAGATGTGAATTAATTTTTCGAGCCTTGATACAATTCACAACAGTCCAACAGATTTTAAATCGTCAGGCATTTTCTCGCGGTGGATGTTGCAATGAAACCATTAATTTCTGGAGCAACCTCTCTAATTCGTGCAACTACACCGCTGTGTTGGCTTGTCATTGCTCTAGCACCGTCTGTACAAACTCCGACACATTTTATGCAGTCAATGCCATTCTCTCCGATAAATTCATTCAGAAGCTGAAATACGTGCTCTCCTGTAGTTCCTGTTGGTAGCGGCTTACAGAACAGAAAGTCCTCACGGAACGTACCCTCAAACTCGTATCTAACGTAAACGAGCAAATTAGCCAAATCGACTACAGACTCATCTAATTGCAGTGAAAAACATCTGCTCATCTTAATTTTCTCAAATTAACTTAGAACAGTTCTTAAATATTTTTCTGTTATTTTTCACGCTTTCCTGTTCTCACAAGATTACCAGTGTTCGTAGCACACATTTCTATGCATTCCTGTGTTTACAACATTGGCATTGTTACAAAATCATGCACATTCTCCTTTCTCCCTATTTGCTGGAGATACAGTAGCTTTTTTTAAATACAATTGGTCACTTGCATCCGTAGCACGCATTCCTATAGAGTGATATCGAATTACAGAGTATCTCTTGCGTCTGTATCGTAGTACGTAGGCTGGATATTCGATACGTATAAAAATACAAAATATGAAAACCCATCCCGATTTTTTCAGCGCACACAACAAAGTTCCAGGGTCATTTGGCGTACCACCAGGCGGCATGCCACGTACCACTGCCGGTACGCGTACCACAGTTTGAGAACCCCTGCTATAGGCCATCTCTCACCACACTTTCCGGTCCTGGACTTTCCCTTTCAGCTGTTCTATGCCTAAGCCAGTGTCTGTTTTGATGGCGTCGAGCCACCGCGTTCTTTGGCGGCCTCGTCTTCTTGTCCCACTGACCATTCCAAGCATCATTGCTTTCTCCAATTAATCTGATCGCATCACGTGACCAAAATAAGTGAGCCGGAGTCTGGTGATCTTTCCCTCAGGCAAAATTTCTGTCTTGATGTGCTCCAGAACCTCTCTATTGGTGACCAAAATTAGATGTAATCCATCTGATTGCGATGCTGTCCATTGGGGGCTGTCCAGGTGTACAGATGGCATTTTGGTTGCATTAACCACGTATTTGAGACCCTGAGATGGTTTTCATGGCAGAATTGGACAAAACTATCACCAGCTTCGTCCTTTCGCCCAATCCACACCGGCCTATGATGTTCGCCTCTTCCTGACTGCCGACCTTCGTGTTGAAATCTCCCATGATATAAATGATATCCTTTTTGGGCACTTGTTCCAGTACTTCCTTGATTTTGGCATAAAATTGTTCTCTTTCATCTTCTGGACCATCTGTTGTTGGAGCATAGACTTGTAAAACCGTGACATTTAGTGGTTTTCCACGGATACGAATGGCCATTATGCGGTCGCTGATGGTGGTGTAGCTCTCGACTGAATGGGCTATGTTCTTGTGAGCTATGAGAGCTACTCCATTTCTTCTAAGTTCTTGATGTCCAGAATAATACACTGAAAAGTTGTCCAATTTGAAGTGGCCGTTATCTTTCCAGTGTAATTCACTAATACCAAGCAAATCTATGTTGAGTCTTATCATTTCTCGCTTGATGATGCCCAGTTTCCCCGCATTCCGCGGCCGTTCCATGTTGAGATTTTGTGCGTTATTGTGCAGCGCAAATTCTTTCTTTGATCACAGGCAGCATCAGCATCTGGGCTTCCCGAAGGATTTCCCCCATTTGCGTCATAAAATCCCGGATTACTCGCAAATGATCCTTGCTCTTCCCCAGTCGCTTTTTGGATACCTGCTGGCCTGGGGGGTCTACCATTGGGTACCATATTTGAAACATGTGAGAGATTTTCCATGAATTTTCATGGCGATGGTTTTCTAGGGTAGGTCGCCAGGTCTTTCCTCAACCCTCCCCATTTGTCCGGGTTTGGGACTGGCATACAGGAGTAACCCTGCATGGATGGGTTGGGGATGACATTACCCACATCTATATCACTGTACGACACAGGTTTGAGTCAGTTAATAAAACAGAGCACTGTCCAATACATATAACTACTGCACAATTTCTTTATACGTTTCAGCTAAATGAGGGGAATTAAATCAGTCAGAATCTTGGCTTGCCAATTGTTTAACTTAAGTAATCTCACTGTGTTAGTCTCACTGTATGCCCCAGTGCTCACTCAATGTTCACACTCTCAGTAAAATAAAAATCCCTGTTTTCCACATTATCACATCACACCAGGGCAGAAGGAAAAGTGCCCGCTGTATTTTTTTTCACTCTCCATCACTCTGCCCATCCCCCCTGGACAGACAAAGTTGATTAAAACTCATTCAAAAGGGGGTCTTGTGTTAACACAAACTCTGCTTAATGGATGGATGGCGAGATGGCGCCGTGTTAGTGGCAGCCTGCTACAGCAGCTCTGTGTCTTTTTGTTGTCTTTTTGTTTCTTTCAGTTAGTTAATGCTAGTGTGCTAGTGTTATTTTTTCATACCTTTGCCGGCAACTAGATTTGCGATCACAACATGATGGATACTAGGAAGCTGAGATACTTTTTCTTGTTTTTTCTGATACTTGGACCTCTGTTTCTATCGGGTTGCAATGCGGATAGCTACACGCGCAAGCGTGTCCTTCTCTACTCACTGGAGAGAAGCCATCGGTGCCGGAGGAGCTGAGGAGGAGAAGCCGAGGCTGTAGGGCTGGTGCAACGCGAAAGGCGAAGAGAAGGAGATTTAAACCCTACCTTCCTTCGATTATCATGGGAATCCTTAGCGAACAAGATGGAACTGGGAGCATTGCTGAGGAGCCAGAAGAAGTATCGTGAATGCAGTATCATGTGTTTCAACAAGACGTGGCTGCAGGAACTTATTCCGGACTCGAACGTTACCATCGGCGGCTTTCAGACGGTGCCGGCGGACAGAAACACCAAGAGCGGTAAGAGGAAAGGAGGAGGGCTTGCGGTAGCCATAGGACTGCTGCGGGAGTTTACATGCGCCATCTTTGTTGTTGTTTACATTCCACCTACGGCAAACACAGAGGTAGCATGTGATGTCATAAGCACAGTCACAGCCAGGCTACAAACAGAGCACCCTAGTGCTTTTATAGCTATTTCAGGGAACTTTAACCACGTATCTATTTCCACCACTTTGCCTACTTTCCAACAGTTTGTTAAGTGCCCAACCAGAGAAAACAAAACACTGGACTTATATACCAATGCTAAGGATGCATGTAGTTCCACAGCCCTTCTCCTCTTGGGAGATCAGATCACAACCTTGTCCTCCTTACACCACTATACACGCCTATTGTCCAGCGCCAACCTGCGACCATGAGGACTGTGAGGAGATGGTCTCAGGAGGCTGTGGAGGATCTATGCTGTGCTTTGGAGGCCACCAACTGGGATGTGCTGTATGAACCACATGGGAACAACATAGACAGCATGGTGGACTGTGTCACTGACTACATTAACTTCTGCGTAGACAACACCATCCCCACCAAAGACGTACACTGCTTTTCCAATAACAAACCCTGGATCACCAGCGACCTGAATCCTCTTCTGAATGACAAGAAGAGAGCCTTTAGGAGGGGGGATAAGGAAGAGGTCAAGCGTGTACAGAGGGAGCTAAAGCTGAGTTAAGAGAGTTAAGAGTTAAAGTTAAGAGAGAGCAAGGACGCCTACAGGAGGAAGGTAGAGGACAAGCTGCAAAGGAATAGGGTGAGGGATGTGTGGAGCTGCATGAGAGAGATCACTGGCTTCAAACAGGCTGGGGGTGCAACAGAGGGGAACCTGGAGATGGTCAACGAGTTGAACCAGTTCTTTAACAGGTTTGATTCAGGGCCCTCTGTGGCTCAACACCCATCCCCCCACAGCCACACGCTGCCTAAGCTTTCACAGCTGCGACTGCCCAACACCTCCTCCATCCCCCCACAACCATGGCCGCCTACAGCTACAACCCCCGACAGCTACTCACCCACCCATCCCCCACAGCTGCCACTCTCCAACACCTCCGCCATTAACAGCTGCAGCATTAAAAGCGCTATGAGCACCATCCCCCAGGCCAGGCTGACCATCACGGCTGACCAGGTGAAGAAGGAGCTGAAGAGGCTGCACCAGGGTAAGGCCAAAGGACCAGATAACATCTGCCACAGAGATCTGAGGGCCAGTGCTGATCAGCTGAGCGGAGTGCTCCAGCGACTGTTCAACCTGAGCCTACGCTTGGAGAGAGTCCCAGTGCTCTGGAAGACATCGTGCCTGGTCCCGGTACCAAAGAAAGGGCGCCCCTCTGTCCTCAATGACTACAGACCAGTTGCACTGACTTCTCACGTCATGAAGACACTGGAGAGGCTGGTCTTATCCCACCTGAGACTCCTGGTCAGCTCATCACTGGACACCCTACAGTTCGCCTACCAGCCCAGTGTTGGTGTGGAGGATGCGATCACCTACATGCTGCAAAGGGCCTACTCACACCTGGACAGGGCTGGCAACACTGTAAGGATCATATTTTTTTACTTCTCCAGTGCCTTCAATACCATCCAGCCCTTACTTCTAAGGAGGAAGCTGGAGGAGATGCAAGTCAATGCCTCCATGACCTTGTGGATCACTGACTACCTGACAGGCAGACCATAGTCTGTGAGACTTCAGAACTGTGTGTCTGAACAGGTAGTGAGTAACACAGGGGCACCTCAAGGGACAGTTCTTTCTCCATTCCTCTTACCCTCTATACTTTGGACTTTAAGTACAACTCAAAGTCATGCCACCTGTAGAAGTTCTCAGATGACTCTGCAATTGTGGGATGTATCAAGGGTGAGCAGGAGGAGGACTACAGAGGACTGGTCAGCAGCTTTGCGGAGTGGTGTGGGGTGAACCACTTGGAACTGAATGTAACAAAGACAAAGGAACTCGTGGTAGATTTCAGGAGGAAAAAAGTCAAACCTACTCCTGTCTACATCCATGGGAGTGGCATGGAGATGGTGGACTCGTACAAGTACCTGGGAGTGCACATCGACGATAGACTGGAATGGTCTAAGAACATCGAGGCCATCTATAAGAAGGGACAGAGCCTACTTTACTTCTTGAGGAGGCTCAGGTCGTTCAATGTATGTGGTAAGATGCTTCATATGTTCTATCAGTCGGTGGTAGCGAGCACCATTTTCTACGCAGTGGTATGCTGGGGCCCTAGGATTAGAGCTGTGGATTCTAAAATGGTGAACAAGCTCATCATGAGAGCAAGCTCTGTCATTGGGTCTGACCTGGACCCCTTGGAGGTAGTAGCTGAGAGGAGAATGGTGTCCAAACTAGAGGCCATCATGGACAACATCTCCCATCCCCTCTATAACAGGCTTGCAGAAATGAAGAGCACGTTCAGCAATAGACTGATTCATCCACAGTGCCACAGGGAGCGCTACAGGAGGTCATTCTTGCCTTCTGCCATAAGACTGTTCAACACATCCACCTTGCGTCTGGGCAGAGTCAACATTGACAGTGACCTGTTTCTGGACTGAACGCATCTACACATCTACTGCTACATCTGTTCTCTTTCTTTTCTTTTCCCGTTTACAACCGTTTTTTGTGCAACATATGCCAGGGACCTGTGCAATACATTTATATTTATATCTATATCTATATTTACATCTATATTTATATTCATATGTGTGATACGATTTTTCTGAGTACTGTTCTGTTCTAGTTTGTTCTTTGTGTGTATGGACTGTGAGTAACTCTTTTAGTGCACCCCTCACTGTACTGATTGTATTGTATGTATTGTATTATTATTATTGTATCATTTGTTACACTGTGGCTGTGTTGCCTGTGTTAAGCTGCTGTTGCACTGCAATTTCCCTCACGGGATCAATAAAGTATCTATCTATCTAACAGAGACGCTTGTAAGAGCAAGGTGACTTTCTGCTCAATTCAATAAAGCTACAGTACAGATTTTAAATTCTTCAAGAAAAATTAGCTGTTTGTCAAAATCTGCTACTTTGAAAGCAGTACACGACTTCTCAAAAGTCTTACCTTTTGTCTCTCGGGCAAACTCAACAAACGTTTATTTTTTTATAATTCCGAAATTTGAACGGTATGCCTCAAGGACTCATTATAGTATTGTAGCGAATACGGTTCACGCAAGAAAATCAAAACACCGCCCCCCTTCCCAGCCGGGTCTCACCTCCTGCTGTTCCAAAGCCGGATTTGGTTTCAAAGTATGTGTGAAATATATTTTCTTATTCCCGTTATTAATCCAATTTATTTGTACTCATCTGGCTATGTAAAAAATATAGCCAAGAGAATCACTGTAAAGGTTAAATTCCAAGCTGAAAAGAATGTCTTCTCTAACTCTTCAGTTTACAGCTCGTCCATGGTCATTCATTATTAATATTGTAACGAACGGTAGGCGTTCAGATGGTCCAAGCCAGTTGCAGAGCGGTGACAGTACAGCCCTCTGCTCCCCTGTACATAACAGGGCTGCTGAAAGGCTGAAGTGCTGTGCTAACGGAGGACTTCTTTAAATTAGCTGGAAAAACCTCTGTTGAGCAACACAGGAGACCTGGGTTTGAACCCATGTGGTGAAGAGTGAACTGGGGCAGCAGCAGCGAAGGCACAAGCCCAAGAATCTGAATTTGTTACAATGTTATTAATATATATTCTGTATTGCATTTAAATTGGAATGTTTTTATAAATATAAGAAGAGGTGATACACATTTGTGAAGATATCCCTTTTTCCTCCTTTAACTTAAAGAATTGTGTGAAGAAATCCTAATTCTTGACACCATCTTTTATAATAATACATCCAGATACACACACTCACACCATAGCCAACAACAAACTATAATAGTGGACTATATTTATATATTTGGCTGTGTAAGAAACAAAGTAATTCTCTGATCGCTTTGAACAACTGGGTGCCGTGCTGTGTCCATTAATACTACAGGGACAATAAAAGTTTTTTTTAAAAAGAAACGGGTGTCAAAATGTTTCTGAAATGTCCACCTGTGATATTTTAGCTGCTCTGTTACATGATTCCATTTTAATATAACTATCAAGTGATGTTAAATCACTATCACATTTGTCTTTTTACAGTAACAGCAAGTGGTGTTCTTACTATGTTCTTTGAAAAGGATAAAATGTTATAACTTTTTATGAAGTACAGAAGATAAGCTTAATAATGTTAGAAAAAGCATGTTAAAACCAGAACCCACTTAGTTACCAAGTTAAAGACTAAAGTTAAAGAAGCATAAAATGTTTAAGAATAATTCAATTATGTATGATGAAGGTGGAAGGTTGTGTACTTTTGTCAACTGAACAATCTTGCTTTTATAAAATATACCAGCTTTTTAATGTTTAATGATTAACATGCTGTAATACACAGTTTACAATTATTAAAAGTCTAAGGAATATACAACTTAAATTCTTAATTGGAAAAAGATTGTCCCTCAGCAGTGACCGGGTTTCGAAACTGTGTGTTCTCTGGCGACATCTCAAATACTGTACATGATACGTTAAGCTTTATTAGCTCCACCTGGTGGTTTTGCAAGGTGCTTCTGGATACTATTATCACTATTATCATTTTGTGGTATTTTGCACCACACCCGCTCCTTTTTAACGCATCATACCTCGCTCATTTGGAATGGCTGGATCTGTATATTAGCACTGTGTTTAAAACAATCTGTTTAGTTCCCCAGAACACATTAACTACCAATAGCTGGGATATCCATTAACTTAAAAGAGGTGTCATGAACAAATACAAGTGTTATGGAAAGAAATTCTTCGTCAGAGGAACAGGACTAGTCTTGTGCAGTTTTATTGAGCTCTGTAAGGACAGCAACACACGCTGGTTCTGCCCTGCAGAACAGACACACTGCAAATGTTTCCCAATATTTATATAGAGTTAGAAAGAAGTTTGTTTCACAATCTGAGGGCTTGTCCTGTTCTTTGGTATGTAATTACCGCTTGTCCTGCTCTGTCCTGCTCTAGGTTCTGTTCTTTGATATGCAGCACACATTGATCTGCATTATCCTATTTATGGTATGTTTGTGGGTGTTGGTCCTGTGTTTTGTTGTGTAACGTTAAGTTGCTGGAGCTGCTAAAGCAAGTCAGCTTTATTGAATCTTAGCATAACTTTTGTTGAAGGCTAAATTAACAGACCCAGCAACACTTTCCACAATGTGGTTAAGTGGTAATATTGCAAAGCTGGATACATGGGATATTTACATGTCCCACTTGTAAATAGTTTGAATATTAGGTTTAATAAACATCATAACCTTTGTTTAGATACAGGCTGTCAAATCAACATATAATGTTTGTACTGCTTCAGTCTAGTAAAAAGTTAAAAAGAAGATTAAAAGTTAAAAGCTTTAATAAGAGGGGAATCCATCTTTTCGACTTTTTACCAGGGCATCTGCAGAGGTCTTTCAGGGATCTTTGTTGCCAAGATGCCAGTCTGAATAATGAGCATACGTACAGTGTGCAGTTTTGAAAGAGTCTGTAAAGCAGGGCATTTTTAACTTTACATACTAGGTTTATTTATAGTTGTTGTTTTCCCACCAATTTGGTTATGCTTACATATTTTGGATCATCCCTATGCCCACATAGAAGAAAGAATGAGGAAATGGAGACTCTTCAGAGCTACCCACTAATTACACTATTCATGTTTTTACACTCCTGTACTGGAGGCTAAGAATCAGTTGGAGGAAAGTAACATCCCTCGCTGGCTTAATAGCAAGACATGGGCTTCTAAAAAGATTCTTTGGGAAATGCTAAACCAATTGTGCTTACTAGTTGATCACAAACAGCTAAAGACATCTGGATCAAAGAGCTCAATGTGTGCTCATAGTGAGCACGTTCACAGGTTTGTAGCAGCAATGCTTATTACTAATTAAGTTTGCTGCTCCCCTGCAAGTCTCTCTCTCCCTTATCTCAGTGGTGCTGGACACAGAGAAGCCATTCCATGTTGTTCAGATTTAAGGTGTTTTCTTGTCTGATAGAGTTTCCTGATAAGGAACAACTCCCAGGGGTAAGATTCTCCACCCACCCTAATGAATGGTAATCTCTGGCGCTTTTCTGTATAGGAGATTCCAAGGGAGAGTCTCATCCCAAGGTGTTTACAACCCTAAGGTCAGAGATCACTGTTATTCATCCTCCACCTTGATTAGCCTTGATTAAGGCTAATCAAGGCTAATCAAGGTGGCCTTGATTAGCCTTGATTAATCAGGAACTTGTAGAGCGGGGTAACCTCAAGTGGGTCTCGAATGCCCATGGAACTTTCAACCAATGAACGACCGTAGTTCCTCCAGATAAAAGAGGCAGCACATGGCCCAGAATAAGCCCCTCCAGGATATTCTCAGACTCAGCTTGGGCAATCATGTAACGGCCAGTGTGTCTGATTTCCAGGACTTTACTTTCTTCTAAAAGTCGAAACCGGGGGTGTCTGCGCATAACCAAAGGATCCGCCCGAGGTTAGCCCAGCAGCAAGCCTTGTGAATCGCCAGTAACCCGCCTGATCAACGAGTGAACTACAGTTGGAACTGTCGACAGATGAGTCTTAGTATTCAGCACTAGCGCTACATCAGGAACGAACCGGTCTTCTTCCCGTCTAAAGAGTGTGACTTGCTCAGACCCACAGTCACTTTTCATGTGCAAAAACTCTGCTAGTTTAGCCAAGACTAACTAGCCTTTTTTCAGAGAGTCACTGCCAGCTCCCCGCAGCAGGAATCTCTCACTCCTTCTCCCACACCTCCAGCCGCACCGGGACAGTCTGGCACCAAGCCAGATGATGCCTATTGGACGCAGCAACAGCCTGTCGCTGTTCCTTTGTGTCCACTGGAGATCTGAATCCATGTAGTTTGGATGAGTATTCAACACAACATATTGCAGCTCGAGAATACCTCAATCCCAGTTGATGTCAATTTAATTCCTATGAGTGATGTACTTGCTTTTGAGTTTCTAGTGTAGAAGTTGTAATCAAAGCTCATTAATGAAACGGTATAAATGAATAGTATACTGAAGTATGTGTCTCTTGGTATTTGTAACTCTTCGTGACTGAAAACATACGCTTTGTATTCTGCTAACCCTCACTATAAGATCTGTTATGTTTATATCCACATTTTATGTATTAATAAATGCATTCTTGTGTATTAGTATCCTTGTGTGTGCGTTGCTGAGTTGTTCCGCAAGGTCAGTTTTCATTTTGTGATTTACTGCTACAATTAATAATTGTCCCAGTACATGCACAAAACCCCTACAGGTTGAACCACTCAAGAACCCCATTTTTTTCCAGAATATTCATTCTGACCACTTTCCTGTTTTAGGGCGAATAATGTTGTTTCAGAACTCCATGGAAGTCTATTAAAATGTGTGAACCAAGCTAATTCAATTCTTTATTAACATGTAAAATTTGTTGCAAACAACTAGGACATGAGATGTATGATCTCAGCTGCACACAATGAAGCTGCACTGCTAGATGTTACTGCAACTTCTGTTGAGTTATTTAGTTTATTTAGTTCTGAGTGATGACTATGTTTCCTTTAAAGCCAGTAACCAACCAATGAAAAACACAATTTTATTTGTCTGTTCCTAGATAACCTGTGGAGCGATTATGGGCCCCAGACCATGCTTGTTGAGAAGAAGAACCAGCCCTCTGTTCCTGCAGTGGATGTCTCTAGTAATGCTAATTTGCCTTATGTGTCAAATGATATTGCTACATTTTTCACTCTCCTGGTTGGGATCTACTTTCCTTCAGTGACAGGTAAGAATGTGTTTTACATGTCTCCTAGTGCCAGGGTTTAGACAAGCTCTGGTCTATTCACATTATTTAAAAGCATTTCAAGCAAGTGCAACACTAAAGACTAATCTCCTTGTGTCTTTCAAAAGAGATTTAAAAAGACTTGTGACTCTGCTATCTGTTTGAGATGTGAATATACTGTACTTGGATATATTGTAAATGAAAAGGCTGAGAATGTTTTCTAGCTACCTTTACACTTCATGGTTTTCTATTCATGTTTATGTGATCATAGTAATAATTTTGTTTATTTAATTTTTAATTAAAGACCATTGGTTACACTATAGCCAATTAGGTGGGTCATAGCAAAGTGATTGAATACTTATACAATCGGTTCTTTTCTGTTTTATATTTATAATTGATATGGGAAGATCTGTAGAGTTTTTTTTTTTCATTTTGACATTATGAAGTGTTTTATGTCGATCAGACAAATCACACTATGACACAATAAAATATGAAAAACATCCAAGAAGGTGAATACTTTTGATGATCACTGTACTTGTGGAAGTGCTACTTTCACAGATAGGATTTGCCTTTTTGTTTTCTGCTTTTCATCATTACCTTCAGTAAATTTGGCTTTGTCCTCATCTAATGGTTCTCACTTCAGTATCCCTATACAGTACCTGGCTAGCACTGTGCAATTAATTGATGGACTTTTTAAAAGAACTGAGCAGAAGTACAAAAGGAGAAGATCTTAACTTGAGGGCTAAGGACAGGATAGATCCTCCTCTATCAGTTTGCTTTATGTACAATAAAGTAGAATTGTATGTTCTTTTTTTAAAGTAAGTGTCACGATTGTAGTCCCTCCTCCTTAAGGGCGCTCCGGCTCTTCCTTGTTTGCCCTATTCCCCGCACTTGCCCCTTGTTCCAGTCTCCTTCCTGTCCCTTAAAAAGCCAGACGCAGTCACCAGTCGAGGCTCTGCATCTGATTTCCACATCGTGCGAGTCCGGGACCTGGTTGTGCCTGGCTCCATTATGCTTTTAGCTTCCTGCTCCTGTTCCTGTTCCCCCCACCAGTCCCAACCCGGCCACTGTTTTTAATCCCTGTTCGTTACAGTAAGATCTGTAAATAATACGGTAAATCAAACACAATAAAAGTCAAATGAAAACAAACAGTTACAAACAAAGAAAACGCTAAATATAGCGCTGTTACAATATAATTTCCGCTGTTATGTTGTAACAGCAAATCAGCCCTCTTTTTCGCATCACAAAAATTAAAGAATGTAACAAAAAAAACTTTTTCAGTTTCTGTTTTCAGCTAATGACAGTTCAGTAGGTTCTTTTAACGGTTCTAACCTTCTAACCGGTTCTTTGTTTGGTCAGTTGTTATCTCCGTTTCCCACTGTCAGCCCCTTGGCTGTTGGCTAACGGGACTGGTATTAGGTTCACTCATTCAATCACTCTGTCGCTCTGGGACTCTCAACTCAAATGCACACAACATAGTACTTAATGGTGTACTTAATACACATACCAATAAGAAGCATATCTAAAAAGGGAGAAGCTCCGCTGTCGCTGTTGGGACTGTAAGATTGGTCCCCTCAGATGATTATTAAGGCGGCCTGCCACACCATATTAACAGCAGCTCTTGGTTCAGTGAGCTTTCTATTTTGATTCATGGGATGATGCAGACAGTAAGAGAAAAGGCAGAAAGAGCTCTGTAAAGTGCTTATTCCCTATTCATAAAGGGGGTGTTCTTTAGGTTTTGTGTTATACGTCTTAACAATTGTGGCTGTGGTTTTGACTGCTGAGCTAAACATACAGCTTAAGCGCTTTGAGAAGCCACCTTTAAAGGCGCTATATAAGATACATTTTATTATTATGATTAAAGAGTTCAAAAGGTAAAAAGGAAAGAACAAAAAAGCCTTAACTCTTCTTGTAAAGACAGTCGTCTTTGGACAAAAATTGTCCAAATGCCGAAAAAGAGATGCTTTAGGTATTACATGTTTGTCCTTCAAGGTTTTAAAAAATTAAGAAACATACTTAAGTAGTTTCAAGAAAAGTGAAAAAGGCTTTCCGCTTCAGTCCTGCAATAAGCCCAAATGAATTAAAACCCTCCTGCATGGGGAAAGCCTCTTCTAAGTGAAGCCAATTGGAAGCATTTGGCAGTCGTGGGTGAAAGTTTTGTCTTTTTTCAACCCCAAACCAAAATTATTTTGCAGATTAAATATCTTCGTGTTTCTTAATCTACTTTCTTTCTAATAGGAATAATGGCTGGATCAAACAGGTCAGGAGATCTGCGTGATGCTCAGAAGTCTATCCCGATTGGCACTATTATGGCTATAGCAACTACCTCCTTCATTTGTATCCTTCTATTTGTTAAATTGAATTGACAAAGAATATTTTATCAAGGGCTGTGTCACCCACAGTAGAATATATCAATTGACAAAAAAGATATTACCATTAATATCAATCAGAAATGCACCATTGTATATTAGTGAACTTGGTAATATAAAATGGTGGATCGCTGATGAGCAACTAAACATAAACATATTTCTGAATAAATTAAAATTTGTATCCTTGAAAAAAGTTCATGAAAGTCAGACAATGATATTCTGTATATTATGATCTGGACAATTGTTGTGATACTGATATTAAGTGTGTGTCATACTGTGACATTGATAAAAATAATGTACGGTATTCCACCTGCAACACGAATGTGCTATTTACCTTAATAAAAACACAAATATTTCATGTGTGCTGTTGTTTGGTGCCTGCATTGAAGGTGTGGTCTTAAGAGACAAGTAAGAGCTGTTTTATGTTTTTGTCAGTGGATATTTGCTAGCTGATTTGTTTTGCTTAGGAGAGTAGAAGGAAATAGCAGTACTCCATAAGAAGGCTGCATTGTTGTTGTTGATAAACTTGTAATCAATGTTGTTAATAAGCTTAAAGAGAAGGTTGCTTATTTCACATTGTTGCCCCCAAGCTCTTCATATGTATTAAATATATACAGTTACGTAGATCAGAAACACTGTGCTTGATGTAAAATATACTCAGAAATCAAGAGATAGATAAAAATGTTTTTCTTAATTATGATTTTAATACTTAAAGGTCTGCTTCATTATTTTGAAAATCAACTATATTTGCTGCTGCACATTTTATAAATGATATTTAGGCTCCCCAAACCTTCTTACCTAGACAGTGCCAGGATACAGCCTGAGTTCTGCAGGTGGTAGAATGTAAATTGTATTCCTCAGTAATGGCACCGTCTGATGTTGCTGAAGTGTCTCAGCACTGCATTGTTCGTGTATACAAGAGGTCTGGTTTCCTCTGGTTGAGATGTCAGGTGGAGGCTCTTTAATTGTAGTGTTTTTATTTCTGCTGCAGGTTTGGAGACTCAGTAAGTGGGAATCTGGTGATTGGTACATTATCCTGGCCTTCTCCCTGGGTCATTGTTATTGGCTCTTTTTTTTCCACCTGTGGAGCTGGATTGCAGAGCCTCACGGGAGCCCCACGGCTTTTGCAGGCCATAGCAAGAGATGGAATTGTGCCTTTTCTACAGGTGCGAGACCTGTTTGTCAGGATTCGGCATCCTCTAGTCTTCTGTACATCTGCACACAGCAGACCAAAACTACTGCACCATGTAATTACTGTACTACTCAGGAAATGAGCAACTGAAATTCTTCATTGTCTCTTTGGCTTCATTGGTCAGAAAAATGTTTCTAGCTACAAAATACTGTATACTACTGTAATCTGCAGTCACAGTCCTCTAAATTGCCTTAAAGTCATCAGATCATGTGTTATTTTACAGCACTCTTATATGAAATCAATATAAGGTAACATGTAAGTTTCACCCCAGAACTTAACATTACATATAAATTATTCTTGAACATTCAGAATATTTCTATCTTCTTTCAGGTTTTTGGTCATGGAAAAGCAAACGGTGAGCCAACCTGGGCCTTACTGCTCACTGCAGGCATCTGTGAAATAGGAATTCTTATTGCATCTTTGGACAACGTGGCTCCGATTCTCTCAATGTAAGTATACAGGTAGTACCCATACTCTAGCTGTCTTATTGTGCAACACTATCTGTCAAGAATCAAGAATATCTCACAAATTACAAACATTACACAGCGTATTACAGGTGTGCACCATTTTACTCAACCATTTTCAGAGACCTGGATAGCTTTAGATGCAGGTCTGCTGCCTTTTAAAAGGGAAAAATTACCAAGTAATAAATGCAATATAATACATACTTGGGTAATGAGTAAACTGAGATTCTATATAGTTTTAAGGAAGTCCATGGCTAACCTGACCAGTTTGGTTCTGTAATGAAACATAACATATTGTTATTGCTCTTTCCAGGAGCTGCCTGGAAGTCTCAGCTTGTTCTGAACTAATTCATTTTTTTATATTCTGCTCAGGTTCTTCCTGATGTGCTACTTGTTTGTCAACCTGGCCTGTGCTGTACAGACTCTGTTGCGAACCCCCAACTGGAGGCCTCGTTTCAAATTCTACCACTGGTAACTCACGCTGTTCCACTCTGGTCCTTCCAAAACTTTACCTGTTTTTTAGAAGAACTGATCGGTAGAGTATCCAGATATGAGCACTCCAGTTGTGTTGTGTTTCTGTGTGCATCCTAATGTGTAGTGTAGTGTTATGTGCGGAGAGGGGCAAAAATAGGTGGAGTGGTGGCTCTGTGGCTAAGAATCAGTGCCTGTGGCTAGAAGGTTGCTGGTTCAAATTCCACATCTAGCAGAGGAATCCTACTCCTGTGGGCCCCTGAGCAAGGAGAGCAAGCAACATGGTGTGTAGGGCTTTAATGAAGTGTTTGTTCCATTTTTGTACTTCTGGCATGTGATTAGACCCCAAACTTCAGTGGCTTATAATATAGTGTGTTGGATTACACTTTGAAATATCTGGTGCTGTATTTTTGCAAATGTTGAGAGTTGATATTGTAGAACCACCTTCTGTAAAACCACCATGGTGTAGAAATCCTTTCATGCCCTCTCCTACAGCGCCTTCACTGCCAGATCAAAACTCCCTGATGATCTGATCCACAGACCATTGTATGGCTAGGTGTTTGTTTGTTATTCTTCAGTGTGAAGTTATTTAGTTCCAAATTTTCATTACTTACTTCTTCTCAAAATACATTGATTTATTTTCCTAGTAGACTTTACTACCTAAACGTTCGTTCATGCCAAATTGAGTCAAACGCTTTTCTGAAGTCAATCTTTCCTTTTTTTTGTTGGTATACTATAAATATGATTGGATGTAGACTATGATACATTAGCATAATAATACAGTTTTGCACATTTTAAGGAAAAACATACAATACAACATCATGAGCTCTTATGGCAAAAAAATATTTAAAAAACAACAGTAATCAACACGCTCTTTCAGATGCAAGCCTTCCAGTTGTTTAGTCATCAAAGGGCTCTTTTCAGTTTGCAGCTTGATGCATATTGCACATGGAGGATGCAGCCATTACCTGCCCTGTGTCAGGATTATGGTTGCTTTAGTAAACTGAGTCAGTTAGGAACTGATAAATCAATTATGAGATAATATTTAAAGGGAAACGTTTAAAAGGAAAGTTTCTATAAATCAATGAATAAATAAATTAATAGCTTTTTGTGATTCTGTGTTGTGCGCCAGTAACAGTCTATGTGTGTCTGCCTGTTACTGCAGGACCCTGTCTTTCCTAGGGATGAGCCTGTGCCTCGCTCTGATGTTCATTTGCTCCTGGTATTACGCACTTATGGCCATGATGATTGCTGGCTGCATATACAAATATATTGAATATCGAGGGTAAGACAAATACATCCATCTCACTGGGCAACTTTAGATGTGCAGGAACAGGTAAAGGTTCATTCCTTGCTGAAGGGTAAAGAAAAGAAACACAACATTTTGACTGTGGAGCCTTCTTCAGGTGTGTTTCTTTTCATTCCATTTTCATTCATTTCTTTCCCTTTCAATGTGAAATGAACCTTTTCTTGTTTTTTTTGCAGCCTACGCATGCTATGTAGCTACCTTCTTGAGATTTAGATGAGTGTATTTTGAATGCTGCAGACCATATTCATTTATAGAAGGTTTTACCTAGTTGTAGTTTCAAATTTATGTTATCAATAGACTGTGAGAATGTGAGTCAGTCTAAAAATTTAGAGAGAGCATACCTTCCTTTTTTCTATTATGGTGTACATCTTACGTAAATAAATTATTGAATAAAAAAAGAATAACATGTCCTTTCAGTTCACATGCTCTGCTGGGAAACCTCACCTGTTCCCCTCACATTTTGCAACTCTGAGATCACAGCTTGAGCAGTTTAACAGATCCTGTGCCAAAGAATTTAAAAACAAGAAAAACAAATCTAACAAGCACTTGAATTGACACCATGGTGTTACCTCTAGGTGACACAATTATAGCTTTGCTTCAGTATTTTGCCCAGTTTTGGGGCAGCACGATGTCGCAGTGGTCAGCATTGCTGCCTTTTCCAAAGACTGAGGTTTTGGGTTCATTTCTGGACAGTGTTTAATCATAAGGTCTGATGTGCTGCATTTGTGTCTATCCAGAGCTGAAAAGGAATGGGGAGATGGGATTAGAGGTTTGTCCCTCAATGCAGCACGCTATGCCCTCATCAAGCTGGAGGAGGCGCCACCTCACACCAAAAACTGGAGGTATGTCAGAGTGGAAAATTACCATCACACTGTACACAAGTGTGCTGATGGTGCCATTGAGGAACCTCACATAATCAGGCTTGACCACTCTGTGGTGCCAAGGAATGTAGAAATCATAGGCAAGACTTATCATAATCTGTTGTTTACCATTCCAAACTAGTCAAGATTTGTTGATAATGGAATCAAATCAAGTTTATCTTTGAAAAAGATCTTTTACACATCCAATATTTGGTTCATTATTTTCCTACCTAGTTCCTGCTAACATAGTAAGTATTCACATGACTGGAATATTCTGTAGAGATTTGCAGGTTGTTGATGGGATGTTTCAGTGGCCATTTTTTTTGCCCTAGACTTATTTAAAAACATAGACTTTTCCAGTTCAATAATAAAAATTGTATCTTCGATGATTCTGATAATACTTCCTTACGCCTGAAGAAGGATTAAAAGCATAAATCTGAATTTGCAACCTTTAAAATAAAGTGTGATTTAAATATCCAACTTTTCAAACTATTTCTAGTTTCTAACCATGTGCATCCCAAAACACATTCCTGGTAAGTCAAAGGATCGGTCTTAGCCATCTTGAATGCTGAAGAGCAAATTCTTTTTTTGTTCATTACATTTTTTGTTTCAAGATTATATTAAGCTTATGTGTCATTTTCAAAAGATAAACTGTTTTACAAATTCTGGACCCAGTCAGGCACTATATTATTTTGATATGTTTCATTGGCCTTAACAACCTTTGCTGTATTTAACTTTTACTGTAATGATTTGCAGTTCTAAACGTTAGTGATGTCCTTGAAACTTTGTTGGATGGGTGGACTCATAATGAAGCACAAATTACTTTGTATTTGTATTACCTATTCCTATTAAAGCACATTATACAGGATAACAAGTTCTCACTTGCTATGTTTCCCTTACACTATATTTGGCAGAATTCTGACAGAATTGGTTTATATGGAATTCTATTGCTCGGTATTGTCTGATTCTATGAAACATATCGGGAATGCCTCAGGAGATGCACAGGTTGACACTCTCGGATTTCACACATGTTCAGCCGTACATTTGGGCTGAGCAATGTGAAAGGTACAAAAGAGAGAAAAATAATTATTTGGACATGCTGCAAAAAGTATTAGAGGCATGGGTGCTCATTTTCATTTTAAGAAACTGAGAAAGTATGATGAAAGGTGTAAGTAATTTTTGTAATAAAATGGAATTTGTAACATTAGCACCTCTAAACAGTAAAGAGTTCAGATGTTGTTTCCGGAGTCTTTACCTTTGACTTTTCTGAGCTATGGTTTCTTTTTGTGTATCACTTGCAGACCCCAGCTTTTGGTGCTACTGAACTTGGACTTGGATCACAGTGTGAAACACCCACGGCTGCTCTCCTTTACCACCCAGCTGAAGGCAGGGAAGGGACTAACCATTGTTGCCTCTGTTCTCGAGGGATCATATCTAGCAAAGAAGCCTGAGGCAAAGAGAGCTGACCAGGTAACAGAGAATCAATGTTGTTGTACTCATTTGTCTCTGTGTACGAACTATACCTCCAGAGGCAGTGATCAGCATTTGGATTTTAAATGATCATCACACTGCATATTGATTCTAATCCTTGTATCATTGTTTTGTACAGTACAGTGCACAAAAAAGCATTTTGAATGCCATGAGAGAAACTCATATTACAGATTTTGTTTGAGATATAAGGTACTTTAATTTTAAAGTTTGTATTCAAATAATTTGTATTTTAAACAGAAGGCTGCCATCTGCTAGACCTCTTTGGGAATCACCACCCAATCTCAGCTGTTCACATATCATTATTGGTGATGGGCTTAAAGTCATAAATTAAAAATGTACTGTATATGCTTAGAAAATATATAAGTTGTGAAAAATGTGATTTCACTATATGAAAGGTAAGCACTAATTAAGGAATGAAATCCTGCCCTTATTGTGCAAACAGGCTCTGAGCACCTTAATCAAATCACTGTAATAATGCATTTGTATTTAATTTGGTTGTAAGTCTGTCAGATCCATGTAATTAGCAAACAGTAGAGAAGCTGCATTCTCAAGCTAGAGATGTAGACTCCCGGAGGTGTTTTACTAGACGTTAAAACGTTTCATGCAATTGTACACATGCTGTGTGGGTCACCTGGCTAAAAATCGTTGCTGCATAGCCAAACAAAATAATGAAAGCAAATGTACGGCACAAAAGACCGCAGTTCAGCAATTGTACGTAATCGGCATTAAAATGCATTGTTTTCCATTGCTGCAGGTTCTCCTGTATTTCATTAAATGGGAGTTTTGTAAACCCAACCTGTAGCCCTTTGGGGTGCAGTCACTCTCCCAGTAGCAGTGGCAGGAACAGAGAGGGGCTTTACAGCCATGGCACAAGGCCATCTCTGTGGACTCAGTGCATCAATGATGCAATGGGTTGACTACTCGTATGAAGATTTAATTGATGATTTTGACTCCCAAAAGCTAGGCAAAATGGTTTATAAAATGTTTTTTAATAACATTTCTCCATGTGCTCAGACTTACTGATCTCGCCTCACTTGTAAACTTACAGTATTTCTTATTTATTTCTACAATTCCTTTCTACAAAGGTTTCAATGCAGTGATTTGTAAGTTATGGTTTGCTATAATTTTGAAGTTACAGAGATCCTGTTTATGACTGCCAGTGTTAAAATATGTTATCCTCTGTGCTACCAGATCTAGATCTTTTTCTTCCAGCTGAAAGCATGGAGTACCATAAGCATTTCTTGCATCTCCACAGCTTTAATAATGAAGGTGCTCTAGTTTTAATCTTTCATCTAATTAGTGCATTGTATACATGTCATTTATGTGGGTACCATCAATTAACAAACAGTAGGGACTGATAACACAGGATGTGGAAAAGACTGGCTGAAAAGGAGGGATAGGTTACAAAAGAGAAGAGGCAAGAAAACAGTACACCTGAGTCTGGCAATCAAGACATAGTAGTAGCCCTGAGGCACCACACAGTCTGCATACAGCCTCAACCCTGGTATTATACCAGTTACAGCCACCCGGCTATTTGCCAGACAGAAAGTAAATGCGCAAATGATGAAACTCATGTGATGAAATTCATTTTTAGTCAAACAGGTAATTTCGTCTTGTCTTAATCCACTCAAACAAAAATGTAAAACAATTAAGTCTTTGTCATCATCATTGTGGATTATTTTCATGAGCATTTCATTATCATAAAATAAAATGAAAAACTTGTTCCGAACATTTTTGTCATAATTTTCATTGATGGAATTAACACTTGATGCAAGTCACTGTTTTTACTGTGGGGCGAATGTTTTCGAAACACAGTGTACTGTATACAAACTCCACTGAATAGGCAGTGGCTGGCTGAGGAAGAAAAGGATCGATCAGCGAGATGCATGAATGATGAAAATGACGGCTTTGCTACGGAAATGCATGAGGGGTGGTGGAGAGGTGTAGGTGTGGGGAGACGAAAGGGGAGCCAAGGTTATGCTGACAGTCATAATGGAGAAGCAGGTGAAAGTCTGGAGGCACAGCAATACCACTGTACAGGTGCTGAGGGAGAGAACTGTAGGACTTGTGCAATCAGCATGCAAAGGAATAAAAGGGAATATTTAATGGCTAAATTGATTCAGGAAAGTAATAATAATTGCTTACACTTATATAGCGCTTTTCTGGACACTCCACTCAAAACGCTTTACAGGTAGTGGGGACTCCCACCTGGATGATTGGACAGCAGCCATAGTGAACCAGAACACTCACCACACATCACCTATCAGTGGGGAGGAGAGCTGAGTAATGAAGCTAATTCATAGATGGAGATTATTTGGAGGTCATGATTGGTAAGGGCCAATGGGAAATTTTTGCCAGGACGCTGGGGTTACACCCCTACTCTTTTTGAGAGACACCCTGGGATTTTTAATGACCACAAAGAGTCAGGACCTCAGTTTTACATCTCAACCGAAGGATAGAGCCTGTTTACAGTATAGTGTCCCCGTCAGTACCTAGATAAAGATCTCATGGGGAAAACTAAGGTTGATGCTAGAAGAAGTATTAAAGGGGGCAGTAAGGGGCCCTCACCCTGTGGTCTGTGTGGGTCCTAATGCCCCACTAAATTGAAGAGGACACTATACTGTAAAAAGGCACTGTCTTTTGGATGAGATGTAAAACTGAGGTCCTGACTCTCTGTGGTCATTCACAATCCCAGGGTGTTTCTCGAAAAGAGTAGTGATGTTACCCTGGCAAACTGGCCAAATTTCCCATTGTCTGTTACCAATCATGGCCTCCTAATAATCCCCATCTATGAATTGGCCTTATCACTCTGTTCTCCTCCCAATTGTTAGCTGATGTGTGGTGAGTGTACTATGGCACTATGTGCACTATGGCTGCCATTGCATCATCCAGATGGATGCTGCACATTGGTTGTGGTGGAGGGGAGTCTCCATTATCTGTAAAGCACTTTCAGTGGGGTGTCCAGAAAAGCACTTTTTTAAGTGTAGGAATTATTATTATTGTTAATGAAAAAAATAAAACAGTACTTTTTTGGATAATGGTTTAAAAATGATCAAAATGGTAATTCATCTGTAGGTTATTGTAGGATATCCTGTTGGATGAAGAAAATAATTTTAATATTAAAGGTAAAATTGTATTTGTTCTAAATTACAGTTGATGCCATTGGAACTGGATGACAGACAGGACTTTGTTTTGACAAAAAAACTTTTTTTTGGTTTAGTAAATTGAAATGCTGCAGTTTTTTAACTGAAGAACACAAAAATGATGTCAGAAAGAGAGGAGGCATTTGGGCTAGTGGAACCAAGCATTTAATCTAGCTGTTTCATGATGGATCACAGGGTATCAATTTCAAAAACCTGGGAATGTGTTCTATTCATGGTATTCTGTGTTTGAGAAAACTATTCATCCCTTAAGTACATGTATTTCCTTTGTGAAAGCAAAAACAACTGCCTTTTCTGTCTCTTGTTTGTGTTTTTAGGCTATAAAGTCCACTATGTCTGCAGAGAAGACCAAAGGCTTCTGTCATGTAGTGGTGTCCTCAAACCTGCGTGATGGATTCTCCCACCTTATACAGTCGGCAGGGCTGGGTGGCATGAAGCACAACACAGTGCTAATGGCATGGCCTCACAGCTGGAAACAAGATGACAATTCCCTCAGCTGGAGAAACTTTATTGGTGGGTATCTGCAGCAAGAGCTCTGGTTTGCAATGCTATAATTCATTTAAGCATGAGGCTGTGAATACAAAACTTGTAATGAATTACTGGCCTATCTTTTTTCTAAGCCCTTATGTAAAAGAATACTTCCACATAAACATGAACTGTTCCACATTCGCAGTATATCACAGTAATTCTGCTTTATACAGTCGTACTGAAAGTACTATATGCAACATCTTATTCTAAAAGATTTACCTATTAATGTTAAAAATATGTATGTCTATATTGAACAAGACACACGTTAATAGATTTAAGCATTTAATTTCTGTAGTTGATACATGCACAGATAAAAATCTTTAAAAAGGGAGATGTTAAACTTTGTGAAAACAAATAATGAGAAGGTTCAACTTTAATCCCATAAGTAAAACATTGTGTGTAATTGTTGTCTTTCTTTCATCACACAGACACAGTGAGAGAGACCACAGCTGCACATCAGGCCCTGCTGGTTGCCAAAAACATAGACTCATTCCCTAGCAATCAGGAACGCTTCAGTGAAGGTACCATTGACGTGTGGTGGATAGTCCATGATGGAGGACTACTCATGCTGCTGCCCTTTCTGCTGCGCCAGCACAAGGTATGCATTGCAGATGCTAATGGAAACTGTAGCACATGGCACAGAAGGTCTTGAAGAATTCATGGGGGGCACACTGCTGTCTTTAGTATGAAACAGAAAGCAGACTGATGATAAGCTGTGCATTAGCCTCCTCGGTGGTGGGATCAAGCAATCTTGCCAAGCAGTGCTGTTGACTACAACTAAAAAAAATATATATTTTAAAGATTGAAAATAAAGATTTCTCTCTGTTTTCTCTGCAAACAAGGTATCAACAATCTATATTCATAACTTTTCCAGCACAATTTTGGGGGAAAAAGAGAAAAACAATTACAAGGGCATCTTGAGGTAAAGATGAGACACGTGGCTGTAAACAATCTCAAATGTATTTTACAAATGTCAGTAATTTGTTATATGTTTCAGACATAGTGGTCTTACTGTTAATTGATTTCAAATCATTGTTAGCAAACACCTCTGCAATGCAAGACTCCATGGTCTCCTTAGCAGCTCTGATTGGCCTGCTCTCCCTGCAGGTGTGGAGGAAATGCAAGATGCGCATTTTCACTGTAGCCCAGATGAATGACAATAGTATTCAGATGAAAAAAGACTTGCAGATGTTTCTGTATCACCTCCGGCTTGATGCTGAAGTAGAGGTAGTGGAAATGGTAAGTACTTTCTTGTGTCAAGTCTTAGTTTATTGTGTATCAATAGTGCAGTGACACTAATATCATCTAATGCTAAATATAAAAAAAGTTCTAACCTTTGTTCTCCCCTCAGGGTGGCATATTAATTGTTTTCAGATTCAAAACCTTGAACATCAAGGGCATTAGTTATTCATTCATTTGAATGTAGGGAATGCAATTAATATTGGTACCTGGTTTTCTTCAATCCACCAGCATGACAGTGATATCTCAGCTTTCACATATGAAAAAACATTAGTGATGGAGCAGCGCTCTCAGATGCTGAAGCAGATGCAGCTTTCCAGGACAGAGAGAGAAAGAGAGGTAGGTAATTTATAGCTGGTGCAGGGCTACTTCTTAAAAGCATGAACTTGATTTAAACTACAATCTGAACCTGAAGAAGCTGAACCTGAACCCAAGAAGAGCATCTATCAATGCTTGAAAGCCCAGCCTTATTAACTTCTATTAACATTATAACTCCTTTGTCAGTGAATTTGTCTGGGAGCAGCTGTTGTAAAATACTAAGTCCATTTAAATCAGAAAAGCTGATTATTTCATTTGACAACAGGAAATAAAAATATGAGACAGCACATCAGCACTTAATTTTGTTTTATTAGCACAGCATAGTAACTGACGTGAACTCTCCTTCTTGTCTGCTGGCTATGCTCGGTGGCATCTTGTGTCTCAGATTCAGAGCATCACTGATGAGTCTCGTAGCTCCATTAGAAGGAAGAACCATTCTAGCACGCAGCCTGACAGCACTGATGATCACGTCATCCAGCTCAATGACAAACAAGAGGATGAGGTAGCCCAGAGTCCCCTGATTATTGCCTCTCCATCCCCAGTCTCACACCTGCAGTGCCACTGGCAGACCCTCATGCCCAACAATTCAGGACTGAAAATGAATGCTTTAAGGCATAAAATAACAAAATAATAACAACTAAGTAATTTACCAAACATGGTAATTTGATTACATAAAATCCAAATTAAGTGAAGGAAGGTTAACTTTTTTAATTTAAGAATCACCCTTTTTTATTTTTTGTCTAGTACAGTGGCTTTGTAAGTGTGGGTTTTTCCAAAAACCTTAATCTCATAATCCAGCATGTGTGTTATTAGTGTGTGAACATGGTTTCAGGCCCTCCTGTCTGTGTTTCAATTTTATGTACTAGAAATGTTTAGTGCTTTACATGTTGCTAATGTTAAAATATATTTAATAGGATATTTTTTAATGGCAAGAGAAAACTATGGTTCATTGTTTTATTTTTTTATTTTCTAATATTTTTTTACTTAAATTAATAAAATATTAAAGTAGCACCATGGAAAACTACCCAAACTACCCAACAATTATGGAAACACCTAACTGTTGTGATACTAAAAGTTGATAATTAGTAATTCTACAGTATGTATGGGGGAGGGGTGGTATAAAAACGTATTTCTTTTGATTAGAATTAAAAATACTGTAAAAAATCTGTTTAGTCTTTGTCTTCTCCCAAAATCTGTGATTTACAGTCAAACTCTCAAATCTAACAGTCGAGACTTGAACATGAATTCTGAAAAAAAATATTTGTATAAAGCCATCCATCTATTTTCTAACCACTTCTTCCAATTGAGGGTACACTTGGATGGGATGTCAGTCCACCACAGGGCTCACACACTCTCACAACCTGGCCATTTTTCTCAGAAACTAATTAACCTTCTGTCACTATCGTAAACCCCTCCTCTTAAGGATGCTCCAGCCCTTCCTTGTCTGTTCTTGATCTCCTGCACCTGCCTCCGGTTCCTGCCCCTGTCCTATAAAAGCCAGATGTTGCTGCCAATCTTGGCTCAGCTTTGGAAGATGGATGCCCAGAAGCCCACCTACCCGCCAGTCCAGGAGCGACTCGATGGCTTCATAACGGCTTCCTGACCATCTGGGTCCGGGACTAGGAGTGCCTGGCCTCGTAACCCCCTTTTATTCCCCCGACCCTTCGCCGGATCCCGCTCTGGCTTTTAACTTTGTCCGTCTGTGTCAGGATGGATCACCCGGCTTTGGACATAGGCTTACTCAGGTTATTCTCATGGACTCCCTTTGGACACACCCCCAGTTCTTCTTCCAGCCCCTATTCTAGTTTGTTTTCCCCGTGTTTTCTCACTCCCTTCCGGATTGTGCTGTCTGCATAGGGTCCTGAAAGACGATTTGTGACACCTTCCAGTTTTTCTGGATTGTGTAAGGAAACTGTACCAGGAGCAAACCCATATGAATATGGAGAGTGCAAATTCCAAGCAGATAGTACCCCAGTTCCAGAATTGATTCCACAACCCCAGAGCTGCAAGGCAGCAATGATAATCACTATACCACAGTGCTGACTAAAGCCATACAGTATATGTAAAGTTAATTTACAGTATAGAAATAGGATTTGGTTGTTTTAGCCTTGCTTTTCGTTAGAAAGAAAAAACCAAAACTATTTGTTATTGGGAAATGATCTCAAAGTTCTAGGTTCTGTGAGCAGATAATATTTGTTTTTGAATGTTGTAATTACATTTTTTATCCTATAAAGTGAATACATTCTAAAAAGTTACATCTACAGTACCTTATTTAATTTGAGCTTTTTTCAAAAGTTAAATGAAATAAAACAATGAAGAGGAAAAAATCCTTAGAAACAAATGTTTTATCTGGCTGGTGTGATTATTAAGCCTATTTACACTGTAGAGCCAGTCATTTGGAGAACAGTTCCCTAACATCCCAGCATTATGTAAACATTTGTGAATTCAGTCTGTATCTAGACTCCAGCAAGAAGGAAACCAGCTTAAGTGATGAAGGCCTTTGGTGATGCTTGCAGTTTTTGTCCATTAAACTTGCTATCTGTGTTGAGAAAGAAGTAGTAGTTGATTACAAGTACCTGTAGAAACCTTTTGTTATTCCAAAATTTCAGGCCCAGCTCATCCACGACAGGAACACAGCATCCCATTCCACTCTCAGTGCCAAAGCAGATGCCACACCAGAGAGAGTGCACATGACCTGGACCAAAGACAAGCTCATCTCAGAGAAGAACCGAAACCGAGAGGCTAACATAGGAGTCCGGGACCTCTTCAACATGAAACCGTGAGTGTTTTCTCCTGACAGCTCTGACTTATTTCTGTGTAAATATGTTTAGCAATGTGAACAAAAAACAATGGAGTCTTTTACAGCCTTTGTTGAACATCTCAAGCTAGTAGTTATCGAAAGAGAAAATAAAAATTTTGCACAAGCAGGTAGAAGTAAATAAATCTCTTGACAAACTGCACCTTGCCCTGATATCAAAGCATCCTAGTCGTTCTTTCTGGGACTCAAGTCCAGATAAATTTAATCCCACTATTCAATTTTGTAAACATTTGTCTTCAGAATTTGCTGAGTAGATGCATTTTAAGATGTAGTGTAGGTGCATGGCTAGCAGCTACATCACCCTGCAACTCACAAACTGGCAACCCACTGAGGCTAAGCAAGTGTGAGCCTGGTCAGTATCTGGATGGGAGATTTCCTGCGAAAAAGTAATGTTGCTGCTGGAAGAGGGTTACTGGGGCCAGTAGGGGGCACTCACCCTGCAGTCTGTGTGGGTCCTAATGCCTGAGTATAGTGAAGGAGACACTATACTGTAATAAGGAGCCAGATAAGGTGTAAAACCGAGGTCCTAGCTATCTGTGGTCGTTAAAAATCCCAATGCGTTTCTCAAAAAAGATCTTAAAATATCCTGGCTATATTTCCCATTGACCTTTAGCTGTCATGGCCTCCTAATAGAATTCCCAATTCTATGAATTGGCTTCATTACTCTGTTCTCCTCCCCGATGATATTTGATGTGTAGTGAGCGTACTGTGTAAATATCTAGGCAGTGCTACACCTCAGTGTTGGTGCAGGGGATTCCAATTACCTGTAAAGCGCTTTGAGTGGTGTGTCCAGAAAAGAGCTATATAAGTGCAAGACATTATTCATTCTTTTATTAATTTTAAACTCTTGTCCATACAAATGTTAAGTAATTTGAAATCTACAGCATTTATTAATATGGAGTTTAAGTATTTTCTATTAATCAAACTACGGTTTCATATAGTGTTCAGTTAATCAAGTGAGGGGAAATCTGATTCCCTGGTATGTTATACATAGACCAGCATGATCAATAACAGTTTTATGTTTGCTCATCTTTGTAGTGCTCTGACCAAACTGTGCAACACCAATCTGATAATGACTATTTAGTGTTTTCTTAGCTTTTCTTAGCTACTCCAGCAGTTGAATTTTCTATACATCACAGGCTTGAAAAAAGGCTACTTATATAAATACCTTGTAGATTTATATGAAGTTGTTATTACTTCACTTTTGTAAGGATGATAACTGTTTACATAAAAAATAAATAGAACATGTCACAGAAGTTCTCAAAATAATAAAATATCAAACATAGAAGACTTTTGAAAACTTCTTTCATTTGAGTTGGCACCTTCTTAGGTTTCTGTATGACCATGCCTATGAGTGGTGATAATTGTTTTTGCAGATGTGTAAAAAATACCCACATAAACAAGCAAGATGAATGATGCTGCACAGAAAAAAGACTAAAGTGTTTTTTTCCTATGTGTTTTTCTCCTTCTAGAGAATGGGAAAGTCTGTAAGTCACATTTATGTTTGCCTATGTGTGATGATAGTCTTGGTTTGAACTTATTGCCTTGCAACTCATAAGGACTGCACTCCTTAGCGGTGTAGCTTACTGAAACCTAGGAAACCGTGTTTCTTTCTGTATCCCACACATGGGAGTCAAGACAGGTTCTGTGAGCTGGAATGGTGCTTCACAGTATTATTTGCATGTAACTTATATAGCATGTGTGCTGTAACGTATTTTGCTGCTTTCCATACATAAAACCTCCAGACCACTCTTCGGTCTTGGTCAGTTTGTGAGCAGAGATTTCATGCTACAGTACACTATCACAATTTGCAAGTTGCATTGCAAAGGATTCAGACAAGTTGTGTATCATTTCCAAACAGTGTTTCAATTTAGAACACATAAAAAATACAAAATAGAACATGAGGAAGTTTACAAATGAGAGACCTGTACTCCCACCTTGCTTTTTTGCTAGGAACGTTTTGATCAGGTTATCCTGTTCCATTGATTCTTGGAGGAGCCACAGGAATCTACTTTAAGAACATGGCTCTGTAACGTATTCCAGACACACACAGCCTCTTGCACTTCCTGTAATTTCCATTTGTGTTCCAGGGTATTGTTGCAAATAAATCCTAGTAATTGTTTTGTCAGTACCCTTCAGGCTTTATTGAATACTTGTGTCATATCCTCTCATTATCGTCTCTGTTCAAGACTGAATAAATCGGATCCTTTACCCTGAATATGAATGACATTTTTGACTCAGAATTAAACTGGTAACTCTTATATGAATTCTTTTCTGAGCAAAAATAATCCAAATAGTACACAGTTTTCTTAATAACTAGCAAGCTAATTAGTTGTACAAGATACTAGAACCATTGGATGTTCTGTGTAGCTGCAATAGTATATTCTGAAATATTCTGCACAAAACTTATTTTTAAGGCTTTTCCTTGTTTTTGCAGTGTATGGAAAGCATATGTTTCAGTAAGCATTATGTTCCTGTGTATAACAAGCTTTGCATTTACCTATTACAAATTTATTTTCATTTTTTTTTCAAATTCAGCTATACTAAGTACTTGACGCACAGAAGGTGCTATGATCTTTTTCTTTAATAAGAATGGATTCTTAGTCTACATAGAATTTGATCTGGATATTTTGTCTTGAAATAAATTATCTAAAACATTTAATATTAAAATATATTTTTATATGAAAAATTCAAAGATTTATATAAGAATAATTGTAATGTCTTAAAACACACATAGATACACATAGATACATTTTGATGTCTGAAAACAATTAAATTAGCTTTGAGCAAAATGTGTTTTATTTTAATTGTAATACATGGCAAAATAATAATAAAAGAACAAGAAAAATAATTTCAAGCATATGCAGTGCCTTGAAAACATATACACCACCTTCAAATGATGTCTCTTTTAATCAATATTTTAATTATATTTGTCTTGAATGCTTACAGTGAATACTTGATATATACAGTATATTGGTGAAAAGTTAAATGTCTGCAAAAATAATTCGGGACAATAATCTAAAGCACAAAAGATTTGAATTGCAACGCTGCCCAGCAGTTTTGCCAAACCAACTTGAAAGAGCTTGAGCAGATATACAAAAAGACAACTTCACAATCCCTGTGTGTAAAAATGGTAAGCAAGTCTCATCCAAAAAGACCTCAAGCTGTAATTGGTGCCAAATTTATTTTTACCAAGTATTTACTCAGAGGGTGGAAACATATGCAATCAACATACTGTATTTTGGTTGCAAAAATGTTCCATCATAATTTTTGCTGATGTTTATCTTCTTTCATCCATATAAATCTCCAGTCTGAGCTTTTGTTTTGATAAAAATATTCACTTTATGAACATGTATACACCTGTACCTCTTTAACAACTTCATTTTAGTTTTTACATTTTACAAGTTATTTTTATGAAAATTTGATACCAAGAAGAATGTGCATTGTTACCCATCACGCATAATTGTTTCGAATAATGAAAGCCAGCTTCAAAACTATGAAGAGGTGATATGAAGAAAATGTTCAAAACCTCTGCCAAATGTAGAGAGCAAAGAGCTAGGTGTCATACGACTCATTTCATATTGAGCGTACACATCACATTCCACTAACTACTATGGGTGAGAGCTAAACAGAGCCTAAGGAGTGGCACAAGAGACGTGTAATACAGTTTACTGCTTCTTGATGCGGTGTTTGCTATTGTGTGCTCTCTTACTTTTCATAAGAATATTTGTGGTTTAAACTTCATCATGGACCCTAAAGATGTTAAAATTAAAAATTGTGTGTGTGTGTGTGTAATTACACCAAAAGCAAATGAAGTGGTTGCTGTATATGATTAATGAGGTAACTTTACTTAGCAGGTAAGTAATGTTTTTTATTACTAAACACACAAACCACAATATGAATGTTAATTATTACAGTTTCTTTTGTCATTTTTTGGTGAAAAAAGTCCAGAATGTATGCTAATTTTTCCCATAAGAAATAATGGAAACAGGTTTTTCTTCTTAGGAATTTGGTTTCTGGGGAATTTCTGTTAATAAAAAGAGGTATTGGTGTACTTAATTGTGTTTCAAGAAAGGGGAAGGGGGTGAATAGTTTTGCAAGGTACTGTATAAATAATGTTTTATTAGTAGAATAATGGATTGGATTGATTTATTTAATTGTTACCTTTTTCTGTTTCATTTGACCTTTTGTAGTTTGGGTGGAACAGCCTGTTTTATTCTATGAGCTTCCAAACAACAACTCATCTTCATTATGATTTAGCATTAAGAGAGTTGTTTCCATCACACATTATCTGCTGTCCATCTTTGATTAAACACACTGTATGATGCTTTAGAATTGAATAACTGTGCTTAAGTTGAACTGTGCATTTAGAGCTCTGGGGCATTGTGGTATTTTTATTACTATTGTTATTACTATTAGTATAATGGTATGGGATTAAGAAAATTTTGTTTTCTTTTGTAATTGGTGTTTTATCTAAACAATACCATTCATGATTCTGCTTTAAGAATATTAAAGGAGAATTCAGTTTGGCCCTGGCTCAATCTCTCATTTTGAAAAGTAAAGAAAGTGCAGCAGGGCTTCCCTTGCTCAGATACAGGATATGTGATGTTACAAGGACAGCCTTAATATACACATAAATGCTTAAAATTATATCAAACCACTGAACAAAGACCTATCATACTGCATCTGGTAGTACTTTTCACCTAGATTGACCACTCCATGGTGTTAGATATGCACCATATGCATATGGGTGATATGCAGATGCAGCCATTCAAAATGCGCGGGAAAACTCTGTAATGCGCAAAATTATCTGCAGATTAGCGCGTTATACTGCAGCACGTGATTGGCTGGCTAAAATGACCAACAGGCGGCACTCGAGGTACATTGGTTGTTAGTGAAATGATTGCTTTATTTAATCTCTTTACTGTGCATGTTAAAATCCTCTTAATATTGAATAATAATATGGAATTTTACAACTAAAGGGAAATTTTGGTAGCTGAGCACAAAAATAATGGGAGCATAACATCTCTGAACGTCAGAAATTATATTAATTTTGGAATATAATCGTATTATGTAAACTGTATATGGATGGTATTGGTAGTTTAAATAAGAAATACACACCAGTATTCCATTTCTTCATAAAGATTTTAAGCATCAAAGTCTTTCATTCGGTTACTTACTGTGGTTATTTTTGAAAAGTTTTTACATGCTCCTTCTGACTTTATTAAGTTTATATACTTCATAAAAAGTTATATTGTTTTAACCTTTTCTATGAATACTTGTAATCGTGATTGCAGTAAAAGAAAAGCATACTTTTTAGAATTTGATTAATAGGGAATATAATATGGAATCGCGTATCTAAAGAAATTAATAATGATATAATTATATTCATATAGCTCAAATTATTACCATAGTCCACGTTCTTTGTAAACATCGCATCAATTTGACTCATTCACCCGTGATTATTTGGAAACTTTTTGCCTGCCCTTTCAGCTATAGCTTAAGTTGTTAAGTGACGCGTTGGTGTAATGGTTTTGGCATATGACTTGCATGCTGGTGGTTGGGGGTTTGAACCCAGCTCTTGGTGGAGTTTTCTTTTAGCAAATAAACATTTATTTGAAAAACTAAAATAGTAAATATTTGGACACTATATTAAATGTTTTGGTGTTTCTAAATATCGCAACATTTTCTAAGTTAAGTGATTTATTAATAACAACTAATAATTTCAAACTGCTTGTATTTTAAAATTGTATTTTGTTTGAGGTGATTTGTCACTGTTTTGAGACAGGGTGTTCCACACCTCTGTTTAATTTCTGAAGCTCCCTCTGTATTCCATGTTTTAACCTTTCTATGAATACTTGCACTTGTTATCGCAGTAAAAAACCTCAAACTTTTTAGAATCCGCATCTCATTTGAACGATGTGCCTCAGGGACTCATTATAGTATTGTAGCGAATCCGATTCGTGCAGGAAAATCGCAATGCGGGGACAGTATAGCCCTCCACTCCCCTGCACATGACAGGGATGTTGGCTGGATAGGCTGAAGAAGATCTGTAGCTAAGCTGGCAAAACCTCTGTTGAGTGATGCAGGAGACCTGGGTTCGAGCCCATGTGGTGGAGGACGAATCAAGACTGGAGCAGTGAAAGCACAAGGCCAAAAAAAAGAAAAAAGAATTTGTTTTAATATTATTAATAATATATTCCATATTGCATTTAAATTGGAATGTTTTTACACATATAAGAAGAGGTGATACACAGCGTGTAAATAGAACCATTTTCCGTCCTTTAACTTAAAGAATTCCCTGAAGACATCCTAAATCACAAAACCATCTCTTATAATAATTCATCCAGATACACACACTCACACCATAGCCAACAATAATCTATAATAGTAGACTATTTTTATATATTCGGCTATGTAAGAAACAAAGTAATTCTCTGATCGGGCTTTGAACCGCCTGGGTGCAGCCCACTACATGACAGTCCATTGCCTATTACCACTATAAGGACAATTCTATATTTTTTTTAAAACAAACCTCAAATGTTTCCAAAATGTCCCCTTGAGACATTTAGGCTGCTTAGTTACACGACTCCATGTTAATATTACTATCAAGTACAACTTTTATGAAATTCAAGTATTTTAAATGTTTAATTAAAAAGTAAAAATCTTATAGCATACACAAAGTTTCTGAGCTGATCACGAGGAAAAAAATCAGAAAAATAGAAAGTTTTTAACTATCTAAACTAGTTATGTACAGCTTTTAAAGTCTTGCAATGTTTGAGTTAGGCAGGAACATTTCATTGAATCTTATTTTTTATTTCATTTTTTTAAAATAAAAACATTGTTTCCCCATCGTGTTGATAAATTGTTCCCCGATTACTGGCAATTGTAAAAAATGGACTACATAAATGCATACATTTTCCAAAAATAATAAAGGGGCTGCTTAGATTGTCTTGGCAAATTAAACTTTAGTTTATAGTCTGTTCTAGCCTCTCTGTTGTGTAAACTTAATCTAATAAGGTACATTTAGGCAAAAAGCACAATGCACTTTCTCTTCAAATCTGATTTCTGAAAATGTGCTGATTTTTGAAGGTGAAGGTGGTACAGTAAATGCTGCTAAATTGTAAATTACCTACATAAATAAATAAAAGAATGTCCTTCAGTTAGACTGAGGCTTTAAAATGTCATGTGTTAAGAAGCATTTATTGCATGTGGTTCAGAAGCACAGAGACTCTGTAGACATCTGGCAGCTGTGTGGAGTTGCCAGAGAGGACAGTTTCTAGCAGCCCACTGAAGCTAAGCAGGTGTGAGCCTGGTCAGTACCTGGATAAGAGACCTCCTGGGAAAAACTAAGGTTGCTGCTGGAAGAGGTGTTAGCGGGGCCAGCAGGGGGCACTCACCCTGTGGTCCATGTGGGTCCTAATGCCCCAGTATAGCGACGGGGACATTATACTGTAAACAGGCGCCGTCCTTCAGATGAGATGTAAAACTGAGGTCCTGACTCTCTGTGGTCATTAAAAATCCCAGGGCGTTTCTCGAAAAGAGTAGAGGTGTAACCCCGGCGTCCTAGCCAAATTTCCCATTGGCCTTTACCAATCATGGCCACCTAATAATCCCCATCTATGAATTGGCTTCATCCCTCTGCTCTCCTACCCACTGATAGCTGATGTGTGGTGAGCGTTCTGGCACACTATGGTGTTGCCTTCGCATCATCCAGGTAGGAGGCTGCACATTGGTGGTGGTGGAGGGGAGTCCCCAATACCTGTGAAGCGCTTTGAGTGGAGTGTCCAGAAAAGCACTATATAAGTGTAAGCAATTATTATTAGTTTGACAACCACAACACTTTCCACGATCGCGCCTTATGTTTCCCTGGGCTGTGTTTTGCTGTTCTGTAGGATTTGGTCAGTTTTTTTCAGTTATCTTACCTCCATCCCCCACCACCTCCCAAGTGGTGCTGTATGTTGAGACTGGTTAAACCTTGTCACTTGCTCCTAAGGTGTCCCAGGGTGTAATCACTGCATCTGTGTTGTAGGAACCAGTCCAACGTGAGGAGGATGCACACGGCTGTGAAGCTCAATGAGGTGGTGTTGTGTAAATCCCAGCAGGCTCAACTGGTCTTGCTCAACATGCCTGGGCCCCCTACAAATAAGGAAGGGGATGAAAACTGTATCCTTCTTTACATATGCAAAAAACGTCACTGTAAGTGTCTGTCATACTCTGTCCCTCCTTTTCTTTGTTTGTTCTCCTCTTTCTTTTTCTTTCCTAGGTTTACATCTGCCACAAACCACACTAGATTTCAGAATGAAAAAATGTGTGGTTTTAATTTCTTCAGAACAAAAGAAAGGGAGAATGATGGGAGACTATTTGGCATCTCTAGCTTGTTTTGTCAGTCTGAGGAGCTCATCCAGCAATCGCTTGGAAGAAGCCAGGATTTCAGCTTTGGCAGTATGGTTAAATAATAATATGGTTAAATAAGTTGAATTCAGACCTTCAAAAACCTTAAAGGGTTTCCATTTGGAAACAAATGGGGGATGGCATCAATGGATTAAATAAACAAAAGGCTGTTTTTTGTCTACTTAAGGTTACTCTTATGATATGAGATGTGTGTTACCTTACCTACAACCTCCCAGACATGGAGTTCCTGGAAGTTCTGATTGAAGGCCTGAACAGAGTGTTGCTAGTACGTGGTGGAGGAAGGGAGGTCATCACTATCTACTCCTAAATCCAGGCACTGCTCCAAGTGAAAACTGCTGCTAACTGTGTGTGGGGCACAGTGAATGCCATTGGTCGAAAAAGACAGCATAGGGTCCAGTGAGGAAAGTCCTGATCAGGATGGACTGCGAAATATCTGGGACCTTTTATCACACTAACCAGAGGAGGTAGTATGTTGGCACTTCTGTTTTAGTGTTTATTTTTTAGTTAAATGTTGTATACAATAGATTATATTTTGTTCCATTTTAAAAAATATTTTGTTTTAGAATATAAAAATGCTGCTGAGGACACCAGTGCGAATATGGAAGTTGTATATTTAAAAAAAAACATCAGTCCATTTCCAGACTGCCTTCTGGATGTTTTGCAAGGCTACCATCTTTGCACTTACTGTAACTTTGACAGCATTTGTCCTAGAAGGTCCTCATATACTTGCAGTGGTGTTTTTGCTTTTGTTAAAGGAGCATGTTTTGAGGAAAAGCAGTGTGTTTGATGTGATTTTCCACCTTTATATCCACATGGAAATTTGCCACAAAAAATTTTTGAAGTATTACTCAGACATCAGTTTTGTTTAGGCTGTAAGTCAGAACTATTATTTTGTGTTTAAAAATAGCCATAGCTTGTTTTTCAAAGGTTTGGGTTGAGTCATCATGATGGTTTTTTTTCCTACAAGATTGATGTTCACACCATTGCTGTTCATGATTCTTAGATAAGAGCATTTCATGTGAGAAATTAAAAATTAGTTGTTTTTATCTTAAATCTATTTAATTGCATTATACTGTAATGTCTATACTGTATTTTTTACATAAAATGTCCAAATGGTCTGAATACTAGTAATACAAATTCACTAGGGATGCTGTCAGAAAAAGATGTTGTCTGCCTAGAGAATCAGATCAATATCCATGCGACTTACATATCTTAATAATCAATTTAAATTGATTTTTTGTCCATTATTTTTATTCTGCTGTTGACATGGTGCACAGTTAAACCTCTCCAATATAAGACTTAGCTAAAGAATGTTCATGGCTCTAGTGATAAGGAATGACAGTTGTGTAGTTTGTCAGAGTCTGTGTTGTGCATTAAAACCAAGATATCATTCTGCTTTGATAGCTAATAGCTAATGGGAGTCACCCTGCAACTTACAATTGGTAACCCACTGAAGCTAAGCAGGTGTGAACCTGGTCAGTACCTGGTCAGTACCTGGATGGGAGACCTCCAGGGAAAAACTAAGGTTGCTGTTGGAAGAGGTGTTAGTGAGGCCAGCAGGGGGTGCTCAACCTGCGGTCCATGTGGGTCCTAATGCCCCAGTATAGTGATGGGGACACTATACTGTAAATAAGTGTCATCCTTCGGATGAGACATAAAAGCAAGGTCCTGACTCTCTGTGGTCATTAAAAATCCCAGGGTGTTTCTAGAAAAGAGTAGGGGTGTAACCCCAGCATCCTTGCCAAATTTCCCATGCCTCCTAATAATCCCCCTCCATGAATTGGCTACATTACTTTGTTCTCCTTCCCCAAGAATTGTGTACTTTCAAGGAAATCAACCTTTATGACTTACCGGACATTTGGTAGCTTGCTGTGTGTCAATGATAACAATATAAATTTACAAGTTTGAGATTATAGAAGATGGAAAACATACAGCAGCTGTATGTTTCAGAGAAAAACATCCTTATCTATCTTCTGCTGGTCCAAGTGTTATTTCTGTAAAGATTAATTGAGTAAGAATGGGCAATTCTAAATTTAAATAAATTCAAATAAATAATTGACTTTCTTTCTAAAAAAACATTGCCTGCAGCAGTAACTCTACTAATAATTATAATAATATTTAATGATAATTATATCATAATTATAATATCAGGATTTGTACTCTTATAATGGTGCTCCATAAAGGTAGCATTCACAGTGCTGCAGGAGAAAGAAACAATATTACTGTAAGGTCCTTATTGTGTTTTTGACAGTCGCTGTCATTAATGAATGTGATACTCTGCAACATTTAATTAAACTGCACTTAATATCAAACATTTTAAGTGCTTAGAAGCAGTATTATTAAAGGAAAAAACTGAATTCTCAAAAATCTGTACTTTAGTTGGTTGTGTAATTCTTAATATTGTATGTCATTCATAGGACATTCTTTACTCTGTCTCAACTGCTGTTTAATTTGTACATTTGAAAATACAACCCTTTATTTTTTTTTACATTTTTTCTCTGTGTGCTTCAGGAATATTTGACGACTTCTCACATCTTAGCCATATGATATGTATTTTGTATAGGTAAATAGCTGAACTATAAACTGTTCTTGTTTTTCTCTACAGCTTGTTATTGCTGATTAACTTATTTCAATTGTAGAGTACATAATTTTCAAAGGCTAGAGTGAAAATACCTTCTGATTGTCTGAAAGGATAAAAAAATGGCAAAACTAGTCAGGTGATGAAATGAAATCCAGTGGGCAGACATACTGTAACTATAATAAAAGCACTTTTAGACTGAGTACAGGTACTGTAACAGCAGTACTAGTAAGTGAGAAAATACAGAGATTGTTTATTGCCTGTGATATTTGTGAATAATGGAAACATAGGTTTTCCAATAGGGAGTTATATTATTAGGTTTTACTTGTTATGAAGGCTTTGTTCTGTGTTTTGGGACTGTTATATCTTATAGTTCTAGTTAGTCTGCCAGTTTCTGTAATTTTCCTGCAGTAGGAAATGATATTTGGGTGTTAGACTAGACAAGACTAGATCGATAATACACTTTAAATCTTTACATGTGCAGTGCCTTGCAAAAATATTCACCCCCCTTGGACTTTTTCGCATTTTATTGTGTTACAGCATGGAACCATGATGTATTTAACTGAGAATTTTGTCACTCATCAACACAAAGTATTCTGTAATGTCTGAAGTGAAAAAAAATCCTGGCATTTTACTAAATTAATTAAAAATAAAAAACAGAAAGTAATTGAATGTATAAGTATTCACCCCCTTGCTTTGACACACCTAAATTACCTCTGAAGTAACCAACTCTCTTCTCCAAGTCACATAATTACTTAACTGGAGTCCACCTGTGTGCACTTGAGGTGTTTCACATCATTTCAGTATAAATACACCAGTGTCTTGGAGCTTCCCCACTTACTTAGTGCATTTCCAAGGAAATACTACACCATGAAGACCAACGTGTCCCGGCAACTTCACCGATTTGGATGATGCCAGCCGTGACTGGCTGAGGCACCTGACTGTGACAATATAACTATGTAACTTCTGCATGTTAAGCTCATACGAATATACATATATAGTACAAGGCAGATTTATGAAGTGTGTGTGCTGCTGTTGTCTCATCCAGTTTCTCCCATTTCTGTCATCGAAAACTGTGTGTCAAAACAAGGGGGTGAATACTTATGCCTTCAATTATTTTGTATGTTATTTTTAATTAATTAAGCAATATGTCTGGATTTTTTTTTTTCGTTTTGACATTATAGAGCACTTTGTGTTGATGATTGGCAAAAATTCTCAGTTAAATACATCACAGTTCCATGCTGTTACATAACAATAAAATGTGAAAAAGTCCAAGTCAGTGAATACTCTTGCAAGACACTGTAGTTTTTTATACATTATAATTTGCACAGGGCTTTCTTCTCTGGAATGTATATAAATCTTTCATAGGAAAAATGTGCCAAAAACGAAACTATAATAATGTGTACATTTTGCACGTTTTTAATTGAAAAGCATTTAGGTCAATTACATAAGAACCTGCAACATCTACAGTCTCGTTTTGTGAAAGAGAAAGTTTTCTATAATGGTTAAAAATCACTGCTGTTATGTAAGGGGGTTGAGCTACATTTTGACAAAAATAGATACCAGTTCAGGAATCTGGCTTTTTACCATGAAAACCTGAGAGTAGATTTACACAATTAAGAGTGAGGAATGTCAGTTTTAAATGTACCATATAATAATATATATTTCATTCTAATGCATATTGTATTTCTGTCAGACAGAAAGACACATCAAAAACATGAAACTCTATAGTTACTTTTCAAAATTAAGAAAAAGTTTGCAGTAGCATTTATTATTCTTTAAACCGCCAGGTTAATAAAAAAAAAAGGCTGAAACAACCTTTTTTAAAATTATTATTCATAAACTTATTTTATACATACTTCTCTTTGGCAAGAAACAATGGTATATTTTCACATGTTCAATTATGATTTTTAGCTTTTACAGTATTTTATATATGTAACCAAAACATTGTTTTTAATGCAGTATATAGTAAAGAGAGTCTGCGTATATACCTAATCAAGCATAAGGCACAGTATGACTGCTCTTTTGAAAACACCATTAGTATCACTGTTTTGTTGTAGTTCCTGCACTTAACTGTTGTATTGTACTTGGATTTTTGTTTCTTGTTAAATTCCAATAATTGTCATAATTACATTTATATAGCGTATTTCATCTCAAAGCACTTTACACATGTTGCAGAGGAGCCTGTCCATCCACCACACCATGCAATGGTAATGTAATGACAGCCATTATGCAGACCAGGCCCACAGTGGAATTTAGCCAGGGCTCTAGGTTCAACACCCCTACTCTTACAAGCAGTGGGATCTTTGAGATAAGGGTGCTGATGGACTGTTGTAACTATTGGGGACAGTAGGTTTGTCACTACAAAATGTACCAGACACGTTTTGTAAATATAACAGGCCTACATTTTCTGCTAATGTCCTTCTGGATTGGGCATTACAGTCCACAAGATGCATGGTGAAAATGCAAAAAGATGTAACATGGTATTGAATTAATTTTGTGTTTTTTTCTTTTTAATTGATGTGTTTGTCACACAAAGAACAATTGGTGATTGCTTTATTTGCAGAATAAACGTTTAAAATAAATTATGACAGCAGATTGTTTATTTGAGCTAAATAGCAACACAGGACTGTTACTCTGCTGGAATTAGCAGTGAAAGTCATTCTTATTAGTTGAAAACAGTTTGAATGAAGTGCACTATGAGATGTCAACTTGTATGTCTCTACTGGAAAAATATTGCTCTCTGTATGACATCCAAAATGTTTTTTTGCTGCTTTATTACATTAAAATGCTTGCATGTGGCTTCTACATAAAGTTTTCAATGTTTAGAATGATATTTGAAGGTACATACTTAGTGCAGAATATAATGTGTGACTCTAGGTAATTAATAAATGTGTTAAATAATGCCATTGACGTTGTTGGGTTTTATTTTCTGATGTGCACTATTACTATATTCAGGCTAATTTTCCAAACAGTCTCTTCCCCCTAAAAAACAATCCACAGGTCACGGGTTCTGGAGTCCATGGATGTCAAATGATTCCACAAAACTCAAATCAATGTGATTAACCTCTTTTACTTAAAAGAACTAATTAATTGTAAAGGAGACACAGTCTTTTAAATGTCCTAGCATTTAGCTCAGGGTGATATGACTACTTTCCTCTTTAGGATCACAGCTGTTCTTATTACTTGTGTTATTCCTTTATTGTTTCTTGTTGCTGTAATCACCATTTTTCTATTTTCTGTTTCTGGTAGTGTTTTACTACTGCCTTGGTTTCACTTAGTTTGGTATGTTTTAGTAGTTTCAGTTCTGGATTTCATCAGTTCTTTAAGCACACAGTTACTTCCTTGTCTTATATTTAACATATTAGTCATCAAGTCATATGAGGTTTTGACTTTTTTCATATATATGCTGTGCAAATATCAATATATTTTAATACGGGAAACTTTAACCTTAAATTCTTAACTATTCATAAAATATTAATAATATAATACATTAAGCAAAGTTTGTAGTTTATTTTATAAACAGACCAGAACAAGAACACTTTAAAAACAAGACAGATAAAATGAGATTGTACCTGTACAATGTACCTGGAATGTCCTTAATTACATTGCATGACAGCTTTAAATCCCAGTTACATGCTGCCTTTCTGCCATTCTCTTTCACCACCAGAGACTACACCTCAACTTTAAGATAGGGCTACCTCGTCATATTTGTGGTAAGAGGTGTGCTGAGTATTTAAATAATTGGAAACAATTATTGATTTTGATTGTATAATCTGTTAATTGTAATTATTTCTTTATTTAATAATGCACACAAAATAGTACAAATATCAAAGACAAGGCCCCACTCTTACGATTGTGTATTCCCTTTTACTACTTTTTATTTCTTAGCTAGCTATTCAGTTCTGATTTTATTGTTTTATCTGTTGATGTTCTATTTAAAAAACAAGTGATACACTTGTATCACTTGTTTTTAGGGTTAGTAATTACATCAACAATTAAGATTCCAAGATTTATTCAAAAAATGCTTTCTACTGTAAGTCTTAAGATAGATAGGCTTGTAAATCTAACAATAAGAGAATTGCACTGGGTGGCTGATATGGCTACTGTCTCCCTGCTTGTGTGTTGTATGTTGAGGTACAGACCCAGCCATTCAAAATGCATTTGGCGTGGCACATTATACCGCATCATACCGCAAGTTCATTGAAATATGATAATAGTATTCGGAAGCACCTTGCAAAACCGCCAGGTGGAGCTAATAAAGCTTAATGTCTCATGTACAGCATTTGAGCTGTCGCCAGAAAACACCCCGTTTCGAATCCTGATCACTCCTGAAGGACAATCTTTTTCCAGTTAAGAATTTAAGTTGTATACTCTTTAGACTTTTAATATTTTAAAATGTGTATTACAGCATATTAACCATTAAACATTAAAAACTCTGTATATTTTGGACGATAGTACACAACCTTCCACCTTTATCATATTTGAATTATGCATAAATATTTAATGCCTCAAAGTCTTTAACTTGGTAACTTACATGGGTTCTGGTTAAAACGTGCTTGTTCTAACATTATTAAGCTTAAATTCTGTACTTCATAAAAAGTTATAACATTTTATTCTTTTTAAAGAATACGTAGTAAGAACACCACTTGCTGTTATTGTAAAAAGATGTTGTAGTGATTCAACATCACTTGATAGTAATATTAATATGGAATCGTGTAACTAAGCACCTGAAGTATCACAAGTGGATGTTTTGGAAACATTTTCACATTTGCTTATTTTTTTAAAAAACTTCTTTTGTCCTTGTAGTGGTAGCTTTATTTACTTGAGCAGAAAGTCACCTTGCTCTTTTTTTATGTTTGCTGCTATTCTTGCAAGTACATTTTGGATTCAGTTTGCTTCTGTGTGTTAGCTGGTGGGCAAACGTTCGAGGTGCAAATTCTTCCACATGGAGTGTACCTTTAAAGCGGAGAAGACCGCACCAAACGTTTTCGGCTCTGTACGGTATGTCTCTTAAGCCATTCCTCTTTGACACTTTCTTTAGTCATAGAGGTGGGAAGACGCCTCCCCTCACCCCCTTCCCTCTGCCTGCCTAACCTGTTCCATAAGGAATTTCTGTAAATTGTGGATTCAAAGACCACTCCTGTCTAGTATTGGTCCTTTTTGCACTCTTTACTAGCCAGTATCTAATCAATAGTTCAGGTGGGTAGCTGTGTCAGCATGCATAGGCTGCAAAGGAACAAGTAATAGGTTTATTCCATGCTGAAAAAAAGAAGAAAGAAAACACAAGGTTTCCGTCGTGGAGCCTTCTTCAGGTGTGAGAGAGACAGGGCAGTAGGCAAAGGTAATGTAGCAGGAGAACAAAGGCTGGGAGAGAGGAGGAGCGAGAGGCGGGAGCAGGGGACAGAAAGAGAGGCCAATCAAGAGGTGTGAAGACAGAATAGATGTAGTATCTAATCAATTAGATTGATTACCACTCTAATCTCTCCGTCTGTGTTCTCAAAGACGATTTTCCGAACACAAACATCAGAAAGACCACCGAAACCAAAATTATTCTGCAGCTAGGATCACACATTCTCCCTTCTCTTAACGACAGACTACTGTTCTTTTAGATTTTCTCCATTCATGGAAGTTTCATTTCATACCTCTCTGCACCCATTCTAACTTCACACCTCTTGATTGGCCTCTCTTTCTGTCCCCTGCTCCCGCCTCTCACTCCTCCTCCCTCCCAACCTTTGTTCTCCCGCTACTTTACCTTTGCCTACTGCCCTGTCTCTCTCACACCTGAAGAAGGCTCCACGGATGAAACGTTGTGTTCTCTTTCTTTTTTTCAGCATGCAATAAACCTATTACTTGTTCCTCTGCAGCCTACGCATGCTGACGCAGCTACCCACCTGTATCTAATCAATTATTGAGAGTCATTTCAGGTAGTACACTGTGAATGCTAGAGTGGTCTTGCTGATTGTCTCAGGAACCTTCATATCTGAAATTCATAGATACATGTTGTTAACTTGCAATGCCTCTGTCTCCACTGTATCATTTTCAATGTAAAAGTATTATTTCTTTGAACTGAATGATATACTTTGAACTTTGCACACACAGATATCTGCACAGATACTCTGGTCACAGCTTTAACTACAATGGACAGTTAAATATTGGACTGCAGTTACTTGAGCATGTTACCAGAGCTGATGATACCTAGCTCTTATTAATTTTGACAGTGCTACTCAGTAATTAAGGAACAAGTTATAGGTTTATTCCATGCTGAAAAAAAAGAAGAAAAAGAACACAACGCTTCGACCGTGGAGCCTTCTTCAGGTGTGTCACAACAAGGTTAGGGTTGGTGAGGGTGTTCGGGGTGTTGATGGTTTTCTTCTGTCCTTCTCTGTAGTCCTTCTCTGTAGTGAGAAACTGGTAGAGTTTAGAGTTGAGAGATCTAATGAGGTTAGTTATGAAGGGAAGATGATGTGGAGCTCTCAGCCGTAGAAATTCCTTAGCCTCTTTGATGTTGTTGTCGGAAAGGATAATCCGTTTTTTAAGGGAGAAAATGGTAGAGAGCATTAGTGTCCTAGAAAATTGTTTTAGAAGTCTCTGAGTGTTACTCTGGGTGGTATCGGAGTCAAAAGAAAAGGTATTAAATTTAAGGCGAAATCCTTTAGGGATGATATTATGTCGACGACATCTGTAAATGAATAGAAGGTGGTTAGAAAGCCTGGTCTTGGAACAGATAGCTGTGAAGAGACGGAATGCTAGTTTAGTGAGAGAAGCGGGCAAGTGGCCCAGGGAAGAGAAGGTATGACAAAGAGATCTAGAAAAAGATTTGGAGGAAGGCATAGTGGGTCGCAGCAGCTGTAGGCGGTAGTAGTTCAGGTGGGTAGCTGCGTCAGCATGCGTAGGCTGCAAAGGAACAAGTTATAGGTTTATTCAATGCTGAAAAAAATGGAATATTTTTCCATTTTGTGGAGTTGCTGAATTTTTTTCAGCATGGAATAAACCTATAACTTGTTCCTTTGCAGCCTACGCATGCTGACGCAGCTACCTACCTGAACTACTCAGTAATTAATACTAATTACTAATAAAGAAAATGTGCTTGTAAGTCAGTCAGGATTATATATAATATAATCTATATAATATGTGCACCCATGCTAAACAACTTATGAATATGTATATTTGTGATGTTAAAAAAACAGTTAACCAGTTCAAGGACATGCAGGTTACTAACAGACAGACCAAAGGTAATATAAAGGGGTGTATGTGTCCCAGTAGAAGGGTTTACGGAATTCAATTTTTAACTTGCACTGAACAGAAGATAAAAATGAATAGGAAATCAGGAAAGTTAGAAACCACAAACTAGCTAAATTCAGTAGGATAGCAGTGAATACACACACCTCTTGACAAACAGTTTTTAAAGACTGTTTGATATTTAGCAATAATTTAATACTTTACAATTATCCAATATATGTAACTTAGGTCCTGAGTAAGACTTCTTTCCATATGACTCCATGAAGTTGTTCAGCTGTTAATGTATATGTGAGCCTGGATATGAGCACATTTGAATACAGTATCAGATCTGGCTTATTATCTTGAATATATTACTGTATATTTAACTCCTGAAATTAACTTGACCTCTCTTTATCTAACACAATCTTTATAACTCTCTACTGCTTGCAAATTCCATCACCACCCATTCCCATACAGCTTAATTGTGCACTGCATTACACTGTTTTAAAAATCAGGAAACAGACATCTGAAGAAGAAATAGGAATTACTGATCATGGATGTTATAAAATGCACCATTCCCTTCTTTCACACTGTATGTAGTAAAATTGCTTGCTATAGTTTTATGGAAATCCTTGTCCATATATTCCGAAAGCACTGGTCCAGCTTTTCAACTTGTATAATAATACTGTATATACTTACTGTATAATATAACTTGTATTTTAATACTGTATTATATTTGTAGAGAAATGAAAATTGACAATAACAAATCAAACATTTGAAGGATAGATAAAAACACAAGTTCCATACATTCGTCCATTTTCCAACCGTTTCATCCATTTTAAGGTCACAAGGGAGCCGCAGCATTTCCAGGCATGCAATGGGTGCAAGGGAGGATTCACCCTGGACAGGATACGTCCAAACATGCATACATTCACACCAGGGCGAATTTTCCTTGAAGCCACTTCACACACTAGTTTGTCTTTGGACTATAGGAGGAAACCCACACAAACACGGGAATAACATACAAACTCCACACAGATGGCCCAGGAACTAAACTCAAGGCCCCAGCACTGCGAGGTAGCAATGCTAACTGCTCTGCCATCATGCTGCCTACACAGAAATTCATTTAATATATTTAGCATGACTCAGAAACATCCTGAAGAATTGTGGATGTACAGTATTTGAGGTTTTTCCCCACTTGATCTCATTTGGTGCATATGAATAAACAGTAACTGCTGAGGACAGAGCCTAGAAATTATGCTATATATCTTATTATATTTACAAAAGCTAATGCACAAAACACAGGAACTATTTGTATACACATGAAGTATTTGTAATAAGCATGACAAATACAGCCAGTCAGCACTTTTACATAACCAAGACATAGCCACCTGGGTCTCTATGTGTCAAATGGACACATTTGACACATAAAACAGACATAAATTCCGCAAAACAAAGACAAAATTAATTTCTGTACAGATGGGTATTTTCATCCCTATACCACATAAATGCATCAAAAATACAAAAAGGATTTAATGGATTGCCTGGAGCACACTTTGGAAAACAAATACTGTATATCTCCAAATAAAATACAATAGAGCTCCTATTTCTAATTTTAAAGTCAAAACCTTCAAATCTTATTTAAAGGCATATTTTTGACTTTCAAGAATAAAGTAAAGAATTGTGGAGGTCTGACCTGGAAAAGATGGTGCTCACACACATTGATGACTCTTCCTCATCATCAGCGATTAAAAGAGTATTAAGACGGCTGATCTCCTGGATCTCCTAGACAGGCTATTCATGTCTTAGATAGTGTTATTGAAACTATATACGGGCATCTTTCATACTGGTCTCTTCCTATTTGTACCTCCCACTCAAAGAAAGGCCCTGAATGAATCTACTAAATCTGTATAAAAATCTGAACACTATTGTCCTGTAAAATAAATTATAGCTGTACTTCACTTAGATAGTGAAAATCTAGAAACTCACATTACTTAACAAATTATTCAAAACCTTCTTCTTTCTGTGTAAAGCTATCACACACTGTCAGACGGAGAAGAAATGTTATCTAAATGTCAACAATAATGCTGTCTTAGAATCACAGACTTGTGACCTTTACCTGTAAATGACTTTCTCTAATTTGTTTGAAATTCGTAGAATTAGCATAAAGTACTAGGGTTTACCCTTTTGAAACTGAGAAGTGTCTCTTAGATTTTAGATAAAGTTTGTGACATTTGGAAGAGTAAACATTTCTAACTTCAAAGCAGAGAGGGTATTTGCTGAGGTCTGGAGGGTCCCTTGAGTAGAAACAATTGTTAAGTTGTACCCAGGTAAGTTGTGGGTTAGTTGAGCGTCGAGGAGCAGTAGAAACAATATAAGATCACATTAAGACCACAGAGAAGAGAAGAGCAAGAAACAAGAAGCAGGCAATAAGGGGAGGAGAGAAGAGTCCAGAGAAGTTGGGACTTGAAGCTTGCTCCAGGTGAGAGCCCCTACTTCACGATCATCCAAACCAAAACTGACTGGAGTGAAGTATCTGAACCTTGTGAGAAAAAGTGTGCTATTTTGTGTCTTTGGGGAACTTGGGTTTCCTGGTACCTCAGTTAGAAACATCTTTCCTGCTTAGGGTGCATTTTTATGGATAGGGATATAGGCTCCAATTTATTTTGTGGCATTTGGGGTGCAGAGGGAGAGATTAACTGCAGGTTGCTTTATATTTAGTTAGAAGGCATCTTATCTTTTATGTGGCCTCTGTAGGCACATTTTAAGTTTAATGTTTAGTGGCAGTCTGGGGTTTTCTGGGTGACCAGAATGTTAGGCCTCTGAAACACCTTGTTTGTAAGTAGTGTACTAGAGTAACTTGTGTTTTGTCATTGTAATAAATATTTGTTTAACCAAATGAGCCTGAATTATTACCCCTTTTAAAAAAGCTGTGCCAGAGAACAAAGAATTCAGTGCCTCTAATTATACCAATCACTCAGGTATATTCTGGAAAAAGCACTTACAAGTTGGGGGGGGGGGGTTGAATAATTATTGCACTTATTGACTAAACCCCTCCGTCAAATCCTGATTTTCACCATTTTTCGTAACCCCTCATTTGTAACAAAACAATGAACACCGAATAAATTACCTATTCTCACAGAACCAGATATTAAAGGTCTCTTCTCAATGCACATTTTGTATATATTTCTCACATGATTTGACAGAAAACTCTTTCAAGGGGCTCTTTAAGAGAGCAGACATTTTTCTGTATCTTTTTAGTAGATACAGCTGTACATCTGTCAAGAGTCAGAAACAACCCATATGCCTGCTTTTTGGGAAGAATTAAACTTTCAAAACATTAATAACATTCCTCGTCTGTTTTAATAATCTTCATGCTGACTTCATAGTTTATGCATTAAATGAATGCCCTTCAATATGTCAAGGTAGAATTAAGATAGGAATTGAATACTTGTAAAACACTGGTTGGTGTACAATAAATAAGCATCTCAAACCTCTCTCATAAACTATGAATCTTTATTATCGAAAGTGTAACACGTAAGAACCTTATTTTGAAAATAACTTTTTGGATGTCAGACTAAAGTCAATAAAAGTGGGTATTTAGCTAATCTGAAGCACAAGTAAACACTTCCTCCAGTGAATAGAGATACCTGTCTCCACAGTGATTAACAAATCTACATTTTGCCTACCTCAGTGCTCAGAGATTACCCCCTACTACATAGTGGGCTGTATCTTTAAAAGACATCAAATTCCAAATTACTAGCTCGGTCTTTATTTGTTAAGCAAAATACTATTTTCTGTAGTATCAGTCACTCATACAGCCAATTCAAAATTCTTTTTGGGCCCGGAAATTAAATTCTAACTCTTACATGCCAATAACAAATGACAAAACCAGCACATCATATTCGCTTTTTGTTTCCAGATGCTTCTAATTTGTGCCCAGTTATAAGTCACTATGAAATACATGCTTTATGATGTGCAATTAAAAAGGGGTTTCAAGTCTATATTTAAATTGGGCCTATGTCTAATTCTCTATCATCAAACAGAGAATCAGGAATGGTTTATTGAAATTGGGCAACACACATTAAATAATAATAGGATGTTGTAGTTTGGGATAACAAGATGCCAAATGACAGACAAAACTAGTTAGCAGTTTGTAAAATCAGGAATTAAGATTATAGCATGTCTCCTGTAAACTCGGAGCATAGCGTTGGAGAAGCTATGTAAGTAGGATGATTGTGCCCTACTTTCTATAACTTGAATAAACATGTCACTATATTCAGCCAAGGCTGTATCTCTATCTGTGGATGGTACTGTACTTCAGTTTAAATTGAAAAACGTGGGGGGTGACATTTGTTTCAGGCTTAACATTCGACCCACATGTGCAACTTACAGTATTGTCAAAACATCATTCTTTCACCTCAAAATGAACGCTAGACTATGTCCTATGTTATCACTAACCGTAGCTGAAAAGGTGATTAACACATCTGTCTTCTTGACTACTATAACACTCTACTCGCTGAGGTTTCTAAAATCACATTGAACAAACTCCAGTATGTCCAAACCTCAGCAGCCAGAATCCTGACCAGGTCTAGTGCAAGTGATTACTCCTAACCTGGAGTATTTGCACTGCACTGTCTTCCTGTCAAGTTTGTGTCGACTTCAAAATCCTCATGCTCACCTATAAGGCTCTGCATTGCTTGGCACTAAATAAAGTTTAGTATTTAAACTTTTCAGTTGCAATTGCATTTTTAAAAAGGAAAGCCAAGCACATATTTTTGATCAGGGTTTGGGATGAATCAAAACATTTTATGTAAGATTTATGGAATGTTAGTAAAAAGAAACCTTACTTTTGGTATCATGGTGTGGTATGATAGCCTGAGTATTAAAACTAAAGGGAAATTTCCCAGAATTGTGAATATTGCTAGTAAAAGAATTGGTTGACCACAGAAACAGCTAAAAGAGCAGACTATACAGCAGCTCAAAGGAAAGCTCCATTTATCATTGATGAACCTTCCCACTCTCATTCCCATTTTTACCTGCTACCTTCGTTGAAGCATTTAAGTATGCCTATGGGATTAAAAAGGGAAAAATAAATATTTTGTTCCCTTTGCAATCGTACTGTATATTAAACGCAGCTAACAGATTATTTCCTGTATGAAGCTATCGGATTAATGTGATAGTGTAATATAGATAGGATGAGATGTGTGTATATACAGTATGTATTGCTGCATTGCTAGGAGCTATTTGTTTTTAACGTGTATTTATTTTAAGTGTTATTTGTAATTTCAATAGTGATGCCAAAGACACTTTGACACTCTTCTGATTGGTCAATAAAGCTATAAATAAATAGCTGTATGATTTTGATTGGGAACATGTTACAGGAACAAAATGTTTTTGAATAAATGGAGAAAATCATTTTGAGAGAAGGCATTTGAGAGAATGTCACTGATTTACATACAATATATTTTGTGTTCTTTATTGTTAAGATACAGGCAGATGACAATACTAGTAAACAAGAATTTTGTAGTTGCAAAGTGGCAAATTGGGTTGATGTGCTCTATACACAGGACCCGGTGAAGGAAAAGATGTCACAACAGAGGACAAACTAAGATCTGTGGATATCACAAAGTAGAAGTCTCGACATTGTGTTCATTACAATTCCGCTTTTACTGGATTAGGATAATTTAATTGACTATTGTTAATAATAATTATAATTGCTTACACTTATATTGCGCTTTTCTGGACATCTCATCCGAAGGACGGCGCCTGTTTACAGTATAGTGTCCCCGTCACTATACTGGGGCATTAGGACCCACACAGACTACAGGGTGAGCGCCCCCTGCTGGCCCCACTAACACCTCTTCCAGCAGCAACTATGTTGAATATGAGTTTAATACCTTCAAAATGAAACACATTTTTCTTTCATTTTTTCATTTTAAAATTTCTGTTGTTTTGGTCACATCTGCAAAAAAAAACATGTACCACGTGTAACATTAGTCAGAGGACTAATTTACTGTAGCAGTCAGCTTTTTTTTCCTCTCTGCTTTTCCTTAAAAAACATTTCAAATAGGAATCATGATAAAATCGTTTCATCAAGAAAGCAAAACAAAGGGTACAGCAGTACACGGAGTGCACTCCATGCTCTCACGAACGGCCTTAGTATACAAGGAGAAAAAAGACCAGCAATTTTCACATAGTCAGGTCTTCATTGTGAAAAGTATTTAAACGTTTCTGAGCATAAAAATAACAGGAAGAAGCTGAAGATGTTCTGGAGAGTTTAAAAATATTACTGATTGCATTCATATGAATGAGTATCCATTCATCCATTTTCTAACTGTTTTTCCAATTTAGGGTCACGGAGGATCCTATCGCGCGCAAGTAACGGGTGCAAGTCAGGATAGTGCTTAGTGCTTTATTTGGTATAATTCTCTCATGAACATCCAAACCCAACAGCCGTTACAATAATATGTGGATCGTATTAAATACTGAAATAAGATCAATATACTGTAACGCAACGGGGGCTCAGACGGGCGCCCTTGCCGCATCTGGTCGGCCCCTGCACCGACCGATCTCTCTTTAGCTCACGGGGCTAGGTCGCAGCAGAGAGACGCGGAAGTCCCGGGTTCGAGCCTCCAGTCGGGATGGGGCCGACCAGATGCGACAAGGGCGCCCGCCTGAGCCCCCGTTGCGTTACATTGGTGTCAGAGTGGGATGGGATAGCCCTTCGCCGGGGACGGCGATTTAAGCGGGGGAGAGTGTAACGCTTACGGCCAACAGGCACTGTGTAAGAGCCGGCGTACCAGAGCAGGTGACGTCACCGCCCTTCCCTGTGATAGCAGGACCACAGCTACTGGGCTGTGGAGAGATCTCTCTTTAGCTCACGGGGCTAGGTCGCTGCAGAGAGACGCGGGAGTCCCGGGTTCGAGCCTCCAGTCGGGATGGGGCCGACCAGATGCGGCAAGGGCGCCCGCCTGAGCCCCCGTTGCGTTACATTGGTGTCAGAGCGGGGTGGGATAGCCCTTCGCCGGGGACGGCGATTTAAGAGGGGGAGAGTGTAACGCTTATGGCCGACAAGCACTGTGTGTAAGAGCCGGCGTACCAGAGCGGGTGACGTCACCGCCCTTCCCTGTGATAGCAGGACCACAGCTACTGGGCTGTAGAGAGATCTCTCTTTAGCTCACGGGGCTAGGTCACTGCAGAGAGACGCGGAAGTCCCGGGTTCGAGCCTCAGTCGGGATGGGGCCGACCAGATAAGGCAGGGGCGCCTGCCTGAGCCCCCGTTGCGTTACGATACTGTATAAAATCCACGCATATTAATTTTCCTGTTGCAGATGACTAGCTACTAAAGTCAAAGCTGCATCTTCAGTATTCCTGTGCTCTTTATGAGCAAATTGCAAGGGATCCAGATGATCTGTAATTTAAGAAGATAAGCTGTTTAAGTGCTGTTGCACTTAGCCACTGGTGGGGTGGGTTCCACCAGTCGAAAGTCACTTAGTACTATAATTGACAATAATCTATAAAACGTTTTCTCTGCCATATACAAATATCAAGAAAGTATATTTTTTTCTGAAAAATGTATTGATACACATTAACCTACATTTTGATCCAAAAAAACATCTTTTGCACTTTGGAGGCATGCCATTCCTGTCGCTCAGTGAACACAATTGTATTGATCATTGCAAACTGAGCAGCTTAGTGTCCACTTAGTAGGCTTCATTAAACTGTAAAGTGAACCTCAGGAACTGTTCCTGGCCTGCACTGAGCTAGGGACCTTAGCATATAGCTTGTGCACCATCTTCACTATTCATCAGTTCACAAAATACACCATTCTTCTGAATTTACTCAAATATTCAAATAAGTTAGTTCATATAAATACTGATTGGCAGGCTTATACTGTAGTTATAATCATCAAAATCAATAGTATGTAACATGAAAATGTCAACAGCTACAGCATTAGTTCAGGCTAATTTGTGGTCCTCCTTTAAACCAGGAATGGACATTCCATATATGATATTGCAACAATACGGGGTTCATGTGGGCGCCCTTGCCACTGCCGCATCATGTCAGTCCCCCACCGTCAGGGACTCAAACCCGGGCCTCCGGCGTCAGTCAACTGGGACCCAGCCTCTTGAGCCAAAGGGAATTCTCCCGTCAGCCCAGCTGCTGCGGTCCCTGCTATTCACAGGGAAGGGCGGTGACGTCACCGCTCTGGTAAGCCAGCTCTTGCAAGCAATGGAGGCCGTATGCGTTACGATATATTAGTCCAGCTTAGAACGGAAACTGTGCTTCATGAAAAGTCAGACTAGAAGGTATTCATTTGATCACTCTAAACTCCCATAGCTCCCATTGAACCCAGTGTGAGGAAAAAGCAGACGTGGGTCTGTTTGCAGGACAGCCTTTGTGAAACCAGCTGTTGGCAGGTCAATAGTTCTGCAATGGTATTTTTTCTAACTGAGTTTTTCTGATTAGCTGTAAAGTCTGATAGCTGCACATTGAATATTAATATTATATTCAATATGGTTTTAGAAATGAAGTATATATCTCACTACATAACAGCTGCACTATCAGCTTGTATTCTGATCTAATCCGGTCACAGACACTAATCGGGGCTAGGCCTTGGAGTGGGGACTTGTTGGTAGATGGTGTTGGTGACCCACCAGTAGGCACATTTAAATTTGTACCAGGATTTCCAAGGCAGTTGTGACAGCAATTATAATTACTATGTTTATAAACACTTTGCAAATTGAACATACAAGAATTTTACCTTATAATGCTTCCATTTGTAACATTAAGCCTGATTTTTATTTAGCATATAGATATTATGGACATTTTAAGTATTTTAAAAAGTACAGATGATTAGTTTGGTTAAAATAATGTTAAGAAAGTAGAACAATGTTATTTGTTGTTAAAATCTTCCGACTTTTTCCTGATGTGAATCATTACAAATCATCACGTACATACAAAGAAAAGTTAAATTTGGTCCTGCAGCTCTAGGGTTAAAAAGAGGAGGGCACACCGCCTCACACACAGGCAGACCTGACGTATCCAGCGTAGTGCAGGACTGAGCTGTCTGCAACATCAATAACTTGCATCAAGGACTATCCGCACACGTTACTACCGGCTGGTTTACAGGCCGATGAAAGAGAAGGCTTATAACATTTTTTGCAGGGCAAACGCAGGTTGCCTGGGGTGAAAAGAAACGAACCGGATTTTATTGTTGTCTTTCCAAAGAGGGCGTTGCAGGAAAAACAAAAGGTGACACGTCCTTCATCAAAGTGATGATTTCACATTAGCAGTCAGACAAGGACGATTAAACATGTTAAAACCTCAACCCGATTTAAGAAGGTGGGTGTTTCTTAAAAAGTAAAGATCGAGGGAGATGCTTGTGAATTCGCCCTACAAACACAAACAAATGCTTTAGATCCGATCTAATGGGAAAATGCTTGGTCTCGGGTCAAGCTGCTGCAGGTGGATGGCTGACCTGACAGTGTATATTTTGTTTCCGTCCCCCGCTCCTGCGGCGCTGCAATGCTGTGAGTCTGTGATGGTAAAGAAGGAGCCCGGTAGCGATCAGTGAACACGGCTGTTCGAGTCATGCTTCCTGGGGTCGGGGTGTTTGGGACCAGCCTGACTGCCCGGGTGATCATCCCCCTCCTCAAAAACGAAGGCTTCGCAGTCAAAGCTCTTTGGGGACGCACGCAGGAAGAAGCCGAGGAGCTAGCCAAGGAAATGAATGTGCCGTTTTATACTAACAGGATAGACGATGTCTTGCTGCATCAGGACGTGGATTTGGTGTGCATTAATCTACCTCCTCCTCTAACTAGACAGATCGCTGTCAAAACGTTGGGTAAGTTAAGAAAATAAATTATTTTATAATGAATTCTCGCATTTGTAGGCTACTCTGATTAATAATATGCAATATTGAGAGTTGCGAAATCTACTTGTCTCTGCTTATATAGTTACGCACTTTACTTGAATGAAGTTGATATTTTTTAGAAGAATGACACTATTTCTTGAAGATAAACCTTAAAAAATGTACTGCAATTTAGAATGTCGTTCATTTCTGTATATACAGTATAGGCAGTTATATTTATATGGACACTAGAAGTCGAGAATTTCAATACAAATCAAGCATTCGTTGTTTGCATACGACCGGAATTAAGGTTGAAGGGGAGAGGAACGGGTTAGTCCTGATACTTGCACTGTAGGAACCAGCAGCAGTGTCACAAGGGAAAGCCGCGAGACTCCATGTGCTGCTGTGTCTTCTGACATTATTGGTTCTTATACAAAGACAGTACAGTTCAAAGTTGGCTGTGTAGTGAAACGAAACCCCACTTGGAATTTAACGTAGTGAATTAAATAAAACTACATTGCTAATCTTTTTATAAAGAGGCAACGATGACATTTGCTTTTTTTTCTTTGTGACCTGGAAAGGTGGTAAAATATACGATAGATGGTATTAAAACTGCTATGAAGTGTACTGTATATTTAAAGAGGAAGACTTCTTAACCTACTGGCTGTGTTTGTTAACTGTTTCCTAAACATGAAATGCACACTGCAATATTTGAAGTATTTTGCACATGAAAGAGAAATCGTCTTTGCATCATATTTTTCTCTGTGCTTGAAAGTTCCGTTGTGCTGGGGGGGATAGCAAATGTCTGCAACAGGGAATTGCTCTGGAAAACATTGGTCTTTACTATTCGCCACGTGTTTCCCCATGAAAATGTCGTTGGGACGACTTCACTTTCCTTCTACAAGCCAAATAAATAGGAGTCCTAATGAAAAGTAAATTTTAATTGTTTAAGTTATTTAAAAAAAAATCCTGCTTGAGAAGGTAAGAAACCAGCTTGGGTTAAGGTAAACTAATGACCATATCAATCACTGTACATGGTAGCTGTACAAACTACCATGTTGTAATGTAGTTTTAATTTAGAAAGCACAATCCTGACACTTTTTGTGAGAGTTTTGTTCAGAGTATTCTAAAATGTTGTATTCAGAGCTGGGGAGGTGCCTTGACCTTGCAGAACAAAAGCAGGTTGAACAAAGTATTCGGACCAGTGGCAAGATAATGGGTTCATCCTTTGACTCAATAACATGTCTAACTGAACAACTTATTATTAATCTTGCACTTAAAATTTTATATGTCTCTCCTCTCATCCACTCTTTTTAGAATATACTCTACTACCTTCTGGAAGGAGGTACCAGGTCCCCTTTATAAAGATTAAGGGAGCATTTACTTCATTCATACCTAAAAGATTGATTGTTGTTGTTGTTGTTGTTGTTGTTGTTGTCGTCATTACCAGCTAATTGTCTGTTTGAAATCTTATGATATTGGATTTAGGTCTGACAGCAATGTTGTTAAATATTGTATTATGGTATTGTAGAGTTGTTGTGTTGTATTATTGTCATATAAGGTATACGTTAGGAGCTCTTGATGTGCAAAATTCACTTAGGGACAATAAAGGTAAATTCAGTATTGAACAAAAGACTTGCAGAAGTAACCTTAACCAGCTAGTACTGCAAAATCTGCATGGGTAAAGTTTCTATGTGTTTTTAGTGTGTGGTGTACAGCATTATCTGCTCACATTTTTCATTCGCATTAGTCTAAAGTCTGGACAGTAGAAAACAATTGCACTGATAAGTGTATTAATGTGTATAAATTAAAAGGGTGCTTGTAGGTCAATTGTGACTTTTAAACTGCCTATTATTTGTAGTACATTCATGAGCGTTCTGTACCTGGTAGTTGCTGTAGTGTGCAGTGTATCTTTATTGCACAATTCCCCTTGCTTGTGCTTGTTTCTGAAACAGTTCAGACATATAGAAAAGAAAACTATTGTTATGGAGGAGCTGGCTGATGGTATGAAAAGAGCGTCTTTTGGTTATTGTGAACAAGCCTGGAGTTTGATTGTGATATTGAATAAAATCAATCTGCTCCGTAGATTTTGGCTTTACATTGAATGTACAGTAGACTGACAAGTCCAAGAGTTTGGTGTCAGCAGACATAAAAAGCTAATTTGTCCTTTTTATTTGCAGAATTGCAATGCCATCGTGGAACAGAAATAATTTTTGCTACTAGTGAAGAGAAATCTACTTGTAGTTAGTAACAACAAGAAGAGTAAACATAAACTTACCCTGTCATGCAAAAATTCTAGAATGCACTGTCGTATTTCAAATACATTGCCACCTCATTGTAAAAAAAAACATTTTGAACCCCTCCAACCTGGCTTCTATCAACTTCACAGCACAGAAACTGCCCTGGTCAAAGTCACTAACGATCTTCTAAGAGCTTCTGATTCTGGTTCTCTCTCTATCCTCATTCTTCTTGATCTCAGTGCTGCTTTTGACACCGTTAACCATGAGATCTTACTTTCTCGTCTTGAGACTCTGTTTGGAGTTCCTGACACTGCTCTCAAATGGTTCAAGTCTCACCCCACTGATCGCTGTCACTTTGTCTCTCTTGGCGGATTTAGGTCTGAAATAGGTCTCATTAAGTCTAGTTTTCCTCAGGGTCCCCTACTTTTCAGCATTTACATATTTCCACTTGGTCAACGTTTAAGATCACATGGCCTCAACTATCATTTCTATGCTGATGATATTCAAATATACATCCGTACTAAACCTGACACTGATGTGGCTGTCTCTGTTCTATCTATTGTAATTGCATCTCTCACATAAAAATTTGGATGACTCAAAATTTCCTTCATTTTAACTGTGACAAGACTGAAGTCATGCTTATTGGCACCCCCCATCGACTTTGTAAAGCCAATCTTGTAACCCTATCTGTAGATGGTTCTCTACTTGATCTTCAATCTAAATTGAAAAACCTTGGGGTTATATTTGATTCTGGCTTAACATTTGACCCACATGTGCAGCATATTGTCAAAACATCTTTCTTTCACCTCAGAAACATTGCTAGACTATGCCCTATGTTATCACTAACTGTGGCTGAAAAGCTGATCAACACATTTGTCTTCTCCCCAATTGACTACTGTAATGGTCTACTTGCTGGGGTATCTAAATCCACATTTAACAAATTACAGTATGTGCAAAATTCAGCAACCAGAATCCTGACCAGGTCTACTGTAAGTGATCACATTACTCCTATCCTGGAGTCCTTGCACTTGCTTCCTGTCAAGTTTTGTGTCATCTTCAAAATCCTCATGCTCACCTATAAGGCTCTCCATGGCTTGGCACCTCAGTACATTCTTTACCCCTCTGCTCCTACTGTATTTAGTACCACCATCTACTGTCTCCTCTGCATATTCTTATCATGTTTATCTTGTGTATTTTATATTGTTTATTTTTAATTGTCATTGTTGCTGTTGTCATTCTGTAAAGCCCTTTGAGAAGCCACCTTTAAAGGCACTATATAAAATAAAGTTTATAATTATTATCAACAATATTCTGTCCATTGGGGAACAAAAAACACATCACTTGCCAGAACTTTCCTTATTATATGGTAACAGGTGTTTGTGTGTGTGAGAGAGTATGGAAATGCAGTGCATAACTGATGTGCCCTTAAACTATGGTAAGTATGCCACATGAGTTAGTACTTTAAAATCACCTTCTTGCATTACAGAGAAGTTATTAAAAATACTTTAAAACAGTATTTAGTGAATGATTCTCTCTCTGCACAATATTAAATTTATGCTGATGCATTGTTTAGAGTTTTATTGTATTTCCTTCTTTTGTTATGTCATCGTTTTATTTATACACATATTGATTGCAGCACTATATTGATTGCGTGCTACTGTATATCAATCTAAATTAGGGCCTCTGATAAGCCAAAAAGCACACACAGCCACCCTTTAACAGTGATGGTGTGTGTGCTTTTTTCAAGGAAGTGATTTAAGATGTTTTTAAGATGCCAAAGGCATTTGTGATATACTGTTCTATACAACTTCAGATGCTTATGTTTAACCTCACTTGTCTGAGATTGGGAGCATGCGGCGTGCCTTTTCAAATATCATGTTCCCCAAAACCTCCAGCATGACAGTGCAAAGTCTCATGTCACTGTGGAGGTTTACAGTACCCACAAGATTAGAACATCCCTCGGTCTCCAACTGCTGATACAATGTTGATTGCACCATTACAGTGTTGAAATTGTTACACCTTCCACTAAAATTCAATATTGAACTACAAGAGCTTTGTCTTGCTCAGGAAAAGAAAGAAAGAATACTCCAGATATACTTTTTACTTTTTATAGTAAAAAGTATATCTCTAGTCTATCATGGTTTATCTGTATTCCCACTAATAAGTTTCATACATGATACTTATTTAAGAATAGTAACTTAACCCTGAGTATATGTGACAATCCCTGGCAAAAATGAGTCAATCTTTTGCATAAGCTTGGTCGTGTCATTGCTAAAACTCATTAGTATTGCTTAACAACCCTCAGTGATGTAGTGTAGTTTTAAAGCTGGTTAGCATTGGAATAACTGGACATCACTGTAACTGTTTGATCAGAGGATGGTTCACTTGTGCAACAAATGAGCACTAAGAAAATATTACTTGACCAACATCTTCATTATATTCATGATCTTGTTCATGCCAATACCAAGAACTATGCCCTCTTTAAACAGGGTAGTTGCAAAACTATCTTAGTGGTTTTCTTTATGTTCTTCGGACAAACATGATCTAATCTTGATTTAGATATCGGTCTAGGTTTTTTAGATGGTTGTAACACTTTTATTCTGAATATAACAATCGCCACTTAAGCAGTACTTTGCTAATTTGCAGCAATATACCTTTTGACACCTTTGACTTGGTCGTAAGTGTGGTTAAAAAACAATGTACCTGCAGCAATTGAGACTCCCTTGCTTCTGCACCCAGCTACAAATATGTACCAATTGAATGGCTGTTTTGTTTTTGATAAGTGTAAGCTTCCATAATCTAACACTGTAAATACAAGTTGTTTTTTTCCTGGGTTTGTGTCCCATTAAAGAAAACATCATCCTGACAGACTACTGGAACAATATAATGTTTTATGATTTGTTTAAGAGGTACTTGAAATTGTGCAATGGAATTTCATTTCTGGAGAGCTGGGTCTTACCTTTACCCGTACTGATCTTCATTAGTGTGTGAGCTCACACCTGAAGAAAGTTCCGCACACAAAATATTGTTTTTTCTATCTGCTGGATAGAAAGCAGAAAGGTGGCTTCTCAAAGTGCTTTACTGAATGACAACAACAATAAATAAAAAGAATACACAAGATAAAACACAATTACAATATACAGAGGAGACCGTCGATGGTGGTACTAAGAAAAGCAGAGGGGTGAAGAGTGAACCAGTTAAGTAAAGGCTTTTCTAAAGAAGAAGGTTTTGAGTCTGGATTTGAAGGAGTTTAGAGAAGGTGACTCTCTGATATCCTTGGGCAAAGAGTTCCAGAGCTTGGGGGCATAACAGTAAAAGCCCTGTCACCCATACAATGTAGATGGGCTTAGGGGACAGTAAGGAGACCAGAATTAGAAGAGCGAAAGTTGCAAGGTGGGGAATAGGGCGATAATAGTTCAGACAGGTACTGAGGTGCCAAGCCATGCAGAGCCTTGTAGGTGAGCACGAGGATTTTAAAGTCCACATAGAGTTTGACAGGAAGCCAGTGCAAGTACTCCAGGATAGGACTAATGTGATCACTTACACTAGACCTGGTCAGGATTCTGGCTGCTGAATTTTGCACATACTGTAATTTGTTAAATGTGGAATTAGATACCCCAGCAAGTAGACCATTACAGTAGTCAATTGGGGAGAAGACAAATGTGTTGATCAGCTTTTCAGCCACAGTTAGTGATAACATAGGGCGTAGTCTAGCAATGTTTCTGAGATGAAAGAAAGATGTTTTGACAATATGCTGCACATGTGGGTCAAATGTTAAGCCAGAATCAAATATAACCCCAAGGTTTTTCAATTTAGATTGAAGCTCAAGTACAGAGCCATCTACAGATAGGGTTACAGGACTGGCTTTACAAAGTCGATGGGGGGTGCCAATAAGCATGACTTCAGTCTTGTCACAGTTAAAATGAAGGAAATTTTGAGTCATCCAAGTTTTTATGTGAGAGATGCAATTACAATAGATAGAACAGAGACAGCCACATCAGTGTCAGGTTTAGTACGGATGTATATTTGAATATCATCAGCATAGAAATGATAGTTGAGGCCATGTGATCTTAAAAGCTGACCAAGTGGAAACATGTAAATGCTGAAGAGCAAGGGGCCCAGTATTGAGCCCTGAGGAACAGCAGACATAACAAGTCCAATTTCAGACCTATACCAATTAAGAAAAATGAAATAACAGGGATCAGTGAGGTAAGATTTGAGCAATTTGAGAGCAGTGTCAGAAACTCCAAACACAGTCTCAAGATGAGAAAGTAAGATGTTATGGTCAACAGTGTCAAAAGCAGCACTGATATCAAGAAGGATGAGTATGGAAAGAGAACCAGAATCAGAAGCTATTAGAAGATCGTTAGTGACTGATCAGGGCGGTTTCTGTGCTGTGAAGTTGACGGAAGCCAGATTGGAGGGGTTCAAAAAGGTGTCATGAGGTGGTTATGTAACTGAAGTGTGACAGCACATTCTAGAAAAGAAAAGGTAAGTTGGCGATGGGGCGAAAATTGTTAAGGTTGTCGAGAGCTATGTTAGGCTTTTTTGGCACGGGGGTAATGGCAGCAGTTTTGAGGACCGTTGGTACAATGCCGGTGCTCAAGGATTCATGTATAATATTGAGGACAATGGGACAGAAAGAAGAGAAACAGGACTGAAAGTGGTGGGAATGGGATCTAAAATAGATGTGGTGGTTTCATATGTGTAACTAGTTTATTGAGGGATGTTGAGAAGCTGGAGAGAAGGGAACCAGAAAAGTTGGATGAGGAGGGAGGAGGTATGGAAATGATATGCATAGTGGAGAGAATGTGATGTTGGATATTGTCGATCTTAGAACTAAAGAAATCTAAGAATATGTTGCAAAGTTGTGATGAGGCAGACTATGTGGTGGGGCAGTTTGGCTGAGTAGTTTGTTGATGGTGGATAAAAGATGTCTGGGGTTGTTTTGGTGATTTTCAATGATTTGAGAGAAGTAGGTGGATCTAGCAGACTCTATAGTAACCTTATATTCAGACAAGTAATCTCTCCAAGCCTGATAATGTACATTTAGGCCAGAAAGACGCCACCTACGCTCAAGTGCGAGAGGCTGCCTTCATATTTCGCAGATGGTTGTTGTTCGAGGGGGCAGGGCGAGAGAAGGAGATGGTTCAAGTTTTTAAAGGAGCAAGCTGTCAAGGGTAGATAAAAGAGCACTGTCAAGTTACTGTATTTTGTCCTCTAGAGCAGTGGTTCTCAAACTGTGGTATGCGTACCACAACTGGTACGCCATATGACCCCGGAACTTTGTTGTGTGCACTGAAAAAGTGGGACGGGTTTTCATATTTTCTATTTTCTTAAAATTAGTTTGTGTCGAATACGCAGCCTACGTACTATGATACAGCGCGTGCTAATACTTGAGTGGACACAAGAGCTACAATGTAATTCTATATCATTCTATAGGAATGCGTGCTATGAACGCATAAAAGTTATCTCCAGCAAATAGGGAGGAAGGAGAATGCGTGACTTTGGAACAATGCCAATGTTGTAAGCACAGGAAAGCATAGAAATGCGTACTACGAACGCTGGCAATCTTGTGAGCACAGGAAAGCATGATAGATAACAGAAAAATATTTAAGAACTGTTCTAGGTTAATTTGAGAGAAATACACAGAGCAACTTTGTGTTTCGCTCCCATGTGCATGAAATAAAAACTTCTTTTAACTCCTGAGACAAACTGCTGAAATGGAAACTGGGAGAAATGCAAGCTTGCGGATTGCTAAAGCAGGTAAACCCCACACTGGAGAAAAAGCTGCTGAATAGCTTGACCTGCTGCCCCCTTAGAAAGACAGTCACTTGTAGAATTATTAATATGGCAGATGATGTCAAAAATACACTGATAGAGCTTGTTAAGATGAGTAGATGTTTTTCACTGCAATTAGATGAGTCTATAAATGTCGTTGATTTGGCCAATTTGCACATTTACGTTCGATACAAGTTTGAGGGCATATCCCATGAGGACTTTCTGTTCTGTAAGCCGCTACCAACAGGAATTACGGGAGAGCACATATTTCAGCTTCTGAATGAATTTATTGAAGAGAATGGCATCAACTGGATAAAATGCATCGTTTGTACAGACGGTGCTAGAGCTCGAGTTTGTACAGACAGTGCTAGAGTGATGACAAGCCGAAACAGCGGTGTAGTTGTACGAATTAGAGAGGTTGCTCCAGATATGAACTGCAGCATCCACCACGAGGCCTCGGCCGTCAAGAAAATGCCAGATGATTTAAAATCTGTTCGACTCTGTTGTGAATTGTATCAAGGCTCGACCAATGAATTCACATATGCTTTGCTTGACTAAACAGGCTCACCCCTCTGACTGAAATTGTGCTTTTTATTGTTTATTTTTTTTTGTTGTTGTTGTTGTTCCTTTTGTCATTCTGTAAAGCACTTTGAAAAGCCACATTTAAAGGCGCTATATCAAATAAAGTTTATTATAATATTTATTATATGTGTGTGTGAGTGTGTACATGCGCTCATGTTGGTCATTGAGATTTTCTGGGGTTCCTATGAGAAGATGACTTGTAGGTGGTACTTGGATACTTTGGTTTGATCAGGGAGGGTACTTGGTCCAAAAAGTTTGAGAACTACTGCTCTAGAGGGATAGAGGAAGAGAAACAAGATAAGGAGGACAGAACAGAATTTGCATACCTTGGGTGATCAATTGATCGCCAGTTGTGGAAATTTACAGAGTGTGAGGGGGAAGTGTTAGAAACAGGTAATTCCAGATTGAAAAGAATAGCTAAGTGGTCAGAGAGGCCTAGATCAAGGGGAGACCAGTGGGAGACAAAAGAGTCATTTGCAATAATTAAATCTAGGGTGTGTCCTTTGTTATGTGTAGGGGTACAAACAAACTGAGTAAGATCAAAACATCCCAATAGAGTCTTTAGCCAGACTGGAAGACCTTGAATCGATGTGTATATTAAAGTCTCCTAGAATAAGGATCCTTTTAAACCTAAGGCATAATAATGAGAGTAAGTTAGCAAACTCACCTAAGAAGGCTTCACTGGTTTGGGTGGTCTATAAACTGTGGCAATAATAGTAGAATGGGGGATAGAAACATTTAAAACAAGGAACTCAAAAGAAGAGGGAGGAGGTATAGTAGTGGGACTTACTAGGAGGAGGTATAGTAGATTGTAAAAAAGGTTGTAAATAACAATGATGCCCCCCCGCCCCTAAAAGGTGTGGAAGGTCAAACAAACCATACCCAGGAGGGACTAATGTGTTAAACAGCAGTCCATCGTTTTGTTTGTGCCAGGTTTCGGTTAAGCACAGAAGGTCCAGTTTTTTTTCTTTGATAATGTCACATACAAGAAGAGCCTTGTTGTTTATGGAGTGGGTATTGAGTAGCGCTGATCTAGCCAGTCTCAGGGATTCAGGGGGAAGTGGAGTGCGCTCCAAGTGCGGTAGTAAGAGGAGATTTTTTAGGTCGGCGCCGGAACGGGACAGTAAAAGGTCTTCCCCACTGTAATTACTACTGTCTGCATTATGGTCTTGTATTAGTACAGTGACAATCTTATACATGCAGAGCCTGGGCAGGAAACATATTTTTCACTTGCTGTTTTTCAAGATAATTTCAAACAAAAGAAACTACAATCTACTTTTAATTTTCAAAGAGATACAGTATGCGTGAAAGACTGGAACTTGTTCTTAAAACTAAGAAAGGAAAGTATTTCCTATTCAGTGTACTAAATATCCTGATTAATGTGGTATTACTGTATATGGTCCAGAAGCTTAACGAACGAAGAAGACAAAGGAAGTCTGTGGAAGAATGAACTAAGACAAAGGAAGGACAGTATAGAAATCCAAGTACTATTTTATAGATTAGTGATTGTTAACACAGTTCTGAGATCAGATCTGAGAATACAGTGCTTTACACTCGCTTGCATTCTTGGTAAAAAGATGGCTGGTTGTTGTTAACCATATACTTCATTCATACTTCATAGTTTCATTTCTCCTCTGGTATTTTTACTTTATTATTACTGTATATACTTTGTTTTTGTGGACGTCTTTAATTAGGGGTTAACTGATGTACAGATATGCATTTGTATGTACAGGAATGTATTGAAACCAAATGTGTTCAGAAACATAATAATTAATAATAATAATTGCTTACACTTATATAGCGCTTTTCTGGACACTCCACTCAAAGCGCTTTACAGGTAATGGGGACTCCCCTCCACCACCATCTATGTGCAGCATCCACCTGGATGATGGTGTATTAGTGATGTTTGTAAGACAACACCATATTATTCTAAATTTGAAGTTCAGACTGAGCATGGATGTTCATGCTTCCCCAGCTCCTATCAAACATGAGTGTGTGAGACACACTAATGAACTGTAAGTGGGACAGTACAGTATGTGCAGGTATAAGAATATTGTGTAATGTGTTTATTAGTGTCGTAACTGTGTCGTCTTTGGCTCTTCGAAGTTTCTTTTCATTTCTTTCTCTTTTCCCTCCCCCATCGGCTTTCTTTCTTTCTTTTTTTTCATATGTATTTTCTTTTTTTGATCTGGTGTCAAGAAAGGAAAACAAGAACAAAAAACAGACTTTTAAGGTTATAGAGTTAAAGTAACATAATCATGCTATATTTTACTGTATTTTACTTCCCTTTAACTCAGTTCAGTTTTATTGTGTTAAGTAGATTTCTGATATTCCCTGTTTGTGATAGTAGCTCAGATAGATTAAATTAGTAAAATGAGTGCACTTTACCTAAAGATTAACTTCATAATTTTCTGCATGGTTAAATCCTAAACCTAATACTGAATTAAGGATTTAATGGGATTGAGTCAAATTACACTGAAATTCCTAGCTGATCAATTTTCATTTAGCCTCTGTGTATTCCTTCTTCCACAATTAAAATCACAAAAGAAATGTGCTGTATCAGTAGCCTCCTTTTCTTACAGCGTTTATATTAAACAGGCTGTTGGAGTTCTAAAAATAGTAATTATAATTGCTGCCCTTGGCTGGAGTTAAGATTCATTCTCTCTTAAAAGTCAGACAGGCTTTCTTTAAATGTATTAAGAGCCAGGAACCACAATGTAAATAAGATTTGGCTAAATTTCAGGTATAACTGCTCTTTTACTGGAATTAAATTACTTTTTGTTTGAAGGGTTTAGATTTTCTAATGTAAGGATAGAGTGTTGCATATTTGCATTAAAAACAACAAATGAAAGGAGAAGATTCTAGCCATCTTATTTATTTGATTGCTCAGTAGGTACTGTAAACATTGCACAATCTTAAACAGGTACATTCAATGTAAAACAAGTTCCTACTGTTCTTATTGTTCCTCCTCTTAACTTTTACTTGTACTATATGCCTGGATGTTCATTCCATTGCTAAGACTTTTGATCTGTAGCCTCTTGGCTTAACATTGATTGGTCCTTTGTTTGATATTCTTTCAAGAATTCTTTATCTTTTTTTTGGTGAATAATTTTCTACAATCTTTTGTTGGCTTGCTATCTGTAAAACACTTTTTTAACCTTTCGCCACAACCATCTAATAGAGAAATGGTCTCTATGTCTCTATGTCTATGTCTCTAACTCCTTCCTGAAATGCCACCGTTCTCCTGATACCATTCCAGCTTAACCCCTTAATGGTCTAATTAAAGAAAATTTTGGCTTAATTGGAACTATTCACATATTTTCCAGCTATTAAGGTGCTGCTCAATGGATTCCTCCAGGATTGAAGGAGAATACCCTACTACAATATTACAAGATCATTCTGCAGCACCAACCCCAGGTTCTGTAATACTGCAGCTGTTCTTCTTATGCACTGCATAGAGTCATGAACTGCCCATGTCATGCGCACTGTTTGTTAAGGACATTCTCAGAATGCAGGATTTTTTACTGTCCTTATTGTGCCAAAAAGGTTTTTTGTCAGCTTCTTTTTATGGTTGACTTTTTAAAGAGAGTTAAGGAAATCCAAATACCTTTCCTTTTCACTTAATTCACTTTCTCATTTCCCAACTCCTTGTCTGGGCGGTCTTTTGGGTTGAAAAACAATATTAAGAACATGCCAGTTCTTGCCTGTTTTGCTAACAAGTTCCTGATGGATGCCGTTATGATGGACTGGCTCATTTACCATAATCATCAGCTTTCAGCAAACACCTTTCAGTGCCAAGTTAAGAATGTAAGTGTTATACCCTGTCTCAGAGATGGCCAGGGGGCAAAAGACAACTGAAGTACCTATGTTCACAGATGTGTGCCTTAATCATGATCTATATTAGAGTCCATTAGAGGTTTTAAAGAAGCAGTAAATTAATGTTTTGTTCAAATGTGGTAAAGATTGTCCTTGTGAACATTTATTAATGGAACTGTAAAGTGCCACTAAAACCTGTATGTGGTGTTGTCCTTTGGATGAGATGTTATATTGAGATGCGGACTGCTTGTACAGTATACAAAAGACCCAATGGCAGTGTTTCAGAAAAGTTGGGGGTGTTAACCCCATTGTAAATTCTATTCTGGGCTTCAACAATCTGACCTACATTTGTTTCCTCCTTATTTCTCTTCCTTTTCTGCAGATACTCTATAGCTTTTAAAAAACCTGCTAAATTTCAGAACTGTTGAAATTCAGTAAAAATTTGGTGAGCCGGTGACAGTAATATAATTTGAGAAGAAAGAATTATTTAAAAGATTAATTTAAATGCCATTAGCATTTAAATGCCAATTCAAGCCAGAATAGGTGTCGCATATACTGTAGGTTCTGTGGGATCCTTTATTTTCCAGGAATTAATGACTTTGTTCATTCCAGCTTTTAACTCTTCACCCTTGTTCAAGAGTACAACAGCAGTACATCAAATTAAATCAAAGTTTATTTATCCAATGCACAACAATATAGCATGCAACAGTAGTTGCTGGCAATGAAATGTCTTTTCTGTGAGCTCACAAAAATCACAAAAATCACAAAATAAGGTTACATAATAATAGATGTAATAGAAATTGAATAAAACTCAATATGAATAGAGCTGCTATGTGTCCATGGTGTATGCAATATTTACAAGTAGTGGTATGCTGAATACAATGAAAACTGTATGTCCATGTAGCCATTACAGGTGATTTGCAGGTTGGCTATTTAGCAGTCTTATTGCCTGGAGGTAGAAGCTGTTCCGTAGTCTGCTGGACTTGGACCGAATGGTTTGGTACCGTTTACCAGACGGTAGGAGGGAAAACATGGGATGACTGGGGTCCTTGAGAATTGACCTGGCCTTCTTAAGACATCTAGCTGAGTAGATATCCTGGATGTTTGGTAGCTCACAGCCGGTAATGAGCTGCACTGACTTCACCACCCTCTGCAGTACTTTGCAATCCTGGGCGGAGCAGTTTCCATACCAGGCAGTGATGCAACCAGTCAGGATGCTCTCAATACTGCACCTGTAGAAGTTGGCGTGGATATGTGATGGCATGCCAAACTCCTTTTGCCTACGGAGAAAGAATAGGTGCTGCTGTGCTGTTTTGACCACGGTGTTGGTGTGGTGGGTCCAGGTTAAGTCCTCTGAGATGTTAACTCCCAGGAACTTAAAACTGCCGACCCTCTCCACTCCACTCCTATTGACGTAGATAGGTGTGTGATCTCCTCCCTGGTGTTTTCTATAGACCACAATCATCTCCTTAGTCTTACTGATGTTCAGAGAGAGGTTGTTCTCCTGGCACCATGCTGCCAGGGTTTCAACCTCCTCCCTGTACGCAGACTCTTCACCATCTGTTATCAGGCCAATGACTGTTGTATCGTCCGCAAACTTGATGATGGAGTTTGAGATATGCCTGGTGACACAGTCATGGGTAAATAAGGAGTAGAGGACAGGGCTAAGCACACAGCCTTGGGGGGCTCCAGTGTTTAGAGTCAGGGTAGAGGATATGTTGGTGCCCATCCTCACCACCTGCGGATGTTCCGTCAAGAAGTCCAGGATCCAATTACAAAGGGAGGTGTTCAGGCCCAGGTCCTGGAGCTTGAGGACAAGCTTTGAGGGTACTATGGTATTGAATGCTGAGCTGTAATCAACAAACAGCATTCTCACATATGTTCCTTTCTTATCCAGGTGTGAGAGGGCAGTGGCAATAGCATCTTCTGTTGACCTGTTCTGGCGATACGCAAATTGCAGTGGGTCTAGGGTGTCAGGTAGTGAGGAGGTGATGTATACTTTGACCAACCGCTCAAAGCACTTCATGATAACTGATGTGAGTGCAACAGGGCGGTAGTCATTCAGGCAGCTGACTCTGGGTTTCTTAGGAACAGGGACAATGGTGGTTTTCTTAAAGCAGGAAGGGACTATAGACTGAATTAGAGAAAGATTGAATATGTCCGAGAAGACATCTGCCAGCTGGTCTACACATGCCTTCAGAACACAGCCAGGGATAGCATCACGGCCAGGAGCCTTGCGTGGATTGGTCTTTTTAAAAACTTTATACACATCCGCTCTGGATATGATCAGTGGGTTTCTGTCTTGGATTTCTGGAATCTTCTTGACTGGATCTGCGTTACTGACCTCAAACCGAGCATAGAATGAATTTAGCTCATCAGGAAGAGAGGCAGACTGTTGTGTGATACAGCTGGGTTGCGTTTTGTAGTCTGTAATGGTGCGTATACCACTCCACATGGTCCGTGTGTTGCAGACGTGATAATTTAATTTATTTTGATAGCTTTCCTGAGGTTGTATCTGGATTTTTTGTATTTATCCATATCGCCAGAGTTGAAAGCAGCTGGTCTAGCTTTAAGTTTGGTGCGTATCTCACCATTTTACCCACGGTTTCTGATTTGGATATGTGCGAACAGTAATCCTTGGAACCACGTCTTCAGTGCATTTACTGATGTAACCACTAACATAGTCCGTATACAGATTGAAATTATTTCCGGCAGCTTCGCGGAAGATCTGCCAGCCAGTGGTAGCAAAACAGTGATTTAGTATAACATCTGATTCATCCGACCGACATTGAATGGTTCTTAACGCTGGCCTCTCCTGTTTAAGCTTCTGCTTGTAAATGGGAAGTAGCAGGATGGAGGCGTGATCGGATTTGCCGAAAGGAGGTCGGGGGACAGTTTTGTAACCATCCCAGAAGGGAATGTAAACATTGTCCAACATGTTTGTTCCGCACGTCGGGCAGTTGATGTGTTGATATAGATTAGGCATTGTTTTCTTCAAGTTCGCACCGTTGAAATCACCCGCTGTGATGAATGCCCCCTCAGGATGTCTTTTCTCATGTCTGTTAAGGTGAGAGTGTAGTTCATCCAGTGCCTTTGTGAAATTTGCCTGCGGCAGAATATATACCACTGTGAGAACTAGTGATGTGAACTCCCTCGGGAGATAGAAAGGACGACATTTTATTGTCAAATGTTCAGGATGTGTAGAGCATGATGTTGAAATAATCTCCACATCTGTGCACCAGGAATTGTTTACCATGAAGCATACCCTGCGGCCTTTGCTCTTACCCGAATCCATTGTTCTGTCCTGACGGTGAATAGAAAATCCTCCTGGGAGGATAGCAGAGTCCGGAACAGACGGGTCAATCCAGGTTTCAGTGAACGCCAGCATGTTGCAGTTCTTGATGTCCCATTGAAAAGCAAGCCTTGCTCTCAGTTCATCCAGTTTATTGTCCAGTGACTGAACATTAGCAAGAAGTATACTCGGGAGCGGGGCACGATTGCTGCGCTGCCTCAATCTTACCCCTCTTCCTACGACACCGTCTTCTTCCCAGTACAGGTACAGTTGAGACACCACAGTCCGTATAGTCGGCAGTAATTATTGGTGTAGATTTAACCGTGCCAATATTCGATCTTATGTCTATAAGTGTTTGTTGGTCATATCTAGTCACCGAGCAAACATTATGTGCATTTAGCAGCACGAAAAACAACAAAAAATAAAGAAATAGACAAGGACGAATGGGAGCTCGCAGGACCACAGCCTTCCCTGTCGGCGCCATCTTAGCAATACATAGTCTTTTAGGTAATAATCCAGAGTACTAAACACTCTTCTACTTTCATTAGTGTATTACATGTAATTCTGAAGAAGTAAGACTGAGATATTTCTTAAGATGACATCCCAGTAGTTGAAACTTCTTTATTATGAGTCAATGAGGTTTTTTATATATGTGAATGTACGAGATGTAGAGACTGGTCTTCAGTCTGTAATTGTTTTTCTTATTTAAAGACAGTGTAGGTCACTGCATTGTGTCCCATTAATCTAGTAATTTTTATATTGAAAAAATGTTGGAGTTGGGAGAAATTGAAGAGCTTATATTCTAATGCCACACAACAGTGTAGCTGTGTCAAAAGCTGAATCGTCAATTAGAACCTGCATTGTTTTAATTGAACTTTAATAACATGTTTATATAGGTCATGACTGTTTTGTGACTATATATAAGAATGATTAAATACCAGTTATGCCACATTCTAAATGTTATATAGCTTTAATTTATAAAGAAATAGTAGATGTTGGGCCCAAACTTACCCTGCCAGCAAACTATGAGCATATTGTCTATATAGTTCTTTTTCTATGGAATTAGTAGATTCTTTGCATGAAAAATGAGGCCAATTGATTTAAAAATCAATGTGAAGACAGCTGTGAAATCTAGAATAGTGCATAACCTGTGTGCTTTGCTGTCAGCCTTTCATTCATAGTTTTTAGCTTGATCATAGTTACATTTTGTCTTCCTGTTCAGCAGAATGTTTTGATTTCTAGTTACTCCGGTCTAGTGGGTTTTGGAAGTTTGACACTAAAACAAAATTTTATGAAATGTGCTTAGACTGTACAGATGTGGCAAAATGTGTGCTAAGACTCAGGAGACTTGCAGGCTAACAGTGTTGGTCTAATTTTGAATCTTTCGTTTTTTGGGCAAAAGTTTTGTGTGTTATATAACCTGTCTTTGTGTTATACTTTGTAAAACCTTAATTCTAGGGTTGTCTAACCCCCTTTGTGGCGTTGTGCCCTAGAATTAAGGTTTTACAAAGTATAACACAAAGACAGAAGAAAACAGCCACACACCAGCCATCTCTCCTGTGATGTTGTATGTTTCTTTTCTCTGAGGCTCTTGTGCAATTTATTATCAAAAAGCTTTTATACTGACAATTCTACTTCTATTTAAATACTGATAGATGTACCTAAATCTTTTAGGCTTTGAGAACCATGAATCCATACTGTATAAATAATTTTTAATTGAGTTGTCTGTGGTTATCTTAAGTAAATTCTGGCAACAATAAGGCATCATAATTCCCTTGAAAGTTAAGTACTGTATATGAAGGCTGATTCCCTCATAGAAAATATTATCTTTGCTGAGCTCTTTCAACAAAGACTCTACAAAGAGTTTCAAGGTCTCTTTGTATTTTTTAATCTTCCCATGTTCTTACCGTCTTTATACCATACCATTACTTAATATGGTTTTCCATAGTCTGTTTTGTGTTGTTCAACACTTCTATGTGCTTCCCCCATGATTGCCCAATGTTTTAACCGAGGAGGCTTCAAGGGGTTCTTATTTCAGTAAAAAATGTATAGACTCACAAAACCACTTTTATGGTGCACAATTACTGCTTTATGAATAATACTCCATCCATTGTCAGTAATTGCTTAGTCCAATACAGGGATGTGAGACAAGGCTTAACCCAGCAGCCAAATACATCTTGAATGGGACACTAGTGCATTTCAGTCCATTTCAGAGCAGTCATACATCTAGGGGGATAGTACAGTATGCGGACACCACGTAACATAAATAATATGTTTGACTGTGGGAAGAGCACCTGGTGAAATCCCATGCTGCATTAGGGCAAACTCCATGCAGGAGGCACTCCTGACCCAATTTTTTTATTAGATACCTGCCATATCTCCCAGGGCTTTACAGTATATGTATTGGCTTATAATATTATTAGTAACTCTACAAAGAACAGTGAAGATAAAAAAGAGAAGAGATGAGGCGTGTTTCAGTCCTGCACAGAAGAAGCAAAAAAGATGCTTGGACTTGTAACTGATATTCCTGCTGAGGGCCATTCTCTGTTAAGCTGCATAAAAAACTAGATATCTTTGTAAGAAGTCAATGAAACAATACTCAACACTGAAAGCCACAGCTGTTTTGATACCAAAATATGTTAAAATATTTGTTTTAGTGCAAAGGTTGCATTTCTTTGGTTCGTAGTGCGCTCCCAAGATCAAGATTTGGTGCCTTGCAAGATACCGAGCTGAGATATCTGAAGATTTGCTGTAGCAAATTGAGTTGATACTCGATTTTAGGCTTTTTAGCGGCATTGATCAAATGCAGAGGCAGTGTGACCTCATGTAAACCATGATTTTTGGTGTCTTTTCCTGATCAAGGTAGTTTATCTTAGCCACCAAACTACTGTATTAAGTAACATCCTTCCATCCATCCATTTTCTACTTGCTTCCTCCAATTAAGAGTTGTAGGGGAGCCAGAACCTATCCCAGAAAGCAACAGGTGCAAAGCAGGGTACTCCCTGAATGGGATGTAAGTCCATCACAGGTCACACAAAGGCACAAACACAGACACTCACATTCTCACACCAGGGCCTGTTTTTCCAGAAACCAATTAACCTATCAGCATTTCTTTGGAATGGAATGAAACTGGAGCTGCCAGAGGAAACCCAAGCAAACATGGGGAGAGCAAGCAGGTAGCACCCCAGGTCTGGAATTGAACACAGCCCTGTCTTTTGGATATCTCTTTCTTCAGTTTTTGCAATTCCCTGCACTTACAGATCATGGGCCATGTTTTCTTTTACCTATTATTTTTATGTTAAACTAAATCTAGATACTCACTGTGCACACTGTTAGCTTTAAATGCTCTCTGAATTTAGCAGGATTGTTCTCTAGATCTACCCTGATAAGTCATTATGGAAGATGAAGATGTTAAGAAACAAATGAATTGCAATCTCTTCATCAGAGAGGGTGATATCCGGAGCAGTCTGCAATTACATAGTAATATGAAAAAATAAGTATTTGTTCCACGTCTATGTATAATTTCCTTTTCTTGGCTCTTTTAATATTCTTGTATTTCCTATGGTGTCTGACATGGCTATCAGTTCCCGGGCTGATGTTTCAGATCTTCAAGCAAAATAAAGTTCTTGGCTGAAGCTACAGTATATCAATGCACATAAGCAAGTTTCTAATTGCACTACTGGGAATGTGCATATAAAGCATGTATACAGTATTCTATATACATATATCAATTCTGGAACCATGTAGAATAGCTGAACATTGAGTGCTATCAGTGCTCTGTTGTGCTTTCCCAGGCCTAATGCACAGTCTAAGGCACCATGTGCAATATGTGCAGATGAGATCAGCAGGGATCTGTGCAGAAAAGCCAAGACATGCTCAGTTGTGATTGACCAAACCTTGGCAGAGCTGCAATTCTCAGACTCTTTTCCTGTCCTTGTGTTGTTTGATCTGAAACACCACCATTATCCCTAAAAGTGCTGCCTCCTTTGGACACATTGATCATCGATATAATGTACATGGACAGGAAACACCTGCAAATGTGGAAGAAATCATATTTTGTTTGAGAACCAACAGGTGTGGCTGTACAGTGGTCCAGATCTCCCTAAAGTACTGTACAGTGTGCTGAACTAAAAGCTTGCATTCTTCTGTTTGCCAGTTCTTCTAACATAAACAGATGATTTTGCATGTTCATCACGTTTTACCAGCCTATTAAAACCAGTATTTCTGGTTAAGGAATTAAACTGTTCAGCATTTGTACGGGGATCATGTACAGTATTCATCCCGTAACCAGGTTGCTGAGATAAAGGAAGTGTTGCAAAGGCATAAGCATTGTCACTCTTAATGTAGAAGGTTTGTGTGAATTTTAGTGTTGGTATATATTTAAGAATATATATTTAAGGACGCAGGCAAATCAGAGGAAGCCATTCTGCCCATTTAGCCCAGTAGCCTGTTGATCGTAGGATCTTATCCTCTCATTTCTTATAACACCTAAGTGCGTACTGCCTGCTGAATGAATTATCTTTGTTAGCATGTAACTGAGACTCTACAACAAAATTAATAGTTGTTTACATCCAGAAACGCTCAGTATTCCACTGATTGCATTTAACTCTAAAGTCAAGCAAGACCTTAGATCTTTTCTAAATATGTGTTGACTATTTCCTAGGATATTATTTCCTTTAGGCGATCCTCTAGCTTAGTTCTTATAATTGTAATACTTAACTGTGTTCTTCTCCTTCCTGAGGCACGTTGTTAAGTTAATCTTTAATGAACACCTGAATTGTAAGGTCTCAGACCGCAAGTCCCTTCAACGAATTGTCAATACAGCAGGAAACATCATTGGAGCTTCCCTACCATCCATTCAGGACATCTACCACAAACGCTGCACACACAAAGCCTCCAGTATTGTGGACGATCCCTCCCATCCCTCCTTCAAAATCTTTGCCCTCCTACCATCTGGTAAAAGGTATCGCAGTATACGGGCCAGCTCCACCAGTCTCCAGAACAGCTTTTTTCCACAGGCTGTCAGCCTCAACATCCTGGTACCTACTGCACCTACTCGAAATCTGGAAACTTAGTTATTTTTTGCCTAATGTCGGGCATACTGTCTGATGTATTCTTGACGTTAACATGATGTTACAAATAAGGAGGATTTTCAATGATCAAATCAGTAAGTAAGGGAACTGCCTTTGTTGTAGTGAAAAACAGATATTAAAATATTTGCTTTGTTGTTATGAAAATTAGTAAATCAAGTATTTGTCTAGCAATGAGTCGATGTACAGTATAAACATTTATTCAGATTTAAGTAACGTACAATATTCATCACCTGGATAGTTTAATTAATTTAGGTTAATCGTAACATACCATACTTTTTGCTGAACTGGAAGCTAGCGTAGGTGCAATTACTTTTTTGCATTTTAAAGGTAATTCTTGAATGTGGTGAAACTTTAATTATGTCAAATGATTAACAAGAAGGGGTAGCACAGTGGTGCAGTGTTTACCGTTACTGCCTTGCCGCACTAGGGCCTTAGTTCTAGAAGTGCTATCTGCATGAAGTTTGTATGTTCTACTTATGTTTTATTAGAAAATAGTGATATCTGGATTCTTCACTAAGGAGTGTAAAAGTTGACACATTCCCCTTTTTCTTTGGAAAATTATTTGCTTTAGTGTCTCAGAACATTTTTGTAATTTTCCTTTCTTTGTTGCTATGTATCATTTTCAGATAGGTGTTGTGTTGTTAAAAAGTAAGGCAAAATGGTCTTACTGTGTAATGATTTAAAAAAGATCATAGTTTAAGTAAGATGATGCATTAATTCAGAATCTATCCAGCACTAGACAGTCAGGACTTGTGCGGTGTATATTTTTGGAGTTAAAAAACATTGCTTTTATAGTACTTGCACTATTATTCTTGCCTCTGCTTGGAGGTTTGAGAGACAGGCGCCTGCAACCAAAAATACAGTCTTAGCAGTCTCTCCCCAGTGCCTCACAGGGCATTTTAACATTCATCCCAGCAGTGCTGCCTCTTCTCAGAATTAATTAATCCCTGCCAGTTCCTTGAAAATCTGAAATCTGCTTTCAATATTTTCTTAGTTCTTCTTCCAACTACTCCATCATCAAAAATCCTACTGATAATTATTTACTTCAGTACATTAAATAAAAATAATAGTAATAATACAGTTTAACAGTTAGTAGCTCATTGTTACACAGATGTTGTCACACCATTTTTGAAAGAAATCTGGTATTTCAAAAAGCATATCTTCTATACAATATATTGATCAAATATTGTAATATTATTTTAATTATTTATCATTGATAAAATTATTAATAAAAGTAATAGTTTGTGGAGAGCTATGTATGTACAAAACCATCTTCTGAAGGGGACTGAGTAAAACTGAATTTTTAAAAATGGAAGAAATGCACAAAAAAACAGGATTAACAATGTGATCCTTCATTAAAAACTAAATACTTTATTTTAAGACACTTTTTGTCACTATATGCTTTCAGTCTGTTGTATTATGTAAATGTGCAAGAAGGTGACATTTCTAAATGATTCTTAGCACAATTCTTCAGAACATTGAAGAAGCAGTGCTGTCTCAACAATGGCTGTTTGTTTGGCTAAGAATGATCTGAGCGGGCAGGCTTTCCTGTGCCAGAAAATTTGTGTTGTGGTTTTAGTGCCACTACTCAATTATCTTTAGTGAACTACTGAAAACCCAAGATTCTAATTAAGAAGCTGTGAAGAGATTTGCAGAGCTGATCCCAGGGGAACAGGCCTGAAAGAAATTATTTAAACCTTGTCCCTGCACACAGGCATCTAAACTTCTGTTTTGTAATCAAGTGACCTAGCATGTACTCCTATTTATCACTATGAAAAAAAGAAAGTGTTGCTTCTACACTTTGAATTACAGATTATTCTGTGCCAACTATAATTTTAAAACTTGTCAAACTGATGCTGTAACTGCATATTTCCACCCATCCATCTAACTGCTTCTTCCAATTCAGGGTAGTGGGGGAGTCGGAGTCTATTCCAGAAAGCAATGGTAAAAGTACACCCAGGATGGGACACTAGGGCAAATAGACATAGACACAAACATACACTCAAAACCAGGGCCAGTCTTCCTAGAAAGTAATTAACCTACTGGTATGTTTTTGGACTGTGGGAGGAAACCCACGCAAACTGGTACAGAACATACGAACTCCACACAGATAGCACCCCAGGTCCAGAATTTACCCTATGGCCTGAAATGCTATGGGGCAGCAATGCTTAGCATTGAGCCACTGAGCTGCATATTTGTGAAATTGAATTTCTTGATATGCTCTATATTCAGTTTCTTGACATAATTGGATTATCTGTTGGTTTGTAGTCTCTCTAAATTCTGAGTCCCACCAAAACAGCCACAATTTTATATCAGCGGGTCATTGGGAAAATAATATTATTTACCTTATTTCCTAAAAAAAAGAGGAGAAAAATGTCATAAGGATAATTTATTGGAATGTTGTTTTGAGAGTGCAAAACATTGTATTGTTGCTTCCTCTTTCTATAAACTCAAAAGACAAGTGAAGCAAATTTCATACATTTAAGTTCAACAAGAGATTTAGTAGGCCCAGTGATCAAATGTTTTCACAAGTCTTTATACATTGACATTATTTTTAATTGTTTTTAAATTATATATTCCTGTGTTGATGTAAAAAAACTCCTTATACTGCTGGACAGCCTTCTAAACATTTAAGGCCTATCTTCTTCTTCTTCTTTTTCACAGCCTTAGTCCCAGACTGTCCTGGGGTCAGCTGCTTTGGTTGCTCTTCTCCATTTGTCTCTGTCGAGCACATCTTCCTCACTCACTTCACATACCTCCATATCTTTTCTCACACAATCTATCCATCTCTTTCTAGGCCTGCCTCTTCCTCTGTTACCTTCCACCTCAAATTCCATTACCCTCTTTGTTACTTCCTCAACGTCCCTCCTCATGATATGTCCATACCACCGTAACCTCGCTTCTCGCATCTTCTCAACCACATCCACCACCCTACATCGTCTACGGATTTCTTCATTTCTGATCTTATCCTTCATTGAAATCTGCAGAATCCATCTCAACATCCTCATTTCAGTTCTTCTCATCAAGTTCTCTTCCCTCTTTCCAACTGCCAAGCATTCAGCTCCATATAGTAATACAGGTCTAATCACAGTCTTGTACATTTTGCACTTTAACTTTCTGGGAATTTTCCTGTCACAGATTATTCCAGTTATTTCTCTCCACTTGTTCCATCCAGCTTTCACTCTTTGTTTTACTGCCTCCAGTGTTTCTCCTCCCTTTACCAGTTTTGATCCAAGGTATTTAAAGTCATCAACTTGTTTCAGTTTTCCTCCATTTGTCTCCTCAACATTGGTCATAGTATCTCCTCTTCTCTCCATTACCATTATTTCAGATTTTTCTGCATTCATTTTCAGTCCACCCTTTTCCAGACTCCTCTGCCATTTGAACACTTTCTCCTGTAGTTCTACTTCTGAGTCTGCCATCAGTGCCACATCATCAGCAAAGATGAGTTCCCAAGGCACTTCTGTTCTTACCTCCTCTGTCAGTGTGTCAATAATGTTTATGAAAAGGAAAGGACTTAGTGCTGATCCTTGGTGTACTCCAACTGTGATTTCAAACTCTTTTGTCTCTCCCTGTTGTGTTATCATCTTTGTAGTTGTATCTCTATAGGTTGCTTGAACTAACTTCACCATGCTTTCTGGTACTCCTATGTTAAGTTATAAACATTTTATGACAGTAATGGCACCACTGTTTCTAGGTATTCAGTTGGATTTAATTCTGTTTTTATAAAACTGGTAGGACTGCTGCTCTGCAGGGCTGGGATTACATACAGTACCACTGCCTTTATCAGTTGCAAAAGAATCGTGATGCAACCACAAATGTAACACTGATGTTTATTTTTGTTTCCATTAATGTTCCTTGATATATTGGTAAATTTGGTCCTTTTACTTTAGAGGGTGGATCAGTGATTCACGTGTGTTTAGCAATTATGTGCCTTAATGTGGCACTGGTGTGTTTCAGCAATGTGACACGGCTGACAGGAAACTGGGGGATGGTGAGAGTTAAAGTCAATTCAAGTCATCATGAGCCGGAGCCATGGCCTGCGTGTGAACTGCCACCCACACACAGCTAACCAATGGCTGTAGCTGTTGTCGTGCAGCATGCAGCATCCCGTATCTGCCACAGACGAGTCAGGTGACAGAAGAATTGCTCATACTTCCAACTGATTGAGTTCTGTACACAGGAGATAACACTGAGAGTAGACCTGGGCATTTATGAAATCTTTGTCTCGCTTAGTCAGACAAAGTTTAAAAAAGTTAAAAAGGTAAAGGTTTATTTCAGTAGATGTTTTATGTATACTAAAAATATGTTATGGCAATATGGTGTTCAATTGCTTTGACCCATATTGTAAAACAATATGCATCCATGTCTTAAAAACATTTGTTGTTATTGAAACCTCGATTTGCTATACTTCAGTAATTATGGTAGTGTAATGTAATCGTGTTATAGTACTTCAATCAAGGAGTTTTTAATATTACCAATTGTGGATTGTGTATGAAAAAAAACACTGAACAGATTAATAGTGAAATAACTAAATAAACTATGATTGTATATTTCTAAATATATGTTGTTCAAATGTTTTCTTACCTAGTAAATATTTTTAAAATAAGCACTGTAAGTTTAATTCTGTAATGCTGTTTAGTCAGCTGGTCTTGTAAAGTTGAAACTTGATTGCAACTGGCTATTAAAGAATACTGAACACAAAAGCAGAGCAACGAGTTACCATGGGGAAATTCAGAGATTTATCAATACATCTTAGGTAACAGACTATTAACCGAAACGGCTTTTGTGACACAATTATAAGACATCATTTTTTTGTGGTGTCCATCTTAAAGAACTTCAAGACTAATTGGGTTTTTGCTGTTTCACCAGGAAGAGGATATACAACCATGTTATTATTTTATCTTCATGTCAATTCTGTCTTATATGCTGTAAGGTGTACTGTACAATACACTTTTATTAGTTTACTGTACAGGTCATTATTATATAAATGTGATGCTTTTGATTTTATCACTAAAACTCACAAACTATCACTAAAAGATACAGTATGAAAACATACCTTTTCAAGCCTTAGGTTAGACATCTTCAGAATACTCTAGATTTCCACTTTTTTATGGCACACCCCTTTTACCCTATGAGTCCATTATATGGAGGATTTACTGTATCCAGAATTTACAACGTGTTTGTTTGATATTCATGTGTCCTTGCTGAATGTGCTTGGACAGTTAAGATGCTGTAGCTCTTTAAGAAATTAATCGATAACTTGTGAGAAGCAATGAAAGAAACTAATTTACTTTAACTAATTAAAGAACTATTGCCAAGGTACTCATATTTTAAGGGTGATCTAAATCTATACACATACTTTGAGTTATAAATTACTTTTCACTTGATTGCGTTATTATCAGTATAATTGGTAAGTTAATCCATTGCCTCTACGCAACCAAACTCTATCAAGTAAATCCAATCTGAGAAATCAAGTAACCATTTAATGCTGCCCTACACTGTAAGACATTTGCACCATAAGATGCCTCTGCATTCTGCGCACCTCGGGAGTTATCTGAAGAGAAACACCACCTTTGTGCTTTGCCATCTGAAAGAACAGTGGTGCTGTTTTACTCACAAACTAAGACACAGCAAGTTAACAGAGGGTACGCTGGAGAAAGGCACAATCTCAGATATGCCAGAGCATTGTTTTTCTTTTTTTCTTTCCTCTGAGGGTGAAGCTTTAATCTTTGCAGCCAACTAAATATAGTGGTGCTACCAGAGCTCTGGTGTTGCTGAGGGCCAAAAGAATCCTGTTCAATGCCAAGCATACTACCAGCTGACTTCTGTGGAATCTGGGTCACAGCTGGCTTGTTGATATAACCTAGGTTTCAGTATCAGTTTCATAGAGCTCAACCTGCACTTGAAGTGGACACAAGCTTACAAGCTTACACATCAATTATTCTTTATAACTCTTTATATAGCCACAACATAGAGAATAACCATTTGCTTTAGATACCACTTTATACCTGAAAGCTGTGTTCCACACAATAAAAAAGGTAGACCTGCAGCTACCATTCTTCAAGAAACCCACCTGTCTCAGTCATTTCAGTTTTTCAGATGCAGCAAGCTTTGCAAGTGCTTTACAGGACAGTTAGTACTGATTTTATACAATCAATATACAATCAATGCAATATAAAATAACTAGCTCAAATACAATGCAGTGCAGTACAATTCATTAGGTGTCACTGTTTTGCAGAAACACAACAATACCAGTTAATTAGGAACTACATGTAACTGGCCAGTGGCACTCTATGGATTGTTCCCCATATATGTTTGTATGAAATTGAGCCTACGGATAATTAGATTTAGTTTTCACATTCTGAGCTATATTACTTTCCTCTTAGAATTATTTCTTAATGGTGGTAAGTGCTTATAAACATGAATGTCACAGATATACCTGAGTAGCATCTTTTATTTGAGGCACACGTGTTCATTATTTTCTGGAACAACTGACACAATCATTACAGGACATACACTCTTAATCATAACACAATATACAGTGCCTCTGGAAAGTCTACGCTTTGAGACTAATAGCTTGTTGCATGATTTGGAAGGCAGTTGGTTACACTAGACCTAATTTAAATTTGCTATTAGAGGTGTGTACACTTATTCAACCCTTTTTCTTTGGTTTTCATTTTTAATTATTGTTAAGAATGTTTGAGAACTTATTTTCAAATGTGGTTAATGTTATTTTAGGCTGTTTTAGGCCACAAAATATTTTACTTTGATTTGGAAAGGATTTGTAGATTTTCTGTACACTGTACAAAACAAGGTGTTTCAGAGGGCTGCATTCTACAGAACCAAGAATGCTAGCCTGAAATCTTACCTGAAAAAATACCCTGACAGGCCAAGAAGAGAAATACCCTGCATCCTAAGGAAAAGAATACAGCCCAGCGCTTAATTTCCCTTTCTATAGCAATCTAAAAATACATCACCAAGCTAGGAGAGAATGATTTAACGTGAGGATTCCACAAAAGAGGAAATCAATGTTTATTTAAATAAAAAGACACCAATCTCTCTAAAGCAAGGTTTTTCTGTTCTTCTGTTTTTTTTCCATGTCACTTCTTAATCTTTTCCCTGTCTTTTTATGCTATGTTTTATGTTTGATGAAGACTCTAATGATAATTAACTAGAATAACCCAAAGAATTCCCCTTTATCCTCTGTCTCTTAGCCCACATACAGCTAGGAAAGGCCATGAAATTAAAACTGTTTTTAAGTTTTATGACCACTTAACAATCTTATATGCCTAATACTTGAGCAATAAATGTTTCATAGTATAGAAAAAGGTCTCCTATTCTTGCCTGCTTTTAGAGTTTGGTAATATATCGTATTTACTATTGATTCTACTTTTGTTTTTGGGGAGACTTGAAATCTCTTTGTTTTGCAGGACTACATCTGGATACTTTAATATATTAATTTGTCTATGCCTCCTATTGAGAAACTGAAACATTTCTCTTGAAGGGAGCACATTAATATCTGACCCTCTGCATCGCATAAAAATGACCAAGACACCACAGGCCTGTCAACTTTCTCTTCAACTGTTTTATGCCCAGAGGAAGAAAAAATCATTAAAAGCTGCACAAAATGCTGTATTACTGCTGGAATTGGTAGTAAAATGAAGGATAAAATCTACTCTAGAAGATTAGAATGAAAAGGCACAGTCATGCAAATTTCCTTTTGGAAGTCAAACTTGCGGAAGAAAAGATGACGCAGTTAATGGAAACTATTGTATTGATGATGCTGCATTTAAAACAAGCAAAGCATTCACTTCTGTTTTGTGCCCATTCTCAAACATAATTGTGTGTATAAATTAATTGTCTGGATTTACAAATAGAAAAATCGACCTTTTGCATGAATTAAATTAAAACTGACAAACTATAAACCCAACTTGATATGATGGTGATTTTCCATTCTTTAGAAACAGTAAGTTTCTTTAAAATGTAATGTATGATTCAAAAATAGTAATCTGAGATTGAGCGCTGATGTTTGACTATACTTTTCAGGGGTTGTATCACTCATATTCATATGACTATTTTTGTCAGATTAATAAATGCTGTATCCACTTTACATTTGTATTTACTTTACAACTGATCAACTTTGGCGAGCTCGTATGCGAGTAGCTTACTCAATGTTGCACCTCAACTGGCGGGATTTTTTATTTTACTCCAACGTCAAGAGTTTGACAGTGACTTAGTCGGTTATATCACATTGACCTCCCCACTTTGTTTCATTTTCTTATTGGTCAGTAACGCTATGACGAATTTTGCAATATGGAGGTGAGTGGGGAAATGAACCTACAGAGTATTTGATTGAGAGATATTAACAGTACAGGTACATGGATACATGGATAAATTGCAGTAATCTATTGTCAGGTGGGTAGCTGCGTCAGCATGCGTAGGCTGCAAAGGAACAAGTAATAGGTTTATTCCATGCTGAAAAAAAGAAGAAAGAGAACACAACGTTTCGGCCGTGGAGCCTTCTTCAGGTGTGTCATTACCAAACTTGGTAATCTATTGTCGTCTCCTAATTATACCTAAAGTGCCCCACTGGGGGCCCCCCCAGCCTGGGGGCCCCGGGCTTGAGCCCCAGTAAGCCTGTGTGTTAATACGTCCCTGGTTGTGAGGTTGCATCCTGTCCAAGGTGTGAACCTGTTGCTTTCTGGAATAGGCTTCATCTCCTCCAAAACTACAGTATGTATTGTATGAAGTGGGTAGAAAAGAGATGGGTGAATGGAATTGTTAGAATCTGTTTTTCAGTATCAGAAACAGTTTTTCACTAGCCTCAGTGAAATCTGATGGATGGCCAGATAAATCTGATGGATGAATTTACATAAACTGGTTTTTAAACAGAAAAAAATATGGAAGGAGGTATTCACTGCAATTTTGAAAATGACCACATCCTTCTGATACAGTATGTTTACTTCATTTCCCTTTATTACAGGTAATAAACACATTTCTAAAACAGCTGGTCTTTCAATACCAGATGAGCCCAGTTTGACAAGTGATTGCTGGGTGTTTGATCTCTTAAAATAGGATAAACTACAATGTTATTTTAATTTTATAATCAATAAATAATATTTTAATAAAATAATGAAATGGTCTGAATTCGTTTATTACTTTAAATTGATTACCCTTCTGCAGTTGAAAGTACCAGCTTCTTGGAGCTCGTCACTAATCAATGGTGACATTCTACTATTGCATTCAAGTTGCCTCAGTGTTAATCAGTCATTATGTTTCTAAAACAGGGTTTGCACTTAAATGAAGAATGGAATGGTCACATGCCTTACCAGTCAGCTAATTCATCTTCTGTAATCAACAAAATTGACCAGGAGGAATAAAGACTGGAATTTTTAAAGATTTCAAATGTAATATAGCCTGTTACACAGGTCATGTACTTGGGAAAATACTCAAAGTGAAGACAATAAACTGCTACAATTTTTATTTAAAAATGCACTTGGTAACAGTGTATTACTGTAACTGTAATAGCAGTACAAACTTGGTTATAGTTTATTTTGAGGAGTTGTTTATTAGTAAAGTGCTCCCTGCTGATTGTGATAATTGTTTGCATGTAGTGGACAAAGTGTTAAACAAGTTGATGTCTTTGCTTTTTAGAGTCCCTGGGATACTTTATTGCATTTTATTAATTTTTTATTTTATTTTTTTAATAAAAGTCAGAGAAGGTTGTTCTCTGTTGCATGCCTCATTGAAAAAGAAAATGGAAAGAATACAAGGACAAATCTCTTCAGTCTACGGTACCAATATCAAGGTACACCAAGGACTCTCATGGCTCCAGTACGCCGAACATGTATTCTCACCTGCTGAAATAAATGATACAGTCCTTAGCACTGCTACAGTAGCTCAACCAGTTTGAAGTTCAGCCTACACCACAATTCATTCAAATTGTATATTTTATAAACCTTTTGTGAGCTATAAATAACAGCATCCAAGAAGGTTTAGAGACAGCTGTAATGTTTTGTAATATTGACAGTTTTTTTCTTTACTTTTAGAAAAAAATACAGTGTGCACACAGGAGTTTTATAACTGCAGATAGTTTTACTTTAAGGTTAATTGCATTTAAATACAACAATAAAATTGATGCTGTAGGTTTCCTATCACTTTAAGAACTTTTTATTTTTAGTTTAAGACAACTTTAACACCTGCTGTTTGCTTAGTATGACTAAGGATTGGAGAGTCTCTCCATTTAAACTGATGACTGTTTTAAAATTAAAGAAGCCTAAAAGCATGTTTAGTCTTTAGTCAGTGGTACATCACATTTATGGAAAAGGGGGAATTGAAGATTAATCACCTTGGAAATTATTTTGTCTTAATGGATTACAGCTATATTATTAGTTTTAAAATATTTAAAAACTTTTTTTTTAATTGATAAGCTATACATTAGGGTGGAGTGGTGGCACTGTGGCTAAGGCTCTGTACTTGAGGCTGGAAGGTTGCTGGTTCAAATCCTGCAGCTGGCAGAGAAATCCTACTCTGTTGGGCCACTGAGGAAGACCCTTAACCCGAGCTGCTCCAGGGGTGCCATATAAATGGCTGACCCTGCACTCTAACCTCACACTTCTCTCCCTGCCTCTGTGTCTCATGGAGAGCAAGCTGGGGTATGTGGAAAGACAAACTCCTATTGCAAGAAATTTTATATGGCTAATAAAGTGATATTATTTTATTTTAAAAATGTAAATGTCAGACGAGAACAAATCTGTTGGTAGCATAACCCATGATAACATCATCAATATATATTAAAATAACAGACTGTAAAACCATATATTAATAGTTATTAACAGTAAATGCATCCAAGAACCTTTCATTATAAGCTGTTTTTGCATTTGTAAGAAAATAAAACAATACTTGAAATGTTCTACCAACTGTTCAGGATCTTAATTCTTACAGAACTCAAACAAATAAAACATCCTAGTTCTTTCTTTAGCAGATTGTTTTTAAAATACCTAATTACATAGTCATGCTTACATTGAAAAAGTATTAGTTTGCCATTAGGACATCTTCACAATATAGACTCAGCACCTGTTGACAGATAATACATCCGACCATTTTCTAACAGCTTTATGGGGCGGAGTAGTGGCACTGTGGCTAAGGATCTGCGCCTGTGGTTGGAAGATTGCTGCTTCAGATTCCGTGGCTGGCAGAACAATCCTACTCCGTTGGGCCCCTGAGCAAAGCCCTTAACCCCAGCTGCTCCAGGGGTGCCGTATAAATGGCTGACCCTGCGCTCTGACCCCAAGCTTCTCTCTCCCTGTCTGTGTGTCTCATGGTGAGCAAGCTGGGGTATGCCAAAAGCAAACAAATTTCTAATACAAGAAATTGTATTTGGCCAATAAGGTGATCTGATCTTATCTTATCCAATACAGGGTCATGGGGGAGCCGGAGCCTGTCTCAGCAAATAGTGGGTGCAAGACAGTGTACACCCTGGATGGACTGATAACCCATCATAGGGCGCACACACCCTGACCAGATTACCCTGGAGCCAATTAACCTACCAGTATGTTTTTGGACTGTGGGTTGAAATTGGAGTAAGTCGAGGAAACCCACGTGAATACAGGCAGAACATTACAAACTCCATGCAGATAGCACCCCAGATCCCAAATGGAACCCAGAGCCCCAGCTCTGTGAGTCTGCAATACTCCCCACTGAGCCACCATGCTGCCTATTGGCACATAATGGCGGCCATTATTCTTACATATGAGAATGCATGTGTATGAGTGTTACCTGTGGGTGACTTGCTAGTAGATCACTGTTTGGTTATAGTATAGAACAGCAAAATGTTAATGACAAAATTATGCCTTAAAGGGGAACTGCAACACTATAATTATATTTCTAGGTTAGAGTTGGCATTGATGAGTAGTTTTTACCTATTGTTGTTCGAAATGCACACAATAACATGTAAAACCTTCAGTTTACATCACAAAATAGACAAAAATTCCAGATATGCTCAGCACCATATTGCCGGTGTCTGTGATTCAGCATGAGGCAGCAAAACTTCCTGTGATGTAAAGCAGCCCTATTACAGGCTTGTGGATAACATCTCTTTTAATCCAATAGAAATATTGCTCTCAACCTTGAGATGTTTTTTGCAGACAAATACATCTTAATTGTTAACTCTGCATGCAGATCATGTTGGAACATTTCTTCCATGAATTGTCTGCTGCACAACCCTTACTTATCGGCTCTTACATCACATTACATTTGTCATTAGAGTGACTAGTGAGCAGGAAGAGCCACTTCAGGTTGCAGTTCTCGCAACCTTTCACTCTTGCCCGTGAAGAGACCAGAGGCTAGCAACAAAATGGAAGCCATGCAGTACTTTCACAAAATTCACGATTTTGTGCTTAATTCAGAATTTGAAAAATGTTGTGATACTTTCAATTAATTTATTTTGTTATCGAGAATTAGTAACTGGTCTTAGAAGTTGGGACTGCAGTTCCTCTTTAATAGTCCATCTGAATAATATACTCTCGTTATATTTAATTGAGATTGTACTGGGGACAGTGGTGCTTTTTCTTTGGTTGCAGAACTACTGTGAAGAGCTACAAGATAAAATGCAGACCAGATGTTTCAAAACTGTCTCGTATAGGTTTTGTCACTTGTGAGCCCCTGTTGCTAGAACGCAGACATTGTATGAATCAGAGAACATGCTTGACCTGTTTTAAATCTTAAATGTGGTGTGTAAGCTAATATTTAGATGGTTATTTTAGTTCCTGTGGTTCGTAGGTCAGGAGTTTAGTGATTTTTTTCAAGTGCAAAGGTGTAGTACATTCTTTCTAGTCACCTGACAAAATGAAACAACGAGAATATGATACAGTTAACATTTTTTTAGACATTGTTTAATTTAGATAGTGAAACCTCATGGTTTATTAACTGTAAATACAAAAAAAGCTGTAATATTTTCCCTGCTGTTTTTTTAGATTCTGCTGAAGGAGAGAAACTAAAGCTATAGTATGCATTCTTATACAGTAAACCCTTAGTTTAATAGACTAATGGGGAAGGTGTGTCTTTAATTGCTGGATGTCCATTAAATCACAAATAATGTTTTTTCAGGCCAAAAAACACACTATTATATGAGAAATATACATGTACTATGTTGATTTACATTTTTAACACCAATGAAAATTTTCTTTACCTTTTATGAGCTCTTTATTGCATGTGTATGAAATTTGCTCAAGCATGCTGTTACAGCTTTAGGTGACTTAGAAGTGTCTAGATTTTAGATAACGTTTGTGACACTTGGGAAGAATAAATACAGTACTTCAAACTTCAAAGGAGAGAGGATGTTTGCTGAGGTCTGGGGGTCCCTTGAGCAGTATGTGATCTCCTGTCACAGCCTGAGGAACAGTGAGTCTGCCTCCCAATAATGCTCCATCTGTTTACAGTATATGTGAATATTTTATGATATGTCATTGTTGTAAATGCCTGTAATATGTCTGTAGATTTTATTTTACTTTTATTGTTATTTTGTTTCGTGTTAATGTTATTATTTTATTTGCTTTGGCAACACTGATTGTACCCATCGGTCATGCTTTTAAAGCACCTTGAATTGAATTGAGAAACAATGATAATGTTTACCTTAGTATACCTAGGGAAGTTGTGGATTAATGATTGCAAAGGAGCAGTGAAGAAACACACAGCATAAATTCACCTTAAGAGCAGAGAGAGAGGAGAGAAGAGAAAGAAGCAGGAGGAAGGAGAAGGATCAGGTAGAAGAGAGAGGAGCCCAGCATGGTTGGGACTTGAAGCTTGCACCAGGCAAGAGCTCCTACTTCATTATCATCCAAACAAAACCTGACTGGAGCCAAGTATTCGAACCTTGTTAGAGAGATCATGCTGTTTTTAGGGAACTTGGGTTTCCTGGTACCTCAGTTAGAAATGTCTTTCTAACTCCCATTTATTTTGTGGCATCCAGGGTGCAGAGAGGGAGATTTAACTACAAGTTACTTTTTATTTAGTTAGAAGGCAGCTCATCTCTCTTGTTGCCTCGGTAGGCATATTAAGAGTATAATGCTTAGTAGCAGTCTGGGGATTTCTGGGTGACCAGAATGTTAGGCCTCTGCTGTACATTTAGTACACTAATGATTGCATAAGCAAACACACAGATAGACATCTCATCTCAAGTTTTCAGATGACGCAGCCCTGGTCAGTTTATTAAAGGACACAGAATACTATCATGGGCTCATTTTAAATGATTTTACTTACTAGTGCAACGAGTTCTCCCTAAAGTTAGAAATTTCAAAAACAGAGGAACTGGTCATTGAAAAATACCACACCCCCTCAAACCACTATAATTGATGGTCAGCCTGCTGAAATTGTCAATGACTATAAGTACTTGGGACTGGTCATTGACAAAACCCTAAAATGGGACAAATGTTGTGACACTATCTATAAAAAAGGCCAACAGAGACTATTCCTTCTTAGGAAACTCAGCTACTTTAAGGTAGATAAAACTATTCTTACATCTTTCTGCAAATCATTCATTGAAAGTGTCTTAACATACTGCTTCACTTGCTGGTTTGGCAACATAAGTACCGGTAATTGCAATAGGCTGGGTAAATTAGTGAATAAAAGTGGCAACATAATCGGGAATAATCAAATCAATTTAAATATCCTTTACAAACAGAGGGTGACTAAGAAAGCCAAAAGCATCATGCAAAAACAAAAGCACCCCCTCCACTGCAAATTCACACTTCACCCATCTGGGAGACACCTCTGTGCCCCCAGGTGTAAAACCAACAGACTCAGGAAATCTTTCATTTCAATTCTCTATGAATTGGCTTCATTACTCTCTGCTCTCCTCCCCACTAATAGCTGATGTGTGGTGAGCGTTCTGGCGCACTATGGCTGCCGTCGCATCATCCAGGTGGATGCTGCACTTTGGTGGTGGTGGAGGGGAGACCCCATTACCTGTAAAGCGCTATATAAGTGTAAGCAATTATTATTATTATTATTATTTCCTCTGCAATTACACTCTTAAACATGCAAAGCAACTATTTTGTCTCTTGTTTCTTATCTCTTGTAACACTACTGTATTCTCTTCCCTTTTGGTGATGTTTATTTGTCATTGTGTTATGTTTGACTGTGCCGTAAAACAAATTTCCCCTAGGGGACAATAAAGCTTGAATTGAAATTTAATTGAATTCTCTGTAACGCCTTTTTTGTTTATAATGTAACTTTATGTGTTTTGTTGTGTGTTGTGTCATTGTTTTAAAATATCTGTCCAGTCCTATTTGTAACAATATAATGTAACTTGGTGTGTTGTATGTTTTATGTCTTGTGTAGATAATTGTAATAAATATTTGTTTTAGCCAAGTATGCCTGGATTTTTGCTCCTTTCAACAAAGCTGTGCCAGAGAATTAAGAATTCACATGCCTCTAATTACATGGTTAGAAATCACGTACAAGTTGGGGGTAATGAATAATTATTTCACTGATTGACTAAACCGATTGAATTCCTGATTTTTACCAGTTTCGTAACCCCCCATTTGTAACACTACGAAACACAAAGAACACCCATCACATGCGATTGACACGTTTTCTTTAATTTTACCTAGTTTTATTACTTTTGCATTACCTTGTTATTGCAGGGAAAGTCAGGTGTTTATAATTTTACAGAAAATTCTCCTCTAGCAGATTTTGTCCGTTACATACAAAATCTAGTTGAGAAAAGTCTGTTAAACGGAGGGTTCACTCTATATGCAGATGGCCTGTCTACATTTGAAATCAATTGTAATGGTTCTGTTTGAAAGATTAAGTACTGTATATGCATTATAAATGTAGATGGCTGGTAGCTCCAGAGTGGCTTAGCCAGTAAGGGTGCTTGCTCCATGTGCAGGTGGAGCTCAAAGGCAAAGAAATCAGCTACATTTGTGACATGTCAGTAGCTGAATATGATAACCCAAGTGGAGCCATATTGGCGGAGCTCCATCTGGACTATGGCTAAGAGGTTAGTCATTCTTGGCCTCTCTTGCCTCCTGGTGAAACAGCAATAGGTTTGCTTTGACGTCAGTCACAGAGGACAGTCACCACCCCGGGCATGAGCTCTTCACCCCGCTGCCCTCAGGCAAGAGATACAAAAGCACTTACCACCAGCTTTCTAAATAGCTTCTATCCACAAGCAGTGCGATTGGCGAACACATTTAGACATGCCCCTCGGACCACACCTACACCATCTACCTCATTATGATTTCTTATTTATTGCACATCTCCAGTCATTGTTTATATGTCTGCATTGTTTATATTCAAACTGTTTACTTGTACATTGTCTACTGTTTGTATATTGTCTTGATGCACTGTCTGAACTGAAACTGTGTTTTTACACTTGTTTTAACAATCGAGAGACTTTCCTCTCCTTTCCTCTCCTCCAAGAATTCCATTGTACTAGTACATGTACGGGTTACATATGGCAATAAAGTTCAAGTTCAATAAGATGTGTGTCTTCAGCCTACAATACATTCAAGTACTGTGGAGCTTGCAGCATGTAAAAACATGAATGGCTCTGATAGGTGGGATTACTAGAGGATCGTGTTTGCCTATCCTGAAAAGTACAAGAGTCATTCAAATGAAGCAAGATATGTAGGAACATTAACAAAAGGAAAATGATGACATTTCTAGTATGTCAATACATCATTTTAATTCTGGATACCGGAACTCCCATTTTTTAAAGTATTTTTCCATTAAGTGTGTCACTGAAGGATAAGAGGGATGTGTATTTAGGAGGTGTAGTTAGGGCACTAGAAGACTAAGTAGAGTATAGTTTGGTTTTAGAGGTTTTGGGCATTTATACATACAGTACAGGTGCTCCATACAATAATCATAATTGTAATCATAACAGTCTTAGTGGTTACCCTTTGGGTACCAAGTCTGTTTTTCAAGGGTCCAGGTTTCATAGGTCTTCCTAGGCAAGTTTTCTGTCCCTCTTAAAGGTGCTGATGCTCTTTCTTTTGATTTGGTGTACATCTTTGTTTTTGAATCTTGTGTTGCTCTTGCTGGATAATTACTTTTGACATTTTTTAAAAAGTTCAGAACAGTTTTATGCAGAGTACAAATATCAACTGCCTTCAACTTTATTACTGTGGGGCATGAAAGAGAATTCTTCGCTGCTCTTACTGTGTTAATTAACTGAGGCTCTGAAACTCTAAATGGAACAGAATTCCCCGTTTTATCTTACTGTAGGAGTATTTGTCACTAACTTAAGGTGTCTTTGAAAGAGCCTAGACATAATCAATCGCTTTTGTGTGAGAAAATAAACAAATACAGCTAAAGCACATGTGCAATCAGTCCTATTTAGTGGTCTGTCAGGACTGTGTCATTGTGCCAGCTCTTTCCAGAAGGGCTTAAATGATTTCTGGTTATCTCCAGCTCCTGACTTCCTACCTGTCCTCTGTTTTAGGCAATTAGAGAAAAAATTCAAATTATGCATTGTGCATTAATTGAATTATAATTATACACATGATGTTAAGCGAGCCTATTCCATATAAGCCACTCCTTTTCCTAAATTGTTACCAATTGTGGTAAATTCCACAAAGTTGCTTTGATTGAGCAATTACCTCCTGAACAGAACACCCAGTGGTCTCTCTATGGTTCGATGAAACACTCAGTCAAATCACAGGGATGCCCTGCTAAACATTTCTATGAGAAATATTCTGTTTATGATATTTATTAGACAGCAAGATCACAATGTTTCATGGTGCTTACAAGTGAAATCTATGTGTGTGGTGTGAAAAAGGAATGGGTTTTATAAAACTGAGTAGGAGAACTTGGATTCCTTCATTCTTTGCTTTCTGGCCATGAAAGAAAGAGAGAGGAAAAAACTATTTCAAACCGACTTTATACTCAACATGAAAGCCTTCAATTCTTTGTATCAGTTGACTTCTGAATTTTGAAAAAAATATGCATTATGCATGTGTTTGGTTGTAGTATATTTGTATTTTTCTGAGCTGCATTAATTCGTTTTTAAAAGCTCATACGGTAAGACATCCATTTCCTTAAAAAACAATAAAGATGATTTCCTTTTTATTGTTTCTTTTCACTACCTGGGGTTATATTATCAATGCCCAACTGAGTCCTGAATTCCAGACTGGACTGAGTGTGGATTCCTGGCAACTGAAAGTTTTCCTGGTGGGAAAGCCACAGCCAATACTGTTCCCTCTAATGGTGGAGACCTAGTCTACTGAGATAAATGCTGATTTGTCATGCTTACTGTTTTTTTGTGACAGCGACAGTGTGGAAAACAGAAACCATTCAGTGTTTCCCTTTGACTACAACAAGACAGCTAGACTCTTAAAGTCTAGGCAGCATTTGAACCTCAGGTACTTTGAGGACGATCTGTATGGAATCCTGAACTTACATCTCCTCAGTCTTATACTGTCCCTTTGAAGCAAATCATGTATACAAATGAGAAGAGTTTATTGCTGAAAATAAACTACAACAGAGGAGCTATGCTGATAATCTTAAACCCCCTGCCAGGATTTACACAGAAACTGGACAAAATGCATATTTCCTTGTCAGAAACCTAATTATAAGGAATGCTGATTTAATCTCATTGGGTCTCTTATTTGCATAAATATTCAGCATGCATTGTATTTTTTATAATAGAAACATGAAAAGCCTTCATGTGAAATTAATCAAAATGCAGTTTGAATAGATGATTATAAAACTCAAAAGAATCACAGCCGTGAAATTACAAAAGTATTTTAATTTTGATGTTGTAATAAGCTATATTGGAAGCAACATTTTAAAATTTTATTTTAAGTCAACCCAATTTAGCTTTGTATGTCTTAATAAGATCCTTATTGAAAGTTTTTGCACATCTAATGCACCACTCCTTTCCAGCCAAGACTGTCAGCCATGGAGAATTTCTGTACCTGCACTGTACTGTACCTCAAACAGGATTAAGGAGATCTGATAGTTGGTGATACAGTATTGTTTAAATGCCAGTTTATTCCTCCATTGTGCAAGAAGATCAGTTTGAAACTTTTAAAATGGGACAATCAGCTGTTTCTCTACTAACATCCTTAAGCTGTTACCAGTAGTTCTTAAACAAGGTTCATAGCATGTACAGTACCATTGATGCTGTCAAAATACAATTGTAGGAGGGCACCAGTGTAATGTGGCTGTGTCTGCTCGAACATGCATGTCTGGGACAAACATTTCCACTGCTTGACCACTTAGGATAAGTAAATATGTTTTCTTAAAAAGATTAAGGGGTGTAGCAAAATGAATTGTTTAGCAATTTTATTGTTATAACACCTGGTACACAGACAGCAGTAAGAATGCTTACACTATCAACTGAAAACTGCTGGATGCTTCAGATAGTAATATTACCGCACAGGATTTCCTGCAGGAAAAAGCTTAGGCCAGATGGTAACCGTCAGACATTCCTCCACCAAAAACAAACAACAAATTGACAAATTAACATTTGAATATCGACAACAATTTCAAAATTCTACTTTCATTACTTCATTTTTTTAATCAACCTAGACTTGATGCAAATACATTACATTTTCAGAGGTGTGAGACTGTGAGATTTGGTCCTGATGTTATTTGATTATGTATCAAAGCAACTGCTAACTGGCATATGATCTTGTAGTGTATTTATTAGAAAACACTATGTCGATATGGAGTCTTGTGTACGTTTTGTCAGCATTCACTCATTTGTTAGGCTCCTGGCCTGTATACAGCAGAAATAATCAGCAGAAATAATGCAGGAAACCATGTATTACCTTTGGAGCGAGACAATAGGTGTTCCCTCTATGATTGATAATAGAGCATGCTTATTATGTCAAAATGTGCATGAAGTCTATTAATGTGTGTGTGGAGGTGTGAGGGTGGAATGGATAATTGTACTTATAGGAAGCCAAAACTGCTTTTTGTCAGTGATCATATCCAGTGGGGACCCTCTATTGCTGAATTATACTGTATAAAGTAAGTAACCTTGCATTGTCTGTTGGGAGGATTGTTCCAACTAAAGAATGAAAGAGGAAAGTATATAACTTACAAGATTTTCATAAACAAACTAAGGAGTTATTTTGCCTTGGCATGAGTTTCAATATTTGACAACCGAGATTAAAGCCATTTCAAGTTCTTTTTTTTGAATTCTTGAAATCCATGCTATGACTCTCATTTTATGTCTTTGGGGGTTTCCGCTTCATCTCTGCACTTGTTAATGAAGTACACCTAATCTACAGCATTAAGTTAAATGATGTGAGCTGTGGGGAGTTTATCATTGTGCGGTAGTGAAATTGTGGCTGTTGATATTGCAAGTAACTGAAATAAATACAAAGACTTTTCACAGCTACTCATATATCCAAGATAAAGTGATGAAAGTGGAATATAACTGCAGGACATTGACCTGCAAGGAAGAAAAGGCCATTCCAGACACATCAGGGTAATGGCAATTAATGTTATTAAAATAGTTTACAACTCAGTTAAAAAAAGCTTCTGAAAGAAGAAAATAAAACCTTGTCTTCTTGGAGTTTTAAACTGTACTTTATTCATAAGAATGAACTCACACATGAAATATCACAGGACACGAGTACCACAGCTGGTAGTGGGGAATGAACTCCCAGCCTCGTACATTCTCCCATTCTTACATTCTCCCATTTAAAAACTTTTACATACATTACAACACATTAAAACACAACATAACATCATCATTTCTAACATTAAAATTACATAACGTTTAACTCGCAACAAGCACTGTAATCCTAATGTCTAAACACATTTGACTAATGGAGTTCAGTGCACGTCCTGTATATGACCCCCTTCAGCCTACCATATACACTTTTTATACCTTTAAAACAAATGTGAACACTTAAACCTTAAACAACGAAACAGTGACATTGCTAAACATAAAACTACAGACATTTAAAAATTCTGGTACCTCAGGTTTACTGATATTACCGAGAAAATATCATGGTAGGGTTTCCAGAGGATTTTACAGGATGGCACAGGGCCTGCGTACTGCAGCTGGCAGTGGGGAGATAACTATTGTTCCAGCGTTGTGGGAGGACACTACTCCTGACTCCTGTGCCACCATCTTATCATCTGGTTACACTGGGTAGTGAGTACTTGGGTAGGGGGCAGGGAGTGGCTCAATGTGCAGGTGGATGCATATTTGAATAGAAGTAGGTCCTAATGCCCCAGTGTAGTGACGGGGACACTATACTGTAAACAGGTGCCATCCTTCGGATGAGACGTAAAACCGAGGTCCTGATTCTCTGTGGTCATTTAAAATCCCAGGGCGTTTCTCGAAAAGAGTAGGGGTGTAACCCCGGCATCCTGGCCAAATTTCCCATCGGCCTTTATCAATCATGGACTCCTAATAATCCCCATCTATGAATTGGCTTCATAACTCTGCTCTCCTCCCCACTGATAGCTGGTGTGTGGTGAGCGTTCTGGCGCACTATGGCTGCCGTCGCATCATCAAGTTGGATGCTGCACATTGGTGGTGGTGGAGGGGAGTCCCCATTACCTGTAAAGCGCTTTGAGTGGAGTGTCCAGAAAAGCGCGATATAAGTGTAAGCAATTATTATAATTATTATTATTAATCCACTGAAGACCTTAACCCTAAGGCACAAAAGGCATTTTAGGCACAAAAGGCAGTTTCTTTTAAAACCTAGCACCTCATTTCTCTATCAAAGTTCTTAAATTGTAATTGTGTATATGGTGTTCACTGTATGTTTTGAAAAGTTGCATTTTTAATTAGGGCTGGGCGATATGGCAAAAAACATTATCACGATAAAAATGTTCATATCAGTCAATATCGATAATTATCACGATAAATGTCAAATCATTATTTCTTTCAAGTTTAAAGGCAGATTTTTTCTCCTGAGTGAAAGTTGAAGAAACCAGACAGTTAATTGGTAAATTAAACAACTCTTTATTTTAAGAACACAACAAACACTTGCCAAACAGCAGAAACATTAAACAAATCTGAGGTAGAGAGTATTCAAGTCTTTTTTTATGTCAAAATATGCATGAGTAAAATTTACAAAATAAATATCTTAATAGAAAAATTAAATACTGCAGTGTGATAAAGTTGAATGACTGTTTCTGTCAACGATGTCATCATCCTTCGAGCTGGTCATTGGCAGCACTACATTTGCTTCAGTGTCGCTCATTTCTCCACTCTAACTATAATAACTATATAAACAACACCACGATAGCTGCCCGGTCTGCAACACGCACACCCACTCGCGCGGTATTTTGTGCGCAAAGTATAAACAAATATCGAACATTTATCGAACTTTTGTTAAAATTATATCGAGGAAAATTATATCGCGATAATTATCATTATTGAATTATCGCCCTGCACTATTTTTAATTATTGAATATTATAGCCTTCTGTCATGTTCTTGAAAGTCTTGTATGTGTTTTCTAAACAGATTGCATGGTGTACTGTGGCTCCACTCATCCCACACTGCAGCATGATGTTTATTGTCTTTATTCCCTCATCTCAGGATTAACATTTCTTCACATGAAAAAGGATAATGCCAGGTTCAAGATTAAAGGCTGAGTAAACATACCTGTAAAGGAGTTTTCATCTTCTGTTATTGCTTCTTGGAGGAAGGAATGATTTACTGTTCCCTGCCCATCTATAGGTTTTTGACTTACTATTGTTATTTCATGGAGACATAAAAATATTATTTTTATTAACAATTAGTTAATTCTAAGCAGTTGACATCTGGACTTGACAAGGCTGGATATTGTATGCTTTCATCTGCTGCAAAGGGGGAATAGAAGTTCAATTAGTATGTATGGAGAGGGAGAGTACTGTGTTTTGCAGCCCTAGTTTGTTGACAATGCAAAATGCCATGGTGATTCATGTATACTTCCAGTTAGCATACTCTAATGTTATACAAAAGCCTTTTACACATCCCTTTTATATATTATATAAACATAGTCCAAGATATCTTTACTTCCTTCTTGTTCTCTTGTTTGCTGCTGTATACTTCTAAAATGCCACAAAGCAGCCTGTTTGCTTTCTGACACAAATTTCATCTTACTTTTCCCTTGGATAGACAGTGTGTTATATAATTTTCAACTGTTTTATTCTATTTTGTTTACTTTCAAGTACTGTATTACCGTGAAGTGCAAGAGAACATGTCAAGAACATTTTTCATTGCCTGAATCTTTCTCCATTGAAGTGGTGGCGCTTCATAGAAAAAAAGTGACTTTCTGTCTCTTTAGAGTGAGTTAATGTTTATAATAAATGTCATTATGCAGGTAGCCATCTGTAAATGTTTTAATATAACACAAAGTTCCTCCAGAAAACCTCTGTGCTAAGTATAATTTGATTATGCTGTACATTCATTATTGGTAAACAGTTTGACCTACAGTAGGTGTTCTGTGATAACACTCAGTTCTGCAATTATGGAGAAGCCTTCAGTAGACATACTAGTGTGTGTTTTGAAGCTTATAGAGCCTTATAGACATTGTTCAAGAGAATCTCTCATCGAACCAGATGATTCCTCTTAGTTTGCATTTGTAGCCTTGAGTGTGAAGGTTAGTCATTAGGTGCCTGCCAGTAGAATTCCAAAATAAGATTTTCTTTCACTGCATTGGTAGATCAAAGGTAGAGTCAAACTGTGCTGCTCAGATGGAGTGTGCGGATCTGCCATTGTCTGGCAGCAGCAACAGTGTCTCACAGAGGGGTGATGCTGCTGAACAAAACAGAAACCTTTCTACTCCATCTTTGACTTTAACAAGTTGTTCTGGCACTGTCATATCACTACATGTTTTTCAAAGTGCAGGAAAATGTGGGTCACTTGATCTAATTATTTAGCCTAAATGTGCAGTTGATGGCAGATTAATGAGCAATGTAGTTTCATAAGATCTGAGACCTGTTTGTCAAACCTGTCCTTTCTGGAAGACCCCATAGGAGAGTTCCAAGTGAGTTCAGGGAGAAATATATAGCAACCCTATCTGACCCTTATAGTTTTAGTTCCCCATATCCATAGTTTATCATAAATAACAGAGCTTTCCAGAACTTGCTATGATATAATACAGTTTATTTGTTAACGTGTTATAATTTACAGATATCATCATCAGATTGTCCGTCCATCCATTTATTTTATAACAACTTTATCAAATGCAGATTCATGGAGGATCCAGAGCCTTTCTGGACAAGCAGCAGACGCAAGGCAAATATGGACACACTCACACTTGGGCTAGTTTTACCAATTAACCTGCCAGTATGTCTTTGGACTGTGAAAGGAAACCACATAAACACGGAGAGAACATACAAACACCACACAGATAGCACTCCAGGTCTGGAATTGAACCCAGGGCCCCAGCACTGCAAGACAGCAATGCTAACCAGTGTGCCACCCGTAATTCTTCATCCTAGTGTTAATCCCGCATCGGCCGGGTCTGCTTGTCGGCACGCCCGTCTCCATTTGGCGTGGTCATAGGTGTCTTCCGGGGCGACATTCACTTTCCGCATGTCTTTAGTGATCCGATCTATCCACCACTTCTTGGGCCGCCCTCGCGGCCGCCAACCCTGCGGGCTCAATCGCATCACTGTCCGTGCCACCGTGTGCTCGCCACTTCCCATCACACGTCCATACCATCGCAGTCTTCCTTCTCGCATCTTCTCCGTCATTGGTGCCACTCCCATGCGTCGATGGATATCGTCATTGAGGACGTGGTCAAATCTTGTTAGGCCGAGACTGTGCCACCCGTAATTAGTTATAATAAATAATCAATAATGTAAAATGCAGTGTTGCTAAATTTGTTTATTTCCTGTATTTCTTTTGGAATTAAACTGCATATAGGATCCGCATAAAAAACTGCATTTTACTATGAACACAGGGCTTCATAGCAGAGAATAACTGCACTACCCAAAACTAATGGCAAATAATTATTCTCTCCATTTTTAATTTATACATTTAAACTTCGGTTAGGGTATATGATTTTACAGATTAACATAGGTGATATTGTTAAATGTTTTACCACTCTGAATACAAACTTTCTTTGGTGTTCAATTATTTTTATTGAGTATGACTGAACAAAACAAGTTGTGCCTGGTGGGTGTTTTTAGTTTTGTGATGTAGAGGTCTGTTAGCCTTAAACAATAGTTTTGTCATTGATGTTTCTTCTGTGTTTATTTAAGTCTCATTCATCTAAGCAAACAGAAGCTCAAATGTCCTACTGAATTAATTGGGTGAAGATAAAGTATAGTACTTACAGGTTTTAGAATAATTATGGTAACAGAAATAAAGTTATGTGTAAATATGTGTCATACATTTTTCTTGTCTAAAAATGAATTGTTGTATTGTATTGTATTACACTGTCAGGTAACCAAAGGGAAAGTTTTAAATATTAAGGCCCATGTAGGTACAGACAACAACACCTTTGTAGAGCTTTAAATGTAGTAGAATGTGGCACCAGGGAAGGAATTTTCCATACAGAAATAAATGTTTAAGTAGTTTAATCTTATCAACGGGTTACCTTCACATTTCATCCAGTGCAGTAAAACCAGTACCAATGGTGCCTCATAACCAATGACATTGCAGTATACCAATACATGCTGTATTGTATCATATTTAGTTTTTATTAGCACACAAATGAAAATAAAATCAAAATATAATTACATTATTATTATTTATCATTATATATATAATACTTACTGATATATCAAAGCCACAATTTTTTATCATATAATACTAGGGGACAGTTTTCAGAAGGAGGAATATGTGACCAGATGTACTGTAGCTGCCTGGGTGTATTTTGTCCTCTGTTGTCTGAGAAAATGTAGGTGTGGTTGAGAACCTGTGTGCTAGAATCTGCACTGCATCAGTTAGGGCATTCCGTTGCCAGAACAGGACCAGTTCCTCTCTAGGAGCAGCATTCCATTTTAAAAGTGATTTATTTAAAAGTGTCTGAAACAATGCATTTCTTTGCTAGACTGGTGCTGTCACCCAAACTAGCCTTAAAAAACAAAAAGAAAAGTCTAGTTGTATAATAACCAAACATTTGACAATGAATCCACATTGAGAAACTTAAATTGCTAGTCCTGTTGGCATGCTTTTTATTTGCCATTTTCTATTACTGCTCACCCACATTCATTTATCGTTTCATTGAAAGTTAAATGTGAACTGTGTAATTTACAACCCGAAAAATTAATACAGTTGTGTGATTTATAAAATCAATCGTGTGCATTGTTAGGACTAAAATGTTAGCAGTTGCATCATTGATTATGGGTTGCACAGTATCTCTGAGGTTAGCATTGCAGCTGTGTAGCACTGAGACCCTGGGTTCAATTTCTGGGATGCTATCTGGGTGAAGTTAGCATGTTCTCTCCATGTTCACATGGATGTCCTCCCACAGTCCAAAAGCATGCTGGTAGGTTAATTAATGTAAAACTAAGCCCCGGTCTAAGTGTGTCTGTGTGTGCCTTGCAATGGACTGACATCTCAGCCATGTCACCTTGCTGCTGTTCACAACTTGTAACCCACTGAAGCTAGGCAGGCATGAACCTGGTCAGTACCTGGGTGGGAGACCTCCTGGGAAAAACTAAGGTTGCTGCTAGAAGTGGTGTTAGTGGGGCCAGCGGGGGGCACCCACCCTGTGCTCTATGTGGATCCTAATGCCCCAGGATAGTGATGGGGACTCTATACTGCAAAAAAAGTGCTTTTAGTGGAGTGTCCAGAAAAGTGCTATATAAGTGTAAGGAATTATTATTGTGGGGTACATCCTGTGTTGTGCCCAATGATTCCCAATGTTATGCTCTGGGCCACCATGATCCTGAATTGGATAAGCAGTTATTGAAAGCAATTATCATACATTTGGCACACAGCTGTACTGTGACATTATAATTAATCATTAATCAAATAAGTAATTTTATTTTCAAAAGAATGCTTTGTATTTCAGCCAGTAACTCACTTTTGTCTCTTTTCAGGTATTGGCAAGAATGTAATCTGTGACCGAACTGCTACCCCCTTGGATGCTTTCCGAATGATGTCGGCTGCCCACTATTACCCTAAGCTAATGAGTATTATGGGAAATGTGTTGCGCTTTCTGCCGGCTTTTGTAAAGATGAAGGAGCTGCTGGAGGAGGGCTATGTGGGTGAACTCCTGGTGTGTGAAGCCCAGGTACATGGTGGAAGTCTGCTGGGAAAGAAGTATAACTGGAGCTGCGATGATCTGATGGGAGGCGGAGGGTTGCATTCAGTAGGCAGCTACATCATTGACCTACTGACCTTTCTCACAGGGCAGAAGGCCGCCAAGGTGCACGGCTTCCTCAAAACCTTCGTCAAGCAGACTGATCACATCAAGGGCATACGACAGATTACTAGTGATGACTTCTGCACCTTCCAGATGGTCTTGGAAAGGGGTGCCTGCTGCACGGTCACTTTAAACTTCAACGTGCCAGGGGAGTTCAGGCAGGAGGTAATTGTGGTGGGCTCTGTGGGGAGGCTGACTGTCAGTGGCACTGACCTGTATGGCCAGAAGAATGACGCTCCAACCAGGGAACTACTTTTGAAAGACTGTACCCCAATGGGCAATGCCTCTTTGCCTGAGAAGGCCTTCAGTGACATCCCTTCTCCATACCTCACTGGTACCATCCGGATGGTCCAGGCTGTGCGGCAGGCCTTTGAGGACCAGGACGATCAGCGCACTTGGGATGGGAGACCACTGACTATGGCAGCCACTTTTGAGGATTGCCTCTATGCCCTTTGTGTGGTGGACACCATCAAGAAGTCCAGCCAGTCCGGGGAATGGCAGAACATCGTCGTCATGACAGAGGAGCCAGAGCTGAGCCCAGCCTACTTGATCAGTGAAGCAATGCGACGCAGCCGAATGTCTCTGTATTGCTAGCAAAGCAAGATGAATTCATGGACAGCCCCGTTCAGTGTGCTAACAATGAATGTGAACACACCACTTGAAATTGCATGGAGAAGGTTTGCAAATAGAGCATGGCGAACCATCTCCATAGTATGCAAGAGTTCTGAAAGTCCTACAGTTATTGCATATGGTGAGTTTGCCAGAGAAAGCTTCACAGCATCCATAGAAGCAGGTCTAACTTCTGATCTTGAATGTTGAGGACTAGTGTGAAGAATGTATTGCATGTACAAGTAGCAAATTAAAAGAGCAATACTAGCTTTATGTCTCTGAATTACCTATGTTACCTGTGTCCTTCATTCATGCATTGACACTGAAAACACCTTAACACCTAGTTTGGCTAGCAAGATCTACATAAAAAGAACCTTCTTGTTATTTATGCAATAAATCCTTCTAGTAACCCTAGTGGTATAGTGGAATTATGTTATAATGCCTAAAACAAATTAAGAACTTGAACAGTTTTTTTTTTCTGTCAAATTTGGTATTGTTGAAAAGTTTATGTGTATTTAAATGCAATATATGGAATGTTGTAACCTAATGTTAATGCATTTTTGTGCTGTGTGCCATAGAGACATGTTATCCTTTTAGATTTTTTAGATTTTTTTTATAAAATCTAAAATCTAAAAATCACATCTTGGATCTTGTCTGCTTTCATTTTCATATGTAAAAGGCAGTTTCCTTAGCATATTAGAATGGATGGGGGCTTCACTGTCATGTATAGTACAGTACATATTGAGCTGGAATCCTCTGAGAGCAGAGCAATCCTACAGCTTGAAGGCAGCCAGAAAGACCAAGACTGTGCCACATGCCAGCAGTGTCTGGGAGTGACAGAACAAATCACACCAGGACTGGATGAGGCGTACCTGGGTTGTTGTATTAATCTTCGTGTTGCTGTGGACAGCCATTGCTGTAGAAAGGAGGAGTGCCTGTCTATGGTTGAGGATGGCTCCAGATCTGCAGTTAAAAAGGTGACAGGACCAGGCTGCATGAGTACATACAGCTTTTTTGTATTCTAAGTTATTAATACAGTTAATTATGTAGGAACAACAGGTACTTTTATAACTTACTGTAAATTATTAGGAAAATCAAAGGGTGTTTGGTATTATAGTATTTTTGTGTTCCATGGAACAGGTCTCATTTTTTTTAAAGCTTTCCTTGACCTACAAACCAAAAACATTTTTATTGTTTTTCCCCAGTTTTTTCAGTAATGACCTATTGCTATTTTCCAGGTATACAGTCTGCATGTCTGCATTGTTTCAAGGTTTATTTCTTATTCCAAACTAATGTTGAATAATGTAAGCTTTTTGAATGTTTAGATTTTAATTATTTTCCTAAAAGCACCAGATGAAATTGACAATGGTGCAGAACAACATTTTCATTTATTAATAATAATCGTAATAATTCCTTACACTTATATAGCGCTTTTCTGGACACTCCACTCAAAGTGCTTTACAGGTAATGGGGACTCTCCTCCACCACCACCACCAATGTTCAGCCCCACCTGGATGATGCGACGGCAGCCATAGTGCACCAGAACGCTCACCACACATCAGCTATCAGTGGGGAGAAGAGCAGAGTAATGAAGCCAATTCATAGATGGGGATTATTAGGAGGCCATGATTGGTAAAGGCTAATGGGAAATTTGGCCAGGATGCTGGGGTTTTTATACTATTTTTATGTAATGGTGAATATGATGATCAGTGTTTGAGCCAAGCATGCTCTTGCATTTCTTTGTACTTTGCCTATTTTTGTAAGGAGAAATGACCTGTAAAGATGTGTTTTTTATATTTCTGTTATTCAGAAGTTGATTAGATTTTCATTTAAAAAATGTTTGCATAGAATTTTATTGTATTTCCATTTTAAATCAATAGGAGTCAGTAATAAGTTGTGTGCCATGCTGCTTTTACTTTCAAATATTAATGTGTGGCCCATTCAAAAACATTTCTTAAGTTTGGGAAATTGTGTAATAGTCACCAGGTGAGTCAGTTTGATTTGAAATGTGTCCAGGTTTAAAAACTGCTGGTTTAAAAACTTTGGTGCTGTAGAAAGTAGCTGCACAGTAGAACTACTATGAGAAACATGCTGCACATAGTCGCTGTCCTATACCAAACTGGTGATAGAAGTCTACAGTACATCTCTTCGTTGAGCATTCAGCACTTATTTATAATGAACATCTATAGTTTTTTTTATTATAATTTTAATAATGTTCTCTGTTACTGTGAAAAATAGATTTAAAATAGTTTTTTCTTGTCTCAAAAGTATTTCCACAGGTCTTACGTATTTGATCGAGTGACAGGAAAGCAAGATATGTATTTCTCACAGAAATGTTCATGTAAGACAGTAATCATCCCTTCCATGACATCATTTTTCACTACTTCAGATTTAATGTTTTCAGTATGGAATTAACCTCTGCTTGTTCTTTTGCACCCCGCCCACTCACACAGCTCCCCACTCCATAAGTACTGTTTGTGTCTAGATCTTTTAGCAGGGAATTGAGCGGTTGTTAGACTTGTTGTGCCTTTCCAGAGATTTCTTTTTTAACCCCTGTTACCCTGGTTTATAAATTGAGTAAATCATACTTTTGTTGAACTTATTATTTCTGTTGTTATCTTGTGTCCACAGCCAGGATAGTTGTAGTTGTTTGGCAGACATACTCTTCATAAGATCTTGTTAGCTTATCTGTTCTATCTACATGGAGCTTGTTTGTTCTCCCTTTTGGAAAGATTGGCCTTTTTGGTGTCTGCCTGCCCTACAATAGACTGGTGTCCTGTCCAGGGTGTACCCTGCCTTGCACCTGTTGCTTGCTGGGATAGTCACCGGCACCCCTATGACCTTGATTTGGCAGAAGCAGTTAGAAAATTAAATGATGGACTAGCAGTAAAGAGTGTTACTTTCAGTGGAAATCCCTGATTTCCTTACATTGAATTGGTGAATTGGCCTTTTTTACTTTTGGAGAACTGCACTAGTGAAGCCAGCAACAGTTTAGGCATGTTTGTGCTGCAGGTAATATAAGTCTCCTTATATATATATAGAAAGTATCTTTTTTAAGTGGAAAACAAAATAATTGTAGGCTAAATAATTGCGTCCCCTAAAGTTTATATGCATGGAGCCTGTTTTGATATGTGATATAAGTTTAATATGTGATAAAATGCCTTTCTTTCAGTCTTTTCAGCTGTGTTAATGTTAGACTTCAGAGTAATTTTTAAGTAGTCTTAGAATTTAATGTACAAATAAAAAATACATTGAAATAAGCAAGAACTTATTGGCTGTTGCTACATGGAGATGGGTTTACATCTGTTGTCCTTGTTTTGTACTTAGAACAGTGTGTGATTTGTAGGGAGTGTCTGTGTTAATTATCTATCTACTGTATGTGATAGAGAACTAGCTACTAAAACAGGCCCTCTGTTAAATTAACTGTTATTATTCATGTACTATTGCCTATAACTATGTAAGGTCTTTCTGATTCTTAGTTTAAAACTTGAAACACGGGAAAACACATTTGTTACAAATGTTATGTTTTTTGTTGTTGTTCTGTTATACTTTAATGTGAATTACTGTACATAAATCCATGGGCAGCATTTGTACAAGAACAGTTGTTTTAATGTACACCAGGTTTGGGGGGTAGTGGGGCTTTAAATCGATGTGTCATGTTAACCAGAAATCATGTCTGCATTGCTTCAGTACACATTCTATAGGGCTTCCAACTCACTGGTCTCTGAGAACTCAAACCTAGCCTTTTCAGATTCAGAGGATCTTTCAGCTCAGAAGACGCAGGACAGCGTTGTTTGACACAGTGCAAAAAGTGTTCTGTGTTTTTCATATTTAAATAAAATCCTGTAAAAAGTCCAAAAGATTTTTAAGTGATAAATTCATTCATCTTTCCATTCGTTACTTGAACTAAGAAAAATGAGGAGCAAATTTTGCATTGCACCAAAATACTATAAAAGTCATCCTCTTCATCATCCTACAAGCCCTTCTGCTGAAATGCAGCAGTTATATTAGTTATGAAGAATGAATTATGTTATGCATTGCTGTGCTGTTGTCATCACTGGAACATGTCATCATGTCTCTGAGAAACCCAGGTACACAAAAGCTTACACAGCTCATACAGTATTTCTAAGCACATCAGGTATGCCAGTGCACTCTGTTTCAAGTCTAGTTATGGGTATGACTTTAAAAAATGAGGTGAAGGTATTGCTATTGGAACAATTTTAGATAAGCACCCAAAAGATATGTCAGTTATTCAAGACAAGAATAGCATTTCAAAGGGTATTTTCTTGGCTTTGGTTATAATTTTCTTTTTTATTTTGCTGCTTTTTCTGGATCTTTTTCCAAGGCAGAATTTTGTCTTCTGGTGCATAGACATGCTCTTGTTAAAATGTGGCCATTTGTTGAAGACTATTGAAATAGTTCTGTTCATAGCACATAACCATGCCTCTGACAGCAGGAACTGCTAAAATAGGTAACATAAAAAGCCAGATCTTCTAGCACCACTGTGGCTTCAGCCCAGGGCTTGGGCCAGTCTCATAAAACATGTTAAGTGTCCACAGGAGTGCTCCTAGAGGTAATAAGGACAAAATAATATATTGAAGTCACCACCTTACTTAAAGGAAGAAATAGCAAGAAGTGCATCGGATATTTCAGATGCTCTATCAATCACATAAATGTGCAGCCACATTCAGTGGTTTACAGACAGTGGGTTTATTACAGCAGGTCTGGTAAAATATTGCCCGTTTCTGCTTAAAAAAACATTTATTAAATATGGCTTCTGCAGAAATAAGTTCTCACAACATTCAAAGTCTTCCTCTAAGCTTTGGCCTGTTCACACTATAACCATTAATGAGGCGTTGAAAACTAGACTACCTAAGAGGTTGTTAAGAAGAAAGCATTTTTCAGCACAGCTTTTACCTCATTGTCAAGTTCATTTTTCAGTAATTGTATTACTAGAACATGTGAAAGTACTGCAGGGGACAGGTCTGAGAAAAAATATAAGACTGTTTTTGTCAAAGTACATTTGAAGGGGAAAATGACCTTTTTGATGGTCATAATGGTTAATTCTTAATGTTGGGCTTAATATTTATTCCTTTTAACTGAATGATAAAAAAACTAAAAAGGTGTTAGAGGAGTTACTTCTTCACTCGGACTGTGGAAGTGTCAGTAAGGATTGCAGCAGCCAGGTTTAATGCTGTCCTGAACACAACTGGAAACACCCACATGCTAATGGAACTTTTTTAATGCTAATATAGAACCTTGGGTCTGTGCTTCTCCCATAAATAATATTTTTACCATTATTTAGCATTTATTTCAGAGTTGCTTTTAGCCAAAACCACTTATATCTGTACACTTTTATACAGCAATGTACTGTAAGTGAAGTACCTCACTCAAGATTACAACTGTATCTCTCCCAGGATTTGAACTTGCACTTACTAATGATGAAATCCCAAAACCTAAAAAAGTTATAACAAATAGTATTGTTGCAAAGTGACAGTAATGAAATATATTTTGTCTGCTTTATGCACACTTGGTGTATCACATTGTCAGAGTACACTACATTCACAGTGTAAATCAGACTGAAAAAACATTTTGTTCTGGGTTACAGGTAAAAGGCTATGCTATTGTTTAGTAGTTTTTGCTAGGTGGTGAGACAGTCTTGAAGCATATTAAGTCTATAAAACTAGGAAAAAATGTGCTATCCTCAACAGGAAGAATGAAGATGTTGTTTAATGAGGTTTATTAGGTTGCATTTTTTCCTTTGTATAAATGACTTTAAACAACAGGTAACAAGTAATCTTATTACGTGTAGTTTTTCAAGCTGATGGAAGCTTGGAAAGATTGAAAGATATCTGTTTTAAAATGGAGATTCCTTGGCTTCTTTGTCACATTGAGCTTATTTTGGCAGTTTAAGGAAGATGAGAGCAGTTGCTTTTTTTCAGCTTGCTTTACTCCATTGCTTAATCTATGCCTGCAGTGTTTTGGATTTGATCAGTTCTCTCTGAATGAGAAAAAAACATTGTCCCAACAAACCTATTCAAAAATAAACAGGTAAGTGAATGATATTTTTTTAAGGAATTGGGGAAATCAATCATTTGTATCTCTAGTGCCAGCTGTCAAACTTCCAATGCAAATAAGTCTAGCAGCTTTTTCAACCTGGAGAACAGAGTGCACTGACATTCTGGAATGGGTGAGAAACTATTTAGTTGACCTTTTGAAATGGTTAGTCAGAGGCAGGCAAGCCAGCCTGAATGTGTCCTGCCTTTATTCAATGTTCATGTTTTTTTTAATACAAAAATGTTGTTTGCTTTGGTAATATATTGATGATGAATATAATTATTGTAATTTATGGATAATATGGTTGCATGAACGTGTATATATTTTAAGACAACAACAAAATGTTTATCAACATAAAATAGAGAATGTACTTTAAGTATATAAATTCTATATTTTATATAATGGAGAGAGCTGTTGCAAAAAACAGTGTTTAAATTATGAGTTCCTTTTGTTTTAAATGAAATGGCATGGAATTTGAATGTCTCAAATCTAACTCCTTTGTACAGCTTGGTTCTGTGAACCTGTGTGAGTAACCTATCTGCTCTGTGCTTCAGTAATCTGCATTGCTGCTTTGCATTTCATTGGGAATGTTTGTCTGACCTGTAAAGTCTGGTATGTGAAGCCTGCAGTGTGCTTTACAACTACAGTACTTGTTCGATACTTCAGTTATAATGAAATAAAAAATACAAAAATTAAATTAACTCTTTTTTTTAAATGCTTGCTAGTTTGTATTTCTGTTGATAGTAAATTGTGCATATGGCATAGAGAGAGATCATCATTTTCAGTATTGCTTAGAATAGTAGTGTCTAGAAAAGTAGTTTCAAGAAAAGGATCAGTTCTGTGAGGAAAAAAAAGGCTAGTTTCATTACGTTTGAAGAAATAGTATGGTTTCTTAATGACTTATTACAAGGTTACAATTACTTATAATGTAGTGCTTCCATGATCATCCATTGACTAAATAATTGTCAATTGTGTGCAAGGAATCTGAATTAAAAGTTCCAAGAAGTATGTTTACTAGGGTTTTATGATATATCTCTCATGTTCTCAATGGGATTTATTTCTGGTGAGTATCTAGAGTCTTGTCCTGTATGTCTCCCATGATTTATTACTTAAACCTCTGTGAATAACTAGATTTGGTATCTCCAAAACACAGTGAAGGTGATGCAATGGCATATGGGTTAAGGCTTCTTTCTCACAACTTTTGGGTGAAGGTTTGATTCTGGTCTAGATCACCTTCTCTGTTTTTTTCCTCTCTGTGTTTGAGTGGGTTTTTCCCAATTTCTCCAGTTTGATCCAAAATTCCAAAGACATTTTGGATGAGTTAATTAGTATCTCTTAATTGTCAATATGTTCATGCTCTGCAAGCATCTCCTTCAGAGCATACTCCCACTTTGAGTTCTGTCTGCCAGGTTGGGCTTTGCCTCCCTGCACTGCATCTATAGGTTAAAGTGGCTTTCAGAAATATCACCTATGCTGTCTAATAACATGAACATGGTCACGGTGATGGATTAAATATAGAAGAATGTGTTAAATTAGAGCTCAAGTTCAAATACAATACTTTATTGCCATACAGCTACACCCATACATCTTTTTCCAAATTTTCTTGAAAATGAAAATTCAATATTATGAAGCATGTGAATCGTTACCTACATTTCGAATAACAAAAGCCAACTTTGAAACTACAAAGAAGTGATGCAAAGAAAAATTGCAAAACCTCAGCCAGATGTAGACAGTGAAGAGGTAGCATACAGTATGACTTGTTTCATAATGAGTGTATACAAATTACATTCTACTAACTAGTATAGGTGAGAGCTAGTACAGAGCCTAAGAAGTGGCACGAGAGATGTGTGACGTGCTATTCTGTGCACTCTTACTTTTTGTAAGATTATTTAAGGTTTAGACTTTATCGTGGACCCTAAAGGTGTTAAGAAACTAAAAACTGTGTGTGTGTACAGTAATTACACAACAATTGGTACTGTAGAGTACTTAGAATACTCTACAGTACAGTACCTACGAATACTTAGGTATGATTAATAATGCAGTGGTTTTATTACTAAAACATATACCACAGTATAAGTGTTAGTTGTTATTGTTTCTTTAGTTATTTTTGGAAAAAGTAAAAGTAGCGGTGACATTTCAGGGTCGGAGCAGATCCTAATTTTATCTTATAAGAACTATTGGAAATAGTTTTTTTATTTCTTCTATACAAAAAGGCTTCTGGGAACGAATTAACATTTGAAAAAGAAAATGTACAGGTATAGTTGAATAGAATTTGCGTTGGTGAGCTAATACAATTAAAATGCTACACCGCAAGTACTTGCAGTAAAGTTAGCTAGTTGAGATCCAAGCGCAGGGCTTCTCCAGAGTTATTCAGGGAGAGTCGAGTACAACAAGCACGGAAATTAACAGGTCTGTCCAGGCAGGATGGCTGTCAGAATTTTGACTGCCCGAGTTTCATCTAGACAGAGATGACAAAGTGCCTGAGCCTTTCAGAGTTAGTGAAGCTGCCTGCTTTCTAGGCAGACAGAGACTGACAGCATATGCAGGGTTTGTCAGAAGTCCAATCTGATATGGTTGAACACAGAGCTGATCATCTATGGCAGTCTTGCTCAGTATCAGAGCTACAATATCAGAGTGCCAAATACATTGTGAATCAAGCCTTTATAATTGTGTTAACTAGGGGCTTGATTAGTAGAGTGGCTGCCTGTTTGAAAGGCAGCTGGACGAACAGACAAGCAGCCCAGTCTTGTTCGCACGGGCTTGTCTGGAGGGTGAGCACTCATGCAAATGTTGTGGTGGCCCATAGCAACCACAGGCTGCAAGCTGCTCCCAGCTGGGGTGTGAAATAAACAACATAATACAAATATATAAATAAAGCCAATAATAAATAGGATCCTTCCAACACGTCTTCACATACTGTACCATTCTAAACACACACCAGGAGTAAATAACACTTGAGACCTTATAAAATAACAATGAGCCATGCAGAAATTCAAAAATCAAAATACAGAGTTCAGGTGTTGTTATGGAACCTAGTAGTCCTTGTCTTGATAGACCTAAGACCTGAACAGAGGGTAGAAAACAACTATTGTGGGCAGGGTGGGAGGGATCAGCAAGGATCTCCAAAACTTTGCATTTCAGTCTAGAAAAATGCTCCAGAGTCCACAGAGGGAAGGTGGGATCTTATAATTTTAGAGGAAATATACACTATTCTCTCTAGCTGTTTTTTCTTCTGGGCAGAAGCCAAACCATACGGTAATGGAGAAGGTCAAAACACTCTCAATGACAGATCTGTAAAACAAGGTTATTGCTTTCTGTGACACTCAAAATGTCTTTAATTGTTCTCAGATAGAACCACCTCTGGTGAGGTTTCGTGGCCAAATGGATGTGTTGACCTCCGATTTGTTGGAGATGGTGGTTCCCAGGAACTTAAAATTCTCCACCACATCTACAACATGGCCATTGATGTATAATATTGAGAGCGCGTCCTTGCTTTGCCTAAAGTCCATCACAAGTTCTTTTGTTTTACTGACATTAGTTACTCGTTGTTTAGGCTTCTACTAATTCAGCCACTTCATTCCTGTATTCTCACTCCTTGTTTGGTCCAAATGCACATTAAACATGAAATTGGTGGAGTTGCTAGAAAACCTTCATAATAACAGACATAAAGGCTGGTCTGTAGTTGTTGAAGCACCATAAACTTTATTATACAGTACACAGTATATACATGTAGCCAGCAGCCATTTCACTCTGCAACTCACAACTGGCAACCCACTAAAACTAAGCAGGTGTGAGCCTGGTCAGTACCTGGATGGGAGACCCCCTAGGATAAACTAAGGTTACTGCTGGAAGAGGTGTTAATGGGGCCAGCAGGGGGCACTCACCCTGTGGTCTGTGTGGATCCTAATGCCCCAGTATAGTGACAGGGACTCTATGCTGTAAATAAGCGCTGTCTTTCAGATAAGACATAAAACCAAAGTCCTATCTCTCTGCGGTCATTAAAAATCCCAAGACCCCTACTCAAATAGAACCTGGTGTCCTCGCCAAATTTCCCATTGGCCCTTACCAATCATGGCCTCCTAATAATTGGCTACATTACTCTGCTCTCCTCCCCACTGATAGCTGATGTGCGGTGAACATTCTGGTGCACTATGGCTGTCGTCGCATCATCCAGGTGGGGCTGCGCATTGGTGGCGGTGGAGGGGAGTCCCCATTAGCTGTAAAGCTCTTTGAGTAGAGTGTCCAGAAAAGCGCTATATAAGTATAAGCAATTATTTTTATTATATATTGCCTTTAAAAGTGGCTTCTTAAATCGCTTTACAGTAAACAAGCACACATTGAGAGGTGACAGCAGAATTACAAGGGTTTGGAATACAGTAGGAAAACAAAGAGCCACACAGAACCAATTAAATAAAAGCCCTAATAAAGAAGAAGGTTTTGAGTCTAGATTTGAAAGTGCTCAGGGAAGGTGACTCACCAATATCCTTAGGGATAGATTTCCAGAGCTTTGGGGCATAGCAAGAGAAGGACCTGTCACCCATAGAGTGTAGACGGGCTTGGGAGACAGACAGGAAACCAAATTTATGAGATGAAAAAGAATGGTGTGAGATGGGATGCTAGTAAGTGAGACAGGGGCTGAGGTGCCAAGCCATGTACAGTCTTACAGGTGAGCATGAGGATTCTGAAGTCTACACGAAACCTGATAAGGAAGCCAGTGCAAGGACTTCAGGACAAGAGTGAAGTGACCACTGAAACACAAGACTTGGTCAGGATTCTGGCTGCTGAACTCTGGACAAATTGGAGTTTAGTGTGGATTTAGATAACCCAATCAGTAGGACGTTACAGTAATCAATTCGAGAGGAAACAAAAGTATTGGCCAATTTGACAACACAGGATATAATCTATATTTACACACTACATACATTTCTTTCACACAGCTCCTAAATGTTCATACCCACAATTGAGATTATTTTTGTAAAGTCAGATTCAGAAAAATAATACAAGTTGTAGCTCTTCTAAAACTTTGTTGTCCACATCCAGCAAAAGACTGATGAAGTTAAATTTGCTGTTATCACCTACAACCATATAGTTTTACTACATTACATTTAAACATTATTTTAATCATTTGTCTTATGAAACAGTATTAACAGAAAATTGGGTTCACTGGTAACCATATTTTAAAAAATAGGTCTTCTGGTGCCATCTTGTGGTTAATATGTATATTATTGTATATTACTGTAGTAATATAAGCCTTTCTACAGTGGTTCTCAACTTGTGGTACGGAGCGCCCCCAGGTGGCATGCCAGATGACCCTGGAAATTTGTTGTGTGCACTGAAATTGGGAATTATAAATTATGTAAAATTTTCGTCTGTAATTTACTTTTAATTTGTGTCAAATACAAACTAAGGTACGTACTTAGCTACCTCGATACAGCGCGCGCTAGTACTGGAGTGTTCATACTACTCTCGAGCTTTCAGAGCTCATCGCCACATTCGCCAACAGAACAAGTGATCAAAAATGAATACCTGGCAAAAATCAAGTATTATGTCATGGCTGTAAGGAATAGATGCCAAGAGTACTGACGCCCGCTCCGATAGATCACACACACCCGTTGAGAATGAGGAGGCCGCTAGGGTTTTACCATATTTGAACTTAATAAAAAAGGACACCCTGAGGAACATCCCTATTGCCCTATCTGGGAAGGGGTTGGGGATGGAGAGGGTTTTCAAAATATCCCACGTTTTATGTTTATTGGTAAAGTAACTGTGATTATGTTTAACTGTGTGAAATGCACAAGTCCCCTCTGCTGCAATAACAGTATCCTCTGTTTTGCTGCCAGAATTTACAAAATAATCTCATTTGGTTGTCCGACTCCTCTCCTCGAATTCCCTTTTTGTCTTTGAGTAAACATGGGCTTGCAAGTCAAGTACACCTTTATTTACCATGGAGATAAAAGTACCAGGCTTACACAGCAAGCATTCAGCTTCCCAGTCTTCTCTGCCACTTCGAAAACAGAAATTTATTTGAGTTCTGCTGTGAATTTACACTTTCGTTTTGGCATTGTGTTTGAGGGTAGGAAAACAAGAAACAAAATAGGGAGCTTCTGCATTGGAATGCTTCTGCATTGAACAGACGGAGTCAAGACACTAATATGGACGCCCGATTTCGCTCTCTCCTGACATAATCATACACGTACAGGACGAAAACTGAATGACAACGTACCGTAGGTCGCGAAGCGAACTTGAGAAGTTAAGACATTCTCTATCTTTAAAACTTTTGTTAATTATTCTTTATTGTGAAAATAATGGTGTCGAAATCCTGGATATTTGAAAAATCCCCCTGGACAGAGATATAAGGATCAAAATAGCAGACATGGCTGGGAAAATCCGGTTGTATGGTAACCCTATTGGCCACCGACACTAGCTCTGCTGCTGAACCTGACTACATTGTATTTTGATCTGCTGTATGCATTATAGATAGTATCCAAGGTTCTTACTTGTTCCACAACTGTAGACAATCAATCAACTTGAATAAAGGCTGCAGACCTTAAGGGAAATCCTGCTTTATGGTAATTTTTACTAATGAAATGTTTGTTATTCAGAGCATCTTCTTTATATGTGCTTTTAAAAGTCTGTTTATAATATTTTAACGACCATTTAAAAGTTTTTAAAAAGCTGCACATATACACTATTGTAACGCAACGGGGGTTCAGGCGGGCGCCCTTGCCGCCTTAGGTCGGCCCCACACCGTCAGGGGCGCAAATCCGGGACTTGCGCGTCACTCAACAGGGCTCAACAGCCCGGTGAGCCAAAGAGAGATCTCTCTACAGCCCTGTAGTCCTGCTATCACAGGGAAGGGCGGCGACGTCACCGCCCTGGTAAATCGGCTCTTACACACCCTGATGGCCGTATGCGTTACACTATTATAGGCAAAACATCAGTTTGAAAATTGAAAAGTTCAGATGTTCTGAGATAAAGCACTACTTTTAATCTAAGATTTAAAGTGTTGGTAGATGATTTCTCTAGATGATTAACTGAATCATTAAAAAAATCAGTTCTGCACAAGAAATTGCACTCAAGGAAAAAGGGCATGACTGTGTTCCTCTCAATAGTGTAACATAACATTACTACATTAAATGTTCCAAATGATAAACAATGTTACAGCCTTGTGTACAGCTCCACAACAGGCCTAATGCTAAAGCCACTGTATATGATCAATGTATAAATGGGGTACTATACAAAAGGCCATTAGTGAGCCTTGAAACGTAAATAATCTGTGAATCTAAAACATACTGTATTTTAAGTGCATAAGGGTCATTTGTGCAGAATCATGCGTTTTATGTCCTAGGAGACCAAACATAATGAGAGACTTAATAGTAACAATAATTATAGAAAGATAGACACTGTGCAGATAAGCTACAGGCTAATCACATTTAGAAAAGGAATAAAAAAAATGTATTCCATACTGAAAAGAGTATAAAAATAAAGACAAGGTTTCAGCCTGAAACATTGTGTTTTTCTTCTCTTTTCAGCATGACACCCGAAGAAGACTCCATAGCTGAAAAGTTGTGTTTATTTTCTTTTCTTTTCAGCATGGAATAAACCTTTACTTTGCAGCTTACGCATGCTGACGCGTCCTCTGGACGTGTTTCAGGAGGAAGGCGTCCTCCGCCAGATTCCTATCCGACAGGTAGCTCTCCACCTGTATCACTTAGAAAATGTAATTTAGAGTGTTTTCTTCACAAAGTGAATTCTTGGAGCAATAACATAAGATGAGCATTTTGAAGGTAAATTCATCATTGCTTTTCATTAAGAGTGCAAGGCTCTAGATCACTTAAAAGTTTAAACTTGTACAAAAATCAAATACTGACTAGGGGACACGGTGGCACAGTTGTTACATGGCTTCTCGGAAAACTGGCCCTGGTGTGAGTGTTTGTGTCTGCTTTGTGTTGGAATGGCATGAGGTTCAGAGTGTATCCTTCCAAGCGCCCATTTCATAATGTTGTATATTAAGGCTGAAAAAGGGGTTAAAATAATGTCTCTGTCAGGCTTGCTCTTGCTGGAGCACTGCGAAGTGAGTGAACAATGCCATGGTAGCCAGACACACCTCTAGCCACCTGTCAGTTAGTGCTGGTTGTCATTGATAAAATATCTGACTGGAGCCTGTGGGCAATAATCAAGCTCGTCTCAGGTGATTCCGGATATTTTATGTCTCCTCTGACAATGCTCTGGGCTCTGGTATGGGGTTTTTGCCATTGTGTTTAGGTCTGACCTAGTTTTGTTCCCGAGTTCCTGTGTGTTTTTCCCTGTTTCTCCTGTTGTGTTTCTCCCTGCATACTTGACCCTAGCTCCGCCCTGAATATGTCTCCGGATTTGCCCATTTGTACCTTGGAAATGTGAATTTCTTGTGCTACGAACCTAGCCCGCTTGGCTCAAGTGAGCTTGTGCAATTCCCTTCTTGCCTTTACTGTGCACCTCTGTGTCTCTAAAACTTTAAACCATGCATTGCAGTGGATCTGGACACTTTTGCTTGTCCTTTTTTATTTGCTGAGAAGCTGTCTTGTCCATTGATCCATTGATACAGTATATATGGTACACTTATTGAATATAGAAGAGCAGATAGGAAATTCTAGTTTTTAGGAACTTACCTGTTCCTCTATTATGAAAGTATAATCTTGTTAAAGAGTTTGATATTTATAAAAACAAACAAAGAAAAGGTTAAGACAAAGTTACCTTGCTTCAGGTTATTCTTTTTAAATAACACACATGGAACAACACAATACATTTCCACATTAGTGTCACCCTGAAAATGAGATGTAAGTGACAGCAAGATGCTACCATATTCAAGTGATTTAACTATAAGAAGAGAATGGAAGCTTCCGATATTGGTACCAGTGCTTTAGGTGCCTGGGCAGCAGCTGGATGACATTTTCAGTCAGAAATAATAGGGCATCCTGGACTGCAGGCCGGAGAAGCTTATCAGAAGGAAGTGAAAGTGTAAGCAGGCACATTTTCTCCTAAAATGACAAAGAATATCATTTTACAATCTACAGTCCATCTTAAGTGTTTTAAACATTTTTTCACATAATACATCTTCATAGAAATTTTAAAATGTGACTGAGATTTTTGCACTACCTTGGAATAGGGCACAGCTTGGCTAGAAAAGGTGTGAAACTGGCTGAGTTTCTCTAATGTGGCACTTAGTCTTTGATCTGTTTCACCGACCAGTTCAGTAGCTTCTTTCTTCAGCATTGCTAACCTGCAAGGAGGAGAGCTGTTATCATGCTATAACTTTTGAAAATCAATAGAGCTGCTCTAAAACACCCACAGAGATTGAAACATTTTCTGTAAGTATGTTTTCATCATTAGAAAAAAGTATAACAATAACATTAACTTTTATATTAAAAAAAGAACTTTTTCTTTAGTTAGTTAAAGGACTATTTTATTTTAGGGAATTATAGGGAATGAAAGACATTGTACGCTTACCAAAAGACGCTGCAAGACTTGGGCTCTCTCAGTTCATGCTTTAATTGTAACAGAAGTAAAGACAGACTAGTCTTATTTTTTGATGCCATTAAAGCATTAAGTAGAGTTTTAATTCTGACTTCACGGTTTCTGAAAAAATAATGCTAGTATAAATAAACTATTAATATACATAGACCTATAAGTATGCTAAAACTTAATTGGTATAAGGTGTTGAAGAAATGTCAATATTTAAAATAATACAGAAGAAAAACTGGGAAAATTTGTTTAAAAACATTAATTTTTAATAAAGGAAGACAAAAAACAATATGATTTCTTGCAGTATTATATAGTTTTGGTAAGCAATGAATTATGTGAATTATGTTTCGCAAACTTACTTTCTTTTCTCAATGATACCAGTCTCAATAAGGTTATTTGTAGAATTTTTTACTTCCAAAAACTCTGTCTTCACTCGTTGTAGTATATCAGTTTTATTCTTTTGTCTGATTAATAAATATAACATAAAATAATGATGAATAAAAATTAATAACCATCAGAAGGGAATATCTGTTTTTAGAAATAATAAAGCACAGGGATTAAAACTCTACAACAATTAATGTGCTCTTGGCAGAAAAATGAAAGAGCTCTCTGTGGAATCATAATAAATGAGTCAGATTCAACATTCTAAAATCACATGTAGTAGGCATATTCATATACATACTGTATACAGTACTGTGAAAAAGTAAGTACACCCCATGAAAAGGTGTGTGTTTTTGAACATATTTGCAGGTATGGATAGGTGATCAAGGTGATCAAATTTAACAAATAACATTGAATTTTCTTTGATTGCAAAGAATTTTCAACAAAAAAGTCAGAAATGCAATTGTCTGCTGTGGAAAAAATAAGTACACCCCTTTAACTTCAATAGCTGGTGTTGCCCCCTTTGGCAGAAATCACTTCTTGTAGGCATTTCTTGTGATTGTCTATCAGTCTCCTACTGTACATTGACTTAGATACATTTTTGCCCACTTCTTCCTACAGAACTCCTTCAACTGTATGATGCTTGAGGGCTTTCTGGCATGTACTGCCCACTTCAAGTCCCCCACATCATTTCTATGGGGTTAAAATCTGGGCATTAGTTACTCTCTAATGATGTTCTAGTCATTTGCACCTATTTTGGTGCACCTGATTCTTATTTTTAGGCATTTCATGCAATGATAAAGGTAGGGGTGTACTAACTTTTCCCCCACAAGAAAATTGCTGATTTCTGCTGATTTAGATAGTACAAATGAGTGCAAAATGTGACTTTTCAATGTTATTTTTAAAAATTAAATCAGCTTTAACTATCAGTATCGTTGAAATGACGATCAAATATCCTCTTGTCCAAAAGTGTTAAAAAAGACAAACCTTTTCATGGGGTGTACTTACTTTTTCACACCACTTTATTTGGACTTGAAAACAGGTGAACAGAAAGAAATCCTAGAGTACAGATAAAGGCTAAATATTTATATTAAGTAATGTAATTAGTGGAGTACCCCAGTGTCACACCATGTCCTGAGGAAGGCCAAAGTAGGTCCATTTTATAACAGAATGGCTCCACCGCAGAAGCACTCAAGTGAAATAAGTGCAGTTTATTTACAGTGCTCCCAGTCCCCCACACCAGAAAACAAAACCCCCAAAAAAGAAACAAAACTAATTCTTCAAATAAAAATAAATCTTCTTTTTCTTATTGCTTTCTCTCTGTTTTCAGTCACATTGACATACCAACAACCAACTCCCTCTTAGGCTGAGGAGCCATCTTAAATAGAATGTAAGCCCCTCCACCTCTGGAACAAACCATTTCTCCAATTCAATGCATGTGGTTTTTCCCATCTCCATAAATAAACCTTGAAAAGTGGGGTTAGGTTTGGCCTTCTGAGGCCACCATAGGCTGACCCACCCTGGAAGTACCTGCACCAAACAAACAGTGAGTATCATCCATTTTGAGAGCGCTCTCCATTCACACCACAATACTCACTCACTCATGCATGTTTTTAAGTATGTATGTTATGTATGTGAATGTATATGAAGTTAAGTAATAGCAGTTACTAGTCAAGCCCTGAGTGTGCACCCTCTGGAACTTATCTAGCAACTGCTCAATGGAAGGTGTATGAATAGTGTATTTTCCGTGCTATCTGTACCTCCTGACAGGCTTCTCTGTCACACCCAGGGATCTGTATTGATCACTACTCTTAGTTTAGTAAAGAAAAAGATGAGGATTAGTGAATGTTATTGGCTGTTAAAAGCAGCAGAGGTAATTTAAAAAATATTTATAGTAGGTTCACTTCAACACTAGGTGAAAACATGACAGGTGTTGTTTAATGTGGGTAATGACATATCATAAAAATCACAGCAAAATAATTGTGATCAATTTTGCTCACCACATTGCAACAGAATATTGCTATTTGGAATAAAGCCAGATGTGAGAAATCAGTTTCATACTGTAGGTAGTTTTAAAGGTAGCTTTAAAGCAATGTCTACTAAAAGAGGTTTGTTTTGAGCAGGGGACTATGACGACATCTGTAGTATTTTTAAGTATTCAATACTTAACTATTAAATCTTTATTTTGTTTTGTTTTAATAAAACTAAAAAAGAAAACAATATTTTGATCCAGAAAAGAACCTTGTAGATAGGGTGAAAATACATGTAAAATCTACCACAAAGGAGAACTACAGTATGCTAATGTTTTGAGAACCATATATACATAAAATGCTTAATTAACTGAAGAAACTAATTTTTTTACTCCAAAGAAATCGCTTTATGCAGTTTAAAGAGGATAAAAAAATCAGGCCAAATGTTGGCCCAGCAATTTAAGAGGAACATGGAAAGAAATGTTATTTCCTACATAACTAATTATTAATTGATAATCAATATTAGATTAATTCAACTTTTACAGTTTAATTCTTATTATAGTACTGATCTTGTGCTGATGATGTAGATACACAATAATTCCTGAAGGCTATTAAACTCCCTACTGTTTTATTCTCCTTCAGCTGAAGAGTCAAACAGACCAGATTCTCCTCTCTCATTGACTGAAATGTAGAAAGATTTACTCAGCATGTCTAATGGAAAATCACCAGGATTGGATGGTTTTCCAGCTGAAATTTAAAACAATTTTGGAATCTTCTCTCACCTACTTTATTTAATATGTTTAGTACTATTACCTCCACAAGTACTGTTAAGTTCTCCTAACACTGAATACAACTTTGATTTCTCTTATGCTTAAAAACATAAGAACCAGCCTACCAAACAAAAATAAAAAAGCATAAAAAATGCTGTGGTAAAAATAAAAAATAAAAAAGCATTAAAAATCCTTAAAATTACTTTAAAAATACTTCCAACTTACTTTTTTAAGAACTGATTCAACATAAAGACTCGTGTAGCATTTAACAATGCATCTACTTTTGTCTGTTTCTGTTTGACATGAAATAGCTTTAATTTGGTGTTAATTTACAACATTCAGGTAATACCCACCAAGGGGATTCCTGAGAATTTTAGATTAAATTATTAGGAATTGCTGATTATTAAACCCCCTGAAAAAACAATGCTTAAACTTATAGGTACTCACTTCTGTGGAATAGTTTCATGGGAAGCTGTAAAAAGAAAAACAAAGCATATAACCATTCTGATCACACTCCAATTTAGCAAAACATACATTTTTAAATACCATGTGCTCAATATCGTATTTAGCTTTAGTAATAAAGAAAAGCAAAAAATACAAGCAAATGAATTAGATTTAAATACTCATTTATTCAGCACTGCATAGCACTGTACTGGACCAGACTTATTCATCTTTATGCCTGGATATTTACGTGTTGTTGTTTTTTTCACTTATGGAAATTCAGACCTGTAGATTTTTGGTAACAATTTAACATTTTTTTTTCATATTGTCTCTCTACAGTGCTTTGTTGAGATCTTCTATTCTAACATTTTCAATTGCATTTTCTGTAAAGGTGGAACAAACAGACATCCAGAAACAAAACTTCATAATGGGTCCCTCTAAGTCTTCACAATGGTGACTTCACAGAAAGTCAACACAATTACCCTGCTTACTTCCATTATTTCAGTTGTGAGAACAGCATTTGTACCTGTGTAAAAATAGTGCATGACAAAGCTCATAGTGCACAGTGTTTAAGAAGGGATCAGGTGACACGGTCCACCTTTTCCATTACCTTGACCAAGTTCTTGTACTTGTAGTGTACCAGAGTGAACCTGGCTTGTCTCCCACTGGCTCTAAACATTACTTTCCCTACCAATACTCAACTATTAGTTTCTACTCTAAAATTCATGCAAACTTTGCCAGTCTGTTAATGTGATGTAAGACACCCTGAAAACATGTTCTTCACGGAAACTAACTGCTCTCATCCAGTAGCAGCATTAGCCATGGGGGCAAATCACTGGCATCTGTCTCCAGTTCCCGAAGTCCTGCCATCCTCCTGGGCCCAAGTAATAACTGTCTGTACCTGAAATGGATGACCCATAAGACACCTATTGGATTTGTTTTTCATATTATTTTATGAATTGATGTTGTTCTATTGAATTCAAGATGCTTTAACAGTTTTAATTATTTCAAACAGTCTGCTTTTTTCACACTTCATTTAATTTAGTGTATAGAGGCAATATCTGCTTCTGTAGAAGAGGTCCTAGGAGAAGTTTTTTAACATTTGTATTTTGAATCATCTTGATTTTTAAATGATGTCTTATTATTTAATAAGTAAAAACCTTACCCTGTGTATCTTATGGAAGCTGATTTTATTTCTGTAAAAGTCAAGAAAATGTAGGCATTAAGATGCATATTCTGACAGGACACTACTGGTGTTGCTGCAATAGTAATTCTGCCAAACATTTGATGTCTGTGCTTGGCCAAGGAGCCATGGTGTAAAGCTGATCTGTGGGATTATGCCTGGATGTTCTAAAAGTGGGGGTTAACCCCAGTTTTAACCACAGTGTTAACTGAAGAAAAATACTGTATTTCCTCATCGTCATAACTTTCTTACTTTTTATTAGTTCTAATCTATGTTGAAGCATGAGCATTTATTTTCAAATATGAATGCATTTAGTTCACAAACGTTTATACTGAATGTGTGTGCTGCACATATTAAATATATAAACATATACTGTAATAGGAGTTTTTTTTTTGTTCTATTAGAATTAGCATGAATATGTAACAATATATAGCAAGAAACCAGGACATTATAAAGTGGGTCCATCTTTGATATACCACAGATTAAGTGCCCAGCAGCTCAGTGTCCTTTGGTTGGCAATTCCAAGGTGAGGAACACATATTGTAAGAGGTGAACACAACAATGGAAATTCTCTCTCACTCAGTGCCTGGCATCCTGACAAGTTAACCAACCATTTGACTACAAACCCACTGTCTGAGCTGCAAGGAAATTAACTAGGGTTCAAGAAACTCTCGGCTAAGAGAGTATGTAAAAGAATTCTGTAGCAAGAGAAGCAACAAGCTCTCCAAATTCTAATTTTACCTTATCAACAAAATTAATACAGTTGGACATTTATTAACACACGTGATTATAAAAACAGTTTCATTATTTGATATATTATTAATATTTTATTTTCCTCTTCAACTCATGATAATGAGCTGGTGGAGATAGTTATTCCCTTTTTAACTATTCCTGCTCAGCAATCATAATATAAAGCCTGTGTATCTGTGCACAATTTGACTGGACTTGGTCTATAAATATCTTGTCTTATCTTGAGAGTAAGACTGTTACTACTGCACTGTGCCTCCTAGTTTGAACCTGTTAATTGGAACAATACTTTATAAACAATTCTTATTTAGTATTCAAGTATATTTTGAAAGTTACTCTATATTAAAAGGCTTTAATGTTTTGCCAGATTTTCTGATGGTAAATTGAATTACAGTATGAATTGCATTGTAATGCCCAAATGTTTTGTTTGGTGGGTGTGTGAATACTGGGAGCTGAGGGTGGTATGGATGTGAATTGCCTTGAAGGGCCAGTGACACCTCAGTGATGACTGGTTTTCCTCTTAACATAAGCGCTAAGCAATTGCCACACCATTCATGAGTAATGTGTGGGGTTGCAAACAGGTTTGACTGGACCTTTGGTTGAAAGGGGGGCCTGAAAATAGGATGAGATGGAACAATACTGTGCATCACTTGGCCATATAAAACATACACTTGGCCATATCTGGACAGCACCTTGCTGAAGGAACCACGGGCAGCGACTCTGCCCACGCAAACTTCCCACCTAGAGGGGAAGAGTCAGGAGCTTCTGTTATGAAAGGCTCCCAAAGGCTGGGACCTTTGGAAGAAGTACGTTTTACAGGGCAGATTACGGCATTGGATGCGGGACAGAACTTAAACAACGGGGACTGGAAGCAGTGAAGGAAGACCTTGTTATCGTCTTTCTGAACAATCTTCCCCAAACTGGACTCGGGGACAAACCAGGTAGAGGGAGGAAGCACCAGGGATACATTATTCCGGATGTCCAGGATTGGAAAACATACCTAAGGAACTTCACAAAGAACAGAACTACAGAACTGCATAATTTTGGGACATTTGTTGAGCAACTAGGGTCCAAAGTGGTTCTTGCGGCCACTCTGGAATGAGTGTCTTTTACCATTGAGTTTTTATTATAATGTACTCTGTGTTGAGTGGAAAAAAGGGCACTCTAGCTTATCTGGTGATTCTGGGAGATGAAAAGAACCTGTAGCAAGGAAGTAAGGGGCCCAGAACTCTTTATAATTGACAGGTGGCATAGTCATGTACAAGGCAGAAATAGTTCTTGTTTGAAAGGTCACCTTACAGTGACATTAGCTCACTTGCTTTTTGTGAATGCATTTAAAAAATTTAAAAATCACATTTCCCTAATTGATGAGATAAGTAGCTGCTGTTCTTGTCCTGAGAGGAACATATGAATGTATTACCTGTGAAAATGAATTGAACTGGTGCAGTGACAAAATGAATTGAACTGGTGCAGTGAGATTTTAATTAAGGTTCTACCAAACATGGAACACTCTAACTGCCTTGATGTACAGGTGAATATTTTGAGTGACAACATCCATTCTTACCTGAATCAGGATGGATGAACGTTTCCCATATATCTGGAGTGATACTCTGGCTGTCTTCAGATGCCAGGGAAAATGACCTTTGCTGTCTTTTGGTATTTGGTGGAGGAATAGAGCTGAAATCCAAAGAAACCAGTTGCAAGTTAACTAGTTTCCGCAGAGGATAATGTTCAACACATCCACCAAAAGGAAGTACCAAAACATGCTTAATGGCTGTTTTCTTGTGAACAAGCCAAGAGGCTTCTAAGCTAACATTAATGTTGAAGTTGCTCTTGGCCCATGGGTTGTAATCCAGTTATAAGATAAAACTGCATGAAGGACAATATGCTGATGGTGAGGTCTGTGCAGCAGTTCTGATTTTAATATCTTTAGTTGAAATAACCATCATTTAGAAAAGTTAATCTGTTACCTAGTTACCTTGCTGAGCTTCTAGGAAGAATCTCGGTTTCTTTCATTATACCTTTTACATATGCAGGAGAGAGAGGGACCTAGAAAAAAATATTGAGCACTTATATACTTATTGATAAATGTAAAATATGTACATCACTTTTTATGACTATTAAATAATTTTCTATGCCTAGAAGTTTTAGACAGTAAGAATAATAGTGTGTTTAGAAGCAATTGTATGTTTTTTATTTTGAATACAAGATTTACCTGCCAGGATTCTGTGATAAATTATATTAATCTTGCAGTACACTATACACAAATTATATGCAACTTTTTTAAAAATTAAAAAAACAGCTGGTGTAAGAATGATGTTTATGAATATACATATATATTTTAAAATACACAAATATATACTGTACAGTATTGTTCTTTATATCTCAAGAGACCTGAGTAAAACATGTGTACAAGATACAGGACATTCAGCAGTGTTTCATTGTTACATGCAGGGATAATAAGATTGTAATGTGTACAAGTTACCTCTGATCAAGACTTGAATGCTATAGGTTACTTTATAGATGAATGCAGATCATTTAGAACCCTTGATCTGCTCCTAATGGATAAGGATCTAAATTCAATCTGAATACACAACTCACCATAGTCTTCAGGTCTCTGTTCTTCATGTTTGTTATCCCACATAGCATCATGTAAATCCACTGGAGCTTCTCTGCAACATGCTCCTGTTTTCTAATCGACACATTCCTATATACACATACAGCAGTTAAATATGTCAGTTTAATGAGGCAGTTCAATGAGTTCAATCAGATTATACATCTGATGATAATATAGGAGTGTGGACTTCTCTATATTATGATAGAGCATAAAAGATAGAGCATTTCTATCCATGTCCATATTTTATGGTGTTTGTCCTCTTCATAGAATGCAGGGAATATAGATCCATGTACTGCAAATACTACAACAAAGATTTCAATAATGTGGCAGTGTTATCATGAGCAAAGACTACACTATCACATTTCTTTGTTTATATTTATTACATTTTATCCAGTGTAATAATTTTAAGTCATTACCTAAGTCTGTACTCCTCCTCAGGGTCAATTGCTTGTGTATTAATTGACATAGTGCATGTCTTCCCAGAGTCTTTACTACCTGTAGAGAGGTAAACCACATGTAATTGGTCTTCCGAGGCTTGGAAATGAACCAGATTATAAACATAACCTATTAAACCTGGGGATTTTAAGACAATAGATTTACTGTGTACTATCCATATCACAAAGCTAACAAAAGTAAAGAGTGATTTGTCTTCCTATACCTTTTACCACAACTGTAATCCTATTGTAGTGGGAATAGAAGTGACTCTTCAGTTCAATTATTATCCTTATACTTTTACTTCTGAGTGTACACTATACATCGAAATTGAGATAATATTTTGAAATGGTAATACAGCTATGGTATTAAGGATTTCCTGTCGATTTACAAACCTGACAAATTCTGTTCACTGGGTGTTTTGGAGGACAAAATCTTCTTTGCTGAAAATGATGGATTTGCCTTTTTAAGTAAAAAAAAATATAACACTTGCTAATCCTTATCTTCATACTTTCTATATATAACTTACATAACAATAAAGTAAGACATTTCAAACTTCATTGCACAAGTTATTATGGATTTTATAACATTTTGAAACTACAAATTCCAGACCACTCTTGCTTCATCCAAACCATCTCAAAATCTCACCATCTTCAGAAATAAGGACTACATCACAGTTTTTTAGAAATGTTGCTACCATCTAAAACATCCACACCAGGGTTTTTAAGCATACTGCCAGAGGTCGTCCTGTGTGTAAGGCATGCTTCATCCAAACCATCTCCTCCAAATAAGTTTTCAGAAGGAAGAAACCGTTGCTGGCCTGCAAGTGAATCATCTTGGTAGGAGGTTTGACTTTTTCATCCTGTTAATAATAATAATAATAATAATCCATATCACCCTGCATCACACAACTGGCAACCCACTGAAGCAAAGCAGCTGTGAGCCTGGTCAGTACATGGATGGGCTGGATGGGAAACCTAAGGTTGCTGTTGGAAGTGGTGTCAATGGGGCCAGTGGGGGGCGCTCACCATGCGGTCTGTATGGGTCCTAATGCCTGGGTATAGTGACGGGGACACTATACTGCAAAATGGCACCGTCCTTCAGATGAGGAATAAAACCAAGGTTCTGACTCTGTCCTCATTAAAAATCCCAGGGTGTAATTTTGAAAAAAGTACAGTAGGTGTGTTACCCCGGTATTCTGGCCAAATTTTCCATTGGCCCAATAATCCCATAATAACACTAATAATCCCCATCTATGAATTGGCATCATCGCTCTGTTCTCCCCATTGATAGTTGATGGGTGGTGAGCATTCTGGCACACTATGGCTGCCGTTGCATCATTCAGTTGGATGCTGCACATTGGTGGTGGAGGGGAGTCCTGGGACATTAAGACACACAAAGACCGCAGGATGTGTTCTCCGTACTGGTCCCACTGACACCTTTTCCAGCAGTAACCTTAGCATTTCCAGGAGGTCTTCCATCTAGGTACTGGCTTCACTTCAGTGTGTTGCCAGTTGTGAGTTGCAGGGTTATATAGCTGGTGGTAATGTGTATAGTGCTCCAAGGGGATTAATCTGCCAAAGATTTCTCAGTTCCCAGCAAAACAATTACTCACTTGCAAAGATACATACATGACGTGTAGGTTTTCATTTTTTAATTTTCTTTGTAGAATAAAAATATTACCCCTTTTCCCTTACCTTTTTGGCTTTCTCTTGGCTAAATTTGCTCAAGGTCACAGAACTGCCTGCTGTCTTGACATATTTCTTTTCAAGCTGTTTCTGTTTTGTTTTTTTAAAACAAATATATAGACATTAACAACAAGAAGAGCATTGGTCCTGGAGAAATCTTAATCCCACATTGTTACACTAAAATACATAATAGTCACACTGCCTGACTGTGCAATCTGAGAGTCTGGCAGGATTTACTCAGTCTGTGGCAGAAAAGAAGGTAAAGGCAGCTCCTGTTGTCCCTCAGTTCAATACAATTTATTTTTGTATAGCACCTTTCACGTCAAGGTTACCCCAAAGCATGTAACAAAGCTGTGTGACAGTACATGACATTACAATACAGAAAGAGAAAAAGCCAGAAGACAACGGAGGAGAGGAACCAAAAACTCCTCTGTAAGAACAAATACCTCTAGGGGTCCAAGGTCAACTGGCTGCCCAACCCCTCTGGGCACGCTAACATTATACAATTAAGTTGTAGAATGTTGCAATGCACTGTATAATGTTGCAGTTGCAATGCTGTTCAGTTGTATTTCTCAGAATTTCTCAGACAGATACTCTTGATAATTACATCTTTCAGAATTATATATCGGAAAACATTATAACATTTAACATAATTATACCTTAAAAACGGATATTATATAAACCCATATATATATATACAAAATTTTTTTTTTTTCATCAACTATGTACAGCAGAAATTCGGAAGGATACAACAGATTCTGTCAAATCTGACAAATAGATTTTTTGTCAGATAAAGTTTTCATGTACCCAAATAAGAAATGATAATGATAAGAAACCTTCTAAGGTTGGTATACAAAAACCCAAGATGATGCCATATAGTGTGAATATCAGAACCCTTTTTCATTGTGAAAAAGTCAGCTTAGGAATTCAGTCATGATTGCACAATGACACTTTGGTTTGGTATAATGAGATATGTTATACACAATAGAAGGTCATTTGGCCCACCTAGCATTTTTGTAGAAAGACGGACATTTGCAATGAACAGGAACTTTTTACTGAAAAACGCACAATAAAGCAGTTTCAAACATGTTCCCTGAGATCCATAGTCTAGAGCTATTTTAGCGACCTTTCACCTGATCTAAATCTATATGGATTTTACCTTAGCGGATACTTGAACAACTAAGCATTTCCACTGCATACTTGTGCAATGTGATTTGATATTTTGATACAAGAATGCAAATTTCAAGATGATTTGGATTGTTTAATGTTACTAATAATGTAAGACCATTAACACAAAACTTTCAAGTGTCTTCATCCATACATCTACAATTTTAGCATTTAATGCTTCCTGTTTCTTAAAAGGCAGATAGTTTAAACTGAATATTAGAAATCATGGTTTTATCCTGTATACTTTTTGACAGCTCCATTCTGATCTTGAACAAAATGTTAATTAAACATCAATCATCAAGAAAATCTCTGATATAGTGTTTCGAGAAAAAACACTTTAGAGGAATGGTTTGCTCTTCTTTACTAATTCTAAAACTAAAGTACCTGTTTTTACACATGCTCTGTCATTTGTCAAGTGAAATTTGGTGCATCAATCCTTTTAGTTTTCACTCACTCTGAGTTGCTCCTGATCCTCAGAGGTCAGACAGTAGGAAAATAAATCAACATTGTCCAGGCTTACAGTCCCAACATTCTGATATGCTCTTAGAGTGAAGAAGAGAAACACAGTGCAGTAAATGAGGAAATATTAGTTTAATATCAACATATTAGAAAAATGTGAGCATATCTTTTTATACTGAGAACATACTAAGAAACTGTTTTTTACATAATGAAATAAATGATTTGTACATTTTATAAGAAGTGATGAGCAATATTTTTGTTTGTTTTTTCCACAAAGGATTTAGTAGCTAGGAGGAAAACATAAAATAATAAAAAAACTAAATTTTCTAATTAAAGTAAAAAATTCTAAAATTGAAGAAATGAAAGTTAAGAAGAAATGTTTCTTATATACAGTAATATTACATATTAACACTATTTATTAACAATATTAACAAATTACTTATCAGCAGGAGTGAAGAATCCATTGCTCAGTAGATCTTTTCTCCTATCATAATTCTGCTTCTTCTGTTGCTCATGTGGAAGGAGATATGTAGTGTCGTTTCTAGTTGTCACCTTCACCGGGACATAACCCTGATCTTTGAATACACAATATTTCTTTAAAATATATGCTTATAATAATCATCGTAAATTAATATGTATTAGAAACTAACCTTTCTACAGTTTTACACACCTACTATGCTTTTAAAAATTCCCCTTTTATAATCCATCTTCTTTTGAATATTGGATAGTGTTTCTTCTGAGCCTTGTTTGCTTTTCAGATTTTGGATTTCTTGGCCAAATAACAAAAGGTACTCTGTCTTTTAGTTTTTCTGATGATATTTATATTTGATTATGGCATGAACACGAATTTCTAACCACCTTGATTTAAAAAATGATCACTTAAGTATGTGTAAAAATGATGGACTATCATGAAGCAGTATTAAAAAAAGAGTACTGTACTGTTTTATCCTACATATTTTATGTAAAGACAAAATAAGAACAATATGCCCACCTGTTTTCAAATTTGTGGAAAACCTTTGCCTTATAAAATTAATGAGTTCCTGGTCTCTGCCGCTCAAAGGCTGGTCCAGGTGAGCTGCTATTCTTCGTATTACTTCAGCCATGTCACCCCTCCTGTAATGTTACAGGTACCTTCTGTAAAATAACATACTTTGTGTCTACATACGTGTGATTCTTTCATAGTTCTCGTCTTTGAAGCCTATTTGAGAGATTTTTTTTTTATTTTGAGAATTTTGAAAGATGGATTCTAGTGGATTTCTACATACTTCACCTCAAGGGCTATTATACAACAGAAACATAACAACTAATACCTTTGCCTACTTATCAGGATCCCTATGAAAGCTTTAATCAAAGAAATAGAGTACTCTACTGTTTTTATGTATATTTTATGGGCTTTCCAAATATGTGCATCCAGAAGGATTATTCCTAAAAGTACCAAAAAGCTGCACCGAATGTATTTAATAATATTTTGATTTTCTTATATTGTTTCTCAGCTAAACTTGCATTAAGTTGACTTCAGAAACTTGTAGTTATTTCCACACTTTCTTAGGGGGAGGTGTACCTTAGTGGGTGAGCCTTTGTACAGATTATGTCAGATTAGCAATCTCTATATGAGTTTGGGTTCTAATACAACAGTCCCTAAATCCCTATTACAGACACTAGTGTTTTACCCTTTAATGATGCAGTGTGTTCTGCTTGTTCCACCAGATTTATAAATGGGGACACGAATGTATTTGCGTTTTTGTTTAAATCTTAATTGGAGTGTCATTCACAACCCATGTATAGTGGTGTTCTTTTAATTTTATCTTTTTCTGTCAATTCAAGTCTTTTTTCTGTCAGTAATGTTCTGCAACATCAAGAGTAAAATGCAAGCACTAACTACTGTACATACTTTAGAAAAACGCTTTATTTTTCTAAATCTAACCACATCATGGTCATGTTCTATAACTTAGTTTGTTCTTCCTCAGAAGGATGTGTTCCCTTGGACTCTTTAATGGCACCTTGGTATTTATAAAAACCTTTAAAACTGTCTACCAGTTATGGAAACCATATACTGAAATATTTGGGGCTCCTGAATGTAAACACAGGTTTATAACATACTGACAGATGCATATCAGGGATGATCAAACTAAATCTCTTCCAGAAAAGGACCCACAATTTAAATTCAAGTCTGTAAATATTATAAATAATGCAGCAAATAGTCTTAAAAACAAAACTTCAGGTCAAAAAATCTCTCTACATCAACAGCCTGTTATAGCAAATCCATTAGAGTGCTGATCTGGGATGTTCCACTTGTAAAGAATTTTGGGGTTTGTTTCTGCAAACCCCACTTGAATCTGGACCTTCTAATTACCAGAGGTTGGGAGTAACAGAGTCATGGTCTTAGGGGGTAGGGTTTAGGAGTGGCGTGGGACTCAGTAGTCTATGTGAGTCAAGGGATGGGCCTTTCTTTCCTGCTTTAGAGGCCTGAAGATGGAGCTGGGAGCCAAAGCATAATGAGCACATTCTTTGTCATTTGTGAACAGGAATCCTTTGGCACCTTCAGAACCCATCAGTACTACAGTATTGAGAAAAGGTCATCTTAATTAATTAATTACGATTCTATAGAATCTTGATGTTTAAGTTTTAGTCATTGATATATTTGTGCTATGGAGATGAGTCCAGTCTTAAGCTTCACCTTAGATTTAGATCAATCTAAGACTATTGGCTTATTCACTGTTTTTTGTCCACCATAAACCCATAGAATAATTTCTATAATTTCTTAAATTTATTTTAAAAATTACAAAACTTTTAAGAGAATCGACGCTTTTCAAAACGTTATCAAATACCACCTTATTAAAAACTACATTCTCTAGATGCATGTAGATACAGTATATATTAATATTATTTTAAGGCATTGTTTCTACATACAGTAAGTCGCTAATTGTTCCTGCGTTGTTCAAAAACTTAATTTCGCCACTTCTTTGATTTAGTACGATTCGTTTATCTACAATGCGATGGTCGCCCAAAATAATAATAAATCCTGGGTTCTATGCTTTTTAAGGACTGTTTTAGAAAATAGCTTTATATTTAATTCTGTACCTTAGTCATGGCGGGGATTAACAACTCTTCAAATGATTTTTTTTTTTGAAAATAAGCAAGTACCAAAGATGTAGCGAGCAAACGCGCGAGCGGAAATCCCCGTGGCCATTGAGTCGGGACATACAGTACAGTGCTAACGGCCGTTAGAGCCAGCAATGGGAGATCTGAGAATTGATATATTTTTTTAATTTAATCTTAAACAAAGTTAAGTAATTTGTTTACTCAATCATTATTGTTTTCATTTATTACTATTTATTTAATTATTTCATTTATTTATTATATTTACTTAATTTACTATTGTCGCCTGTAAATATATTTGTTTCAAATGACCGTAACGTACTGTACTGTACAGTACGAGGCTGAAGTCGGTTTCTTAATTCGCCAGCTTCTAATTCGTGTTTTTTCGTTCCACCTTAAATGCTGCTGCTGTGACGTTATGTCGCCTTTCGCCTGTAGATGACTCTCTACAGTCTTTTTAAAATGCACTTATCCGGATGGATAACTGTGCATGTCCTCAGTAAAGGGTAATATGTAAGTAAATAGCGACTGTCCAAATTGCATTCCAGAAAATCGAAAACCAATTTTCAAAACTCACAATAACACATGCTGGCATGTTAGACAACGAGTAAATAAGACAAACGAGTAAAAGGCAAAACGTGAATTCACTGGCACTTTCTGCAAATTTACCACGACCTTGTCTTCTGATCATTAAAAGTCTCAAAGTATTGTATTTTACAAGACATTTTAATATAGCAGTATTTAATGGGAAATTTAGAACATGGCGTATGAGAATATGTGGGTAACCGAGGATGAGCAAAGGGCGATGGGACTTTCTGCTCATTGCTGTGAACCTCACAATTCTGACACGGAGACATGAGAGACAATGTAACAGTTCAGATAATGTTCAGAGGGTCATATTTAAAAAACGGTACAGTTAAATTTCTTGTACTTCAGGATTTTGACAGTCTGTTACATTGTCCTTCACACCTCAGTGTCAGAATTGTGAGACGATTTTGTAATCAGGAGGGAGGGACATAGCGATACAGCAGAAAGTGCAATCACCATTTGCCAATGTATTCTCACATGCCATGTTCAGAGGGTCATATTTAAAAAACAGTACAGTAAAAGTTCCTTAAATTCGGGATTTTGACAGTCTGCTATAATGTCTCTCACACCTCGGTGTCAGAATTGTGAGACGATTTTATCATCGGAGGGGAGGGCCATAGTAAAAAGAAGAAAGTGCAATCACCTTTTCCCAGTGTAAGTTAGTGTTATTGTGAGTTTTTAAAATTGGTTTGCGATTTTCTGAAATATATTCCATACATTTAAGGTGGAACGAAAATCGCGAATAAGAAGCCAACTTCCGCCCCGTCCTTAATGTAGATGTAGTAGAGGAGGAAACACATCTAAACAGTCTTTTTTTTTACACATTGAGAAAAATAATATAAACTTAAACATTGATTTTTGATAACAACTTTAAACTTTATGAAGAGTTTTGGCAAAAACATAGATATAGGGACTTAGCTGATTAATATTTTTTTTAATTATGAACTTATTTTGACAAAACCTAATAAAACCTGCAATGCAAAAGAGCCAATAAAATATACAGTATACTATTGTTTAGCTTTACCTCATATAAAGAAGGTTAGAATTAGAATATGTTACTAAGTCTTAATCATTTACTTTATTACTTTTAAAAATGGAGAATTTCTATTTGAGACCAATTGTTTCTTAGTGAATTGAGACTTAACTGGAATATCATGGTGCAGCGCTGAACTTCAACTTGGACTGGATGACAGTCCTTACACACACATAGAGCAGTATTGAGACGTTAGCAAATCTGGGGAGCACATCTTGGACTGTGTACCCTGAGGAAAATATCACAGACTACGATAAAACCTGCTTTACAAAGAGCGCTCCCCCAGGATGAGTATATACTGTAAAAGTTCTGCGCAGCCTAAAGTTTTTTAAATTATAGTTGGGTTGATGTACAGTATCTATTAGAAGTCGCATGGCGGTGCAGTTCTCTTAGCATTACTGCCTCACAGCCCTGGAGGTCTGAGTTAATTCTGAACCTGGGGTGCTAACTGCATGGAGTTGATATGCTCTCCGTATGTGGGAGAGACCCCATCCCACAGTCCAAAAACATACTGGTTTGACAATTGGCTTCTGGAAAAATTGGTCCTGGTGTGTGAGTGTTATACTGGCGTCCCATCCAGGGTGTTTCCCACCTTGAGTCCATTGCTCCCCTGCAACCCTGTACTGGAAGAAGTGGATACAATAAAGATATGGACGGGCAATATGTTGAATATTTTTTGTGTGATGTAAGATGGGTCTTTACATATTTCTGATATGGAAGAGTATCTGATTAATTTTTATTATTAATTGAAAATATAGTTGAATATCCAGACTTCCAATGTTATTAAAATGAACAGATTTGAAGGTTATTTTACTTATATTTTATTTCTTTAAAACAATATCTAAGAAAGGGCACCTTAAGAAAACAATAAACGACCTAATATATATTCACAGCATTGCAGTCTGCCTCTAATGGAAAGGTGGGTGAAAGTGCTGTAATGGCCAATCCAGTATTTCAGAAATCCCACATTTGTGTCATGGTTTCATGTGCTTGTATATGGTTATGACAATTTCTAATGGGGGAAAACAGTATAAACAGTACTTTATACTATATATGCTATACTTGGAAATACACTTTATGTACTTGCTCATTTCGGAGTACTAGGGAAACCTGATGAATTGGATTACCTCAGAATTTCTGTCATTGAATTATGTCAGAAATCCTCCTTGCATTAAGGAAGCATTCCAGATGTAAAATATTCTCCAGCTGTGGGTTTTCCTGCTGCAAAAAATAGTACACTTCCTAGTGACCCTTTGCTGAATTCCTTCCAAATATACAGTATCTACAGTATGTTGCCTAAGTACAGCTAAGTGAGAAACTGTCTAAAAATATTAACTTCCTACCATATTGATTCAAAGAAGTACAGGAGAATAAACAGATCAGACCAGTTGCCTATGAGAGAGTATTGAGACGTTAGCAAATCTGGGGAGCACATCTTGGACTGTGTACCCTGAGGAAAATATCACAGACTACGATAAAACCTGCTTTACAAAGAGCGCTCCCCCAGGATGAGTATATACTGTAAAAGTTCTGCGCAGCCTAAAGTTTTTTAAATTATAGTTGGGTTGATGTACAGTATCTATTAGAAGTCGCATGGCGGTGCAGTTCTCTTAGCATTACTGCCTCACAGCCCTGGAGGTCTGAGTTAATTCTGAACCTGGGGTGCTAACTGCATGGAGTTGATATGCTCTCCGTATGTGGGAGAGACCCCATCCCACAGTCCAAAAACATACTGGTTTGACAATTGGCTTCTGGAAAAATTGGTCCTGGTGTGTGAGTGTTATACTGGCGTCCCATCCAGGGTGTTTCCCACCTTGAGTCCATTGCTCCCCTGCAACCCTGTACTGGAAGAAGTGGATACAATAAAGATATGGACGGGCAATATGTTGAATATTTTTTGTGTGATGTAAGATGGGTCTTTACATATTTCTGATATGGAAGAGTATCTGATTAATTTTTATTATTAATTGAAAATATAGTTGAATATCCAGACTTCCAATGTTATTAAAATGAACAGATTTGAAGGTTATTTTACTTATATTTTATTTCTTTAAAACAATATCTAAGAAAGGGCACCTTAAGAAAACAATAAACGACCTAATATATATTCACAGCATTGCAGTCTGCCTCTAATGGAAAGGTGGGTGAAAGTGCTGTAATGGCCAATCCAGTATTTCAGAAATCCCACATTTGTGTCATGGTTTCATGTGCTTGTATATGGTTATGACAATTTCTAATGGGGGAAAACAGTATAAACAGTACTTTATACTATATATGCTATACTTGGAAATACACTTTATGTACTTGCTCATTTCGGAGTACTAGGGAAACCTGATGAATTGGATTACCTCAGAATTTCTGTCATTGAATTATGTCAGAAATCCTCCTTGCATTAAGGAAGCATTCCAGATGTAAAATATTCTCCAGCTGTGGGTTTTCCTGCTGCAAAAAATAGTACACTTCCTAGTGACCCTTTGCTGAATTCCTTCCAAATATACAGTATCTACAGTATGTTGCCTAAGTACAGCTAAGTGAGAAACTGTCTAAAAATATTAACTTCCTACCATATTGATTCAAAGAAGTACAGGAGAATAAACAGATCAGACCAGTTGCCTATGAGAGATTATCATTATTTCTTAAAATAATGGTAATGTAATCAATTTATTTCTGAAAACTTCCTCTTTATTTATTGCATTTCTATTGCATTATTTATTGCATTATACAGTATGTATATATTTTGTAACCCTGTGTATCTCTGACTGTTTAAAGTGCCAGGATGAGTGAAAGCATAGAGTAGGTTCGGCTCATGTGCTGTACAAATTGATCAAGAGCTTTTGAGACAAAGGTGTGCTTAATATCAGTGCCATGTGTGGTGTTTCAGAAAGCAGGCAGCCATTTCTTGTTTTATTTTACAGTTCAAGCCAGGTTTTTTGCCCTTTATCTGTTCCATGGCTGATATAAACATGGAACAGATAATCATTACATTTTATATTTATAATTTATATTTTTATCTCAAAGAATTTCAAAGGGTTATACATATAACTTTGAGTATTACATCCACCTTACCATTACTGAAGCGTGACACCTACAGTATCTATGTGATGTGCCATTATGTGTCAGTAGTTTCACTACACATTAAAAAAAGAGGTGGGAAATTACAGTACCTTACTAATTTTAGTAAGGAGAAACTGTAGGTAGGCTACATTGTGTAAACACAGAGAGTAATTTCATCAGGACACCACGATTAACACACCTGCTCTGACAATCAGTGCTAAGGAAATATTCCCCCTTTTATTATTTAAAGCTATACTGTAGTATTACCATTACTAGTTAGTAACTGTTTTAGCCACTTCTGCTACCAGCAAATTGCCGAGATAACCTAGCCAAAGAAATGGCTGTGAGTGTGCACCCCTTAACCTCATATTGCTAAATGTACTTGAGTTCAGTTCAGTAGACCAGTTCAGTATTTGGGAAATTCCCAAAGTACAAGGTTCTTAAATTGGATGAGCAACTGTGGTGTCAGAGAAAGGACATGGCATTCAGGTTTGGCTTTCAGACTCAAAAGGTTTATTTTCTGCAGTCAAAGTGTAAGTGTACAACTAGTATCTCTTGAGTAATAAAACTATGCTTGACCATATAACAATTAATGATTTACATCAAAACCCATTGTGATAATAAACACACTGATGAGCTAATACATACACAAACTAGATCAGAACAGCTCAAATATGACAAACATACATTATGTTAGGAGCACAGTGTAGAGTGGGAAACAGGCTTAATAATAATTATTAATTATATTTAACCTTAATGCAGGCTTTGTTCAATAAAGCCCAAGCCAGTCAACATAAAGGATCCCAGCACTACTGAACTGAAGTAAGTGCACATCTGAGACCCTCCAGGACGCCTGAGCAGTTGCACCTTGCCCTTAACACTTTGGCATTTTGGGTTTTTCATCTAAGACTAGTTGTACACAAAGCGGTTTTTGACACTTTAATCCTGGAGGTGTCCTTTTAGTAAGTAGATACTAAATATTTATATGTCATGTTAAATAAATATAAAAAAGAAAAACATGAAACCACAAACAATAAAAATAATTTAAAGTAAATAATTTAAAGACTTAACGTGGGTGACTAGCAAGTGACTATGACTAATAGACATTTTAGTTGACTAAGATTATGACTAAATCAAAAACCGGTGACTAAATTAACCTACTTAAGCCAATTAAAGATCATTCTTATCAAGTGATTAAACCAGTACCATCAATATACAATGCAATAGCATTGAAAACATTCCTCGGGTACTAACATAAGCTACATGTAAGAGATATGCTGTAGTTGGTCCAGTCCATAAGAATTATAAATATACTCCAAAAAGAATAGTGTTCTTGGACACTATTGAATGCTTGATTTAATTTGGGTATTTTACTGTGTGCCAAGATGTTTAAATTAATTTTATTTTTTTTCTTCCCCAGATTTAAGCATTGAGCATTTGTAATGCCTCACATGAGGTTTTATTTCCAGTTTTTTCCACTGGCAAAATCATCTTCTCATGTGACTTGAAATTGCTGATCCACACAGCTCACTGTTTCTATAGTCTTTTAAGTCAGACAATTCGAAACCACTGACATCCTAAACAAACTGTAAACATTTCTCTATATAATCTCAGTATGCAATATGAAAATTATAGACAGAATAAAACAACTGTATTCTGTTATCTAGAATTCTACAGTTGTTTTATTATGTGTAAATTGTGACAGTCTCTCAGTTGTTTTTGACAGAGTTTTAAAGTACACAACTAATGACTGTTTAGTTTTAACATCCTATAATCCCTCCCTCCCCTTCATGAACTGGTAATCTGTTCTGTATTCTTTGTTCTTTTTTCAGTTCAGTTATGGCCCTCTGCTTTAGTCATGTTATATAGGCAACTAACAATTCAAAATTTAAATTAATACAATCAGAATTAATACACTTAACTAAGAATTGAGAGCAAACTCTTGCTCCATGCATTCCATCCATGCATTCTCATTCTCGGGATTCTTACATTTTCTTGATACTTAACATGTGGCCAATGGGTCTGTGATTCACTGGATTTTCCTAACTCCTGCCCAGCAGCATGTGTGTCAAAGATAGACCCATTGTCTCTGAAAATTACTAGGCTGTGTTGCTGTAAAGATGAGCTGAAGACAATAAATAGCAACCATCCAAAGCTGAGCATACCACTGTAGGAAAAGGGTATATTCTATGTCAGTAAAATTATATGCTGTGTTTTCATTTGAAACCAAAATGTATTGTATTATTCTCCAACAGGAAAGTCTTGAGGGAGATTTAGGTCATTTTCATGGTTTCTGTGTTAATAGTTTAAGCCTCATAACAAACATCTTTAGCAGGTTACTTATTTAAAATGATGCACTTGGCATGGTTTTTTTTTAATTTAGGTCAATTCTTCAGACTTCTATGGTAGTGTCAGCATGACAGAAGAGCTTCCCTTAACAGGCTCGAGTAATTTGGACTCTTGCTCCTAACGCATATAGGAAAACTAATCAACCTAACAAAGTGGTTTTGGGGGGTGGATGAAAACCCATGTGAACATATGGGGAAGTTATAAACTCCAAACAGACGGTATCCTGGCACAAAGCGCCAAATCACTGTGGCACCTTAGGACAGTTTTTTATATATTTTCTGGAATTTCTTTAAGAGGACAGGGAACTAACCAATTACTTCTTGTTATTCTGTTGCCAGCACAGGGCATTTTATAGCCATTCTGTAATTAATGTTTTAGTTGTTAATTTTACACTTGTGTAAAATTTTACTGTAGAAAGTTGGGTTTAAATTCCATTTGTTTGCAGTGTTTTACGTTTTTAGAATGAGAGTATATGTTACTGCTCAGAACATCTGTCTGCAGTTTCATCTGGGCTCTCATCCAGGTCTGAGTTACTTCATCCCCTTAAAAGGTCAGCAGACCAAATTGCAAAGGCTGTGATTCCCACACAGAGTGCATAAACCCCATAACATTGTTCTTTTCCAGTCTGTAGGATGTCCATAGCAATGTTTAGACAGCTTTCAAGCACTTACTTTCTACAGTAATTTGTTTTTAATCTTTTTTAAGTGAACATGACTTAAATTCTGAGGACCAAACCTTTGGCCTTTAATGGGTGAATCTTACAGATTTCTCACATTAAAGTGGAGTATTCAGGGTTTTCTATTTGTGCCCACCGTCAGGAACCCAATGGCTGAGAGTGTTTCCAGCAGGTCAAGACAGAGATGAGTTGGCAGAGCTAGTTGTAAGGGGTGGATAAGCACAGTGAGTGCCAAGACATGTCCAGCCAAAGAGCAGACCTTGTTTTAAATTACATTTTTTCTTAAACAGGAAAATGTTAGTGTCTCTTTAGATTTCTGCTGGCCAGATTCTTTTTAAAAAGTTATCCCTGTAAACTTGTACAGGTACATTCATTTCATTTGCCATAATGATTTTGCCAAGCTTATACCATGTATACAGTACAGTATATACTATATACATTGTAGCACTTCACATTGACATGGATTCCTGTAATTAATATAATTCTTCAACTTTTTTCACCTCTGTGCTTTACCAAATGTTTTCCATTTTTTAGTGTGCTCCAATATACTGTAATTCTCTCTTATTTTACCACACAAGAAAGCAGTGGAAACAGAGGTTAATACAGAACTACTATAGGAATGGAATTCTTGTTCACTTTCATGATACAAATTTATCAACTTAGCATTTAATATAATTAGCAAAATACATATGTAAGAAACTGCTTTTAAAACTGTAAAATGGAAAGATGATATTCCTTTTAATGGGATAGTATGTCTGCATCAGTAGTATTAACAATATTTCCTAAATAAGTGTGATATTACCCCCAATTGGATGATCTCTGACATTAATAATAACATGTCACCAAATATGATTAGAATAAAGTGCTTGCTGAGACTGAAGCATCCCAAATGGTAAAGAGGACAAATTGGTAAGCTATATGTGTTTATATGATTACATACTGTATGTACATTTGTTGCTGTACAAATGCTGTTTTGCACAGCATTTCCCCATTTTGCCATGAGGAATGTACTGCAATACACTTCACAGTGGCAAGCTGTAAGAGTCATGGCCTCTTAGAGGAAGGGCCACTCTGGGAAGCTATGATAGGAAATCCCATCATGACTCAAAAGGGTCACAGTCTAGAGCACTGTTTTTCATTTGCCATATGCTAAAGTGAAGATGTATTCCATTTCAGTGAGTCACTTTGTCTTTTTATAACTTTAATTATTTAACTGCTTTTCATCTGCTCTTAGTAGTTTTCATCAAAAGGTTCTGAACGTTATCTATTTTTGTTATTTTTGTGACTGCAGGATCTTCCTGCATTTGAGTTGACCATTCACCTACCTTCATTTAAATACTTTATTCGTAGAGGGTTGCAAATGAGCTGGGGCCTAACCTGACAGACACACACAATGTCTTTGGACCATGGAAGTGGAACTAGTGCTCTAGGCAAGAGTCAAACATAAGAACTGTCAGGCAGCAATGCTAACAGTGCTAACTGCCCTTATTATACTGTAGTTTTCACTATAAGTTAGGTATTTTTCCAGTAATTTAGACTTGGGGAGGCACAATACTGTTCAACATTGTTGATGTACAGTAGCTGGGCTGGGGCTAGGAAAACATGCTTAGTTTGTTCACATTAAAAATGTGACATGAAAATAATCAATAAGGCTCAGCATAGATTTTTTAATCAAAAACACAGAATTAGTCAGATTAGAACTATGATTCAACTATAATTTAGAATTGGCAAATGGGGGCGGGTATTTTAGACTGTTACATTCTGTGGAAATTACAGTAAGTATTCTTTAACCACAAGTATTTCTTAAGAATCTTGATTTAATTTTCACAAGTTGTCCTATTTGTTGATCCGTTGCTATGACTTTACTGGTGGGATTTTTATTTTTTTCCATTTTTTTGGAAGACTAGACAAAATGACATAATTTATTATTTTTTTTACTTTGTGCACTTAATATTGCATTGGCAGTTGCATTAAAATTAAAATAAGTGTATGGTAAAACTCTCAAAAAGTTGTCCATTTGTGTCACAGCACAATCCTCTACATGCTCTTTTGCATTTTGTAACCTTTTGTTTCTCTTTATTCCCTTGAGTCTCTTTTTTTAAAATAAATCAAATACTCTGACCTTTCTTTTGCAGTCTGTTGACTTCTTCCTAAAAGTAACTGTATTTGTATGATATTTATATAATAAGATGTGTACAACAGTAAACACCTGAAATATTGTTTCAAAAGAGCAGTTGGGGCCTGTTTTCCACCAGCTTGATTTGAGAAGGTTCCTTAAAGTTCTGAACTTTAATTGTTTTTCTCTTTTTTCTTCTTTATTGCCTCTTTTTATTGAGAATGTCTCTGTAAAAGTCATGTTTTACTCTGCCTTTACATGGTGTACCTAAATACTCAATATATTTAGGAGTGTTTGAGTTTTGTCAGTTTAAATAACTTGTGCTTACTGTTCTGATACCCATGCAACAATTATCAGCACAAGACTCCTGATTGTATGTGTTTGACATTTCTGTCACCTCTGTGTTTCTTTTAAGACTGTAGCCTTTTGTCTTTTTTGGGTCTTTTTCCTCAGCTTTCTCATTTTCTTTTGAGCTTCCAGTTCTGTTAGTCTCAAGGAGTGGCGGTTATTTTACAACAATTGGTTCTTTGCAATTACTGAATAAAAATCATTTGTATTTCTTTTAATAAAAAAAACAACTTCCAAATAATTTCAGTAGAAGAACATTTTTTTTGTTTTCAAGAGAAGAAACAGACAACTTATCTTCTTCATGAGCGCTCTCTGTAAGCTCACTCAGGAAGCTTAGTCATCCTCTGAGACTCTTCGAAAATGCATGTGTTCAAAACTCATTCTGTTCCACAAGTCACTCACTTTCTTGCTCAATCTTTCATTCTATCTCACTCTCCCTCTGGTGCAGTTTGAATAGCAGGATCTGCCCTCTTTCTTCAGACATCACACTTTTTAAACTGTGCTGAGCTGACTGAGGATGGTAGATTGTTCCTCCACCTTTTTGGAGAATGTAGTTCAGACATGAGCTTTCACCTTATTTGAACCTACTGCCCTCTCACAGTAAGATATTCCCTTATATTAAAGATATTTGCTTTACACAGGCATGTTTTTCCGTCGAAGTCCATATGGGAAAAAAGCACAGGCCACCCAGTAGCACTACCACAGCTTCCTCCAGCCTCTTGAAACATTGTACTGTACTGTAGGATATTATGATGGATGTATAGGATCAAAATCAAAAGGCCTTTTATTAGAGTAATCAGAACCTTACTACTCTCTCAATAGGAGGTTTGTTTAAATACATTTTTAGAGTCCAGTGAGAAAGTCATATTTGTAAGAAGTATGGATTTTTCCAGGAAAGCTACAACAGTAATCTACAAAAGAGTACAGAATTTTTTTAAGTGCAATAGATGTTAGGAAATTTAAATTTCTTTACAGTTCTCACAGTAGTAATAGTAGCAGTAGGTACAGTATTTACTGTGCAATAATATTTCTTGATAAATTTCTTGATCACTTTTCTCATATGATAATGAAATATTTAGGATTTGTGTCAATAATTCCCTCCTGTTTTACATAATCTTAAGGTTTATTGATTTTATTGGCACATTACAGCCTTTTAATTTTTTTTAATTAAATTCAGACTAAGACTGAGACCCTACTGTATATAAACCTTAAGATTGACACACCTGAAGAAGGCTCCACGGCCAAAACGTGTTTTCTTTCTTCTTTTTACTATATCTGAAGCTTTCAAAGACATCCACAACTGTATTCGAGAATATAAGATACTGCATACTGTATAATATCAAACATTTTTATTATTTGACCCAGGCATACAGTATATAGAGTCCTATATATTGTTAGAAGTTGAAAAATGAGTACAGTTCCTATGAAAGGGCTTACAGCTTATTATAGACGGTAACAAAATGGTGTCATTAGAAATGTTTACTTTTATACATAAATGTTATGCATATGTGGATTTGTTTTCTATTTGTTGTGTAAACAGTGACGTATCATTTCATGAACCATGAAACTGGCTTCATGTTGTAGTTTTTAATGACAGTTTTGTAACTGTAGCTAGTTTCAAAGTTAAATAAGAAATTTTCAGAGTAAACATGATAAAAAAAAACGTAAGGCTGCCTGTTGTTAAGAAATAAAAACACAGTATCCCAGAAGAGTTTATCAGAGCTGCGTTTCACAGAAGTCTTTATTATTACAAATAACTCCCCAGCTCTTCTTATTAAACTGAAATGCAACATGTTGCAGTAGCACAGGATGAAAGGCCACTCTGTCTATTTTATCAGAAGAGCCTTTCATAATTGTCAGAACAACTGCAAAAGACAGAGACAGTACCAAGCCCACAGTTCCAGAGGGTCCAAATACCTCAGCAGTAACGTCAAGGGAAATGTTGAATTGAATCAGGAATTGATTTCTTTCTATGGTGTTTAAATATGATGTTGACATGATGATTTTATAGGACCAGCAAAAACCTTATTGTAAATAATTTAATATTAAATACATTTTAAAGATAGTAAATTATCTAAATATTTATAGAAAATGTTTTAAGCACAACAATGCAAAAGTAATTTTTTTAATGATCACAGAAAGTCAGGACTTCAGTTTTAGGTCTCATCCGAAGGACAGTGCCTTTCTACAATATAGTGTCCCTATACTGTATATAGGGACATTAGGGCATTAGGACCCACACAGACTACAGGGTGAGCGCCCCCTACTGGCCCTACTAACAGTTGTGATACAGGTTCTGGCAATATTTTTAAAGGTTTGAACAGTATCATTTCGATTTTCCTTTGGGGAGGAAAATTAACCAGAATTAAACTTAAGGTCAGTCCCCAAGTCCTGGAGGGCTGGGTTTACCTGATTTACAAATGTACTACTGGACTGCACAATTTTTGATTAAATGGATATGGCAAGCAAATCCTCTAAATACTCCCTCCTGAGTACAGACAGGTACCCTTCGTGGGTTTTATCCCTTCAATTCACTCCATTAAGAGCATAACTAGTAGCCCACATATTAGACATACACATAAGATGTGGTCATAGATTTATAAAAAGCTTAAAGCCCAGAAACATAATTATACAGTTACATCATATTAATTAACCCTTTCACACAAATATGGAACAAAACAGGAATAAAAATATTTAGGTATCTATTTCAAAAATGTTTTAATGATCATAATCAGCTGAAGTTGAAATATGTTATACACTTCATATTTCTTTAAGCATTTAAAGTCAGGAATGACTTTAGAGAGCAACAAAGTGACCTTTTACTGCCCCTAAATCCAGTAGAATTAGATATGAAGATGACTTGCTTGCAACGTGTAAAGGGTTATGTTTAATCTATTTATAAAACACTGGTTGGACTTATTAATAAGGATGTACTGTGTGTGAAGACCAAGTTCGAGCAAGATCTGAAATGTTTTTTTGATGAGCTTGAGTGGAAGACAATGTGTGCCAAATATCAGTCTTTTCTTTTAATAGTAGACATAGTTTGTTGCAATTTAATCTAATACATAGGACCTACAGTACCTATCCATCATTCAATCTTCCTGAAGCTCTCAATGCCGTTTCATAGTTTCATCTTCTTGGGCTGTCTGCAGTTGCATTGCACAGTGTGTTGCACATTATATCTTTGACACAGAGTATCCTTGACCTATACCAGGGCCTGGAGTGCATCTCAATTGTGACTTTGCATCTCCAGAGCTCTGATAACTTCTTATCTTACATGATCCAGGAGTGAGATGGAAAGAGCTCAGTCCATACTGGTTATTTTAATTGTTCATTTATTGTCATGTACTGTAGCGTTCTGAGATGGTTGTTCTTAACCTAAAGTGCAGTAACCTCTGTAATTCTTCCCTAGAATATTCAGGACAGAAGAATTGAAAATAATACTCAGCACAAGTTATTGAGAACAAAAAATTAAGGATCTACTTTGAGATACCTGACACTCTCCTTGGAGATCATTTCTAATTTAAATACATTTTTTTTAAGAAGGGCAAGAGTTTGTGTAGGCAATTGCTTAAATACTATATTATAAATGTTCTGAAATAAATTATAAGCATAATAATTATTAGAAAAAATAAGAAATATATTCAATACAAGTATGTAATGAACACCTTCACTGAATGAGTTGTTTCAACTTCAGTGGACTATACATGTTCTAGTAATCTAAGGAGTTCTGGGGAAATGTGACATAGGCACAGTGTGAGTGTTTATTAATAAAATTCAGGCCCTAACTTCATCATTTGTTTGGTTCCTGTTTAACCTCCTTCCTGTAGTAAAACCTTTTAATCCTGCCTGTAGCTATACATCCTGTGCAGTCTACAATAAAATACAATTTAAAATGCCATCACCATATTAAAAGTATTTCCTTGCAAAGACATTTCTTCCCAAGCTCACATCTGTCTGTAACAAAATACTGTATGCACAGACTACAGGGAGAGGAGGCTGTGTCAGATTGCACATCTGTGTGTTCTACTACCAGATTGTAATTGGAATCTGTACAGCTGATGTAGACAATGAGCTAAGTTATCCTCAAGTCAATTAAACTTTGTATTTTTTAATATCAAGATTAAAAAATGTTCCAAATTGAATGCTCAAACTTGCTTTGCTCAGTGCTCAATGCTCAAAGGTTTATTTCCAGAAATGATGTATGTAGTGTTTGTACATAACATAACATATTTTATTCAGTATATTACATATGTATCATATACTGTATGCATCACCATACCTACAGTATATGTTTTTAAATTGGAATTTTCTGACAGTATTTAATTTAGTGCACCAGACCATTTAAACTGTCATACCTGTAAATAGCATAAATCATAATTTTGTTCTGCTCTTGTCATAATTTCAGAAGCAAATAGCATTTTGAGTACCATTCCCTCAAATAAAAGAAATTCATATCAATGTTAAATTTATTTTAATATTAAAGTAATGTTTCATTAGCCTGGATTCAAGTAATACACATAGAGGTTACGAAAATAGAGAATATCAGAAATCAGACTGATTGGGTAAGTCACTATTTAAAATTAATAATGATAATCCTCAAACTATAAAGGATACTGGAAGGAATATACAGAGTGGATGGTGTAATTGAGTTATTTGTTCTCTGGCAAAGCTTTGGTGAAGAGCAAAAAGTCAGGGACACTGATGAACCAGAAAAAACATAGGGTCCTAACAAGTATTCAACTCCTATATAGCACCTACACAGGCCAGCAGAGAGGTGCCCTGCCCTCTGCACCTAACAAAATACAACCTAGAGTTAAATATTTCTCTCTATAAATCCAAACACTACAAAATGAATGAGAACCTACAGTATTTGTAAATTCCAAAAAATGCCAAATATAGTAAGGCTGTTTTTTACCTAGGAATTCTTTATACAGGAAATCACAGTTTCCCAAAAACAACAGAATGGAAAGCTCTCTTAACAAGGTTCAAATACTTAACTCGAATATGGACAAGGAGCTCTTGACTGGGACTTTCTTCTTTCTCTGTGTCCTCCTTTCTCCTCTCTCCTCTCTGTCTTCCCTGTCTTTTACTCTCCTCCACCTCTCTGTCTGTCTCCCTTCCTTTTTTATGCTGTGTTCCTGGACTGTTGCTGACTCTCAATCATTTATCTCTAAAACTTAGGTAAACCGGATGATTACTTGGATCAGAGTGTCTCAGACTTAATACAACTCAGTAAACACCTCAGTTCCTTTCTAGCCTTAAGCTCCTGGAGAACTATAAATGCTGACACTAGCCATGTTTTAGTTATTGTCTCTAGATTATTAAAATATTTTAATTACCACTTCTGATAATCTATCTGTATTTATAATACTAAAACAGTTGTGCAGTCAAGCATTGTTGGCACAAACAACTGAAATTAGTTTCATATGCAAGCTCAGGCATACATTTTTATGTGTGAGATATTAAAAAGATGAAAAAGCAATAGTACAATAAATAAAAAGATTTGAAGACCATCACTTTTGGTTATTATTTTTTTTTTTTAAGATACTGTAATACCCAGGAGTAATACTTGGTGTAAATCGTGACTATTAAAATATTGGAGCGTTACAATAGTCAAATGCCAGTTTTTCTGAACACCAACTTGAATACATGCAATTTCTAAAGGTTAAGTGATAAAACACCCCCACAGGGAATTCCAAATTTTGTTATATTTTCTATGAGCACTTTTGTGGCTAAAGGTAAATCAGGCTATAGGTACTGTAAATATTTTTTTCTATGACATTTCAATACAACATGCATCCACTGCCATCGAAATGGTGGTTTTACAAAAAACACGGCTAAGAATGTTTCCCAACCCTCTGTTCAAAGTTAGGATTTATTTTAAAAAAAGTAGAAAAGCTAAGAAATTACAGGCAAAGATTTGACAGCCTCAATGTGCACTTTCTGCAATAGCAAATGACTGACATACAGGGCTATGTGAAAGTATTCTGACCCTTCCTATGGTAATTGCAAATTACAGTTTCTATAAATAATATTTTATTCAAAGCTTGACTTTTCAATCAGAAGATAAGTTACACTGAATGTCAGCAAAAGGTAAAGTAAAAATACTAAAATAAGTGTGCATACATATTCAGACCTGTGAACTGGCTTGGTACAATCGTTGCACCTTCTTCTGGCCAGATTTCTCAAGCTCTTTCAAGTTGCTCAGGGTTTGTTTATATGTACTTATGCCTCCCAACAGAAGAATAACATTGCTTGTGAGTTAAAGCATCCTCTAAACTCTTTATTTCAGATGTACCAATAATTAAAAAAAAATACATTTATCTGTTAAAACATGTAAAGGACTGAACACTGGGACCTGTGTGAGGAGTTTTATGTGTAATGAGATACCTATCAATAATAATGAGGATCTGTGCCAGTTAATCATGAACAGGAAACACATTCGTTTTCTTCAACATGACATCACCGTGAAACAAAAAAAAGATCCAAGCACACCAAGTTCATGCTGTCAGAGTACAAAGATTTCACTAACCAGTACCTATGCTTAAATAGTTTATGCATTTAATTTGTTCTCCCATTGCAATCTTCAATTGAAATATTTTTCTATAAGTGTTAAACAGCAATGTATCATATGAAAAAATAAAATCCGTGCTCCATAATAATTTACTGAGGCAAGTTTGAAGATTTTTGTCCACAGCTGTGGGCATACTTTAATATACTGTTCTTCTGTGGTGCTTTCATTTCTGAGCTCTATTGGAGATTGAGGCCATCTAATTACTTTGATCCTCCTATAACATTTGGTGTTGTACGATTTACTCAAATGAAAAGCTTTTTTGTTCCTAGAAATGATGAAGACCATACCTGTATTTTTTAAGGCTGGCAATAATAGAAATAATGCAAGATGCTGGGGAAAAAATAAGCCTTCATAGTCCTCTTAAAACGTAACTGCATAGTGCATACATTTAATTTTCTTAATAGAAAAGTTTTTTCTACTGGCCTTTCTATTAAGTTTGGCAGCGGCTGATTCATTTCCAACTCTCAGAGAGAACTGTTTAAGATGAGTGGCACAGTGGCATTGCAGCACAGTAATTAACATTGCTGCCTCACAGTTCCCTTGGGTTCGGTTCTGGACCTGGGGTGCTATCAGTGTACAATTTATATGTTCTCCACTTGTGAATGTGGACTTTCACCGAGAGCTCCGGTTTCCTTCCAAAGTCCAAAGACTTATCGGCTCCTGGAAAAATTGGCCGTGTTGTGGGTGTGTGTGTGTCATGTGATGGACTGGCATTTAAACCATGCATTTACTGTTCTTTATTGCAGTTTTCACTTTTTGTATCACACCAACCAGTCCTCTCTATGCTATACCATCTCCCAGGATTTCACTGTGTCCTTCCATACTCTGTTTTTGACTTGTGTTTAAACATTTATAAGGGTTGACTTGTTTCACATTGTAATAATCTCCATTTACCACACAACTTACAAGTTTCTCACAGGTTCTACATACAGTATGAAATTCTAGCTGTGCATAAACCATTTGGGAAAATGTGTTTGAGTTAAAATCTGATAACTAGCTTGCTAAGATGCAGTCAGCCAGAATGTGACTTGCTGGAACACACTAATTGGATCCAGAGGAAATGGTTTAATATACAAAAGAGACTGCATTCCAGAGAATAATCAGAGAAATCTGAAAAAATGTTTTAGAATCTAACCAGACATAAAACAACAGAACCTGCTGAAACAAATTAAAAAACATTTGTTTTGGAATATACCAATATACTGAGTTACAATTAACAGAAGGCCATTGGCTCATTTTGTTTGTCTGGGTCTTACTAGCTTAATGATCTACATTTTAAAGCCAAAACAAAATGTGCTCCCTGTTGTAAATGCTCATTGGAAGACATTTCAGTAGTATCTCTGGCTCCTTATTATACAACTGGACCTGAAGTAGCTGCTATTACCAAAAGTAGAAAATGGTGGCATATATTTATCTATGAAAGGAAAATAAATGTTTGATCAAAAAAACGTTCAAACTCATTTGAACTGAAAATGAAGAGACATAGTTACAGTATGTTTTAATGAATATAGTACATCTTACATATGAAAAAACTTACATCCTGTACAGTATATAGTGTATATTACTGTTTTTTTGCAAAATTCCTGATTTTTTTCTGACTTTAATTTGGAAACAATATTAATAGTCTTCCTGCTTTTAGATGTGAACTACTCGTTACAGTAGATTAAGCTTTTCTGCCCAAGGGTGTAGTCTGAGATAGATATGAACACTGAAGAGTTCAGTCAATACTTAGAAAGGCAGAGTCACTCCCTTTATTCCTTTTTCAAAACAGCTGTAATTCCTCTTCAAAATTTACTTAGATTTGAATACCCTTTCTCTGCATATATTCAGTTGTGGAACGATCCAATCCATGTTTCAAGCACCAGTGACAAATATTTCTGTTGGAGAAGGAATTATACATTGATAAATCATTAAAAAAGGTATTTTAGTTCAGAAAATGCAGAAAAGATCAGCTGTTCAGTCCTATGAATATTAAATTTAACCTTAGTGAAGATGAAGTGTTTTTCTCTCCTCAATCTTGGCAACCCCTGAGGTATCTGTTTTGAGATGTATACCAACAGACCTCAGATCAAATGCTTAGCACATATCAAGGTCTAATATATTACTAGTAAACAGTGTCACAGATTTCCCAAATTACCTGTCCTTGATGTTTTGACATAATACATCTCCATTGTGGCTAAGTAATGCAGCAGATGGTAAATGTAAATCCAATGCCTGGTTTATATTTTCATATTTTCCAAGTCAGAAGATTAAATATGTTAAAGAATCTATTACATTTTTAAAAAATTACTCAGATCATATACTGTATACATTGACTTTTCAGGCATTTAATCAAAACACTGAAGAAAACAAAGTAATATAATATAGGGAGACTCAGTAACTTCAGCACATAAAGCATCATACACATGAAAAAGACATGGAGGGCTGAATAAATATAAAAAATATCATGAAGCAAGATGTCAGCTTTTCCTGCCTGTGACCACAGTTTGACATTCTTCACAACATAAAAGTCTGTGGAAGACCACGGAACACATGCACAACAGGCACTGGCTTTCCACTTACTCAATCAGCTGCCAAAGGCTTGTTTGCTTGTTTGCTCGCCCTTTTGTCTTGTCCTCCAGGGCTCCAGCACTGTTTGCCTCTTGACTTTGATGTGAACAAAGATATGACCAGTGTGTGAGGAGAGGAGCAGAGTTTTCACATCCTTACGAATAGTGCTATGTGTGTGCATGGGGAGGCATAAGATAAAACAGCATCCTGGTTTACTCCAGACAGTACCCTTGAAGTGCACAGATGAAGGAAGACACATACTGGCATGGTGCTGTGATTGTTCCAGGACTGATTTCTCATGTAAGACATAATGGAAACATGCTGCAGTACAGCTGATTTACATACATAGTAGCAAAAATGTAGAAAATAGCATTGTTAAGGTAACTCCTTACTCATAGTTAAAAACAAATAATACAATCATTAGAGGATGCTGTGAACTTCATAATGGAACTAAGACAAAACTGTATGGTTACTGTAAAGTTTTAGCTAATGGGAACAGTATGAGATAATTGATAATAAAAATGAATGAATTAAATGAATTCCTATTTTATTAGTATAGTACAAAACTATACATAATTTGGTGATGTCTATCTGCTTTTCTTCAATAATGAGCATTTAGATTAACTACATTAGGGATTTGTTAGTTCAGATGTTCATTTTAAAATGTATGTTTTTTTTATTTCTGTTTCTGTATAAGCCCAAACCCATACTGTACATACGCGAGAAACAGAATTTCAAACATCACATGAACCTGCAGTGTTAATATTGAATAGTTTTATGGTAACAGTTCCCCACTGTTTTTTTATAATGAAGCTCTCCTTTTGACCACTTATATAGAATTTATGGAGCTTTGTATCCCTTTTATAGCTTTTATATGATAACCTTTCAAAACTGAAATACCCTGGTGTTCATTTAAAATGAGGGTTGTTATTTTTTCTTAATGCCTCAAGTGACTCTGTGTTGGATGACGGTAATTGGATATAAATAGCCAAGGATATGCCAGCATTTCTGATACAAAGCAAACTGTAAATGAAAAACTCTGTCCTATATTCCTGTATTTGCACAACCTTCCTTCAGTTCATTCTTGGGTCATAACTCATCTGATTTTGCCAAGGTTTAATTTTGCAGCTTTGGTTTATACATGGGAAACTTGCCAGGGTATAGTTAGATGAACCACTCATCAAGGATTGTTAGATTGTTTTTACATCTGTTGCTATAAAACAACATCAAACACCAAATTCAGTAGAACCTAAACTGCAGCTTCATGCAGTATGATGAGCTTCAGTGGAATCTAAGAAATGTCTATTATTTTCAATGCCAGAAGGCTGGAATTAGTCGGCAGAAACATGCATCTTTTAAGCCTTTAGTTGTTAAATACCATTTATATTGTATTACATACAGCATCTTGCAAAGGTATTCACTGTCTTCCAATAATGTTCAGTGTTGTTTAATTACAAATATACAAAAATTTGTGAAATGTCAGTAAAGATTTCTGATAAAAAATTCAATGCTCAAACTGAACTTTTGTGGGTGAAAGCAAAAACTACTAACAGTGGGTGTGAATAAATGTGATCTTTGTGTTTTCTTGAATATTTTTTATATCAGGTATGACTTTGTAAAACATTTTTTGATTTTTTTAAGCAAGGAACATTATTCAAAATATTTTAGGTGATGTTTTTGTTCTTGTTTGTTCAGGAGTATAAATTATCTTTCAAGGCAGTGTATTTGCAGCATATATAGAAAACATTTCTGAACAGAGTAATGTTGTAAATGAAAACACAGTGAAGACAAGGGGGTTAAATAAAGTAGAATTATATTGTACTATATACAGAATCTTGCAAAAGTATAAGCTGTCTTCATGAGTGCATGCTGTATATTGTAAAATTAAACAATAGGAAGCCTTGAAAAATAACGTAGTAAAAACAGCAATATAGGTAAAGAGAGAAATCTATCAATCCTTGTTTGTGAGAAAAAAACACACTATGTAAATGTCACTTTTGCATCATGTAAAGATGTAAAATTTTAGCATTTGTTCACCATTCACCATTCCTAACAATCATTCCTTCAAGTTCTTTGGTCACCTATCTCTGAACAAGTGTGTTGAAGTGTTCTTTTGTAACACTTTGATTTCATTAGGAAGGTCTAGTTGAGCACTATAATGGAAATATTGCTGTCTGGGCAATTCTGGGAAAGTCTGGGTAATTCTTGTCAAGTTTATTAGCTCATATTTCCCAAAAGGTGACATACAGACTGTGTGGGCTGGAGTATGCATTGGAATGGAGTATGCATTGGTCCTTTTAGCCAGTAACTAAAATGGAGAAAGACCTGAACACATGAAGTTCCTATTAGGACTGAGCTGAGGTTGAATTAACCCTCAGGTGATATATATATAGGTGATATATATATATAGGTTTCATGATATAATCATATCATTTTAATAATTTTCAATCCTACAGTAGCTGGAATCTGTTGATTTAGAGCTCTCTGTTAAACTTGTTTGTGATTGATTGAATTAAATCTCTCTGAACTGTTCCTAAACCAACCTCTGGTGTCATAAATTGACTTTTGACAGTGAATTGACAGTTCAGAGAAACAGCCACTCCTATGAATTCTAACACAGGATATTTAACAGTAAGAACGTTTAGCTTAAAAAGTGGCCAATAAAAAGTATGAGTCATATAAAGAAAATAACTGGTGATCCTATTTAAAAAAACATCCATCCATTTTCTAAAGGCTACTGCCAATTCAGGGTAGTGGGGATGCTGGAGCCTATCTCAGCAAGCAACAGGGTACACCTGGACAAGAACACCAGTCCATCATAGGGTAGACACAGATACAAACATACACACACTCACTCTGCATGTGTCTGAAGATGTGAACATTAACATTTAAATGAAATTTAATGAGAGATTTACTTTGCAGTCACCGTTCTAGTCGGATTACAGTACAGGAATTAAATATAAATAACGCACAGGAGACACTGCCAAGTACTGGGCCCAAATTGATAATCATTATTTTAGTCAACAAGGTGAGCCCTGAACAACAGCACTTGGTTTTATTTGGGCTCATAAGATGGTCTAATTGGGAGACCTCTTGTCATGTGTTATTACAGATCTAAAGTCAATCCTAGCTGCAATCTGCTGTGTTAGATCTCTCTGTTAAACTTGTTTGTGAATGCATTTAATCTGCATAATTTGTACATATCAAGTGTCAGCATAGATGCACCATCATCCGTATTCTCTTCTAAAGATGAAGCTATGATCATAGCATTGAATATATGATCATCCGCCAGCAGCTCCACTGGGATGGTAATGCCAATTGGATGGAATTCTCCAGGCCTCCAAAGAAAATCTTCTTCTATCATTTAAGCAATTGCAATTGCAGCAGAGGAGGACATCCGTCTTTTTCAAAAGCATGGCAAAAGCACTGTGAAGGAATGCACCATTGATCAACTCCAGAGAGATTACAGCCTTTGAACATTAAGCATGTGAAAGAATACATGAGAAGGAGTTAAGAACTTATATGGGCCAAAGGTGTCAAAACAAGTAATCAAAGAGCATGACAAAGATCTAATCTAGACTGGATTGCACAGTACACAACCAGATATCTCCTAAGATAATAAGTATTGTCAGGCAGGCACTTCTTGACTATGCAGATCTCATATAGGTCTAATCTGTCACTTTGGGTTCATAGGAGACATCCTCCTAGACAATGAGGAAAAACCAATGATTCATTAACAATATTTTCTTGTTACCCCAGTTTAACCATTGTAATTGCATCAGAGGAGGACATTAGAAGTTTTTTTTTTCCAAAGACATGGCAAAAGTTAACAAAGGTCCCACTGAGAGCCCTAACTATAAATTTGCATTAAAGGTGCACAGTTGTATTGAACTGTACAGTGTAAAGGAACCTACTAGAAAAGTTAACTAGTCACAGGTTTTCAGTATGTGGAAGCATATAGGCTGAGGGAAACAGTTGTCTATTTCCTGAACATAATTCTCTAAAGAGCCCTAAATTCTGTCTCTGGTTTTACATGTCTGTCTTCAGCTGGAAAATGATTCAGCTCTGGACCAAATAAAAAACATTGTACTGATGTTTCTTCTAAGTACTGGGCTGTTAACATACCTGCAGTTGCAGTTCTTGGTTAACTCTCTAGTGTGGTTATTGTATTACCGGAACCTTCCAGTCCAGTCCATTGAAAAATATTGCTATATCAAGTTCCTTAATTTTTTAACTGCAGGTCAGGAAGTCTGAATATGAAGGCCTGTTTGTGTTAAAATATTACACATGAGTGGATTGGAATGGCCCCATGCTGTGGAGCCCTACTGTACAGTATCTCAGTTTTTAAGAATGCCTTCTACCATGACTTTAACCCAATTATATTTTTCATTAAAAACATTGGCAGGGTTATTTTTCTGGTGCAAAATCTCAAGTATAAAAAATAGATTTCTTAATATTGTCAAAGACATGTGTAAGATAAAATCTAAATATGTTGCTTTATGAGGAGACTCCTGTAGGAGGGGATCAGACATATTCAAACCATTGTGGAACACTTCACAGAAAACCATCTTTTAAAGACATTACAAGAACAGAAGCATTGCTGTACTGTACCTTATTTTCTAACATTATTATATTCCAACCAATCCAGTAGTTGCCTCTCACATTGACAACAATTTGAGTTTGAAATTAATATGGTGAGCTAATTGTAAACTGTAAAAGGGTTAAAGAGCTGCAGGAAGAGGTAGGAAAATTAGTGTCTTACTGAGGCCACATCAGCTGCTCTGTAGCCCTTCCAGCTTTTTGCTCACAGACCCTTGCAGTCTGTACCTTGCCAAGATCACAATTTCCTCATAAAGAGATGAGTTTCTAAGCTCATCTTTTAAGTAATGAGCAGATGTGTGTTTACAGATGCTACTTTCCTTCTCTCAAAAAAAGTAGATGTCATGTTGTTATAGATTTCACAGTGAGCAGGTAGAAATGGAGTCCAGGCTAATTAAAACTTAGTCACTGCGGCTTTCTCTTAGCAATTATTATCCAGGCTGCAGAGATGACTTTCCCATGGTGGGATGGGAAAATGAAGTGCAGTGACCTCATCCTGATAGAGCTGCCAACACTGCCCACATGCACAAACCACATCCTTCTACTTGAAATAATGTCTGAAGGGTCAAGGATGAAAAGAACCACAGATTGTGCTCTTTCTTTCATGGCCTTGAGTCTCTCTTCAACAACATTATAATATTAATCATGATTAATTTATAATGCACCTTTTGTAATACATCATTACAAGGCACTTTACAATTAAATAATAGACAATGATTTTATATATATATACCTATATTTACCCATACCTAGGTATTTATATATGCTTATATAAACAACTTTATATATACCTACAGTATATAAAATTACACAACAAAGTTTTGGAAATACCAATAAACCTCTCTAATATATTCAGAAAGATGGTAGGATCAGCAGTATTAAAGGTAACACTGAGGTTCTAAGGTATAAGAGAACATAACAAAATAGCAGACATCAGCCCTAAAAAGCTCTTTTTGTACTATGCATTGGTCCGAGACCTGATTAAAATGGATCATACATTTGACTTACAGACAAGCCTGTTCTAGGCTTTTGCTGAACTTGTTAGATATTGGTTGATAATTACTGATCAGACTATAATTGAAAGTTCTGCTTTTTGTAACTGATGGATAATAACCATACATTTAAGAGTTAAGGGAAAAATTCCAGATATTCATGATTCACTGATAATGTGTATTTAGGATTGTAAAAATGAAACACTGCTAAACTGTAGGAATATGATCACATGAACATGATGCATTTAATTTTAGTAATCCATCTTTAGTAATTAATCTATCTTTAGCAAGTTCAGGTCGGGGAATCTGCATGAAATTCTGCAAGAGAGATGCACTATGTTTAAGATACAGAGCTATTGATGCATAGGTTTCACATAAAGAGCTAATCACATACTGTATCTGTATTGACTTTGACTTAGTTTATGTTTGCATTTTTAATGGTCTATTAATGTGTTAATTAGTCTTTATATATGAAGTCATGGAAAAGCTTTAATGTTCAGATCCAGGATTTTCTAATGATCCATTGAAGTCTGCAAAACTTTGACATATGATTAGCTAAAGTGGAGATCCTGTGCTTGCTTTTCCAGACCTACAAAATCTAAGTATTGCAATTTTCCAGTGAGCCATTTTGCTCACCTTAAGAAGAACAGTTTTTTCCATGATAGATCACCTTTTTGAGTTCTTGGGGCTTTCAGTTCCTGATCTTGGCTGAGGGTCAGAAGAAACATATTGCCAGTTCTCCTTGGGGTGACAAAAGACGGCTCAGCTTGTTATTTCCTGTAGAAACTCCCAAACACAGTCTTGTAAGAAAAATACTAAATAATTTATCAAAAGTCTCTAAATTCATTGTACGGAACAAGGTGTTACTTTGAAGAAAGGAAAGCTAAATATTCCCTCCCGATATTTGTCAGTGTTTAAACTGACAGAGACTGGCCTAGAGAAATATTAGAAGTTTATAGCTTTTTGAGATCTGATAGTCTGATTAATAACTCAAACCATCTGTCACATGTGTCTGTTTCATGTAGCACATTTATCAGTCCTCACAGCATGCTGTGATTTGGCTAAATTCTGATGCTTTGCAATGCATGTGTGTTTTGGTTTGTCCTTGATTCCGGTTTTAATTGCATTGCTTCATTCTTTGTAATGTGATTACATAGCTGAGAACAATGTGCAGAATTACAGATATGAATATTGGCACCTAGTACAACTTAGCCAGCTGCAGCTTTCTCTTTTGAATAAATATTTGATAATCGCAGAAGGAATACTAGTCTCTACGTATGACTATGTATGACTTTAAACTAGTTTAGTTTAAAGAATAACGTTCGTTACAATTAATAAACTGATGAATAGCTTTGTTTCAGATATTTATACTGTACATACATGTGGGTTTTGTGTTCCTTTGACAGAAGATGAAAAATTTCATTTCTTTTTAAAGCTAACTAAGCAAAGTATTGTACCTTTCATGTCTTTCTTTTTATTTATGCATAACAATGGAGAAACAGTGATGGGCTGATCAGTTAATCTTTTGTCCTTGTAAGCATTGTAGAGAGTATCCCTGAAGCACAGGGGGCAAACCATTATAACCATTATTATCATTGGGAGAGCTTGCCAGACCATCACAGCCTGCAGAATAAAATATATAATATAATATAATAATACTATATTAAATTTAATCCACAACTATATTTTTTCTGACACATCAGGTTCACAGCCCGGCTAGCTCAGTCCGTAGAGCATGAGACTCTTAATCACAGAGTCATGGGTTTGAGCCCCATGGCAATCTGATTTGGGTGGTGCAGTAGCTGTGTGGCTAAGGATCTGTGCCTGTGGCATGAAGGTTGCTGGTTTGTATCCTCTGGCCGGCAGAGAAATCCTACTCTGTTGAGCCCCTGAGCAAGGCCCTTAATCCCAACTGCTCCAGGGGTGCAATACAGTATAAATGGCTGACCCTATGGTCTGACCCCAAGCTTCTCTTTCCCCATCTGTGTGTCTCATGGAAAGCAAGTTGGGGTATTCAAAAAGACAAATTACTAATACAAGACATTGTTTATGGCCACTAAAGCGATCTTATCATTATTCATTATATCATTATAATGCAAAACCCACACTGCACCATTTTCTACGCAGTGGTATGCTGGGGCTCTGGGATTAGAGCAGTGGCTTCTAACAGGCTGAACAAGTTCATCAGGAGAGCAAGCTCTGTCATTGGGTCTGACCTGGACCCCTTGGAGGTAGTGGCTGAGAGGAGAATGGTGTCCAAACTAGAGGCCATCATGGACAACATCTCCCATCCCCTCTATGACCGGCTTGTAGAAATGAAGAGCACGTTCAGCAATAGAATGATTCATCCACGGTGCGACAGGGAGCGCTACAGGAGGTCATTCTTGCCTTCTGCCATAAGACTGTACAATGCATCCACCTTGCATCTGGGCAGAGGCAACATTGACAGTGACCTGTTTCTGGACTGAACACATCTACACATCTACTGCTACATCTGTTCTTTTTCTTTTCGTTTACGTTTACAACCGTTTTTTGTGCAATATATGCCATATATACATTTATATCTATATTTACATCTATATATTCATATGTGCAATATGATTTTTCTGCGTACTGTTCTGGTCTAGTTTGTTCTTTGTGTGTCCTGGACTGTGAGTAACTCTTTTAGTGTACCCCTCACTGTACTGATTGTATTGTATGTATTGTATTATTATTATTGTATCATTCGTTACACTGTGGCTGTGTTGTCTGTGTTAAGCTGCTGTTGCACTGCAATTTCCCTCACGGGATCAATAAAGTATCTATCTATCATCTATCTATTAATCTTTCCAGATAAATCTAGGTAATGGAAACATGGTTAGTTTGTTTGTAAGTGCTGTTTTATTTCACTTCTGCAGAAAGAGAAAAAATATTACAGTAGGTCAACAGCTGTATAACACTTAATAAACATAGTTGCTTTCAGTTGAGCTCCTTGACAAAGTTCATGTTTAATTAACGTCGATCCAGAAGGACTTAAAAGGGCATTTGTTTTAAAGAAAAACAAATCAAATCTGTGTAAACAATACAGTATGTGTCTACATACAATATATGGTGCTGTGAAATTTAAGGTCTTTAATGTTACATCCGCCCCATCATAAAGCAGTGGGGTGTGTCACAGCCGTAGTACTGTACCTGTGGGCCAGACCTCCACCCTCCTGCCTGCTTTACACTGATTGCCAAGGAGACAGGATACTCAGAGCACCTGGCTCGTAATGAGTAATGAGAGATCATACAGCAACAGGTACTGTATTTAAGCGCCTTGGGGAAACCATGTTGTGAAAGGCGCAATATAAAAATAAACTGAAATTCAATTGAAATTGAACAGGTGCTCCAGGTTACTTAAACTCTGCTTATCTTCTCCTTGGCAATCTGACATTACATCACCAGCATGCCTGCCCTGGCTTTGATGCGTGAATCACCAGTCTGCTTTCCCAGCGGTGTCCTACCTGCCTCATTCCTGCTTCCCTGTCTATCTAGACTTTCCCTGTCGCTCCCTTTTGTTTCCAGACACACCCTTGGGGGCCCCATCTGTTGCTGTGCTTTCCAGTACTGATCTAGCTTGCTGAGTGTGGCACTGGTCCTACTGAACAGTGCGCCCACTGAGGATGAGACCAGTGCAGATTGGTCTGATCCTCAGTGGGCGCACTCCTCAGTCCAATCCAGGGCATGCCTTCTGTCATATGCCCAGACAGGGCGCAGCTGGCCTGGTCTCTGGTGTAGACCCCCCTGAGAGGACACACCCTGTCTAGTCTGGCTTCCTATCACGCTCGCAGTTGACAGCCTGGACCATGTGCGTCGCGTTGGCCCGACTCCAGGTGAAGACCTTTCAACAATATGTTCTGACCTGCACTCCAGTCCTGTATTCTGCCAGCCTGTCACAGCCCAAAGGCCTCTGCCACCTGTAGTCCCTTCACCTGTTCTGTTTCCTGATTTGCCCCTGGGACTCTGCACTGGTTCTCAGTGGACACACTGCTCGGCCCAGTCCAAGGCATGTGTTCTGTAGCCATCAGAGCATGTGCTTGGCCTGGTCTCTGGAGTAGACCCCCCTGAGAGCATGTGCCCTATTCAGCCCTGCTACTGGCACGATCCCGGTTGATAGCCCCAACGATATGCGCCCTTTCCTGCCCGTCACTATATGCAGACCAACCAACCTAGCCATGTGTTTGTTTTTTCTTCCTTCATTCAATCTGGTGAAGCAGAATCCATTCCACAGAGCCACTCTCCTGGACTGTGACGTCCTTGTTTGGGGTCCGTAACAGCTCCTGGAACCATCCATACTGGTGGGTGGCACAGCCTAACATTAAACGGATATTTAATGTTACACCGTGCAACTATCCATGGGATGTCACATTTATGTGCTACATATGAGTGCTTTGGTTTTTAGCTGTGTGATTATTTTTTCTCAGTTCAATTTCAACATGGTCAGGATATCTGTGTTTTGCATTCTGCTTTCTATTTTGGGATGTGTCCCATGCAAAAAATAAATTTTAGGGGCAAAAGCAGTTGACTTCCTCTGTTTATGTTTTCTGTTAAAGACTTCATGCAAACTTTAGTTAGTATTTGTAAAATAATTTCTAAAACCAGCTAAATGTGTTATTTTGTTGTGTTTTTGGAAAGTTAAAAATGAATCAATAATTAATTCATCTGCAAAAGAACCGTATGAAATAAGTGAACAATGTTTGGCTACTGGTTAGGATTCTTGCTGTGACTTACTTTCTATTGCATCAGAAATCCTCACAAGGCCAACCGTTTGGCCTCAGTTCAGTTTTCCAGGTTAGTGATGACAAATACTGCATACAACAGCAAACTAGAACAGAGTTGAGTACACCCTGAGTACAATGCTGTTGTTTTAATTTGGCAGACTCCTCACGCTAGGTAGTCACACTCCCTAAAAATGTGACTGTTATTTGTTCTGTTTATTCTGTGAACTGTACCTCATTTCAGTAACCCAGCCAACAGTTTAAAAATTAGTCCAGTTTGGACATGTGCCTTATAACGGGATAATTATTTTTCTGGCTGTAAGAAAATGTCATTTAACTGTAAAAAAAATGTTGAAGAGAAAATAAACACTATAAGAATATTCTTTATTTTCACTTAAATGCCTCCATTTTGTGAAATTTTAGATGTAAACTTGTTCACCAAATAAAGAGCAAACCTTACAATAGAGTAGAAGTCGTTGACAGCCTAACAGCTTTTGCAAATTATTATTATTATTATTATTATTATTATTATTATTATTATTATTATTATATAATATGTCACACTATGATAACCCACATACTTTTTGAAATATAGACATACAGTGAAATAATACTAAAGTCCTAAGGCTCTTTTCTTGGTTGAGATTTTATATTTTTAAATTTAATTTAAATGTATACAGTATAAATGTGAAAAATGCTTAATGTCCTTGACAAAAAAACACATAAATCTGTTATCAGAATGAACTGGGCTAAATTTTCCTTTTATTGCACCTGCTATAAGAATAAGTATGAGGTGTAAGACCAAGAGAGGGACTTTTTTACTTTGAAAACAACATAATTTAACAGATATAAAAACCATACAGTAAAAAAGGGAGGTAATTCATAAACACAGAGTACACATTAAATGCCTCAGTGACATAGAGAGCTGAGAATAGTCTTTATTTAATTAAATAGATTATTTCCAGTTCTCAGTCTTGTAGTAGACTAATTTTACATGAGAGACTTCATTGAAATCAGAAGTCATACATAAAAATCAAGGAACATCGGAACATAAAAAAGGTTAGATGAAGGGTTTAGGACCTGCTAGTAAGAGAATATTAGACATGTCTAGAAAGTACAGATTTGAGCCCAGATGTGCCCATTGGAGAAGCAGTAGATAGTTATTTTGATTGGACTCATTATATTAAAGATACTTTTACATAATTGGTTAAATTAAACCTTCTGTATTCTTACTATGAATACTACATAGCATAGTGGGAAATAATGGCTAAGACATTACATTACTTCTCCAATCGGCAAATGCTCATAATCCTTCTGGATTGTGCTTGTTTAGTTTGGGAAAGACTTCCATTGAAAAAAATAACTTGGAACAAAAAAATTGAAAATGGTCACATGTTTTTTCCTGACATGGGCAAGATTTGTTACCTCAAAGGGGTGATAAATTATTCAAATAACTTAAAATAAAAAGTTAATGTACACCATCCATATTTTGTAATTGCTCTGTCCATACAGGAAGCTGGAGTCTGTCCAATAAGCAATGGCTGCCAGGCAGGATACACTCTGGACAGGATGCCAGTCATATAGACCAATATAATATAAATATCTTTTTTCGACAGTCAGGATTTCCAAATTATTTCACATGTTTTTTCCAGATATTTATATTATGGAGGGCAATTTTAAACATAAACAAAACACTGTTGCTCTTTCTTAAATGAATCCATGCCACATATGTAGAATTACATTTTCAAATTTCAGACGGGACTTTTTTCTTATACATATTTGAAAAGAATATTCATACTTCTTATCTTTTAATGTAATCTCAGGATTCTTTGTAATGTGTACTACTAGAGAACTCATTGACATACTTTGGTAAGGGGACTTCAAAGCAATTATTAAAATTACAAATTAGTCTTTCAAGTTGGGGATGAAAACAAAATTAAACAAACATAACATTGAACTTCCGAAACTGCTGAAACACATCAGCAACTGCAGACCAGTGCCGTGTGCATCTCAGTACTTGTCATCATGCAATGAATCATAGCCTCTAATTTGGAACTGTGCTTGGTAAAACTTGGTAAAATCTTGTTCTTGTTTGTATTTTATGTGAGCTTCAAAGGCATTCTTGTTTTGTTAATATTAGACCTTGCTTCACGTCCAACATTTGATAATGCTATCAAGAATGTGGTGTTATATTATGTACTATTTCCGTTTTTTCACTCAGATATCCTGGATAAAATAACACTTTTAAAAGATTAAGCTAATCAAATAAGATTATGTGAATAAAGATGAAAACATGCGGCTTAGTTGGTTCAACATCTCAAGCATCTCTGAAATAGTGTAACTGGAATATACAGGTAACTGTTTGCTTACACTGAGAGAAGCAGCCAGCCATTTCCTGAAGGAAGCTATGATATTGGTTTCAAACACATACTTGGTCATGTGGGTGGAAGGAATTCCACACTTTTGACTAAAATCTAACATTTCTCTTCAAAAACTTCCCCACATTGTCTAGAAGATGTAAATGGTGTGTTCACATAAAAAGAAAACTTTTTTATGGTAAGTAGCCTCTTCTACCTGATTGTTTCCCATGTTGTTTTTATAGTCAATGTTTTTTGCTACTGGCATGTCTGAATTAGAAGTCATCTGCCGGTGATTTGTCTAGTCTTGAATTTTATTAAAATCCTTCTGAATTCTACAATGTTCAAAAATCCTCCAAATTTGGTATAATCTGCAAACCTGACTAGTCCTGACTAATCATACTATAACATATCTACATCATTCTTCTAAATTAAGAAAAGCAATGGTCATTTTACAGATAGTAGTACTTCACTAATTACAACACCCTAGTTTGAGTTTTCACTACTACTCTGTATTCTGTTTTCTATTTGTTAAAGCAATTTTAAATCCAAATTCATTTACCTGAATTCCAAATGTCTGTAATTTGAGAATTAATCTTTTATATGCAACTTTATCAGAGGTCTCCTGAAAAACGGAGTACACCATTTTTTATATTCTGTGTGTTTGAACATTACTTTTGTTAAACACATTTCTCAATAAACCACACGAATCAGTACTTAGTACTGGTGGCAGTGGCCTGAGCCACTGGGGAGGCTACTACTGTACCTCCTTGTAATCTCCAATAAATATTGTTTACCATGGCACTTACAGTAGGTAAGAGCCTGATATAATCCACTTGCATTTTGAAATGGTTCTTCAGGCCTAAGCTGATGTGCTTATGTGATGGGGTCACCCTTACTCATAACTCTGAGACACCACATATTGCAATGCAAAATTTTAAATGCTGTTGGTAAAACTTTTCCCCACTAGTGGGGTACCAAGTACCACTTGATACATACTTTATGAATTCACATGGGCCAGCCCGTGATATAATTCTGCTAGAGTAACATGAATAGCTGTAGGTGCTACTACACCCCGAGTAGGAGGATAAATTCAAATGCCCTGTGTGTAAATCTTACTCTATACAAGACCAAATCTCTTCTATAAATGCTAAGCCCTGCAATTCTTTAACCATCTGCATCAAAATAGTCAACCCTCGCTTGTGATGATATGAAACTTCAATGTGATACAGCAGCTGCTTTATCAGCTGTCAACAAAACTATTCCCTTTTCCTATAGCTGAGGAATATGTAGTATATGATGCAGTATATGCGGCAGATTTAATTACTGCCAACTGTCAGTAACAAACATGCCAATGTAAGCTCTTGCACCTCAGGACAGGTTTTGCAATAGGGGTCTTAATGGCAGTAAGGAGCCTACTTTCTTCCGATATGCTAGCAAATTTATGAATTGCTCCTCACGCATATCTGTAAAGATATTATCAGTATCAGTATAGATATTAATAATCTTTCCTTCTGCTAGCTTACAGATCCACACAAATGGTTAAAGGAGCTCTAACTACAATCTCTGAAGTTGTAAGAGTTCTTTCAATGATGGCTGAATAACATCTCATTTCTTTGATTCCATTAAATAAGATATCATCAGGACCTGGAGATTTTTTCCTCTTAAAACATATTGACTTCTTTCTGGTACAACCATATGCCACCCCCAGGGGAAGGGGATGGTGTAGATGTCACAGACTCAAGATATAGGGTGGGACAGTGCAGGGAGGAGTGGGCGAAAATGTCTGTTCAAGTCCATGGCCAGGGTCCGTGAGCACGGGCAGCACAGGGAGTCAGACATGCTGGGATTGGTCTGGACTCCTGCAGCCAGGTTCCCAGAGAAAGGGCTGTGCAGGGTGGTGGACAGCCCACTGTGGTTGCCCAGGATGTAGGCAGGTGGACTGGAGGACAGAAGTGCAGGGAAGGCTGGTGCACAGGGAAGAGCCACCAAAGTCTGAAGCTGTGCTAAGTCCCAAGGTGCAGTTCAAGCCACTGGGGGTCTGGCACTGAAGCCAGGCAGGATACTCCCAGACATGGTGGTCAACTTCTAGGTGCATCTGACTCCAGGCCGAATGGGGGTCTCACTCAATCAGGCTTCTCCAGAGACGAGGCTGTTGGGCATCCTCAGGTAGGAATAAGGAAACGCGGTGACCAGGTCAAGACAGTCATCTGCTGAGGTCTGGGTATGAAGCAGGGTCCCAACCTCAGGTCCACTCTTAACAGCCTGATCAAGCCCGGGACAGCTTGATCAGTCCCTGGACAGTCCAAGAGTCCAAGAGCACTGGAACCCAGGAACAAGAACTGTGACACTGGAAGGTGGCTCCTCTGTGAAGTGAAGGAGACTCACAATCAATGTTCTCTCTAAGCTGTGCACTTGTGAGCGCACACACAAGTTGTGAAATCAGCGCACATAGGAGATTGAACTGCACGCAAAAAAATTAATTCCCAAAAGATATGATTATAATAAAAAAACATGGTCGACAATTGAAAAATTCAAAATTGACCACATGAGACTAGCTGTGAGATGCCCAACTTGGCTGTTTGCATTATTATTGCTACTCAATCAATATCTATGCTCTCGTTGTCTCATACCTCACTGCTTATGCTCGCTTGACACTCAGTCTCTATGCCTGGGCTTGTTGAATCACTGTCCCAGTCTTTTGGATCTCTATCTTTCACAACAAACAGCCTCTTCTGGTTTACACAGTGTGCATCGTTCAATTCAATTCAATTTCTTTTTATATAGCGCCTTTCACAACAGGGTTGCCCAAAGGCGCTTAACAAAACAAGTGCATGCTGTGAATACAGAACAAATCCTCCTTAGTAAGGAGAAAAGAGGGGTCCAAGGTCAACTGGCTGCCCAACCCCTTTGGGAATCCTAACATTATACAATTAAAAAAAGGAATAAATTAATTAAAGGGTATTAATCCATCCATCATGTCTTCTGTATGTCAGTACTCCATGCAGATCTCTGTAGACCAGCAAAATCCTCCTAAACGATAGCTATATCCACGATGTCCCTCTTGGATCCATGGCAGTGATGCAGCATCCAACTCAGATGGTGCCCAGCCCGGGTGCCATCAGGACATGTGGGGAGGAGAATAGGACAGTTTGGTCAGAACAGATATATCTACCTAGTAGGCCAACACAGAGACACAAAATGGCATGTACAGCAGCACCAGCAGCCATGGTTGCAGCAGGCTATGATGTGGTGTGAGTAGGCTAGGCTGAAGTAATAGGTCTCCAGTCTGGATTTGAATACTGAGATTGACTCGGCATCCCGAAGATGGGGTGGGAGACTGTTCCATAAGCTAGGGGCCCTGTAACTAAAGGCTTACTGCCAACTGTTTTTTTCTATATCATTGTTAAACATTAATATCGTAGAAACATAGATTAACTATTTTCACATTTTTATTACTCACTTAAAAGTTTATTTTATTAAAAAAATAAAAATATTGATTCACTATGTCGAAAGAGGTGAAGGGTGTTAAGCGCAAAAGAACTGCAAGTTCATTTAGAGTGGAATGGCTAGACGAAATGGTAGAAACTGCTACCTGAAAAGTTATAATTTGATATATGTCCCATTGCGAGAAATATTTCTGTTTGTATTGTCATGATGCGAAAGTTCCAGGATAATTTGCTAGTGGAAAGAGGTGGGACAACATTTGGAAACTTGACTTTTTAAAGCGTCATGTCACAAGCAAATCATATGTCAATGGTGTGTAAAAACTCAGACACCAAAATCCTGCACTACCGCTGCAGGGCTGCTGCGTATGCAGCATGAATGTCCAGATGAACAAGAACGAAAACATTCAAACCCAGATAAGTGCTTATCGACAGTGTTCTGTTAGCCATTAAAATGAATACCTCTTTGCTCTCAGTTCAAGACATTGATGAACATATGGCAAAGTATGTTAAAATTCCTGAAAGTTGGAATTTAAAAAAATAATCATTTATCAACAGCATTGTTCAAAATGAAATGATTTAGGAAATAGCTTCAGCAGATTTTCATACATTTAGAGTTGATGAAAGCACAGATAGATCTGTCAACAAATGCCTCATACTGTACTTCAAATTTAGGCCTAAGAATTCTACTGTGTATAATACTTATTTTGGTGGAATAGTGTAGCTGAAGGCATGTGATGCTTCTTCTACTATATTGGCAATCAAGCAGTTTTACGCCAACCACAATCTTGACCTGCAGAAAATGGTGATGTTTATATTGGACGGTGCCTTAGTGATGTTGATCAGAGTTAATGGTGTAGCAGCAAAACTAAAGCAGGATATACCACACTTAGTTCAACAACACTGTGTTGCACACCATGAGGATTTGGGCGTTTGTGAAACAGCGTGGAAAGAGGTCAAGTTAATACAAGATACTGAAACTCTAATGTGAATGATATATGAAGTGTTTTCTCGGTCCACAACAAATTGATGCTCATTTCAATAAATTATCAATGCTTCTGAAAATGAATCTGTTGCTTTCAGACCTCTCAATGAAGTCAGGTGGTTATCCAGGCACTTTGCACTGCAAGCAATAATCAGAAATTATGAGGCACTGACTGAGTACTTTGAGGAAGTTAAATCGAATGATCCCATTTCGAAATACTGCCACAAGAAGTTCACAAACATTGAATACCAAATAGCGCTAGAAGTTTTGAATGATGTTTTAGAAGAACTAGCTGCATTGTGTAAGCTTTTGCAACGGTGTGGCCTGATACCACTTGATGCACTTCAGTTTGCATGTGGGAAACTGAGCAAGTTAAGAAAGCAGTATCTTGGTGATAATGTTTCATGGAGTGACAATGTCAAGGCTTTGCTTTGCAAAACCGGCGAAGAAAACATTGCAGTGGATATGAGTTTTCTGTTAACTTTTATGAACCTGCTTTGTGTTCATTTGGAAGAAAGGTTTTCTGCAGATGAAGTTCAACAATGGTCAGCCTTTGATTGTTCATCCATGGAACTGAGCAAGTTAATGCTTTATGCTCAAAATACCCAGTCTTTTTAGGTGAAAATTCTGTCATAGTTAAACAGTACAATGACTTTAAATTTGCTGTGCATGGAAAATTAAATGCAAACGTTGCTGATATGGTGACATTTGCACTTCAAAAGTAATAGTTTTGTGACCTTGCAAAGCTGATGGATATTGGGGGAACTTTTCTAGCATCCAGTGTTGACTGTGAACAGGGTTTCAGCTTAATGAATTCACTCAAAAACAAATTAATAAACCGCTTAGGAGAGTGTCATTTGGCTATGCTGATGATAATTAAAAGCTTTCAACTGGATGGTGGGCTCATTAGTCTGGATAAGGCTTACACAGAATGGGCTGTTGCACATTGCGAGAATAGCCGCATTGTTAACACTGGAATAAAGATGTCCTGGATTTCAACTTGCATTTCCTCCTAATAATATATAACTATAATAGATGAATTCACTGAATCCAGGCTACTCTCCAACTGAGGACTAGAAGCCTATGGGTTCATGAAAACAAAATGCCTTAAGGTTTTCCCCTTTACCTAAGACTTCAAAAACATTTATTCCTAGCAGAAAAAATCCCAATTAGTAATGAGACAAAGCCAACCACTGAGTAAACATGCTATTTATTAGGATGTATCCATTGTCTGCAATGTCGCCTGTAATGTTTTACAGGTTTTGTAACGGTAACAACAATAACAGTAATACATTTGATTTATTTATAGTTTCCTACATGATCAGTCAAATGCTGAGTAAAAGCTGCAACTTAAGTGAACCAGATTCCAAAACTATCAGTACTTCAATGATTTCCTTAAAAATAGCTATTATAAAGAATATAAATCTCATCTAGAGTATACCCTGCCTTGCGCCTATTGCCTGCTGAGATTTTCAGATCCCCTGTGACCCTAATGAAGTGGATAGAAAATGGATGGAAGGATAAAGAGCAGAGATGTTAAATTTGAGATTAAGGATTTTTATAAGAATAGGTCCAATGCACAGGTGGTAAAATTCATTTTATCTACAGTACCTATCCAGTCACACAAGTAGCCACCCATAGCAATGAGAAAAACATGAACCTGTGAGAGCAGTAATGGACCTTGCAGGCAGTTCAGTGTACTTTTTTTCTTTAACTGAATCATTTTTCAGTTAGAAACTGATTAAACTATGTTGCCATTCATATTCTACTTACAGTATTACATAATTATCCTGTTCCATGGAATGTCTTTTAATCTGTGTCTCGTTCCTTCAAACTCAGTTTTCTGGAATGGAAATTGTAAACTTTTCCTTTGGATTCAACCAGAATAACTTCAAAATATACTTCATACCACATTGTTTATAGTTCTGTAATGTTTTTTTCACTCTGTCTTCATTGTTTGAAAAGATAAGATTTATAGAAGCATTTCCCTTTCTTGGTACTCTGTCAAACTAGTAATAAAGCAACTATTAACCATATCTATCATTCCTGTTTCTGTTTCAGATATTCCTATGGGTCTTTCCCAAGGTTGAAATATCACATTGCATTATATCACTTAGCTTTGTTAAGTACCTTGGGGCAATATTGTTGTGAAAGGCGCTATATAAATATAAATTGAATTGAATTATACTCCATATATATATTTGATATTTGAGTCTTTAGGATTCACACCACAAGAATTAAAAGTGTCAACAGTTGAAAAGGCTATGTACTGTAGTAGTAGGGGACAATAAATTAGAACTACCAGAAGAGGTGGTACTGCTATCCATTCAAAAAATATAAAATTCTGCAACAGAATCTTATTCAACAGCAAAAGAAAAGTACCACATTTCAGCTAGAAAAAAAATCAAATTCTTTAATGATTTGGTATTAAAAATAGCAAATTTTACCATGTTTTTTACCAAAGAGATCTTAGAATGTAGAAAGAGTACATGTCGAGATAGTTCAGGTGGGTAGCTGCGTCAGCATGCGTAGGCTGCAAAGGAACAAGTAATAGGTTTATTCCATGCTGAAAAAAAGAAGAAAGAGAACACAACGTTTCGGCCGTGGAGCCTTCTTCAGGTGTGGTGACAACAAGGTTAGGGTTGGTGAGGGTGTCCGGGGTGTTGAGATGTCGAGATGTCAACATGTTGGCAAGTACCACAGATCAGATAGTTACAAGTCACCAAGCATCGGCACACACATAAACCACCACAGAATACAGTCACAGAACTCCTTGGCATCAGGTAAATCTTCAAGCTGGGTATGAACAGCACAATACACAGTAGCAGGTAAAGAGGCAATCCTGTAAAGAACACAGATAAGCAGGCACTACTGAGGCAGGATAAGTAAAAAACAAGACCTGTCCTCAATCAAAACCAAGGATCCAAAGCAGCACAATGGACAAAGCATTCACAGATCACCAAAACATTCCAGTACACAGCCAGTGCAGATTAGCAAGGCTTCCAAATTCAATCTGGCAAATGTGCCACACAGCATAGCAGAAATTTGTAGTGATGGACAAATTAAGGAGAGAAATCAAGAGACTGCTGCAGGAACTGATGTCACTTGGCAACTGAAAACAAGCAGCACAAAAAATTTGGGAAAGCATGAATTGTGAAATTACCAAAGAGTGTGAGACAAGAAAAATCCACACACAAAAATTAATAAAGAGCAGAAAAAAATACCCAAGATACAAAAAACAAAACAAAGTTCAAATAAAATTCTAAACACTTTTTTTCCAGTTTTTAACTGGAAGACCATTTATCATTTATCACCGATTTTATTCACCAGTTCTAACAGCACAGTTCAATTTTTTGGCCAGTCATTGATGTTTAATGGTGTGTCTGGTTAGTGCAGAAAATACTGGTAGGTAACACTCTAACTTTGCTTTTTTACATTATTGCCTAGTCTACTTGGAAATCTGTCTTGAGTTTAATATTGGTGTCCCTGCAGCTCCCACGTCTCCACTTATGATCTCTCTGGCTTCTGGGTCTTGATACTCCAAAAGTTGAAAAGGTTTCTAAGAATGGTATATTTGCCTAAGGGTGAGTAAAGAGAAAAGCTGATGGGAATGCTATGATAAACCCTTAAGTGCATGCCTCTGACAGTGTTCCCAATACCATATCAGCTTGCATCTTTCTTTTGTTCAACAATGGAAAAGAGCTGTTCCCTAGAAAAGAGCTAGGAATTTCTTTGTTTTTGAAAGAAGTACAATCATATTTTTAGTGTGTGTGTATGTTTTTAAACAAATATGAAGAGCTAATATTGTAGAGTTAAATGATGAAGTCTCAGTAATGCGATGATAGTCTGTTTTCTTGTCATCAAAACTATTTCAGTGGCAGAACAAACTCGGTAACCAACCACTTTATTTGATCTCCGATGAGATAAGTTGACTGAAAGTAACTGAGGACTAGTTTAACAAAATCTGTGAGTTTTCTAGCCAATTCTGAGCTTTTTATAAAACTATTAATTTATCTGGTTTGGCTGTTAATTGTATATACTGTATAGAAAATGTTTAAATATGTGATACTTTTATGGAAGGAAATTATACATTTACAACTTTATTATTTGTTGATGTCAATTGTAGGTTCTTGTCAGCAGCTTTATCACCTTCAAGAACAAAGTCAAAGTGCTCATTGTGTTTATGTAAACTCAGTTGAGATGCTCATTTTCCATTTTCTATTTAATGCTTACAGCATATCACAGTTTTGATTTTCTATAGTAGCGTTATACAAAATGCAAAATGCAAAAGAGGGTGTATTAGTGACACTTTAGTCTAACTATAATCTAGCTGTTATAATCTGTTAACCTTCAGTTCTTACATTAGAAGTTATCAGGGTATTTCCTGATAACACGTTTAAAATTCATGAGATTAAATTACATAAAAGCAAGGCGGCTTTAGAGCACTGGTCTCCAAACCTGATTCTGAAGAACCCCAGTTATTTAGGTTTCATAATTGTTGTCAGTCAGTAGCAAAATATATTTAATCTAAATTTGTTAGGACAACAAATGGTTCAAATAACAATTAGAGAGCTGCACTGGAATTATAACCAGAAGGTCAGGACCCGTAGTTCTCTGGGACCAGAGCTGAAGATATGTGAATTAGAAAATGGAATGTTTACATGTTTGGAACTCTCAGGACTTTTTGCAGTTCTTGCTCCAGTCCTGCCCCCTGAATCATCGCACATTGCCTTCTTTTGGTCAGGCCTTCCCAAAACAGTGAATCAACTTCAAAGATGTCCTTCAGGGTTAATGTCTGTGTGTTATTCCCTGTTGAGCCACTGCAGCTCTCGAACTTTTCTTCTGTCCTTATGCTCTTTCCTGTCACACAGATATCAGAAGCATTTTTTTCCTATCTCACTTGACATCTAAGACCAAGCCTCTTGTGTACAGCAGCACTATATTGCTGGGCTGAGCTGATAATGTGTGTAATTCCAGACAGTTATTTAGGTTTCACATTTTGCCTTTTGAAGTAATCAAAGAGTCAAATACATATTTATATTATTTTAGGTCCTTTCAAATACATTTCTGAAAAAATATTTAGGAAATTGTTATTTGAAAATACTTGTTGAATATTTGTATTTCGAAATACATTTAGAGAGTGTTGAGATGTATTTACATCTTTATCATCTTTTAATACGTTTTTAAAACAAAGTATTTTTAACAAATGACTTGGATTTTGGATTTTCTGGATGTATTTGAAAATACAGTACCTTTTCATGTGCTCAGTTGACTCATTTGTAATAAAAATCAATACAGCATTTATATGTCTCATTTATCTTTTTAATTACAATTTACTATTTACACTTTACATTTAGTATTGTTAAATTAAAGATGAGGGATTAAATAAATACAGTATAATTAAATGTCTAAAGTGTACCTACGCTGTAGGTAACTAATTGAGGCACCTGGGAAGTGGCATGTGAGTTTTACTCTCAGTTCTGGCAGAAGAGTAATAGAATCAGGGTCAACCTGGACGAACAAATCTTTTTTAACAAAAAAATAAGACAATGATACAATACAAAATAATACAAACAATACAGTTACAAAAAAGACACGTCTTCTGTGCTTATCAGATACAGTATATATATATACTTTATCCCAGAATACTTCAATATATTAGGTTCAATATTATATAATGTATATATAGTTCAGGTGGGTAGCTGCGTCAGCATGCGTAGGCTGCAATGGAACAAGTAATAGGTTTATTCCATGCTGAAAAAAAGAAGAAAGAAAACACAACGTTTCGGCCGTGGAGCCTTCTTCAGGTGTGAGAAGAAGCCACACCTGAAAAAGGCTCCACAGCCGAAACATTGTGTTTTATTTCTTCTTTTTTTTCAGCATGGAATAAACCTATTACTTGTTCCTTATATATATACTTTCAATAAAACAATTCACATACATGACATACCTCCCTATGTGAAAGCAGGCTGGAGAGAGCCTCCATCTAACAGGAAAGTCTCCTGTTGCAGTGTTTACAAAGAGCTTTGATGTTTCCCTCAGTATCTTCTGGTGATACACAATCTTGGATCTCGCAGGAGCCACGATTGTCCATTGCTGGGGTCACAATTCACTAGTCTCAAGGTAAGATTTTACTAGAAGGTTATAAATAAACAAGAAAAAGATAAACAAAATGGGTATTCTCCCTCTATGTCAGGGGTTAGTAGCCAGGACAGATTCTCAGTCAAGAAGGGGCCACAACACAAAGCAGCTCAGTCCACACAGTCTACTATTATCTGTTGTAGTAACAGACAAATAAGTTCTGGAACCCGAGATGATGTTTAAGTAACTGAGTTTATTGCATAAAAGGAACAATAAGACCAAAGTATTGTTCGAAATACTGTATATGTACAAAACTTCCAGTTAATATAGCAAATTTCAGCCGCTTCCGACACAAGTTGTTACCATGGTAATGGGGCGGCCACCTGTGTCTGGCCATTCACAAGACCTTGAACACTTTTAATGGTTGGTTTTATCTTTCCTTAGTTAGGGGGTCTTCATCTTGCACATGGAATTTCATATAAATTAACTCCCATCCCTGCCATAACTCAAAGGCGCCTAAGCATGGCATGTCTTTGTGCAGAAAGAAATTAGTTAACCCCTTTTTCACATCTTATTTCTTTCTTCACTGTTCTTCCAATAACATCTTCAAATGCACTTCACAAATTAGCCTGAACTTGGCTTGGGTTGCGTGATTGATGACACCTTGTGGGAACAAACATTCATATCCCTTAAATGTCTATCAGATTACAAATCAAGATTCAAGACTTTGGAAATTAAGGTGTCCTTGTTATAAATTGATAGTTCTTTTTGCAGAACCCATTTTGCACAAACCTTATTTAAGGGTATTTGAAAAATAAATGTTGAAAATAGTTTGAAATAGTATTGTAACGCTTACGGCCGACAAGCAGTGTGTATAAGAGCCGGCGTACCAGAGCGGGTGACGTCACCGCCCTTCCCTGTGATAGCAGGACCACAGCTACTGGGCTGTGGAGAGATCTCTCTTTAGCTCACGGGGCTAGGTTGCTGCAGAGAGACGCGGAAGTCCCGGGTTCGAGCCACCTATACTTTGGGCCGACCAGATGCAGCAAGGGCGCCCGCCCGAGCCCCCGTTGCGTTACATTGGTGTCAGAAGCGGGGCGGGATAGCCCTTCGCCGGGGACGGCGAGTTAAGCGGGGGAGAGTGTAACGCTTACGGCCGACAAGCAGTGTGTGTAAGAGCCGGCGTACCAGAGCGGGTGACGTCACCACCCTTCCCTGTGATAGCAGGACTACAGCTACTGGGCTGTAGAGAGATCTCTCTTTAGCTCACAGGGCTAGGTCACTGCAGAGAGACGTGGAAGTCCCGGGTTCGAGCCACCTATACTTTGGGCCGACCAGATGCGGCAAGGGCGCCCGCCTGAGCCCCCGTTGCGTTACAGTATTTTAGGGGAGTATTTGAAAATAACTTAACACACTACCTGACATGCTTGTAAGCTCTCTTCAGCTCCCACACAGCCTTGTATGGGATATACTGGTTAGAAAATGGATGGGTGGATGGAGGGACTTGGATAAAATATTTGATTTTTACAAAATGGCATTCAAATAAATGAAATAAAAGTATTTTGGGGCTCTTTATTTGAAAATGCATTTTCAAATATAAATACTTAAATTCTTATTTAACCCATGTCTGATGAATAATAGAGTTTTTTGGAATGTCATTCCATTCGGAAAATAAGACAGCAAATTATGATTGTTATGAATCCATCTTTGTGATTATATCATACATTATATAATACATCATATACTAACTGTACTACTGTATTCATGTGGATTTAAGGTAATACATCATTTTAATTCAGATGGAATTTGAAAGTAAAATACAGTGTTTATTATAAGGTCAATAAAGCAAACATAACCCGCTTCCTTGCCTCTTAGAATTTTTGCCATGATATAAATATGGTGTTCCCTACACCAGCCTTGATCCTTCCTGGATTCGTAATTCCCAATATCACTTGCATTCTCGGTTCTGTATCTGTGGCTGGGAATTCAAGAAAAACTGTCACAGATACCAACAGATGAAGAAGGAATAGGCTGTGAGTAATTAAGTTTGTATTTAGTGGTCAGGAAAATGTCAATGTGTGCATCACCCAAAGTCTTCAACTTCAAAGTCTTGCAGACAGTGGGGCAGGAAACAATTAGCAAGAATTGAGAACACACCGGTCATCCAGACATAACATAATTACCACACCTTAGGCATTGGCACATGGAGGTGTACTGTATGGGGTTGCTGTGCCAGCTTGGAGCAGACCTTGAGCAGAGGGGGAAAGCAGGAAAGGAAACAAAGAAGTGACAGGTTCTCATGACACCCGCAGATCTGCAGTTGTCAAACGACTCAAGCTTCCTCCTCGTAATCAAGTAGACACACTTGGCCCTGACACAACCTTTTGAAAATCCCCTCTGAAGGGGACTGGCTAATGATGGGGATAAAAAAGAGCAGACGGGTGCTCTCTCGTCCTCCCATGAGTGCCTCGACTCATTCTGAGGGACCGCAAGAGAGAAGAAAAAGAATCCAGGATCCACCAAAAGAGCACATGGGCAGCTAAACGGAGGTACTGTGCTGGGATCTCCTGGGGGTAGGGAGCAAATGAACAGGCCAGGAGAAAACACTGAACACTGAATGCCCAACCACTGCAGAGACTGAGGAAATTGGACTGAGTGGCATCCTTCTTTGTGGCTGTTCCCCTCGTACCATATTCCATCTGAGTTAAATTTTATGTGTTGCCTTAAATCCACATGAATAAAATAGTACAGTAAGTATATGATGTAATATGTATATAGATTAGTATGATATAATAACAAAGATGGATACATAACATAATCATTACAAGTGTTCTTGTGACACTATAGGGACTACAACAGCGATCTGAGCAGTTTCCTACATACTGTAGATCGGCATAACTCTAACATAAACTGACCCCGATAAAATTGTACCTTGTACATATTAAAAGCAGCATAAAGTGTAGCCCTGTACCACGCGGTAAAACTGAGAAACCTAAATGGCATGTTTACAGTAGCATAAGAGAAGAGACTAGGGCATTCGCTCGATAGCTTAGAATAAGTACAGTACAACATGAAGGGACTCGTAAACGTTTTTGGCAGAGTTCTTTTCTGATTTAAATGCAATGCTTATTAATAAATCCATCTTTCAAGGAGAGAACACCTAACAGAACATTAACATTTCTTAAAGTTAAAATAAGGTTGTATTTTTTTAACTACACAAAATGTTTTAGCAAGATTTTTTCAACGCTATCGCAGTTACTGTATTTTGAAGATGTTTATTGAGGATGTTATATACACATATTATTAAGACTCCAAAATGTTAATAAATCCCAAAGTTGTCAAGCTAACACTGCTTCACACCGTATTTTTAATGAAATATTTAGATAATGGCAGCATTGTACTGTAAATGTTTCTACAGCATGGCATGGACAGCCTACAATCGCTGCGGCGTTTCTGCAACAGCAACTTTTTTATCATGATGTCGTTATGACGTTATTCTGTAGCCACATACTGCGAGATGAAAACATTTTTAAATTAAATTCACGAATAAGTTCTAACATCTTTTGACCTGGAAATTGTCTAACAAATATCAATTCATATATTAACCCGGTGAGTATAAGAACGTTTTGCATTATTTACACAGAAAACTGAAGTTAAGTGACTCGTTGGGTTTTTCTTTTTTTTCCCCAAGGTTATTCTCTTTGAAACTGAAACTCGAATATCAGGAGGGATGAGCAGGCAGGCCACTTTGGTTTTCGTGGGGTCGTGGCCAAAGTTAGGTGGGAGAGTAGGTTGGGGAGTTTAAGGCGGTGGTCTGCCGGAGGAATAAGGAGAGTCAGGTTTCAGTGTTTGAGGGCCGGTTGAGTCACTGAAGGACTAAAGCTGCCTTTGTTTCATCTGGAACTGCTGGCAGTTAGGAGGAGACAGAGAAAGAGAAGAGGGACTGAAAGAGTGAGTGAGAGAGCGGGCTCCAACTCCTACAGAAGGACTTATGCACGAACAAACTTTACGCAAAAAGCCCTATCACTAATCCAAGATGACTACTCGGTAAGTAGTTTACAATTGTTTTTACACACCATAAATAACTTTCTTGTGCCTTTTCCATTAAATACATACATTCTCTCCTTTCATCCATATAGGCTCTCCCGGTGGCCTCTTGGGGTACAGCTTCTCCTTTGGTACTGCCATCTTTCCAGCACAGCTCAGGTTATGGAAGGTACAGTATGACACTTATTTTGTGGGATTACGAGACCTTCCCACTCCATTCTAAACAGCAGGATTTTGGAATGTTATTTTGTGTGTATGACTGCTAATCGTGCAACGACCAGTTGTAAATCAGACAACTGCTCTGATACAGAGTGTCAAGTGATGGAAGTATTTAAAAGGTAAATTTTAAAGACAGAGTCAGTCAATCAAAGTTTATCAAAATACAGCGTGCAGCAGTATTTGATGGCAATGAAATGTCTCTTCTGCGAGTTCACCGGGGGGAGGGGGATCACAAAATTTTGTGAGTCAGGCGTATCAGTAGATAAATAGCGTTAAACGGTAATCGTATCGAGCAAAGAAAGAAGAAAACCTGCAGTTTTCAATAAATTCTTCAAATTTTGGTTGCCCATAATATTAAATGATTAAATGATTATTTAGCGATTACTTTAGATGTTGTGGTGCTATATTTACAGTTTTGTAGAGGAAGTGGGCATTTTTATGTCAGCTTTGAAAGGATAATTCCAGATAGTGAAAGTCGCATAGCGCAAGACAATAGCATCATTATGACTCGGAGGTCCCGTGTAGGAGTAAGAAGTGATGAAAAGAATTGAGTTTAAGACGGCTGGCCTCTACTGTCCATCTTGTTGTTATTTATTTTTGAAAAGAACTTTAAGTTGCAAGTTGATAGCAATGTGCGAAACCGCTGTGGTACACCATCCTGTAAAACGTTCCGACCATTTTAGGACAAATGCGCCGTCTAACTGCTGTCGTTGGGGTTAATCAACAACCCAAAAGTGCTTCATAGAAAAGTAAGCAAATAAACAAGAATTAATCATGTAATCGTTATCGATAATAAAGTAATCTCTGTCAGTGCTGTTGTCTGAGTAATAAAAGGACTGTTGTCCCTCTGTGGCCTAAAGGATTGTATAGCTCCAGTGAAACGGAAAGCGTCGACAACAATGCAAATAAGACATATACATAGGGATAACTGAGGTGGACTGAAGTTTCCATGTCTAATGTCTTTTTAGTTTAGAAAAACAAAAGTTTCATTCGGCGTTTTCAACTATAACATTTTACTGACAGATGTAAGACTAAGATGATCAACATGACCATCCCTCTTAACTTTTTAAGCATCATGACCTAATAAGTTAATTATTTCCAAACTTATGTGACGTAATGCACGCTACACAGCAGTGTGGTTTAATTCATTAAAACAACCGTCGTAGTGTATAAACTGGCAAACAGATACAGACTTATTTCCCCACCAGACTGGAACATGGAACATACGTGTAACAAAAAAACTGTTTTACGGTATCGGTTACCATGGAAACTCCAAAACGGACTGCAACTCAAGCCCTTCTCAGTTCATTGAAAGGAGCATTGTATATTAATGTTGAAATGCGTAACACATTTTTTTGCCTATAATAATAAAATGCACTCATTTGAAAAATTAGTTTTGTAAGGTTTGTTGTTTTTTTTTTTTTGGGGGGGGGTTATTATTGTCGCTCTCTTTTTTTCTCTTGGAAAGTATTAGTATTTTGAAGTAGAAAAAATAGCATTTCTTATGAAATCTCCACTTGGAATAAAAATAAAATCTCTATAACAGTTCTAATATTATTGTTGCCTTGCTTCCTTTGAGCTAAGTGGTCAATTTTGTCTTGCTGCTTGCTGAACAACTGACCCAGACCTGTTGCATTTATTTATTAACGATTGAATATATACTTTTTCAACAATAGAACTTTACCATTTACCTTATACATTTTACATATGTTTAGACATTTAAGCAACCTTCAAATTATACATCCGAAACCAATGACCTGAGTATAATTCCTGCCTAATGAAAGCCTATTCCTTCTGTTGAAGTTTCAGTTCTTAAATCTACTTTCCAAAGGAGCTGCCAGTTAGTGATGGTAAAAGCATTTTCTTTTCTGTGTAGGCCACCATCCAAATCTCCAAGGGAAATTAAATCTAAATTAGACACAATACCTTAGCTATATTTTATAATGGCTGTTGCAGTGCTGGATGCAATAGCCTCTCACATCCCTCTCCCCAGAGTCTGTGTGCTTGAAGGCTGCCAGTTCAGAATCTTTCTGTTAAAAATTACCATTCGTCCATGGGAATAGAGCTGAACATGTGGAATTGCAATCTATATGTGTAAAGATTAAAATAGAAGTAATATGAACATAAATTGATTTTTTTTTTAGAAAAAAAGGAGTATGCAAGTGCTATTTAATGTTAAATTTGCATGTTTAGCTCTTGCTTTAAACCTAATTTTAACTGCTTTTTGTAATGATTTTTACCAATTCAGCTAAACAAAAAGCCTACTGTATACATATAATAATTTCTCACAAGTCGGTTTGTTCATCACAGTGTGTCATCTAAATGTCCACTGGATCTTTAGTTCTCTTCCAGTGTGCAGAAGCAAATCGGTTTGATCTCCCCTAACTTTGGAACACTGGCTACAGACAATATCTGCTAGACATAAGATGTGAATTATTACGTCATTCTTTTTTGTAGCCATTGAATGGTACACTGTATCAGTTTACCATGTGAAGTGCAGTTATTTCAAAAGGAGACAACGTACGAGGTGTAGAGGTCTGGTTACCTAGTTGCAGGTAGTACTGTATGTGAGTATGGTATGCAGAAGGCGGTCAGAAGATGACGTTCTGCCTCTCTGAACCACCTCCGCTCTTTGTGTTTGAAGGACTAGTGCATCCCTCTCATGTGGCCCTTTGTTAGCTGTACATTGATGCAGATGTAAAAAAAGCTGAGGTGTCTAGAGAATAACAGTTAGAATTGACAGTTTTGCTTTCTCAAACATGTGTTTCAAGTTAGTTTCACATTATGCCACAAGTGACAGGCATGGTGTGTGGCCAGATTGAGGCCAAGATGAAAACATCACAAGAAACCCAAAGTACTAGTATAAAGAGGTTTTTTGGTTGGTGTTGGCTCTGAACTGAGCAGTGTTTCATATCTCTCTGTTTCTTGTACAGGCTAAGGGAGGCAATGTTTTAAACTGAATTAAATTATGAACCCATCCCAGTGGTATATTTCAAGCTATTTGTAAAGAATTATTCACAATGGTGGAGTTCAACAACCTATTGCATCCTGAAGAATTTGTAATCTTTCTTTTTTATAATTTCTGTTGAAAATGTCCCGTTAAGAAGTCCTTGCTTTTCCTTTCCTGTTTTTCACACTTGACTCTGACCTATCAAACTAAATATAGTTTTTTTCCATTAAAAAAATTGAATTGCCACTTATATTTGTTATATCTGATCTGGAATAGCCAATTTGTTTCTTAGAACATAACCAATTGGAGGAAAGGTGTGTCCCTCACCATCACTGCCTGGGTGGCCAAGGGAGTCACACTGTCACTGAGATTTGAGAGCACCCTGACCAACTGATCTCATCCTACCCTCAGTGGTGCTCAGCCAATTATCCACTGCTGTTTGGGAATCCTGACTGTATTTCACTAATGACATGACCCAAGCTCCAACCTGTGATCATGGAAATTGACATCTACTCCAAAGCTCACCTTTAATAGTTGAGAAACTCAGCAGGATCCTGAAAAAATGACATTTTGCAGAGACTGGAGAAAATGTGCTTTAGTGTGTTTACATATTTAGACATGTGTCCCAAACAGTTTTTGACACACCTCGTACCATTTTAATATATGTTCCTTGCAGCATACACCCTATATATAAGATCCAGCCTTTCCAAAATGAAATAAAACCCTTACAAAGAGTGCACATCATTGCAATATGAAATGTATTTTTTTCTAAATTAATGAACAAACAAATGTTTGTACCTCTAGTGGGGTTTCTAGATTGTCCCTATTCTCTAGTTCGCGCTTGCTTCATTAAACTTCAACAGTTTAATTGTGGGTCCAAGCAGAAGGCCAACAGAATGCAAATGTTTCTGTATATTTGCAAATCCTTCTAGCATGGTGACAGCCAAGCCCTAGTACATTACACCCTTTCAGTAAATTTGTTAACTTTACCCCTAATTATTAGGTGAGTAATGTATATCTTCCAAAAAAAAATATTTTTGCAGATCCAGTAGTGTATGACTTTTTCACTAAAGATCTATAATATGCAGAAGCAAATGTCATCCTTGTGTTTGGCGCTAATGGCTTCTTTCATTTTAAACCTTGTTTATGACATTTTAACACAAATCGCAAGAATGGTTGGCAAAAAATAAATGAGCTATTTGACTATTTACTTTTTTCGCTAGCCTAAAACTTCATTCAGTCCTGTGCATGTTATGTCATGCATTTGACTGCCCTTGTGTGTGGTTAACCCTAGTCGAATGGGTTGTAAGAGTCTTTTCCCTGAGAACTGGCTGACATGGAAAAAATGGCTTCAGGAGCTCCGTAAATAGTGTTGTGTGAGCTACCCAAGAACATTCTCTTGGTTATTGCCACCACGAACCCCACATTCACTACAGTGCATAGTGGAACGAAACAGACTGGCCATGACAAATTAACCAACAGTTTGATTGCCTATTTGGTAGTTGTAGTGTTTCAGCGAAAATGATGAAGCAAAGAGACCAGAATTTACTGTTATCACAAGGAATGGGAGAAGGATTATTTTTTTGTACTTTCACATTCAAATCTGCAATGCTAGCATGTATGCGAAAAAGGGAAACATCAAACAACATATCAAAACTGCACACAAAACGTATGATGTGGACTTTCCCGCTTAAAGTGAGTTACGGAAAAGAAAGCTCGAAAAATTAAAATCTCAACTAGCAGCAGTCGGTATTCACGAGGCCTAATACAAGAGGGAAAGCAGCAAACACATCGATCCATGTGAGCCATGTCCTGGCATAACACAAGAATTTCTTCAGGGATCGAGAAGTAAAAAAGCGTTTGCTGAGGCTGCTGACTTGCTGTTTTTTGAGATTTCAAAAATAAAAACATTTTTGGCGAGGTTCAGACAGCTGTTGTTTGAAATCCAAAGAGTTTCTCAAGTCGTCTAAACATGGTGAATATGACCAATTAGAGCATGACCAGTGGCTTCTGGATCTAGCATTCCTCACAGACTTGACTAAACTGCTGAATAAGCTGAATGTCAAGATGCAGGGACAAAATATAAATGTTATCGACATGATCAGCAGTGTCAATACGTAAAAAAAATTACAAGTGTTCTCAAGTAAGCTTCTCAGTGCCAGTGCTCACATTAAGGTAGGATATTCTTTTTTTCTTAAATGGGGAACATCACTTGTTTACTGTAGAACGAGTCACTTGCTTTTATTTGCTGTCATTTTAGTGATGGGTATCGTTATTGTACTGATGTGCCCACAGTCTGTTTTTCCTATATCAGAGCTTCAAATTCACACTGGTAGTTCGCGCTGGGCTGGCAAATGAAAAGGTAGGTCTTACATTAAAAAATGTTGGGCACCCCTGGGATAAAATATCTTTTTTCTTGCCCTTCTTCAGGATTTTTGACTTCTTATTGTCTACTGCATCACAATGATTCAATTTAGTAAAATATGCATATGTTTTATGTGATTCTTGCACATAAGTCTTACCTGATTAATGTGTAATGCTGCTATTATTCCACATTGTTGCCTTCCTCTAATCACAACTGTATGTAGGAAATACAAGGGTCCTAATCATGGAGTCCAGCCCTTAAGTGTTGACTTAATCATAAAGATTTATTTTCATGTTTTGAGCCCAACAGAGGCAAGCTAATTTTGATATGAGGTTAAGTCTTAGTTATGAGTGTGTTATCAATCTGTCTGTCTCTAGCTGTTAAAACCTTTTTGGTTTGTAAAAAAGAGATTCCAGTCATTTAAAAAAAATACATTTCAGTAGTTTGTGTTTGTCTAGAAACTGCCACCTTTAAAAATGCTAGATTGAGAGCCCTGGCTTAGAGCACTACAGACTGTCTTCTGAGAGTTCAGAGTGCGCTGGAGTGTTCCAAGCCAGCAGTCAGTCAGGCTGCATTCCTGAAGTCATCAGTGGAACACAGATGAGTGAGGGTTGCTGTTCTGCTGAGCCAGCACTGAGAACCACTGAGGGAACAGACACTGCAGTCTGGAGCCACTTTTGCTTGTCATTGGCCATCATTTTTTACACTAATTGTTATTAGGAATTTACTTTTGTTTTATACTGTGTGGCTGTGTGGGGCTTACATTAGATGAGCTTTTTTTGTATTTTTAATTATTTGCATTTCATCTTGTACTATTGGCCTTCTTCACAGTAAGTGTACAGCTATGTACTAATACTGGAGTGAGTGTAAAGCAATGTAGCAGAAATGCATCTGCAGCTGGAATGTGAAAAGTGAAATGTGATCTTGCAGATGTCTCTTTCCTGATGTGTTAGAATCCTTATATTAAGTAAATATAACCACAGTCCTAGCCCTGGTGATCTAGAATAGAGATTGGCACCTTATAGGGCGTAGAGAGCCATATCTGTGACCCTAAAGTAACCTAAACAGCTCACCAGCTGTTTTCTCCAAAAACAGAAGTAGGATAATCATTAATATAAAGTATTTCTTATGAGTAAACAATTTTAAAAATTTCATTGTCATTTTTAAAACAGATACATTCCTTCAATTTGGAATAATTTCCATGGGTTGCCCGACACTGCCCGAAAATATTATAAGTAATACTTAATTCAAGTCAGTTAAGTTAATTTCTAAAATGTATTTTCATTTTTAGCTGGTTTGGTTAAGTAGTTAAAGATCATATGAAATGAAATAATGAGCAGTTTTACAGAACCAGAGTTGGCTGCTTCTTGACTTGGCAAATTAATCATGAACTATCATGTTCATTCCAAGTCTAGAAATTGCTTATTTGACTATCATATTCGTTGGATTCTTGTCAGAAATATTGTTGATTGAATATTATTTCAAAATGTCTTTTAATGTTGGTTATATTGGAAAAGATTGTGTATCTGTGGCTAGGCAGCCGAGGGTTTTAATGATGTGATGTTGTTTATGTGTCACCAGAAAGTTTTCTTGAATTTGGTCAACAGTCTGTTTTTGATAACTGTCAGTTCTTCGAACCAAACGGGGAACACCCAGAAGCCATGCACAGTGCAATATACATTAAATTTAATATATTTCAGCTCAAAGGCCTTTCAGCTGTTTATTGGTCTCTGTTCCCTCTGCTTATATATTATGGATATTTCAGAGTATTGAGTTTAACCCAACTGAACAATGTTTTTGCTCCATTTGCTGTTGTCTGAATTATTTGTTTGTAAAGTCTCCCAGTTGTGGAATTTACTGTCCTGTTCTAGCATATGAAGTTAGTTTGAGGGTGATGCTTTTTTGGCAATTGGACCTGTAATGCAAAGTCACTGGTTTAGCAGTGACTTTATAAGGCTATTTCTGGAGAAAGCCTGATGAGCCTGTAATATAATAAACAGGTACTGTACCCTTGCTCTCAGCCACTGGCAAAAGGGCTAAGAAAATATCCTTTAAAAGACTTTTGGAAGAGGTTCCAGTTTTTTATACCATATAATTTTTTTCCTTGGAACTAATAAACAATAAAAAATATTTATACATGTCATATGATGGTTTGACATAAGGTCGGAGGAGTCCAACCTAACTTGGTTAGCACAGTTTCTATAGCAAATTTCCAAACATTGCTTTTCTTAAAGCTGTTAAGGTGTTTCTTTTTAATACATACTTCCAGTTTTCTTCAAACAGGTTTTAACTACAGCTATAGAGGTGGCTTTAAAAGGTGGTTCTATTTTAATTGAAAGTACACGTGGCCTCATATGTGAAATTCTCTCCAATAGAATACAGCTTTTTTAGCCAAAAAAGCCAAATCTGCTTAACTTCCATAATTATGTTTTGTTATCATGTATATAGAAATGTAGTTACCTTTTTGCTTATAAGACTCCCATGGTGTAAAACCTAACCAACAGTACATCTAAAAGACAATTTTCAACTTGCCATCTCAGCTATCACCTTTTTGGTTTTAGTATGATCTTTAAAGGTGTCTGTTTTATAACATGTCTGTGACATTAATTGAACAATAAATGAATTTGCACTAATATACTATATTTACTATATTCTATAATTTCATAGTGACCAATAGTAACAATTTAAAAACTTTTAATAGAGAGCTCAGTCTTCTTCTCAGCAGTGTTCAGTTTAGCACTTCACAAGGAAGTAACACCTGGTTATATTAACTACTGTGGCCAAAAGCCATGTTACCAAGAGCTTTACCTTGTTCTGCAACTTCAGCTTGTTCTGCCTGCAACTTGACCCATAACCTTAGATATAACATTTTCTTTCTCAAAGATTCTTTAAGGGGGGTGCAAGCTACGGTTTGAAGATTTGAAGCAGCTCTTCAGATGCACTCAATCATAACTACCATCAGACCCACTAAAGACCCCACAAAAAGATTTGAGAACCCAAGGGAGTGATGTCACTGTAATGAGCACAATATACACAGTGAAGCTGAGCCCTGTTTCACAAGAGCAGCGGTTTTCAGATATTTCTGGCTACAATCCCTATTTAATCCCTCCCAATACAACATTCAACATAAAGACAAATTGATTAAAAAATGGTGGCGCAGTCTCGGGCCCTGCATGAAGTTTGTATGTTTTTATTGCTTTCTTCTGCATGCTCTGATTTTCTCCCACAGTCCAAAGACATACTAATAGGTTAATTGGAGTCTGGGAAAATTGGCTCTGGTGTGTGTGTGCCCTGCGATAGACTGACATACAGGCTGTTTTCTGCTGTTCGCTTGTTGCTTGCTGGTATAGCTCCAGCTCCCCTGTGACCCCGTACTGGATAAAGTGGCTAGAAAATGGATGAATGGATTTTTATTTTAAAGTCATAGAAGCAAAACTGCAGAACTCTAGATATTACAAAAAAGTTGGAGCAGATGCACTGTGTAGGAGTGTTGATTTTGGTTACTGGATTTAGGTTGAAAACTTTACTTTCAGTGCTAACTGGGGACCCCTTGTGCAGTCCATATTGATGTTTCTATCTGTTTCTGAAGGGGGGTATTTATTCAGTGATTAGCTGGGTTAGTGAGCAGTACTAGTCATGCAAAGGAGTGGGGAAGGTGAAAAAGCTGTGAGAGAGCAGAGGTTTATTTTAAGTAGGTGACATGTGAAATCGTATTAGCATTTACTGGTTAAACTACGTGTATTAACGTTTCATTGGTAACACATTAGATTGTAATGTCCTTTCTGTTTTTATGTATCAAAAATCAATATACAAGACGTGGCTTTGTAGAGTAACACACCTGCCTCCTTTTGTGGCCATGGTTTTATGTTTGACTTTACACACTATGTATCACCCTGCGGTATACCACACGTTTTTGTTTATTTTGTGTATTATATTGTGTGCACTCAGCATCCTATAAGCTGTTTTTTTACATAATGGAAACATTGTAAAACTGACCATCTTGTTTGCTTTTAATACAAACTGTATGTGGCCTACAATAACCATAGTCTCATTTTCTGTGTAGGAAAAAGTCTGTGAGAAATCTGGGGTGAAGGTGAGCTAATTTGAGTTAACTTCACACTGTGGAGTGGCAAAATGTTGTTTTATTAATATGATTGGAAACCAATGGAACCTTTCATTTCTGCAACTGTAGGCATTTTAGCCTGGAGACATACTAGCACACTACACCAGAAAGACTGCCCCTACTACAGAGTCCATTCTGGGTTGTCTGTGTACTCCAGCTACTAAAAACTATTGTCGGTGTGGGCTGCCATGATTTAGGTCTCTTCACAAAAATGGGTCTTCCCAATTCCTCCCCTGGAACTGTCTCTTATTTTTATTGATGATAAAAGCTTACAGAAACATTTTATCCACTTAAATAGAAGACAATACTTCTGTAATTATTGGATCGAGTTTCACCATGCAGCATGACGATGACCAAAAGTATATGACTCATGCAACCAAAGGAGTTCATCAGGAGAACAAAGTGAAAAAGACTGGCAAACTCTAGATTTAAATCCAAATCCTCATGTATTTTACACGATGAAGAAAAGATTAAGTTAGATCACGTCTTGGGCAATACGTGGCTGCAATAAAGGCTGGGGAAAGCATCTCAAATGATCATACAGAGTCTGATGAGTGCAGTGAGATGCAAACTCCACTGAGTTATTACTTCAAAAAGTTATACAGCTATGTACTAGCTTTCATACTCTTAAACCTTTTAGACTTTTAGACTAAATTTACTGAAAGTGAATGTGTACCAGTATTTATGGTCACTTGAAATGACTAACATAAAATACTGAACATAAAGTAAGTTTTTGTTGTAATGTGATCAAATACATTTCTGTAATTATAATATATTACAAATATTCATTGCTTGAATGTTAAGGCAAAATAAAAGTTCTAACTTTGTTATCCCAATACTTCTGGGAGGCACTGCATATCAGGTGCAACAGAGTATTCTGCTGTGCTTTAGGACATTTTTATCACACTTTGTATAATAAAGTCATGTATGCAACTTTGGGAATTTTATTTTCTGGGAGTCATTGTAATACATATTTACAATGGTTGTGATGCTGCATGCAGCTAGCTGCCTTTTGGGCACCATGGTAACAGTGCTCTGGCCTAATTTCAGGGGAGGGCCATTCATTGTGAGCATTCTGTTGTTGTGCCTTTAAAAACATGCAGATAGAGCGAGAGAACACGTTGAGGAGGAGGTTTCCCAGATTTATTGAACCACTGGGGACATTAAGGTACCAGCCCATTAACTGGAGGGAGAAGTTACAAAGCTCTTTCATCAAACACTTTAAATTCTGGAAGAGATAAATCAACATAATTCCTGGTCTTACACACCCCTGGCTAAGCTCTTTGTGATCTGATTCACTGGCTATGAACTGCATAATTTCAGAAGAAGCTACAGCTCAATTCAATTGGTTAAAGTAACTTCTCTTCCTAAACCACTGTGTAGTGGGGCTGCCGGTACAAAATAAACAAAATGTATGATCTGCACTCCAGTGGTGGTTGAAGCTAACCCCCTTGCACATATAAGATACTTTAGGATGAAAAGCCCTATATAATAATGTAATAAATTCAACACAATGTGCTATGACTACTCAAAGTTCTTGTTTTTAATATGCTTTTTACTTTGACCCAAGCATAATGTAAATTAATAATTGCTTACACTTATATAGTGTTTTTCTGGACACTTCACTCAAAGTGCTTTACGGGTAATGGGGACTCCCCTCCACCACCACCAATGTGCAGCATCCACCTGTGCAAGAATAGTCTGGTAAGATGGGATATAACATTAAACATGATGACTAAAACAGAATTTTATTTCACAAGGATTAACAACTTAAATATAAATCTTAAATAATGGTGGTTTAACCCACTTTGCTGAAGGCCAGCCCACCAGCCATAAGATAAGGAGGCTAGGACCCCCATGCAAGAGTTAACCAAGGGCTAGCTTTCAAGGAAGGGATAGGGAGGATGAGAGATGACTGAACAGAGAGGCTTCCTTATACTCTTTATAGCTCTGGGGATATAAAGTCAGAAATGATTATGAGCTAAGACAGCTGGGGTGAAAATAAATGTGGTTGTTGTCATGCCTCCTAAACTTTCCTTAAAAAAACATTTCATTTATTAATGTTGCAGATGAAATAGGAGCCAAAAACTTTGTATAAAAGAAAGATAGATGGATTGGATGTTGTGTCCTGTTTAAATACAAATATATTATTAATATTATAATATTAATAACATTGTACAGAAAGTCAGATATGTCATATTTGTAATGAATAATTGTCTAGAAAGCATGAGAGTCACATTTGTTATAGATTAATGATTAGAACAGTGTTTTTATGACATATTCTGTTATTCATCCTCTGGTTTGCATTATGCAGACAATATTCCTCCTATAGAGTGCTTTGAGGTCCTGTCAAGTCTGAGAAGGGATTTCTTAACATTCCTCCAGGCAGCTATAGGTCTTTCAGACTCTTTTGTTTTGTTTCGTGCAATGCCTTTTTAAATTTTAATCACAAATGTTCAATTGTATTGAGGTATGAGTACTGCGATGGCCAGTCAAGAGCATTTATTTATTGTGCAGGTCATCTTTTCTTTGTGGATGTACAATATGCTTTTTGCATCTCTGTGATACACTGTAGCATTGACATGCAGTGTCATACATTCTTGACCAAGCATCAGCTTCTTGAAAATGTCTCAGTACATGTTAGAGTTTCTAATTTCCCCTATATTAACAATGGCTTCTGGTCCTATAGATGCATGAAAAAAACCCACAAAATATAAGAGACTCACACTATATTTTGCAATAGGTATACAGCAGGTGTTTTCTCATCATGAGCTTCACATTTGTATACCAAATATAATGCTGATGAGCATATCTGAAAAGCTCCATTTTCATTTAATCTGACAGAGACATGGTTCTAATTGTCATTTGTAAGTAGTTTGGCTACTTGTGGTTACCTCTAGTTGTGGTTAAGTCTCATAAGAGGCTTGTCACATTCCTATTGGCTATGTCAAATAGTTTGGACAGATGCTATTCTGAACATGCCAGTTAGTGCTGAACATCTCCAGCTGCTGTCTTTGGACATACCTCCCTAACCCCATGCCTCATAGCCTGTGGTGGCAAGATACACTTTTATCCTTTTCCTGACAGGGTTATCACAGTACAATTCGATTTTAAATTCTTAAGGACTGAAGGGACTTAATGAAAGGACTGCATGGAAAGTTGTAGATTCAACCTTTCTGTATTCTTTTATAGTCATCCCTCAAACCATAATGATGCATTACTTTCTCATGTATATCACCTCTTTTATACAGGGAACAGGAAGCTTCTTCTTCTGGAGGCTTTCACTGCAATTCCAAAGAGAAAAATGTAATCTTTAATCTTGTTTTTGCTTGATTTATTTTAGTTGAATTGTTTGAAGTGTGAATAATCTTTTATGGAAGTCAGTTAATATAATATAATTTTGATCTATAATTTTTAGATTATTTTTTTTTAGAATTTTTTAAGCAAAACACATACATATTTTTGTTATCTGATATGTTTTATTACTATTTTATTAAGATTATGAGTAAATGTGAAAGCCATTGTAAATATGATCAAAGCAGTATTGCATTTATTCATTTGTTTGAAATGAAACAAAATATTGGCTTCAATAAAGATCTATATTTATATTTTGTAAGTCCTTCTAAAGAACCGCTGTGGAATTTGTTAATGTTATTCAATATATAATTCAGTAATATAATATAATCCTGAAAGTGCTACACTGGTGGTATGACTGTTTATGTTGGTCATGTTTGTCATATCTTTCTAATTGGAAGTAAATTAAGCAAGTGAGCTACTCTTGGTTTCCATCATTCAGGTTTCCTAAACATTAAAAACAAACGCTAACTATACCGCTCTCCTCAATAATGTACTATTTTGATTCAAACACAGGAAACTGATATAAGTTATTCATCCTTCAATGTGACTGCAGTAAGAACAATAGCATCTCTTGGGAATAACGTATCAGTAATATTCACTGCACACAGAATTTCTTGAAGTGATCAAGGACAGTTTAGAAGTGGTAAATTGAGAATGACATTTTTTGTCATGTGTTCACTTCTGTGGAAGACCTGTCTCAAGCTAGAGATTCAGTTATTAAACATCTGGCGCTTAAGAGTCGAAGCACAACTAACTCTAAGAAAGTTCTGATTAATTGCATTATTTCTTTTATATTTTCTTACTGTGATTTCACAGAACTGAATAGTTCAACAGATCTTCCTTTCCAGATAACCTAATGGGTCAGCTAGATGGTGAGGTGTCACCAAATAGTGACATTTTTAGCATCCCAGCTACAGCATAGTTGCAAATTAGCCAGCTGAAATTTTCTCTTGAAATTTTACTCACTCCACAGCCAAGACAGATGGTATTGCTCTAACTCTATTGTGTATGAGTCAGTTCTCTGGAGGAAAGTCTAATTTCCAAGCGGGGGTTTGTAGTCTTATCTTATGTAATTAAAAGGGCTGTGTCTCACCCTTATTTACATATTTTGGCCAGAAAATTCCTTCAGAAAATGTTTGGTTTTAATTTTTAGTTGAAAAGCTGAAAGGATTCAAAGTCATTTGTTACAGAAAAAATAAAATAAAATCATCTGCTGTTTTGTTCATTTGTAACCAGTTAGATCTTTAGAGTGACACAATGATTTTTCTGGGCCATGCTGAGTCGTATGCCAAAGAACAGAGAGATTTTTCACACTTCATTTAAAAAGATTTTAAAGTTTTGAGTTACATTTGGGAGCAAACTGCTAGGAAACCCAACAGTTCGAACCACACTATCATTTCCCCTACACTATGTTTACATTGTGGTCTACAGCTGTTTAAACACAGGGTTGCTGCCTTGAAGAGATATATCTTACGCTGGACCCTGTGCGTGGCCGGAGAGGTGGTTGGACGAAAATCCAAAAACGAAGCGACTGTATCCGAATCGTTAGACAAGAGGGGAGTCAAAAAGTTGTTATTGAAACGTTGAGAGAAAATCAGGATCGAAGGGTTGAGTAGCTCTTGCTGAGTAAAAGTCCCAGTGGTGAGCGAGGACGGATTGAGAAGAGAGGGTTTAAATAGGAAGAAGCGTGGTAATCCATTTGTGCACGGGTTATGTGCAGTGTGGAGTGCACGTGGGTACATACCCATGGTGATCCTTCCGTGCGATTTGTGACAATGTCACTTAGATATTTGCTTTGTCTTGAAATTATTTGGCCTCTGCAATATTTTTGATTCATAATATTTAAAGACAAAATGCCATTTTATCACCTATATTTTCAATTTAAAACATAAGGCAGACACAATGTTAGGAGACATTTTATTCATTCAGGGAAAGAAAAACTGGTTCTATTAAAAAAAACGGACATGTCCTCAGAAGTGAGTTGTTTTGTATGTCAGCAGATAAATTTGGATGCCGAAAAAATCATGGCACCATTACTGTTGGGCTAGTGTGCATGTGTTTTGCTACACATCTAAAATGATTTCAGAATTATTTTTGGCTGTTGACAAATGGAACTGAACAATACTTTTGTTTAGAAACACTAGAATTTAGAATCTCTCAATTTTACTTCAGGGGCTTTAAAAATGTCTTTCCTCTTTTTAGCAGGCAACATGCAAACAATCAGTATTTGTGTTTGAAATCTGTGTTCTTCATGTTTTTTGTGATATTCCCAGCTTTTAACTCGGGGAACAGTTCTGAAAACCACAGGAAACGTTATACACATTTAAAGTGCTAGTCCGTTAAAAAACATCAAGGTAAATTTTCATAAAGCACAGTTAAATCAGGGTAACTGCCCTGTAAAGCTTAGAGAGGTGTGGCAAAAGAATATACACGCAATGAGAAACCAAACAAAGCAAAGGAAAAGTCCCATATAAAAGAAAATAAACCATTTATGAATATGGGAACAGTCCCTAGAAAACTGAAAATCCCATACAATTTGGTTTTAATAGGAAAAATTTGCTAATCCTTTCCTGTCCACTCACAAAAAGAATGTAATTCTCTTATTGCCAACCATAAAACTGTCAAGATCTCAGCTGGCTAGGCCAAATAAGTGCACAATCAACAAAGGAAAACCCCATTAAGTAATACATTTCTCTGGTAAAGAAAGATCAGTCATCTGAACAAATGACCTACTAACTGGGCTATTCAACATTTCCTTTCACATGAATTATCTGTGGAAGGCATTTCTCACTGGAAAATGCACATAAGCATTGCACATAAGCAGAGCCATGACTTTTGATGTGTGCTTCTAAAGGTCCGCCTTGTCTTGTGGGGAATACAGTGCTGATTCTGTTTGTGGGTCTATGCCCTAAGCAGCAGATGTAATAGAAACAGCCTCTTTAAGTTAATTTAATAGATATACAAAAGATAAACATTTGCCATAGAAGACATTAATCAAATTGTTATACCAGTTATCATCAGTTCCATGATATTTATCTTATACATATTGTCCAATTATAGAATAAAAATGTCTTTTGTCCCAGTTTTTCCTTTGATTTCCTTGGTTTACTCCGTAGAGTCTCCTCGTCCTGTGGGCTGGAGGTTACCCATGAACTAAACGGACTAAGCCAAACTCTTCTCACCAAGTGTTACAGGCATTTACAAAACGTTCAAAACATGGAAGTTTATGTCCTTAGTGAAATCTGACCTGTAGCTATTTCTGGATTCTGCTTGTCGTGACCACATGACTGTTATCTTGACCAAAGCAGGATTCTGCTTATAATTTTTAAAAAATCATTAATTGTCTCTTACAGTCTGTCTTGCACATGATATGCAAAAAGAGAACATGTCACTTTAATAGAAGACAACCTTGGTTTTTAATTTAAAAAACTGAATAGAAACCTTTTTGTGTTTTGCTTACACTTCCAAGTTGTGGAATATATGAGCAGAAACAAACACAGACCCTTATCAAAACTGTCAGTGGTGTTCTAATGGTGCTCATACTGTACCCCTGAAGAATATTTAATTTTTATTGCATTTTGGATGAGGGGGTTTAACTTTACATCATATTAGCTCCTGAAATTATTTTCTTTAGTTTTACTTGTATTTCAAGCATGTTGTCACAAGTACCTTTTATCATTTTTTCACCATCTAAATTTAAAAGAATAATTACTATTACTATTTTTCCCACCTAAAAATGTGTATTACAAATATGTCACAAAATTTATACTCAGCTGAAAAAATGGAAAGGGGCATAGAATAACATCCACGAATTGACAAGAATGTCTGCTTATCCTTAAACAGAGGCTTCATTGAGTACTGCATCGGAAACGTAAAACTCCCTTAGAATATATTGAAGCCAGAAATATAAAAAGTGGATAATTACATATGTTAAAGCTGAAAACAGGCAGTATTTGTTACACAGGTGGGACATTTAGACGATTTTAGCAATGGGTGTCACACTGAGGAAACTGTCTTTGAACTGCCCATAGAGGGGCAGTTTAGTTACTGCAGTAAAGTTTCGTTTATGCTGTTGTTTTCTTTTTAAATTTTTTAATTTTAAAGAACAAAACAAAACCATTTTACATATAACCCACCATGATTCAGCCTTACATCACAGGCAAAAATTGTCTATTCCTGATTGTTCCCCTAGTATTTTACAATGATATAACTTTTTAACAAAACTATATACGTTCAAAAGAAGGAAGATGTATACATTTATAAATATGAAAAGGGAGGAGATCAGTTATTTTGTATCTCAACAAAATCCGACCTTAAAGGTTTAATGTACTGAATCCATCTAGACCAATATTTGACAAATGTTTTCGTTTGTAATTTTAGTGAAAATGTTATTTTTTCCATTATATATATTTCCTTTATTAATTCAATCCAATCATTCGTTGTTGGTAAATCTGGGAGAAGCCATTTTCTTGTTATAGCTTTCTTCCCTGCTGATATAAGGATTCCAAACAAATATTCGTCAGTTCCCCTCCAATCAAAATCCAGTTTACCAAAATATAAAGCCTCAAATGTAAAGGGTAAATTCCTTTCAAATATAGTTTCCAGGGGCTCATGTAACTCCTTCCAGAAAAGCCTTATTTTTGGGCAGTTCCAGAATATATGCCAATGATTACCTTGGTTTCCACACTGTCTCCAACATTTAGACTTTTTCTCAGTATGGTGCGCCTTCTGACTCGGAGTAATGAAAAATCGAACAATGTTTTTCCAGCAAAACTCTCTCCATAAATGCGAGTTAGTACATCTCCATTGAAATTCAAAAATTTTAAGCCACTCTTCATTTGAAGTTCTAACTTCACTTTCCTTCACCCATTTATCTTTTATAAACTGTCATGAACAGTTCTTTCTGGGCCCTATGCAGACGACACGGTTCGGAAGGGAGTGAGGAAACGCTAGGAAAAAGTCATGCAGGAGAGAGTATGGAGACAAGGGGTGCAGGTGCCCAGGGAGAGTGAATCCGGGGCGAACAATCCATGAGAAAATCCAAGACAGAAGAGTCCAAGGCCAGGGGATCCATCCAGGGAATAAAACCATGAACCGGGTCAGGACCGGCGGGGCGGGGAATCAGGAAAAGAAGGACATAACGGAGCCAGACGCAGCAGGACCCCGGGCTCTCACGAACCGGAATTCAATGAGGAACCTCGAGTGACGTCTGAGTCTGGTTTTTAAGGGGGAACGGAAATAGGAAACAGGTGCAGGTAATGGGGCAGAACAAGGAAGGGCTGGAGCGCCCTTAAGAGGAGGAGTAGCGATCGTAACATATACTTTGTAGAAAATGATTTCTTTTCCCTAAAACTTTTATATAGTCTAGATGTAATACCTTTACCTAATTCTGATTTGTAGGGTTCTGTTACTATTTTCACTACTCCATCATTAACAATATCTAAATTTCCCCTTATAATCTCCTTATTAAAATAGTGGCGCATTTGAAGATATCTATAAACATCTTAATTCTCCAAATTGTATTTCTCCTTTAAATACTGAAAGCTTTGTAACTGATTCTTACCTATTAATCTATTACACTATTAAAGAATTACAGAATGCAGTTATTCCTTTTGTGATCCAAATTTTAAATCTATTATACAATTTATTTTGTCTGAACTCTGTATCATAGGCCCACCATCTGAGTATCTTTACTGCCTCACCTAAATTATGCTCTTTTATGATCATATTCCATGTCCTTAGTTTAAACTTTATTCATGGATTGAATATTTTTTCAGTAATTTTGTCTAAATTCCTATTACCTAATAATGCCTGAATGGGAGGGGGGTATTTACAAGGGATAATTCAATATCTTTCCATCTGGCTTGATATTCTGAATTACAAGAAGTAATGAGATGTATAATAATAATCCTTCAAATTTGGTAAAGCCATACCCCCTTTATCTTTTGAAAGTTGCAATGTTTTATAATCTAATTCTGAGTTTTCTCCCCTGCCGTATAAACCTAGAAGTCATCTTATCCCATTCTGAAAATTGTTTTGCAGAGACTTCTACAGGGAGAGCTTGAAATAGGAATAATCAAGGCAGTAGATTAATTTTTACAGATTCAATTCTAGAACTGAAACTCAAAAAGGGGATTAGGTTCCATTTCAATACATCTGCTTTAATTTTAGTTATATGGGGTCCATAATTAATTGTTGCTAATACAGAAATATCTTTTGGTAAATAGACTCCTAGATAATTGAACTTTGGTCCCAATTAAGGTGGTATTTGTTTTTTTAAAAATCAGGAGGGTTGTAATTAAAAGTTAGAATTTGTGTTTTTTTAACATTTAGCTTATAGCCTGCCTGCAAGCTAAAGCTATCTAAGAGTTTCATTAGTTCTAGAAATGAACTAGTGGAATCCTCCAGATATAACAAAACGTCTCTCCGTACAGTGCTATCTTGTGCTCATTCCCTTGTATAGAAATGCCTTTTATTTTGCTGTTTTGTCGTATCAACTGGGCTAGTGGCTATATATATAGAGCAAGTCCCTCGTTCTAGTCTAGTCCCTCGCCAAAGTTAGTCTATCAGATAAATAACCATTTATTTTAATTTGTGCTGTTGGTCTATCATATAGGGTTTGAAAACCTTTGATAATATTTTCACAAAAACCAAACCTACCTAAGACCCTGTAGAGGTATTTCCATGGAGGTATGGAATGGGGTATGATGGGCGTATTTTTCCATCAATTAATGCTGAGCTGCAAGCAGAAAGAAGATTTAATATTAATTCTGATCAGAAGGTTGTATACCATTACGAATTAAAACCATCAGTTCCAGGTGATTTATTAGCTCTGAGGCTTGTAATCACTGAATTCAATTCTTCTGGTGTTATCATCGCTTTTAATATATTATTTTGATCTTCCGTAAGAGTTGGTAATCTGAGAGATTCCAAAAAAGTATCCATCTTTTCTCCACTTTCTGAATGGGTTTGTGTATATAGTTTTCTGTAATTATTTGTAAAAGTGTTTTGGATTTCTTCCCATTTATATAATACACCATTACAGTTCTGGTCTCTTTATATATTGTAATATCGGTCTGTTTTTTTTTTAATTTTCTTGCCAACAGCTTTAGTGATTTTGACCCTGACTCGTAATATTTTTGTCTAGCAAGTATGTATATATTTTCAATTTCCTGTGTATATGAGACATCTATTTTGTTTCTAATCTTCTTTATTTCTTGCATTATTTTTGAATCCTGTTTTTCTTGATGTTTTTTCTCCAACTCTTTTAACTTAATATTCAGATTAGATCATTGTAATTGCTTTACCTTCTTCTTATGACTACTCAGAGCAATAATTTTCCCCCTTATAACTGCCTTTAATGTGTCCCATATCATCTCTGGTCCCACTTCCCCATTATCATTCTCCTCCAAAAATATTTTTATTTCTTGTTTTATCTGTTCTTTACATTGTGGACCGTTCAACAGACTGGAGTTCATCCTCCATGTTGTATTTCCATGATTATTACTTAATCATATGGACCATGGCATAGGAGCGTGGTCTGAAAAATAAATTCTGCCAATATTACAATGTTGAATCCTATGTCTCTCTCTCTTTTGTATAAAAAATAATCAATCCTTGAATATACTGAATGAGGGAAGGAATAGTGAGTATAATCTCGCCCACTTGGATAGAAATCTCTCCAAAGATTCATTATTCCCATTTCCCCCATCAGCACATTAATCTTTTTATGCAATGACTTATCTCTCTGAGAAGATATATTTGTAGAATTGAGCCTGGGGTTAAGATGCACATTCCAATCACCTCCACAAAACAGCATCCTTTGTTCATTTACCATCAAATCGAACATTTTTTTTATAAAAATTAAAATCACTACCAGGTGGGGCATATACATTAAGTAATGTTAGTACTCTTCCATTTTCCCAATTCTAATACATATCTCCCCTCCTTATCTTTAACTTCTGTAAGCAACTCAAAGTGCACCTTTTGAGATATCAATATAGCCACTTCTCTCCTATGGCCAGATTTATATGAGGAGAAATAGATTTTTGAGACACCCATTCTCCTTAATGTCTCATGTTCCAACACACTCAAATGTGTTTTTTTAGTAAAAAAGCAATATGAGCCCCTTCTTTCTTCATTTTAGACAAAATCTTACTTCTCTTAATAGGGTTAAGTACTCCATTAACATTAAATGTAACTATTTTAAGGTCTTGCTTGGACATATTTTATGTAAGTGGTAGAACTTTCAAACTCTCTCCCATAAGACATATGTTTCATATTGTTAAATATCCTCTTCCCATCATTTTTTTCTAATAATGCATCACAAACAAAAAACAAACAAAAACATTAACCAAATAATCTTGGAACAAAACTGTATCCATCTCTGTCTCATTCATACTGTCTTCCAACTGTGGGGTTCTTTTCAAACAAACCCTGTATGGGCTTCTCTTTTTTTCTTTAAAAAAAAGGAAAGTCCATAAGGGAAATCCTCCTTCTCCTCTGGAGGAGGGCCCTTAAGCAGGTGGCGCGATAGCAAATCCAAACTATTATTATAAAAAGAAAAAAGTCACTCTAGTCGTAATCACCAGATATCTATCCCGACATTTACAAATTCTCTTAAAGATCGCAGGAAATTTATTAAAAAAAACTAAACAATTAAATCCCGACCAACTTTTAACAATTCACTATATCCATTTTCTTCAATCTTCCGATGGGGATCTCCATCTGAAACTGTAATTTCTCCTTATATTGCTTTTTCGAGGCCTGGTCTTCCCCAGGGCCACCCCACCTGCCAGCCTTCTGCCAAGTAAACAGTCACTCGATTTCTTCTTCTCGTGTAGGCGCTGGCTGTATAACTTGTACTTTAAGACCCCGCTCTGCCATGTCCTTTGTGGGTTCTGCTGCTGAATGCTTTAGGCAGGTGCCATCTTCATAGAACACCCGTAGCCTCGCTAGAAATGGAGTCTGAATTTTTATTTTCTGCAATTTTAGCACCTTTTTTACTTCAGAATATTCCATACATTTTTGAGTACTGTGGGGGGGTAACCATGATCCACATAAAATCATTTGTTATTATGGAAAAGTTCTTTCTTTTGCCAAGCTTTACATAACACTTTCTCTTTCATCTTGTAGCTTAAGAACTTGGTGACAATGGAGCACGGTTTGGCATCAGGGCCTTTAGGTCTCGGTGCTAACGCTGTTTGCGCCCTTTCAATTAACAGTTCCACATCCTTCGGTAAATCAAGTTCCCCCCTCAGCAAATTTTCAAGGAAGGTGACCATGCAGCGACCCTCCGATTCTTCGGGGATTCTGTAAATCCAGATTTTCTCTACGTGATCTTCCTTCCTGGTCTGTTAATTTCGTTTCCAAAGTAATTTGTCATTGCAAGAGTTTCTTTATCACAGTTTCTGTTGTTAAGACCCTTATTTCCACTTCTTCAATCCGTCACTGTGCCTTATCCAGTCTCTTATTAACCTTGCTCAGCTCCTGTTTAATATCTGTAAGCTGCTCTTTATTGTCCCGTCTGAAGTCTCTAAGTTCGTATATTTTCTGAAGACTGGCGTCTGCGCCATCTTGTTCAGAACTCGCTGAGCTGCTCCAACTGCGGTCAGAAGTCACAGTTTCGACATTTTTCACGGTCAGTAGTTTTCTCCTGCTTCTCCTGACAGCCCCTTCAGCCATAGTTATTATTTTTTCAAACCTAATGTAGAAAAAAAACTTTTTCAGGCTTTATTACAAAATTGTCAGGCGGTGATCCGTATTATGCTGCCATTCCCGTCCGCATCCTAACCGGAAGTCCTTATGCTGTTGTTTTCATACTTTATGATAGTGTAAATAATAAAGGTTTGCCTTGTGAAATTAAATTCAGTGTACTAAATATGTGTATATATGCTTAACAACAGCTAGTTAGGGATTTCATTTGGTTGTCTTTGTTTCTGTGTGACCAAAAATATCTGTGTTTCCCATATATTTTTCTTGCTTTTTCAATTAAAACTTAACATTTTGAAAGTTGTAGAAACAAAACCAGAAATACCAACCGTCTTACAGATCTATGCAGATTTCTATACTGACAGACTGCACACAATGTTTCTCTTTTCATTATTTCTCAGTGCAGATAACCCCCTCTTTTCTCATCTCTTAGATCAAGGTCTGTGTCCGGTCAAGGCTAGTGTTGTTTCTGAGTGAAAAAAGTCACGAGAGCAGCAGACAAGACCACACATACACACATACTACAGCTCTTAAGTGTTGGCACAGTTTTAGTTTGTGGATCTCTCATAAAAAAATCCTCTGTAAATTGAGATTACCTTCAACAACCAGGAGCTGTGCCTCTGTTCATTATGCCTGCCTCCTTAATGCTATAATAAAATATTGCTAGAACAAGTATGTCAAAATTTATTAGCTTCTTACCTTCTACGTAAAAACTAACAATACAAAAATATTGGACCCAAATGATTTTTTCCTGAATGTAAGCATCCCATTTTTGAATAAACCAAGAAAGCATATACAATTTCCTTCAAATGAATCCTTTATATAAAGTTTCATGTAACCTTATAAAACAATACCACAAGGCACTAAAATGTACAATTTGAAGATAATTCATTATTATACAATACGTTTTTGCTTTTTCTTCTAGTAAAGGATAGGACATTTTTTGCTAATGTCTTGTGAAAGTGCAATCAGGATATAATGAAAGTGCAATAACAAGTCATTAAAGCTGCTATATTTTCTGTACGCATGGTATAAGCCAGGGCCTGAAAATCTGACTTTGGAAGCTTTTGCAGGTTTCATAGATCTTTTCAATAAATCACTGGATGATTATGAATGATGAATCAGAAGGAAACTCTAATTGAATGTGTTTTGGGCTGCTTTCAGGTACAGTGTAGGTGGTACAATTACCAATATACAAAATATGCAGAAATTGAAATAGCTATGTATAATTTTGCAATGTTTATATGAAACAAGGTAGATTAAAACAACAAAACAGTTAAGACAGAGCTCTTGCATTTGTTTGTAAACATGGAAGTAAAGACACTGAGCTTATACCCCCTCTCCTGTCACACACTCCCAGTGAGGAGCTCCTCAGGTGAGTTGGTTAATGTGTTCTGACCTAACATCCCATTAAAGCATACTGAAAGGCTAGACTATGGGCTCCTGAGATCTGAATTAACAGTGCAGTCATGGGCTTATTCATTTATATTAGATGCATAATATACATAAAAACATATACTGAGAAATTGTAAATTCAGCTGATGTTCTTGGTTTTGTTATTCATTTGTTTCATTTCAATGCATCTCAATTTTGTATGACAAATTGAATATATATATAGGTTGTAGAAAGATTAAAAGGTACACATACAGTAGTCCTAAAAGTAAAGTATACAGTATGCATCCATCTAATTTCTTTGGTGTTTTTTTTGCAAATGATTCCAGGTGCATCAATTCAGTTAAATCAAAGAAAATGTTTGTCTAACAGTACAGCGGTTCAAAGGTCCCACTGTGACTCTCATCTAGTCTTATCTCACTGATTTTGCTCTAAAGCCTAACTACTGAGTGTCAAATTACAGTATTTAAAATTAATCCTGTCTGGTCTTTGAGAGTATCCCTGATTAGTTGTTTAGTTTTGATACCCCTGTGGTGTGATGTGGGCTTTGCAGCTGTAGTTCCCGCTTTGTTCATTTACAGGGACAATCGCTGGCAGGCAGGCACTCTATGGAGAAGTGAATCTGATGAGAGGTGTTATATCAGTTCAAAGTTTAGTTCTTTCACATTGATGTCTTTCAAGCCCCAAATGGATGTCTAGGTTGCATCTGTTACGGGAATAACAGCATTAACTGCTGCAGTCTGGACTTGCTATTGCTCAGCTTCTTGTGCCTGCTCAGGAAATCCATTAGTACACTACAAGACATTACAATAAATTTGTGATTGAATAGAAGTTAAATAATTTAAATAGTGTATTTGTTCAGTGACAGGCCCTGTGACGTGTTGTCAGTATTAAATGTAGTGACTTCAGAAGAAATGCCTGTTATTGCTGTTATTATAAAACACACCCTTCAACTGGTTACATTTTCTTCTATAAATATTGTTTAATAAACTATACTCAATAGCGATATATTTGTTTAATGAACCTTGATGACACTGGTCATTGGGTACCAATGAGATTAGCATTTATCTTAGTATTTGCAATGCCATAGATATGTACTGTTTGAAGCCATGGCCAGACAAATTAAGACTTCTTTGATTAAAAATATAGTATTATTGGCTCTTGTTTGCTTGATGTATGATTATATACTGTACTTTCCAGGTTCCAGGGCCCCGCCTAGCTCTGCTGGTAGAGCATGAGAGTCATAATCTCAGGGTAGTGGGTTCTTGGCCCATGTCGGGTGCCAAGTCCTCCATGTTGAAGGTTGAGCACAAGGCTAACAGCCCTGTCCTGTAAAAAACTAATGTTACGGAAACAGCAACAGGATGTTTCTCCCCCTACATGCTGGAAGCATGAACGGGCAAACATCCATCCGTCAAAGGTTCCATGCATCATCACCAGGCAGGCAACTGCTAACAGAATGTGACCCTGAAATTCCTTGTAAACAAAGAAAACTCCTATGGGTGACAAGAACTCAAATCCAACTTTTAAAAAAACAGTGGGAATGAACATTGAAAAAAACTTTCAAACTGAAGTTATTTTCCTTCAAAGTGAAAAACATAAAGGTCATGTACCCAAAAAAGCAGTAACAGACATGGCCTTTTCCTCAGGGTGTTTTATGTTATTGAAAAGGAAACTGATGTACTTTCCTTCAGATACAGGATTTGTTTTGGTGAGTGTGTGTCTGGGATTCAGTGTAACTATTGATCAGAAGATGATTATGAATCTTATCATCCCTTAGAGTAACAACAAACCAGCAGAATATGTCAATCTTGCACTTCACTCTCAAGGGTGGATAAAAAATCACCAACAGGAAGTACAGTTCAGGCAGCAAGAAGCTGCTGAGCTGTTAACCACATCTGATATAGAGCAGTGTTATCTGATGTTAGCTACAATATCAAATGCACATACAATACCTTGCAAAAGTATTCAGACTCTTGCACAGTTTTCACATTGTTGCTTTAAATCTTGCAGTCACAACACTTTGAAGAAGCAATTAATATTAGTTATATAATCAAACTACTGCACAGCGAGAGACTAAAAGAATTAAATGCAAGATATAAAAGAAAAAAATACCTTAACAAACCACACATTTGGCCTCTGTGTACCATCAGTCAGGTAGTGAATTTTATGCAAAACTTTATCCATGAAGATCAAGGAGCTTTCAAAAGATCAGGCTCTGATAGATAGTTTGTCTCTTCAAACTAAGCAGGTGGGTATGGAGGATACTGGTAATGAGTGCCACTAGTGAGCCCAACTGTGACCTTGAATTAGTTACAATCTTCAATAGCTGTGACAGGACAGCAAGAGACAACACTATCCCCGTCACTCCATAAAACCGGCCTGTGTAGCAGAGTGGCAAACCCATCGCAAATTCAACATGGAATGCTTGAGCAACAACATCTTGTGTACTGTGGCAGGTCATTTGGACAATCAGGTGCGAGAGTTGTTACCAATACAGTATATGGGGTTTAGCTGAAGTCTTGATTAGAGATACAGAGGAAATCATCCTTAAGTATCCACTGAAATCTGTCTGAGTCGGAATTCAATATTATCTTGATTCACTAAACTCCATAACCAGATAACCAAAAGTATCTAAAAAGCTAATGTAAGCTAGTCTAGTAATCCTATTTGAAATAATAATTCTGAGCCTCAGATTTTAGAGTTTTAACCAGAGAGTTTAGCAAGTCTAAGGTATTGAGAAGGGATGGAATTCCGATTCCTGGGTCTGAAGGTATTGTTTACGAAGAGCATACATTTTTGTATTAACCCTCCTATATGTAAATTTGATAGTGGGCATCCCTCTCGAGTGTTGCTGTCAAGGTCAATAGTAGTTGTATCACTCTGCTTGTCAGCACTGCTGTTTTTTGTTGCCTGTAAAGGAGCTGAGCCAAAACAAAAAAGATTTTAGGTTTTGAATTAATTTTTCTACCCTGCTCTGTCAGCAGTCTTTGCCACTATATAAGATAAGATCACTTTATTAGCCATATAACATTTCTTGCAGTAGGAGTTTGTCTTTTCACACACCCCAGCTTGTTCTCCATAAGACACAGGTGGGGAGAGACAAGCTTGGGGTCAGAGCAAAGGCTCAGCCATTTATACAGCACCCCTGGAGCAACAGGGGTTAAGGGCCTTGCCCAGGGACCCAATCTAGCAGGATTTCTCTGCCAGCTGTGGGATTTGAACCTGCAACCTTCCAGCCATTGGCACAGATCCTTAGCTGCAGTGCTACCACTCTGAACCACGCAAGCAGCCTTTATATAGGGCTTTCTTATATTGTCATAGGCTATCTACGATTTGCTATCTAAGATTTGCTGTTTTGAATACTTGCAAACCAGTGAACCTCCATTTGTGCTCTAGTTTGTGGCCTTGTTTGTCTCCTTTTTAAGGGATTGTGTGTGATCATTATACCATGGAGAGTGTCTAGTGGTTTTGACTACCTTAGTCTTTAACAGGGCAGTTTCATTAAGGGACTGTCTGACCACTGTATCATATTTATGTGTGATTTCATCAAAATTATTACTGGAGATGAAGTTAGCATTGTTCATTGTGTTTAATGAAGTACCCCCTTGATGTGTCATGTTGTAAAAGTCTTCTCCTTGGCAGCTATCAAGGGCATTTGAATTTCAAAAGTAATTAAAGGATGGTCAGAAAAAGAGTTATTGTTGGGATGGACTAGTACATGATGAATATCAGCTCTATGAGTGATAATGAAGTCTAGTGTATGATTGTATATCTGTGTTGGTCATGTTATATGCTGACTACAACCTACAGAGTCATGGAGAGACGAGATTTTTTACTGAAGGTGTCTGTCTGTACAGTATGTCCATATGTATGTTAAAGTCACCTAATATTACAACTTTGTCTAAATTAATAACTACATCAGAGAGCAGTTCACCAAATTCGGCAAGAAACAATGCATATGATCCTGAGGGTCTGTACACTAAAAGAATGTATGTAGATGATTTGGGTGCTCTTTTAAGAAGCATTGCTACAAATGTGTGAAAGTAATTAATTCTTAGTTTTTAATTGTATTCTCAGAGAGTCACTGAAGATAAGATCACTTTATTAGCCATACACAATTTCTCACATTCAGAATTTGTCTTTTTGCATACCCCAACTTGCTCTCCATGAGACACACAGGCACAGAGAGACAAGCTTGGGGTCAAAGCACAGAGCCATTGTACAGTGCCCCTAGAGTAGTTGGTGTTGAGGGCCTTGCTCTTTAGCCATAGCACCACCACTCTGCCCCATGGCTGCTAGGTCACCTCCACGTCCTGAGCAACAAGCTTTCTGTAAAAATGTATAACCATTATGTGAGGCTTCAACTAAAGAAATAGTGTCAGTGAGTCTAAGCCGGGTTTCTGTTAGTAGGCACAGGTCAGAGTTGGTGTTAAGCACCATACCATTAACCAGAACTGATTTGTTGTCTAGTGAGCGAACATTTAACAGTGAGCATTTTATGGTAGTTTCATGTTTTAACTGATTACCAGTGGAATGGAGATTAAATTGTCAACACAAGAGCCCCTAAGGGAACATCTGAATTCTAATCTGAGTCTAGTGATAGTTGCAATGAGTTGATTCACACTCATATCTGGTTCTGAATAGTAATGTGATTGATGGGATGCTTTTTGGTAGAGAACCTTGGTTGGTACAGGAGGTGAACTTGAGGTGGGGGAGATAGCATGTGATTTAAGATCACATGGCTGAGGCCTGGTTGGTGCTCTTAGTAGTCAAGCAAGCAATTTGTCTGCTGTATTTTTATGATAGAATGAATCTATGAATTGGTTTCATCACTCTTTTCTCCTCTGCACTGATAGCTGATGTGTAGTGAACATACTGGCATGCTGTGGCTCCCATCGCATCATCCAGGTGTGGGCTGCATATTGGTGGTGCTTGAAGGGACTCTCCATAACCTGTAACGTGCTTTGAGTGGAATGTGCCAAAAAGTGCTATATAAGTATAAGTTATTATTATTACTAACCAGATTCCGGGACAAGTGCATGACAGTCAACCCTGCTGGGATGCAGCCTTAAGTTCCTTCTCGTGCCACATGATGGAGCTGGCAGGCCAGGCAATTTGACAAGAGTCCCATATTGTTTTTCTAAAGACAGGTCTTCTTTCCACATAATTAGATCAAGGTTATGTATCCAGCTTCTCCCACCATTGACCTTCCAAGTGTCTGCAAACAGGAATATCCATGTACTACTCTTGCTACGCACAGCAGATCAACGTGAAGTACCTTGGTGATGTGATCAAATGCAATTATACGTAACACAATGACATGGTATCACTGTTCTGTATCTGAATGTAGGATTTTCAAATCCTGTTAGATTGATGAACATACATTTTTCTTCTCACTTCTGGCTTGGCTTTTACATCCCAATACCATGTGTATACCAGAATGTGCGTCAGAACAAGGTACACTGTCCCGCAGGACAATTCAGCTTGCCACAATTAGCTTTTCCCAAGGAAGAACGTTAGATGGCACTTCAGATGTTAGTGAAACGGTAGTTGAATTTAACTATTTGTAATGCTTCTTTAAATCCACTTAATATAGAATTTGAATGTGGAATCATTTAACTAAAGGGAAGTTGGTAAATGTTGGTAACTGGAAATAAAATAACTGAAGTAAAATATGCCATTAAAATATTAATTTAATAATCTAAATATAATACATTTGTATAGCTGGTAGTGGTAGCTGAAAATAAAAAAATAGGTACACAACAGTATTCAACCTTCTTCATAAACATTTTTGTTTTATTCAGTTCTTTAACTTGGTCACTTGCTGTGGTTATTTTGGAAAGATTTAATATGCTCGCTTTCACATTTTCGTGAATGCTTACAATGTTCAAAATAAAAACAAAAATATATATTTGAACAAACATACTGTAAGTTATATCACTATAAATAGCCAAGGCTGAATTGGGAAGGACCCAAGAAGCAGTTTTCTTTTTTCAGAGAAAAAATTGAATGATGTTATTTTCATTATTTTAAAATAAATGATTATTAAATAAAGTCATTCCCAGTTCTTTACACTCAATATCTTATTATGTGATAAAACAACAGAATTACAATAATATTTACCATTGTATTCACAGTTAAAACAGATACAAATTCTAAAACAGAAGTAATTAATGCTTTCAAATGCACACACACTTGTGAGGCCAGGTGTGCCAGCAAGTGTTGTGTTTAGATTACGGATGGTGGTATCAGCTCTTTCCCACAATTTCACTGGGGCAAGGTCACGTAGCTGATTCACAGCTGGATGCAATTTTATCTTGCAAAATTTTTTAGGTATTTGTCAACATATTTACAGAAACTATCCATCTCAGTGTTAGTCTAACTGTACACCTCAGTGCTCACTCAATGTTCTCACTCCCAGTAAAATAAAAAACCTGTTTCCCACATTGTCACCTCGCACTGGGGGGGAAGGAAAAGTGGCCGCAATCATTTTTTTTCACTGACAGACAAAGTTGATTAAAACTCATTCAAAGGGGGTCTTGTGTTAACACAAACTCTGCTTAACAGAGCCACTTGTAAGAGCAAGGTGGCTTTCTGCTATCTAAACCATTTTTTACAGCTCTTAAAGTCACGCAGTGTTTGAGTTAGGCAGGAACACGTCATTGTATCTTATTTTTTATTTCATTTTTAAAAATAAATATAAGGCAACCAGCAATCAAATGTCCTGTTTTTTCTTAACACTTAGCACAAGTTTTAAAACTTGAACAAAGACACATGCAATCAGCGTGATGTTGTATAGTTTTAAAGTCCCAAGGGCCACATAAAATTTTGAAACTGTATAGCGGACCACTTCAGGCTGCTGTTACAGATAGCCTATGCCTTATATAAGTTTAGAATCCAACATAGGCTTATTAGATCAAGGTTAGCAATAACCTGAGAGAAAAAAAATATTTAAAAAAAAATAAAAATTGAATAAAACTTGACGTTCAACTCACAAGCCAAGTCTTCACCGATTACCTCAACTGTTCTGCTTGATAAACTTTATTTCTCAAATTTGTTCTTGCTCTCTGGACAATGAATATCCACGGTTTCTATTGACGGATCAAACATTTATTTCCCTTATTTCACTAGTTTGCTTTTACTGTATAAATAATTTACTAACTATCCTGCTAGAAAAATGTAAAATTACCAAGTGCAACTTAAGTGTGAGCTGGCTACGCACCTTGAACGTGAGGGCAGAGCCACCTTTGGGCAGCCTGACCAGAACTGAGAGTGCCTGATATCTGCTTAAGCCATGATTAACAAAATCTAGAAGTACATAATGTCTGCTTAAATAATAATTAAAGAAGCCCAAGAATATTCTTACAATTCTTACAGCTAATTATGTACCAAGGCTAGCAGCCTTGGCTTTACACCATATATGGCATGGAATTCTACTGAAACTGTTGTATAAAAAACGTCCTTTTGTATCAGTAAGTTGAGTCAGTGCTTCATCGGCTTTGGCTCCTGTATGCATACGTAATGAAGGAAGTGCCTGCTCCATGCACACCCGGATTGTGTCTCCTTTGTTGGACACAATACTATCATACACTCCTTTAAAAGCTCCCCTTCAGAGAGCGGCTTGCTTTATTTAGCAATTTTATATGCAGGCAGGTAGCTTGCCTTTGTGCTGGCCTCTTGGGTAGTAGAACAGTGGAAAAATACCTGTACATTTTGCAGAGCCTGTAAACTAGCAGCTAGTTGGGAAGCTCTATTAGCCCACTCCTTGCATGACAGATTACTAGTAGCATAGTTGGCATGTTTGGTAGAAAAATGCCAACTGAGATTGTATTCTTTGAACACTGCAACACTTTCCTTACAAATTAAACATTGCCTTTGTTCCAACCTCTGTGAAAAAGTATTTTGCAGTCCATTCTTTGTTGGACACTCTGCATTTGCTGTCAACTTTCTGCTTCTTCAATCCGCTCATTTTGACGCTGATTCCCTCACAGTACGATGGACCCACTCTGACTGGTGAATCAAATTAATAAAGTAGGGGTTCCCAAACTTTTTGAGTCTGTGCCTCCCTTGACCTGTCAAATTTTCCACATGCCTCCCCTGTGTCAAAAATAAGTTCTATGGCAGTGGGATATTTTACAAAAGATTATACATTGAAAAGGAAATGATAGGTCAAAAAAAAGTTGATCCAATTTATATATTTTTTTAATCATTTTCAAAACCAATAGGGTTGATCAAAGTAGTAAAAATACTTGACAACATATTTTATTGAAGTTATTTGCAAAGAATGTAAAAATCTACCCAATGTTTTTTTAAAAAGGGGGAGAAATACAATGTATTTCTTTGTGCCTCTTAATGGGTAGGTGGGCTTGTTTAATAAATTATGGTAACATAATTCACCTGAGTAACATAATTCAAAATTACTGGGTAGTATTTTTGAAATGGCAACGTGCATCTTCTTAACATTGACTCTTGATCTGAACTTGGTTTTGATAACCACAAGTGCTGAAAACCCAGCTACACAAAGGCAGGATATTGCAAAGCGAAGCAGAATTCACAGAGTCCTGTTGCTTATTCCTTGGTACTCCAATAATAATAATAATAATAATAATGTTCTTTTGTTAGCCCTATACAACTTCTTACATTAGGAATTTATCTTTTCACATACCCTAGCTTGCTCTCCCTGAGACACAGACAGGGAGAGAAGCTTGGGGTCAGAGCACAGGGTCAGCCATTGTACAGCACCCCTGGAGTAGTTGGGGTTAAAGGCCTTGCTCAGGGGCCCAACAGAGTAGGATTCCTCTGCCAGCTGCAGGATTTGAACCAGCAACCTTTCAGTCACAGGCACAGATCCTTAGCCACCGCTCTGCCCTGTACCAATATACCATTATACCAATAGTATGAGGTTTTCTGCATTGTGCTACTCAGTATACAACTTTGTATGATGAAAAAAAGAACTTTGCTGGGGACTGTAGTTTGGTTAGAAAAGGCAGCTTTTTGTTCATTCATTAAACTTGAGTGAAAAATATCAGGAGGGTTACTTATCAAACTACTATGAACAGTTTCCAAATGACGTTTCAATTTATTGGGGAGCATGCTCTCAGCAGACAACACACTGAGGACATTCTTCAGTGTCTACAATTGTGCATGTGAAACTGAAATTCAAGAAACTGTCGTCAAACTTTCTGTATTTGCGTTTCCGTTTCTCTACAACTAGTCTCCATGTCCTTCACGTTTTTTACTCACATTTAAAAACCTCTCAACTTCAATCACGTACCAAAAAACTCACAAAATGACCACGCATAGAAACATGAAACACTGAAGCCACAGTAAACTGGTACACTGCTTACAGACTGCTGACTCTTGTGGCCAGTGTCATGTGACACAATCTAGCTAGGTAGCGCGTGACTCATACATTCTGTGTGCACCAACAGTGGGTTTTTGACTGGCGATACCTGCAACACCCCTGACCGACAATAGTGCCTCCCCTAGGTGACGCGATGCACAGTTTGGAGTCACTGTGGTAAAACGTTCATGCGCCATCTAACAGCATGAATAATGAAATGTAAGAAAAAAACGCCATCAAACAAAGTGGAATATGGCCAATATTGATTCATTTATTTTTGACCTCAAGGCTTGGTCAAAACAGGCCGTAGTTTGCCCTCAGATGCACTACAGTATAACCTGTGGGAAATACATCTATTTGTCCTGCATCAAAGCTTAACTCGTTCAGAGTGCCCGACGTTACAAACTCCGAGTTAAAAGGAACATATTATCAAAAGATTTCCAAAATAAGCACAACTGAACGAGTTGATGGGTTCAAATTTATTGAGAAATCATAACAATAATCATGCAATCCAGCTGAAAGAAGGACACTTAAATCAACATGAAAAGACTATATAAATCAGTTAAAAACACTTTTTATGCACGTAGTGTCTTTGAGTCATTGTGTAAGCTGTAAGTTCTTTTTACATCTTAACTAAACATTTGAAACACTTTAATTTTGTAAACTCAGCATGCATTCCGTACAGAAATAAAATCATTTTTTCTACAGGTATTAAGCAGATTAGCAGGTTGCTGACAAAATAGCACACTGTCCACCACTGTCCAGTGATATAACTTTAATACTTTAATATAAACAAGATCTAGTACCTGGTGCAGTTTTTTTTTTAAACTTATTTTGAATTAATCAAATCCCAGGTGTGAGTTCATAAAGCATGAATTACATACTATCCCTTTGTGTGCAAAACACCTGATCATCTACTGTAAAGCTTTCCGTGCTTTGTTTGTGTATATTCTAATCGCGGTGGTGGCAGGGTGTGTGGGGAAAGGTTTAGGCTGCAATTGAATTGGTGATCTGTATTCCTCACACCTGAAACATTGTTTTCTTCCCTCGTTAGCTGATCTTTTGCTGCCTGTGCATGCTTACACAGCTCCTTAGGTGAATTATCGTACTTGACTGAGAAAGCTTTAGAGAACTTTACATTTTTATTTTAGATTTGCGCACATGGTTTAATGAAGATGACATTACCCACGTCTATATCACTGTACAACACAGGTTTGAGTCGGAGTGTCTGTTAATAAAACAGAGCGCCTTCCAATACTTCCAATACAATAACTACTGCATGATTTCTTTATCCGTTTCAACTAAATGAGGGGAATTAAATCAGTCAGAATCTCGGAGTGCCACTTGTAAAAATAACCCTTCTTCCCTCCTTTGTTAACTTAATGCGAAGAAATCCTTAATCACAATACAATCCCTTAATTTATCCAGATACAGAAATTCATGCCAGAGCCAACAACAAGCTATAATAGTGGACTATTTTTATGTATTCACTATATAAGAAACAAACCGAAAGTAATACTCTGATTGCGCTTTGGACCATTGGGTACAGTGATTTGTCCATTACCACTACAAGGACAATAGACGTTTTTTAAACACACAGTTTAAAATTACTAAAATTACTAAAAGTCCAAAGAGTATACAACTTAAATTCTTAATTGGAAAAAGATTGTCCCTTAGCAGCGACCAGGATTCGAAACCGGGCATTTTCTGGCAGTCATTGCTTAGCATTGATTAGTTGCAGTCATTGCTGCTCAAGGGAATGCCATGAGTTAATGAATATAAAGGTTCATATGGTTTGTCACACATGTACAGATCCAAAATAAACAGGTTTTCTTTCAAACGTGGGAGGCTAATAAATGCAGTACGAACAAATAAATAGTTTTAAGAATATTGTTGAGGGAAAGGTAAAATCATTTTGAATGTTGTATCATTTGAGGGTAAATACATGTCGAAAGAGTATCATATTTTATGTAATTTGTTTCATCATCTATTATGAGGATTTAACAGTACATTACGGTTCAAATATGTGAAATTTGTGAAATTCTTAATGGGTTAACAAGCTTTTCTCTGCACTGTATGGATTGCAAAAGACATCAATGGACAATAGGACTTTTGTAGGTCAGTGGCTGGGTGCCTGTGTTGTGTTTAAGCAGCAAAGTGATTATGTAGTTTCTGTACTGTAAGAAAGTTTGTGAAACATTTTTTCTAAACTGACAAAATAATCTATTTTTAGTTTTATTCATCCCGTAGCCATTTATAAGCAAAAACATTCTATATCAGGAGGAGGAAACACCAAAGCTGAAGTCAAAAAGTGCTCTTTAAAGTGTGTTTCTTTGTTTGCTATAGACTGCCTTTTTGGTAAGCAAATCTCGTGGTTGGTCTAAATTAAGCAATTCCTTCTAGTGCCTAAAATGCCTTTAATTTGCATAATAAAGGGGGGTGCAGTGGGAGAGGGGGATTGGTAGGGGGAGCAGACTGCCAACAGTGCATTTAGCTAACAAAACCATTTTGCTGGAAACTCTTGTGTTGTGAGCCAGCTATTCAGCTGCTCTTTTAAATACCGAAATCTGTTTCATGCTGAAAATCTGGAGTTGATCTTCTTATTACCATTCCAGTTTTCCCAGCAGAAGGAAAATCACTGCTGATGGCAAGCACAGACCTCAGAGCATGAGAAGAAACCAGGCGTTGTGGCGAATACTGCCCTGGGTACATAGGCTTTGGGTTCCTCATAACAATGGAGCCCAAAATACTTTTGTTTTGTAACTTTCTGATCCTCTGTAGTCCGGTTTATGGGCAGTGGTGGTGGCCCCACTTCTGGAGCAGTCAGGAGGCAACATCAGCCCCTTTGAATGTTTATGGAATAGCGACTGATAATGATGAAAGCAAAGTTTCCAATTATGTGACAGGGGCAGGAAGCAATGAGGCTGACAGTGAGATTGCACAGACAATACCTATAGGCTTTTCTACTGCCCCCTCACTCAGCTTCCAAAACCCAGCTTCTTCAGAGACTGTAGATGTACCTGGTAATTCCAGGAAAAAGAAAAGACCTCTAAAATTTTGGAAGATAGGTAAGTTGACTGAGTGTTAAATGGTGCTAGAATTGATATTTTGATAATTGATTATGTTATTTTCCAGTATCAATTTCCAGTATCAAACAATGCTGTTATTGATTGGAGAAGATTGATTAATTGATTTGTGTAGAGTAAATGTTTATTATTAACTCTTCTATAAATGCTAAACTGAAGTTTGGATCTAGAGGCATTCAGGTTATAATGTTTCATGATCTCTGACCTTTTAAGTTCTCTATTATTACATTATTATTATTTATTAAAAATTATTATCAAAGCATAAGAAGCTCCTAAAAATCTAGGGACTTAAGTATGTGTTAATTGTAAATGAAAATTCCTTCCAAACTGCCTGCTAAATTATTCATTTTGCTGTAATACTTTATTTTTATACTTTGACATGATCACAGGACTAGAAAGTTAGCTCACAAAGGAGAAATAATACTGAGGGAGACATTCCTTGAGAAATTACTGCGCTCTGTTATTAAATGAACTATTCAAAGAAAATCTGTGTCACATGTTATGAAAGTAATAGGATTATGAGATGATCCCAGCAGGAGCAACATTTAAAAACCCAACAGCCATCTTTGAAAAATGCAGTAGTCTATGATTACCTGATTGTTTCTGACTGGGAAGATTCAGCCAAGCATATAATTGCTTCAGTGAACATTTATGACTCTTATTATTGAGTAGTAATGCATTAACTTCTTTGGATGGCAGGTTTTCATGCATCATAAACTTTGTTGTACCGCATGATCATTACAAAACATAAAATAGTACTTCTTTCAGTTTCTCAAGTTAACATCAAGATGCTCTCATAATTCTGACAAAACGAAAAAGCAATCCTGCAATGGAATGGCATCACATGCTGGATGTGCCCTGTGCCCGTTGCTTGCTGGGTTAGGCTCCGGCTCCCCTGCAACCCTGTATTGCTTAAAGCAGATAGAAAATAGATGGATGGAAAAAATAAATAATTAGGTAAAGTACAAAACCACATAATCATTGCAAATAATTCAAAAAAGTAATACATATTTTATTTGCAGCGTCATTCCACATTGATAAAATTGTCATCCCAGCCTGGGAGAGTCCTGTTCTGGACTATTATGAGATGTTATGCTATTCCCTTTTAATGAACTAACAGTTTCATTCTGCATTTCAAGCTGCAAAGCTTGAAAGATACAATCTATGGTGTATCTGTCTTAAAAAAGATTTTGTCTGGTATTTAATATTTTAAATAATACTGAAACTGTTCAAATGCTGTATAGAAGCAGGGCTAACCTGGGACATACAGTGAGACAATAGATCAAACTACTAGTTAATGATCCAGATTAATAACACCCTATGTTGTGTGCATGAAGATGGACTTTCAGGTTTATTCACTTAATGAATTTTTCAATTTTTCATTGACAGCCCTAGTTTGTGACAGAGAGAATGAGCTTCGGTCAGTCCAGAGATTATGCCTGCTACAAATTAAAAATAAATGGATCCCATGCTATATGCAGTACTACAGACAAAAGTAACCTTGACATTTTTAGCTGTTCTATGCTGAAAAGAGAAGAAAGAAAACAACGTTTGGCTCCACAGCCGAAACGTTGTGTTTCCTTTCTTCTCTTTTCAGCATGAAATAAACCTACTGTATTACTTGGTCCTTTGAAGCCTACGCATGCTGACGCAGCTACCCACCTGTTCTATTTTTACACATTGTAGTAGAAGAAACCCATGTTAGGGAAAGTTACGTTTGTAAGAAGTTACTGTTTTAAACTAGTAAAACATTTTTAATTTGTTAATTTTCAAAATTGTCCATTCACTCACTTCAGTTCCTCAGATTCAAACTATAGAAGTAATAAATGCACAATTTGAATAATAATTAATAATAATAATAATTGTTTACACTTATACAGTATAGTGCTTTTCTGGACACTCCACTTAAAGCGCTTTACAGGTAATGGGGACTCTCCTCCACCACCACCAATGTGCAGCATCTACTGTACCTGCATGATGCGACGGCAGCCATTTTATTAAAACATGCAAATAACCAAACATGACTGTTGTGCTGTGGTGTGGAAATAGAACAATTCAGAAAACTGCAATAACTAAATTTACAGGTTGTACAGCCATTCTTCATGCTGTATTCAGAGCTAATAGGAACCCTGATGTCTCTGATGTGAACAATTTAAAAATAGAAACCAATTTAAGTAGAAAACGTAGAAAACAGCTTCAACACAGATGGAAACTATAGGTTATATTAACTACTAGCTATTGGTGCATTTAAAACAAAACTGGAGGCACTTCTTTAGGCAAAATGTGAAAGGGTGCAACAAGCTGTCCAGTCATGTTGTTGAAGCAGAGACCCTGGCTTCAATCAAGAAACAGCTAGATGAGATCCTTGATCAATAAGCTATGAACAATCAAATAGGCTAGATGAGCCAAAAGACCTTCTTTCTATTGTAACCATTTTTTATGTTATTAAGCTACATGGAAGGAAACTGGGAAAGGAATCCTATGTATCATATTGTGACAAACTGGAACATAATGTAACATGCTAAGTTGCCCTGTGTATCTTCATAGTTGCCCTTTCTGCCTGCCTTTGTTCTTCATAGGATGCCAATGTGTCTGTGACTGTTGACAAGCTCAGTCCTGCTGGTCTCTCCAGCTCTGAATCCATCACTGATTACAAGTTAAAACTCTTATCTGGTTTGTTGCAATAGGCTTGTGCCCTATTCTGTTTCTAGCAATTGAATTAGATGAACTAAACTGTCTAAACCACCTTTTGCTGTAAATGTCATGTCATTTGCGAAGCCGCTTTATACCATACAGTGTTGCGGGATGCCAGAGCCTACCTGGCAAGAGACGAGCGCAAAGCAGGGTGCACCCTGGACGGGACGCCAGTCCATCGCAGGGCCAGTGCAAGCCAATCCAACATGGGGACAATTTGTAAAGGCAGAGGGGGGAAATTTGGCCTGGACACCGGGATAACTCCCTACTCTTCAATAACCACAGAGAGTCAGGACTTCTGTTCCTAATGTCTCATCCAAAAGACGGTGCCACTACACTATAGTGCCCCCACCACACTATAGTGCCCCCACCACTATACCGAGGCATTAGGACCCACACAGACTGCAGGGTGGGTGCCCCCCACTGATCCCACTAACACTTCCAGCAGCACCCATAGCTTCCCAGGATGTCTCACATCCAGGTACTGGCCAGGCTCAACTCTGCTTAGCTTCAGTGGGCTGCCACTTGAGAGCTGCAAGGTGATATGGATGTTGACTTGCTGTAAATGCATTCATTTAATTTTTGTTCTGTATTTTTTTTTTTACAGAAAGGGGATCAAAAGGTCACATTGATCTGACCGCCTTAATTGGAGTCCCTCTTCCTCCTTCTGTCTCTTTCATTACTGGATATGAAGGGTTTCCAGCTTACAGTTTTGGCCCAAATGCTAACATAGGCCGGCTTACCAAAACATTTATTCCAGACCCCTTTTATAAGGACTTTGCCATCATCGTCACCATAAAGCCAACCACTAACCGTGGAGGAGTTCTCTTTGCTATCACGGATGCCTTCCAAAAGATTGTGCACTTAGGCCTGTCTCTGACGCCAGTGGAGGACAAAACGCAGAGGATTATAATGTACTACACTGAGCCCGGTGCGTCCCGGTCCCGTCAGGTGGCCTCTTTCAAGGTCCCTGGAATGACCAACAAGTGGAGCCGCTTTACACTGACCATGCAGGATAATGAGGTCACTCTGTACATGGACTGCGAGGATTATCACCGTGTCACCTTCCAGAGAACCACTGACCAGCTGCAGTTTGAGTCAAGTTCAGGCATCTTCGTGGGCAACGCAGGTGGAACCGGATTAGAGAAGTTTGTTGTAAGTATACCAATACATGGTAGAGGCCAGAGACATTTGTAGAATTTTCACCTTTAGATTAGGATTTTTCTTCCAAGTATATAGTTTTTATATTCAATGTCCTTTAATTTTAATTAATTAACTCGAGTAATATTTAAGGTTACCTTCAGAATTCGTGTATTTCTAGTTACTAAAAAGTAGCAATATTAAACATAGTTGTTATGATGACTTTATCAAACATAACAATTTTTTTAAATCTTTCAGAAAAGTGGTAAGATATAGACTTATATGGCATTCAGGTATGTGAGTGGTGAAATTGTTCTTGTCAAACGTGTTGTTTTTTATGGATATTTTCCACTGTGAAACTTTCCAGCCCATTTCTATCACAAGTATACTGGAATGCCTTTCTAAAACATAATTGACAGTTTTTCAGCTGTGTTGTTTTACAAATAGACTTTGTAGTCTAAAGTAGAATTGTCTGTTTGGCCGTTGTTTTAACTATTAACTATTAACACACCATTTTTTAAATGTAAAATGGAGTATCTGCTCCCTAGATAAAACAGAGTTATGTAAAATAAAACTTAATAGCTGTCCCAGTGTGCTAGCATTATATTAATAATGTTAATGAGCTTATTGCATTCCAGCTTGACTGGAGTACATTGTTGTAAAGCCATTCAAGTGGATGTGGTGGCAGCATGCAAGGGTGGTGTGATAAGTGAACAGTTATGAAAAGAAGGATTCTTACTTAATGTCTTCGGTCTTCTCACAGTAAACTATACTAACAACAATTTGTGCACTGTTGAACAACTAGATGGAAAAGACAGCAGAGTGACCACTACCATTTGGCAGACTGAATGGAAATTATTTGGCTCAGTGTTTTTGGCTAATTGGAGAGAAAATAATTTCAGTCATTAACAGTAACATGTAGAGAAACAAGAGAATGCATTTTTACAAATGTTACTCATTTAAAGACCCTTGTTCTCAATTTATTTTCCATGATGAAATTTCAACATTTCTAACATGTAATCACTGTTTATTTAACTCTAGATTTAATATTTTCTAGAATTTCAAATACATCATTCTGTCTGTTCTTCTTAGTCATTTTTCCTCTATTTATCTGCCCTCCTCACTCCTGTGGTGACACTCAATCATGACTGTCACTTCAAATTGGAAACTCAGCAGCTGTTGTTGGACAGGGGGACTAAGAAATGTTCTAGTGTAGCAAGGGTCTGGATGCTGTTGTCAAGAAAAAATACATCCAGTATCTTGAAAGGACAGTAGCAGACCTCACACACTCATGATTGTAAAAGTACTGAGGGAAATTGCAACATGTTCACTTCTTAGCAAAAAATATGCTGAGCTCATTAGTGTCTGCAATCTGAGGAATGGAAAAAGCTTTAACGAGCAGAGGCAGAGTTTTGCCAAGAGGTAAAATGTTTGTATTGGAAATATTGTTTCACCTTTAATTAGCTCCATAAAGATAACTACTTTATGTGGTTTTGAAGAACAATTTTTTTGTAAAACTGTCTCTGGTTCCAGAGAGTATTTATTCATAAAAAATAAAATATCACAACTTTCTTTTTAAGAACTCATAAATAAATAATAATAACAACAGTAATAATGTTTATTCTATACAGAACGTTTCATGATTTCATCATCAGAAGTTGCTTTAAAATAAAAAAATATACACAAATTAATGCAGTAGATTAATTAATAAATTAGAGATTTTAAAGGACATGATTTAAACTGACTGGGATCCGAGATCTGGAAGAGGGCTGAGAATCATTCCACAGTTTTGGAAATACAGAACCAAAAACATGGTCTCCTAGTGTTCAGAGTCTCATTTGTAGTTTAAAGGTAAGCAGTAGAAATTTAAATTTTATTCTGAAGGAAGCCACTGAGAGAAAACTAGAATAAGAGATATATGCTCATTTATTTTAGTTTTAGTTAATATCTAAGCAACTGAGTTCTGTATCTAATTAATCAGAAATGGGCACAGCATCACAACTCTCTTAGCACAGTCCTGTGAGTGAATTACATGACTTTGAAAGAATGCAGCTGTAACGTTAATGTCATGGGACAGTGAGTTGTGTGGGTGTTGTTGTATTGTTTACTTTGTTTACCAGTCCAGGCCAAGTTTGAGTTTATAGACCTCTAGGGATTCATGCAACCCTCAAGGACAGATAGTTGCACAAAACACAGACAAGCTTGCTGCAGTACTAAGACAACTGTTAAGTAAACAATTGTTTATTTGTAGTTGATTTTAGCTGATTTTCAACATCCAGTTAAGGGGGTAGGAATTTTAACTTTCAAAGTTTTTTAAAAAAGCATGTATTGTAGTGTATATAATCTATGTCTATATATTCCTTTCTTGTTATGTATTGCATAGTTTGCATTCTGTGTCATTTCCTGTTGGTGTTCCTATTTAAGAGTCATTCAAATTTTATAGAATCAGAAATACAAATGCGTAGTCTAACCAGTTCTAATTCTAAATAATTCAGATGTTATTTGATATTCTTGATTCTGTAATTGTTCCATCTTACATCTATTCTGTATTCTTTGTGAACAGAACATAACAAAACATTGTTGTGAGTGCTGTGTTTCTGACAACTTTTTAGCTTGATAAGTGATCCAGGTTGGTAATTAAATTTTAATACAAGCAAGTTCAGTATGCCTGGTTGTATGGTTTCAAGGATGAGATTTGTGAGATTAAGCAGAGAATACAAATTAATTTTTCAGAAATTAGTTGAGAAGTCCTTTAGTCCAGAGCTGTACAATGTTTGGTAGTTAACTATTCAAATTAAACTTGCTTCTGAAAAACAGGTCACAGGAAGCTGAACAAGTAAATTATAATAATTGCTTCCATGTGTATAATTCTTTTTATCCTGGATGAAAGCACGGGATCTTAACCAGATAGCCAGGACCTGAGATTAACATCTCATCTGAAGCATGACGCCTCTTTCAACTCATAGTCCCTTGTCATGACTGATAACATTTGTTTGGAGATGGTCCTGAGGGAAGAGTGTCCACTATTGGTCCACTAGCACCACTTCTAACACAAAACTGGTTTTCCTTGGAGTTTGACCTATCCCAGAACTGGCCAGTCCCAGTTTTGCTGAGCTTCTGAGATTAGATGATAAATCTGTATTGCTGGTGTTAAAAAGGAGCCAGGGCCTCAGCTTCAACAACAGTGCCTCCTCTTCTCAGTTTTAAAGCACTTCCTATCTGTGCTGTGCAGCTGATGGGGAAATGACTTGCTGGCAAAGGTGACATTCTCGCTTCAGATTCATTTTTTTAATCCTCCAGATTATGACGTTCCTTTAAACTTGTGAATGTACAGTATGTGAGAGCTGGGGAGCTCCATGGAGCCTTTTTTCACAAAGGAGCAGAGGGGTTTGGTTAGTCGCTGGGCATAGAATAGAAACTTTAATCAGCCCCATATACCTGGGCCTGTAATCATCCCCTTTGTTTGAACCTTTTTACATTGTCTTACATTCTACCTTTTCCTTTCTGATTTAGTAAAATTACTTATTTTACTAGTTAAAAAAGTTACAAAACTTAATACTTTTACTCTGTTTTCATCCCACAGTCCAAAAACATACTGGTAGGTTACTTGGCTTCTGGAAAAATTGGCCCTGATGTGAGTGTGTTTCCGTAATGCTGGGATGGGCTGTGGCCCCCCCGTCACCCTAAATTAGATGAAACAGATAATAGACAAATGGATGACATCTTCTGCTTTCCTGAATGAAGTACTGCTTCACAACTTCCTTGACTGTGTTAGCTGATAATTTACAGTTTTGTTCTGCTCTTGACAACAGTTATTGGTTGGCTTGACTGGACAAGGCACCTTTTGCCTGACTTTATAATTAATTTAATAATTGCTCACACTTATATAGTGCTTTTCTGGATACTTCACTCAAAGCGCTTTACAGGTAATGGGGACTCCCCTCCACCACCACCAATGTGCAGCTCCACCTGGTGCGCCAGAACACTCACCACACATCAGCTATCAGTGGGGAGGAGAGCAGAGTAATGAAGCCAATTCATAGATTGGGATTATTAGGAGGCCATGATTGGTAAGGGCCAATGGGAAATTAGGCCAGGACGCCAGGGTTACACCCCTACTCTTTTTGAGTTTTTTTAATTTTTAATGACCACAGAGAGTCAGGACCTCTGTTTTATGTCTCATCCAAAGGACGGCGCCTATTTACAATATAATGTTCACATAACTATACTGGGGCATTAGGACCCACATGGACCGTGGGGGGAACACCCCCTGCTGGCCCCACTAACACCTCTTCCAGCAGCAACCTTAGTTTTTCTCAGGAGTTTTCCCATCCAGGTACTGACCAGGCTCACACCTGCTTAGTTTCAGTGGGTTGCCAGTTGTGAGTTGCAGAGTGATATGGCTGCTGGCTGTTCTGCTTTACTTGACCTAATTACCATACTCATGCAATTGTAGCATTTATTTTTAATAATTATTTAACATAACAATTCTGATGGGTATAAAATGTCAAACTCCTTTTTTGGATATTGTCATTTCCAATTGTATTTGTAAAAAGTCTGGATAAAACAACCGGATACAATACAGTTGCTTAGGTCTTAACAATGATTTTATTTTTCCCTGGTGCACTTTAGCTCGGTTTAGTTCTACACATCCAACCTCAGACAAAGAGAAAACCAAGAGAAGTGAATGGAAATATAGACCCGCCTCATGTTACTCTGCAGATAGTCAGCTTAAGTCAGGAGTTATTAAGAGTAAATTCAACCTAAACAAAAGATGCGGTCCATAGACATCATTTCCAAATGTAGAAATGAGGAGTTCTATTCCCCCACTAGGAAAAAAGCAAGCAGTTCTACCAGGATCCCTGGTTTTTAATGTGATCCAAAACTTTATTATCAGGCATCCTGAGAACAGTGTCTCTGTTGAGATAAAATTACATGCCCCATTAAGCCTTTTTCTGGGAAGTGGATTAATTAAAGTACATTAATATAACCATGCATTTGGCCACATAAACATGCATGTATCCATGCAGATATCTACTCCTTCTTTTTATTTTTTAGGAACCAAAATAAATGTATTCTGAAGGATATGCCTTAGATTTGTCATTGATGCTTATAAATTTCCCTGACTATGTCACTATAATATTTTTTTATTTGGTCAAAGATGCCTTAATGAATGAATGCACATGCCTTATCGCATTTCTCACAAATGTTTGTAGAAGCCTAGCGATGAAAATGCATCATGTAATGCCCTACAGGAAACCCTCTTTTCCTCTTTTCATTTCATATATAATAGAAAAACATTTTAAGAACATTTCTGAGTTCATACCTGGAGTCTGCTACTCTGTGATAGGACATTATAGCCTTTTGAGTTGTTAAGCAAACTGCTACAATGGTATCAGAGTCTCATTTTAAAAACCCAGAACTCTTTACACTTGGGATAGAAAGTGTGAGACTTTTTCATGAAAAATGAAAAATATAATAAAAATGATAAATGTTCTGAAAAATGATAAATATAATAAATTATTAAATTATGATTTTCAAATGTATAATGCTTTTAAAGTTATTGTAAGAGTAACAGTTAGAGTGTGCATGTAACAGTTAGAGTATGCATTTCTGCAGAAACAGCTTTTGGCATTTTGATAAGATATTATTTGGAGATTTGCAAAGTAACGAATGCTGAAGGATAAAAACAGATTTAAAAGTTTTCAAAACGTTCAGAAGATTTAACCCCAGATTATGCATTGCACTTCAGTCTGTGGTGTTTCTGGCCTTTAACAAAACTGTCCTCTTGTGTCCAGGGCTCAATCCAGCAGCTGCTTATTAAACCTGACCCCAGAGCTGCAGAAGAGCAGTGTGAAGAGGATGACCCTTATGTGAGTATTGTGCAAACTAATATTACTTTAAATGTACTGAACTGTTAAACAAATGAGTCCACCCTCTCAGGTCTTCCTTTGTGTGTTTAAAATGATTCTGTTTTGTCCTGGGGTGCATCTCTGTGCTCTAACTTTAACTAAGCCCTATCTTTTTTGCTCATCTCAGTGTTGATCTTAACACTCTAAGGACCCAAACACTAACCTTAAAACGTAGCTGGGAATGCTGTATATACTGTATGGACCAGTTTAGTTTTTTTTTTAATGGACAAGACTGCCAAACTGTTTCCTGCTCACGTCTGGAACCTGTTCTCCCTCTAGTGGTAAAATCCAGTACAGTGTTTCAGCAGTGTGGTTTTTGTATGGAAGGGGCACATTATGTATTGTATTACGTTGCTAGAAGTCATTTTTGAATTGTGCTTCATTTCAGAATTTGCCATTAAAAACACAATTATTGAGCATGTATATAATCATCATTTTGCATGATGATTGCAGCATGTATATAATTAGAACAACTGTGTGTGTGTGTTGGGCCTGAATGAAGGCTGTACCTGGACTGATTAATTGTTTTAATTCAGGCCTCTGGAAGCGGCGATGATGCTCCTTTGGATGGAGACACTGTGGATGAAGTGAAAAAGCAGGTTAACGAGAGAGAATACAGTCCGCTTCCGGTGAGTATAGGCCAAAGGAAACAGTAAGACACTCCAGATGAAACAGTAAGACACCCCAGAAGTGCACAAGTGAAAGAATTATAGTGCCCTCCAAAATTATAGGGACAGCAAAGCCAAAACCTGTTTTTGTGTGCGTGAACTTGCAAGAGATTGTGGAATAATTTTTGCCAATCCATTGCTGCAGCCACTTTGTGTGCTTGCTTATTCTTGGGATGTTCTGACTGGATGTTGTTTCTCTTCATCAATGAAAATGCGTAATTAAATTGATTAAATTTGGGGTTGATTTGGCCCGTCTTAAATGCTTTCTTCTTTCTCTTGAAGAATATCTTGATAGAGCTGGTCATGTGTTTTGGGCCATTGTCACATCATTGTGCATGTGCAAGCTCTGCCCAAAAAGTATAAAAGCATTTGCTTATACATGAGCAAAAAGCAGACTAAGTGTTTTTCTGTAAACCTATCAATTCAATCTGCCCCTGTCATTATCAGTTACTTCATCAATAAAGACCAGCGAGCCAGTTGCAGAGGTAGCCTGGCATGTCCATGCTTCACAGTACACTTCCTTTCTTTATCTGCACTTTAACCTTCCCATCATTTTGATAAATGTTCATTTTGCTGTTGTCTGTTCATAAAATTTTATTTCAAAACTCTCCTGGCTCAGTTCCATTAATCATATTCAGATCTGGCCTTTTTTGTTCTTGTTGCAGATGAGAGACTTACATTTTGCAATGTAGCCTTTTTGTAGCCTTGCTGTCTCAGTCTTTTGCTGTCTCAGTCAGTTGTGGATTTTGTTACAATTTATCTGTTTTCATCTGTAGATGTTTTTTAGCCTACTAACACATTTACTTACTTGTCATTTCTTTCTCTGATAGTATGTTCCCAAAGTATTGATTTTAGTATGATCTATTTATGTTCTGTTGTTTCATTGTAATATTAATTTCTTCTTCAGCTTTATTGTCTGTTTTTCTTTAACAGGTAGTTCTTTTATTTCATTTTGACCTTCAACTATGGTCTCTAAACCATAGTTAAGTCAATGTAAGGCAGGCTGATAGGATGTTCACATCTATTTTTGAAGTATTCAACAGCAAACACCTGACCAATAGTCTGTCTGGCAATGTCTGCTCCCATACTTTTGCTCCTCCAAAATAAAAAAAATCAACATTATTCATTTGTTTAATTGAGGGTAGAATTCAATTGATGTTATTAAAAATATTATACTTGGGAGTCACTAGTAGATATATGAAAGTTGTTTTTTCTTTAGAAATAATTATTTTAGTGATATTTGAAAATCAAAGTTTAGACTTCTGTCCCAATACTTTTGGAGGGCACTGCATTTTAAATTAAGTCACTGTGTGGCTTCTTATCTTTAATTAGTAGTTCGTTTCATATAGCAAGTTATTTAAAAGATCATTTGTATGTTCAGCTAAAACTGTTGATTTTCTTAAAAAGATTCTTATGACAATTTAAATGTATTTCTTGATACAATTACACATTGAATCAGAGCAATATTATAATGAAATGTTTAGGAATTTCTTTGCAGATACTACAGAGAGACTACGGATACATACAGCATTCAATAGTAAAACTTACCAAAGATCTCATGTCACGTCTGCTTTATATATATAAATACAGTAGGCAATATTCAGAAGTATAAATAATGAATCCTGTAAAATTCACATTCCTAAGCAACTGACATTTACAGTTGGTTTTGAAGGAGAATTCCCAGTTTATTCACTGAGTTATTCTGCAGATACAGGACTTTTTCTCATCTTTGCTTTACAAATTCTGTTTGTATTGGACACAAAAGCACATTGTTGTCAGTTTTTGGAAAGCCTCAAAAGCTTATTGCAAAATTATTTTAAATACTCAAAGAAATGTCTAATGCAAGCACACAAAACCTTAAATGTATTTGTTTCCCCTTAAAAGAACCAAACCATTTAAAACTTTTTCATACAATCAAAAGATGCTGGCAAACACTGATAAGAATTAATTATGGAACACACTAATGAGCCTTCAATTTCTCATTATAGTTGTCTAGCATTCAGGCTTTATAAGTGGAACATTTACATGATAAAGGCCATTAATTAACTTGGCAACTTGAAATGCAATTTAAAATTAATCATTGAGAGTGAACATTTGCTTTCATTTTACCAAGTGAAAATGTATGCAAAAAACTGAAAGTGTCTATACCCTGTGACTTGATCTGGTGTTTTTTACGGATGAGCTTTACTAAAAAGGGCTGGAGTTTTTGACAACATACTTGAAATGAGTTTGGGTCTTTTTGATGAGATGCTGAGGTTTTTTCCATGTATCTGATTCACAGATTACATTGTATCTCTTTTGATAAGGAAAGCAGAAGAGCAGATGCTTGGAGAAAAAGGCTTTGTACATTTATCTTAAATAACAATAAATAATTAATGTCTGTAAAACATACAGTATTCTGATTTGTGAAATCCACAAATTTCAGTTTATGGGTCTTGCTTTTACTATAAAAACATAACAAGTTTGGTTCATCTAACTTTAGAAAGCCAGTGACAAGTAAAATTACATTTTGATAGGTTTAGCTGATGTTATATATACATATATGCAGAAGAAAGATATGTAACCTATCATACTGTACTTCTTTGATTGCTAGCAGAAATTTGTTCTGAGACAATTTCTTTGAAGTTGCCAGGGTATCACATTTTAAACAATAACATTGTTGGGTAGCTTTTCCAGACTCCCGCAACTTTCTTGCAAAAAAGTGTCTGTTGTTCTCAGATTAGTTTTAAAGGCATAGTTTCCTCCTGTGTCCTCTGTTTCATGTTTCAGTTTTAATTCTAAAGAAGTCATTGGGTTTATGTTCTAATAACCAATAATTTGTTAGAAGTTTAAGAAGTGGTTTTCCACATCTCCACATTTTCTAGAGAAGATTGTCAAAAAGAAACATCTGTGTTTTTTCCCAGATAGCTTAATCTAGCTTGGAGTTTCCCATCTTAAGTTTATAGTTGTTTTGCTACTTGCATGAAGAACTCTGAACTTATCTGACTACCAGGTGTTTGCCAAATCTTGAATTTTGTGTATGTTTTTAATATGTTTTTACATTTCTCAGGCTACATTACTACATCCCATCAGCAGTCCAAACAAATCTTTTTCGTGTATCCGTTTTCATGTATTATTTACAACAGTTTATTATGCAGATGAGTTTGAAGCATTGTTTCCACTTATCTCTCACTTCCTCACTTGAAATGTTTATAACTAAACTGATCTCATCAGTTGAATGGAATGAGATGCATCTCCCATAACAGCGGTACTTACAGATTCATAGTACGTGCACAGAACAGGAGCTTAGGTCTTATCCTTTTGTTTGTCTGACCACACTCATAACCACACCTACAGTCTTCGGTCTGTGCTAAACCTGCTTGGCCTCCACAAAATTAACACAGTAATTATTAAGGAAGAGCCTCCAGCTTGCTCAAAAAGACCACCCTCAAGGCAGTGGCAATCTGGGAACGTAAGAACCACTGTTCTGCACAGCTTCTCAGATCACTTTTGAAAAAGTCCACACTGCCCCCTGCTGTGTATACTTCTGTGGTGCAAAATGTTTTCAAATGTTCAAGGACATGACTTTGAAGAGATAGGGCAGTGTGGAGTTTTTATATCCAACCTTTGCTTGTGTGCTTTTTTCTCTGGATGCACACTGCACTTGAATGGCACCCCCTCCAAGAGGATCCCTTGTGCCCATTGCCTCTAGTCTTGAGTGTTCCAGGTTGTCGCAGACCCTTCCAGGAAAAAGCTGTTTCTTAGTACAAAGCATTTCCACCAGAGTTTCTTTATTTCAGATGTCCAAAATAAGGTACTCCTAAAATAATGTCCAATTACATTACTGTACAGCACTCCAGGCGTCATGCTTCTTTCTTTTCTAGATTAATGTTAAATTTCTTATTTTCCAAAATTAAAACATTCTTCTCAGATGTAGGTAAAAATCGAAATTCAATTAGTTAAAACTTTCACGTGAAAGACATCTATGAAAATCAACACATTACTTAAGGAAGACTGATGTCACAGGTATTGATAAGATAGATAGTGACCTCAGGAATATAGGTTATATTTGTACATTCTAAAGATTTAGGGTGTCAGCTATATTTGGAGTTGCAAAACAAAATAGTCAAGAAACTAAAACTAGATCTATTTTCAGGCTGTTACAATTTAACTTGCCAGTTAAATCTTCACCAAGTGTTTAAAGAGAGTATAAAAAAGATGCATTGTTCATGGATTTATTTCACACAAAAACATTTGAAAATGTTCATTAATCTGGGAAAAAAAGGCATGTGGCAGTACTATTTTTTAACTCACATTTGGAGAATCTAGATATTTATTAGGGATATGTGCAACCCCATCTTAATGCTTCCCCATAGCAGGCAGAAGCTACTAGTTTAAACTGCTGCCAGGACGCACAGATTTATTACCATCAGTTGTGGGGGGCCAGGCAAAGAAAATGGCTATGATAGCTCACAGACAATGTGTTAGTTATAGGAACTACAATTCCAATAAACCCACTGGGGGGACTTCCTAACAGCTTTATGTCATGTGTCCCTAAGCTACCTGGCCATGGTGACATTCTGTGCTGGTGGCTTCACTGGTGATGGTCTGTCATCATGGGCGCAATGAGAATGAACTCACACAGTGTCTGACCTCCTGCAACCTCTTATATACATTACATTTTTACACCTTTAAAACAAATTTGGACACTTAACAAAACAGTGACAATGCTAAGCATAAAACTACAGACAATAACATAACATACATAACAATAGCAACTGACATGCAGCTGTTTCCAGTTATGAAAGATCTGGATTTGCCTTTTTTTACTATATGATTTTGGAATTGCCAGTTTAGTGTTTCTCATCTCTTGGCGAATGGTACAAACTCCACCACCGAAGGAGACTGTGAGGTAGTGTCACTGGATTTTGCAAAGATCTCTACCTGGCCTACTATTTCCACCCTACCCTCAGGGAATCACTGTCATTTAGCTATTGACATGACCCAGGTATGGACCACTAGATCATAGAACTGAACCTGCGCTCAGGCAAGTGTCTATTCTGGTTGTGCCCTTTTGGAAGAGCACATATTAGATATTATGATGTAAAAATAAATTGCCTGTGTAAATAGAATCCTGCTTCTGTTCTTGCCCACAGCCTGAAGGCTCTCTGGGTAGGCCTGTGCCAGCCCCTCCTACAGAATCCAGTGAAGACACTGATAATTACTCCGGGAACCTGGTGGAAGAGGCTGTGGAGGAGGCCCACACACCAAATGTTGTGCTAGCAGAAGAGAGGGGTAGGATCTCCTTGCATCATTTTCACTCAGGATCTCAATTAAATTAAAAACTTGAAATCTAGAATAAAGAGATCAATTTTTTTTTCTACCCTTTTCAAATGTTCTCTACCAAGAAAATTCTGCAAGCATGAAGTTTGTGAACCTGAAACAAAATGCTTTGCGCAGGCTCTTTCTCTCAAATGCACAACTGCTTAGAACCACACTTGGAATCAAAATGGCTTTAATTAAAGAAAAGGAGAGTACATTAGTGGAAGCACTTCATATGGGTTTTATAATTTTGTTTAGGTCATTTGGAATCACCAATCATTTTCTACTCCATATCTCACATATTGTCATTAGTCAGAGCGCCTTACTGGAGAATTAGTGCTTGTTAAGGGAAGTGGCATGCTGTGCATGCATCTTAAAATTCATAATTCTTAAATTATAAGTAAACATGAAGCTTGAGGCAAATATTAATTCCAGTTATTTTCTAATGATTGTTGTCATCATTAGGTTACCATATGCAACACATTTAATGCAAAAGTGTATACACTATGGAAAGTAGTTGCAATTTCCATGAGATAAACCAGTGTAAACATGTAAATTTACATCTGGCAGGTTTTCTTTCAATTGCCATTTAACCAATAAAAAAATATTGATTTGACAAAATCTCAGAATGCTGTACAGACATTTTCTATAACTTAAACCTAGTGCAAGTTGGGAGAGATGCTTTCCAGGCTTTATACATTCCAAAAAAATCTGTTTTTTTTTAACTTTTAGTTTCTTTATACTCATTTATTAGTTGTTAAAGAAAGTGCAGCATAAACATTGTCCTAAAGAGACTCTATCCCCTGACTACCTCTGTTGGCAGAGCATGAGACTCATAATCTCATGGGAGGGGGTTAGTGTCCCATGTCAGGTGCAAGGTACTCTAATAAGCCATACTGGGCAGCAGCAGTATGGGGAGGTGGTGTTGGTGGTATCTGCATGGAAGAAAGGCCTTGCAATCTACTTCCATATCTTGCCATGAAAACTCTATGGATAGTGACGGTAGAACTGTCCATAGGCTTGCCATGAGTTGATACCGACTCAGCAGCACTCAACCACTACCAAAGAGGCTGTGTGAAATAATTTGTTATTCCAGTCCAGTCTTTCCCATCTTTAGGGAGTAACACTGTTCCTGTGTTCTGTTAGCGGTGCATACAAAGGCAGTGAAAGCCAGGTCCATTCTCAAGGACCCCAGTCATCCCAGTCACAAACTGTTTTCCCTCTACCGTCTGGTAAACGGTACCAAAGCATTCGGTCCAGGTCCAACAGACTACAGAACAGCTTCTACCTCCAGGCAATAAGACTGCTAAATAGCCAACCTGTAGCTCCTTAGCAAATCACCTGTAATGGCTACATGGACACACAATTCTCACTATATTCAACATAACTGCACTACATGTATATGTTGCATACACCATGGGCAAATAACAGCTCTACTCACATTGAGTTTTATTCAATTTAAAAAATGTAACCTCAATTTTGTGGTTTTTGTGAATTTTTGTGATTTTTGTGATTCTTGTAAATTTTGTGAGCTCGCAGAAAAAGACATTTCATTGCCAGCAATTACTGCTGCACGCCGTATTGTTGTGCATTTGATAAATAAACTTTGATTTGATTTGATTAGATTTGATTTGATTTGATTTGATTTGATAGCATTGTGGGCCACAAATCCAAAAAGTTTTTTTAATTGTTTATTTTTTTGTATTTGCAGAATCTAGCTCGATTACTGATCAATCCAGGGGAGACAGCGAGCTTGGAGTGGAATCATACCCCGCTGAAAGAGTGGAGAGTGTGAGTTTCTCGTGTACAGGTGACACTGTACAGTAAATTTGAAACCTGCTGGAGCCATGTCAGTAGATCTCCAGAGCAGGTGTCCAGATAGATAGCTCTGGATTATTAGCCAATGTTTCTTTCAGATTATTTTGCCCATACATTAACATACACATGTAGGCACCAGAAGTGAATGGTTCTAGTCTCTTAACATCTTGATCCCTTACTGCTTATCTGCTTGTTATGCAGTTCAACCATAGACAGTTATTATATCGTTGGACATAATTTTAATGTTTGATGTTTGATATGTGGATTTTAATATTTAAAACAAATACAGAATAAGTTTGAGTTGTGATAATATGAATGCTAACATTCTCCCAAACAGTTTTTATAAAATAATTCAATGAGAGAGAATGATTAAATAATTATTTTGTAGAATGGCAGTGCTAAGTATAATTAGTGTAGTCTTGGTATTAGAACAGATTAACATTCAACTACATTGCTGCAATTCTTCAGTTCAAAGTCTCATTGCAGCATATTATCGTGCTGTGATTCAGAGTTCTTCAGTGTAAAAAACAAAATTAAAAGAACTGGGATACTTCACAGAGATAACACCATGACTCTTATAACCCATACAGTCATCATGGGACGTACAATGAACAAGGCCAATACAAGGCAGCAGGCACCTTTACAAATGTATTTCATTTTTCCTTATTTTGCTGTGTTTTTCACCTAGGGTTCTTCAAGCTATAGTCAAAAAGGGGAGCGGGGTGACCCTGGCCCACGTGGGCCCCCTGGTCCTCCTGGGCCCCCAGGGGAGACTAGAACTGCTGAAGGCCAGCCAGGACCCCGGGGGCCACCAGGACTACGAGGGACAGCGGGTCCCCCTGGAAAGGATGGCCAGCCAGTATGTCCTTTTGTCATGATCTCCTTTAAACAAGAACAGAATTTTTACCAGAGTGATCCATTTCTGAACTCTGATGTAAATGAACCCTCCAGCAGTTACTAAACTGGTGACAGATATTGTACATATAATGTGAGGGAGGTGAATGTACAGTAAGTAACATAACCTTGATATATTTTTGTCTACTGATGCACTCTCATTTGCTAATAAACTTTTCTTTGGCACATGAAACAACTCTTTTAATCACACTTGAAAAAACTAAATTGATTTCTTAATTGTTTAATCAAAAATCCAATTTGGCAATTGATTTAATCACACAACTAATAAAATATGTTTCTCTCTGTTATGTCAGGCCAGGTCTGCTGCTGTTATTGTGGGGCTTTCACAGTAAAACAGCAACACTTTCATTTGTCATCTCAGGCTATCCGCAACAAAAATTGCAGCTTAGGAAGATGGTGTCAGTTTTCCCTAGCAGGTTCATTCAGTCCTGTAATATAGGGGCCTGGTCACTAGGAATGTTTTGTTAGCTAAATAATGCTTCAGACTTGCTTTTACTCTGTTTGGAAATGAACAGACCTGTTAGCAATAGTAACATTGTTGAGCTTTGCATGTACTACTCTAAACTCTCCGTTTTATTATCTAACAGGTTATTTTTATAAACCACAGGGAGATAACAATACACATGAATAATGATATGATATTGCAGTAATTTAATGAGATAACATTTTAGAAATATTTTTGGGCATTTTTCTTTCAACAGTAAATTCTCAAACTGAATCATCATGAAAATGAGTGATACAATATTAGTTCCTTTTTAAATAAATGCAACATTTCTTATAACACTACTTCACTCTTCACTCGTTTTGCAAAATCTTTTTTTGTTGAGGTTTAGCAATTCAATTTGTTTTGGTCCCAATTTTGGGGAGAATTCAAACTCCATGTTAGCTCTAGGCTTCAGAATAACCTAATGAGAGTACTAACATGACAAAGCTGTTGTGTTTCATGGTGTATTGTTACAATGTTACAAAGTCAGGCTGTGTGCTTTCCAAGAGCTCACAGATTATGCTACAAGGAGTGCTACATTACTGAGTGACATTCAGCTGAAACTACTGTATGATGACATTTTTACAAAGAAAAAAATAGTTACCAGAATGCTCTGTAACATTTTGGTGGGTTGCTTATGCTTGTGAAAATTTCCACAATGTCCACTGCCATTGCTTTTCAGAGGTGCATGCTTGCCAAAGGCAGTTAGATCAGCTGATTGTTGTGGCTGGCAGGAACCTGAGGCTCAATGGTTGAAGCTGTGGATAGTTGAGGCATTCATTTGTTTTTCAATAGGATAATAACTAGGAACCCAGCAGCGTGAGACATGGTGATTGTCATGCCCAGTAATGCATATATACTGTATATTACTGTAGTTCACCAAAGGTATCATTTAGCTTGCTGTGCACAATGTTGGTAACAAATGATTTTGTGGACCCTGCAGCAAACATGTGATACAGTACATCCCTTGCATACACATGAGACAGGGGATGTAGCTAACATTCAGTGATTACATCCACTTGTAATCACAGAGAAGATTGTGTTTACACACATCTCCTTCCAACAACACATGTTCTTCTGTAGGGGGTTATATGTAGTTAAATGAGTAAAGATCTTTGTGTTTGCTTTTGTGTACTGTATCTTAATGTCACAGTTAAATTGTAACATTCCTTGTCTTTTAGGGAATTCCTGGAAAAGATGGGACACCAGTAAGTATTATTCAAACATTCATAATGCCAACTGGGTCTTTTGAATGGCTGAAACAATGGATAATCATGGATAATGAAAATTATTTATACTTGTTATACTACATTTCAGATTGGAATTGTTAGAGGAAGTCTATGAAAGACACAAAGACTACTTTGTGATATCCCTCTAACGTCTCGTATTTTGAGAAGAATGCTTGAAACTCATTATAAATCTAAAATGTGGTTATTTTACAGTGGTGTTGTGTGTCTTCACAGAGTATTTAACTACTTTCACAATCCACTCTTTCTCTGAACACCCACGAATATCAAGTACATTCAAAAGCAATCATTGCTAATATTAGTTAACTACTGGTAGTTGCACAGATCTATTTTTTAGAATTCCTTATTTATTTTTTCAAGATCTTCTGTCTCTTTTGATGAAATGGTTAATTAGTTTCTAAGGGAAGTTCGAATTAATTGCAATCTGAATAATATTCATGCCACTTCCAGGCTATATAAATTCACTGAATCTCACTAAATGCATTTAGTTATTCCAGAGGTGAGATTTAAATTATCTGTTTTTTCAAATGTTAATTAATAGTGCTTGCTCTTAAAAGCCCACTTTGAAGAAGAATTAAGATATTCACAATTCTTCCCCCGTCAACTATGGAGTTTGATGATTAAAATGTGAATTTGCTTTTATTGAAAATGCCATTAGGATAAGGACAACAAATTTGAAAATAGAGAACTGAAGGTAAAATAAAAAAATCTAATACCATTTATTCATTGTTATTCAGGTTGTTTTCTTCCAGATGCTTTTGTTGTGTTTACTTGTTGCTCCTCAATGGGCATCTGAAAGACAGGCCTTTCAATAATATAATTTGAAAATAAAAGTTAGTTGAAACACAAATTATTTGGAATAAATAATTTGGCACTAACTATTATATCAAATAACATTTCCTGGAGACTTCTTCTGCCCATGTAGAGTAGTAGAATTCTCTAGTTGTGCTTTGTAGCTCTAAAACCTGATGTGTCACATGCTGTACAGTATACACAATTGAAATATAGAACTGGCAGACGTAAATTCCTTGTTTTGTTCTTCAATTGCCAAAATGTTTGCTACATTTCTGTAGCCAGTTAAACAAAGACCATGGACTGAGAGACTGCCAATAACTACTTTGAGTTTGTGTTATGCAAGCAAAGTTTATGTCCCTGGATGTGCTTGAACAAGTCTTTCAGTCATCATCACAGTTGTTTTCAATTTCAATTTCAAACCTTTTCAATTTTGTTGTGATGTTTAAGCAAGCTACTTATACCTAATCTTTCCATTTAAGTCTAACTAAAGCCTTAGGTGTATGTCTAAAAAATAAAATCCTGGTATTTTTTCTCCATCCAGGGTGAAAAGGGACCACAAGGATTTCCAGGGCTGCCTGGAGAGTCTGGTGCAAAGGGAGAGAAGGTATGGAAACTGCTGTCCTACGGCACTGGACAACTAAGAGTCCCTAGGAACAGAAAAGTAGTGTGCAATCCCCAAACAACAAATCTTCTCTTCCTTTTTATTATAGTTTGCTTAAACAGCAATGTTATTAATATTATTGGATGTTTTTATGCAAAGTCAATTTACTTTGGATTAATGCAATTCTAATATTTCATAAAAGATAGACATAATTTTTAACCAACTTTGTTTTCAGTTGAACTCAATCTTCTTTAACACTTTGTGTAAAAATTAATTGTCTGAGGTAATATATGTTTATAACCATAAAAATGTGTCTACTGAGTTAGTGGCTTCCAATCATGAAGTGTGTAAAGGAACAAGTAATAGGTTTATTCCATATTGAAAAAAAGAAGAAAGAGAACCCCAATGGAGGGATCATCCTGTAGGATGGAAAAGTTGTGGTTAATGGTCCTGGGGATAGGAAGTGTGATAGGGTGGTAAGGAAGCACCAAAGGAATGCGGTTGATGGTCCGGGGGGTGTTTTTGGCTCGGGCAAGGGCATTGTCAATCACACTGCTGGGGTATCCTCTGTTGATGAAAAAGGAGATTTCGAGGGCTTGGTTCTCGAAGTCGTTGTCGTCGCTGCATAATCGTCGTAGCCTAAGGAACTGTGAAAAAGGAAGAGAGTTTTTAGTGTGGTTGGGGTGAAATGAGCTGTACTGGAGGTAGCTGTGTGAATACGTGGGTTTGTAATAAACTGAGTGGACAGTCGGGGGTAGTTGATAGAGAAGTTGATGTCTAGAAACGGAAGAGTAGTGGATGATATGTTAACCGTATATTTGAGGGACGGGTGGAAGTTGGTGAAATGGTGCAGGAAGAACTCAAGCTGATCGTTGGAGCATGTGGCGGCACCAACGCAGTCATCAATGTATCGTTTGTAGAGGTCAGGGACATAGCCAGTGTAGGAAGCGAAGAAGCGTTCTTCTACCCAGCCAACAAAAATATTGGCATAGCTGGGTCCCATTCTGATAATATTTCTTTATTAGCCCCATACAATTTCTTGCATTAGGAATTTGTCTTTTTGCATAAACCAGCTTTTCTCCATGAGACACAGACAGGGAGAGAAGCTTGGCGTCAGAGCACAGGATCAGCCATTATACGGCACCCCTGGAGCAGTTAGGGGTTAAGGGGGTTAAGCAGTTGGGCCCTCAGGGGCCCAAGGAGTAGGATTCCTCTGCCGGCTGCAGGATTTGAACTGGCAACCTTCTAGTCACAGGCGCAGATCCTTCGCCACAGAGCCACCGCTCCGCCCTGGTGGCTGGTGCCCATGGCAACTCCACTGACCTATTGGTAAAAATGATTATTGAAAGAGAATGCGTTCAGTGTGAGGACCAATTCTGCAAGGCGTACCAGGGTGTGGGTGGGTGGATCAAGCACTGTGCGCTTGTCCAGCGTGTGTTTGAGGGCTGTAAGGCCGTCATTATGGGGAATGACGGTGTACAGAGATGTGATGTCCATGGTAAAAATGTAGCATTCGGTACCCTGAAATTGGAAATCATTAAAAAGTTGGAGCGCGTGGTTGGTGTCTTTGATGTATGAGGGAAGATCTTCAACCAGCGGTCTCATGAGGCTCTCAAGAAAGGCTGAGATGTAAGTAGTTGGACAGTTACATGCTGATATGATGGGGCATCCAGGGGTGTCCGGTTTGTGGATTTTGCAGCCTACGCATGCTGACGCAGCTACCCACCTGAACTATGAAGTGTGTAAGCTGAGCTGGCCAACCAGAAATTCACAGTGTTTGCTCAGCAGACACTTGCAGTGGATTTCTCAGATTTCACTTTCTGGAAAAGATATGTATGTGGATGATTTTTTTGAAGGAACAGATACATTAATTATTGTAACTATTGTTTTATGTAAGATTATGCATCAGGCATTTCAACTGCTTATTTAAATTAAATGACAGGAAGTCCCCATCGTGCTGTTAATGTTTTTGAGATTTTATTATATAAAATTATCCATTTTCATGATTGTCTTATTAAGACAGTTAACAGTAATATACAAATTAAATCCATTTAAATAGGAAAGATAGATAAGACAAGAAGTTTAACAGAAATACAGAGGGAGTTCAAGTTTTGGCTTTGCCAAGAGCTAAAGGAAGATTAAAGTTCCTTAGTTGAGACACCTTGACACCCAACATTGGCCATAATGGAGGAGGCTTCCACAGTCTGGCTTTAAGTGACTTTATCTCATACATAAGGTAAAAATAAAATGGTGAGTCAAAAAGTAAAACTTCCAAACTGGCATGATTCGACATTAGTGTGCTCCTTTAGTGCTTCTAGGTTTTTAAGGAATCGCACAAAGTAACTGAACACAAACACCATCAGTTAAGGTGAAAATATATCCATAACTAGTACTTACAGTATACAATATTAGAGATGTTTTGTGCAACTAGCTACAGGCTTTTTTAATTCTGAAACAAAAAGCCAGTTGTGCCAATTTCATTGGTTGCTGTTACAGCTGTGTTCTAATTTTTCCATAGGGTGATCCTGGAGTAGGGCTGCCTGGCCCTCCTGGACCGCCTGGCCCTCCCAGTCCTGCACGATTTCTGGTCTGTATCCCACTGAAGCAACACCCCTTGTCTTCTTAGAGATTTAGGTGCTGAATTTGGACTTAGTTGGGAAATATACAGAAGGTGGTTTGCTAAGGTTGCCTTTCTTATTTCAGAGTGGAGCTGATGGCTATGGTTCAGGCTTTGGGGACTTTGACAGTGATGCAGAAGTTATCCGAGTAAGTACCTTGTTTAGAGCACTTTTGCTTGCAGCCTCAGACATGTGGTTATAGTTTGCAAGAGTACGGGTACATTTTCTCAAAGTTAATAGCGCTGTTTAAGAATACTCCAGGTTACTGTGTCTGTGAGGTCAAAGCATGTCAGATTATTCCTGGCCTTTTTCATTCCCTAACACTAATAAAACCATGTAAATGTTTTATTCCATTAACTACTGTTAATTTCTTTATATTTAATCAGATCTGATTTTTGCTGGTAATTAAGGGGACTTAAGAGTTCACTGAAAGATGCTTTATTTCTGTAAAGCTCAGGTCAAGTGGTGTCAGTGAGCATACACTATTTTCTTACTCTTATGGATCCACCATCTGGATCAAGCATAACAAAACCATAGACCAAAATAATTGATCCAAATAGTGGCATAATTTTATAATTTTGTTTTTTAAGGAGTGATGTCTGTTTATCTAAAACAGGAATATCTAGTTCCAGCTTCTATAAATAAAGGCTAGGAGATTCTGTGTCTTCCTGTGGAAAATTGTGTTTATGCCAGTTGAACATTTGGAAATTGTGCAAATTCCTGTGCTAAAGTGCATGTCATAAAGCAATGCCATGGTATTACAGATGCAGCCATTCAAAAGCATTGTAAAACCCTGTACTGTGCAAATAAATCTGCAGATTAGCGCATTAAACCGTAGTACGGGATTGGCTAGCTAAAATGACCGACAGGTGGCACTCATGGTGCATTGGTTGTTAGTGAAACGATTGCTTCATTTAATCTCTTTACTGTGCATGTTTAAATCCGCTTAATGTTGAATAATAATATGGAATTTTACAACTAAAGGGAAATGTTGGTAGCTGAGCACAAAAATAACAAGAGCATAATGTCTCTGAACAACATAAATGATATTAATTTAGGAATATAAACATATTATGTAAGCTCTATACAGTGGTGTGAAAAAGTGTTTGCCCCCTTCCTGATTTCTTATTTTTTTACATGTTTGTCACACTGAAATGTTTCAGATCATCAAACAAATTGAAATATTAGACAAAGATAACACAAGTAAACACAAAATGCAGTTTTTAAATGAAGGTTTTTATTATTAAGGGATAAAAAAATCCAAACCTACATGGCCTTGTGTGAAAAAGTGATTGCCCCCATCGTTAAAACATAAATCTACTGTGGTTTATCACATCTTTGGAAAGCTGAGTTCAATTTCTCTAGCCACACCCAGGCCTGATTACTGCCACACCTGTTCTCTATCCAGAAATCCCTTAAATAGGACCTGCCTGACAAAGTGAAGTAGACCAAAAGATCCTCAAAAGCTAGACATCATGCTGTGATCCAAAGAAATTCAGGAACAAATGAGAAACAGAGTAATTGAGATTTATCAGTCTGGAAAAGGTTATAAAGCCATTTCTAAAGCTTTGGGACTCCAGCGAACCACAGTGAGAGCCATTATCCACAAATGGCGAAAACATGGAACAGTGGTGAACCTTCCCAGGAGTGGCCGGCTGACCAAAATTACCCCAAGAGCGCAGCTACGACTCATCCAAGAGAATTGCAGGCTTCACTTGCCTCAGTTAAGGTCAGTGTTCATGACTCCACCATAAGAAAGAGACTGGGCAAAAATGGCCTGCATGGCAGAGTTCCAAGACGAAAACCACTGCTGAGCAAAAAGAACATAAGAACAGAAAACATCTTGATGATCCCCAAGACTTTTGGGAAAATACTCTGTGGACTGACGAGACAAAAGTTGAACTTTTTGGAAGGTGTGTGTTCCATTACATCTGGCGTTAAAGTAACACAGCATTTCCGAAAAGGAACATCATACCAACAGTGAAATATGGTGGTGGTAGTGTGATGGTCTGGGGCTGTTTTGCTGCTTCAGGACCTGGAGGACTTGCTGTGGTAAATGGAACCATGAATTCTGCTGTCTATCAAAAAATCCTGAACGAGAATGTCCGGCCATCTGTTCTTGACCTCAAGCTGAAGCGTACTTGGGTTCTGCAGCAGGACAATGATCCAAAACACACCAGCAAGTCCAACTCTGAATAGCTTAAGAAAAACAAAATTAAGACTTTGGAGTGGCCTAGTCAAAGTCCTGACCTGAATCCGATTGAGATGTTGTGGCATAACCTTAAAAAAACGGTTAAGGCTCGAAAACCCTCCAATGTGGCAGAATTACAACAATTCTGCAAAGATGAGTGGGGCTGTAAAAGACTCATTGCCAGTTATCGCCAACGCTTGATTGCAGTTGTTGCTGCTAAGGGTGGCCCAACCAGTTATTAGGTTTAGGGGGCAATCACTTTTTCACACAGGGCCATGTAGGTTTGGATTTTCTTTTTCCCTTAATAATACAAACCTTCATTTAAAAACTGCATTTTGTGTTTACTTGTGTTATCTTTGTCTAATATTTCAATTTGTTTGATGATCTGAAACATTTCAGTGTGACAAACATGTAAAAAAATAAGAAATCAGGAAGGGGGCAAACACTTTTTCACACCACTGTATGTCATGCCCTCTTCATCTAGAGGGCGCTCCTGCTCTGTCCTGTTCCTAGTTTCTCTGTGCTTTACTTGTTCTTCTGGTGTGTCTTGTTGTCTGGGGCTATATATTTCCGATTGTTGGGATCGGTTGTCGAGAGGCTCGCCTCAACAGGTCACCCAACGTCCGTTACCTGAGGGCTTATGTCTTGTCCCCAACTCCGCCCGATACCTTGAGCCCAGACTGAACCCCTGTGTTTGTTCCGATCCTACCGCTACGCATAAGGTCTTCTTGTCTTGCCAGTCTCTCTCCAAGGCTAGCCCCCAGCTTCCGTGACAGTATATGGCTGATATTGGTAGTTTAAATAAAAAATACAAACCGGTATTCCACTTTCTTCATAAACATTTTAAGCATCAAAGTCTTTCATTTGGTTACTTACTGTGGTTATTTTGGAAAAGTTTTTACATGCTCCTTCTGACTATATAAAGTTTATATACTTTATAAAATGTTATAATGTTTTAACCTTTTCTATGAATACTTTTGATCATTATCGCAGTAAAAAAGCATTCGTTTTAGAATCTGATAAATAGGGAATTTAAGATGGAATCGTGTATCTAAAGAAATTAATAATTATAATTATATTCATATAGCTCAAATTATTACAGTAGTACACTTTCTTTGTAAACATCTGCATCAGTTTTGCTCATTCACCCTCTTTTACTGTCCTATAGCTTAAGCTGTCAAGCGACACATTGGTGTAATGGTTTTTAGCATGGGATTCACATACTGGAGGTGGGGGGCTTGAACCCTGCTCTTGCCGTGAGTTTTTTTTTACAAATAAACATTTCTTTGAAAAATGAAAATAGTAAATATTATCAACACTATATTCAATTTGTTGGTATTTAAATCTAAATATCACAATACGTTCAAAGTTAATTGATTTATTAATAACAACTAATAATTTCAAACTGCTTGTATTTTAAAATTGTGATTTGTTCGGGGTGATTTTTCACTGTTTTCACAACCTTCAGTTTATTAAATGTGTATTTTTGAGACAGGGTGTTCCAGACCTCTGTTTAATTTCTGAAACTCCCTCTGTATTTCCTGTTTTCACACAGACATAGATAAGAATAAACTACATTCGCAAATCTTTTCACAGGCGGAAAGATGTTCTGTGCTCTTACCACAGTACGTTGTTACATTGTTACATTTTTAAACATCAGTCGAACCATTCTGAAGTCTGTCAAAATCGTTAAAAATGTTACCAAATAGTATTTGGTGACAGTGTTACCTGTCCTGGATAAAGCGGTTAGAAAATAGTATATTCCATTGCAGCCACTTTATGTAACACGTCTCCGTACTTCTCACTAAGGCCAGGAGTGTTAACACCCCACTGCGTAACGGTATGTAGAATAGACAGTTCTGCTGTGGGAGGGGAATTAATTTTCAGTAGCATGCTCTGTTGTCATTGTTGATCTTTTACACAAGGCAACCAGCAATCAAATGTCCTGTTTTTTCTTAACACTCGTTTTTGCATACTGTAGTTTTAAAACTTGAACAAAGATGTGCCACATGTATACAGTGCAATGTTGTATAGTTTTAAAGCCACTACAGTATAGCTTGTGGGAGATACATTTATTTGTACTGCATCAAAGTTTAACTCGTTCAGAGCGCCCGACATTACAAACTCTGGGCGTTTCATTGTCTATTGCAACAGTATCGACAGCAATGTGGTTAAAAGGAACATGCCAAAATATTTCCAAAATAATAAAGAAATCATAACAATAACTCCAAGTTGTTTCAGGCTAATCATGCAATCGAAAGGAAGGACACTTAAATTAACACAAAAATACTTTATATTTATAAATCAGTTAAAAACACTTTTTATACACAAAAATGGGTGGTTTTTCTTCTGCATGATCAGCTTAGAGTCTTTGTGTAAGCTGTAAGTTCTTTTTACTTTCTTAATTAAACATTTTAAATACTTTAATTTTGTAAATGCAACACGCATTCCATATAGAAATCAAAATAATGTTTTCTACAGGTTTTAAGCAGATCAGCAGGTTGCTGACAAATTAGCGCACTGTCCACTAACTGTAAAGACCGTTCTACAGCTTCTATTTTTTTTAAAACATTTAGAAAAGTTTCATCTATACAGACTATTCTCGATTGTTTTTCCTGAATGTCACACTTAGTTCAGTATTTTATTTACAGTACATCTAAATAAGGAAGTCAGGTGTTAACATGAACTATTGGTAATCGATAATATTAAAATTCACAATGGAATCATTTGTTGCACTCCTTCCACATCTTGTAAAAACATTAATTTACAATAATTTATTCAAATATATGTTGAATCTGACTATCAGAAAATAAGCAAAATACAAACTTATAAAGTAAAAAAATGAAGATAAAATATAATTTTATACACTTTTTTCTGTGTCTCTTCCTACTCTCTCTCTCACCTGCTTTGATTCGGACACAGAATGATTAAAAATGGGAACGTTTTAATGCCGGCGCATTATCATCTCGCACCAGAGAGAAGGGAAAAAAGCTGGTAGTATCATTCATTTCAGTCTCCATCACTCTGCCCATTGATATAACTTTTTATATAAATGAGATGATTTTTATTTTCAACAAATTGTAAATATGACGTTTACATTGGCGTTTTTATAAATTTTTCACTTAAGTGTATGGAGGAGTGTCAGCTGTCAAGGACAGCCCCCCCCTTCCCCCCACAGACAGACTGACAAAGCAATTAGGAAGTGTTAACTATCCAGCCATTGCAAAGGGTTCAACTGCAGCAGTCACAAATAAATAAAAAATGTTTTTTTTATCCTGATGGTAATTGTAACAAATTGTCACGTTTCACATCCTTGCGTAACAATCATGACGTTCTCATGCAATCAAAGCTTTGATGTTTTTTTATTTTGAAACCATGACCTTGACATGCAGGTGTGAAGAAGAGTTAACAGCTTCAGATTTAAAAGGTTATTAATAATATCTTCTGTGTCGCATTAACATTGGAATATTCTTACAAGTGTAAAAAGAAGCGATACACAACATGTCTCCTCTGTAACTCTTCAGTTTACAGAGAAATTTCCCCAGCGTCACACAACATTGTGCAATAATACTCTTCTTCTAGCTAATTTCAAGGGAGTAACCCTGTTACAAAAGGGAACAGTACATCGGTCCTTGACTATGGTTAAACAGTACATTCGATGTCTGGTGGAATTTCAGCATTCACTTTTCTGTAATCTGTACAGAACTGTGACGTCTCTGTACGTCTGTACATTATTGAGACAACATTGTTGGTACCAATAATCAGGGGGGCTTCACAGACTTCCTTCTTTGAACTCAACTGTGCTCAAGTAAATAATGTACAGTTTATCACCTTCTGCAATGCTTCTAGTTTAGCAGGATTTGCGCAATAAGCACATTGTTTAATGGGGATGACATTACCCACATCTACAGTATATCACTATACAACACAGGTTTGAGTCGAAGTATCTGTTAATAAAACAGAGCGCTTTCCAATACATATAACTACTGCATGATTTCTTTATCCGTTTCAGCTAAATGAGGGGAATCAAATCAGTCAGAATCTCAGAGTGGCAATTGTAAAAATAACCCTTCTTCCCTCCTTTGTTTAACTTGAAGAATTTTTCGAAGAAATCCTTAATCACAAAACCACTGCTTAATTTATCCAAATACAGAAATTCATGCCAGAGCCAACAACAAGCTGTAATAGTGGACTAGTTTTATGTATTCACTATATAAGAAACAAACCAAAAGTAATATTTTGATTGCAGTGCTTTGTCCATTACCACTACAATAAAAGTTTTTTGAAATGTGTGTTGCGTTTATGAAATTCAAGGATTTTAAACATTTAATTAAAAAGTAAAAATCTTACAGCGTACACAAAGATTCTAAGCTGATCACTAGGAAGAAAAATCACCTGTTTTTTGCACATAAAAGTTGGTTTTAACTATCTAAACCATTTTTTTACAGCTTTAAAGTCATGTGATGTTAGGCAGGGACACATTATTGTATCTTATTTTGTATTTAGTTTTTAAAAATTAAAATCCTTTGCTCATCGTGTTGATAGGCTGTTCTCCGATTACTGGCAATTGTAAAAAACTAATCCTTCCCCCCTCCCTTGTTTAACTTAAATATTTCCATTAAGAAATGCTTAAACACAAAACCATGACATATAATAATTCATCCAGATACACACGCCGGAACCAGTTTTGCCAGACACAACCTCTCAGAGCAAATCTGGCATCTGGGCTGAGGTCTCCTTTAGCCCAGCCAGCTGGTATCCTCTTGAATGCCGCTGATGGACCGGATTCAGTCCCAGGCGTTGTACTTTTTTTTAAATTCCAAGTTAAATTGTTGGCTGATTACTGGCTGCTGACATTTGGATTAAGACAAAATATAGATGTTCTCAATTCGTATGTAAACCTGAAAGAGACACATCATGTTCACAATAAGCTATAATAGTGGACTTTTTTATGAATTCAGCTCTGATCGCGCTTTGAACCATCTGGGCGGTTACCACTACAAGGGCAACAGAAGTTTTTTTTAAAAAAAGAAACAAATATTTATCTTTTTACAATAACAGCAAGTGGTGTTCTTACTACATGTTCTTAGAAAAGGATAAAACGTTATAACTTTTTATGAAGTACAGAATATAAGCTTAATAATGTTAGAACAAGCACGATAAAACCCGAACCCACTGTATCTTACCAAATTTTCCATCATATTTATGCATAATTCAATTATTTATGATGAAGGTGGAAGGTTGTGTTCTTTTGTCAACCGAGCAATCTTGCTTTTATAAAATATACCGACTTTTTAATGTTTAGCATGCTGTAATACAGAGTTTATTTTAAAGTCTTTTTAAAGTCTAAACAGTATACAGCTTAAATACTTAATTGGAAAAAGATTGTCCCTCAGCAGTGATCGGGATTCGAAATCGGGCTTTTTCTGGCGACACCTCAAATGCTGGACATTATGCTTTATGAGCTCCACCTGGGGGTTTTACAAGGTACTTCATGATACTATTATCCTATTTCAAAAAACATGCGGTATGTTGCGCTACGTCCACCACGTTTTATTGCAGCGTACCTCCCTCTTTTTGAATGGCTGGATCTGTATGTTTTTTCTAAATTGTGTTTGTAACATCTCTTGTGCTTCCATTATGAAAGGAAATGCATAGAAAATGGCTAAAGTTCTTAATTAGTACATCATGAGAACGTTGTTCATATATAGACTCAAATGATAAGAGCTCTTTTATTTTAGGGTCCCCCAGGACCTCCTGGTCCCCCTGGAAAGCCTGGTCCCCCTGGTCCAAGTGTACCTTTGGATGCCTCAGCGGCACTGTTGCCAGGTCCTCCGGGTCTCCCTGGTACCCCAGGCCAAGACGGAAAGGATGGCCAGATTGGTAAACCTGGACTGCCCGTAAGTACAATGAGTGCCTGATTAGTTTGAAGACCAGAACAATGATGATTTAAGCAAGTGTTGCAGACTGTCATTACCAGGGCACACATGAGAAATCTGGATTTCCTCCGTTTAAAAGTTAACCAAGGTACTTTAGTTGCAACTACAGATTTCCCATGGTTAACTTTTGATATGTTTGTCAATTTTGTTTTCAACCAAATTACTGAGTGCATTATTCTTTTTGGAAACTATAGATGGATTTTAATGGGCGAATAATTACCCAAGAATCAGATAAGAATTATATGAAAGAGTAGCTGAACTTTATATGCCTTTTAAGTAGATCAACAATTAGCCAAGACATGGACAAGAACTGTTGAAAGAACATTTGGTAGGAATTCCTGTTCTAACAATATTGTCTTATAATTATGATGTGTAAAATAGTAAAACCTAGGTAAATTGTGGTAAACAAGTGCTGGTGATGCTGAAAGCATTCACAGCATTCAAGAATGAAACATGCCTGATTATATCAAGTGTGATAGTGGTGTATAGTAGTAATACTACAACATATAAACTATATGTCTACATTTAGTAATAAAAAAGAATTTAATAAACTATAATCAAGGCATTTACTTTCTGTAAACAGTGCAGTTCAATAATGGGGAATCAAATTAAAGCATACTCTAGACTTACCTTGTAATGCGTTAAAGTGAGAATTGTAAGGCACTGTAGCCTCAGAACAACTGCTGAATTTTCCACTTACACAAATTCCGCTCAACTCAACTTGGTTGTATGAATTCAAAACTGAGCAAAGTGAAGTGAATTTCCAGATTTAAGCCTTTTTATCTATTGTCTTGGGATAACAGTTACACCGTTCAGTATCTTATGTTGTCTCATAAAATTATTATTTTTCATGTGTTGACCTGCTGTGACTTGGACTTTTTGCAGGTGTTTGATGGGGAGTTTAGTGGTTCTGGCAAGGTACAGCACTGGTTCATTCAGGTTGCTTATAGTACAGTGCTCCAACTAGGAAACGTATAAAGGCAATATTTTTCCTCCAACACACAATCCTACATGTTTTCTAACAGCGTATATGCTTTGTACACAAAGGTCTTTGTGCAAAAATCCACCATTGTTTTCCATTAAATAGCTGTTTTCTGTATGCACACTATTCAGCTGACAAGCCTGTGGTAAAGATTTGTCAAATTGGTTATAATTTTAAAGCACCCTCAGTTTTTTTAAGTTGTTCTAACAAGTTTAATCAAGGCTGCTCAAAAGGAACTGTTTTTAACTCCAAAATGCCTTGATGGAAATCTAAAAAAAAAATCTAGCTCTTGCTTCTTGGGTATTGAATGAATGTGCATGGTTCCCAAAGCACAGGGTACTTCATTAAATTTCAGGCAACAATACACGATTCTTGGAAATTCATTGAATTGAAAAGACAAACACAACTTCAGCTAAGCTGAATAGGACATTAACTCAGTATAAAACAGTTTACTGTGTGTACTGGATACTTCACATAGGAGCTGAATTTTACAAATATGAGTTACCACTGGTTTCTGAGTTAAAGCCACTACTGTGTTGCCAAATCTAAAGTGAATCTGTCCTTGCTGTTAGCTATTTTTTAAGATAAGATCACTTTATTGGCCATATACAATTTATTGCATTAGGAATTTGTCTTTTCGCTTACCCCGGCTTGGCATGAGACACACAGGCACACAGACAGGGAGAGAAGCTTGGGGTCAGAGAGCAGGGTCAGGCATTTATACTTAGGTCACCCCTGGAGCAGTTGGGGTTAAGGGCCTTGCTCAGGAGCCCAATAGAGTAGGATTCCTCAGCCAGCTGTGGCTGCGGGCTGTGGGATTTGAACGGGCAACCTTCCAGCCACGGGCACAGATCCTTAGCCACAGTGCCACCGCTCCACCCCAAATGTCATTTTAATGTCATCCTTACTCATTCCAAACAAATTTGCACTTGTTGACATTTTGTATTCCTGGGCTCATAAACAAGTGCCATGTTTGTAAGTACTCCGGTCTCCCACAGTAAAAATCACGTTGTGAATCTTGCTGCATGTCTATGATAGCAGAGGACGATATTTAAGTATTTTCTCGGTGTTTGTATTAATTCTGGACCTGATTATAACCGACACCTGAATTGTCTCACTTTCTTTCCTTCACACCTACAAGCACAACTGCTGTATCTCTAGCCTTTCCATCACAGAATCCCCCTTGAACCAGATCTGTAATTATTTTCAATAACATTAATATTAACATTAATATTGAACATTTTTGTATCAGTATAAAACTTGGTGATTGTTATATTTTACAGAACTGCAATGGTTAGGAAGAGATGCATGTTCAGCTCTCCTGCTTTCGCAGCTTTGTAGTTAAACCATCCTTAAGCAGATGTCCTGTGCGTTTGAGAAGTAGCAGCCTGATCTGTACCCTTAAATTCTGCATTGCAACATTCATTTTAGTCAGATATATTCAGTTAAATTCTGATCTTGAAGTTTTAAATAGGGCAGCACTATGGCACAGTAGTTAGCATTCCTACCTCACAGCTTAGGGTCCCTGGTTTTGATTTTGGACTTGGGGTGCTTCCTGTGTGATGCTCCAGCTTCCTCTAACAGTCCAAAAATATATTGGTATGTTAATTGTCTTGTAAAGATAATTTTACCTAGTGTAAGTGTACTGTATGTGTCTGCCCTGCAATGGACTGGCATCCCATCCAGGGTGTACCCTACCCACACAGATAGCATCCCAGGTCTGAAATTGAACCCAGGGCCCCAGCACTGTGAGGCAGCAATGCTAACCACTGCACCAACGCCTCATTAGTTCTTTGTTAATAAAATATTAGAATTATTTTATGGTCAGAGGTCTGCAGTTGGTGTTTCTCAAGATGCCAAAGAACATGTTATCAAAATATAGGCTATGATCAATTATTAGGTACAGTTGCAAGAAATTTTGTAAACCCTTTGGAATTACCTGGATTTCTGAATTAATTACACATAAAAATGTGGTCAGATCTTCAAATAAGTCACACTAATAGATAAACACAATCTGCATAAACTAATAACACACAAATAATTGTAATTATTCTTCTCGTCAATACTGAAGACATAATTTAAACTTTCACAGTCCAGGCTGGAAAAAGTATGAGAACACTTCTATTTAGTAACTGGTAGAACCTCCTTTAGCAGCAGAACCTCCACCAAACGTTTCTTGTAGCTGCTGATGAGACCTGCACGTTTAGGAGGAATTTTAGACCATTACTCCTTACAAAACTGATTCAGTTCACTGATATTTCTGAGATTCCTTGCGTGAACAAATCTCTTCAGGTCATTCCACAATAAAGTGACTTGGCCATCCCAGAACACACATTTTCTTCTCTTTAAGCCACTCTGTTGTTGATTTGCTCCTGTGTTTCGGGTCATTGTCTTGTTGCATCACCCAACTTCTCTTAAGCTTCAGGTGATGGACTTCTACCCTGACATTCTCCTGTAAAATTTCTTGATACAATTTTGAATTCATTGTTCCCTCTATGATAGCAAGCTGTCCAGGCCCTGAGGCAGCAAAGCAGCCCCAAACCATGATGCTCCCTCCACCATGTTTCTCGGTTAGGATGAGGTTTTGGTGTTGATGTGCAGTGCTTTTTTTCCCTCCAAACATAGCGTTGTGCGGTCCTGCCAAAGAGTTCGACTTTTGTCTCATCTGTCCACAGAACATTGTCCCAGAAGCGTTGTGGAACATCCAGGTGGTCTTTTGCAAACTTGAGATGTGCAGCAATGTTTATTTTTGGAGAGCAGTGGTTTCCTCCGTGGTGTCCTTCCATTAACACCATTCTTGTTCAGTGTTTTTCTTGTAGTGGACACATGAACAGAGACTTTGGCAAGTTCAAGAGATTCCTGCAGGTCCTTTGCTGTTACCCTAGGGTTCTTTTCCACCTCCTTCAGCATTGCACGCTGCACTCTTGCCATGATCTTTGCAGGACGCCCACTCCTAGGGAGAGTAGCAACAGTACTGAATTTCCTCCATTTGTAGACAGTTTGTCTTACTGTGGATTGATGAAGACCTAGGCCTTTAGAAATGCTTTTTTAGCCTTTTCCAGCTTTATGCATCTCTACAATTCTTCTTTTAAGGTTCTCTGATATTTCTTTTGATCAGGGTATAGTTCACATGAACAGCTCTTTCTTGAGAAGAGCAGACTCTGTCAGTAACCTATTGTGTGCCCTTTTTATAGGGCAGGGCACCTCCAACCAATACCTCCAATCTCATCTCATTGATTGGAACGCCTGACTCCAATTCGTTTTTGGAGAAGTCATTAGGTTCACATGCTTTTTCCAGCCTAGACTGTTAATGTTTAAACAATGTGTACAGTACGGACAAGAAGAAGTACAATTGTTTATGTGTTATTAGTTTAAGCAGATTGTGTTTGTCTATTATTGTGACTTAGTTGAAGATCAGACCACATTTTTATTAGTAATTAATGCAGAAATCCAGGTAATTCTAAAGGGTTCACAACTTGTTTTTTGTAACTGTTTATAAATATGACAAAGGGACAAGTAAAGGTTTATTCCATGCTGTGGAGCCTTCTTTAGGTGTTACATAAATATGACATTGTGTTGCTTTTTGGTTTTGTGTCCTTCTGAAACATGGCTTGTCTGCATTGTTGGATATGATCTGCCTTTCATTTAAGTAATGGTGGAGGCTTTTACTAACTACATTAAAACATAACTTCCCTCTTTGAATTATTTGTAAAGCCATTGTTTTTAAAAAAATAATAACACAAAATGTCCAGAATGCACTTTATTGATTCTCACACTGAGTCAAGGTTATGCAGCTCTGGTGGTAATTCAGTAAGTGTAAATAAGACTCAAGTCAGGTAAGGGGTAAGTGTGAGGTGAGTGTTAAGCTTTAAGTTTAGAAGTTTAGAGTTAAGGAAAGAATGAGGGTATAGGTTATGGTTAAAGTTAGTTGCTGTTTAGGTTTAAGGATTAGGTTAGGTTTAAGATTTGGGTTTGATAAAAGGGTTTAGGGTTAGGGTTCCGGTTTCACTCTTTTGAGTAACTGAGTCTTTTCCAAAGACTATGCAGACTCTATGGCTTGGTAGCACTAATTATGCAGGTTTCCCATTTACTGATTATTTATTGACCACTTAGATACCATACAATTCAGGGTTCACCACAACACATGCCAGATTATTTTACATTAGAAGGATGTTAAACATATTTAAAGAAGATCTACTGTAGATGACAGTATTAGTTTCATACTCTAGGAAGAAGGTTTTTCCATAAAATAATGTTGTTGTCTGACTTATTCATGGCGCTAGATTAGCTCTACAGATTATGCTTCTGAGCTATATGTCCAAAGAGAGGTTTTGTTTTCAGATTTTTATAATTCAAGGGTCAAGACAAAGCCTACAGTAATATGAAGCTGAAATTCATTGCCAATTGTAAGAACCACAGGCCACCTACACAACAAATCTGAAATATGTTGTTATGGTTTTCAAGGGTCCACCAGGTCGTGATGGAGGTGTGGGACCACAAGGAGAAAAAGGTGAAAAGGTACGTTTATAATTGAGTCAGAGAACATGTATGGTATGAAAAACAGTTGTCTTTGCTCTCTCTCGTGTGTACAAATTCCTAATTTGCAAAAAAAAATGTTTTTTAATAAGAACAAAAATGTAAAATAGTGCAAAATACACTTAACTGATTCTCACACTGAGTCAAGGTTGTACTTTGCTGGTGATGCAGGCTTTCCCATTGATTTACTGGTTGAAGATAAAACTCAGTTTGTTTGCCAGGATCTGTGGGCTTGGAGTGCAGCTGAGGGACAGGGTTGGCCAACTGAAACAGGGCTGGCTAGAGGTGCTGCTACATAGAGGAAAAAGGCATCACCTGGCAAAGTAGCAGCCTTACCTGTAGCTGAGTATAAGGAGCCTAGATGACACAGATTGAGTTCTGAGTACCCCTGGCTCTGCCACCAGCAGACATGGGTGTGGAGTGAGTGAAAGAACCACAAACTGGCTTCTACTACAGTATGTCAGGATGGTAGCACACTTGTTTGCTGCTAACATACAGAATCAGTGTCACAAACTGCACGCGTGCAATTAAACTCATGCACTTATTAATCAACTTTCATTCCACACACCCTTCCCTATTTATACCCTCTCACTCCACTCCTCCTATTGAGGTTTTCTCACCCGTAAACGTCCTTTTGGATTTTTTCGTCTCTCTCGGCTCTAGTTTTCCCTAGCTCTCCCGTTCCCATTCCCATTGCTCCTGGACTACGGCTTCGCATCAAGTTTGGATTTGGTTACCTTACAGAAATAATCTGAAACTTGGCTGTAGAATCCCTAACTCGACTCCTATTTTTCGGCTTTGCTATATGTTTAGGTTTTGGTGCTTTTGGAATTTTACAGAATAATCTCGGAGACATTCCACCTACTGCCTCGCCTGTTCCTACATTTGCCTTCTGACAATCAGCCAGTATAGTTAAAGATGTAAATGCTATTGAAGATCATGCAAGTGGGAAAGACAAAGAGTTGAGAGAGCACAGTTGACTGAATTATAGTGAGTAGATTAGTGAAGAGTGGATGAAATGAAGAAGTGTATTTTAGGAAGACAAGTTTGTGATTGAGTGACAGAGAGTATAATCCTCCGTTCTCTCATGGAGTCCATGATTAGATTAATAAATGGTAATTAGTAAAGATATGATGTTAAGAATAAATCAGAATGAGTGAGTTCCTGAGTAGAGATCAACAAAACAGAAGCCATGCAGACCTCCCCCAGAAGGGGACAAACACAAGAGCTAGGACCAGAGAAGGGTTCTGTCCACAAGATTGAATGACAGACAGTACACTGTCTGTAAAACTAAGATGACACACTAGCTGGATTGTTCTTAAGGTGGTGGAAAAGCCGGCATTGTTACAACCTGACAATAAGATAGGTGTTATCTGTCCCAGAAGTGATTTCTAATAAATTTTGTTAATTCAATACAACTGAAACCCCAACGTGTACTAGAACAGATCTGATTGCATTTTAGAATACAGATTTCTCACCAACCACAGGAGTCATGTTCCTGAAATCACCCGTGATTAGTTTCGACACATCAGATTCTTCCATAACCTCGAATATTGTCCCTTAAAAATAACAAATAATGTGAATTATCATTCAGCTTATGAAAGTAATAGCATATGTTTTAAATATTACAGCAGAAATGATAAAGCCAAAGCTTTAAGAGAGCACTAAAATCAAGTGTGTATACTAGTGTGAAAAATGTGAAAAGGAGCATCTTGCTGGGTGGAGAGACACATGGGGTGTTAGGGAAATGTGTGAGGGGGGGCAAGGTGACAAAACAGAGTTATGAGGTTGTGGAGGAGCCACATGTTCCTTTGGCAGAAGCCGCAACTGGGAAGGCTAGTACTCAGCATGGAAACTGTGCATGAGTGAGTTCTATGATTGGCAGTCTTGTGGTCGGTAAGGGAAACCTGTTGTTACATAATGGAGATATACCCTAAACACTTATACTAGTTCTGCACAGCTCCCTTTGTTTGCTAAATACGTTGTGTTGTTCAAGCTCTATATACCGTAGCTACTTTATAAGCATTGCAGCTGCCAGCATTTTGTGAAAACAAAGATACAGAGTGACATATTGTGCCACTGATAAGATAGAATCTCCATTTCAATGATCATTCTGTACTTTTTTATGAAAAATGTGATCTAAAACCTTATTATTCAGGTTAACCTAAAAATAATGAGAAAAAATCATGGTAGGCTATCCAGAGGATTTTACAGGATGGCACGGGGCCTGAGTACTGCAGCCGGCAGTGGGGAGCGAATTATCTACCTGTGAGAGGACACTACTTCTACAGTACATTCTGTTCACCTCTTCACCTGCTGTACTATACAGTAAAACCTACTGTATATCAGTTGCTTATATGAACAAGATAAATGACAGCATGTGAACAATGATCTGAAAAAAAAATATTTATGAGAACACTCAAATTATTTTATAAGCTGGTATTCTAAAATATCCCTAAAAAGTTGCTTGTCACTTGTTTGTAATTTGACTACAATATGTTGGTTTCTCTTACAGGGCAATCCAGGCCTGGCTGGGCCACGTGGACCAAAGGTATTTCATACATATGAAACAAAGGAAACGTGAATAAAATATGACAACACCTGGTCTGCCATAATGAAAATAAGTTTTCATGACATTTCATGTTTTAACGTGAAAATTTAAATGTATTTCAAGGTTAAACAAATGGTAAAATAACCGTGACAAATTATACCAAATTGCAGTCTGTTGATTGTGTTTGTATCTGTAACCACATACTGTACTGAGTGTTTCTGCGAAGACATTATTTATCTTCTTACAGTTACAATAACACATTATTGCCTTATATCTGTGTTACATCAAAATAAGTTATTTTGTCTTTAGCTAGATTTTGGTGTTTGCAACTGGGATTTTCCAGTATTGCTTGTGACAGGCAGAGCATCATCAGAGCTGAGTAGGCTTGAGTCAGCTGAGGGTCATTGGCTTGCTTCACAGCAGGGATCCCTGGAGTCTGCCAGGCAACTGTGCGCTTGCAGTATTGTCCATTGCAGCCTCATCGCTCATCTAGTCAAGACTGGTACTCCAAAAGGCTCCATGGGGCTCCAGTATTTTAGGGGACCGTTTACACAGTCCACATCTTCCTTTGCTGGAGAGGGATTGGAACAGTAACGTAGTCTGATTCAAAGTTGCAGACTTTATTCAAACCAGGAAAAATCCTGAAGGGATTAACCAATTAAGTAATTGGTAATATACTGATTCACTTGTTGAGAAATGTTTCTTCCAATGTGCCCCAGCTTTTGTAAAAGTATAGTCACACCTCTACTTTTTCACAACCTCCATTCGCTTCCTCACAGGGAGATGCAGCAGAACCTGGGATGACTGGTCCACCTGGCCTTCCAGGGTCTAACGGAGAGAGAGGCCTTCCAGGTCCCCAGGGCCCCCCTGGGCCTCCTGGGCCCCCAGGGAGGGGCTACAGTTTTGAGGTGTGTTGTCATCCCTCATAGATTGAACACAATCCAGAAAAAAAAACATGAGACAGTGTAAAGGAATGGGTTTAATTAATCTCACTGACAGAAAATATATATACAGTATGAGTTATATTTAAAAAAAAAGATATAAGAAAAATATATTTTAATTGTTTACTATTTTCTTAGTAGCTGTCGTGTTGTTTTGTTATTGTTATTTTCAAAGCAGAAATTAAAATCCTTTAACCCAGTTTGGCATGTGCTGTATTTGCAGTATTTCACTTACAAGAACAGTGAAATATTTTAGTTCCATGTACAATTTCTGTCTGTAATTTACAGCCTATTTTTTAACCTAGAATTCACTGACAGTTGTGCCACCCAAGTGAACCAATTATTTAAACAGGTTTAATAAAATCCAGTCCCAAAATATTTAGTCTTTGTTATTATTATGATTCATTTTTTTTACCATCTGTAAAGTGTTGATATCGTGTTGATAACACCTCCAGTGTTGATATTCTGATGTTTGCAGGATATGGAAGGATCTGGGAGACTAGGCCCCATCGGCAAGCCAGGGATGAGGGGACCTCCAGTGAGTGAGCAGCCGGACAGCCTGAGCAGGAGAAGAGAGTTCACATCCCATCACAGCCACTGGGGCTGCTCTGTTCCCCTCTCTTTCACCAGCCTTTCACGATTAGAAGTCTTGAATCCCACATTTTTGCATTTATTTCAGAAACACATACAGTATAACATTTTGAAAGCCAAGGAGGAAAACAGATTTGTTTTTTAAAAAAGGTGTAACATAAAACCCTACTTATGTACGTTGTGTTTCTAGCTGGAAGGTACAGGTTTAGAATATAACAAATCATGGGAGAACTTTTGCAAGCCTTGATGGGCTTGCATGTTTAGAAGAGGAACTGGTACAGGTTTATTCCATGCTGAAAGGAAATGAAAAGAGAGACAAACTTTCGCCTGTGGAGCCTTTTTCAGATGTGTTAGGTGTGTCACAGCCGAAGGCTCCACAGCCGAAATGTTGCGTCTTTTGTCTTGCTACTGTATCTACATGAATGTTTAATGTGCAGTATGTTAGCTGGTAACATAACATGTCTATGATATGAATGCTCTGAGTATTTCCTCATACTTGAACTAGACTGTATTGTACTTTTGGCTTTATTTAACAGGGCTCTCCTGGACTTCCTGGCTCTCCTGGACCGAAGGTAACTTAGCTGCTATCTAGCCTAATAAATCAGCATGGGTCTCCTAATTTTAACTCACCTCTCCATATACAGTATTTCTCACTTTCTCTCTTTACCAGGGGTGTCAAACTCATTTGCTATGACAGGTCAGATTTAATCTAAACAAACATTATGTGTGCTGTACATACAGTGAATTCCTAAAATACTAGATACAACCTTTACATAGTGTTTTACTTCTTTGGTGCTTTCTTTACAATAATATACCCACTTTTGAAGTGCAATTAGTAGATATTGCATCATCAATAGATATCAGTTTAGTAAAACGTTCTGAGTGTGGGATTCGGCCCACAGGTTTGGATGCTTGTCACCACTGCTCTGAAACTCCTCAAATTAAAACACATTTAATAGTTTAGTAGTTAAGCTGTCAAAGTGTTAAAATAGTATTATTAATAAATTATTTTCATTGTCCTACACGTAACAGAAATTATTTAAAAAAATAAGCTACTGTGTTCTATTCAGGGTGCAGCTGGGCTGGATGGACAACCTGGTGAAAAGGTAAATATGTAGTAAAAATGCTTGTAAGTCATTTCCTTTAGACGGGAGTTATAAGATCTGCAGCAATATGCTTCCCATTATTTCTAATTTCCCTAGAATTCCTGATAGCCAGTTGTAAAAAAAAACATTGCTTTTATCACAAATCTAATTTATTTCAGTCTTCCTGGTAGTTATGTACTGAACATGGAAAGACAATACATATGACTGCAACAATCACAAAGCTATTGTCAGATAAATAACAAAATAATTTCTGTAGCAAGCGTCCTGACGTTTTGTTGAACAGACCTAAACGTTCATTATGCTGATTAACATTTTCATCAAAAAGCTGATCAACTGGGGATCATCTGTAAAAGTTAAAAACTATTTGTGTATGTGGCGACTGTGCGAAGCAATAGAAGCTTTGATTCATGTTTTGCACGAGGTTGGGGACTTAAGGGACTCTTTCCCATTTCTCTTGACAAACATATACCCTGGTACAACAGTGCTTGTCTCATGAGAGTTCAGTAACACTCAAATCTATCCAGGAATGTGTTCTTGGCATAATTGTCACATTGTCATCTCAATAGAAAGCTATTGTTACAAAATTTAGCATCAAGGCCAGTATCCTTCTGAAATTATGTCATGTCCAGATGAGCCAGCAGGAAGGGCAGTAGCAAGTGAGCTCCTAGGACTTGGTCAATTTATCACTGTGCATTCCTGTGCATTCTATCATTACAAGTATAGTTCTGTAGCAACTAGAAACGTCCGCCAAAACCAGCACTCTTGGAACATCCCACTGACTGCGCTTTTATACAAAACAATTAGTGTATAATTCTACACAGCTGCACTCTGCTCACCTATCAAGGCAGTCTGAGTAAAACAACTCATCGCTAAACAGGACTTGAATGTAACTGGCGAGTCCACCTGATGTGACTTAGTCCAGCTTCCCATATACCAATGATGTAAAGGCATAGTTTTTTTTTATAAGAGGGGCATATGTGTTGTTTCTTTATGTTCACTATGTTTGACTTCTGCCAAATCTTTTTCGCTTAGTGCTTATGCAGCAGTCAAAGTCAATGATGTGTACCTGTCACAGTCATGAGTGAACAATTACTGAACACGAAGCTAAAATATTTAACAAATATCAAAAATCCTTATCCATTATTTTTCTTAAAACTTGAATTGATAAATAGATTAATGTTTCCTTTGCGGATCAGTATATTTCTCGAGCAAGTAAAACAGTGTTAACTTTATTTAAATTGTTTACCATGATAACAGACAAGCTGATATTGTAATACTGTACAAGTGAAATGAAGAGCATCTTATAGATTTTCAAATTAACAGCAATTTTATCCCTTTGTACTTCCTGAGTTTTGTAATGTTTTACATTAGTGCTCTTTTCTCAACATGCTGTTTCCATCTTTCCCTCCAGGGTGACCCAGGAACCCCAGGATTAGATGGCAAACCAGGATTAGCAGGCCTGCCAGGACCAAGGGTCAGTGTCACTTTTCCATCTGCTACAGTATACAACTGAAACATCACCACCCAAATTCAAGAATATCTGATTCGGCCTTGGCATGGGTTTTTTATCCGAGAGCTCAAGAGTTTAAATAATGCACAAAAATAGATTTTATTTTAATTAAGGTAACTTTTGTATAGCAGTTCTAAAGTATGTTACAAAAATCATAATTTTTTCAGGTTAAGTTCATTGATAAAACCCAGGTTAATTTTCTTCTGTCAAATGAAAACGTTTTGTAAAAGCTGTTGGTTGCACAATGTTTAAAGGCTTCTGTGTGCCCATGGCTTTTGCAAGTGACCATGTAGGTACTGTATATTGTAGGTGACTACAATATACAGTAAATGTACAAAGTGCTCTATGAGCAACGATTATTGATTTTTTCTGTTTTTTTTATCCCATATCTTAACAGTTTTCTGTAAAGCATCCTTCATACAATAACAATTGTTTAAAATGTCCTTTGATTAGCTCATTTTTAATTCCTGTAGATAAACTGTAGAAGTATTCTAGGGATAGTTCAGTATTGGGAGGCGCTGTGGCAGTTCCAGAGCTGGCGTGTTGTCTGTGTCTAGTACTGTATGTTTCACCTCCACCTGGATGGCTGCAACGGCAGCCATAGTGCGCCAGTACTGTACACTCACTGTACATCGGCTATCAGCGGGGAGGAGAACAGAGTCATGAAGCAAATTCTTAGACGGGGATTATTATTAGGGGACCATGATTGGTAAAGGCCAGTGGGAAATTTGGCCAGTACACCAGGGTAACTACTGTACTCTTTTCAAGAAGAACCCTGGAATTTTTAATGACCACAGAGAGTCAGGACCTCAGTTTTATGTCTCATCCGAAGGACAGCACCTTTTTACAGTATAGTGTACCCGTCACTAAACCGGGGCATTAGAACCCACACAGACTTCAGGGTAAACGCCCCCTGCTGGCCTCACTAACACCTGTTCCAGCAACAACCTTAGTTTTTCCTTTGGTTTCTCTCATCCAGGTACTGACCAGTCTCACACCTGGTGAGCTTCAGTGGGTTACTAGTTGTGAGTTGCAGGGTGATACAGTATTTGTGCTGGCAATAACTGTTAAAACTCACTTGTGTTACCGGTTGAGCTTGTAAACTAGTTTTATTTTAACCACGGGAGAAAAAAAATACATGTCTTTGGCAGGAACTTTTCAAAAATGGAAATAAATAAATAGCATCAGTTTTCCTGTAGGTGGCAACAGAATTGCAGTCAAAACTATCTTCTTGGAATCAAAGGCAAAGAATATAAAGTCCTTTCAGATGTTTTTCCTATGGTTCACCCAAAAGAAAACCAAAACACCGATAAACATTGACATTGATTAAACCAGTGTGTTTTTTGCAGGGTGAAAAGGGAGAAAAAGGTAGCCAAGGACCAAAGGTACAGTACAGCTCATTTTAATGTTCACTCTGAAGAGGCAAGTAGAATTTTGTCTTAGTAACAAATTTTAGTAACAAATACCTTCTGTGTTACAGGGAGAGCCAGGGCAGGATGGAAAGAGTATAACAGGCCCTCCAGGACCCCCAGGTCCACCAGGGGATATTCTATCCCTCCAGGAAGTAAGTATTTTTTAAAGCGCAGGTGGGGCTGGCAGACCTGGGAGAGGAGAGCATATGGCCGGGCTGTCTCGTCAGGCTGACTTCTGGTCCTCTGTTTTTAATTGTGCAGACGCTTTAACAAATAGTAATCTGCTGTACCAAAATCCTCAGCACTGTTTTGTAAGAGTCACACAAACTGTTTGTTTCTCATGATTTTGTTATGCAGAACATTATGAAATTGGGAAAATTATCACACATTTTATTTTTAATATGTTGTAATAACATGAAAAGAAAGCTACAGTAGTCACCACTGATTTTTCTTCCTCAGCTTTTGCTCAATGGTACCGAAGGAATCCTTAACTTCACTGGAATTCAGGGTCCACCAGGACTTCCTGTGAGTACTCACATGGACACCATGAAGAAAACATCTCTTGCATGATTTGTGGTTTTCAGTTTGGCCATGTGAGATGATGAGCAAAATCTTTTTTCACAGGTTCATAACTGCATTTGCTTTGAATAATGATAAGATGGCATTTAAAAAAATGACTACTTGCATGTGTCATTTCACATTATTTTATTATTATTTTTATTATTGCTCTTATGCCTGTGCGAGAGATTGACATTGCATAATATCACATTACATGAATGTCATAAGAACAGGAATTGAGTATAGGATTTTCTACAGCCACCATAGACTTAACAACATGACTTGATTTTCCCATTTTTCCCAGTTTGAGCCTTAGAACTCTTCTGTGCAGGAATCATCCCCAGGTTAAGTGTCTTAAGTTGTACATATCCAGCCATTCAAAAAGCGTGGTAAAAACCCGTACCGCGCGAAATTATCTGCGGAATACCACGGTATTAAGGCTGGTCAGCATGACGACAGGTGGCACTTGTGGTGCATTGGTTGTTAATTAAACGATTGCTTCAGTTCATCTCTTTACTGTGCATGTTTAAATCTGCTTAATATTGAATATTAATATGGAATTTTACAACTAAAGGGAAAATATTGGTACCTGAGTATAAAAATAAGAGAAGCATAACGTTTCTGACCGTCATAAACGATATTAATCTAGGATTATAAATATATTATCAAACTGTAGATGGCTATTAGGTGTAGGTGGTAGTTTAAATAAAAAATACACAACAGTATTCCACTTACTTCATAAACAAACATTTTAAGCATCAAAGACTTTCACTCGGTCACTTACTGTGGTTGTTATGGGCAAGTTTTGGCGTGCCTGTTCTATTTTATGTTAATTTTTATAAAAAGCTATGAATACTTGCGCTCGTTATCGCAGTAAAAAACCGAATACTTTTTAGAGAATATAATATTTAATGGCGTATCTAAAGAAATTAATAATATTAATTTAAGGATCTGTATGTTTTTATATAGCTCAAAGTATTACCGTAGTCCACTTTGTAAACATCTGCATCTGTTTGACTCATTCACACGTGATTACTTGGAAACATTTTGCCTGCCCTTTTCAGCTATAGCCTAAGCTGCTGAGCGGTTTGTTGTCATAATGGCTTGAGTGCCTGACTTGCATTCTAGAAGCTGGAGTTCGAATCCTGCTCATGGTGTGAGTTTTCCTTTAAAAAATACGCATTTGTTTTAAAAAATAGTAAAATAGTCAATATTATGGAGAAAATATTGAATTTTTTGGTATTTCTAAATATCACAATGTGTTCGAAGTTAAATTAGATCAACAACATAAATGGACAAACCTGTATACTGTCAACATTGGGAGTAAGAAGCAGTTCAGCCGGTTTAATTCAAGTCAATTCAAAATACCTTATTCATTCAAGTGGGGCATACAAAGACAAGCTTTTACATCAAGCCTTTAAATGAAATCGTATATATTATAATTATAATTGAGAATAACAAAACAGTATTTAAAAGACAGCTGAGAATAAACTATAATAACGTATCTGATATGTATTAAAAATATGAATTTATTAATAACTAAACATTTCAAATTGCTTGTAGTTCGAAATTGTGTTTTGTTTGGAGTGATTTGTCACTGTTTTCACAACCTTTGCTGGTTAAAACACTTATTCTTGAGACGGGGTGTTCCAGACCTCTTTAATTTGTGAAGCTCCCTCTGTATTTTCTGTTTTCACACAGATAAGAATAAACTACATATGCTTATCTTTCCACAGGCGGAAAGATGTTCTGTGCTCAATAGCTCTTTCCCCACAGTACGCATTATGTTCCAATATTTTGCATCAGTCGAAGCATTCGGAAGTCTGTCAGAATTGTAAAAAATAACCAAATAGTGTAGGTGAGACTGCTATCTGTCCTGGATAAAGCGGTTAGAAAATAGACAGGTGCATTTACACTTTGTAAAAATGTTCCAATTTTAATGCAATACTAAAGACATTATTAATATTATTAATAATGAACGATCTGGACAATGGACAATCTGTAAGCTGAAGAATTATAGAGGAGACACGTTGGGTCCTTTATTTTCAGCTTGGAATTAACTTTTACGTATTCCATTGCAGTCACTTTATGTAAGCTCTGTACGTCATTAACAAATAGTTGTCACAAAGGCTAGGAGTGTTACACCCCGCTGTGTTTGTTATGTAGAATAGACAGTTCTTGGGGGTGGGGATGTATTTTCAGTAGCATGCCCACTGTTGTGTTTGTCGCTCTTCAACATAAGGCAATCAGCAATCAAATGTCCTGTTGTTTCTAAACACTCGTTATTCCTTACTGTAGTTTTAAGACGTGCCACATGCGTACAGTGCGATGTTGTGTAGTTTTAAAGCCACTACAGTACAGCATGTGGGAAATACATTTATTTGTACTGTATCAAAGTCTAACTTGTTCCCAGCTCCCAACATTACAAACTCTGGGCATTTCATTGCCTAACACTATCGACAGCAATGTGGTTAAAAGGAACATGTCAAAATGTTTCCAAAATAATCACAAGTGAACGAGTTGAGGGATTCGATAATAATAGACAAATTATAACAATAATCCCGAGTTGTTTCATAAAATTATTATTACATTATTATTATTGTTCCTGCTGCTGCATCTGCTGGGCTTCGTGCTTTGAGTCGCCTACGTCTTTGACCTGTTTGCAGAGAAAGTTTTATTTTATTATTATTAGCACACTGAAAAACAGAACCTGTTGATTTGCTATGAGTTCTTGCTCACCTGGGGCTGGGATAGGAGATAATACACTGCTTTTTAATAGAATCGCATTGACTTGCTAATGCGTCTATCATATTTCCTGGGGTACTGTGTCAATTTTCAGTGTTTTGGTGTGTTCAATTCAAAGAAAGAAACTTGTTCCAGATATTACACTGAATGACGGGGACTCTCCATTATAAACGTAAATATAAAGACCCAACATAAACAGACAGTAATAAATCATGTGTTCTACATTGACCTTTTAATTACTGTAAATGATAGACAAAAAGCAGGGCAATGATTTCTCTGCAAGCTAGTCGAACAATAATAGTGTGTATTCTTAGAATTATAATCGAAAATAACAAAGCGGTACAAAAAAGACTGCTGAAATTATTAGCTGGTATTAATAAAATAATATTGTTAATAATTATCAGATACGATATTAGAGTTCAGAGACATTTGTTTTCTCCGGTTTTCATAACCTTTGCTTATTAAAATGCCTATTTATGGGACCACGATTTTTCCGATGTCAATAACTTTGCGAAAAATGACACAGAGCCTTCAAACCACAGGCATTTAAAAGATATCGATTTGTGTGAAAATTGTAACAGCTTTTATTTAAACAATATCCAGTACCTAGTTGCATTTTTAGAAACCTTAGTTTTTAAATAAAGCGGATCCCAGGTGTAAGTGACTTCATAACGCGACAACGTATTATGCTACTTTTTTATGCATCAGTTGAAGCCTTCTGCAGTCTCTCAAAAAACATAAAAATGTAATATAATTGTAAATTTAACCCCTATGACTAAAGTGCCTAGAAGGAATGACTTAAGCATTCCTTAAGCTGAACAGAGCCGAAAAATACAGATCCGAAAAAGTTTGATGCCGTTTTCTGTGCTTTAAAGGTACCCTCCCCGTTGAAGAATTTTTACTTTGAACGTATGCCCACCAACTAACACGCACACACAAAATGAATAACAGAAGAATAGCGATTACAAACTTTTAAAAAAACGTACTTGCAAGAGCACAGTAATACACTGTTTTATTAAAACTAACACTCTATGGGCACTACACTGCGACTTCACGGGGGCAACGTCAAGTAGCTAAATCACAGCTGGATACAATTTTAACTTGCCTCATGAAACCGAATATCCAGACATATCAACATATTTACTAAAATTATCCATCTCAGTAATCTCACCGTGCACCCTGGTGCTCACTCAATTTTCATACTCCCATTATAATAAAAAAACAAGAGCAAGGTTTTTCTGCTCAATTAAATAAAAAATAAAGCTACGGAGCAGACAGATGTTTAATTTTTCAAACAAAATAAGCCGTTTGACAAGATCAGCTGCTTTGCAACAGTACATGACTTCTCGTACAGTACCTGTTGTGTCTGGTACAAACTCAACAAAGGTTTATTTTTTATAATTCTAAAGTTGGACAACATGCCCACCCCGCAGGTCTCGCCTCCCGCTGTTCCACACATGCCAATCACAGGAAGTCAGATACACAAATATACAGAAACAGTAGTGCACATGCCTAAGAACAGCAGTGTGATGTATACTGTATAAATATACTGTATATACAGTATGAGACTTTCGAAGCCACTACAACAATACAGTATGTGTGAAATATTTTTCTTAATCCAAATTTTAAGTTAAATTACTCGTTGATTAACTTTATATTAAGAGAAAATATACAGTAGATGTTTTTAATGCGGATGTAAACCAGTGAAAGAGGAACATCGCGTTCACAACAAGCTACTGTATAATAGTGGGCTATTTTTATATATTTGGCTATGTAAGAAACAAACCAAAAGTAATGTGCCAATCAGGCTTTGAACCACCAGTGTGCTGCTCACTACTTTACAGTCCATGAGCATTCCATTGTCTATGCCACTATAAGGACAATACAAGTTTGTGTTAAAAAAAACAAATGTCAAAATGTTTCCAAAACAACCACTTGTGATATTTTAGCTGCTTAGTTACACGATTCCATACTAATGTTACTATCATGTGGTATTAAATCAGTACAACTTTTTTTTTTACAATAACAGCAAGTGGTGTTCTTACTAGGTATTCTTAGAAAAGAATAAAACATTATACAGTAACTTTTTATGGAGTGCAGTATATACACTATATATAATACCAGAACAAGCACATTAAAACCATAATGCACCGTAAGTCACCATGTTACAGACTTTGATGCATAAAACATTAATGAAGAGGTGCAATATATTACATTACAGTACTGTTATTTACCTTTGGGTTTTCTCTATAGATAGATAAGACTTTATTGATCTCGAAGGGAAATTGAGGTGTTACAGTAGCCCAGCCCAAGACAAGCAAAAACAGACATCAGAATAGACTAAAACTTAAAATAAGCACAGCAATACAAATAAATAGAATTAGTTGTGTGCAAAATATGCTCATAGTCACTGTAAAATAAAATATGTGCAAAATACGCATAGGTATATACAGATTGAAAGTACCACAGTATAAACAGTATATTAATGCAGTGTCCAAAAAGTACAATAGTGCAACATGCTGTCCATATACGAGCAGATGAAGGGCTAACAGTCATAGCCTAGGGCAGTGTTATACACCTTGACAGCCGCCGGGAGGGAGGACCTGTGGAAACGTTCCCTTGAACACCGTAGCTGCAGCAGTATGTTACTAATAGTGCTTCGCTGCCCAATAACAGTCCCATGTAGCAGATGAGATGCAAAGTTAATGATGGCTGTGAGTTTGGTCAACAATATTCTCTCCACTACCACTTCCAGGGGTCACGGCTCAGCCCCAAAACAGAGCCAGCCTTCTTGATGAGTTTATTGAGTCAATTTACATCTCTTGCCGTGATGCTGCACCCCCAGCACACAACAGCGTAGAAGATGGAAGCTGCCACCACTGATTCATAAAAAATATGTAGCAGTGTTCCACATACACCAAAAGACCTGAGCCTCCTAAGAAAATAGAGTTGGCTCTAACCTTTCTTGCACAGGGCGTCAGTGTTAACAGTCAACTCCAGCTTACCATCCAGGTGTACCTCTAAGTACTTGTAGGACTGCACCACCTCTATGTCCTCACCCTGGATGAAAACAGGGTTCAGCGGAGACTTATTCCTCTGAAAGTCCATGTCCATTTCTTGGACATCAAGCTGATCATCAAGCTCCTATATTCCTCCTCCCTCCCCTCACTAATATACCCAACAATTGCAGAGTCATCCGAAAACTTTCAGTCCAGTGCTATACTCACCAGGGTTCTGAGGTGGTCCAGTACAAGCCTTTCCAGAGTTTTTATCAGGTGTGATGTCCATGCCACTGGTCTGTAGTCATTCAAGACTTTAAGGTGCCCCCTTTTGGGTACTGGCACCAGGCAAGATGTCTTTTAGAGCACTGCAACCCTTTCTAGTCTCAGGTTCAGGTTGAAGATGTACTGCAGCACTACACCCAGTTGGTCCGCGCAGATCTTTAGCACACTAGTGGATGTAAACATGAAAGAGGCACATCACGTTCACAAGCTCCAGTATAATGACAGTTTAAAATTAATAAAAGTCTAAACAGTGTACAATTTAAATTCTATAATTGAAAAAAGTTTGAGCTGGGATTCGTAACCAGGCGTTTTCTGGTGACAGCCCAAATGCTCCACACACCACGATGAGCTTTCACAGCTCCACCTGGCAGTTTTACAAAGTAGTGCACTCACATAACTGAACATGTCTGAAATGCTGCGGTCTACCACAATCTGCTGAAGTCTCGTACAGTGGCTGGACTGCAAGCTATTGCAGCATCCCTCGTGCATTCTGAATGGGTGGATCTGTAGGTGCACAAATCTGAACCTTCAAACTTACCACACAAAAGGTGTTGTAGGCTGGATTTAAATCATTACTGTTACATGTAAAAGAGTATTTAGATGGAATAAATAATTTTTAAGATGATATCTTTCTACTGAGCAGATGCAAGAGGTGTAAATTACAATTTTGATTTATTCCAACACTGCATTGCATAAACAAAAGCCAGAAAAGCCTGAGAAAGCCAAATTGCTACACCTCTGGCTTAGACAGTAAACTGATTTCATGACATCTTTAAAAGATGAAATGGTACTGTCCATTGCAGGTGAAAAGAATTGGTCAAAATAATACATCTTGTTCTTGCAGCCAGGTTTACTCCACAAACTTCAAAGCTGAAGGAATGGAGAAAGCAATACCAAATACCTCCCAAGCATATTTTGAAAGATAATGTTTGTTTATTCTGTACGATGATTTATAAATTCTATGATATAAAGATGTGACATTATACTATCAGTAGGCACCCCTTGTTATCTGCAGCTGATGAATTGACTTGGCCACACCTCTCTATTTTCTCAGTGCTGTAGAAAAACCTTACATGAAACACATTCAGATAAACAAAAGCACATGTTATCATGCCCATTTGCCTGTTCTGCTTGCTTGTTTCAATGTTTTGCATGTTACAGGGTCCTGAAGGCATGCCTGGCCGAGCAGGATTTCCTGTAAGCTTATTTTGAATGTTTTGTCTTCAGTTTAAGTTTCTATCATATTTCCTTAAGGTTGAGACCTTAAAGGGTTTTAAATCACTTTATCCAGAACTTCTTTCAGTTTAATCTCCTTTGCACACTGTCACGTTTTCTCAGAGTATGTATTCCATCAAATATGTATGCACAACAATGATAAATGCCTTTTAAGTAATGTTTCAATAGAAAGGTATTTGAAGAAGGAAAAGTAAAACATACTACTAGTGATATTTGTTTATCTCTCCAGATGCAAATGCCTGTTTATTTTTTGTGCTAAGACATCGCCTATGTGACAAGACAAAGTTCCAAAAATATAAATTGAAATTCAGTCTTTGAAATGAATCTACTTTATTCAGGGTCACATAAAATATGTCATCAGAATATGCCCCGAACAACTTTCTGCTTTTTGTTCTATTTCTTTGTTTTTAAATATTGTGAAAGTGGAAATAGTATCAATTTGTTGTCAAATTTATTGATCTTCTCACAGGGACCCAGGGGACCCAAAGGTGACATAGGCTTTCCGGGCATTCAGGGTCCTCCAGGATTAAAGGTAATGAAACAGCAGGGCTCCTGTGACTGGTGGGACTGGTGATTATACCCTATGCGGTGCTGTGTTTCCCAGGACAAATAGGAAGCAGACATCAGAGAAAACACACAAGGGTTTATTCGCAAAGTTAGTGCACAGTGACAACAAGTGCTCTGGTGAACAGGGGAAAACAAGGCATCCAGGTACAAGCTAATCCATGGGGGTAAGTCAGGGCGCAATCCAAAAATCCTAAACCGGGCGATCCGTCCAACCAGACCGACACAAGGAAATTGGGAACAGTCCAAGAACATACAGGGCCCAGTCCTCAGATCCCCTGGATCAGGGGGCGTGATGCCTCTGGCAAGGCCTGTGCCCTCAGACGACTCCGCTGGCTGGTTCTTGGCAGGTCTCAGGACATCCGTGTCCTAGCGCTGAGCCCTGAGCTTCGGAAGCTGTAAGATTATATATCAACGCTGATTCTTAACACCTGGAAATAATACAGCAATCAAACTAGGACTCGGGAATTTGGAGAGCCCCCTAGGGGAAAGGATGCTAAACCCTAACAGCTCCTTCAGCTATGTAGACTCACTCACTGCTGCCACACACACCTACAGTACTCCTGCAGAACAGGGCAACAGATATGGAACACAGTTTTGACCTTTCTAACCCTCAGAGTCTTGATATCTAATGAAATTAGATTAAAATGATGATAAGTTTGCTTTGATTTGAATAAGGGGTGTCTATATCTATTAATTCTCATTCTCCTGTTCTACAAAATCCATTGAAAAAAGCAACATCAGCTGTAAACAAAAGTCCATTGACAGCAATCTAGACCTTCTAAGCAAATATAACCACAAAACGCAACCTTTTAGTATATGAATATACTTAAATTTTAGTATTTTACTTCAGTATCCTGTTTTTATGTTTAGTATAACATAAAAAGGGTTACAGATAAGAGGAGGTTGTTGGACACAACTTCTTGGACTTTTGGTTGTTAGTAGCTTATTGATCCTATATGATATATATCATTTCTTAAATGATTCCAGGGAATCTGCTTTAACAACATAGATGTGCAGTTTTCTTCATAACCCCCTAAAGCCTATTGTGTAAAAGTGTGTCTTTCAGTCCTAGATGTTCTGCTTCCTAATTTCAAATTGCGCCCTTGGGTTGTTATTTCATTGTTGATTCTGAAGTAGTCAGCTGATGGTCTTTAAATGCTTGTGTGACATCCCCTAGTATTCTCCTATATGAAGACTAAAGAGGTGCTATTCCTTTAATCTTAGTAAGATATTCTTTTAAGGCTTGGTTTCAAGGCCTTTCTCGTCCCGGATACCGTCACAGTCTTTTTAAAACCACTTGTTGCTTTTAACACGTTTACTAGACCTGTGGTACTCCAGTTTAGTCTGAGTTCTTTCCACTTAGAGTAACTCTATTTATATTCATATAGTGATGTTCAACCCATGTGGATGCATTACCTTGGATTGTGTAAACTGTAATAACTGTTTATACACAAATAATATTCATGAAGCTCTGGTGCAGTGCCCTGACCTTTGTGTTTGTATCCAGGGTGAGAAAGGTGAGCCAGGGGTGACCATTGCAGCCGATGGATCCCTGATGTCAGGACTGAGAGGACCACAGGGGCCTAAAGGAGTGAAGGTCAGATATGTTGCTTCTGGTGATTGTGCCATTTTTCATTTACTAGTTTAAATTTACTAACTTTTTTCTTGTCCATGTTATACAGGGGGATCGTGGTTTTCCTGGGCCCATCGGAGTAATGGTATGATATGCACTAACTCTTATCATGTATCAGTGTTTTAAGGCCAAATTTCTGTGCTTGTTCTGTGTGGCTTTTAAAAAGTTTAAATTAACAGTAAAGACTATCTTGTGTTTTTTCTATTTTGTTTCTGTCTCAGGATTTCTTGGACAAGACTTATCTGTTATCTGTTAAAAACTTCAAATCTACAGAATCCGATTTTGTTTAGAGTAAAACAGCTTTCGTCTGGGGATGAAATGTCAGACATTTTCTAGACCCAAGTGGTCGTAGCTTTTTGACCAACATGAATCATTTTGATATCCTAACTGCTCTCTATGGCAAATAGAGAACTGAAACACGAAGGCATGAAGACGCTTTAGGTACATTAATAATAATTTGGAAATAATAATGAAATGAACAATGATTTAATAATTTGAGGAAATAATACTAATGATTTATTAAAACATTTTTTTTGAAGGGCCCAGAAGGACGACCTGGTCTAAAAGGGGAATTTGGGTTTCCTGGCCGGCCCGTAAGTGCTAATCTTTCTCCATCTGAAATGTGACTGTAATGGCTAAAATAATAAAGTTAGAAAGATGCTGGAAGAAATCATGGAAACTTATATCTTTATCTTTTTAAGTCAAGTTGGTGTGTTGTAAAGACAGGTAGAGGACCACAGATACGTCTGTAGTAAATTCAGCATGGCAAATGAAGTCAGTAATTTACAACATTGAGACATTCACATACAGTAGCTCAAGACTTGCTTGTGACTTGTGACATGTGACCTCCATCATAACACACACATGGCTATATTCCAGATATTAACTTGCACTTTACGTTTCCAGTCTCCAGTTATACATGCCAGCACCCTGTCATTATTGCTATGATACACCAAGTTTTCTCCCCTGCAGGGCCGTCCAGGAATGGTGGGGAAGAAGGGGGAGAAGGGAGAGGCGGTGGTGCTGCCGGTAAGTGTGACAGTCAGTTTCATACTGAAATAAAATATTTTTTACACAAAAACGGTTCTTCAATATATTCTCATTTGTAAAACTCCAATAAACTGTTGGCAAATGACTAACTGACACTCATGATGTTTATCAAAGTTGCTTGTAGCCGTTTCAGCTGAATGGGGAAAATGGTATCAGATCCATTTTTTTTCTGGGACAGTTAATAAGGCCTGGTTTCTGGCTCCCTCTTTTCGGGTCCAGGAATCAAAACACGAATACATGGTGGTATCAACTCCACAGTCAAACTGCAAGAGTTCCCTTATTCTACTAATTAGATCATGCATATACAGTACGCAGTAATACACTGCCTATAGAAAGTCTACATACCCTTTCTAAAGAAAAACGTTTTGTGGCCTGAACAGCCTGTAATCAAGATGCATTACATCAGAATGTATTTTACCTTTACACATTGTAAAGCATAGACTTCAAATGATTGGTAGGAAATTAACGTAAATTAGCTCTGGTGTAAACAGTTGCCTTCCAAATCACACAACAAACTAATTAGCCTCCTCCACCCGTATTCAGTTGTAGTGATTCTGATGATTTGAGAATAAAACCAAATGTCTCTGTAGGTTTCTTCAGCTAGATAGTGACTCTAACAGTACATCTGTGGACAACAAGGAGATATTTGAAGACTTCTGGGTGCTGTGGAAAGGCACACAGCAGGAGATGGTTATAAAAAGATTTCAAAAGGTGTAGACTTTCACCACACTTGCTTGTACAAACAATCTGACAGAGCCATGGTCCATATCATAGTCCCTACTGAGTGCATATTTGTGTTGTGCACAGTATGCAATGTGGTATTCACACATCAGGAATATGGCATACAAAAACTGATGAATTTCCCATTAAACATCTTTACATGAATGTTAAGATGAAGGGTACATGCCTGTATAAAATTCACAGTGATGTTTTGCCAGGTTTTCAAATTCTGATTCTGTGCGTTGAATGCTTTTAAATAAAATCCTTTTAAATGAATTTTATAAAGCAGTTATTTCTGCATTGATTAAAACCTCCAGCTCATACTGCAGTGTTCAACTACTGTAGCTTTGCCACACAGACAACAGACCAGACCTACTATGAAAATAAACCTGCTTTTTACTGTATGTGTTTGTGTGCATTTGTGTGTCTTGTGGCCCAACCTTTGCAACTGGCAGTTTCATTAACTACTAATAGCTCCAGATACTGCCTGGCTTACATTTAATTAAGCTGTAAAATACAACATTTTGTGCCAAATCAAAAGCAATATCTTTAACTTACAGATGGGCTTAATTTGCAAAAATTAAAATTTTGGTCACACAAAAATCTAAACTACCATGCATTTCCAGTTTTCTTTATGTTCTGAAAATTTTAAATAATTAAGTATAAAAACAAGCAGTAAAGCTGATTATAAACAGTAACATTAATTTAAAAGAAAACAATTATTCCACCAATCAGCACAATCCCAGTAAGTGCAAACATTCTGAATGTAGTATTCTGACAAATTGCAAACACCCAGAACCCGTTCTGTTCATATAAGTTCTGGATTTCGTACACTGTCACACACACAGTGTGCTGGGTTCTAAAATTTTCCACTTTTAATTCACCCCAAATGTAGCGGATGAAGATCATTTTGTGACCTTGAGTACAGGTATACATAAAGCACCTAAATGTTTTTATTGCTTTCTGAACATTAGAATACTGCATTAGGCAATAGTTTCACAGTCCATAATAGGATTACCTAATGCTAATTTAGGTGGGCAACTCCGGTATCTTTGCTGCAGTAAAACCAGAGGTATGTACAGTATAGATGTTTGCTGTTCACCTGCAGTAGAAGGGGTTGCAGTCGCCCCAAGTCTGTGGTCTTTGTTCTGAAGGATTTCTCCCCATTCCATGTAAAAGATCTAGGATCCAGGATCTTGGAACTGTATTTCTAATATTGTGTGTTCACAGGGCCCCCCTGGACCTCCTGGCCCCCCAGGACCTCCTGGAGCAGTTTTGGGCCTTAAAGGAGTAAGTTCTAAGCTTTTTATCATATCGCAACAACTTCCCACATTCGTTTTCCTCATTGCTACTGTATTTGTAAAGTTGTTTTTAGTTGTTTTTTTTAAACGATTGTTCTCAGAATAATTTCCCTCTAAATTTTAAAGACAGTTTTTCCGGTGCCTCCCAGACCTCACTGCAAAACACCAGTAAGTGTTCCAAAACACTTTACAGCTTAACAAAGTGCCTTGGTGTGGTCCATTTGAGTTTGCATACCAGATCACCCGTTAAGGAAGGCTGCCAGCTCTTCCTGATACCCTTTCTCTCACCCACTGGTTTTCTGTGTTCCTGCTACTTTGACTTTTTTTTGTTTCAATCCAAAGCACCACTGCATGTAGCCAGCAAACATAATATCATCTGATATGGTTAATCTTTTCATACTTCTTGCTCCCAACTTGTTAAAATGAATGTAATAGTTATTATAATATAGTACAGTGCCTTGCGAAAGTATTCGGCCCCCTTGAACTTTTCAACCTTTTGCCACATTTCAGGCTTCAAACATAAAGATATAAATTTTTTATTTTATGTGAAGAATCACCAACAAGTGGGACACAATTGTGAAGTGGAACGAAATCTATTGGATTTTTGAAACTTTTTTAACTAATAAAAAAATGAAAAGTGGGGCGTGCAAAATTATTCGGCCCCCTTGCGTTAATACTTTGTAGAGCCACCTTTTGCTGCGATTACAGCTGCAAGTCGCTTGGGGTATGTCTCTATCAGTTTTGCACATCGAGAGACTGAAATTCTTGCCCATTCTTCCTTGCAAAACAGCTCGAGCTCAGTGAGGTTGGATGGAGAGCGTTTGTGAACAGCAGTTTTCAGCTCTTTCCACAGATTCTCGATTGGATTCAGGTCTGGACTTTGACTTGGCCATTCAAACACCTGGATATGTTTATTTGTGAACCATTCCTTTGTAGATTTTGCTGTATGTTTGGGATCATTGTCTTGTTGGAAGATAAATCTCCGTCCCAGTTTCAGGTCTTTTGCAGACTCCAACAGGTTTTCATCCAGAATGGTCCTGTATTTGGCTGCATCCATCTTCCCCTCAATTTTAACCATCTTCCCTGTCCCTGCTGAAGAAAAGCAGGCCCAAACCATGATTCTGCCACCACCATGTTTGACAGTGGGGATGGTGTGTTGAGGGTGATGAGCTGTGTTGCTTTTACGCCAAACATATCGTTTTGCATTGTGGCCAAAAAGTTCGATTTTGGTTTCATCTGACCAGAGCACCTTCTTCCACATGTTTGGGGTGTCTCCCAGGTGGCTTGTGGCAAACTTTAGACGAGACTTTTTATGGATATCTTTGAAAAATGGCTTTCTTCTTCCCACTCTTCCATAAAGGCCAGATTTGTGCAGTGTAAGACTGATTGTTGTCCTATGGACAGACTCTCCCACCTCAGCTGTAGTTCTCTGCAGTTCATCCAGAGTGATCATGGGCCTCTTGGCTGCATCTCTGATCAGTCTTCTCCTTGTCTGAGCTGAAAGTTTAGAGGGACGGCCAGGTCTTGGTAGATTTGCAGTGGTCTGATACTCCTTCCATTTCAAGATGATCGCTTGCACAGTGGTCCTTGGGATGTTTGAAGCTTGGGAAATCTTTTTGTATCCAAATCCGGCTTTAAACTTCTCCACAACAGTATTACGGACCTGCCTGGTGTGTTCCTTGGTCTTCATGATGCTCTCTGCGCTTTCAACAGAACCTTGAGACTATCACAGAGCAGGTGCATTTATACAGAGACTTGATTACACACAGGTGGATTCTATTTATCACCATCAGTCATTTAGGACAACATTGGATCATTCAGAGATCCTCGCTGAACTTCTGGAGTGAGTTTGCTGCACTGAAAGTAAAGGGGCCGAATAATTTTGCACGCCCCACTTTTCATTTTTTTATTAGTTAAAAAAGTTTCAAAAATCCAATAGATTTCGTTCCACTTCACAATTGTGTCCCACTTGTTGGTGATTCTTCACATAAAATAAAAAATTTATATCTTTATGTTTGAAGCCTGAAATGTGGCAAAAGGTTGAAAAGTTCAAGGGGGCCGAATACTTTCGCAAGGCACTGTATATAGTATTATGCATGCGTAATAAACATTATACTGGATTTATTATTTGAATGTAGTATTCAAGTTTATAAACTTAGACATTACTTTATTTCTGATTTTTTTTGTCCCAAATCTGAACATTTAAGCTTACTACATGCTGGTGCTCTGATGGAAAGGCAAAATGTGCTTGTTGCTTGAATGGTCCTTAACTCAAACAAGGCTGAGGAAAAACCTCAGCAAGCATGAAGCATGACGGGTGAAAGTTAAAACTGAAGGGGAATCAGCAAGCTAGAATGCTGCCGTGACTGATACTGTACTGTATATGGTCTTGGTCTTTTTTTATTACATATCATTGTGTTAAAGACTAACAAGAGACAAACAGGGTGACCCCAGAAAAAGAGATCCTATGCAATTCATTTTTTAGTTAATATAAACCAGTGACTACATTCAAAGACTCCTAAATATTGGTGGTGAAGACATTCTGTAAAAAGACATTAACTAAACCTAAAAAAAAACAGCGTGGATCTGGAAAGGAGCTCTACGTCTCTGTTCAGCCCAAAACAGTCCACATTTTGTCTAACACTACTTGGATGACTGTTGTCATATTCGATTTTAGTCACTGTTGTCTCATAGATTGTTATCCTATCTCTTTTTTTGGGGCGCCACTCTGTGAATAGCATATTTGCATTGATGTTTTACATACATTTCACATTTTCCATTTAATTAAATTTTGTTGTTATTTCAAATATTTGAAAAATACAATTTACATGTATTAGGTAATATAGGTGACTGTACAGCAATATCTTTAAAAAGGCTTGTGCACATTACATTTGATGTTTTATGTAAGCTATTCAATTTCTGAAATATTTATATATTGATAGGTCAGGCTCTATAGCGCTTGCTCTTGTTGTAGAAGTTGGGCATGTGTACTTTGGGTCTTGAACTCTCTGACATCTTTCACACAGCCTTCATATCTTGTAAAGGAGATGCTAAAAATAATCATTTTTGACTTAACAATAGAGGATAATACATGAGAGCATTCAGTTGAAACACACGAGTCATAATGTACTGTGAGTAAGAAAATACTGATTGTGAAGCATTTTATTACATAAAATAATGGAATGCGCTTTACAAACACAAGAAATTATTATTCACACTACATTAGTACATGTTTTATATGAATGCCTTTAAAAGACTGACATTCCCCCAAAAATATGTAGATGTTATATCATTGCTGTCATTCTTGATCTATTCTTTTCCACTTATTGTGTACAGATGAATGCAAATCAGGAGGACACTTCAGCTCAAGGTAAGTGATTCTGAACCAGAACATGTCTCTTAGGTTACATTATATGAAACATACAATATTGAGGCAATGAGAAATCATAAAAAAATTAAAAAACAAATAAGCACAGAATAGGACTCTTATTGGTACTGGCTATTATGCTAATACACAGTTTTATTGGTAAATATCTTAGCTGTGGTGACACTTTTGTTCGGGAGCAAATAACACTTTATGAATGTGTAATCCAAGGAAACAAACTTGCTTTTGTATATGTCATACCATTAATCTTTGGTCTAGGTCAGTTACTAGTTGACTAATAGGTAAAAATCAAAATCTATGGTGCAACACCAAATCAAATGTGTTCTCAGAGTATAGTAGCTCTATAAGAAGCACAAAGGAGGTCTTAATAAGAAACATTTTGTGGAGGAAACTGCTGCATACCTTTCTTATAAACATCACAGTGTTTCTGTGCTGTCTGACATGCTTATGGAATCTATTTCTATCTGTTTTTTTCTCTTTTGTAGGAGGAAACAGCAGACGGAGAGGTTCTTCGGGGTTTCAGGGACCTAAAGGGGATAAGGGAGAAGTTGGCTTCCCTGGGAAACCAGGAATTGCAGGTACCATGCTGTGTATATTTAGTGTCTGTTGCCCAGTAAAACCCTATATTTGTGTCAAGCACAGTAATGTAGGTGGACTCCTTGCTGCTCCTTTAGAGATCAATGGATTTAACTGAGCGTATGTGTGCTTTTCTTATTGAAACCAAGCTCCTTGGACTTTTTGGTTGAAACTTTACTACCGGAAAGCAGAACCTTACAGAGACTAACCACTGCTCCATCATGCTGTCCTTGAACAGTCAGTTTTTTATTAAAAATATTCATTAACATTCCTATTTAAAAATATGTGTTTTACAACATATTGATATGTGGTGGTAAAGCAGGTAGCATTGCATCCTCACAGCGCTGGGCCCCTGGGTTCAATTCTGGACCAGGGATTCTATCTGTTTGTATGGTCTCCCCGTTTCTGTGGGTTTCCTCTTACTGCTTCAGTTTCATCCCACTGTCCAAAGACATACTGGTAGGTTAATTGGATTCTGGGAAAATTGGCCCTGGTGTTAGTACGTGTATGTTTGTCTGTGTGTGCCCTGCAATGGACTTGAGTCCTGTCTTATTGTACTGCAGTTGGATGGTACTGGATAAAGCAATTAGAAATTGCATGGATATTGAAATATGAGCAGTTTTTCAATTGAAATATACTATTAGAAGTAATGAAAGATAAGATTAGATTTAGATTCAGTAATTGGTGGTACCCCTTTGAGCAACTTTTTCCTATAGCCATTGACTAGCCTCTCACATCAGGTTTTGAGCTCCTTCAGCTCAACATTTGAGTGTTGCCACAACTTTTAACGAGGTTTAGGTACAGATCTTGACTAGGCCATTGTAAAGCATGCAAACAAACTAAAAATAAATAAATATAGAAAAAAATTACAATTTTCGAACTTTGTGAAAGTACTGTAAGTCACCATGTTGTCGCAAACTTGCATTCCAGTTCCCACCAATTGTGACGTGATTCGGCCCTTCCTCCTCACTAGTCTCTGTAAAGACTAATGAAATATGATGTAAGAGTGTATAAATACAGGTTGTGCAGCAGACATTTCACCTCAGAAATGTTCCAACGTGATATGCATGCAGAGTTAACAAGTGAGTAGTACTTGTTGGCAAAACCATGTTGAAATCAAAAGGAATATTTCTATTGGATTAAAAGAGATGTATTTATAAGCCTGCTTGATTGCAATTTCATAGGGCCACAACACACCACCAGAAGTTTTGTTGCCTCATTCTGAATAGCAGAACATGGCTCTGCGCATACCTGGAAATTTTGTCTATTTTGTGATTTAAATTGGAGGTTTTACAAGTTACTGTGTACATTTTACTTTTATTCCAATTTAAAATTCACTGATCAATGCTTCTTTCTAATCCCAAAATATAAAAATAGAGCTGCAGTTCCCTTTCATTAGTAATTGTTTCTTCAATTCATATATCATTTTATTTCAAGAAACATAAAATAAATTATGATAAAAACCCTATTCGATGAGTGGTTTTGATTCAAGAAGGCAATCATGGTAAAACTATGAAATTTCCATATTTATCTTTGGGGTTCACAAACGTTTTCTCAGCACTGTATGCATCACCTTATTATGAGGGGTGATTTAAATTCATTCTCCCTTAATGGAATGAGTAGCACCTCTCAGAGGCCAGCTGTGCCATCAAATCTGAAATCCCAGTCACATTAATGAGCAATTTCACTTATACTTATAACTTATACACCTCAGGATCCACTGTCAATATCTATTTGTTAGATGCAGTTTTTATATTTTAAAAGCCCCCTCCATTACTACTGACTTAAAAAGCAGCCTTGACGAGCCTCTGTGTTTGATGTTACAAGAACTGATTAAACCAATGCAATGTGGGAAGGCCCCTGGCCCAGACAGCTTCTACAAAACAATTTTATCCCAGTTCTCTCCCACCTTAAATTCTGTATTTTCACAATCATTTTAGTCTGAAAAAGTCCCTCCTACCCTTTATCAGGCTTCTATTTAATTTTTACTGAAAAAAACAAAGATGCTCTAGAATTTTATGTGAGACTCTGTCCCATTTTAGAAAGGAGCTGTCTCTAAAATATATAACTACTGTACATGCACATCTTATATTCTTCATGTTTATCTTTTGTGGGAGCTGTCTAAGAAGAGGATCTCAATATTACATTCTCAGATCAAGACATCCATTACTATAGGTTAATTACAATTTAAAGTTTTAGACCCACTCCATATGTTTAAAACTAAACTGGCTAGAATGTATCCTGATAAAGAACCCTACTGAGAAAGACATCCTATAACCAAACACCTGCTTCCCTGGTGCATAAGTTTTGGTCCTGTCTCATACTATTTGGTTTTGGGCTTCTATACAGAATGTGTGGTCTCACCCACACCACTTACAGCCTTGTTTGACATCCTCCTGACAGGAACTTCACTGACAAAACATCAGTCTGAAATGCTGGCTTTCTTCTCTCTGTTGGTTTACTGTCTCATTTTAAGAAGCTGAAGAACGACTGCTCTCCCCTTGCATTAGCATTGGATCAGAGACAAAATGTGCTTTATCAAACTTGAAAAAATGAGAGATACACTGAAGGGTTCCATTGAGAAAGTTTGCCAAAAACAGCCATAAGCCATTGAAGGTGTTATTACTTTTTAATTCACTCTCTTATGGTAATTTGATTTTAATCTTTCCTTTGATTTTCCTCCCTGTTACACCTTCATGTTTGTGTATGGTTTTATTTTTTTAAGTTGCTTACCTGAACTTTTACATTTCCCATATTTCTTAGGCTTTATGGTTTAGACTGAATTATTTAGTTGATTTATGACTTGGAAACTTTGTTCAGTTGTTTATCTTGATGTATTTTTATAAAAGCAGAGTGTTGCTGCTCCTGCATAAGAAAACTGTCTTGTTCTTGTTGTTCTCATTTTTCCTTGAATGGAAATTTGTTGTTTGACTAATTTGTAGTTGATTTATATCTAAATCAGGAGTTTTCTTAACTTGTTAAACATCCCAGCTTGTCATTTTTGTTTGTTTTATCTTTGATTATCTCTCAATACAATCTTTAAGTTTTTAAAATATCCAATCTTTACACAGGTCCATGGTTTCCCAAAGGATTTGTGGTAGGTCTTTCTCTTTTGTTACTCTTTGGTGTGTTGTCCTCATTTTGAAAGAGCCTATGGGCTTTCCAGTAGACGAGCCCTTTTCATTGTGCATTACCAGTAAAGTTCACTGCATTTTCTTCATTCATTACTTCTCACAGCCATAAAATTACTCAGGTCTATCCTAATATAGTTTATTTGTATTTTTGACTCTATATTCTTGCCAGTTGAATATAGGTATATGCTGATATGAACATGCAAAAAGTACTTATTATCCACTAAAACTAACAGTAGAAATCCAGTGAGAATTAAATACTTAGTTTTTTGTTCTGTTGGACTGCTGCAATTGTGATGCGATGGAACATGCTGTCTGTCCTCAGGGTGACAAAGGGGACATTGGGTACAAAGGAGAAAAAGGCGAAAAGGGAGAAGCTGGTATTCCTGGACCCCCTGGCCTTCCTGGGAGGTCTGGTCTGGTGGTGAGTAGCATTTTCTTTTCCTGAACAAGCACCTGAATGACAACTTCTCCAAAAAAAGGATTTTCCTTTTCTGTTACTGAAGCATTAGCAAAGCAGGGAGTTAGATCTAAAATGTATGCATTAGACATACTGTATATAGTGACAGAAAGTGAGACAGGATTATAGAGAGGATATATTTGGGCCAAGAGTTTTGAGAAACCTCTTCCCATTTCCCCCTGCCTGCTAAAGTCTGTAGTTTCCTCAGTCCTGTGCCAATGTGGAAACTACATTTCCAAGTAGGCAAAGGGAACACTAAGCTGGCATCCTGAGTGTTTTCCCATGCTATACTAAAGACACAACTGAAAGATCCCCGCCGATGGTTACATGACATCCCAAACTGACAATGTATTTAAAGAAAATCTGACATATTTTTCCAATTATTTTGCACTGCATTTATTTTGTTTCTGTTTTTAGTAAACTAGAGAATTGTTTTCCGTTATTGTCAAATATAATCTATTTTGACATGGATTAGGTACTTTTAATGTTTTGCAGGCATTTCAATTCAGTGGAGTTCTTTTAAACTTAATATGCGTGTAATGAGTAATTTTTGTAATTTTTTCTATGTTAGGTGATACTTTGGTACTTGTACTTATGTACTTAAAGGACCTACAATGTGCACAATTGTTTTTTCACAAAGACAACATGTTGTGTTTCAGGGACCCAAGGGAGAGTCTATTATTGGGCCCCAGGGGCTTCCTGGAATGCCAGGCCAGCCGGGACCCCCTGGGTTTGGGAGACCAGGACCTCAGGGTCCCGCGGGGCCTCCAGGGCCTCCTGGGCCTCCTGCTCTATATGGCTCTGGTAAGGATCTGAGTCTGATGCTAAGGATTTAATTTCCACACCCTGACAGCAAATGATATGTTCTTTGATGGAATACATTTGTCTGTCTCTGTTTTATGATCTTTTATGATTCATTATAAAATAAAACTGGAAGCAAAACAGCAGCAGTCTGTTGCAGAGAACACATGCAGGAAGGCATACTATGAAATTGCTACAAACTGCATTACAACTTCATTTAGGATATTTTTCTGATGCATGAATATGACTTCATCTGCTGTCCAGAGTCTTTTTCTGAAACATATAGCTGGTTGTGTTGTTTCAGCTGTTTCTATCCCTGGCCCACCTGGACCCCCTGGGCTGCCTGGCCCCCCTGGAATTGGAAACCCAGTAAGTAGGAGCTGACTGGGACAGGAAGTGAAAAACTGCTTACTGCTGCTCCTCTGCTGCTAAAGGTTACATGCAAAAGAGCTGATAATGTCTATACCTCTGATCTTCGAAGACACATATTGTACATAGAAGAACTCCATCTCCATAGATTACCCTGTTCATTTCAGAATTTCATTGTATTTCCAAAAAACAGTGTCTTGTAATGCAATATTTTCACTCTCCTCCTCTGCTCTGTAAAGCAGGCATCAACAAGATGGTCCAGTTTAACTGAAATACAGGTGCCCATGACTGAGATCTACTTTAGTGAAAAAAACAGACGTACAGTTCATGTGACTTCAAATGGCCACATCCCCTACCTTCCCATCATTCTTCTACAGTTATGTGCATTATGTGTTCTGACTGTGTAGTTGCAATTGACAACAGCAGATCAGGGATTAGAGTTTCAGAGATTACTCAGATGTTTTGAAAAAGGTGAAAGTTTTTTAGCTAGTCAGGTCTGTGAATGGACTCAGACACCAGATTGCCGAGATCATTTCTCAACAGTCCCTGCAGAGTCCCTGAGATGGAAATGAGCATTGTCTAAAAGATAGAGAGTGGGAGGCCGTTTTTTATAGTGTTTTGTTCTTCAAGCACTCTTATAAATTGTAACTCTTTTGACTTTACAGGTGACCACCTATAGAAGTCTTGAAACACTGTTGAAGGAGACATACCGTACAGCAGAGGGCACAATGGCATACATTGCTGACAAGAGTGAGGTGTACATCCGCGTAAGAGAAGGATGGAGAAAAATCCAGGTAACACCTGTGCTATGAAGTATTTGTTTCTGTTTTAACTATTACATTTGTTGTAAATCAGATCTTCAGAATATTTTCATTTAGTCCATAAATATGAAAACCTTTTTAAGTTCAAAATGTATTTCTAAATTATAGCTCTACCAGGACTTAGTTCAGCAGTGGTGATTAAGATAAGGATATTTTCTAAATATTTTTTCCACTCAGCTTGGAGAACTGATTCCAATCCCAGCTGACAGCCCTTCCTCTCATGTTTCCTCAGGGTTGGTAAGTCAAGCATCTGTAGCTCAATAATACCTAGTGATGCAGTGGCCAGGGCTACTGTCTATCTTATTTCCACTACTGGGCAAAATGTGTTGCACAGAACAATGTTGTAATAATAATGATAATAATAATGCAAAATTGCTTTAGAGTAATTTTTAAATTTGTTAAATAATCCCATGACATTGTTAGAATTACTGTCTTGCTGTACAATCCTTTTTTAAATATAAAATTGATCTTTCTTCAGGAGCTACAGAGTTTTCTACCAGGTTACAGTTTACTTCCTCACACAATTCACACAACCCCAGGGGTAAGTGAGATTTGTTTGATAGCTTTGTCTTGTATTTTAATCCTTGATCTAAAATGGTTATGATATGGTGCTAGTATTTAATTTCCACAAAATTACATTGTGAATTGTAGAAATAAAACATTATTTCAGCACTTCTCTCATGTCAGATTTCATATACAGCATCTGAATATGTTTATTTATAGGTAGTCTGGATGTACTGTAGAATGAACTACATGTTGTAATTCAGATGGGGTTTGGCATGCTTGAGTTGCCTCTTTCTGTGGTTTGCCCTCAGAAGGGGCTTTTTCCTTGCAACTTAAATCTCAGTGCCACGTTCATGCAGGCGACTTTGAATGGTAGTTTTTGACACTGTGTATCCTGAAGATGCCCACTTCAGATCTCCAACTGTGGCCTTTGGATTTACAGTTTACCTGTTTTGTCTATAGGGAGAAGATACACATTTGTCCTATTTGTCCAACAGTGTGCCACTATACCCATAGCTTTAAAATTCTTAAAATGGACAATACAATAGAATAAGGTATATTCAGCAGAGAGCAGGGAAAAAAGTAGCAATGATATAAAGTGCAGCAGAACTGAGAAATGAGAGTACAGGTCTCTCTGCTATAATGCGAAAGATGTGTTCCTGTAAAACCTTGTGTTATGCAAAATCACGCAATAAAAATAACAGGGCTTGTGGGGAAAATATAGTTATGGGCAGACCACTCAAAACCCAACCAAAATGCCTAACCAAAGCTTTACCAAATTTAATAATTATCCCAATAAAAATCTTAGTTTAAATACATGTGAAATTAATAATAAATAAAGAAATAATACTGTAAATTAAGGAGTTTACCTTGAAAAAAAGTTAAGTTCACCACCTGAAAGTTTATCACCAACACACTTCTTAGACACATTCTTGTCACGTTGTCCACTCATATTTACAGCAATGCAGACGATTTAGTGAAAATAGCATGAAAATTGAGGGACACCTCCCAACTATCACCAAAACAAAGCACATGGGACAACTGAGCATCATGTGTATACCTCTGTGGACCGTGACGTTAAGTTATGTTACTCCACGATGCAAAACATAAACATGTCGGGGGTGAAATCGCATATAGGCCAACGCGAGTTTTGCATTTTACAGACATCTTTTCCCTATTTACCAATCGCGTATGAGCCAATTCACGTTTTGGAAATTGCCGTAATAGCAGGGATCACTGTACAGGGAGATCTAGGGGAGAGGATATATTGCTGCTACCTTCCTCTCTCTCCCTCGCACCTAAAGAAGACTTAACAGATAATGTTCAATATTCTTTCTACTTCTCATTGTAGAATAAATCTTTACTTGCTCCTTTTAACCAAAGCGGTTTCTCATTTGAGTTTGTCCATTATATGGTTATATGGTGTTCTTATTTCATCAGAGCTATGAATAAATATGGAGGGTACTGTATTTTTCTGTATTTTTCCTGGTTGCTAGTTTAATTTTCTCAGCCATGACTCTTTTTGGAGCGTCTGTATTTGACTTCACTGTGCTGTATTCCAGCTGCACCTGGTGGCTCTGAATGCTCCATTTTCGGGGGACATGCATGGGATCCGAGGAGCTGACTTCCAGTGTTTCCAGCAGGCTCGGGCCATGGGCCTGATGGCCACTTACAGAGCCTTCCTCTCCTCCCACCTTCAGGATCTAGCCACTGTTGTGAAGAAGGCGGACCGCTTCACAATGCCCATTGTCAACCTGAGGGTAGGGGCAGGATAGTCACTGTGCTGTAGCCATATGGGCAGTAGCACACAGTTATTCAGGACTAATGCAAGTAATCAGAAATACATAATTGAATGGGAGAGCAATGTCTCTTACAGTCTTTTTTAGTTTGTATGAAACCTTACAAGAAAGTCTTCTAGCACAATTTCCATTTTAAGATTGTGTTGATTGCAGCAAAAATGAGGACCCTTGGTTTCTTAGTAGTATTTGTCAACTAAATAGATTAATACATTTAAATACATAAATTTACTTCAGTGGCAAAAATGTATATACAGTATAAAGCAAACTTCTTAATAATATCACTAGGATAGCATGTTAGCATATTATAGAAGAGATGGCCAAAGATGTGTAGATTTTACTGGTAATTTCAATACCTAAAAACAGGTGATTTTACTCTTAATTCAGATAATTGGTTCAATTTAGTCATATAGATCAAAGACAAAATGATAAAGAACCCAAAAGGAGTTTCCATCTCAGACTTATCTGAGTGATAATCTGTAATTTAAAGGATCATGCAGTTGGTTTCCTACTGGTATCTTATTTAATTGCCTTGCTTCCTTTGCATTTAGACATCTGTGGCATATTGAAGGCAAATTATAGCAGATTTTCTTTTACAGTTTTTATAATGATATGCTGGTCCAGTAATTTCTGTAAAACTCTGAGAGCAAAGAGAACACTGGCCAGTTTTTTTGTGGCTTTCTTGTAATCTTTGTAACATGGTTCTCAACAGGGAGACGTACTTTTCAACAACTGGATGTCTATATTTTCTGGTAATGGGGGCCAGTTTGATCCACAAATACCAATCTACTCTTTTGATGGGAGGAATGTAATGACAGACCCATCTTGGTAAGTTTCCACAAGTTGTTTCCTGTTTTCTGTTATTTGTTTTATAGGTCAGTGCTATAGACCGCTAAGGAACAACAACTCTGGCTACTGTTACTCTTCATAATCTGTCAGTAAAACCTAGACCTAGACAGAATCTGCACCAGTTGTACTTATAAAAATGTGAAAAACCATAAAATGCCATCACAAGTTTATAACTGCAAAGCCCAAAAGCATCACAAATATCCATTGGTACAGCCACATTATCTTATCTGTAACTTGAATTACAGTGCCTTCTATGTATTGCAGCCATCAGACATTGTCTTGATTATCCTTGAGAAAAATAAACATTTTTTAAATGAATTTATATTGTTTTTTTAAAACGAACTTATTTAGAATATTTTAGTTATTTTACTTATATTGCTGCTTTTATCTTGCAAGTTTTTGTTTTCACCCGCTAGAGGTGTGTGTGGGGGATAATAACTGAATTTCAGTATCCGACTATTATTTTTACAATTTTTCTTCAAGGAATCTTAAATGTGTTCTAAAATAATAAACCAAACACAAAAAGAACTTTAAAACGTATATCGACTTTGCCTGCTTCTGTGCCCGGGCTCTTCTCCGTGGACGTGTCGACCTTTTTACCACTGCTTGCACTTGTCACCCTTAATGAGACAGAGGCCCTCAGAGAGGAAGCACTAAACCCAGACTTAGAAACCAATTAAATAATTATACTTATAGATGTGGAAAGAAAACAATGAAAAATAAAAGCGGTTTATGTGAAATCATAGTTTTCATCCACATTATGAAGCCCCAAAGGATGGAATCTTCTGCCCACAAATGAGGAACCTGTGATTGAGGCTCACAGAGGTCTCTCTCCAAGCCTACTTGGCAGGACTTTCCTATTGGCAGCCAGTGCACACCCTAGTACAGTGTTTATGTCTATTTATATGTTAGTATGTTAAATATAGCATTTTGTTTATTATAGAAAATGATTCATTGATATGAAACTGGCAATTGTGGGTTTCAAATCCACATTTCTGTTTATATATTGTTGGATCTTGGGTAATCTGACAGTAACTCACAAACACTTGGAGTTGTTTAATGATGCTTCAACGTGAACATGTCTCAAGCAGCACATATGTCAATAAAAATATCTGGTCTGTGTTTTGAGATATGTAACTTATCTAATACCACAAATCTTAGTTGCAGCACGTTAATTTCCAATAATTTTCTGTTCTGTCTATGCTTTCCAATTATGCTGATGATTATTATATACAGTAGATATCACATAGCATTTGCTTGTTTTTTTTTCTTTGAAATTAATATGTAATCTCTTTTTAATTATATGTAATCTTTTTTTGTTTAATTCATTGAAAAGTTTCAAAATCTTTTCATTAGGGTTTGTTGAACACCACGCACCAGAACATTACTTAGGAATTTGAAACTTTTCCCTTTGCACCTCTGGTGTCATTTATTTTGTGCTTGTTGGAAGTGGGCTTTGAATTATATAACATTTAAGAACTATATGATTGCTTAATTGCTTACACTTATATAGAGATTTTCTGGACACTCCACTCAAAGCACTTTACAAGTAATGGGGACTCCCCTCCACCACCACCAATGTGCAGCATCCACCTGGATGATGCGACGGCAGCCATAGTGCACCAGAACGCTCACCACACATCAGCTATCAATGGGGAGGAGAGCGGAGTAATTAAGCCAATTCATAGATGGGGATTATTAGGAGGCCATGATTGGTAAGGGCCAATGGGAAATTTAGCCAGGATACCAGGGTTACACCTCTACTCTTTTCAAGAAATGCCCTGGGATTTTTAATGACCACAGAGAGTCAGGACCTCGGTTTTTTTACGTCTCATCCAAAGGACGGCGCCTGTTTACAATATAGTGTCCCCATCACTATACTGGTGCATTAGGACCCACATAGACCTCAGGGTGAGCGCCCCCTGCTGGCCCTCTAACACCTCTTCCAGCACCAGCCGGGTACTGGCCAGGCTCACACCTGCTTTGCTTCAGTGGGTTGCCAGTTGTGAATTACAGAGTGATATGGTTGCTATATGTTTCTGTGACAGCTGATTATATATAATATAAATATCACAGGCTATGGGGTGGATTACAACGGGTGTGTGTGCCTGCATGGCATACGTATACTGTACAATGAGCGTAGAAAGTATTGACCCCCCTTGGACCTCTACCACATTTTGCTGTGTTACAACCTCAAATTGACCAGGGTTTGTGTATGATTAACAAAAAATACTTAAGATTGTGATGGGACATAACCATTTTCTTATTTTAAAAGAACATTTTATGAAAAGTAGAAAACTAAAAAAATTCAGCTTGGACGAGTATCACCTTTTAATTAGCATTTTATATTTAGTAGCTCCCCTTTTGCAACAATTACAGACTCAAGTCTTCTGCAGCTTTTCATGTCTTGCGGGTTTAATTCTTGCCCACTCTTCCAGGTAAAATTGGTCCAGCTGTAGCAGGTTACTGGGAGAGAGGTACAGTAGTTTACACTAATCCTTAGTTCCTGCCACAGATTTTCTATGGGATTGAAGTCTTGACTTTGAATGGCCACTCAAGGACTTTCACTTGGTTTGGAAGCCAACAAGGGTTGCTTTGTGTTTGGCATCATTGTTCTGTTGAAATATGAATCTCGGTCCCAGATTTTTTGCAGTGCTCCTCTTCTGCCAGAAATAATGCTTGCATTAAAGCCAAATAACTCAATTTTTGTCTCATCAGACCCATATTTTATCACATTATTTCAGACATTTCTACATACTGTACCTTTTTGCGAAGAGTCTGAGTAGTTCCATGTTTCCTCCAGTTCCTGATACAGTAATTGATTTATCAGTGCTCTGTAGGATACTCAGTTACTCTGAAATCTTTTTATATCCCTTGCCTGATTTATGTCTATCCATAACTCTGTTCTTAAGTTGTTGTAGAAAATCCTTTGTCTTCAGTTTTGCTTTGTATGCAATGTCCAATGGTGGGAAATCATTCTCTCATTGAACTAGTCCAACTCTGTTTGCAGACAGTTGTAATTTCTACAAATAAAGGTGTATTTAAATGGAAACTGCAATGCTATTTTATATATCTGGGTTAGAAAGAATCAGCATTGATGAGTGCATTTCAAACCATAATAAAAGTAAAATATACACAGGAATTTATAAAACCTCCAAATTACACTACAAAATAGATTAAATTTCCAGTTATGCCCAGCACCATGTTCTGTGATTTAGAATGAGGAAACAAAACTTCCGGTGACATGAACCGGCCATATTACATTGTAAACAAACAGGCTTATGAATATATCTCTTTTAATCCAATAAAAATATTGTTCTTGACTTCAAGACAGTTTTGCTGATGAATGGAATTTACTTGTTAGTTATGAATGCAAATCACATTGGAAACTTTCTGCTGTAAAATGTCTGTTTCACAAACTGTACTTACATTCTCTCGTCATCGCATCACTTTAGTCATTACAGTGACTACTGCGTCTTCTGTACAACTTACAGTACTTTCACAAATTCACAATTTTGTGCTTCATTCAAAATTTGTAAAATGTTTCTACTCCTTCAATGAATTCAGTTTGTTACCGAGATTTAATAAGCAGTCTGAGAACTTGGGACTGCAGTTCCCCTTTAGCGTTACAAACTCAAATGGTTAACCACTTTAATTGCACACAGGTGGATTCCAATCAACATTTTGTGCAATTTCGGATGGTAGCTGGCAGAGGCTAAGCCTTGATGTATTGATGCTAAGGAGGTGGATATTTTACCAATGAAGATTTTTATGGTTTTTATTTTAATTTAATTTTTTGCTCCTAACTTTAAACATATTGATATTTTATATGCTGTTGTATGTATCAAAGAGGAAAATAATATGTATGTCTGTCAAAATGTGTCAAAATACAATCAAGGTCAATACTTTCAATACCCAACATGGAATTTGCATGTTCTACCCATGATCATGAGGGTTTTCACCAGGTGTTAGAGTGTTCTTCCACTTCCCAACCAAGACATACCTAATAGGTTAATTTGGATCTTTAATTGATCTCTGTGTGTATTTTGTGTGATCCCACCATGACCCTGAACTTACTGGATAGGCACTTTTCCAGGTTTGAATAATTTAGAGGAACTAATAAATCTGATTTATGGAGGAACACTGGTTTCAATCAGTGGACTTCAGGTCTGTGGTGATGGACTCTACCCTTGCTCGGTTGTGACACACTGAAATGCATCAACCCCCAGTCAATTCCCTGCCTTACCCATGGAAAAAAATAATCTTTCTTAGCAAAGAAGAGGCGGGACTCCCCTAAGATGCAATGTTTTATGATCAGAATACACCTGATATATTGTATATAGTGATGGTTTTACACAGTATGTCACTTTTCTAATCTGAATGGTTCTATGTCTAAATGCAGGCCTCAGAAAATGGTATGGCATGGCTCCAGTCCAATTGGGATCCGCTTGACATCCAATTACTGTGAAGCATGGCGAGCAGGAGACATGGCAGTCACAGGCCAGGCATCCCTGCTGCATAGTGGCAGACTCCTGGACCAACACACACGCAGCTGTTCTAACAACTTTATCGTGCTATGCATCGAGAACAGTTACGTGCAGAATCAGAGGCGAAAATGAGTGCCACGATGAGCCTGTGAGAAAACAAGGCACAAGGTTTTATCGGAAGAAAAGTTGACACTGTATTTTTTTCATACGTGTAACTTTTGAAAGATGTAAATATATATAAGTTGCTTTCTGATGACATTGTTCAGCCAACACATGTTCTGAAACAATGCCAAAGAACAGATACCTCAGTAAGCAATACTTCAGTTGTGTGTAAAAGGAAGAGAAACAGGTCTTAATTGCAAGTACTGAAACAAGCTATAGCTCTAAGAAAACTGCATTTTATTTTTTTGTTTGTTTGTCCCTACTGACCTTATCAAGACAGGCAAAGTTTTAGAACCATGCCCATAATTTCCCTTTGCCAATTCTGAAATGCAATTGTTATTCGATAAGTAGCTTCCTGTGATATTAACATGTCTTTTATAAATTCTTGAATATGTTTTGTAAAAAGAGCAATTGTGGTACAGAAGACCAAAAGCAAAGTGTACTAAAAAAGAATGAAAATTATAAAATGTCCTTTGACCAAAAAAGGAAAGTTTTAGTTCTTCACCTTTAATGTGATAAGGTAATCTGGGTGCACTGTATTTCTTGTTAAGTTCCCATTAAGGAGTTTTTCTGTATTTGAAAATGTCCACTTTAGTAACATCTGTTGCAAACAATGTTTTTTCACTTTCTATTTAAGTTAAATTCAAGGTTTTATTTATACTGTAACAGCACATAATCTAATGAAAAGAGATGACACATACTGTAGTTTAATAAAGTATTTTCCAAGGTTTAAGACATAATGTTACTATCTTTGTACATAACAGTGGTGAAGTGCCTTTTTCTAAAGAAACACCTTTTTTCAGTAGAAGGTGATTTAACACTGTTAATTATCATTTTTCAGTCTATTCAAAAGGCACATTTTTTTTCTTGATTTAGAATCCCAAAGTAATTTTAATTTAAAAATTAAATTCAGCAAAATGTAACTACATTATTGGACTGTAAAATGATTAAGACTGTAAATGTTTCTAAAAATATATATTTTTCAGTTGAAGCTCTTCTTAATCTCATGATTTTTTAATAATACATACAGTAAAATACTCTCCTATCTTGACAATTTGTAAGGATGAATAATATAATGGTAATTAAGTGAAAATATGTTTGTATGCTTTACTGGTGCTCATTGAATAAATGTTTTTTACAAAGTTGACTGTAACGTATGTTATTAGCATAGTAATGTGGACTACCTAAAAAGTGATATCTGATTACAACAAATTGGATGGCTCCTGCTCCAGGACTTCATATAGCCTTTTCTGGAAACATAAACTCATTTTTATCTTATACAAATGTCTTATTTTATTTTATCTTATTTTATTAACAGTTTTAAAAGGGGCACTTTCATTGGACCTTCTGAGTGGCTCAGCTGGTAAAGTCATGGGTTGAGTTCTGTGATCATGGGGTGGGGCTTGGATCATGTCACTAGCCACGTGTAACTGGGACACCCCAAGTTGCAATGCAAAATTTGCTTAGTGCTGCTGAGAAAAGGGTACAATTAGTCAGCCAGTGAAATTTTTTATCTCAACATTTTGCCAAACAGCAAGACCAGTGGACTTCTGGCTCTTTAAAGGCAGGCGGGGTTGTCGGTAAGCTCTCCTACTACAGTCTGTGCTTAAACAACAGCATAGGGCTGCACTGCCAGTTTTGTGTTAATAGACAAGGGTTCAAAGGTAGGAAGGGTAGAGGAATCAGTCAATACTGTAACTGTCCTCTGTGTATGGTTTGTTTGTTCTGTTTGTCAGACGTTAGGAATTCATAAGAAATCTAATATGTTTTATCATTAATATTGTCAATATTCTTGCTTTTTTTAAATTTCTAAACTCCAGATTTTTGAATTCCTGCAAACATTGCTTATCCATACAGTGTCATTTCATGCTCATTGCTTTTAAACCTCTACATATGCAGTCAACACACACATAAACCACACAATGGCCATGAGAAGTAAAGTCCAAGTGCTTTTATGTTACTTCTTTACAGAGTTAACTACAAAGTCAGCACTAACAAAACTCCCAGACATTGTGCACACACCAAGCATTAACTTAATGCTATTTAAACACTGACATGGCAGTGGTGAGATCATTGATTGTTGCAATATGAATAGACACAAACTCTCCGATGACTATCAATCACCAACTGATCTCAAAACTTGACTTGGATACAGATGATACAAAGGGAACAAAAAAGAGCTCTTAATACTGATTTAGTGAAACTTAAGAGTTTGGAATGCAGCATTGTCTAGAAGACTGTGCTTATTAAAACATCATCCTTAAAGTTTGTCTCCAAGAGGGATGTCAGTGAGATGATCTGGTTGTATTCTCTAGGTTTGGCGCAGTAGAAGTGTTATATGGAGTAGTCATGCAGAATCTATAGAGACTTGAGAAACCAAAACAAGACCCAGGTTTTTATTTTCAAACGTTTGTGCTACACTGACATACAATACCCCCCTTAGGAAGACCATAAAGGAGTCTTTGCATCAGACTGGAAGGAAAAACTATTTTTTCATGGATAAATAGTCCATGTGGCATTTGCTAGTTTTTCTCATCTGTGCATGTGGGTAAGAAAATAGTTTTTTTGCAAAGGGTAGTCTTACCTCAAAGTGTTATTTGGCAATTATCATTTCCAAAAGTCGGTGTTATGATCAGAGTGTAATAAACTAGAAACTAGGAAACTGATATTTCAAGTAAAAAAATGTTTGTTTCAATTTATGCATCCATGAAGTTTAAAATAAATATAGAGTGGGTCTGCATTTAGATATGAATACTGTAATTTTTTTGGCATGAAACAACATTGAAAAACTGTCATCTGGGTGTGGTAGATATGTGTCATTTGTTTAGCCTCATAGCCAAACAATTTGGTTTTTTATTACTACTATAATTAACTAATTCTTTCCTACCAAGCTATTGTTACAAAATAGAGAAAGTGGTTAAGTAAAATCACCATAACATTAGGTAAAATCTTAGGCACATGATTTTTATATTCTCTGGCACAGCTCTGGTGAAAGAGTAACACAATCAGGCTTGACATGATAAACATTAATAAACAACACAACTACATTTTCTGTGGTGATCAGTGCATATCAGCATACCAATTTCTGGACTAATTGTAACATCTTTGTCTGGCCACCCAATAACAAAATAAGATGCAGTTTCAAGCTAAATTGAGTCCCTTGATTTTAAGAGATGCTCAATCACCCATCCTTGCTTTTATGGGACACAGTCAAATACGTCTTTAGAGTATTTAATTTGATCCCTAGTGCATAAATCTCATCCCAGTAGAATTAGTGCATTTGAAAACAAGCTGTTTTTGCTAAAATGTGCTCAACAGCTGTGTTTTTCTGATGCTGCTGGAAATCATCTCAGTTGGGCAGGACAGAACAGGGAAGCTGCACAGCCAAACAGGTCAAGTTGGTTGCTAAGAATGCTGGCTCCATAGCAACAAGGAGACAGACAGGGATCCAGTGGGCCATCTCGGAATCGGCATCAAGAAGTCAGAGCGATTCAGGTGTGGTACTTGAGTTATGGTTGGCAGACTGGTTTGTCCTACATATACTGGTAGGAAGCTCAATGACAAAGTGTTTGGCTGTGGACTAGACAAGGCCTATCTGGCGCTCATGAGGTAATTACTCGTAAGTGGCGGCAGGTGGCACAGAGCACAGGGAGGTGTTTGACTCCACGTGCGAAAGTGGTCAGTGAAGACCGGGGCTGCGAGCTCTGGCTTGCCCCCACGTAACAAATGGCAATTGGTCCATTGGTCATTTCCTACCTTTTATACTCCGCAGCAATAGACACTTTAGAGTGTAATTACATCAACATATTACTGTAAGATCTTGTACAGAGATCCGCTTTTTACTCTAAATTATACAGTTCAGGCACTCAACATGACTGGGGAAATGGTATGAGTTTTCTCCATTATCTTTATTTAACTGTTCTTATTCCTGCAGAGGCAGTTATATAATCCATGTATGATAGCTTACATGTTTCTCTATGGTTGCTTTATGCCACACCATAAATGGATGGATGGATATTAAGTATTGCATTATCACTCTACATTTATTAAATGTCTCCAAAATCTAGCCACATTTCCTCATTATATTTGATGATACATACAATTAAATGGTATTAGTCTTCAGAACAGCTGTTTTATTCTACACAAAAATTATCTGTGTTCACACCTGCTGGTCTTGATTCTGGTCTTGGTCTTTCATGGCAGCAGAAACAGATTTGTCAGGCTCGCCTCACAACAACAAAAAAGACATTGATGCTGAATTGAGAGCCTCTGCATTCCTTCTCCTGCCATCACTTCATGCATGGACCCATCTTGACATTATTCATACAGACCTTTGTATTGCCCAGATTAGTGGTGCCACAGGGAAGGTGGTAAAGATGTGGAGTGCTGCTGAGAATGTTAGCATATGTCTTACGGGTGATTTCATTTCTGAAGCCTATTAGCGGAAAGTTGCACCATGTTGTATCAGCTGTACCATGGCATTACCATGTTGGAGGAAGGACTATAGTGTCACGCGGGGCTCCTACACTGTCCTGTCCCTTGTTTCCTGTGCTTTGCTCTCCTTCAGGTGTCTCTCTCTCTGGGGCTATATATTTCCGGGTCACTTATTCTCCTTAGCTCAGCATTGACGTTCGGATGTCCTGAGACCCGCCTAGCATCCAGGTCGCCCCACGTCTGCTGCCTGAGGGCATTGGTTTCTATACAACTCCTGAACTGCTGAGCCCGGGCTTATTCCCCGTTCCGCCGCTACGCATTTGGGTCTTTTTCCGCCCTCCTGCCTCTCTACGGTTTGTCCTTTCCAACATCCGTGACATATAGGGAGAAGGTTTTTTTCCTCTTAATTTGACTTCCTTTGTTAACGTAATAAGAAACAAAACACAACCAAAAAATGCAATTGGTATATGTCCATTGGCATAAGACATTCCAGAATAGAGTCAGAACTGCAAAGGAACAGGTATTTTATTTAGGTATTTTATCCTTTATTCCATGCTAAAAAGAAAAGAAGACGGACACAACATTTTGGCTGTGGAGCCTTTAAGTTGAGTGTCTTTTCTTTTCCTTTCAGCATAGAATAAACACCTACCTGTTCCTGCAGCTACCTACTTGAACTTCTAGTTGTTAAAAATGCACATTTTCCTTAAAGGATTTTTACTACCTTTAACTTGTTTACATTGTAGAATAAAATAATTCTGAATACTTCAGAGTATGTCAATCTGTACCTGTGTGCGGGACACAGTTCATCACAGTGCCTGAACGGATTTGGAGCAGTGACATCTCAGACACCATCATCACTAACACTCGCAAAGCACAGAATGAAACATTTTCTTGAAACCATAAATAAATAAATAAATTGAGGAAGAAGTTTCTTTTAATGATAAGTATATCATCAATAACCCTGATTCCTTTACGAAACACATAATCAAAAATGATTTTGAATGCCAGGAAGCATTTTTTTACAATGGAATCTAGAGGTAAGGAAATGTCCATTCTTTTAGCAAATCTAATGAAATCAAAAGATTCTCCAATAATGTTAAAAAACTACAGGATTATTTTTTTCATCTAATAGAAACTGGTTTATTTCAGTTGTTACTGTAAGTAATGAAACACAAAAAACAAGCATCTTTCCTACTCCATGTAGTAGAAGGTTTCAATGACTAAAAAGTGTGGTAGACCCAATTATTGAAAGAGTATGTTAGCAGAACTAGTCCAACTCTGTTTGCAGACAGTTGTAATTTCTAACCTAAGGAAATTTTCAATGCCAGATGTCAAGTTGCTTTAAAAAGTTTGCATTATTAGTATCACCTTTGCTGAGTAACACAAGTATCTTAAAAAACATGACCAATTTTAAAACATGTAACTCATAAAAAACTGTTTTAGAATGAGCATGAAAGAATATTTTAGTGTTGGTATCAATCCCAGCTGGGTTGGCCTCAGGGCAGAACTGTAACCTAATTACAGAAGCCACACATGAGCTGTTTGTGCCACAGCGCTGTGATGTCATCCTTTGTTATGCTTTGATGATTTATCTATCTATATAAGGAAAAAAAGAGTCCATTATTAGAATGCTTTCAATTTTAATTAACAGGCCACCACATTCACTCTTTGCCTCATAATTGCCAGTGAGAAATAATGAAAAGAGCCTGTGTCAATTCCTGCTCAATATGTTCAATATGCTGAAATTAAGGGAGGGAAGTGGAAAAAAGAAAAAAAAATGCCCTTTAATTTTCTTAATTGTTCAAATTTGACTTGTAATTTTTATGTCTTTGATCAGCTTGTTGCTGTGTTTCACATCTGATGACCCTATGTTGGAGTATGAAGCAGGCTATAAGAGAATGACGGCCATTCTGTCCATCTTACCCATTAATTTACTTGTAAGTCATTGACTCAAGGATACTGTCACAAGGTCCCAAACATACAACTATTTTTCAGCTATGTATAAAACTGCCTCTTGTGTTCCCTGTTCTAATTAACCTAGCAGCAAAACAAACATTTTAATCTTCTAATGGTCTGAATCTATAGCACTTTAAATGATGTGACCAGATAATTCTGTGAATTTTCCAAATAAACTGTGAATTAAAGCCCTGCAAAGTCTTTTCTGTTACTTGCCCAAGATATTAAGTTCTTTTAATAACACCTTTTCACAGATTAATTATGCTTTCTTCTTGATTTTATTCTTTCCAGTGCTACTATGTATCTATTCTGTCTTGTATTATAAATGTGGTTTGTGGTTATAAATGTGGTTAGTGTGTTGTGTAGTTTTAATATTACCTCCTTTGATTTTAACTCAACACCTTACAATACCTGCTGTTGTTTCATAATTGCTTCCCTGTGTTGTGTTGAAGGTTTCCTCTTCTTTTATTTATTTTTTCATGTGTTATTTGCCTTTCTAAATGTATATGATTCCCATTTAAAATATAAATGTCATGCCATGGATTTTGGTTCATATATTGTGACAGAAATACTGTTCCACTGTCTATAGAAACAAGTTTTATAAAATAGCTGTACATCCTTCCTGGTTTAGCAAGTCTTTTCCTACACTCTGTTTACAATTTCCTGCTAGTGTGGGCTCTGGCCTCTGCAATTAACCTCCCTAGAAGCATGACTCATTGTTCAATGGAGACCTAGACTTAGGATCAAGTTTCCTCCGCAACAGGAAGTAAACTCGAAGAAAGGAAATGCTAGCTCATCATAGGAACACCAAGAATGGTTTCATGATTGAACTCATAATGAAATTTATTCATTTCAATTAAATTAAAGAACATTTTCCTACAAAAAACAGTTATTTGTAAGTGTTCTGAAAAGTATAATACATATTTGAAACCTTACTTGCAGTTCTCAGACTTACATGCTTATTTTTTTTCAGAAGTTTTTTCTTTTTAAATGATCAGAATCTCTTTATAACTCAGATTTGCATTCGTTCTCAGATAATGAGGATGAATCCAAAACACTCTTTCACTTTATTTTTAATTTAATTCATTCATAAATACTGGGAAAAGAAAAGTAATGCAATGACACTTTTAATTAATGCTGTCAGGTTTGACCAATGTTCTGCTGGTTGTCAGCTCTACCCCCTGTGCAGTTCATACTGTCGTCACTAGATGGCTTCATGAGACAATTTCTGTATCAACGTCGTTTCATCCATTGTCAGAAGGCCACCTAATCTTTGTAAGGGTCACAGTAAACTTAAGGCTATCCACAAAGATCTCCACCCTGAATAGCATAACCATCTATTGCAGAGAACACATACATGCTCACAGAGATATTTAAGAGACCTAGATACTAACCAACCTAGTTAGCATGTCTTTGAGAGGCAGGACCTCAGTGAAATTTTAAATCCTCCTAATTAAGTGGTTGACAGATACAATAAAACATTCAGAGCTCAGTTGGAATAAAAACCTCTCCATCACCACAGTGGCAGACCCGGTCCTAAACAAATCAAAAGATTTCCTGTTTAAAATTATCTTCCAGGTTTCTTCTGTTAAATACTTTTTAATTGAAATTAGTTTTCACAGCACCCAATGATTTTCATTGCTCATTTCTAACATGGGGTAATTTCCTCTGCTCATTAATGGCATTGAAATATGCTAGGGCTTTTGGGGCAATTTGACAAAAACTAAAGCACTTATCTTAGCACAACACCAATAATAAAACAATTAATATGTGTAATATGCAATACATTTGTATTATATAACTCCAAAATAAATTCCACAAAAATAAAAACTCAAATGCTTACAGAGTATTATCAAGAATAATGCTCAAATTATACAGTATATAAAAAATGTGTAAAGTTTCTTTTAAGAAAGAAAACTACAGCATGTGGCGAACTAAAAAACTACAGTAGTGTATTGAAAATGTTAGTACACTAAGATCAAGAATCTACTGCATAAACAATTTAAACAAGAAAAAGAGCTATAAAAGTGAGGAAAATTGAATCTTGAGAGTAACATTTCATGGATGTAAAATTTATCTATTGATCTCTATGGAAGTAAAATTGATGTGAAGGTTTTGCTTTGATGCAAACCAGATTTGTGAAATATCACATAAACTGCATATCTTTGATTACCTCACTGCTGTCAGTCATTTTCAAATACAACTACTGTATAAATCGCTTTTTCTGATGTAAAGATTTACTTGGGTGTTCAGTTTGTCTGTTTCACTCAACATCCATAAACCTCTGTTGTGTATTGATTCATAGGGTACATACGATACACATATACAGTACACAGTTACAGCTCTGAGGCAATTATAAAAGACAAATTAGTTTCCATTTACAGACCAAGAATAAATGAATGAATGGGAAAAAATATACATCCTGGAGGTGGTGACAGCTGGGTGTAAAGCAAACCCATCACAATGTCATGTAGCATGTAAAATTAAATCAGACACAATTAAAAGTTATGTTTGCCTCATTTAAAGAGCTGTCACCAATAGAAGTAAATACTTCTTAGAAAAAAAACTTTGTGTTTTTATAAATGTAGACAAGCCCACATACAGTACTATCAAGTAGAACACAGCTGATGTGGGTCACACTTTGAACAAACTACATGTTTTCCATTGAGTGGCCTGTTGTTCTTATCATATGAATGACCAAATACAAAGGTGTTACAAAGCCTTTATTTAAAAATAAACTTTGACCTGCTTCTCTAGCTTTTAAAAAGGAAAGAAATGTGTGAAATGGAAAAGTCCATCACTACTTCACACCCTCAGTATTTTTAATCAAAATGATAACCTTGTCTTGTTTAATGTATAAACTGTAGTTTGTGGGATTTTTTTCATTCAAGCAATAACATGTGAATGACTTTGTAAATGGCACCTCAAGGAAGGTCAAGTCTTTTCTTTTTAACTGTTTTTCCAGGAAATATAGCCATTAATATCTATTGGTTTATCTGTTTGCTGTACATTCATTTACTGTATTACTAGATTTGGGATTTCTGATTCTATTCATTAGATTCTACCAACAACAGCTTCAACAGCAGATTCAGTTGAGTTACTACCTAAAATAAAACGATTAATATTAATCATATATATACATGTCAGGCAGCATGATGTCACAGTGAATAGTATAGCTACCTTGCAGTGGTGGGGCCCATTTCCTGGGATGATATCTGCATGGAGTTTGTATGTTCTCCCCATGTTCATATGGGTTTCTTCCAGGTGCTCTGGTTTCCTCCCAAGGTCCAAGGATATATTAATTGGCTTTTGCAAAATTGTCACTGCTGCGAGTGTGTGTATTGTGTCTGTGTGTGCCTGGCACTGGACTGGTGTTCTGTCTGAGATGTATCCTGCCTTCCGCCTGTTGTTTCCTGGATTAGGCTCCATTTCCCCCACAACCCTGTATTGAATAAAGCAGTTTAGAAAATGGAGGGATGTATATACTGTATAAGCGTAAGGAACAACCACAAGTAAAAATGGAGCTACACATTTTCTTTCTCTGCTATTCTTTGGGCTGCTATAGTTTGGATGCTACTCCATTTTGCTCCCCTCAAGAATGATAATCTAGACACAGATGTTGCTGCTTTCATGTGTCCCCATTGTCTCTATATCTGACCACACTGTTCTTTAGTCTTGAACCTACAGAACAGCTACAGATCTGGAGGGGCACCAGACCTGCACTGGAGGTCAGAGGGGTCATGTGAATCATGTAGAGGTTAATGGACTTTAAACAGTGCCAGGAGGGAAGAACAACTGGAATTATTCATTTATGATCAGTAAGGTCCATTCTATGAAGCCAGAGCATGGATACTATTGTAACAAGGCTGAAAGGCAGAAAAAGCTGATTACTGATTTCTTTTGTACAGTACTTCACGGGAGATTCTGCTGTCATGTGGACTTATATTTAAGGTGTCCATCATGAAAGCAAACTCCACTCGAGCTATTTCGCTCCATTAACAGCATGGGACTCATGCCAAGGTGGCGATGCAAAATATTTTTTTCTGAAGAAATTACTTAAGAAAAGATTTAAATAAATGTGATTGAAGGGTCGAATTAAAATAATACAATACAAACGTGCTTGGAAGTAACACACCCGAAAGCCATCTTACTAACTACAGTTATTGTAAATAATATGAATTATTTAATGTAAATAATAATAATAGAAGTAATAATGACAGTAGTGTATTTTTTCAAACTGCAGCACAGATCACGATTAACTGTACATGTCAGTTATGGCTCAGACGAAACTTTTCTTTCCTTAATAAACGGCGTTTCCCTTTGATGTCGCCGCTGATCCGGCCCTCTCGCGACCGGAGAGAGCGGCGCTTCCAGGGAGTTTTGTTTCTGCACATGCTCAGTTAGGGCTGAGGCCACAGGGCCAGTTCTCCCCCCTGCACTCTTTGGCCTGTGTGCTGTTGAAAAGCTGTGCAGAAGCCGATACCCAAGTGATGGTCTCATGGAGCCTGTCATTGCGCCCGAGTTTGATTTATGTTTTCGTCCACGATGTGCTTTAGGATTTCAATAAGATGTTTGTGTGTTTTGAGATGATCATTTTTTTCCTCGTCTTCAACATCCACGATTTCGTGCAGGCTCAGGGTAAGTTACTTTTATGATTTTATGTCTTAAAAAACTCAGTGTGGGCCTTTTTTGCTACAATTTTAAGAAAATATTTACACTTCTCCTTTCTGCCCTTTGATTGATTACAACTAGTGGGTTTTTTTTGTCTGTCGTGTTAAATACGAGGAATCGCACTGTGGTAAAATTGCTTACAATTTTTTACGCACTTAAACCAGTTGCACTTCTGCGAGACCCATACAATACAGCTGTACAGTAAAACCCGAAATGATACTGTTGGCAAAACAAAATAAGAGAACTGTAGGCAGATATAGGTGGATAATCTCTGTATTACAGACAGCACTGAACATCTGAAAGCTACACCTCCTAACAACGTGATCGCTTCGAGTTTTCCGAAACTTTCGGGAGCTCTTTACTCCATCTAGTGTGTTTAAACAGTTGACCGAGTTGGCATTTTTTTGTACGTTTGCATTAAATGCGAGTTCTGACATGACCACGTAAGACGTGTGAATTAATATTTATTTTGTGTATTGATTGACTTTGGGGTTTTCTCCACAAAAAAATGTCCCTCTATGAAAGAAAAAAGGATAGTGTTTGTAGGCTGCGCACCGGTGTACGATGACAAAGTTTCATTCATTCTTATTTTTGTACTGTTACTGTTGTTGTTTACAACACTTAGCTTCCAAATAAGTAGCAGTTTGTTATTTAACATAAAACGCTTGTCTCTTCACTTATGAAATGTGCTTTTGTTCATAACATGTTGTCCTGCAGAGTTAATGTACGAGAAGCCGCTAGTTGCGCGCAAGACGCTAGACACTAGCAGTTCAAGTGACTTTACTAAAAAACTCACTTTTCAAATGTATTTTAATAAGGGGAAATGCGTTTAATCAGAAGAACTAATGTGTAAATAATTTATACATATAACATTTGTATATTTTATATTTGTGTAAATGGTTATCCTACTTGTATCCAAATTTCATACGTACCCAAAGCTCCTTGTCTGAATTTGTAGTGACGTACAGTATAGTATGTTCCCAGAGCTATATTCAGCAAAAACCTTTCAATATAGTAATTAATTTCATATCACTGTTTATCGAAATATACTTCTGTAGATGGGGTGGGGGGGGGCTTTACATTCACATCTGGGTCGACTTTGAAGTATTGAAAGTCGCTGTTTGTCCAAATGCGCTCAGGATGTGGATTTCTTTGGGGGGCAAATTCCGCTCTAGAGTTACTGACAGGAGACATCTGTCACAGCGTGGAGCGCACATAAAGGCGAATTCAGTTTTTAGGACTTCTCCCCAGACAGGGTCCAGCTCGTTTGTTTAGTATTCAGAGTTAAATTGGGTAAAGCGTGAGGCAAAACGCATTTATATTTAACACGAGTTAGCCTGACAGACTTTGAATATCTTTGACTTGAAAACCTAAGGCGTTTTCGTTTACTTCAGTTGTCTGTATTTCTGATTGGTCGAGGAACTTAACGGTTTATATGCAGGTATAAAACTCCTGTCAGTATGGCACACTCCACAACGCTGTTTTTCTAGAAGCTCTGTTTTTTCATGTTTTAAGTTTTTTCAAAGATGGTAACCACATCCCACCTTCCCCGCCTCCCAGCTGCAGCAATCCCTCTTTTTCCTGTTTTGTTCAGGTTGGTCATTCTCCTTTGCAGACAATACATCTGCTACCAATTTTCTCTTTTAAAGACTCGGTAACACGGAAAAAAAAACCCCAAAAACAAATGTCAGCCTTTCCTTCAATTTTGACGTTGAATTTGAGGGACTTGTTTTCTGGCTCTTTGCATGTGCTGAAGTTATTTTAACATATGTTTTTGATAAGAACGTGATATATTTAACTGTTGCATTTGGAGGTTGATGTATAATAAATATGGTTAATTTATTTGCAGTACAAGATTGCCCTGTAGGTACGTAAGGTTATCTTTGCCAATAAACTTAATGTTTGTAGCCACAGAACAGGTCTACGGGTTGCTGAAAAAAAGCTTATACACGCACAGGCACAATGCAATTTAAGTGTTTTTCTTTACAAAATGTGTATTGCCCTTTAATGACTTTGTAATGTGATCATACATTAAATAGATGATGACGTTGTAATGGAATCTGGGTATAGGTTAGACTGAGTTTTTATATTGCAATACTAAAACTTCATTGATTTCAAAGTACTTGTACATTTTTGTTTTAATGTTTTAATGTTGTTGAAATGCTAGTATACTTATGTTGTGCCACATTGCTTAGCTCACGTTTGCAGTGATTAAGTGCAAAACTAATTAAGTGGTAAATTATTTTTTTCTTTTTTTTTCTTCATTTTCTTTATACCTTTATACCAGGTAGGTCAAGTGAGAACAAATTGTCAGTCACATCTTGGAGATCCATTCATACATCAGGGCATGTTCTAGTGCATTTTGGGTGAAGTACTTTTTATCAGGAATTCAACATGTTCTCACCCAGGATCTGTATCTACGGTCCTTTGGCTCAGAGCCCTGACCACTACGCCACACTGCTTCTATGCCAGAGGAAACACACCCAGTCCCACAGTCCTGGGGTACTCAAAGCACTTTGGTGTTTACATAGGAAGCAGTTGGGATTTAAGAGCCAAAGACCCTGAATAGAGTCAGTATGAGTATTTTTCTCTGTAAATGTTTACAGTGCCTTCAGACAGTATTCAGACCCCTCCGCCTTTTCCAAATCTTGTTGGGTTGTAGACTTATTTTAAAATGGATGAATTGATTCTTTTTTACCATCAGTCGACGCACAATACCCCATAATGACAATGTGAAAACACATTTTTAGGAATTTTTGTAAATTTGTTAAATAAAAACTGAAATCTACCACTTACATAAGTATTCAGACCCTTTATTCAGTACTTTGTAGGAGCACCTTTAGCAGCGATTACAGCTGCGAGACTTCTAGGGTATGCTTCCACCAGCTTTGTACACCTGGATTTGGGCAGATTCTCTCAAACTCTGTCAAATTGGATGGGGAGCGTTGGTGAACTGCAATCTTCAGGTTTCTCCATAGATTTTGTATGGGGTTCAAATCTGGGCTTTGGCTGGGTCACTCAAGGACATTCAGAGACTTGTTCTGAAGCCACTCCAGCGTTGGCTTGGCTGTGTGCTTCAGATCGTTGTCATGCTGAAAGGTGAATCTTCGCCCTAGTCCAAGGTTGTGTTCGCTCTGGAGCAGGTTTTCTTCAAGGACCTCTCTGTATTTGGCTACATTCATCTTTCCCTCAATCCTGACCAGTATCCCAGTCCCTGCCACTGAGAAGTATCCCCACATCATGATGCTGCCACTACCATGCTTCAACGTAGGAATGGTATTAGCCAGGTGATAAGCGGTACCTGGTTTTTGCCAGACATGGAGTTCAATTTGTTTGTCTTCAGACCAGAGAATCTTTTTCCTCTGAGTCCTTTAGGTGCCATTTGGCGAACTCCAGGCGGGCTGTCATATGCCTTTTACTCAGGAGTGGCTTCCGTCTAGCCACTCTACCATAGAGACCTGATTGATGGAGTGCTGCAGAGATGGTCGTTCTTCCAGCAGGTTCTCCCATCTTTACACTGGAACTCCTATGCTCTAGTGTGGCAATTGGGTTCTTGGTCACCTCCCTGACCAAGGCCCTTCTTGCCCAAATGCCCAATTTGGCTTGATGGCCAGCTCTAGGAAGAGTTTTGGTGGTTCCAAACTTCTTCCATTTGACAATGATGGAGGCCACTGTGCTCCTGGGAAACTTCAGTGTGTCACCAATTTGTTTAATACCCTTTCCCAGATTGACACAATCCTATCTCAGAGGTCTACAGAGAGTTCCTTGGACTTCATGGCTTGTTTTTTACTCTGCCATACACTGTGAACTGTGTGACCTTATAAAGACAGGCGTGTGCCTTTCTAAATCATGTCCAGTCAAGTGAATTTGCCACAGGTGGATTACAGTCAGGTTCTAGAGACATCTCTAGGATGATCAAAAGAAATAGGATGCATATGAGCTCAATTTGGAGTGTCATAATAAAGGGTCTGAATACTTTTGTAAATGGGAGATTTCAGTTCTTTATTTTTAAGAAATTTGCTAAAAATTCTAAAAACTTGTTTTCAGTTTGCCATTATTGGGTGTCAATTTATGGGAAAAAAAGAATCAATTCAATCCATTTTGAAATAAGTCTACAACACAAAGTGTGGAAAACGTGGAGGAGTCTGAACACTTTCTGAAGGCATAATTCTTTTGAAACATTTGGACCAATAGTCTCCAACATTCAATTTGGAGAACCATACTCCAGTTTGTCTAATAGCTGTTTTTTAAGATTAGGAACAGTTTCAAAGATTGGGAAGCTATTGATCAGTTGAGCAATAATTTGTTTAGTTAAGGAAACTTTGGTCCTTCCAGGCCAAACTGTATCCTGTTTTTTTATTATTTGAAGTCTTCACTAAATTACTTTAAACAAATCATGTGTTCAGCAGATTGCAGAATTGTTTAAGGTTTTTAGAAATCAGTGATTTAATGTCTACCTATGAAACCTGCAGAATAGGGGCTCTCCAGAAGCATGGGTGGAGACCCCTGATATAGACAAGGCATAAATTGTTTTATGAAATGACTGATCCCTGCTGACCGGAGAGGCAAGTAACCCATCTATCTACACACAGAAAACTTTTGTACTAAAATTAACCCATAAATGGAGAATTTCCAACTTGGACAAGTTTTGTATGTTTGCCTGTAGAACACAGGGTCGGGCTGCGGCTGAGTAGGAGACCCTGACTTCTAAGCTTATTTACGGTCTTTTGGTTCATCTTACCTTTGATGTAGTCTTGTAACCAGGGTCACATGTTCAGTTTCCCTGGACTCTATGCTTCACTATCTGTAAGAGGCCGTATACATTGTCAAATTTAATCCCCTTTCTGGAGAATTATGGACTCTTCTTAGAGCAAGAAACAAAAGAAGTAAATAAGTCATATAATTAATATGAAAGAAAAAGAGTAGGTCACCTTTGCATAAGAATTATTTTTTTTTCTTTTAGTTTCTACTTTTAGCTGACATTTACTGTAACTTACTTATAGAAGTAATCACATTGAGCATTCGGTTTTTGAATAAAATATTAAGCTTAGAAAAAATGTGTATGCATCATTGTGTAATTTCATAAAACGGGACACCAGGGGAAGTGTTGGAATACTTTTGTAAGGCGCTGTATGTAAGGTATAGTATGTATATCAGTACAGTTCCATGCTCCCTTTCCAATTTCTGGAATTTTTGCATATTTGCACTACTGAATGTTATAAGATCATGTGGGCCCTAGTGATATATAAAGGGAGTGAACAGATAATGCCAAAGATTGTTGCTTCTTTCATTTATTTAATAAACAAAGTCATCCAAAGTCCCTGTGTGAAAATAAACACCTTAGATTCAGTAACATTTTGCACCATCATCTCAAGTAAATGTGGCCCCTTCCTCCATGACGAACTGCTTCACTTCAGTAATATTTGAGAGTTCTCGCATGAACTGCAAGTTTCAGGTCCTGTCTGACATTTCTCTGGGGTTTAGGTCTGGGCTTTGATTTGGCCATTCCAAAACATTGAATTTCTTCTTCATTCATTCTTTTGTAAACTCATTTATATGTTTGGGATCATTGTCTTGCTGCATGACCTAATTGCTTTTCAGCTGAAGGACAGATGGCCTGATATTCTCCTGGTCTGATGTTCTCCTCTGATAAAAAAAGCAGAATTCACTTATCCAGGTTCTGAGACAGTGTTTGAGTTTTGCTAGACATAATGGCACCAATGTCCAAAAAGTTCAATTTTTGACACATCTGTCCATAGAATATTCCACCAAAAGTCTGGGGGGCCATCCAGGTAACTTGACATAAGCATGAGTGTTCTTCTTAGTGAGTAGTGGTTTTCACATTGCTAACTCCCATGAATCCTAATTTTACCCCATGCTTTTCTGGTGGAATCGTGATCACTGGCTTTTGCCAAGGTGAGAGAGGCTAGATGATTCCTGAATGTTGCTCTAGGCTGCTTTATGACTTCCTAGACAATTCTACACTAGTCTTTTGGCTTGATTTTGACAGGATGGCCACTCCTGGGAATATTTACTATTGTCCCAAATCTTCTCCATTTCAAGTCAGTGTCTCCTACTGTGGAGCGATGGAGCTCTAGCACTTTAGAAATGGTTATGTAATCTTTTCCTGACTGATATGCATCAATATTTTTTTTTTCATATGTCTTAAATATAGCAAAATATTTTGAGGGGGCACAATGTTTCTTTAGATTCTATTATATGTGGTGAGAAGAACTTCGCTGTGATGATGAGACAAAGTTTGTGAGGCCTGGCCCAAATTAGCCCTGATTGTTTAATAAAGTATACACACAGCTGGCTGTAATTATGTTTGCCCTGTGTTTGCTTGAACTAGGGGGCTGTTGACCTTTTCACAAGTGAACACTGGATTTTGGATGACTTTGTATGCAAAATAAATGAAACACACAACAAACTTGGTGTTAGTTGTTCAGGGCTCCTTTATATATCACTATGACCAACATGAAGGTCTGATAACATTCATTGGCAAAAATTTAGAAACTCTGAAAGGGGTGAATAGTTTGTCACAGAACTGTATATTTAAATAAATAAAAAATTATGGTAAGTTTTTATTTTATTTATGGTATTTCTTTTGAATTCAACAAAATAAAGTAATAGGTTGTCTATCTGTTTTTCTGTTTTTGTAAAGGGTTTGCTTGTGCACTTTTATACATTTTGACAGTGAATAAGAACACCTTTGATAGCTAGGGCTGGTTCTGTAGAATCCATTACTCTTCTCAAAAATCAGTATGATGGATTTTTGAGGAAATATATGCAGTACAGAGCTTATCAAACTTAGCATTCATCCCACAAAAGGTATTGCCCATTAAACTGTTAATGGCAGTTTTGCATGGCCTGTGTTCTCTTAACAAGTGGCATTCTGGAAGATCTGCCCTGGCATTCACTAACTGACTGTGCTGCCAAGAGCAGAAGTAAAGCTAGATGTTCTATTGACATATAAGGTACTATATTCCTGGAGAAAAGGCACTTGCATGCTAGTAAATTTAAACTCAATTCAATTTAATTTTTATGTAGCGCCTTTCATGATAAGGTTGTCCCAAGGCGATTAACAAAGCAAGTGACCATACATGTTGTCAATACAGAACAGAATTTCAGCTTAGGGTGGACCGGTGGCTCTATGGCTAAGGATCTGCGCCTCTGGCTGGATGGTTGCCGGTTCGTATTCCACAGCTGTCAGAGGAATCCAACTCCGCTGGGCCCCTGAGCAAGGCCTTACTTAACCCCAACTGCTCCAGGGGCTCCGTATAAATGGTTGACCCTGCACTCTGACCCCAGGCTTCTCTCCCTGTCTGTGTCTTTCATGGAGAGCAAGTTGTGGTATGCGAAAAGACAAATTCATAATACAAGAAATGGTATATGGCTAATAAAGTGATCTAGTATACTAGTGAGTACAGTATTTTGCAAAAGGGACCACAGGTTGCACAAAGACATAGGAGAACAGATATGTGCACTATTATTGCATTTAGTATTGTTGCATTTAATTTCTACGTGTTGCTGTTATGCTAAATTACATAGGTTTTCCATTTAATCTTGTTCCTGGTTTTTTTTTTAATACTAATAAACAGGTACACAGGTATACAGGTAAGACAGGATAATGATTTTCCTTTTGTCTGGGGAAAAATCTCTTGTGTCTTAGATTTTGAGTTATGCACTTACAGTAGACAGCAGTTTGGAGAGAAATGTTGCATTATTTTCCATTTAGAAAAGTGAATGTCCACACATTTGGATTTTCAGTGCACAGTAAATTGTATCTAGGGTGATTTCTTCTGTATCAAAGAAACTGCTCGGTGACTAGCATTGCTCCAACCCACGGAGAACTACTTAGAACAGGAGTGGTTCTGAAGGCCCAGTTTTCATATTGAATTATAGACTTTAGTGTCATACAACTGAACTATGAGTTTTACTACTGCTGTGTGTTCATAAAATAGTATTGTCTTTTATATTTTTTCTTGATCTTGTGAAGCCCTGATATATTTACATTAATATATACAGTATTTAGATTTTTCTTTGGGAGAATTTTTGAAAATCTTACAATAACATGATTGAAGTCAGTTAAGTAGTACTGCTGCTTAGCTTCAGCTAATAAGTATTTTGAGGAAAAAGTGTGTGGTGAGCTAAGAGATGTCTTGAGCATGAAGTGGCTTACCCAGGTCAAGCATCAACGGGGGGATTCTGAATAGTGGACCATTGAAATCCCTTTCTTAATGTAAAAAGTGTTGCCTTAGGCATGATTTTTTTGTTGAGCATGTGTCAACATTTTGTCACCAGGTAGAATTACAATTACAGTATACTATTTGTGTAATAAAAGTATTATATTCTTTTTATCCTCTTTATTCAAATTATATCAGAAATATCTCAGATTTGCAAAACACGGGGCACTTTTCAATTCAATTTATTTTTATATAGCGCCTTTCACAACAAGGTTGTGTGACAGTACATGACATTACAATACAGAAAGAGAAAGAGCCAGAAGGCAGCGGAGGAGAGGACACTTTCCCTGTTATGGGTCTTTGAGCTTAGATCATGCTTAATGCAATATTAAACTTAATAGTTACACCTCCTTTAACACAGAAACATGGGACCTGAGATGCTTGATTTTATTTGCAGTTCATTGGAAGGAAGTAAAACACATGATCAGATTCATTACAATTGTGTAGAAGCCAATGAATAATTACAAAAATTGTTTGCAAATGCTTGAAGACAACCTGGCTGCTCAGTATTCCTTTTTGATATTTTCTTTCATGACCCCTTTTTCCTACTTTGGTCAAGCCAGCATTGTATACATTAATGCAGAATGACCTCAGTAATGGGGAGTGATCTCTGACTTTGTACTGTACCTTGTCCAAAACTCTGAAAAGACTGTGTATTCCACAACATAAAAGAATGTTCATTCTTCTTCAGCATAAACAAGCAGCTTACTAATTCAGCATTATCTCTCCTTATGAATACAGAAAGTAGTACTTGTTTATTTTAATTTTCTTAAATCTTGAAAACAGTACATTAAATCACTTGACAAGAATTATACATGGATTTTGCATATGCGTTTTTGCATATATTCCAGTGTCTTGATAGTGAACTGAAGAGTGTGCTTTAATTCAATTCGTGGTTGATAGCATCTTGACTGAGATTTTATAGAACATACAGGAAGATCTCATAGATAAAGTTAAGGTAAGGGAAAATAACATTCTTAATTTTGCCTACCCATGTTCCATACCCAGGATATGCAAGATTATACTGGATAGGGTTGAATAAAAGGCTTTTGAATTTAAAAACCTGTTTATTTTTATAGAAAGAAAGAAATTGGAAGCTTGTTCCATATTGAAGTCCCATAGTTTTTTACACCACATTATCCTGTATTTAATGATTTTAACTAAGCATTGAGGAACATTTTCAAGGAAAAGTAGATATGAACACAATACCACGAGTTGAAAAGTCAAATGAAAATTGTATAAAAACTAATGAGTCACCCAGTGGGACTGTGTGTCCTCCCTTCTGTGGAAGGAGGTAACATCAACAGTACAGTATGAACTTTAAGAAACTGGTCTCTCACTGTCAGGCTTCAAACTCAGCTCCTTAACGAGACTGTGCTAAATTGTACTTTAGTCATGCTGATCAGTGTAGATAGCACTGAAGTAAAGGTTACTATGTATTTAATTTTCCAGTGGTTTTCAAAGGTGGTCTAAAGTAAATTAAAGAATGCACTCTTCAACACGATGAAGCAATATTTTATTTAATAAAAAATTAAAATAGTCTGGCGTGTGCTTGTAACCTTGTAGTAGAATTCCTGTCCAGGGCAAAAGCCATTTTTCAGGTCTGACTTATTTTTTCCAAATGCCATTTTAATGTGAAAAGATGTATGAAATTTGAGGCTTATTGTATTATATTTTTCCAAAGCAGAACCCAAAACCATAGATACAGTAGAAGTAAGTGTTTTTTATGTATTTAATGTTTATTTTTGGTCTTGTTTCGAGACACCCAGTTCTTTTTTCAGCTCACCTCTGGTGGAGACAGTGGCCGAAGGCTCAGCCATGTGCTCCTGACCAGCAGGCACAACTCAGTTCCTGCACCCAGCAGGAGTGACATTAACATGGATAGCTGCCACACAGCTTTCTCCTAATTTCCTTGTCACAGAGAACAAGTTATTATTATAATTATTATTATAATAATTTAATTTCCTCCTCTGTAGCCAATGAAAGAGCAGTGTTTTCAAGTTAGTATCATAGCCAAACACAAACTGGCAGAAACGCATATGACAGAGTCCTGCAACTCAACTTGAGAGTGTAATAATGTGAGCACCTTGATGAGAACACTGTGCTTTTGTCAGTACGTGTTTCGAGTGTTTCAGATGCTGTACTACACTATACCAAATGATACTGTGTCAATCAGCAAAAACAGTAAAGATAGAATGAAGAGCAGCTTCTCTTAAAAACAGGGGTACCACTGAACAATGAATGAGAAAAAAACAATAAAATACCTGTGAAGTGTCAGTGAAAGTGTATGTGGTGGGAAAACTTTGAGGACTTCAAGCATTGTTTAGAAAATGTATGACAAGAGACGGTGTTACGTAGGATTTGTCTGAGTACAGGCTGGATTATTTGGTGCCAGCAGCCATGTCACCCTGCAATTTACAATTGGCAACCTACTGAAGCTAAGCAGGTGTGAACCTGGTCAGTACCTGGATAGGAGACCTCCTGGGAAAAACTAAGGTTGATGCTGGAAGAGGTGTTAGTTACAGTAAGTACTCACAACTGGCACTCCACTAAAGATAAGCAGGTGTGAGCCTGGATGTACATTACCTGGATGAGAGACCTTCAGGGAAGAGGTGTTGTTACTGGAAGAGGTGTTAGTGGGGCCAGCAGGGGGCGGTCACCCTGCGGTCCATGTGGGTCCTAATGCCCCAGTATAGTGACGGGGACACTATACTGTAGACAAGCGCTGTCTTTCGGTTGAAACGTAAAACTGAGGTCCTGACTCTCTGTGGTCATTAAAAATCCCAGGGTGTTTCTCGAAAAAAGTCTCCTCCTAATAATCCCCCTCTATGAATTGGATACATTACTTTGTTCTCTTCTCCAACCCCCCCCACCCCCTCCGACGGCAGGCGGAGCGACGCGCCGGTTGGAGTATTCTCGGTAGCATTTAATGGCAAAATCGGCTCAAAGATTTGGTTCAAACCACCAAATGGAGACGGCCGTGCTGACAAGCGGACCTTGCTGATGTGGGATTAACTCTAGGATGGGAGACAGGCTGGATTATTTGCAAAATGTATATGTTCACATCCGAAGAAGGCTCCAAAGCTGAAACATTGTGTTTCCTTTCATCTCTTTTCAGCATGTTACAGCATGTTAGGTGCATGTTTCAGCACCTATTACTTGTTCCTTTGTAGCCTGCGCATGCTGACGCAGCTACCCACCTGAACATTCATATGTTGCCTGGAGCACAGCTAGAGTTCCATTGGAAAATGGGGAGCCAATGGTCCACTGCATCTATAACTGTATAGTTAATATGGCAGTGTAGTATGAGAGAAGCTTCAGCTAATAACTGACTCTGGACAGACAACACCAACACTTGACACCAGTCACTAATCGTATTATGCTCAGTCAAAATTACTGAGGAAAACAATGCACCCCCTCAATACATACATTGTGAGTGATGTGTTTTTTTTCTGTAGGTTTTGCAGAATATGTTGGTTTCATTTGTTTACTGCCCATGGGGGCCTCTACTGCCCTTTTTCTATGTTACCTGAAAATGTTTCATATGGTTTACGTAACCCACGTCAAAGTACTGTATGATTAAAGCTAGTCATTTCACTTGGGTGGCAGTGGGTTGGGGTTGTGGGAGGAAAATTAGTGGTTCATCTGAATTTTTTGCTTAAAGTGCAGTTGAGAGAAGTGAACAATTGCCAAATAAATGAAATTGTGTCTGTGATATCTCACTCTGCCGTTTGTTACAAAAATAGTACAGAAACTGAACAGGCCAGAGAATGGCACTGAGTACACGTCTGAAATTGTAAATTGTCTGTATCTGGTTTCCATTCATGTTTGATCAGTTGTGCCTCGCTGTCAAGTACTGCCCTTTCAAGTTGCTTTAATTCCTGCCAGAGATTCAAATTTTGAACATCAAATGCGTACTTTATAGACTTTCGCACATGAAGTTGCTCTGTTCTGTTCTCTTCCTGCAAACAGCTTGGCGCTCAAGGCAGATGAGAGGGTGGTCCCTGGGGCCAGGTTTTAAGGGGGGGGGGTTTGTGGATATCTGGGAATTCCTTTGATGTGGCTTGTGGGTGGCATTATTTTTATTCCCTAGAAAACAAGGACACAGTAGCAGCCCTTAAACTGCTAGCACGATACACTCAGTAACTAGAGCATTGGAGAACATTCTGGTTCCTGATGAATTAAAAGTGGAAAAAGCTGTGTATTCCGTATAAAAAGCAGTCCCTCATGCTCTTAAGTTGATTGAAACCCTTTGTGTGTGCAATGTGTAAAGCGAACTGCTCCCGCGCACCTGGGAGAAAGTCTCCTGCCCCGGAGTACGTCTTGCTAACTTATTTCACTCTGTTTTTAAGGTTCAGTATTACAGAAGTATATCAACATTTAAGAATAATTCTCTCTAAAGGCTGTATATATAGTCATAAACTTTCAGATCACATTTTTTCGCACTCGGGATGTTGCTAATGAAGGTCATGATATTTTGTATTGAGGTTAGTTTCATAAGGGACATAAAGTAGTAATAGTATCAGATACAGAATACTGTAGGATATGCTTTTGATGGTTCTTTTGGCTTGGCACAAAAGAGGTTTGAAATGTAAAATATAATTAAAATCTTAAACATCTGTTGAAGATTCTAATTATGTCCTCCAAGATTGAGTGAGACACTGCAAACTTGACTTTAATCATCAAAAAAAGAAGCTTTGCACTAACAGCATGTGGTGCCTTAATACAATCAAGCATGGACTCCGTGGGTTTGTCAGAGCCTGATACAGTGATCGCAACAGCTGTGTGCCTCTGAATTCTCTTCAGAGTGGGCAAATTAGTGGGATGCTGGAATCTCTTTTATCACAACTGCTAGTCAAGATGTCCCAATGTGAGATCTATAGGGCTCCACTCTGGGCTACTAGTCACCCATGGAAAGATGTCACTTTTGGCTCTTTGTTGTGGAGTATGAGGCCTTCATTAGCAACTGTTTTATAGTCTGGAAAATCTGCTTCATCTTGCTGTTGCTCATGCATGGTTTCTTAACATAATCCTGCAGTAAATTGTATTTATTATTATAAAAACATTTATGAACACGTTCCTCGTGGAGGATGTTAAAAAAACCACAATAGTGTCAGTCTTGAATGAGGCCTTTACCGAGAAGGTGGGCTCTGTAGTTCGGAAATTCAGTTGTTTTTATCAGTGGAAGTTTTATCAAGGTCTCGTTCTGATTCCTGATAGATAGATTCTTTATTGATCCGGTGAGGGAAATTGCAGTGCAACAGCAGCTTAACACAGACAACACAGCCACAGTGTAACGAATGATACAATAATAATAATACAATACATATCAGTACAGTGAGAAGTGCAGTACGAAGAGTTATTCACAGTCCAGAACACACAAAGAACAGAATAGTACACAAAAAAGTCGTATTGCACAATATAAATATAAGTGTATTGCACAGGTTCCTGGCATATATTGCACAAAAACGGTTGTAAATGGGGAAAAAGAAAAAGAACAGATGTAACAGTTTACTGTTCAGTCCAGAAACAGGTCACTGTCAATGTTGCCTCTGCCCAGACGCAAGGTGCATGCGTTGTATAGTCTTATGGCAGAAGGCAAGAATGACCTCCTGTAGCGCTCCCTGTCCCACCGTGGATGAATCAGTCTGTTGCTGAACGTGCTCTTCATTTCTACAAGCCGGTCATAGAGTGGATGGGAGGGGCTGTCCATGATGGCCTCTAGTTTGGACACCATTCTCCTCTCAGCCACTACCTCCAAGGGGTCCAGGCCAGACCCAATGACAGAGCTTGCTCTCCTGATGAACTTGTTCAGCCTGTTAGAAGCCACTGCTCTAATCCCAGAGCTGATGCCTTCACTCTTAATCTGGTGCCGTCAGGGAAAGTGGTATAGATGATCTGACATCATCAGTGGGCGTGTTTTCATCTCTTCTCTGCTGGTACAGGGTGGTATTGCAGAACAGTTCAGTCAAAATTGTTGATGTATAAACTAAACAAACATCAGATACGACGTTTAATTTAAGTATATATTGTTTTTATTGCATCTGAAGTTTCTGAAATATTTCATTTTGAGTAAATGTCTTTAAAACTGAAAGTGTTCCAAGCCATTTTAATACAAATTTAATTTCAGTCTAACAGTCCCTTTGTGAAAAGGTATCTTGTAATATCTAATAAACTGGATCACAAAAAACATGGGTGCTTATGGCAACAGTTAAAGAAGTTTAAAAATCAATTCAAAATGCTTTAAAGATATTGGTTTAGGTTCATTTTTGGACTGTTTCTTTGGCATTCAAATAAGCTTGGAAAATACTGAAGTTAATTGGTCTAATTAAAATGATTTCACTATTTTATCTCAACACTAACATTCCTCGCTAGAGTATAAAGAATGTGTGGTGACCACCACTAATGGATTTTTTTTTTAGAAAGAGAGACACAGTTTAGACTGTTTTAACTGACTCACCCCAGAAATATTTAGATACCACAGAAAATGAAAACTGTAAGCATTGACATACTGTATAGCTAATCCAAACATGAGGCAATGGGTTTGGTGTGATTTGCTCTTGTCTGATATGGAAGTCCTTTAACAGTGCTGTGATAAGAATAAAGCTGATAATAGAGCTCAGCTTAGATAAGGCACATAGTGAAGATGGGAGCTGGTTGATTGAAGTGAGAGAGAGTTAACATTGTTTTGGTCTTTTAATTTTTTAAGTACAGTGCTACGTGACAACATGAAAATAATTTGTGAGCTTTTTGTGTTTTCCATTTGTTACTGTATCTTTAATGAGATATATATTATTTTAGTGTCTTTTTTCTAAAATTTGGTAAATTGAGGTCCTTTTCAGCAGGAATTCTGGGTTTCAGTGTCTCAAGGAAACAGTTGATTTAATTTATTATTGTAGAAATGGTTTTTGATAGAGCTCATTTCCTGACATTTTGATACACCATCCAAACTAGAATGACCATACCTTTTTGGATATTCCTTTAGAGCAGGGGTCTCCTACCGTGGTGTTGGTGAGCCCAAGTCCAGTTATGCTGGCATCACACCACACGACTTTTCCTAGGATTTTCAGTCATAGCTTTCATTTATATAATCGTAATAAAATCACAGCGAGTTGTAGAGAGTCCGATACCGTCAGTTGTGTAGTGTGACACCCCCAGCGACTCAGTCATAGCGCTTTTAACAGCCCCTATGACTCTCTGTGACTGGCTACAACAAAATAATTTGATTTTCTCGTAGCGAGTCGCAAGTCATAGGGGTGGTCTCTTGTCCAGTCAACAGCCAATGAGCACTCAGCTGGAATTTCGATGCCCACAAACAATGAAGAACAATGGTGATGAAACCATATTGTCCACGACCAAACAAATGTGGTCTACTCCACGTTTTTCAGCGTATCCCCTTCTTTTTTTTCACCTCACAAAAGAGGGCACAGGCTGCAGCAACGGTGGCAACTACCTGCTTGTTCTCCAAGTTTGTTGACTTTCGTGCGTTACTCCTCCTCTTATTCTGATGTGCTCCACTTTGATTGGCTGCCAAAATGAGGCGACCTCACGGTACTTTGGCGGCGCAATACAAGATTTGGAACTGTGATGAAATGTCGTGAGAGAATCATGTAATTAGTTACCCCCTGTGATTCCTAGTCTTATAATTTCACACCCTCTAGGAAAGACAAGGCAGCGAGATTAAGCAACTGCAGCAGTTAAAAATGACATGCTCTCCGACTAAAAGTCGTGTCGAGTCATGTAGTGTGACCCCGACATTAGTCTTAGAGGTCAAACTACCTTGCCTGTTTTATTAAGATTAGGTGTACAGGTATGTTATTTATCAGTTAAGCTGTTTATCCAGCTGACTGTGATATTTCCATTCAATGTACGATTCTCTTTTAGGCTGATCAAGTTGTTGAATGGATCTGCTGTTTATGAAAGTCCTCTTTTTCTTTTACTTAAGCTTCACTGTTTGAAGATGCCAGTGGTTCTCTGACAAACAAGTACTTTTCTACTTCAATAGCTGACTTTGTTTACTGTAATTCTTAAGACTTAACATCTAAGACTTGGCTTTTCAAATAGAAGTTTTTGCACTTGTGTGTGTAGTATGTACTGTATTAATTTATTTTCAGTAGCATTTATTTTAACTCTCTCTGAACTTCAAAACAGGGAAGGTTGTATCTAAAGAGAACATCCTTTCAGATATGTTTGCAAAAATGGTTGCACTTATTAGTGAAGTACACTGTTTATTTACTTGGGCATAGTCAGGCGGGTTATTTTGTATAAGCTGTATAAGTTGAAACTTCACGATATAAAGAAAGGATGTAAATGACCTGTTCTGTACTGTGAAACATTGGTGACAGATTGTCTTGAGGTGTCCATTTTGCCTCTTGATCAAAATATCCATCATCCTGAATGTGGGTTTCATTCCTATGGGTGATGACAGGTTCACAAGATGAAGCCAGATATTCCTTCTGTGGTTTCTGCACATTACAGGTATCTGTCATGAGGATATGGATGAAAATATCATAAACTAAACTGGAAAAGACTGAGGTTATCCTCATAGGCACCAAACATTAATTTCACAAAGTTAATTTTTTATTTAAGAAGTTTAGATTATTTGTGTGGAATTGTACCCAGCTTTGAGTTTTTTGAAAATGTTTAATTACTGAACTACACAAGGGAATCCATGATATTTGACATCTGTTTTAAGTAATCAGCAGTGAGACTCTTGTATGGTATCAATCATATGTCCTTGAATTGTAATGCAATTCTGAAGAAAAACTTTTCTTTCTTTTTGATTAATAGATTCATTATGCTGTCACCATGGAAGGGAAATTTCACGATGTAGGGAGGCCTGTGAGCAGGTAAGACAACTTCACGGTATAGTAACTTCACTTAAATGGCTCTGAAATAATATGGTGCACATAACAAAGATAATAAAGAATGATTTCCTTTAAGTTGTTTACAAATAGCAGACTAGGTACAGTTTTTCATCCAATGCAACTTTTCATTAACCAATTAATCAAAACCAATTCATTAAAGCTTATTAATGACTCAAAATAATGCTTATTACCTCACACAATATGATAATGTCAGACAAAATGGACAAAATCTGGTAACTGGAACTCAGATGAAACGTTTGTCCCATCTCATTTTATGACAACATCTTCAACAGTAGCACAGGGTTCTTGTTTGTTGTTTTCTAGCTCCCAAGATATAAAGAACCATTCTTCTCTTTTGGTTTATAACTCAAAACTAGAAGGAAAAATACCAGCTTCATTTAAAATCAAATATTTGTCATTGATCTGTGAGCATCTAGGTGAATGACACCATTAGTGTGTTACTTTTGTATAGTCCTTTATATCGTCACCGTTCAAAACACGACCTCCATAACCTATGTGGCTTATTGCGGCTTTTTTCTCTACTTTTTACAACGAACAAGAGGTGGGCACTTGTGCTCTGATGAGAGATATTAAGTCCAGCATTTATTTTCCTCATGGGAGGCCCGTACTAAATTCAGAAGCAGAATAAATAAATGGCGGAAAAAAAATAAATTGTTTGAATTTTTTTTTCTACAAGCAAAAAAGGGCACTTGGGCCAATGAGGTCAAAGGGTTGGGGCCTGAGCCACTGTAGCCTCCCCGCTCTGCACGTCCCTTCTGTCTAGACATGGAAAGAGGTTTGAACTTTATGATTTTAATGACTGAAACGTCATTTAAAACTAGTACACTAGAGCAAACATATTCTGAGATAGTTCTTCATAAAAAAGCTGATGACATTTTGTTTAAAGTCTGATTTTTTTCAAACCTGGCATGACATGACTCATAATAGCATGACAGGATGAGACACGGGTGCACTTTCCAATGAAATGAGTTGTTATTCGTGTGGGCTCATTCCTCAACTACATCGACATTTGAAAATGAGAGCAGGTTATTCGGCCTGGCCTACATATAGTTTGGTTTTTAGTAGTCATAATAATACTGCTTGCATGTGTACTGATTAATTAATTATTAATAATCAATCATCAGGAAAATAATTATCTGAGTAGACCGGAATCTATTGTAAAAAAAAACACTCGTACATGTTAAGGAATACAACAAATGCCAACAACACTAAAACAAGACAAACCAATAGACAATATATGGGTTAACAGCAGATATATGCAGTTCTCCAAAGGTAACAGATGTCCTTGACTCAGACTTCCACTGCAGGTCGGTCTGTTCAGATTTTTCACTGAACAGTGTTACATGCTTGCACATGCAGAGTTTGTTCTGGGATTTTTCACTACAGTTACAGTAGGTACTTAAGTGAATATTGAAATGCAGCTCACAACTGGCAGCCCACTAAAGCTAAGCAGATTTGAGGCTGGATGTACAGTACCTGGATGGGAGACCTTCGGGGAAGAGGTGTTGCTGCTGGAAGAGGTGTTAGTGGGGTCAGAAGGGGGTGCTCACCCTGAGGTCAGTGTGGGTCCTAATGCCCCAGTATAGTGACGGGGACACTATACTATTAAAAGGTGCCGTCTTTCAGATGAGACGTAAAACCGAGGTCCTGACTCTCTTTGGTCATTAAAAATCCCAGGGCATTTCTCGAAAAGAGTAGGGGTGTAACCCCAGTGTCCTGGCCGAATATCCCATTGACTTTTCCCAGTCATGGCTTCCTAATAATCCCCCTCTATGAATTGGCTTCATTGATCTGCTCTCCTCCCCACTGATAGCTCATGTGTGGTGAGCGTTCTGGTGCACTATGGCTGCCGTCACACCATCCAGGTGGAGCTGCACATTGGTGGTGGTGGAGGGGAGTCCCCATTACCTGTAAAGTGTTTTGAGTGGAGTTTCCAGAAAAGTGCTACGTAAATGTAAGGGATTGTTATTATTGTTATTGTAGCGATATTCTTCCTGACAGGCAGCAAATGCATTGTTATTTAACGGGTGAGTGGAGCAGCACTGGAGAAACATAATAAGGAAAGTTATTTGCAGGACCTTCTGAATTTTATGAATATGGACCTCTGTACTGTTGCTCTAAATAGCATGCACATGTAGCTGGCCTTTAGAAACTGTTTAAACTTTTGAGATTATTGGCTAGAGAGCGAGGTGGTCCACAAGGCAAGATGGTCCAGGTCCAGAGAGTCGGAGAAAGCAAAGTTTCTGTTTTTTTGAAGGACTGGGCCTCCAGGCTGGAGATCATAATGATCCCTACATGAGTGGTGGTTTTTCATCCGAGCATGCCTGTCAATATCAATTGGTTGGTTTAAGCTGTTGGTGCCTTTTGGTGGATTTGCAAGGCTCATTGATGTGACATTCTTATCAGGGCTGTTCAGTGTTTCTGTTCCTCTGGACAGTTTGTCTTCCTCGCTGTTAATAGGGGCTGGAGCCTTGGCTGCCGTCGTTTGCATTCCTTAGTGGCCTGCCAGTGTGAGGTTGGTCTGTGGAGATACAGAATTCCTCCCCCCCCCTTTTGGAGCTTGACCTAATTTGCTAATTCATCTGGATAAGTTTATTTACACAATTTCTGTACATTCAGGACAGCGTCTAGGAAATTATGGTTGTAAGTCACTTGAATAATGGCTTTGATTTTAAAATGCCACGGTGAGGGAAAGATCTTCAGTCGCACATTCAGAATTCTATGTAACACAAATCGTGGTCAGCTGTTTTCAAGACTGATTCAAAGAGGATGTTAATGAATATAGAGATACTGCCAGGCACAAACAGATGAACTGGAGGATATCACCTGCAATTTACTTTATGTTTCCCTTTTATAAGCTCCTTATGAGATAAAGGCAGAGATAAGCAGCTCCTCTGCTGCTTATTTTGATCCTTTTGAAAATACCATAATCCAAGTGAGAAGTCATTTAATGTATCCTTCATGCTTTAGGTACAATGTATGTACAGGTGTGCTTTTTTGCTTTCTGCTTTTTTATAGTGTGTTTTGTGTGTTAAAGTGCTGGCTTTCTGGTTTGCATTGCTGAGAAAAACAGGAAACATATGCAGACCATTTGTAAAACAATCTTATTTGATCAACAGAACGCTGTTCTGTTGAAAAGCTTATTATGTAAAATAACAGAAAAATGCAAACCCTCTGTAGTACATATACTACCTACTGTACGTCACAGATATAAAATATCTGTTATTTCATTAGCTGTTGCTAGTTGCTAACAAAATAAGACTCACATTGTAGGGAAGCATTTTAGGGAGATAAGAGCATCACCTGTGGATGCCTTGTGCCTGGATTTTCACTATCCTCGTTTGGTGAACAAAACTGATCATACAAGTTTTTTAAGCATTTTGCTGGGTAACTGCTGCTGCATAATTACAATTGTTTTATTGTAGTAGCATTATTTTCTTTATCTTCTGCATAGTTTATCAAATTTTGGCTTTCAACAAATAACCATCACTACCCCTTTAATTAGAAATAAAAGAATGCTTAAAATAAACCCACAAGAGTGTTCAGAGAGCAGAGATTTCTTCACCAATAAAGCAGTTTCTCAGTGCTCTATCTGATTTGATATGTATTTGGACTGCTAAGGTGATGGTGGTGAGAAATTTCGGGTGAACAAAGGGGATAGAAAATGGTTCCTAAAACTCTAGCAGTAACCAATTTTTTTAATTAAGTTCAAGACTAGAAAGATGTTTCTTTTAACCTGTAGGATTTTTCTTTGAACTCAGGAACGTATATTGTTGCTCTTATTTGAACTGATCCCTTTTAAGTGAATGGGTGACCAATATTCTTGAACTTTAACTTTATTGCCATATGTAACTGGTACATGTACTGGTACAATGGAATTCTTACAGAAAGACTCTCAAGTGTTAAAAAAAAGTGTAAAACACAAAGTGCAGACAGTGGATCAAGACAGGATACAAACAAACAGTAGACAATGTACAAGTAAACAGTTAAAATGTAAACAATTACTCCAATAAATAAAATTATAGTGAGGTAGATGGTGTAGGTGTGGTCAGAGGGGCATGGCCAAGTATGTTCACCAATCGCACTGCTTGTGGATAGAAGCTATTGAAGAAGCTGGTGGTAAGTGTCCACATGCTCTTGTATCTCTTGCCTGAGGGCAGTGGGGTGAAGAGCTCATGTCCGGGCTGGTAACTGTCCTCTGTGATGGCCAGAAGTCTACAACACCAGCGGTCCTCATAGAGCTGTTGAGTCTCTGTGAGACCACAGCCGATGATCTTCTGGGCCACATTCACCATTCTCTGCAGTACCTCTCTCTCGAGAAGAGGTTCGACCACATTACACGGTGATCCCGTTGGTGAGGACACTCTCGATGGTGCAGAGGTAGAAGTTCACCAACACAGGTACTGGCATCCCCCATCGCTTGAGGGACCTCAGGAAATAGAGGTGCCTTCTTCAAGATGATGTCTGTGTCCAAAGTCCAGGTTAGGTCATTTGAAATGTGAATTCCCAAATACCTAAAGCTGGTGACTTTTCCCACTTCTGTTCCATCAGTACTGAGTGGTCTGTTATTGTGCTACCTGTGTCTCCAAAAGTCAACTATTAGTTATTTTATTTTACTCACGTTCAAGTCCATGTTATCGCTATGACACGACCTCAGCAGCTGGACGACTTCATCCCTGTAAGTGGACTCGTCATCATCGCTGATCAGGCCTATTATAGTTTTGTAATGCTCCCAGTTTATTATCTGTGACCTTGACAAGTTTGTTAACAATACCTGAAGTACACCCATTGTATGAATATTATGACCACAACTGTCATAGCATTCATGAAATAGGTCTTCTAGATGAGTATTCATTAAAAATAATGTTATTGTATTTGTCTCCCAGCTGCATACAGATTTTATTACTGAAGTTGTCTTTTTCTAGAGCAAGGCTTCTAGGACTTTTTGAATTTCAGGCCCACCACAAATTCGTAGGCAACACAATGGTGTGGGCCTATGTAAAAACACTTAAGGTGTTTTGAATTGAAATATGTACTGTATCTGTCTAGTAATCACAGCAAAAATGCTTATCTTTTGAGATACTTGGGCTTGGTTTTACAAATTAATCAGATCAAGCCACAGCGAACTTATTCCTACTCTTAGTTTCAGGTACATGGCAGTGAAAGACAAGAGAAACTTAATTACCAGCTGTAATAGATAGGAATATGTGATGGAGAGAAGTCTGCTTCTGTTCTCGTAGGGACCTATTAATACAAAGTGTTTGTAGAAGGTGCCATCGCAGCTATACCTCACAAAAAATAAGCACTAAAGCAACAATACAAACATCAGTGGATTTGTACAGCTATACGGCAAAATATGGACTTTTCTTTATTCTCTTCAATATCTGTCTTTCAGCGTCATCACTCTTATCGGCTATTTGTCTCCTCACAGTGTCATGGCAAATGTCCATAGCACAGTACTAAACTCTTTCTGCGGGATACACAGGAAGCCACAAAATAGCTCGCTTTCAAGGCACTTTTGGACAGTGATGTAAACCTGTTGTAGCTATTGAATTCTGTTGTATTAGGAACTCATCCAACATTTTTCATATTCCGACGTTTTTTCCAACACATCCACGTCACCACATTCGACACTCTGCCCTTGATTCTTCATCACTTGTCACCTGAGATTTACAACTTAATTTTTTCCATGTCATTCTGTATTTCCTGACAACAAGCTTTCGTACCTTTTCAGTAACACCAGAGGTTTCTCCTATACCAGGAGATTTCCCCTTTGAAATAACTGTCTGATTCTGATAATTTTCAGAAAACGTGTAGCATCTCTCCCTTGTCCAAAGTAACAGTAAACGTGTCTATCTCTAATTGATGACGTTCAGATGATTCGTAAGCAGTTTTTACGAAACCTGGAAGCCTTGTAATTTTCATTAGCACAGATCACTGAGGGGCCAAAATATAGCTTCTTTTATTATTACAGCCCAGTTTCAGACACTTACATGCAGTAAAACATATGATACTTTATTCAGTCTATCTTACACACATTATATTCATGAACTTAAGCTATTTATGTAGCCGTTCTGCAACCCATTAGTGAATGAGTCACAAAGCCACCATTTGAGAATGACTGTTGTAGTGCATACTCAAAAGATTTTGAAAATAAAATGAAGCTGATTAAACATTGTGCTGTATTTTTTCTCATACAGAGATCCCACAGCAATTGATGTTTCATAGATAGACTCAAGGAATATTACTGTAGGATCCCACTAAGATAAACTTTATATTTTGACTTTTTTGTTCTACGTTATACATTTCAGATAGCTAATACAATCTGGAAAAATATAAGGGATTTCTTGTTTTTTTTTATTTACTTAGTCTTTCTCCTGAACTTTCTTCTGGTGTAAACTAAAAGAGGAGGCTCAGGACATGACAAAGGGTATATCTTATGGTATCGATAACATTTCTCTTGAATTTTATCTGACTGTTTGGCTCCAATTAGGTCCCCTTATCATTGGAACCGCTAGCTCAAGCTGTCTGTCTTTCTGTCGGTTCTGCTCCCATTTCCATTAACAGTACTCATCATTGCACTTTATGCTGATAATATATTCGTACTATATATATGTAGACAGTAACGCCTTATCCCAGTTTCATGCTAACTAAGGTGGTTTTGGTGCCATTATCTGGGTATAATATTAATGTTCCAAGTCTGTGTTAGTGCTGTTAAAACTTTCCGGTGCAAGAAACTGGCCTGCTTCTGATTTTGTCACTGTTCAAAGACTTCAGACACACGGGTATTGTGATTCATGCTCCTTTACATTTCGGCACATTAATAACTTTTTTAGGCAGACAGATGCTGACTTGAACAGGTAGACACAGTTCCCCAATTCTGTCCCAGCTCGCATTTCCTTAATGCAAAATGCTTTATTTTTATTACCTAAATTCCTATTTCTCCTCTCTTAGTTTACTGGAATAGACTGTGTTACAGTTTCTAGTTTTGTATGGAAGAGGAAGCAGTAGGTTATTAAATTATTTTGGCATGCACTTGAAGAAAATCTGGTCACTCGATATAGACTTCAAGATTTATTTAATTCTTTCTCTTTGGACATTTTTAAGATTGAAATGTGACCCCATAATTAAGTCACTATTTACAACTTAGCATCTGGTACAGAGATTCACAAAATCCCCAAAAATCTGGCATTCACATTTATCATCATTAACTCCTTACAGGTAAATACCCTTTCTCTTCTCCGCCTTATATAAAGAGATTCACATTCTAGCAGATATTTTTAATCTGTCTTTGATGGCCTTTGCGTGCTGCACTATTTGTAGTCTCCATTCTACAATATGTGCTTATCATGTCCCTTGGGGGGTGTTATTGTCTGCACGCCCTGTGAATTATCTTCAGGAATTCAAGGGCAAATCCAAGAGATTGCTGCTTGAGAGAGGGATATGAATGGTGCGGAATTTCCTGTGACAATATTTAAGTTAATAGAATAATAAATCTTGGTTGTCGAGCTTAATTTTCTGCCTTCCATTTAGGGATTCTTTGGTGGGAAACTCAGAGGGGTGTTCTGACAGTGGGGGCAGGTGAATGTTCCATTGTTTTGCTTTTGAAAATATTGGTTTACAAAAAAATATCTTTACTTGTATTACTAAAGATGGTCTGGGTGAGTACTTAATATACTTAATCCTTCAGTCAGGGCTGAAGGCTCATCACCTTCGCTGTTTACCCAGCACAGTGTAGAGCCATCAGATTAAAAAACAGTACAGTGTCATCAAAATGTAGACTAGCCACTGGCTAATTACTCCTTCAGCTGTTCATAGTTTCAGATGAAGAATGCTTTGCTTAGGCATGTGATTCAGTGACTTTGTACCAAGCAGAAAAAAAATATCATTTTTTAATATTAACTTAACTGTGTTTTCTTTTAGATATAAAAACAGGTTATGAATTACCTGTACTTAAGTTAATCATCATTTTAGGTATACATATAGAAAACATTGGAATATCTGGGGTTATATTATGTGATATACTACAAGTTATGCAGCCTTATTAGATTATATGATGAACATGCATTGCATTGCAAAATTAGTGACACCTTGGTTGGGTTACCACGTAGCTCAGGCAATATAGGTGTGGGTTTGGGAGCCAAGTTGTTATTTCTTCTTTACAATCTTTGAAACATGAACAACTAGCAAATCATAACTGCAGCAGCTTTTAATAAAAAATCTTTTAAAACGTCTTTCAAGATCACACGACTGCTATTTTACATTTTTTAGAAGTCTGTCTAAAACAACTTCATAGAAACCTCTCCCCATGTAGTGTTCCTGTCCAGACCAAGACTTCAAACAATGTGAAGTTGTTCAGTTTCAACCATTTTAACAAAGAACAGTTTTCACAATATCAGTTCAAGCTGTACTCAGACACGTGAATAAGCTCAGCCCTGATGGTTCCTTCCAAAACCATCATCTGTGTTGAAAGTTTGGAAGCAGAAGAGACACATATTTGATGTGTCTAATGCACATTTCGTTTGACATTTAAAAAGCTGATATTAGTCTGTTGTGGGGTTAAAGCGATTTGTCTTGTGTCTTGTTACAGAGTTCAGCATTTTAAAAACATTTCAATGTCTTATTGTATAAGCAAAGTACCAGATAAATTAGCATTTCATTTTTGCAGATTTTGTTTTTGAGAACAGGCCTAAAATCTTCACTGACCTGATTTCTCACAAATTAAAAGCTTGACCTGAGGTCCACATTAATCTGAGCATTAAAATTCTAACAACAATACTTACATTTAAATTTTAGCTTCAGGAGGGAAAATCCATCATCTTTGAGTCAAATGCATTAGAAAACTATTTTCTTTTTGAAGTTTTAAGATGAGAAAGGTTGAACCATTCATGAAAAGGTTCTCCTTGCAATAAGAAGCAAACTGTCAGAGTACTGTTCTTGAGGTTTATTGTATACAAAGGAATCCAGTGCAAGGACATTCATACATGTCTGTGTGCCTCCCTGCTCTTGTTCATTTGGGACATAAAAGAAATATCTGAAAGGCCATTTTCTGCATAAAGTGCTGAACCCACAGAACTCTATTGACCCCACTGGTAGTGGAGGTCTGAGCTGCCCTAACTATGAAAGTGAGGCATTCAGAACTGTCTGCTGTTCCCTGAACACTGGCTGCACAGCTTCCTGTTCTTATTGCACCTGCCAGAAGTAAAGATATAGGCAGAATGTGAAAGATAATACAAGTCTTGTTATCGGCTGCAGAACTGCTGCCAGGGCTATGGAAAAAAAAGGAGCTGGATGTGCTTTAGGGGTTTTTATAAGTCCTCCAGATGGAAGGCTGTCTCTTTGATGAGAGTGTGCTTGCCTGCTCCGCTGAAAAAAACCAAAACAATTAAGAAATGATCGATAGAAAGTCTGGCAGCCCTGCCTTTGAGACAGTAGAAGTGCACAACAGCTCTCCAGATTATATCATTAGCCTTCGTGGCCAAAGCCTCTCTCAACTTATAATGCAGTGCAGACCTCTTTCTCTGCCTTCCAAGGACACTAAGAATCTCCTTTTCCAAATGATTATTTTTATTATTACATTTAAAAAAACAAAATAGAGAAGATTAAACAAATTTAAGAAAAAAAAACATTTTCAGTTTCAGCATTCAAAAAGGCAAATTGGGGAAACAATTTTGAAATAATATTCTTATTCACTCCTTGTGACAATACACTTTTCATTGTGTTTTGCATACTATTTATTACTTAGTAGATGTCTGCAGAAATTTTATATTTGATTTTAGCTTAGTGTTTTTATTTGTTACCCTTTGTAAGAACGTTTTTTCTGGGTGCAACAAGTGTTTCTAATGTACTGATCAGGATTTTTTTTTGAAAAACCAGGAGTCTATATATTTAAGCTTCTTTTAAGAACGATGCACAAAATGTGTTTTTCTTATTAAAAAAAGAATGATGGAGACTTACAGTATAGCTTATTCTGTACACACTAAGCAGCCCTTGAAATGAATGTCGGACATGACAAGATTCAAAGGGCTTAGTGACAGAATACGGCATCAAAGGTTTGTATTTTCAAATTTAATATGTATTTAAGTTCTGTTCCAACCCTGCTTGTGTTTCATTCAGATTTGTGCTGCTTTGCCAGCTTTTATTGAAATTCTTCACTAACATTGCCAGTGGATTTGCACAACACATTAATCAGCCCTGGAGATTAACAGTTTTGAGGTTAATAGTATTTTTTTACATGAATATTTTAAAAAATAGCAGTACCATAACTGTTTGTCTTATAACTCTGTGATATTGTTGGAAGCCAAAAATTGTTAATTGTTTGGAAACTTGTGATTTTGCCTGGCCACTGCCATGAAGATTTTAGGAACAGTGGAGACCAACTGCTGCTAGTTGAGATTTTAATTTTTCCAGTTTTCTTTTCTGTAACTCACTTTTAGTGGGAAAGTCCACATCATACGTTTTGTGTGCAGTTTTGAAAAGTTGTTCTATATTTTTCTTTTTCGCATACACGCTAGCATTGCAGATTTGAATGAGAAAGTACAAAAAAAAATCATACACCCATTCCTTGTGGTAACGGTAAGTTTTCGGTTTCTTCGCTTCATCATCTTCGCTCAAACACTACAACTATCAAATAGGCGATCAAATGTATTTTGTCACGACCAGTCTGTTTCGCTCCGCAATGCACTGTAGCGAATGTAAGGCTCATGCAGCAATAACCAAGAGAACGTTCTTGGGTAGCTCACACAACACTATTTACGTACTGTAGCTCCTGTAACCTTTTTTTCAGTGTCAGCCAGCACTCAGGGAAGAGGCTCTTACAACCCATTCGACAAGGGTTAATGACAAACAAGGACAGTCAAATGTATGACATTACATGCACAGATCTGAATGAATTTTTAGCCTATCGAAAAAAGTAAATAGTCAAATAGCCCATTTATTTTTTGCGAAACATTCTTGCGATCAATCGACTGGCAAGCACTCCTTGATCGACCAATTGGGCACCCCTGCTTTATCTATTCAGACATTAGTATTAGCACCATTTTTTGAGGCAAATGTATTAACTAATTTCTTAAGTGTCATATATATTGTAATGATAGCTCTACTTATCTTTTCAGTGTTAACCACAGTAAAATTATGACATACCTGGGACATGGTGCCTTAACAGGATTTATATGTTGGTCACAGGAATAACATACACACAAACGCTACTTTTTGGTAACTCTCTAACTAGACTTTTTGCAAAGTTCCTCTCTACAATTTTCTTTCAGACTTTTTTTCCCCAAAAGTCATGCTTCAGTTGTTTTTATTTTGGCTACTTATCCCATTGGTGCCACACAGTACCGGAGATCTGCCCTCTGCCTCCTGATAGCAGTAGTGCAGCACTTGAAGCTTCACTTCTTGGTCTTTAAATTATAACTACCACCTTCCTACAAGGTGTGATCAAAAGTTAATGTAGATGTTCCCGTGCATTAACAAATTTCTGATAAAGAGTCTGAACACATTAAAACCACAAGGACTGTAGAAGGAAAGTCCAAGCAACTGTATGACAGAGCTTTTAAAGATGGCAAATCCTTTGAGACAGCCTTCCCAACCCGAACCCAAACCCCAGTAACACAGTGCAAGTCCTTTTTATACTCTTAACATTACTCATTAACATCCATGTGAGATGTTAACATACTAATTGACACCAGTGCAACTATTTACATGTGTGAAGGCCTTTGACGGCCTCTAGTGGCAGTCATGACCAGCCAGTCACAGAGACCTCCAAGGAAAATACAGGTTGCTGCTGTACAGTAAGTGGTGTTGGTGACTCTTGTAGGTGTTAAAGAATTATTTGAAGAGTAGAGCTGCTAACACTGGTATCTGGCCTAAATCTTCTGTTTTCGCACAATCCAACATGCTTAAAATTCTATTTTGATTCAGTTGGTAAGGCATTTTCTGATTTCTCCACTTCATTATATGCAAGATAAATACACGCTGTAAGATAGAATTGCTGCTGTAGGCAGGAGTGTCTTCAGATCTATTTATCACTCTTCACAGCTTTCTACCATAAAGAGTGAATCCCGTTTAAAACATCTACTACAACGGTTACCAAGCTACTGTCCAGAATCTATGGTAAGTTTTATTTTACATGAACATTTAATCAATTACTAAAACATATATTAATACTAATTAAGTGGGAAAACTTTCTCACTGTTTCTCAAGCCACTTTTCTAAAGGTCCACAGGGTCCACACGTCACAAAAATTGTAATATTTTACCTGCAGAGGGTGAATCTCCAGCTTTAATAGGGGTAACCCTGTGATGGACGAGAGTTGCATATTTCTGATCCTCTTAACGCTGTAGCAAATAGGATAAACTGATAAGGATCTAGACTTGTCTATACTACTACTGAATGAGAGCAGCATTTTATTTGCTGTGCTTTTCCAGTGTTTCTTCCAGCTTAGATGTTTGTATTCTTCTAGTAAAATATATTTTTTCTTTGAACTCCTTGATTATGATTATGGTCTTAGATAGTGGAGAATTCCTGACAAAACATTTACTCTAAACTATTAAATTAATCTGAAACAATACAACAAAAACAAAATTGTCAAAATATAGCTCTGAAGGTTAATGCAGTTCCTGTCATGCTTTGTTTTTTGTTCATCCATATATGTATTTTATGTCTTCAGTAACCAGTTGAGAATGTTTGTTTTATTTAATTTTTCATACAATTTTTATTAGCCACAAATCTTTTGCTCAAATGTTTGTTCTGTTTAGCATTTGTTATGGTTTTTGTTAGTGTTCAGTTTTATTATGTGGGTTCTGTCATCTTGTAGAACTTAAGCAACCACAAACAGCAAATGACTTTCAAAACAGTGAAAGAATTCTTGCAAAAAGTAACTGGACTTCAGAGTTAAGCAGTGTTTCAACAGAACACAACTGAGTTTGGGAGGGGAATGTAACCTTGGGGTGAGCAGTGGATCTAACTAGGAGTATGGGAGGATTAGGATTAAATTCAGCCATTAATATTAATATGATATTAATTAATGATATTAATGAAAAATCTAGATGATATAATGAATCAATTGGCATTTTTGCTCTACATTTCAGTATAGATATTTCCGTATGGGAAAGCTATGAGCCAATTGCCTTTATAGAATTGTTTTACCACAATGTGAGCAGTCCACCCATAGGATAAATCAGGATCCCGATGAGCCTTCCCCAGAAAAATAAAGCATTTCTTCTCTAATTTAAATACAGCCTTCCTAATTTTCTTCTTTCAGAATGAACTTTGGGTTTGCATCAATTCCACTTTACCTGGTAAGACCTTTTGTAAATCATATTACCATTTTTAATTTCATCTTAGAGGTGGGTTTGCAAAGTGGCTTGTTGTCTTAAGTTCCATATACTGTACCTTCTCTCTTTGTACAACCAATATTAGAACTTATCCAAAATGGAACTAAACCTTCAGTTCCTCATGCAAACGTCTGGTCACCACAGAAAGTACAAAAATTAACAAATGAATTACATCTGCAAATTAAAGAAAACGTATTTTTTGGTATTTCCTGTAGAGTAAAAATATATTAACATTTTTGTGTTTATATTGACTTGTCAGTCTTCTTTCCAACAACTTAAGAAAGCATTGCAAAAGGTCATACAAGCTTCCTTGATATATGTAACATGCTCTCTCAAAAGCATGCTCTGGAAGGTCAGTTCTGTGCTGAGTTTTTTTTATCTTACTGACAAGCTCTAAAAGAGAGCCTTATAAAGTCAAACTATTTGCAATAACATAAGCTTCAGAGTTAACTTCACAGAGCTTGCTCTTGGGTGAACAACATACAGTACAGTACATATTGTATCCGTTTTGATCACCACATCACAAAGCATTTCTGTTTTTGATACAGCAGGGCAACCAGAATAATTCTTGAACTAAACATTTTTTCAGATTTGCTAAAAACATTGAATCGTTTGAAGGTTAGAGCAAAGATTTACTATGTAGAGCTGAAGTGGAATTAGACGGAGTGCTGAAGCAGGTAACGTCATGCTGAGGTAACTCTAGCTCCTTGTGGGATTCGTGAATGGAGAATAGAGTCTCAAGCCTGAGCTGGAATAATTTCCTTTGACAAAGAGATGCTGCAGATTACCAATCCATATTGTTGAGGTCGCTCCCCCCCCCCCCCTTCCCACTCCGATGGCAGGCGGAGCGACGCGCCGGTTGGAGTATTTCTCAGTCGCAGTTAATGGCAACGTCAACTCAAAGATTTGGTTCAGCCACCAACTGGAGACGGGCGTGCCGACAAGCGGGCCCTGCTGATGCGGGTTTAACGCTGGGATGAGAGATTGTTGAAGTCGCTTTGGTGGAGTCATTAAATCTATTAGTCAACTTTTATTTTCATGTTTTGTCTCTGCCCAGAATTATTAGTAACTCACGGTTGGGGAATTAATTATTAGTAATGCACATGTAATTGGAGCAGTTTCTACCCCAGTCAAACAAGCTCACTTGTAAGAAGAATTTCGTTACAAGGCAGCTAAGAGGGGGTGGTATATTTTCAATGTAAACACTCGGCCTCTCATGTCATTTCCCAAATTCTTTTCTTTATTTCAAAGGTGCATCCAAGAAGTCTGAAGGGTGGGTTGGCCTTGGGTGCTGTGAACTAGCAATTGACCCAGATTGTCGGCAAGAGTGCAAGTTGGTAAGAAATTGGGGGGACATATATTTAGAAAACTTCAATCCAGGTTATGAGAATCATTCCTCTTAGTCTTCTGAACTAGTCAGCCTTATCCTTAGCACAGACCTTTTCTTAAGTAATGCTCATATCTTCTATGTTATGTTGGCTCTTCGGACACTTAAATGAAGACCGTTTTTTCTTCCCCATTAGGCATCATCCAAGAATGACATTAGAAAAAAATGCGAGAAAGGATTTGAGGTATGTATCTTTATGACTTCTGAATTTTTTATGGTTCCTCACAAGTGTTTTTTTCAGCAAAAGCATAACTGTGATATAGGTATGTTTTTGTATTTTAGTTGTAGGTTTTACAGAAACATCCCAAATATAGAATTCCTGCACTTTATTATGATGTATAGGGAGATACTTTTTTGCGTTGGCTAAAATAAAAAGGCATCATTCTTACGCTCTGTAATTGTTGTCTGAGTAATGAAGAGATAAAAGGTAAGTCCCCTGTCTGTCTCACTGAATAATGTGATCTGCCAAAAAATAAGGCATATGCTTCATTGCTGTCAACTTTTTATTTATTGTGCTTGTTCAGACTGAGAGAGTCTTTTCCCAGATTGCCTTTACTGTCAGTCTTTGGTGTGTCCCTCTGTCCCATAAAAAAAACGTTTTACTGTCTAAGCTTGCTGTTTATTTGTGTTAATTGCTGAGCTCTGACTTCACTACTTTTATGTTGTAATTTTGTAGAAAAGCCTAGAGGGAATCAATTATTCTTTTTTTTCTTTTGATGGTCAGGTTTATCTCTGAACACATCCTCTGCAGTTATTTTGGTTTTGTACGCTACTTTTTAGTTGGCATATTGAGACTCATCATAACCAGTGATTTATTTTCATTCCTTTGCCCATCTTGTATTCAGTAATATACAGAAACACAGAATGTTTTGATTCTAATTAGTCTCATTTATTATTCTCAGCATCGTGATTTTGTTGGAATGAAAAGTCAGTTGCAATGAAAGCATTTAGGAAATTTAATCTTATTGCTTTCTTTTTGACTTTGTTAAAATGAGAAATGGAAAAACCAGAAAAAAGCTGTATCGGTATTTAAACAACAATTTCTTTATTCATAGAGTGAACATCAGAAAGATGTGATCACAAACATTGCTAGCATTTCTTACAGCCATAAATTAAAGCAAAATTATCTGGACAAGTTTATGGAACATTTTTTGAATGGTTATTCTTTTTAAGCACTTCTTTAAGTGTTTCTGTTTACAAAATCAAAACTCAAACACAGAAACATGTGGAAAGCTCTTTGTCAAGTTACTTTACCCTCTGTACAAAAGCTGGGTCTTCTGTTCAGTAGAAAAGATTCTTGCCATACTGTATTATACTGTTGTGGGAATCTTACACTGTGAGAATAAGCTAATTGGTCATTGTCTCTGCCTTCCTGTGTGTGCAGGATTAAGCTGCTTCACCTCAGGTCTTTGTGCAAAATAAATTGTGTTATTTAATCCTTAGTAGTGACGTACATGTGTACAATCTCTACACCGGAGCAAAGTTAGAGTGTTAACATACCTGCTGTTATAAACTAGAGTATTATTTGCCTGTAGCACATTATTATAAGGATATTTCATCCATTAATGTGTTAGTATCAAACTTACTGATTCAGGTACTTCACTTTTGTTTTTAGAATGCTCTCTACAGTTGTATCAGCAGAAATGAAAGTGAGTATTTTTAATGTTTGTCTGGACTCTATATAAGTATATATTGTAATGAGTATAACTGTATAAAAACATATATAATCTCTTTCTGTATACGGTTGAAATGTGTATATTTTGCTGTATTATGTATAGTGTACAGTATGTACTGTATGTGATCCATTCTCCTAAAGCAAAGTGCTTTGTTTTGTTGGGGTTTTTGTACTGGTTTTTCTGACAAAAATAAATAACAATATCAAATCATGCATACATGTATGTTCACACTGGCTCACACACAAGGAAAACATGTGAACAGTAATTAGAGCTGGGCTGTCAGAATGTGTCAGAGTGCTGGAAGTGCCCCATAGCCTGGAGCCTGTGCCCCAGAAAGGGAACAGGCCTAATGAGAGTTGCTGGCACCAGAAGGAACTGAGCTGTCTGGGGAGACCTAAGCTCACGACATTCCAAGGTCCCCGGTTTTCTGGTTTGTAGGGCTCTTGTGACTAATGGCTGTGTCAGCACACTCACTGGCTCGAAGGCTATACAGTGAAGAGAATATGATTTCCTACAAAGCATTACAGGGTACATGTGAATTACCCCAGCATCCCTACCCATCCAACCCATCACCATGTGTGATTTGCTCACAGGAAATTTCTGGAAAAACGTCAGTAAGGTTTTCAATCAATCAATCAATCTTGTATTTGGTATAATGTCCTTCTCAGCAGTTAGCTAGTGAATTCCTTACATAATTATACAACAGTTATTAATATTGTACACTGGATGTTTGGGTGTGGAGGAGAGGGAAACAAAAGCTCTCAGCAGTAGAAGAGTTTCAGGAGCTGCACTTCCTCCAGACAATGAGTTTGTGTTACATTAATCATAATAAATCATGTATAATCCCTGTCAAAGTCAAGAGTTAAGTAGCAGAGATATCCTGGGTTTGCCATCTTGGGTCTAGCGCTCTAATTTTGATGTCACAGACTGTCGGTACATATTCATGTACTCCAAGAACCAGCCAGAACCAGCCAGAACTATCAGTGGTCAAATAAAGAGATGGCAAAGTTTGTTACAGTAATTAGAAGGAATATCACAGTTTAGAGTAGCTATAAATCATCTTATACGCTTGCAAGATTGGCGCCCCATTGTTTATAGGCTAAGAAAGTGACTAAAGAAATATATTTTGATCCATAGTTTTTAATTTAAGTATTTTGCAGCAAAATGTGAGACAAGTATTATTCTGTAGCTTTTTATTACTGTTAAAGAAGCTACAGAAAAATGAGGAAATACGGAAACTCGGGAAATTAGGAATATTGATAAAAAGGTAGGGAGGGATTTTGTGTTGTTGTACTTATATTTAAGCCCCCATTTAGAAAGAATAAAAATTCTGAGCTTTCACTCACAAAAAGCATTGTCAGTTACATTATTCTCAAAGAATCTACAGCAGAAGGCTGCAGTAGCCTTCATACTCATGGCCTGTTGTCAGCATATATTCGATGTTCTAACACGTAAGATATACCTCTTTTCCTCCGTAGTGGAGGAGGTCAAGTGTCTCACACAGGAAGGAAGTGAGTGCCACCCTTGCTGATAAGCCTTGTTTACATGCCTCAGGAGAAAGGCCAAGACCCCTGCTTAGCTAAAATGCTGTAGTTTGTCCCACATCTCAAGAATGAATGAAATGCTTATTTTCTTTTTTCTAAGCCATAATAACAATCACAGACTCTTTATACAAAATCCTATAGTACATCCTCATCCTAAGTATACTCTGTATTCTTAGCCCATGAAAACTTTAAAAAAATTTCCCATGACTTTACACATAAGGTTAGCACCTTAACATAGATGTTATATGATTTACTAGTACTTGAGATGTGCAGTGTAAGTTACTACAAGTTTTTGTGAGAAGAACAGAAATATTTTCCTTTTAACTAAACTGTAGAGTGTGAAATAAGGCCTTCAAACCAAAATACTTCAGTTTGTTCCAGCGCTCCAATCTGCAAACAGATTCTCAAAAAATGTTTTTAAAATTGTCTCAATAATTGAAAACAAATGACAATATTTTGTAACAGTCTCTGTAACATGCATGTTTGTTCTTCTTATGTCTCTTTTTTTTTATGTGAACCAGGTGAACATACATTTGCGTCCTGCTAATAAAGCTCTGCATTAACCCTGCTAATCTCGTAATATGCATGGTGATACTCAAATGTATGAAGACAGCTTTTATTTGAAACAATGCAATTGAATGAATTATTTCAGTAGGTTGTTGCAAATATTCCACCATTGGCCGATACAAATGTCTGTAACTCCATGAAAAGTGCAGATATATTTGTCTCTGACTGAGGTGTTCTTCTTCCCCAAGTGGGTTCGGTGTGTTGCAGCTATGCAGGAAGACACACAAACTGCAGAGAATATTGTCAAGCAATTTTCCGGACAGACTCCCCACCTACTCTCTCCCAGATAAAGGCTGTTGAAGATTACTGCCAGAGCATCAGCCCAGAGTTAATAAGCTGTGTTGAGAACTACACAGAGTCCTATCCAATTAAAAATCCTATTGACAGTGAGTATAAACTAACATGGTGAGTCAGACTGGAAGTGTCTCTCTTCTGTTTTCTTTTGTTGGGAATTCAAAATAAAGCAAGTATTAATTATCATGGCACATGTGATATAATTTGACTGTTTTGATGTTAATTTTTACATATTTGACCCAAACCCTTAGAATAGAAACCCTTCATAGCAAAATCAACATTTTCTTGCGGTATTTCCCTTTTTTTTTGGCTGTAGTTTTGGGGTATGCATCCAAACAGCTCCTCATCTGTTCTTTGCAAAAGCTTGACACGGAATTTGCTGCTGGTTTGTATCACAATTCTGACTAGCTCTAATTTTGAAAATAACAAAATTGATCAGATTAAATTTAAATCTGTGTACAACATGTTTCTTTCAACATTTGCATGATCAAGCAGTGGCACTGGACCAACAGAATTTTCTGACATTTATGTGTTATACAGAGAATTTAAAGGAAATGAATTTAAATGTATATGAAATTGAAAGTGGTTCTGTTTAACTTGTGGTTATCAGGTTTGTATTGCTGTGAAAGAGCTGATGATGCTCACTGCCAGACTGCTTGCAAAAGAATTCTGAGGACAATGAAGACGGAAAACGAAATCATAGATGGGCTGATCAAGGAATGTGACAAACAGCCTTTGCCCCAGGATCCACTCTGGCAGTGTTTTCTGGGAAATGCTGGATCTGGCAACAATGGTGTTTCTGTGGATACTTCCCCATCTACTGGGCTGGATAGTGCAAAGCTGCACTGCTGTTACAAAGCCAATACCACAATCTGTAGGTTAGTGGAAAATCTTTTTTACACTTGAAATGGAAAAGGAACAGGGTTAAATCTAAACTGTTAAAGTACCCGCCAACTGCAAATTACAGACCCTTCGTGGGTGGTTTTACATTGGGCAGACGAAAGAAACCTCTGACAAACCCAAGGCCATCATCAAGCGATGAGTTTGTAATTAGTGATAGGTGTGTGGGTTGAAGTTTTAATTCACTCTAGGCCAAAGGATCATTTGGCAAAATTATAGCAATATTTTGAAGCCAGTTATTTATGTTATGCTGTCTGCTTGAAGGAGTGGTGAACCTCCTACTTGCAGCAAATACCTGTTTCTATAAATAGGAGGATCGTTGTAAAACTGTCTTGAATGGCTTTATGGAGTCTAGGTTTTATGATCATTAGAGTACACAGAAAACAGAAAGTATTTTTTTGGAAAATTGGTTAAGTATTGAAGTTGAAGAAGTATGATATCTCTATAATGCTACAAATAATGTTGTGTTCTGTGCATGTCTTTTTTGAAACCTGATGGGCTGAAATTGCATTTCTGCCAGAGAGTTGTGCTTCACAGTCAGTACCAACTGGGGCAGCACACAGAGCTGGCAGGAGTTTGACCAGTTCTGTGAGTACAACCCTATGGAGGCTGCGATGGTGAACTGCTTGGCTGATGTTCGGGAGCCATGCCAGCTGGGCTGTAAAGATCTGACATACTGTACAAACTTCAACAACAGGTACATTTCTCTTAAGTGTCCCTAGTAAAATATCACAGCCTGACATACAAAACAATACTTGGACACAGAGCATTGAAGATATTACAATAACAAGACTGACAGTGCTGTGATGCTGCTTCTGCACTTCTAGAGGTAACGATGAAGATGTGTCACCCAGAATACCACCATAAATAGCTTATTTTGTTTCTGTTCAAAATTAGGGAAGTTGCAGGAGGATAGTGAAACACTTATTGTGCAGATGGTATTTAGTGTGCATACATTTGGCAAATAATGGGGTCTAGAGGTGCATTATGAGGACATGGAACTTTGTTTTTCACAATAACAGGTTGTTATCTGTTTCTTTTATCTTTTTGCTGAACAATGTTAGTCACTTCACATTCTTTCTACTTGATAAATATTCACATTTGGGAAAGGTTTATTTGCTAGGTTTGTTTTTTAGGGAATTCAGAATTGTCCGGCCAGACCCATGTTTGTATTGGTGACACCATTAGCAGTTACGAAGAAATTGATCTCTCACCTTAATAATTAATTCAGGCCACCAGTATAAGACAATGTTTAAGTCCCCACATTGACCTGAGGGGAAATTCTGTATGTACTCCTCAGCCAGGAGGAGGTAATGGGACAAAGCTGCCATATTCAGAATGACCATGTGCGAGGAACATAGTCACAAACCAGCAAAACTCTAATGGACAAGTTACAGTGTATCCAGAGTTTGTGCCTAGGGAGGAAACAGTACCCTTTTCATCACAAATTGAATAACTGTACAAAATACTGAAATACTGTATGAAATTCCTTCTTAAAGTTATACAGATATGACTTTTCAAATTGTGAATTTTTATTCCAGAACTGAGAAATGAAACAGCCTATTTAGGTCATACAAATAAATTAAGACTGTTATCTTGCATTTCATTTCATATGCGCTTGAAACTAATATTTTTAAAAGTAAATTATGTTGGGGCTGTAAGTAATTATAATGTGCTCAGACTGTATACAGTACAATTGAACTGTCATGGTCGAACACAATGTACTGTCATCTTTAAAAGCACTGAGAAAATTGAGGTCCTGTTTGACTGGTGATTTGGAGAGGGACTGTACAAAGCCCTACTCAGAGCCTCTGATATTGCTCTTCAGACATTGTTTATTGACAGCAGAGTGAAAAATGCCGCAGCTTGATACATTTGAACTCGAATCTAAAACATAGCTTTGAATCGGAAGCAGTTTAAATTAAGCGAAGAAAAATGACAAATACCACACAGTTTAGCAAAATAAACACTGGTGATACTCCATGGGTGTTAAATGAATTGCATTGGAATCAGTTGTGTGAAAAGCCAAACATATATCAAGGAATATTTTTTATTTCCGTATTACCAATAGAATTGTCTTCCCGTTGTGAAAGGTGTCTGAATTTATGTTTTTGAGAAACTCTCACGGTCTGGCACCAGTAGCATCATGTTATTGGACTGTAGTTAATATCCAGGGCAGCCATCATGTTTTCTGCCTTGTATCCATAAAAATAATACTTTTTCGTTTCCTTGCGTTATATTCAAGGACTTAAAACATGATCCTTATTTATTTACTATGCGAGTGCTCAGCTACTTTATGATGTTAGCATCCCTGCTTGTGCCTACATTGTTGGAGTGAGAGGCAAAGTCATACAAAGAGAAATTTCTCAGCAGTGAGATTCTTTGGTTATGTGTAGCAAGAAGATGTAAAGAGCAGAGTCTGGTCAGTAGAGCTGCAGTAACACATCACAAGATCACATTGATCGATGTGTTAAAATGATGAAATTATCGCATGATTCATATTGTTCTTAATTCACCACTTGCATGGTTTGAGGATTGAGGATTCGTTCAGACAGTGTTTTGTAAAGGCCTTCATACCTTTCCAGTTATTGAAAGTAAATCTGTATAATCAAAACATAAATGCTGAAAATTTTATGAGTGAATGGAGTTCACCAGTCAGTCTTCCACTCAGCACAATCTGGAAAGAAAAATATACTAAAGACTTAAATTGTTTTCCATATATTGCATATATGACCTATGGATGTTGTTTATATTGGCAGTGCCATTCCTGGGGCAGGCTTTCTATTTTGGTTAAAGAAAGTTTCAGTTCAATTTCCTCTGCACAAAATTCCTCTGAAAGATTGCATTAACAATAACACTGCAGGATTCAAAGGGAAGTCTTCCTCCAGCCCAGTGTCCTGACCCCGTCTCCAGCAAGTTAAGAAAACATTGTCTAAGTATGAGGGAACTCGGGCATTCCAAGATGTTAACTTTTTACATAAAATGGCAGCTTGGAACACCTACAAATAAGAATAACCTAGAAAAGGGGATAAGTAAAATTCCTTCAGAAATCCATTTCAACAATTTATTTATCTGAAAAGATGAAAAGCACTTAATAATTTTCAAGATTGACTTTAGAAATGCACTAATTAAAATGTGAATCAACATATGTTTATGTAATGCTTTTCGTCTCAAAGAATCGCAAAGCTCTTCACATTGTGAAGGGTCCAACTAAATCCACCTCTGAAATCCACCATCTCTCTGGGTGATGAAAAGCAGAAATTATATACCAGCACTCCAAAGCAGGTCAGATTGAGAAGTGAGAAATTGCTTCTCAACTAAAGGAAAACATGTTAACATGTTTACAGGACACCAGTGTTAAGACCCCTACTTTTACAGACAGTGCCATGGGATCTTCAGTGATCAAGACCTTGGTTTAACATCTCATCCAAAACACCTCCTATAGCACAGTTTTCCTGGTCACAGTACTGGGACTTTATTTGGGAAATTCTGAATTGGACTGAAGTATTGTTGATGAATGTACCGGTTCATCAACAATACTTAAAGCAGCAACTTATATTTGCATTTTCCTTAGAGGTCTCCCATTCCAGTATGACCAGGCCCAACAGAATCCTACAGTAGATCACAATGTTATTTTCTCAACGTAACCCTTCTATAATAATTCACAAGCTCTGTTTTTCAGTGTTAAAGTGTCTGTAAACTCTCCACGATCATGGCTGATAACCTATAGGAATGATGCTCCGGTTATCTAAAGCTGTTGAGAACTGTTGAGACAGAAAAGAGACAGAAGTTCCTCAGGTGCCCTGGATAGTTGCAAAAGCAATGATCCAAACAACTCTCTGGTAAAAGCTGATGACCTAATGTCAAATCCTGCAAAAACCCTTTGGAAATGAGGTTGATTTAAGCATAATATGAATTTATGTTTACTGACCCACAAAAAACAGCTTTTTAATATTCCATTTACAATCGTTCAGCCTCTGTAACTAGAGGTCTATCCTGCCATTTGAATTTTTGTCAAAGAGCTTAGAACATTACAGAGGTGTTGTGGAACCATAAGGCTCCAGTCGTACATTTAAGAGGTAAGTTTGATTTCACTGATTTCATTTTGTCTGCTTTTTAAAGGCCTACCGAGCTCTTCAGGAGCTGCAATGCTCAGTCAGACCAGGGAGCCATGAGTGATATAAAACTTTGGGAAGAAGGGAGCATCAAAATGCCCTTCATGAATATCCCAGTCTTGGACATCCGGAAATGTCGCCCAGAAATGTGGAAGGCTGTAGCCTGTGCTCTGCAAATCAAGCCGTGCTACAGCAAATCGCGGGGAAGTGTCATCTGCAAGTATGTTCATCTTCAGCTTACTGGACATTTTCTTGAAAAAAGTCATATAAATATATTAAAAACATTCAGTCCCATTTAATACTTCAGTCCAAGTAAATTCTTCATTATGCAGGTCATAATCTGTGTACATTGCCTAAAAGAATGATTTTACTTATTACTCGTTTAGGTTGTAATTTGGCATCGCCTTTTGCAGTTTTAGTTCTAATGATTGAATTCACTATTAAATGGTGTTGAGTTCACTGAGGGTGAGGATGAAATACAGGTCCACAGGTGAGTATTGAGGAGTTCTTGCGTCTATGTAATGTGTTGCTTTTGAATAAATGCATCCAGACTGAGCTGCAACATGAATGAGGCTAAAAGCCAAGCAAAATTTATAGGGTGAGACAGGATAAGCTGTGACCCCCATTTTTTAGGGGGCACACTTGTTTTCTGAGCAACAAAGACCCAGCACTGGGCTCAGCATTTCTATTCAGTGTCAAACGTGCATACAGTAATGCTCTGTGCTTTTATAATTCACCTGTATTTACATTTGAATAATGTGTCTTTATGTTCATATTTTCCTGGATTTTCCACATGTGTACATATCTCTTTTGTCTTAAAAAAATAGAAAGCATGGACTTAAAACCTGAAAGTTAATTATTTCCTACCAGTTTCAATAATTGTCACTAAATGTCTTTACAAACTCTTGCTGTTCATCAGTACTTATGAACAAAGTGGAGTGACTGAATTATTGCTTCTTTTGACCTCAGAGACATTAGTCACAACTCAGATTAGAGCCAGAATATTTCCCAAAGCCTCTGAGTAAACTTATTCAATTTAATTTTTAATTTAATTTAATTAATCTAATTTAAATAAATCTTATTACAAACACTGTACACATTTCTTAATAACAATTCAAATCAAACATGCTTTCAAAATTTCTCAAACCAGTAATTGTCTATTATCAATTCTTTAGCCAGTGGCCATTGAGGTTGGATTCATATAACAAAGAGTCCCTCCAAGCTTCTGGGTGTTACCACTCACTGTAATCCATTCACTGTCCCTGAAACGTGCTCTGGCTCTGATAGTTGCAGTAGTCCAGGTTTCCACAGGACTGCAACGGAACAGGTTTTAATGTTACTTCTTCATTCCTTGTACAGGGCCCACAGTCCTTTGCAGTGCTCTATTGCTGTAAATAATCCCCCTTTGGCTACGCAGCACTTCATTCTGACTCTGAGGTTTATGAAGATCCTCTCCTCCAACTCTCTCGCCCTCCACTGTGTTGGGCTGGATGAGAGCATTCTCTGCATTCCACAGTCCTTACAGCAACAGCTGGTACTGTGTCTGTTTGTCCAGTCCAGCCAGTGCCAGCCCCAGCAGGTGGTAGATGATAGTAGCTTAGCACTATTCTCACTTCCAGGTGTCGCAGAGTGTTTTCCATTTCTCCCCCCACACCGATTTGGTGAAGGGGCAGCCCCAGAACACGTTTCGGTGCCTCCTCGACAAAACACATGTCTCAGGGGAAGTGCAGGTTCCTGGTCGCCAGCCTCTGGTATACAGCCATCCAGTTGAGGTCACTCAACTTGTTTTTCAACTTGTTTTTCACTCAACAGGTTCTTTGGGTTGAGGCTGTGCCCAGATCTCCTTTGGGGTCATCAGCCTCTCCCCGGCGATCTGTTCCCCTCTCACCTCTTTATTTTGGGTCCTGTGATTAGTTCAAAGTTGGTTGTCTCACGGGTTCGTATTTCTGGCTCCACTTGACGGCGTGGGTGTAGGTTCCTGATCACTTTCCTGCTTTTGGTCCAGTGTTGGAACACTGAATCAGTGTTGAACCACAGCCTGACAAAGTACTGGTACTTGTAACCAATTGGGTCCCGTAGCACCTGACAGAGGTTGCAGAAAAACATGCTGTCAAGTTTAAGGGGAAGTCCAGTACGTGTCTCCCCTCTTCCTCGACCACCTGGCTCATTTGATTTCTTGTGATGTACTCGTGCAAGCCCCCCCTCCCCTCAGATGACTTTGAAGACAATCCCTAGCAGCACTCGTCTGAATCTGGACAGCAGTGGGTACACCATGGCCAGGTATACTAAAGGCGGCACGATGTCCACTTTCAACACCATCACTTTCCCTGTGAGGATCGGCAACAGTGTTTTCCACAGACCCAGCTTCATGTTCACCCAGGCATACCTCTCTGACTAGTTGTCTTGGCTCTTGAATGAAACCACCAGTATCTTAAGGGGGTTCATACAGAACACAAGATCTTTCAGCACAGGTTATCTTGAATAGAACAGCATTAATTGAAAACCCCCAGATGTCCCCCAGATGTTGTTAACTCTGCTGTCCACTTCAGAGTACAATATCTTAATCCAGTGGCTGAAACTTTGTCTTAATCTGGTGTTACAGCACTTTGAACAGATAGCCATGGTTTACGCTATCAAAGGCTTTCTCCCAGTCCAGGCTCACTATCATCTTTGGCACATTTCAGTCCTTAGCCCAGGCGATAGCGTCTCAAGTGAGCTGGAGGTTCCAATTTACAGATCGCCCCTCCAACGCACACATCTGGTCTCTGTTTATTGTGTGGGGCAGGGCAGTCCTCAGCCTGCTGGCAAGTAGCTTGGACAAAATCCTGACATCTGTATAGAGCATTGTTATAGCCTCTGTTTATTGAGGTTGGCTAAACCTGCTCCCTTTGAAGACCAGGGACATTATGCCTTTCACCTCCACTTTATCACACCTTTCAAGCACCACCTCTCCATCTCTCCATCTTAGTCTGTGGGTCATCCTCTTTTTCTTGGCTCCCCAGACCTGACTAAAAAAAAGAATGGGTTTCATTATTCTCATCAGAGATGTGCAGCTTCTTTCCCTGGCTGCCTTTCATCTACAGTAGATCTGCTCCAAGGTTCTGGTCCACTCCTTCACTGCCCTCCACCACTTCACTACTGATATTTAGCCACACTTCATTTCAACCCAGCCCTCATAGTGTTTCCTGAATAGTGTTCAGTATCGTTCAGTTCAGCTTCCAATAGCCCTGACCAAATGCTGGCAGGTTGGCATTAGCCACTACAGACACATGGTCCTGGTTGGAATACCACAGTGGGGACACTCCAGAGAACAGGTCATGTGCACAAAGTTGTAATCCAGAAGACTGCACACTCCCCTGGAATTTGTCCAAGTGACCTGGAAGAATTGCTTGAGCAGTGACTCCAGCTCTGCCAAACTGGTGTTGCCTCCCTTCTCCCGATCAACCTTGAAGTCTCCGCTGAGTACCACCCATTTGTTCGTCATGCAGCAGCTGGCCAGGTCAGCAAACATTTCCTTCCTCAACTTCTGCCCTCTCTGATCAGTGTTCGCGACCAGAATCCAGCCTCTTCCCCTTTCCTCCCTTGGTGGGGGTGATCCGGGGATCCAGATCTTTGTCTGGTGCCGTTGAGGCTGGTGGTGTGGCCTCTGGTTTGTCCTTTGTCTAGGAGGAGCGGGCACTTTTTTTTTCTCATTTCTCCCCTTGTCTTACTGCTGGTTCCAACTATCTGATTTTCTAGCAAAACAGATCTGTTGCACCTCTTGAGAGCTTGCAGTCCTTGGCTGTGTGTCCATCTGTACCATAGATACGGCACCTTATGGCTGTGCATGCCTAATCATTACGGCCAGAGTATCTGCATTTCCTGCAGAAATCCTGCTGTCTAGGCTAGGAAAGGTACCTCCTGTCAGCACCTGTGGAGAATAGCACCAGTGGGTGATTGAATCCTTCAAAAATATCCAGGTCCTCGAGGGGGATTAAGAACTGGCGCTTGCCAGTCCAGACTCCTTGTGCCCCTCCATGAAAGCTGTTACTAGCTCCATTGGAATATACAGATTGAACATGTACACTGTGATGATCCTTTGATTATCCTTCCATATGGGCTCCGCCATGAAATCAGATTAAGGCAATTGAAACCCCAGCTCCCAGCATTTCTTTGTTACCTACTGGTAACTAGCGTTGGGGGCTGGAGAAGCCTCTACATATTCAACAGATAGTCCCAGTAGTGAATCTCAACAGGTGACGTCTGGTTCCAGCCAGGTCTTCTTCTGTGGTCTGAAAGAAAGGAAAGAAACCTGGCCTTTTGCCTCATGGGGTTCACCCAACAAGGTGCTGGCTCAGAGCACAAAACAAGTGTCATAGTTTCAGAATAAGAAAATTGTGTTAATTGTTATTTAAAATATAAGTTTACTAAATTACTTTGATCACATTCTGTCTTTCAATTTTTGTTCAAGTATAATCTTTGAACATATTTCCTGTTGATAACACCTTACAGTCTCTCTGACAGTAAAAGTTCTCATTCAGAGCACAGGAGTGCTGCAGTCCAGACATTAACATTTCAAACTAGGCTCTGTTCATACTGTAGCTGAATGTAACTGGAACTTCCTAAGTGCCAACACATGAATGCCAGAATTGGAACAATGGCCAAGATTGAGTGGACTTGAATCAGCCAGGGTCTGATCTTATCTTGCTATGTAGTACCTACTTCTGTTACTTACCAGATACACGTCAGTGAGAGTACTGTGGGCTATACAGTGTGAAAATGAGTTATGGGTAAGAAAATGCACATCACTAAGGAGGGTTCAAGTTCTCATTCTTCGAGTGGCTCTTGGTATAAGATGTATTAGCTGAAGTCAAGTTAATTAGAAAATCAGGGGGACTTGAAAATAATTTGTATAGTTACATTTTTTTTTAAGGAGGAAGCTTCTGGATTCATGTTAAGCGGGATGTTGATGTAAATCTCTTTTTATTTCTTCAGGTCAGATTGTGTGGACATATTGACACACTGTGGAGACCACAGTAAATTTAACGAGGGACAAAGTCCTGAAACCATCTGTGACCTTCTCTCACCAACAGATGACCCAGAGCGCTGCATTCCCCTGCAGAGATACCTCAGTAAGAATTGATGCAGAGACTTTGCTTTTATTTTGTTTTTTGGTTTTGCTGAATATGTAAACTTAACATCTCCAGTAAAATGGTTTAATGTGTAGAATTTGGTTTAGAAAAGTTCATGCAGTTCTCTTAGCAACATGGTTAATTAAGAATTGGAAAGATGTTTTGAACTCTTTTTATATTAAATGGAATATTCAGTGGAAACTTGCCAGCTATATCCTCTGCTATGCTGTCAGAGGAGTGAGAATGAGCTGGAAGAGACTATAGTGAATCACAGCCCAATGAAGCTCTTTAAACATAACACACTTGGAACTGAGAGCTCTGAATATAGTTGTGTCAAAACGGTTCTAATTGATGCTAACTCTGATGGCAGATGGATCAGAAAAGTGGGTCCTAAGTCTCATTCCTCCTGTGGCTCTTGCCTTACCTGACTGCAGCAAGAAAAAAAGTTATATCTAGGGAACTTCATTGCGAGTTGCTAATTGATCCAAAATTCTGTCTTGATGTTTCTTGAAAGAAACACAACACCAGCTTTGACAACATGACTGAGCAGATTGGTAGAGTTGCTTAACTGATGTCTGGCTTTTTGGTTTCACAAAGCAAGATTGAACTGTATCTGATTTATCATCTAAAGCAGCACACATCCTCTATTCCTCACCTTCTCTGTGCAGTCTAGTTCAAACTTGGACATACTTTGTGATTAAGAGCACATTTCATCACCTGGTTAGTCCCTTATAAAAAACAGCATTACCTTTTTAAAGGGATTCAGCTGACAGGAGAGCTTTATGAAGAGAAAGAAAGATTAGAGATTGTCAAACCCCTTTACGTTTCGCTGATAATTTTTATTTGTAAGAAACCTTTTAGCACACAGGGTATCATTTACATTCATATTATCTATAGCCTGTAAATGGCTAAAACATGTTGTAGCTCAATGTTAACAGAAACACAAACTCTCTGCATTTGGTAGAGATTTGTTGTGGCTGCTGCAGTTTTTTTACTATGGCCAGCAGCCATATCCCCCTGCAGCTCACAACTGGCAATCCACTGAAGCTAAGCAGGTGTGAGCCTGGTCAATTAGCCGGATGGGAGACCTTCTGGGAAAAACTAAGGTTGCTGCTGGAAGAGGTGTTAGTGGGGCCAGCAGGGGGCGCTCACCCTGGGGTCTACGTGGGTCCTAATGCCCCAGTATAGTGACGGGGACACTATTCTGTAAAAAGGCGCTGTTCTTTGGATGAGACGTGCAACCGAGGTCCTGACTCTCTGTGGTCATTAAAATCCCAGGGTGTTTCTCGAAAAGAGTAGGGGTATAACCCCAGCGTTCTGTATAACCCTGGCCTTTCCAAATCATGGCCTCCTAATAATCCCCATCTATGAATTGGCTTCACCATTCTGTTCTTCTCTCCACTGATAGCTGGTGTGTGGTGAGTGTACTGTGCGCACTATCATCCAGGTGGATGCTGCACATTGGTGGTGGTGGAGAGGAGTCCCCATTACCAGTAAAGCGCTTTGAGTGGTGATATAAGTGTAAGCGTGATATAAGTGTAAGCAATTATTATTACAAATTTGGTGATTCAGAGAGCTTCAGCAAAGCAACAGTGTGCCGTGCAAAAAGTGATGCTTTCACACATGCCTTTTTCATGCTTGGGATTGAAATTTTTATTTCCAACCCCACCTTCATCCAGTTTAGTCTATATTATTCTATCTGTTCAAGAGTTTTCCTTCTTTGCCTCTAAAACAGTTTTTGCATGCATTCATGATGTTTCTGAGTCTTGAATTATGGAATACCATCAAATAGGGGTTTAGTGAAATTACAGATAATGTCCTCATATACAGTTCTGTCCACTGTACATGTAGCTATATACTGTGATTAACATATTGTCTTGCAGGATTTTCTAATTATTACATTACATTATTCCTCTGAACGGGTTCAGAAATCCCCATTAAAGCCCTCACTGGGTCAAACAGAGCTGATATTAACAAAAAATCAATTCACAGCACCAATGTAAAAGTAAAAAATAATTTCTAACCTAGGAAAATATGATTACACAATAAATGTAAAAATCAGTCCATCATTTTGACTTCAAAAACAAGTTATTAAATGTGCCTGTCTAAAATGGGTATAATCAGATGATCTGCAACACATGGTGTCAGATCAGCAATATATCTATGACTCTTGGATTTTCAGAGTCCACAATTTATGGTAAATTTGAGATACTGCACAAAAAACAGTAATTGCTTTTAAGTTCTATGTGTTGTGAAGCAATTAACAACCTTTTTAATGATTCCCTATATTGTTCCAGATCTTAGAGCCCAGGAACACTTTAACTGGGCTGTTGTACAAAAACCTCTGTTGAGATGATATTTCGGATATTGAAGATTCCATTGTCTAAATGGTCTGAGCATAGCCCCAGATAGGGCATATGACATCAGTGTTACGAATGCTATGCTACTGTACATAGCATTGACTCTCTAAGGAAGAAAAGAGTTGCTCCATTCCACCTGTATCCTGTGATGACCTTCCTCCCATTCACCTGGCTTAAAGGGATGGCAGAGGTGCACTGTAGCATCACTTTAATTACATCATTACATCAGAACATCATTTTAATTAAATGGTGACCAGTTTTGTAGGATATATTTACTCCCAATTATATTGAGATCACATTTGTATCAGACTTGAGACTTTCAGGACATGGGGAGAAAATCCCACCTATACTAGTTGATTCACAACTAAAACTGTTAGGGGAATAAAGACAATAACCCAGTAAAAATGCATTATTTACAAGTCAGTTACATCCACTCCAAAAAAGGACTCAACTCGAGTCATTATAGTAAATGCTTTGCATGCACAGTACACACTTTTATTTAGCTGTTTCTCAAAAAGTTTGATTTCCAACCATACCTTCCTTCTCTTTAGTCTGTTGTATCTTGTTATTTCAAGAGTTATCTTTCTGAGCTTCTGAAAACCAGCAGGATGGATGTAGTTAGTGGCAAAATCATGCTACAGTGATTCAGTATACAGTATACATTCAGAGCACCTACATACTAACAGTGGGAGTATGTTACTTAAGTACTTAGCACCTCTTTCCTTCCAGCCCTTAAGCCTCTGGGTAGTGGTTATGAGTCCTTTATTTCCTATAGATATGAGGTTTACCACTATTGAGGTAAGTTTACCACTTACAGTCACTTGTGATTTATATTTATTTTGAAACTAGGTATGATCAGAGAAAACAGAAATGTTTTTTCATGCCTGTATGAGGAAGAAAAAAATAGATTTATACCTATTTAGGTTCCACATGAAATATTTTGTGATTATACACTACTATCACCATGGCTTCCTTATAGGATATCTGACAGCACAGGTTATAACTCACATTTATATTTTAGTTTTCTGTCAGTCAATCAGATGAGAAATAAGTCTCATCTCTGTGCAAAGCTATTAACATTACTTTGTAACATTTTTTAAGCAAGAAACATCCAGACTGGAAATCTATTATTTGTTTATTGTTCTTATTACAGGTTTTCTGCTTGTTTTACAGGACACTGAGACCTCCTGTAATATACTGTATATCAAAGTCCTCTTGTCTTTTTCATTACAAATAAATTTGATCCTAAGTAACGATACAGTAAGTCTGATTTTGTTTGAATTTTTGCAGGTGAACATTAAGAGGTTTTAGCAAATGTGTATACTTTCAGCTGTGGCTTTGGGTATGACATTACATAGCAAGAAAGGAAAGAACTTGACATAGCCAAATTAGCAGTATTGAAAATATTACATTGAAATAACAGATTCCTGGTCTCATCCTGTGTTAACAAAAGTGCTTCATCTCTCATTACAGCTACTACATTTTGTAATTTTTTTTCAGCATGTGATTTTTGCATTTATGTATTAATCTTTTACAGTCAAAGAAAAAAGACCTATTTACATCTTGTTTGTTAACAGATGTTCAAAAGCTCCATCTCAGATAGGACTTCTGTGGGTAGATTTTGAGTCTGACAAATCACAGATCTTTTTTATCAGCTGTAGACTAATTTGTAGTTCCCTGCTACTCAAGAACTTGTAGAAAATGTAGGGTTTGGTGAGGCAAAAAAAGGAAGGACCATAGAAACGATGTCTGGCTGCATTTTGTTTTGTTGTTTAGATTTTTCATATTTTTGAAAGTTGCAGGGAAAAGCTGCAATCTTTAGTGATATTTGTATGCCATGTTGAATAACAGCATCAAGGAAATGAATTATAGCAAGACTTGTTGAGTTTATAAACTGTATTTTAAGCAACCTTTAATAAAAATACAGCTCAAATAATATTTTTTTATTATCTTGTGAAAGACATTTGCTTTTGCATTGACCGTAATAGACTGACAGCATTCTTAGATTAGCCTTTTGTATTTTTTCACAAAACTTAATTCAGATGGCTCCTGAATTATTATCATGAGTTTATTGTAAGTACTGAAGGAGTGTCTATATTACTTAAAAGATGTGTTAAAATCTTTGTAATAACCAGATAACTAGTGTGGATGTTCTGATTTAAGATATTTATATTATACTGTTGTATTATTTTATTTTAGTCGTATTATGTGTATTTTATACTGTTGTATTATTAGATATAATTTCACGGTTTGAAATTGCCAAACAATTTGAAGAAATTCATTATTTCTTTCAAGTTTATGTACTGTAATAACTCAATTTTATTATGGTATGGTAATAATTAATTGACACTTGCTAGTTGATAAACAGGTCACAGGGAAATATTTCAACTGATTACCTCATTTATTGACTTCACTCAGTTAAGTGTTTGCATGTGTAGCTTTTTTGGCTGACATCAGTTCAGTTCACATTGATCAGTAATGATTATTTGATGCAACTTTCTACATAGAGACTGACTGTATAAACAAGTTCCCATGACTAAATAGTATGATGGACTCTTGCCTGCTATAAAAAATATTCAGTTATTTCTCAGTTTACTTTTAATATTGCTTCAATATTGTATTGTGTATTGGTACCACTTTATAACAAGTTGTGTCAAATCAGAGCTTCACCACTGATACTCCTAAGACTACGCTTTTAACAGCTTTTAATAAGATTCAGGTTCCTTGATTCCTCTCTGTTCTGGTGCCTGGATGCATGTTTTGATGTATAGTGCTCTTCCTCGCCTCTTATATTTCCTTTGTAATGCTGTCTATCCAGTCATTGTATTTGACACCACTGCTCTCTGTTACCCATGTTTCGGTGATTTCAAGATAATCTATGCTGTATACTCCATCACTTCTGTACAAATAGAATAGGCTTTTGCCTTTGAAAGGATTCCAGTGGCACGGAAAGCTCAGGCCTTCTTCAGCACACCATGTACTCAGTCATGTGTTGTTTTTAAAGATTACCATTTCAAGTTGTTCACCTTCACAGGGCAGAGGCACACAAAATGCACCTATTTAGTCCTTTTCTTCAGTTTCACGTGTTTTAAGGTCTTGGAATTTGTTGTTTGCAAAAAGAGTGTTTTTATACCAATGCCATGTATTCGAACGTGAGTAACAACAATCAGGTCTTCATTTGCTTTTACTATGTGTTGACTGCTCTTTGGCCAATGTTCTAGTACTGGTAAAGTGATTTCTGAAGCATAGCGTGGTAGCTTTTTTTTGGCAAAGATTGCAATTAAAGAGCAGGAAACATCTGGATACACCATACACTTGTGACTGGAATTTCTCTTCACACTTGACCTGGCCAGAGCAAAAGCTTTTTGTCTGCATTGTCACTATTACCTCTTGGAGCTTCTCTTCAATTCCAAATCTGAAATTGTGATCTCAACCCGTGTATTTTGCATCCTCTGAGTCATGTACTCCCTTAGCAACACCCCACTTCACAGCAAAGTCTGGAAACAGTGGAGCCTTAAGAATCAACTGATAAAAATCTGTCATGTGATAATGCGTAGCAAGATGCTCTCCTGTTATGACATATAATAACAGTACAACTCTTTTAAAAGGTTTTGAATAAGCAATTATTGTATATTTTGTATCCATTTTGGACTTATCAATCATTAATCAACTTAGCATTGACCACTACAACCTTTGTGCCAACATGGAAGGATTGATGACTCTTCATTTTGCCTCTAAAATTAACACTGCGGAGTCACTTATCATTTTACAATCTTCAGCCTTCGCAGTGTCTTATAAACCAGTTAGCGTCACCTGGAGGAAGTGATTGATCTCTGAATGACAACACTGCACACTCACATGCATGCACTTCCAGGTCACTGTTCCACTTCCAAAAACACTCTGGTAATCTCCACCCCGATGGCACTTGGCTAATTGTGCAGCATGCTATGAACATTGGCTCCCCACAAACAGCACAAACAGTGAAACCCACTGTTCTGCTCTGTTTGGGCTGGTTTGTACCATTGAAAGTAGTGTTTGTGCTGCTTTCATTCCTGAGATATACCTTCTTGTTTTTGGGATGTGACATCACTCATCTCCCTACAAAGGCAACAACATGATCCCCCTGAAAAAAGAAAGTGCCTCAGACATTATTATCGGCGGCATAGACCATCACATTCTGAGCATTGTTACATTGTTACATTGTTTTGTGCTGTTTGTAGGGGGGCAACTTCAAAGAGCCATTGGCCGATGACAACGGTATCCCTGGACAAACTTAATTCCATGTTCCAGGAGCACACTTTCACTATTTGAACCAGTTGGCAGCCCAGGAACTATTCATTTCTGAAACTAGTAACCATACCATACAATGAATGAAAATAACAGGAATCCTTTTTGTGACCTAAACAGTGTTTCGTTTCAAGGTGATCTCTTTTCAGGAATGGCAAAACTGACACACCTGCTCCTACCCTTAACTTCTTCCTTGATTTCGATTGAAGGTTTTTATTTCTTGTTTTCCCAGGCCCCAGTTCCCTAGGAGATATCATAGAGGAGGTGATTCACCCCTGTAACCCCAACCCCTGCCCCAGCAACCAGCTGTGTGAGGTGAACAGGAAGGGGTGCCAGCCAGGGCAGGAGTGTCTCCCTTACTTCTGTGTACAAGGTATAGCAGTCTGATTACAGAGATTTAAACTCCATGAAAGGTGACATTCATTGCTTAACTTAATAAGTAACCTGATTTGGGCACCTTTTTAATGTCAATGCCCTTCTGGGCAAAAGTGAAATACACTTTTGAAATACATTTTTTTTTAAATACATTCTCAGAGGAACTCCTTTTGTATAGCTTGACAGAATTTTGTATTTTACTGTGTACATTTTCACTCAGGCTATTCCTTCATCAAGACTGAGATGTACAAGTATGTATTGAGAAATGGAAAGAGGACAATTAAAATGTATTTTGTTAAATACCTACCACTCCGAACTCTTATACAGTTATCCCAGTACTACTGTGGTTATGCTTTCATTTTCAATATTATATTAGGCTTAGCAGACAGTTTTTTTTTTAGTTGACTTCCAATTTTCTCCCCTTTATACTCCACAGTATAAATTAAGGGTAGGTAATCAACATGACGGTGTCTACAAGGACAGTCAGCGTTGGTAGGAGAAATGCAACTCTCACTGATAACACTGCAAGCTTACAGGTGCCTGGCAAGGGGTGGTTCTGCAAACACATCCTGGCCAGACTCAGTCACAGCCAAATTAGTCAAGGAGTCCTGGCCACAGTTAGATAATGACATAGTCAGGCTCGAACCTGGAATATGTAGACTAGCAAATGAAGGTCTAAAAAGGTGTAAAGTTACGTTGTGTCTCATTTAACTTTAGGAATTAAAAACCAAAGCATGCAAATGATTCAATTTCTCATTAATCTCTTTACACATGTATTCTAGGCTGTAAGCTGGGAGAGGCTTCTGAGTTCCTTGTCCACAGGAGGGCTCTGATCCAAGTTCCCTCTCCTAAGGGAGAGGTGGGCTGCTATGAGATATGCACATGTGGTCAGAGTGGCCATCTGGAGAATTGTGTGGACATGCCCTGTGTTGACACTGAGAAAACCTGCATTGTTGGAGGCCAAAGACAAAGTATAGTTTCTTACCTTTTTCCCTTGATTATTTTCTTCCTTACTGCTAATATGAATCTTCAATTATATTTTTAACAAATGTGGAAACTATATATATTTTTATTTTATTATTTTTTCAAGATTAATTGTCTTTGCTTGTATTTAGTAAATACAGACCCATAAAATGGGCTTCATTTGGCTAATTGTGCAACATGCTATGAACATTAGCTCCCCACAAACAGTACAAACAGTGAAACCCACTGTTCTGCTCTGTTTGGGCTGGAAAGTAGTGTTTGTGCTGCTTTCATTCCTGAGATATACTGTACAACCTTCTTGTTTTGAGGATGTGACATCACTCATCTCCCTACAAAGGCAACCACAGGAACACGATCCCCCTAAAAAAATATAAGCAAGTTGTGTTTGCTTGTATTAAATAAATACAGACCCATAAAATGGGCTTGTATTTATTAAATACTGGTATAGCACATTCGTAACGGGACACTTCAGTACATTTCTACTAAATATCAACTGGAAAATAAGCACAAGAGCGTTGAGGCTTTTGTACTACAGTAGTGTTGTTATCACTTATTACAGAAACATATCCCCTGGCCTTGTTAGAGTTTAAACGTTTGTTGTTTTTTTATAATCTTTTGCATCACTTTGAATACTAACATCCAAACCAGGATCAGTTGGCAGTCAGCCTTTGCAAAAGCATTAATTCCTGATCTGTGTTCAGGTGAAGATAGGTAGAACACATTTCGTTGGTGCTATTGGGGTATCCAGTAACAGCATTCCTCCTTTATAAGAATGTATTTTACGAACTTGAAATTTAAAACAACCGCACCCAGCAATTTCCTTCCTGTGGTGTCTCTGTGGTATACCCGGAATGTCACTGTCTTCACACAAAAGAATTATCTTGCCAAAATACCCTACTCTGTTTGCTTTTCATTGCCATGTATATTTACAGGAGTACGCATGGAATTCAGTCTGAACTAACCATGTCCAGCAGTGACTAAACACAGACTTATGTTTTGTAACACTGTCACCTCCTGGTTAGAGACTGTATTGCAGGACTATTTCTAAACCAGCCTTGGAAGCACAATTGGAATTTTGTACCAGAATGCAAAAAACATTGTTTTAATGTTGCTCCATTCTTTTTATATAAAATATTTTAGTGGAGAATTTGTGTTAAATGTTTTTCATCTAATTTTTTGTAGTTGTACAATTATATAATGAAATTAAGCAATGTTTAATGTTTGTATTATATCACTTCATTCTGTGTTAAAAATATATTAGTTATTCAGTACATTGTTATAAATGTTTAATAAAATTATGTAGGCTATATTTAGTTTAATTTGACAAAATATTTCAGCAGTCTGTATGACTGACACATGTCCAATTTTCCCAGTTGATATTCAGCAGTAAAGGGAAAAAAAGGGAGATTTGCTTAATTTGGGAACAAAACTTGTAGCATGAAATGTTACCTGACAGTGAGAGAATAGCTCCATAAACAAGAAGGAAAAAGATGTAAACTCATACATCGCACATACTGTTTAAGCTGTTTTTGATTTAAGAAGACCTGGCACAACCTTGTGCACCGTTCTATAGGTGATGGTGAACAAGACAGTCCTAAAGGTGACAGTGAGCTAAACTGTTCCAGAGTGACAGTGACAGTGAACAAGCCTGTCCTGTAAGTGACTGTGAACAATACTGTACTATAAGTGACAATGACAGTGAACAAGACTGTCCTGTAGGTGACTGTGAACAAGGCTGTCCTGTAGGTGACTGTGAACAAGGCTGTCCTGTAGGTGACTGTGAACAAGGCTTTCCTGTAGGTGACTGTGAACAAGGCTGTCCTGTAGGTGACAGTGAATAAGCCTGTCCCGTAGGAGACAGTGAATTAGACTGTCCTGTAGGTGACTGTGACAGTGAACAAGGCTGTCTTGTAGACAACAGTGGCAGTGAATAGGCCTGTCCTGTAGGTGACAATGACAGTGAACATGCCTGTCATGTAGATGACTGTGAACAAGACTGTCCTGTAGGTCAGGGGTTCTCAACCATTTTTGAAATGCGCTCCCCCCAGCTTGTCTAAGTTTGAACTTGTGTCCCCCAACCCAAAACCCATAGAGAAAACAATGCAAACACCCTCGTCACACCCGTTCATAGTTTGACAAATAGTCAATGCTGCTGAGCGAATGAGAGTCTCGCCAATCATATGAGGCTTTTTAGTTTAATTAGTTAATGAACATGAACTAAAGAAATTAATTAAGACAAAATCAACCACCTGTCCTCTAGATCCCATCCCCACTCAGTTAGTCAAAGATTCCCTCAAAGTATTGGCGGGACCTATAATTAGTATGATGAACACGTTCCTTGCATCAGGCGTTGTACCTGACCAATTTAAGGTAGCGGTTATTAGACTGCTGCTTAAGAAACCAAATTTGGATCCACAAGCTCTCAACTACTACAGACCTATTTCAAATGTTCCATTTTTATCTAAAATTCTTGAGAGCATAGTTGCGGCCAAACTTCAGTCTTATGTGGATTAATGTAATATACTATTATAAGTATAGTATATATTATACTACAATATATGAGAAATTCCAATCTGGTTTCCGCCCAGGCCACAGCACTGAAAATGCATTAACAGGAGTTGTAAATGATATTCTGTTAGGAACTGACACAGGGAATGCAACAAACCTATCCTGTAGGTAACTGTGAACAAGACTGACCTGTAGGTAACAGTGACAGTGAACAAGACTGTCCTGTAGGGACAGTGAACAAGACTTTAGGAAACTGTTTTACGAGGGCTGATCCTTGTGTTCTTCCTAGGCCATGGGACATCCTTCAAAGTGGACTGCCACACCTGCTCCTGCTTTGCTGGAGAGATCGTCTGCTCCACCCGCCAGTGCCTGAGCAAACAGAGCTCTGAAGAGGACAGGCGCCGCTTTACTGGTACAGAACAGGAAAGCATTGGCATACCTCAGAACTGGGCCTGAGCTATCCTTTGGGAACAAAACAATAAACTCTTGCTGTAGAGGCTTGAGTGACAGCTGTTCTTTTAATAAATGCAGTATTCTATTAATTTGTACGGCTCAATATTCACAAAACATTTTCCATAACTAGTGATAGATTTTTTTTTCTGAGGACTGTAAATATATATACATGTCTCAGTGTTAATGAGCAGTTACGCCATCTGTAGTAGGGGTCTTTTTGCCTTTATATTTCTGTAGCCCATTTCCTCTTCAGGAACTTTGTGTCTTTACACATACATTTCAGTTGACCTTTGTAATCAGGTTTCCACAAGTCGTCTCTTAGCTTTCAGCTATTGTAAAGTAAACCACACAGTGAGAGTGCAGTTCATCTGGGAAGTTGTGAAAGTGTTCTAAAAAGGCTCTAACCAATGAGCTGCTATAAATTCCCATTGAAAGGAAACGTTTTTGTGTTTTAGGTCTGCCATGTGGCTGTGCTGACCAGTTTGTGCCTGTATGTGCCAAGAATGGACGCACCTACCCCAGTGCCTGCGTGGCTCGCTGTATGGGCCTGAAAGACAATCAGTTTGAGTTCGGCACCTGTCGTGACAGTGATCCGTGCTTTCCCAATCCCTGCCGTAAAGGCCAGAGGTAATGTATTTGCGTGCCTACATTGGCTAGGTTAAGAGAACTGAAGCTTTCTAGTCTTGAACAGAGAAGGCTACAAGTTGACCAGATCCAAGTATTCAGAATTCTTGAAAGCCCTGACCACAAAAAATTCAACCTATTGGACTTCTTAGGAATTAGCAGTGATCCATGATACCAGAAGTCATAAGTGGAAACAAGCTACACAGCCATGTCGTCAGAGTTCATATCCTGGCTTTTTTCAAAACATGGCTGGATGAAATCCTCATTTTAGTTAACTATTAGCACAGTGGTGCAGTGGTTAGCATTGTTGCCATGCAGCGCTAAAGTCCTGAGTTCAGTTCCTGCGGTGTGTGGAGTTCTTATATTTTTCCCATGTTTATATGAGTTTCTTCCAGGTTTCCTCCCACAGTCCAAAGACAGTGGTAGGTTAATTAGCTTCAGGGAAAATTGCCCCTGGTGTGAGTGCTGCATGTCTGTCTATGTGTCCGTGTGTGCCCTGCAGTACACTGGCATCCCATCCAGGGTGTGTCCATTGCTAGCTGGTCACAGCCCTGCGACCCTATACTGGATAAAGCAGTTAGAAGATGGATGGATAGAATTCATTGTTAGGGACCGACTGAGTAAGATGCGTCACAGTGACCTTCTCTCAATGGTAGTGGTTAGTTCTGACAGCTGAGGCCTTGCAGCTCAGGGGTACTTTCTTCAATTTCAGCTTGGGGTGTCTGTCTGTGTGGAGTTTACATGTTCTCCCCATGTTTATATAAGTATTCACTGAGTGCTTTGCTTTTTTTTTACCACTTAGAGACATGCAGGTAAAGTTTAATTGGCTGTTATAAACTTTCATTTTATTTAGGGATGGGGGTGAGGGGTAATTGTATTTCCTACTTGAGAGGTTTTCCAAGTAGAATTAATACTGCTTACGTGACTACAAAGAAATATAAGCCCCTCTTTTTCGTGGCTTCTCTATTATATATATTATGTTAATTGTACTCCATTGTACTCAAAATAAAATTCTTGTTTTAAATGTATATTTCCAAAAGAAAAATATTTTTTTTCATTAAATAGCTCTCTGGTAACGTGAGTACTTTAAAATGACCTAGTTCAGTTCTTGACAGTTTTAGATAAATGACTTACTGATACAAATTTAAATGCTGTCTGTTCTAGGTTTATTGGGCTTCAGTAGGCTATGACATTTTAATAAATTAGTCAGCCTTTCGGGAAGTCTGCAGATGTGTTTTAGATCGGATTTGTCACCACTACTTTGTTTCTTTGGCAAAATTCACTTTGGTCCTTTTTTGCCTTAACCAAAAGATGCATGAAATTTTGTTTGGTGAACTCATACAATGAAAGACATACAAGTATACAGCATAGACCAAAGAATAAGCACCTTTTATATTTTATATAAAATAAAGTTTATTATTATTATTATTATTATTATTATTATTATTATTATTATTATTATTATTATTATAAACAGCATCCACCCAACACATCTTCACATACCATCCTAACACCAGTAATCAGATAAATAACAGTGAGACCAGATAAAATAACAATGAGTCATGCAGAAAATCCAAATTAAAGTGCAGACTTCATGCATCTCACACCCTCTGGGGAGGTGTTGTAATGAAACCTAGTAGTCCTTGTCTTCATAGACCTAAGCCATGCACAAAAGGGGAGGAAAGAAAAACAGGGGTTGGCAGTGTGGGGGGGGTCCAGAAAGGATCTTTAGAGCTTTGTATCCTGCAATTTTAGAGACGATATACACTACTCTCTCTCTCCTGGGCAGAAGTGTTCCTGTACCACACAGTGGTGGAAAAGGTCAAAACACTCTCAATGACAGATCTGTAAAAGAGGGCCATTGCTTCCTGTGACACTGCTGTGACTTGACTGAGTCAGGTTTAGCAAATATTGCCTATGATGTCCCACAGGGCTTCATCCTTGGTAGAAAAATCTTATTGTATCCATTTTCTAAAATTAAATTCTACTAGGACAAAAATATTATAAGTAACGTCTGGGTAACTGATTAACTTAACTGGAATAGTCCTCTGAGTCTTGACTCCCAATATGAAACCTGAAGAGAGACATTTACAGTACCATTATCGTCGGCAGGGTCTATATTTTGACTCGCCCATTAAGCATATTAAAAATGTATTATTTTATCATTATAGAAGCATTTAAAATATTTTATAATTTCTTGCTAATGCTGAGAAATAAGTTTATACTTTGAACCAATGACAGCTTATGGATATAAAAATTGTTGAGACATAAACGATGGGTATGAAAAAGAGGTGTAATTTTTTAAACAGTATATGTACAGGTGGATTTAAGTTGCACAAAATCAAGGGTTTTCAGTATTCACCAATCTCTCTTTCTCTTACCCAACTCTTAATAGAATACCCATCCATTTTCTAAACATGTCATCCATGACTTGAGGGTCATAAGGGAGCCACAACACATCTTGGCAAGCGGCAGGCGCAAAGCGAGATACAATCTGGATGGGACACAAGGCACATGTAGACACATGCATGCACACACTAAAAGGCCAATTTGCAAGGCAGCTATGCTAACCACAGTGCCACCGTGCCACCCTATCTAGCAGTATAATATCAAGTATAGCATATAGAGTGGTTGTCTGCTTAGTGTATGTTAATAAGTGATTAAAACACTGAAAAATTGAAGTAGTTTGCTTATTTTAAAGATCATTGACTCAGCAGAAATGTTTAAATGAAGGTGAATTATTGCCACCAATAACTATTAAAATGTTTTTTTTATGCATTTTAGCATTGTAGTTTTTTTCTGACTACAAAATCAGTTGGATGATGAGAATCTAGCTATTTAAAATAGCAGGTTTGACTTAAAACACGACAGAATAAGGCAATTTTGCGACAGTATTCTTTTTTTTTAATATGCCCATTCCTTGGCTCTCTCCTCTGATCTAAGCCACAATCCCATGTGCAACCTCAGCAACACGCCCCTTGCTCTCCCAAAGAGAACCCACACCAGCACTTGCCTGATTGTTTTATTATCATTTGCTTTAATGCAGTGGATGGGAGTAGAAGTAAAAGAGTACAGGACTACATAATTGTGTGCCTGCCTCAGGTACCAGAGGTAGCTCTTCCTACACTACGTTGTAGAGGAATGGGTAGACTTCAATTCCTGGAACCCTACAAAGCTTCATTTCAACTTTGAACTTCATGGATTAATAGAACTAATCTTTCAGATATTAATGCATTGTTTTAATTAAGTATGAATGACTAGAGCTGGATGATAATTCGATAACGATAATTATCGCAATATAATTTTCCTCGATAGAATTTTAACAAAAGTTCGATATATATGTTTATGCTTTGCGCACAAAATACTCTTTGAGGGCGGGTGCGTGGTACAGACCAGGCAGCTGACAGATTTGTTTAATGTTTCTGCTGTTTGGAAAGTATTTGTTGTGTTCTTAAAATAAAGAGTTGTTTAATTTACCAATTAACTGTCTGGTTTCTTCAACTTTCATTCAGGAGAAAAAATCTGTCTTTAAACTTGAAAGAATTTGAAGTACGTATGAAACCTGAGAGAGTTTATGAGGAATGATATTGCCAACACCTGTGATAAAACATGTAGTCTGAAATTTGTTTTGTGTGTGTTTGCGGTCACGTTTCTTCAATGAGGCCATTTTCCCCTGGCCTCTAATAATGAGCTAATTTTTAACTCATTCAGACTATGATTGTAATGTTTTTTCTTAACTCTTACAACTCAATCCATGTTATAGATGCAGCTGCTAGAGCCCCTTGTTAACCAAAACCAAATTCACATAGTTATAGATTCTCATTATTACTGGACAGCATGATGATTTGGCATTTGACAGTTGTTTTGATTCTGGGCTATTGCGCTTTCTCTGTGGAGAAATCATGGTTGTCTTCATGTTTTCCCCATATCTATGGGGAAACCTAACAGGTGCTCCAGTTTCCTGTTAAATTACTGCTTCAGTGTGCTATTTTGTATGCATTTTCATTGTTTTTTAATATAAATGTTGTGTAATTTTATAGCCTTTATTGTTGCTGGCAGTACAGTAGCTTTACCAACTCGTGGCCTGATCTCCTCAGGTCCTAGAAGCTAAGTAAGGCTGAGGCTGCTCAGTACTGGCATGTGAGATCTCCAAGGAAAATTGCTGTAAGTGGTGTTGGTGACCATTAGATAGCACCCTTCATTCTGACCATAATTTCCAAACCAATTACTCATTATATTAACAAGGGCCACTATGCCTTAGGGCAAATGAAATCAAATTGAGGAGGCTTAATCAGTAAATTCCTGACTACATGGCTATTAAAAATGTAATTATACATTTGTTAAAGAATAGGACTGTTAATTCTGGTTTCCTAAATTCCACTGTGCAATCTTGCATACCTAAAGTTCCCTTAATTCAACTGCTGAAGCAATTTTTCAATACTAGTTTCTAGCAGTATATTAGTACCAGTATAACTAACACATAATGGCTGTGATACTGCACATTACCCATAAAGGAACTGTACTTCAGTGGGGGTTCAAATAAAAAGTCTTATTTAAAGGCATGGAATCATACTACTTGTTGTCCTTTTTAAAAAAATCTGTAAAGCACTTTGAAAACACCCTTGAATTGAAGGGCACTTGAGAAATATTTAAGAATTTTTTGCATTACAATTTTGACCTCGGCCTATTTTTCCTGTTCAAGTAATAAAAACACTAGCACTGACATTCTTAATTGAATGCAGCAATTATGTCTGTTTAACTGATTTTGAATATTTTTTCCCAGTATTCCAATGGAAATGACGTTTGTTTTGTGTTGTCAAAACACCTAAATAAAGCTTAGCTATGGCATTTGGTTGCTTTTCAAAGAAAGGATTGAAAGAAGCTCCGCCTAAAGTGAAGCCTGTTATGATTTAGTTTATGAAATAATTGTATTTGCGTTAAAGGGGTTTGATAGCTCTTTTCTTGCTGAATTTCCAAGTTTAAAGTTTCGCTTGTTTAAAGTACAGTGTCCCCGTCACTATACTGGGGCATTAGGACCTACATGGACTGCAGGGTGAGCGCCTCCTGCTGGCATCACTAATGTCTCTTCCAGCAGCAACCTTAGTTTTTCCCAGGAGGTCTCCCATCCAGGTACTAACCAGGCTCACACCTGCTTAGCTTTAGTGGGTTGCAAGCACTCCAGCATAGAACCTTCTATTATACAAAAATACATTTTCCAGTATTTTCTCCTAGTGAATGCTTCCCTGTCACGACGACAGGTTTTGTGCTTTCTGGCTAAGTGCATAGTTTGTTTGACATTTCAGTTAAGGTGATTTACATGGGCACCATCTGCAGTTTGTTTTGGGGAAAAAAACAGTGCTACAGCATGAGGTCAAAATACACTGATGATGTCTGTTGGGCTAAAACATGTTATTTGTTATTGTGTCTAGTTAGTGTTTAAAGCTTTTTAAGCATTAGATAAATTATGCAAGAATTGTTTCAAACTTTTTTTTCATGTGCGGACAGATTTGAAAGCTTCTTGTTTTAAAGTGCTTGAATCTGGTTAAACAAAAAACTCGATAGTGTAAGATAAATACTTATCTGCACAAAGTTAAGTATTACACTGCGCTACCCATACTGCAATACTGTTCTCAGACGTTGTGCTATGATAAAGCTCTATATTACATAATATAAAATTGAAGTATATAAGATGCAGAAATATTACTGGTATTAGAAACACTTAAGATGCACAGATCTCCAGGGCCAGGTAGTATTTTTCCAATTGTACTTAGGGAAACAAGCATTGTTATTCATGGACTAGCAAAACTAATCTGTCAGTCAATCAAAACAGAGGTGACACCCATTGACTGGGAAATGTTTCCAGTCAAGAAAATCAACATTGAATCACAACGCAAAGAGACAAAAATAGAAACTACTGAAAGGTTCATTTAAAACCAACGCCAGAAGATCATGAAGGAAGCACTACTTTACACAGATGGCTGTGACAGTCTGGAATAGGCTACCAACCGCTACTCATCCATGGTGTCAAAGCTAATATCCTGACTTTCAACGACAAGCTTGATAAGATCCTTGACTATTAGCAATTAATTAGGCACTCCACCAATTGAGCTAAAAGGGAGAGGATATGTATCCTCCTTGCTCTTTCAACCTTTCTTATGTTCTCCTATGAACATTTCTAGGGAGGTAACACACTTACTTGTCATTAAAAAAAAATAGCACTGAAACTATATATATGTTTCCATATCGTATCTTGAATGACCGTAGTACTAATGATAATTTTTTCTCTTGTTTCAGATGTATACCAAAACGGAAAGTGTGCCTGACAAGCATTGATGATTACCCCTGCACTCAGTATGAATGTCTGACATTTTCTGGGCCGTGTGACCACTCTTTGGTGGATCCAGTGTGTGACATAGACAATATGGAGCATCCTAATCTCTGTGAGCTTTACAAAAGTGGAAAGACCCTTGCCTACATCGGTCATTGCCAGGTAGGACTAGATCTCTAATGTACTTGCTTTTGAATTCTGGCACATAGAATCTAGTGGGCCAATGTATTTGAAGGTTTCTTGTCTGTGGTTCCTTTTTTGAGTTTTAGTACTGTTTATGATATAATGTTATTATATAACATGTTAAATTATATTTTGTTAGGATCTTACCTTTCTACTTTGTACCTACATTTTAACTTAAAAAACAAAAAAATAAATTAACCATGAACAGAAAATAAATAGTGAAACTAGGAAACATGAACTAGATCTTAAAAAACAGTTTGACAGTGTGGCTATTTTTAAGTATCTTTTTTAGGATATAAATGAAATATTTCATAAAATAGTGAGGGTTTCATTCCCCTTTGTTTTTTTAGCAATTAGAAAATCAGACCTTGAAAAAGAAGAGTACAACTTTCAGTCACTAAATGGAAGTCCTCCTGACCTGACATGTCTCTTGATCACTGGCTTAGTTTGTTAAACCATGATCAAACACTGTACCTTTTTGTTGAGCGTCTGCCTTTAGATTGGGTTCTTGCTACGTGTCTGGTGCCCACAGTGCAGTGATGCTTAGTGGGAGAGCATCTGAAACTGGTTTTATGTTTTTTAAATGAACATTTGGTAAAAAAGGGGGAGAGATTATAACAGTTATTGTCAAATGTACAGCTGTGAAAGTTTTAGATAAATATAACAAACAAACAGTGTCTCTCAGCAGCGAATGGCAGTGTCAGTCAGACAGCAGTACACCCTGAGATAACAAGATGCAGGCTTGAGCGTTCCTCTGAGACCCACATTCATAAGCAGACTGCTGAAACTTGGAGTCAGCTGAAGTGTCACAAAGGAATTCTGGTTCAGTGTCTTAGTGAAAATGACAGTAAAAACTCTTTTTTATCATTTGTTTTCTCTTCTCATTAGGAGTTAGGAAAGTGTGAATGCAGACTGATTCTCTTTGCAACTCTTCAATATCATTTGATACATTAGTTGATGACTTCTCACTTAGCTGCCAGGACTTTCTTTAATATCTGGAATCACCACCATCTACAGTGTCCATCTGAATATAAAGATAAAAACACAGCATTGAGTGTTTGACATTCACACATAAACAAGTAGGCGGAAGCTTCTTGGCAGAATATGGTTGGCTTCTTCATTTAATTTTTTAAAATCAAGAGCCTCCAATATGGCTCCCAAGAAGCTCAACCCCTAAAGCTCCACGCCCTGTGCAGGTTGACCATCTTAACTGGTTTCAAACTTATTTGCTTGATTTAGGTGGAGCAGTCGTCCAGGTTGTCCTCACCTCCCTGTACAACAGCAACTCCAGTGACTGCACAGCATGTCTGTGTGCTAACAGTAATATGATAGTTATGTATTTAGAAAAGCAGGTGACCAGACAGAACATTTCAAAGGACACTTGTAGGTCTTCACCTCTCCTGTTCTGATTTATGATTTGGAGTGGTGAGCTGAATTCGTTAGCAGTAAGCAGTTCCATACTGGGAAGGCATGAGAGGAAGAATATCTGAAAATTATAATTTTGAAAAAAAATATGTTCCTGATGGGGTTTGAGAGCCTCTTGGTTATAGACCTCTGTTCCACAGTGCAGGGTTGAGTGTCCTTACCAGTCCAACTCAGGGTTTTGGTTTTAAGTGCTATTTGTGTTAGCAGAGACAGAATACAAATAAATATCTTTATATAAATGAACACAGGCCATTACTGTTCTCTGGACTCTCAATTTGCAAATGGGGACATTTTAAGCCCTGCTTACTTAATAGGTATTATAACTATTGAAATTGGAAAAAAAAACATCAGATGGAGTTGCCAAGGAGATATAAGACATCAAAAAGACAGTAGCTCATATAAATATGTCTGTTTCAGTAGTATAAGGGTGAGACTTCATGTCAACGGCCATCTGCTAAGAGGTCTATACAGTGTTCCTTTGTTTAATTAGTTTTAATATTTTTGCAATGTTTTGTGATTATAACCACTTTTGCCTTACTGGAATATTATCTTTATTGTCATCCCAATGCCAAATATGTGATAGGAGTTTTAACAATATTTTGCATAGGAAGGATTTGCATTGCCTCAATTAACATTAATTATGAAGAGAACTGTTGGAAAACAAACCAGCAGACAAGGGGATACTCCAAGACCAGGACTGAGAACCACTGATGTTAATTAACTATCTAATTCTGTAGAATATGATTATTCTGTTGTTTTACCTCAAGGTTACAAGAACTTGCTTTTAGTCAGGTCATATCTGGAATCCTCTGTGCCAAATGGCAAACAGTTATTTCATTTTGTGACCTGTCAGAGCACCCAAAGAACAACTAACTTATGGATGTGGAAAATTGCAAATTAATCTACTAATTTTTTTACACCTGGGCAATTTTTTTCTCTTGTAGTTTGTTTTTAAGCAGACTGTTGTGAAGGTAAATTAACAACTCTGAGAATACTACCATTATACACCTCTAATTAAGACCAACGTGCAATTTGCCCACTCTATAAATAAGCATCACAAGAAGAAGCTTTGCAGTCAGTGACATAACTCCTGCATTTTACTGCTCTTTATGAGTTTTGAATGATAGGCCTGTGACATTTAGAGCAAGCGGTACTTTGTTATAAGAAAGCCAGTGACATCTGTTTTATTCCTTATAAAAATGCAGGCTGTATAGGGCTGTAAGTTCAGCTAAACTGACCAATTATTAAAACCATCCTTCACTTACAGACATACTGGCGCTTACTTTTGTTTTCAACTGCTGTTATAATAATTCAGTCTGTCTTTTCTCTTGTATATTTTTTTCTCTTCCTCATCTTCTGTAGATGCTGAAACCTTTGTCTTTTTGTGTCAGTTCTCGTCTTTTTGTCTTTCTTATCTTGGCAATGACAAGGAATTACCTCAGTCTGAACTATGATAGCGATGGACAGAGGCTTACATCTTATAGGTATCCCTCTTTTCTCCATCTGGGTTTTTTTAGCAAGCACCTTCAATAATGTACAAGAAGAAGGTTTGCTCTCTAATATATTTGCATGAAGTTGATGTAATTTTGGCTAGAAAATGTTTACCGTCTTTTTTTAGAGCCTCACTGTATAGTCAGTATTGTGTTCATGTTTGACTAAATATTCACTGCTTTTGTGTAAATTTAACTTATTTTCTTTTAGAATATGGGTGTCCAGTACTGATTCCTGAAGAGCATGTCTACAGGTTTTCTAGGTCTCATTAAATCTGTATTACCTGAAGAGCCGACAGTAACTATTAAACTAGTTCAGTTAAGCCAGTAACCCACTTAGTTAGCTCAAGCTACATGTTGAATTCATTGAGAGCTGAATTTGAATGAAAACCCACTGACAGCTGGCCCTCCAGGACCAAGACTAGACAGCACTGCTTTTAGCGGATTATCATGAAATCACTAGACGATTTGAAGGGGTTCTAGCTATAAATGATATCCGCTCGTTAATGGGCAGTTCATCTTGTTTATTAAGCCAACAAGAGGATGCAGGACTGTCTTAAAATTAATATTAATTATAAAATAAAGCTAATTTGCAAATGCATCAAAATAGAAAGTATTTTCAGATTGCACTTCAAATTGAACACTGCTTTGAAAGCTATAATTTGGCCTCTGTCAATAGCTGTGTGTCTCTCAAATTGTTTGGATGAATGTATTTTGGATAGTTATAAGCATTAAGTGGACACAATGACATGTAATTTAGTCAAATGAAGTGTACTCCACTTGTTTGGAAAATGAGCACAATGGTATGTCCTTGACACACCTGTGGGACAGTCTACTCATTGGACTGATCATGGCTGTTGAGGTACATCAGGGTGTTTAATGAGAGGCACATAAATATCTGTGTGACACAAAAATGAGAAGGAGGCTAAATGAACAGCTTTTTAATGAAAAGATGTGACCATGCAGTTATAGTGTTTGAAATAAGGAGTCTAGCTGTACTTCTTTCCAGAAGAACAATTTTTGCAAATGAATGCATTTAAGAGTCATAAGAAATACTGCCACCTCATAAAATTGATTTTTGTCTTGCTGGTGGGATATTCTAAAAGGTGTACTGTAGGTGGGTCGTAAGTAATTTATTTTAAACTGTATGCTGTTAAGACTGATCAATACCGGAGTATTGGTTGCAGTTTGCAGCAGTGTAGATATTAGGTACATTTGGACAGGTGCTAGTTGCATCTGAAACCTGCACTGGTGGGAACAAAAAAGAGTAGCCCAATTGTGGGAAAACATTATCTGAAACGCCACACTGACAGTTTGTAAACATGAAACAGAATGTAACATTAACATTTCTTTTTTTTTATCTAACCTGTTGTACTTCCACTTCCCCATCCCTGAAAAGAGCTTATCGCAGTCAATTTTCCTGAGTCTACACTACATTTTGGATGCAGACGAATGTTTTAATTTAAATATTCTACCTTTGTACAGTCATGTCTGTAGAAGTACTAAAAGATTAAAACTGTGGCTCCCATTGAAACCCTTTGTTAAAGCTTATCAGTAGGACTGATAAATTAGCATTAAGGGTGAGCCTTGAAAAGCCTGCTCATCTGGAAACTTTTAGTCAGTGAGGAAACAAGAGCCCAGAATCCTTCTCCTATCACTGATTTGTTGCACTGCTCTTTGAAGGATGCCTGTAAGAAACCAAATCCTGTATGTGGTCACAACGGGGAGACCTACTGCACAGTGTGCGCTGCCTATTCAGACCGCGTGGCTGTGGACTACCCTGGCCGCTGTCATGCTGTGGGGGTGGTGTCTGAGGTCAGCACAGATTCAGGGTGTGCCACCATCAACTGTCCGGCACTCCCCACAAAAGGATGCAATCCAGTTATACCACCAGGTAAGATGAGGAGGCAAGTCTTGAAGTCTTTACTATTTGATTCATTTTAGATTGGGTTTTGTTTGCATACCAAGATCTTTAAACTTGTCCAGTGCCATTCAGGAAGTTGCTGATTGGATTAATCTGTTGGTTTCTGACACCAGAAATTGCTGCAAAGTTATTCTTGTAGTGATGTATAAAAACTCAGCTTGGTTATAATTATTGCAGTAAACTAATGGATGACTGGGCCCAGGCCCCCTCACAAATCACAGCTTTACTTTGTCTATCTTTTTACATTTTAATTCACTTCAGTAAATCAGCATGAACAGTACTAACTCTTGGGATTCTAAGCAAAATTGTGGTCTTTCATCATTAAAGTGTTGAAAGGATCATTTATAAATAGTATTATGAATATTAATACACAACAAAAATAGCAATAGTGTTGGACTGCATAAATCACCAGCTTTGTTCATGCATGAAGAAACAGCTTTGGGTGTGCTATTGGATCCCACTGTCATTTTCCAATTAAACTGAACCCAATGTTTTTGTTCATAGGAGCATGCTGTCCCTTGTGCGCAGGAATGCTTCAGATTCTGTGGACTAAAGAGCAAATGAATGTCTTTGCGAAGGTAAAGCACACTCTGTCTTTGTATTGTGGAGATCATGAGACATCCCCACTGCCATCATTCTTCCTCATGCTTTAGTTGACTGTCGGTAGATTTATGGCCTTTTAAAGTATTTCAAGTTGTCTTCAAATTAACAGTGTAAACTGAGTGGGAATGATTTTGATTTCCTTGTTGTCAGTGGAAGCATCTCTTACATCTCTCCCTGTTTGTGTGGGTTTTTGCCAGGTGCTCTGGTTTCCTCTCACAGGAAAGACATACTGGCAGTTTAATTGGGTTCTTTTGATGTGTGTGTGTGTGTGTGTCAGCATTTGCCATGCCGTGATGCTATGGACTGGCATCCTCTTCAGGGTGTGTCCTACCTTGCGCCCGTTACCCGCTGATATACTGTAGACTTCGGCTCCTCTCTGACCCTGAATTCGATGAAGCAGTTAGAAATGGATGGATGAAATCCTTTAGTGGCATTTAAAATACCCTTCAGATCCACAGTCTCGTGCACTCTGCTGATTAATCTGTTGATCTGTGAATCTGCCCACACCATCTTTATTTCTTCTTTTTGCAGCTCAATAACAACAAGCCTGTGACAATCCATGATATCCTCCAGATACTGCGACTCCATATTTCAGTACCGCAGTGTGACATATTCGGCTATCTAAGCATCGATTCAGAGATTGTGATCCTCATTGTGCCTGTTGATGAGCGGCCCACTCCCCTGCAGGTATGTTGCTCTATACCTGTTACAGGCTGGACAGCAGAGGCTGAGGTGGAAACAGGTCTCCTGCCCCTTTCACGGTGGGGTGGAAACAGTGTGTGTGTGTGTCTACCCCTCCTCCACTTTGAAGACCCTTAAAAAACCTATTCTTAAATCTTTTATTTATTAACTGGTTGAAAAGTGGAAGTTCAAACTGTGGAATTATAGTGACTATCAAAACTATTTATCCCCCTTGGACTTTTTCACATTTTACTGTGTTACAATATAGAATCACAATGTATTTATTCATTTCAATGTATTTTTGCCATTGATCAACACAAAACATTCTATAAATGTCAAATTAAAAACAAAATTCTAAAGATCCTTCAAAAGTCATTATATAAAGTACTAAGTAATTATATTATATAAATTAACTATAAAACAGAAAATAAGTGATTACATATGTATTCAGCCATTTTCACTGTGTCAGACTTAAATAGATCTGGTACAACCAAATGCTTTAGAAGTTGTATAATTTGTTGAGAAATGGATACAGCAAAATAAAGAGAACCTGCTGCAGACTGCAGACATGGGACTTGGGATAAAATTCATCTTCTAGTAGGACAATGACCCAAAACATGCAGCCAAAGCCACAGTGGAGTGGTTTAAAAAGAAAAACGTTAGTGTTCTAGAGCGACCCAGTCAATGCCCGGACCTCATTCCAATCAAGAATCTGTGGCAGAAGTTGAAAATTGTTGTTCACCAACAGAGAGTGTTTTCTGTCAGTCAATAACACAAACTTCCAGTTAAATGCATTATGATTACAATTTGAAAAACTATCAAATGTAAAAGGTCCAAGGGGGGTGAATACTTTTGATAGCCACTCTAAATGAAATTTTAATTGAAGTATTGAAATTAAAGAACATTACGATGCCTGTAACACCTGATCTGAGATGGCACTGTTCTGATTGTGCCTATGTTTGTAATTTTCCAGGTAAGTAACTCTTGTTTTTTCATGAAGTTGTTAATAGAGGGAGTGACATAATTTTGTGTAATTTTGTCATCAAGTTGTAAAATTAACAGCACTATTTTGATGAAAGCAGAAAGCACATCACACTGCTCCTGGTAAGAATAGTTTTATTATGACAGACTGTAGTCTGTTTTTTCAACTTGTATATTAGGTTTCGAATAAGAGGTGCTGTATTATTCGAAGATGCCGTATTCATCACGTGTATAAATGTCATGGGTTGTCCTTTTAAAAAACACCCCTATCAAGGTAGCCATGTGACTGACTGAGAAACTTGTTCTGATTAAACATTTTTATTGTTTTAATGTGAAAGAGAAAATATATTTTGTTTTTTTTTAATTAATGTTATTACTAATTATAGTAATATGTGACAATTATTGGAGTGATACATGATTAAACACATTTGCTAGTTAACTGCATTGCAAGAGTAACAGATAAAACACGTTTATTTACTAATGTGTTTAAACCAGTTCTCGTGAGTTTAAATCTCACCAACTCATCCTTTTTTATATGTAAGATGCATACTGATTAATGTATTGTATGTTTTGCATGTCATGGTGTTCTTCAGTACCTATGAAGTTGATATTCTCACAATCTTTTGCATCTAATCAGTTATGTGTGTTTTATACGCAGAGAAACTTACAAAAAAAATTACATTAAAAATACCAGACATCGACCCATACATAGTCATTATACATCACTCCTACAGGAATCCACATAGCTTACCGGAACCTGTGAATTTCCTCCACCCACAATTATTCAAAGCCCGTTATATTGCAAATTACCCCTTCATTTTTGCACACAGTCCACTGATTGTCTTACCTTTAAGCCAGTACTCCTTTATTCATTGTGTAGTTTGACTGAGTATGGAATTGTATTTTTTTGTATTTAATGTTATGTCTGCATTAAGGGACTAGAACGTCTGTTTGAAGGCATTATTTGATATTCTTCTTGCAGAACATGCAAGGGATCAGAGGATATACTAACATACTCTTAATATAAGCAGTTTGAAAGCTCAGCTCAGGTGGCTGCCCCACTAAAACTTAGAACATATCCTCAAGAGTGGACATCGTCTTGGCTTTTAGTTGCACAGAAAGATTGTTATACCAGAGAGTTATTCCACAGTGCCTGACACTTCGTACCACAGAACTGAAAAACATGGACAGAATCTTGACTATTAGCACCAAAAACCTGTTATCTGTGAATAAAGTAAATTCACTGTTGTACAGTATAAATGAAGTCAACATGTGCCTTCCAAGACCAGAAAAAAATACTCAGGACATGCAGTTCTTTGGCGATAAAGTTTTGCACAGCTGTGTGCTCCAGATAAACCCTAATGCTTGTGTATTTCACTGAACAGATAGAGGCTTGCAACAAGGAAGCTGAGAAGATTGACTCCCTGATAAACTATGGAAGTCCCACCCTAGTTTCCCATGTGCCACTGTCGGCCTTCACTGTATCAGAGGTGAAGGTCTCCACATTGACCTCTGCTGCACCTGCTCTCGCCATGCCTGTATATTTCTCACTTCTCCTGAGCTTTTCCTTCACTCTTTTTGTTAGCCTTTAAGATTGTAGCTGCCTCTTACTGAATGCTGAAAGTTAAATTAAAGTATGTGTGTAAAGGCCATGCTTTTACTGAAAAAATGTGTTAGGATACTGAAAAGGAAAAAAGAAAATTGTATATTCCTAATGAGGGCAGTTATGATCACTTCTGCTGCTATGAAGGCTTAAAACATTTGCCTCCTTAGGGAATGTTAACCAATCCGTTTGCTTTTTTGAAAAGTGATGGGCTTCACTTGCTGAAGTTCTGCTCTTTGTGTTTAGAGACTGAGAACAGTTCTGCACCCTGACACATAGTTTGTTTCCTCTAGAAATAGCTATAGTCAAATGAAAGGAAAACAGCAGAGAAGCTGGTGGCATTTTGGTCTGGGAAGATGGTGATGTATTATGGACATGCCAGCTCTCTTCTGCTCAGAAATAATTGCTAAGGCTCAGAGGATGAAGTTACTATATTCAAAACTAGTATGCAGGTTTAGACATTTCTTATTGTAAATAAGAACGGTGAAGAGAAGAAAATCAAACTGGAAGAGCTATTACCTATAAAAACACCATCATTCATAAGCTGAAAGAGAAAAGGGATTTATTTTGTTCCTGTGTAAACATATTAAAAGAAAACATGCTCAGATGAAGAAAACCAATAGCCATGTTTATGATAATGACAATCATTGCTTTATCCACATGTGGATAATATGACAACATGCCTTACTAAAGAAATATAAATAAATCATATATAAAGTAATGCAATAATTTTATAATGTTTATATTGTAATTTTTAAGAATTTGAACTTTGTTCAATGTGTGGATGCTTGAAATAGGATCCATCAAGTTTTCTTAAAAACAATTAAGAAGCAGGATATACAGTAGATGTGCCATTCTAAATGTTATTGTACTTGCATGATGACTAATTATGAAGTGTTTTATTCCAGAATGTACTGTGGTGACTCACTCTGTTGTGTGTTTGTTTTTGCGTTGTTTGTCTAAGCATCCCTGCTACCTGCCACATGAAGTGAATTTGTCTCAGTATTATTGTGCTAGGCAGCTTTGTAGAATTAAACTTTTACAGAAGGGTTTCTATTTTCCTGTTTTTGTTTGTTTTTATTTTTATATTTCAAATTTTTTTTTGCCAACGTAAATGTGATATGTACTGCCAAAATGTAGAACATATATAAATATAGGCACTTAAGCATAACTTTAAACCTCAGTTTTTTGCATCGTGTTTTAGCAAAAACGCCAGTATTTGTGAGTTCTTAAAATGCCGACAATGCATATTTTATTACCTATAAAATAAAACTCTGTCAAAAGTGTTCCATCTTGTTGTGTTTCTTCAGTGTGTGCATTGAGGCTGCTGAGGTTGAATGCCAAAATGAATCTTTCGCATTATGAGTCAAGACCATTGTATTTGTTCCCCACAATCTGTTGAACTGGTTTGAGATTACATTTATCACAGAAGAACACCCATATCTCATGTACAGTTAATAATATACACAGCAACATGGCATGGTACTGTAACTTCATGGAGTTACAAAATGCACTGCATATGGTCCACATATTGACCACTAGATGGTGATAAAGATTCAGATCTGGAACAGGTCATTGCCAGCCTCGGCTTCACAATTGGTCACAACAGGTAATTTCTGAATACGCAGGTTGCAGGATCTCCATCAAGAGGATGTCTTCAGTCAACAGTTACATCAAAAAACACAAATATTTCAAAAGGAGAAGGGAGAAACTACTCTTTTTCACCTTTGTCTCATGTATGAACACTTGTTTTGGTTATCTGTTATCAGCTTTACACTTGCTTTTTTCCATTTAAAATTGCTAAAATAATGTAAGGAGACATTTCATTTGTAGTCCTCTTCTTTTTGTGGCTCATGAGTGTCAAAAATGACTCATTTACACAGGGTCTGAACCAGGAGATGTCAAGATTTTTTAAGGCTACACATTGTTGCCTTTTTTTACAATAAAAATAATATACAGTTGTGTAATAAATTTAGACTGTTCAGCTGCATTTCCTGTTCAAGAGGGAAATCCAAAAACTACCCCACTTTGTTCCTAAAAGAAAGATTATTCTTCAAAGATGGTTCTTTCTTAAAATGATTCTGTACTTCAGACAAAACATTTGTAAATAGTTCTGGTAAATGTGAGAACCTGGTAACTGTAAATAAGTGATTCTGTCACTTTCTAAGTGAAGCAAGTGAAATGGTTAACTGCAGACGTTCTGGTCTCTTTAACCTCCCCAGAGTCAATATTTACTCTACAGTTGAGCTTAGCCCTTATGGTTATTTTTACATTCTTAATACAAAAATTGCAGAAACATCTTTACCAAAGTTTAATAGTGCTAACTTACATAAGTCGTAAAACGATAATGACAGTATCTTAATATTGGTACTATATTGATTTTTTCATATTCTAGAATTGTGTGAGAGTGTTCCTCGGTACGTAAATTCAGGCTATGATCTTATCAAACATACTTCAATGTAGAGATAACGGGAATATGGATATGAAGGGCATAGATAGGGCATTTTCAATATGATATTAATGGGTATCTACCAGTTGTCCAGAATAACACATCCAATGTCATGGACCTCACCATCTGCCCTCTCCACATCTCCTGTCATTAGCAAACAAGCTCTTTGTGGTGTGTTTCATATTAATATTCACACCTGTCAACACTCCATGCTTGACACAAATTCCACTTGCTTTCCACACCTGGCTGACAGACTTTCTTCAAAATGGAGCGTATGATTTTAACACCTTTGTCAGGATGAAGATACTTTCATTAAATCTGGAGCTTCTGCACACATTTGTGTGAAGATCTTATATAAACATGAGCACTTGGAATGCCTCCACTTGATAAATATGTCTTTTTCAGAATTTTTAAATTTGGAATAGAAAATGCACATGATTCTATCATCAAAATAGTAATAAAGAAGGCACAAAGGGTAACTGCTTAAATAAGCTAAACAGATGTTTAAAATAGAAAAACTGACATAATCAATATGGCTTACTATATATTTCTGTGACTGAAGGTTGCTGTAAATTATAAAACCACAACAAACAAGCTAGACAGGTCAAATAGCCCTGTCTCATTCTGGTGTTCTTATTATCCTTTTACCTCTTTGCTTATTAATGTTAATATTTTGACTAATGAAATCTACAAGGTGGTCTAGACTGCCATTAAATTAATTCAATCATTTCCTCACAGTTTTTACAGGTTTAATTTATATGGGTAAAATTCAGCATAACATAGTCAGAAGTAAGAAATCAAGGTAGAAAAATATTTTAGAGTGCTTTTGGCTTTGGATGCATGTTATAGACTCAGACTTGTTGTTCTTGAATTAGTTAAGTAAACATTACATAACTATAAGTCACTGGCTAAAGGCTTTGACAACACATTTCAAGGCTTAAATATCAAATTGAAACATACAGTAGATGTACTTATAGGGTCAGTGTAGTTTCCTGTTGAAGTGTCTTTAAATTCTTTATAGTGAAAGCTAACTGGGAGAATGTAGAGCTTGCAGAAATAGGTCACTTTTCAGCCAGACCAAAAAAGCTCATGATATGTGAATAGGAGTTTAGATAGATAATACTTTATTGATCCCAAAGGGAAATTGAGGTTTTACAGCAGACCAGCCCAAGACAAGCAAAAACAGACATCAGAATAGACTAAATATTAAAATAAAATAAGTACAGCAATACTAAATAAAACATATAGAGTTAATGTGTGCAAAATATGCTCATAGTCACTGTAAAACAATAAGTACAGAAAGCTCAATAGTGCAACATGCTGTCCATAGACGAGCAGATGAAGGGCTAGCAGTCCTAGCCTAGGGCAGTGTTATACACCCTGATAGCCACCGGGAGGAAGGACCTGCAGAAACGTTCCCTTGAACACCGTAGCTGGAGCAGACTGTTACTAAAAGTGCTCCGCTGTCTAATAACAGTCCCATGTAGCAGATGAGAGGTGTTGCTCATGATGGCTGTGAGCTTGGTCAGCAATCTTCTCTCCGTCACCACCTCCAGGGGGTCACAGCTCAGCCCTAAAACAGAGCCAGCCTTCTTGATGAATTTATTGAGTCAATTTACATCTCTTGCCATGATGCTGCACCCCCAGCACTCAACAGCGTAGAAGATGGCCGCTGCCACAACTGATTAAAAAAAATGTGTAGCAGTCTTCCACATACACCAAAAGACCTGAGCCTCCTAAGAAAATAGAGTTGGATCTGACCTTTCTTGTAAAGGGTATCATGTTAACAGTCCACTCCAGCTTATCATCCAGGTGTGCCCCTAAGTACTTGTAGGACTGAACCCTTCTCTATATCCTCATCCTGGATGGAAACAGGGTTCAGCAGAGACTTATTCCTCTGAAAGTCCATGACCATTTCTTTAGTCTTGCTGGTGTTAAGCTGGGGATGGTTAAGATGACACCACTCCACAAAGCTGGTAATTAAGCTCCTATATTCCTCCTCCCTCCTCTCACTAATACACCCCACAATTGCAGAGTCATCTGAAATCTCTGCAGATGAAATGCCTCGGAGTTGTACTTGAAGTCAGAGGTCTAAAAAGTGAACATGAATGGAGAAAGGACAGTCCTCTGTGGAGTTCCAGTACTGCTAACAACCTGTTCGGACTCACAGCTCTGTAGCCATACAAACTGTGGCCTGCAGGTCAGATAGTCTATAATCCAGGACACCAAGGAAGAAGCTTGTTCTTTACATATTAAACAAGGTCAGAAATGTATTTGCCATTTTAGCCTTTTCTTGATTGTTTAAAAACTCAGATTGTGAAGATCCTACCCCAGAAATAAGGTACTGAGTTGAAATACTGCAAATAAATTGTTTTAAAGGATTTACTTCAAGCTCCAATGAGCATAAGTCAACCTGTAGAAGCAATATTCTGCATATCTTAAATTAGGTGCAGCTTTTAATAGATCTTTCTTTTTCTTGTTTGTGACTTCTAAAGCGAAGCAGTTTTTAAAGTGACAATAATTGCTGCTTTAAATACAATACAGTCTTGTATTCAGATTTTTAATATTTGTTTATCTGACTGATGACCCAAACACTGATGTTCAATGATTAGGTGCGAAGCAAATGTTGTCAAGAGAGATGGCAGAGAAAGTAGACACATCTTAAAAGTTAAAAGCATTTGAAAACACTGTGAACCTTAAACCTGAAGACAACAGAAAGATATTCCCCCCGTTCCCAACAATGTCACTATACTCACCTCATTATCAAAATAGCCACAGATGAGAGGAGGCATTTGGCCCATCGGTTTGCTTTGGTTCTATTTCTCTGAAGTCTCATTACCAGTACTAGTTGCATTTACTGCACTAATAGCAAACCCCCAAAGTATGAAATACCTTTTAACCCTCTCATTCCCTTGGAAAAGGACAAAGAAAACAAAGAGTTTCGAGAATCCAAGCAAACCCAACCTGCACTGATAGTTAAGTGGAGCGTCTGGCATAAAACCCATGTGAGTGAAACATGAACACACAAATAAGAATTAAACCCTGGGCAAAACATAATAACCAAGTCATTCTGCATGTGAAACAATAAACCAAAAGTACAATTTTCTCTCTTTCACATTTTCTCCTGTAATGTGTTTTCCCCTCCATTTTGGCTAAAGGCAGGGCAGTTCTAAAGTGAGTGCAAAATGAAGGACTCAAACTTACTGAATGGCACTAAATCACCACAATTTCCAAAGCTATCCTAATATTTTATGCAAGCAATGATAGGTATTTTCTGTAATAAAAAAAGTTGACATGAATCCCCTTAAAGGGAATTAAGTTTGTACACTGTGCAATTTGACAGAGTTTTTAAGAGAATATTATCCCCAAGGGGCAGTTTTAGTACTATAAAAGGCAGTGTTTTATAAAAAAGGGTAAGGTATAGATCCACTATATTGTAAAATCTTTCAGTAGTGAAGGCAGATCATGAGTCAGAGGGTTTGGCAATCAGTGTTAGAATATTATATCTACTACTGAGGTGGAATACCCATAACCATGTAGCTTAGTCCTTTGTTCAGACAGGAGTGCTATTGTAATGGAGATAGATTACAGCAGTCTGGTGCCAGATGGTGGGCAAAAGTGTGGCAGGGATTACAGAAAGTCAGACAAATCAGAAACAAGATGGGAGATAACAGGTCTGGCCATCCACACTGATTTTGGCCAGCATCCACTGGTGCTGCTTATTTGTTGGCAATTCAGGGAGCACAGTTCGTTTCACAATTTGACAAACAGACACTGTTGCAAAATCAAAAGTGCAGCAGTCCACATTGATTCTCTCTTTAGGGAAATTTTACTGCAGTGCGTACAAAACCAGAGTTCAGAACAACAGTCCTGGGGATGGAGATCAGACAATGGACTCTCATCAATCTCTGCTGTCCACTGGCTGGCGTGGGGGAAGGGTAGAGGGTCAGTCTGTGTTCGATGAATCCTCAGCCAGAGAAGCCAGATCAAAAATAGACTTCACTCACTCCAAGGGCAGTTATGTTTTCCTGATATTTTGGTTCATAAAATATTCAAATATCAAAGTGAACACATGTGCCTTTAGATTCATTCTAAATCAATCTGAAGTCTTGTAAGCTGTCTGTAAGTCTGTAAGTTGTAAGTTCTGGTTATTAAGATAATTAGCTCCTTATGTGGGCCATGTAACAGCTGCAAGTCACCATTTTCTCTGTGGCCATCCCGGCATGCTTGATTTTTTATTATCATACAACTTGGGGGAAAGAAGGGACAATGCAATCACAGACAGAGCAGAGATCAAAGCCTTTGCCTGCCTCTGTCTTTTAATCTTCCCTCAATTGATTTCTACTTCACAAACCCTGCTTCATGACAAATGATAACGACTATCATGTCAAAATCATATAAAGCTGTCGACTGCTTTATCTTATCATAAACCAACTATATATTTATTGAATTTAATTTTGTATGCATATAATACTATTCATTTTTACTTACAAAATATTATATCAGCTATATCAGAGAAGATATTTATTTGGTAGCTTTATTTGGAAATTTTATGAAGAGTCTCAGTGGAGAACTTGTGCCACAAGACACGAGCCTGCTCTCATGAGGGGAAGAGAAAACAATTGATGCAGTCTTTGAGAGGAGAGCTGCAAAACAAGCGTATTGACCAGATGATGGCAAAGCCCGAGGTCCTACTGAGCACTGAAGAGAAGAAAAAGGCTAAGAGAAGAGTGATCCAGATAGGACCTGAGGGGAAGAACTCCCTGGCTGTGGATTGGGATATAACCCAGAATAAGAGTAAGAAGAAAATGGTGGATTTGAATGCTGCTTCAAGAGTGCAGTAAGCGGACTAATGTGCTAAAAGAGAAACGTGAGGCCCTGCGGCCTAAACAGCAGCAAGAATACTGAAAACATAGATGGCTGTTTGCTGTCTGTTCTGTACCTTACATTGAGTGTGAGATGAAGTAACTGAAGGGATAAGGGCAACTCTGAGCGGTAACGACAACCTCCAGGAGAGACCAGAAAAAGCCAGGCAAGAGATGACTTCCCTCACCAAACTCCAGACTAGACTGAAGGACAGGGAGCCTGGGATAGAAAGCCTTCAAGCCCAAATCAGACAGGCAACTGCTGGTCTTTGTCAAACAGGTGCATGATCTTGAGACCAAGCTGGAGGATGAGTGGAAGCAGAGAGACATGGCAGCTGTCGCAGGGAAAAAGCTGGAGGGAGACTTCAAAGAAGTCAAGTGTCACATAAAGACTGCAAATCATGATCAGGACAAGGCTATCAAAACAGGTGCACAAGCTCCAGGCCCAGATGAAGGACTTCCAAAGGGAGATGGGAGATGCCCGCATTGTCGGGGAGAAAGTGCTGACCGCAGTCAAGGAGAGCGAGGAGAAGGCCAAGAGCCTAGAGGCTGAGCTAATGCAGTTACAGGAGGACCTGACAGCAGCAGAGCAAGCATGCAAGCAGATTGAGGCTGACAAGTAAAAACAGGCTGGAGAGCTGGCCAGCAACATTTTGGGAAACTCAGCACTGGCAGATGTGAAGTGGCATTTGGAAGCCAAAGCCTCCAATGGAGGAACTGTAAGAGAAGCAGAGCAGCATGGCAAGGAGAAAGGCTGAGCAGCATGCATAACAGCTAAACAATGAGCTGGAAAAGAGGAGGCCCTAAACCTTTTTCACAAAACTAACAACAGAAGCAGGTGTGGTGGGCAAAGATGGATGACTTTCAGAGCCAGATTGAAACGGCCAAATTAGAAAATGAGAAGCCAAGGGTGCAGTTAGCATTAATGCAGCAGCAACTAAGTAAATCATAGCAATAGATGAAGGACAGAGAAGCAGTGGAGATTTGAAGGGAGGTTACAGTCTTACCCGAATCAAGCCAGAGTAGAGCCGAAGACCACTCAGGAGTAACTGATCCAGGAGAGGGAGAGAGTCAAGATACCGCAGGGACATTTACAAGCCACATGAATGAATGGGCAAGTATGAGGAAAAAGACAAGCCTTTTTCAGAGAATTGCCAGTCCAAGACAGAGGGTGTCACCCATTGGACAAAGAAGCTACTAAGTTTCAGAGGTGAGGGAGAAGGAGCTCTCATCACCAGTGCTAGAGATTGATACGGAGGTCTCTTTGGGTGGAACGTTCAGAAGTACATGTAGATGTCCTGTGTCCTGATGATGACTGTGAGAGAACAAGTGAAAGTGGCTTGAACCTGAGGACAGGCAGCCAAATAAAGCAGAAGACGTGGAACTTCCAGATCGTCCAACAGAGAAAGAAACAGAGTTGCTAGAGAACCATAGACCTGCGCTAGAAGAGAGGGAGAGGTCGCCTGACCGACAACTAATTGAAATGGAAGAACAACGGTTGCAACCCCCAATGAAAGGGGTATTGAAGACTTTTGAGTACCCGGATGGGAGAGTACATGTGGAGCTACCAAGAGAGATGGCTGCCTCTTGAAGAACAAGAGCTGGAAAACCATAGGGTACATGATCCAGGGGAAAGAAAGTATGTCCCTCCCACCCTCCCCATTCACTTCAAAATCCAGGGGGATGTAGCCTTGGAATTGGCTGGTAATCTGTCGTCCAATGGCCTTCCTTATGAGGAGGGAGCATATGGGGTCCTCCTGTTGGGACCACATGAGCTGCTGCTCTCCATCACCTAGCCAGTTGCTGAAAAACAATTGGTCAGGTGACTGTTTAAAAAGCACGAAGAAGAAGCTTCCTGGGTCAGTTAGACAGGGATGTCTGCCGTCTGAAGGCCAGAAGGCAGATCCTCTGTGAGCTATTGACAGGAGGGAGAAAGACAGGCCATGGACTCAAGGAACTAGTGAGTTCTAAGAGTATTGTCAACATTCTTTATGAAATGAAATCCTTAAATGGTAAAGAGTCTCAGAGAGACTTTTCTAATTTGGCAATTTTATGAAGAGTCTCAGTGAGACTGTTTTAACATTTTTTTGTTTGAGGCTCTTAAGCAGTTTAACTCCTTGGCTTGGGTAATTAGGGACACTGAGAAGAAGTTTAGAAAGAAGCTCAAAAAAGTGCTTAGGCTTTTGTTTTGTTGTTTTTGATTTTCCCTACATCATGAAATAAAGCTCACTGGTGTCTTGTACCTTACAGCTGTGTCTGTTTGCCTTGACCCACCTGCTTGTTAAGATTCTGTTATGACACCCAACAGCTTGTCGCCAATTTTAATCAATCAATTTAATTAATCAAACAGAAAATATTTTAATCTCAGTTCTGACCTTATCTTTGAACTTGGATTTAAATTTCAGAGGCATACATAGTAATGCTGACAATACACCTGTTAATGCACATTAAAGATAGAACATATCTTTGGCAGATCATAAAAGAGGTCACTTCAATTGGCACTGGCAACATGGTTTAAATAAAAGACTTTTAAAAAGTTTGTACATGTAGTCATAAAGACAACAGCAGGCGTTAAATGTGTATCTTTTATAAAGAATCTGCATGAAATTGCAGACTCAAGTCCCTGTAAGACGAAACCGTGTGTTTTTAATTAGTTTTTGGGTCACTACTTCTACCACAATGCCTACGTAAGAAATGTTTGCAATCTGGTTTACAAGTCTACAAGTTAGGCACCTACAGTATGTTTGACAAAGCAGAGTATTCTGATTACTTGGTCTCAATATCTTGGACTGTAGGCCTTCCCTGGTGAGTCAGAATCGCTCATCTTCTTTTTGGCCAAATAACAAAACGGCTACAGCACAGTGTCAACGGTGTAACTACTACTGCTAAATCAAACAACGTGAATTTAAAGGATACACGCGATCATACAGAACTTTTATAAACGAGGAATAATGGTCTGGTAGAGGACGTCTCTAATGGGAATTTATTCCTTTCACTAAATGGATAATCGCATCCTCTTTACAATTAAGCAGATATGGATGAAGAAGTAATTTCAGCACTTCTGTTTACCAGATACAGACATCGTTTTTTTGCAGCAGTATATTTAATAAATAAGTCAGGTCTAGTTTACTGGTAAAGATTAAGTGATTACTCTTACGGGACTCAAATATTTTGCCAACCTGCGTTTCTAAGTGAATAAAACCGGAGAGCAAATTACATTTTTGAAAGTGTACATTTTAACTGGAAGACCTATCTGACCCCTATCCGTTTTAATGATATACGTTATTAATTCCTTTACTGACTGTTAAGAAAACGTCATTACTTGAGAGGGAATGTTTTTCTTTTACGATTTTGCTGTGCACTTTCACGGTAGAAGCAGTGAAGGAGTAAACAGTGGAACGGGGCTCAGAGAGCTGTACGGTGAATCATGAGGCCAGCTGGGGGAACCATGACCAAGCACAGTGACATGCATGATATAGAGAGAATACGTGCAAAATGCTATGCTTATCTAAGGAAGTAAATTCTCATAAGATATTAGACCTAAGTGCGTAGCCTGCTTAATCAAAAATAAAACAGTAATTCTGAACAATGTACAGCCTACGTTTCCCAGACAGGTTTAACGTTCATGTTGCTTAGCTGTAGCCCGAATTAATATAATGCCTATATCACTTGTCCGCGCCCTAGCACACTGCGCTAGGCGCTCGCAGCCGAGTGTTGACTTGCGGCTCCGCTATGTGTGTTGGCTGGTAAGAGCTGGGCGGGGTGCGGCGTCCTTGCCAGCCAATCAGGGACGCGATTTCCCCCAGCCAAGACAGCCGAAGTTGTGTGCGAGAGACGGCCAGTCTGGAGTAAATCTGAAACACAATGGATGCAGTTCGTTGTTGTTTAACATTCGTAGTCCTGCTCTTAGGGACTGGAGTACAGGAGACCGAAGGTAAGCGAGAGAGGGGGTGTGGTGCTCCTTTTTAAAAATCCTCAATTTGGATATTTCTTTTCTTCGGATTGAGTCTGGCGCGGGGTTCTCATGCCCGCTGTTGCTCTTTTGTTTCAAGACTCGTCTGCCCCGAAAGACTCTTGTCAAAGATGGCGCAGGTCAGAGAGAGCCGCGCTGTCAGGAATGTGTATTGTTAAGAGTGATTTCCTGACAAGGTAGAAAAAAAAATCAGGAGGGAAAGAGATCGAAAAGTCAGTAGCACGCCTGACGGGCCTGAGTAGAAAGCTACACGGCAAAGCGAGATTCACAGTGGCAAATTCATGTGCAGTCCGATGTGGAGTAGCGGTGAATTGATATTCCCTGGTCGGCAAATGTCCTGAGCTGGAGTCGAGTCGCTGTGTTTGTACTTCTCGGCCTTAATGATAATAGGTCTCTCGACACGTCGGACACTGACCCTGTCCACCGATGGGGCACAGCCAAGGCCTTCTCGCTTCCACAGTCCGGCATTTTTTTCTACTTTGATTGCAAGGAAAAACGCACTATTTACGTGTGTACATATTAGCATATGGTAAATGATTGTTTAGAAGCAGGGTTCTTTTTGAGAAATGCATATTTTGACTCTTTGAAATGCAGCTGAACTCATAAACACGTTGCCTGAACCCAGGCTTATTTACAATTGACATGCTACTGGTTAGCTGTTTTCTGTTGTCTTGTAGCTAACTGTGTAGTTGAATGTTTTGTGACAGGAGTTAGGAGATAAAAGAAACGCCTAATCCGTGCCTTTTGAAGTATCGGGTTTCGGGGTGCCTTGTCATTAACGAAATGTAAAATAAACCTTCTTTGTTTACGTTTCACCTTAAACACCTTGACGTAAAAGGTATATTGTTAGCACGAATCGAACTGTGGTTTGAAAGACCTAAAAAAGGACGGGTGTTGCTGTTGTGATATTTCGGTGTCACCAGCGTGTGATGGGAACAGACACAAAGACTTTGATGTTGTCACGACAGGCTTGCCCTGTAAACCACTGTAGTGCTATTGTTATTAATTGTAATAATCTCTGTGAACGAAAGAAACGGGAAAATATAACCTGTAGGCCTGCACGCCTTTTAAGGTGTCGCTCATGGAATAATTGTCTGGAGAAACAAACCACATGTGCTATGTCCCAGATTTTCAAGTGAACAGAAAGCAGTTTTTGTTTTACCGCAAACGTGTGTTTAGACGCGTCGTGCCACTGGTCTTTGATGTGCTTCAGATATGACTCCAGTGGTGGTAAAAAGTTCCTGCTCCCTTTTGATAACAGCTTTGGTTTTAATTGGGGGCTGCTTGCTGTCACCTGTGGTAATGGAAGAGAATTAAAACATTGAGATGCGTTGCGGGATTCTTTCTAATGGAATTGGGGCTTGTGACCGGTGAAACAGGATTTCCTTGCACAGTCGATGCGCGGATGAAATTAAGCTATCAGATTTGCATGACAATGTGCCGAAATCGACGCCCCGAAGCTCATAGCACAGCAGCTGAAGGAATAGTGTACTGAAATGAAATCTGAGCGTTTTAAAACTGTTTTGCAGAAACCAGTTGTGTTGTACAGTGTTTTCTTAGAATTAATTTCTCCAGATTTTTTCGTGTGGAGTTGAGTTATCAAACCTTGTAGTCCGATCCCTATAAATTTATCTCCAGTTTTTGAAGTGTTCAAGAGTAGTGAAGAATTATTTGTTATAACAGGTTGGTGCAGTGTTAAGCCCTATTATTTATGTGGTTTAGACAGACTTTAGGCCATTTTGCTTTTTGAAAACGTTTTTTGAAAATACCCTTAGCTATTACTGAAGAAGTCATTAATTTATCGGTATACATAACTTAACCTGCCTCTGTCCATATCGCCTATATTTGATATGTTGTGCACATACAAGATTTCAAGCCACTGGAGTTCTACAATTTAAGTCTTGTATGGCACCAGGCCTTCAGGTTCTATAGCTGTGTTTGACTATTGAAGAACAATCCCAGTTTGGTGAAATTTGACCAGATTAGACAATATATATTTTTTGTTTTTACCTTATAGCTCTCCTGGACCAGGGTGGGAAGTTCAGGTTCTAAATCACTAGTTACAGTGCAACAGTGGTTATTACCATTTAAGCTCTTTAATTGAGCCAGTTGAATTATTAAAGACATGGATAAACACAGACGTTAACCCAGTGGATCTTCAAGACTAGGACTAGCTACTGTTCTGCTGGAGCTTTGCAAGGATTTACGTAGGACTGTTTCCCAGTTCTCGTTCTGTTTGATGTCATTGACCGAGTACCTTTTCGTTTTTCTTAAAGAGTGGCTAGACGGTTACATACACACTTTGGCAGTGTGTTTATTTGTCTTCCATTTCCAGCTTGCTGGTGTTCAGTAGTGAGAGTAAAACTCGGGTTTCAGTCAAGTTGACATATGATGCTGCTTTAGCAAATAAAGTAATACGTGAGTCATAAGCATCTGTAGACTGTTCTGTTTGCATGAAAATGAAAATAAAAAAATAAAATCTAAATATAGTTAAAAGAGTAATTATTCATGTTCTCATGGAGTTGAGTGGGGAGTGGGGGGGAAGGAAGGTTAAAACCGTTACTGGTTTTGCAAGCTTGTTTTGTACGTGGTAAATACAGTAGCTCAGCCTTTTGGCTAGTAGAATCCAGAGCATTCAAAGATTTGTATGACCCTGAACTGCCTGTTGTCCAAGCTTAAGGAACCAAAACTAATTTGAAAAGTTGTATATATGCCAGTTGTAATTGGATTCAAAGGCATTGATGCATTCAAACAGCCCTGCTTCAGTCAGATTGAGAACTGGGCTGTGAATCTGGCTTGTTAAAGTTAATACACAGTTTAGTTTCCTTGAGGGATTAGATTTTGCTTCACAGCATTCCCATGTTTTGGCTTGTATTTTGGTCTACACAAATGGAAGCAAGATGGTCCTGTGAATGGTCAGGACAGCATAGCAGTTGTCTTAGATTAGTTTCCTCGTGCAAAACTAATGATAAGTGTGTAGACATTATTTATATCTTCATTAAAATAAGTCATCTAGAGTTGTAAATCAAAGGCATATTATACTGAAAGACTGTTTTTAGGAGACTTTGGTGTATTGCATGCGAGGAACATTCATTTGGCATACCACTTTTAGGAGTCTTTTCTTTCTCCTTCTGTGTGAATAGCGCACTGATCAACATTTGCCGTCAAAGGCAAAAATAGAGTCCCAAGTTGCGTAACTGGTAAAAGCACACACTCCAGTACAGGTTGGGCTCTGTGGGGGGATAGGATGGTATTAGCCGGTCAGGCCTCTTGACAAATAGACCACCATGCTCCCTGATCTGTTGAAGGGGATCCAGTACTATCAGTGAGGGATGTTGTGGTATGTGAAAAGACGCATTCCTAACACAAGAAATTGTATATGGCCAATAAAGTGATCTGATGTGATCACTCTGTTGTGTGATGTGTTAACTGATCACAAGTTTAAGGTGGGCGGGTCAGAGGAGAATGCTTACACTTCCTCTTTCTCTCTTGTTTTGATCACAGGGTTTGTAGCTGTGAACTGAGACATGAAAAGCACACATTTGAGATTCTTGTATTGGATGGGTATAACAAACCATCAGTTTAAATTTATAAATAAATAAAGGCAGTTAAGTAGATCATGGTATAAAACATATGATGGATTGAAGCATGGAGAGAGTTTCAGTGCCACTTTCCCCATATAGATTTTCCTTGAAGTGTATAATGGTTTCTTCACCTTCCTTCAGTAAATAAACTGTGAATTTATGCTTTCAAACTGATGCTTTGCGCTCAGATTGCAGAATTCATGAGGAGTTTGTGCTCAGTTTTTTAATAAAAATAATTTAAAGGAACACATCAGACAAGTAGGAATGTGTTGGATACACCCGTTACCCTAATTTCTTTGACAAAGCTTTAATCTGTGTTCACCTTGCAGTCTAGAGCAGTCTTTCCCTGCTTTGTGAATCCTGACACTTGTTCTAAGTATATTTTGGCACCATCAGGACATTGGTTTCCATTTCAAAATCAAGTTATTTTCACTTGCCGCTCTGCAGTTTGAAATATTTAACTGTTGCCCCTTTAGGGCCACCCTGTTCATTTGGATGGAGGTTGTGGTAGTTTGACCTGTAAAGCACAAGGGCTTCTCTCACTGTGGTTGGGCTAATATACTAATATGAAGGGCTGGCATTGTTCTGCTGGTGTCCAAACACAAGATGTATTAAAAATAGGATCGGTCTGTTCTTCACTGCAGTGTTATGGTGAAGGTCACTGGTGGGTGAATGCTGTTTTTTTCCAAAATAATAATGATGCTGAACACCCAGGCTGATTTAACTTCAAATGTAGTAATCAAGAGCAACAGGTTTTGACATTGAGGCAGGGCCTTCCCAGTTGCCTGACCAGAAACGCTCTGGGCTTAGTGCAGAATGGGCAGCAGGAGCTGGCACTCCATTGCTAAAGTTGTGACAAAATGCCTGAAGTATGTGCAGCTGTTATTGCCGTCAAGGGGTGATGTTTTGATGAGAAACATCTTCTTCTCAAAAGGTTTGTATGTTTTCATATACATTTATCCTCATTCTTCTTTTTTTAGTTAGAATTTGATAATATACTCCGCTTTCCCATAGTATTGACTGCCATTATGTTATATAAAAATTGTACAGTCTTTAAACAGTAGCAGCATTATTTCATGAAATGATTTGAAAGCAATATATACAGAGCCAGCAGGGTACATAGAATATGGTTGCCAGGAGACCAGATAAATGTATGTGGATCTCTAATTATCTGGTCACTATAAAGTGTTAAAGTAGTGCGTTGATGGCTTGCTTATTTGTGCAGTTGTTGCCAGCCTGTACTCACCTTGCTAAGCTCCCATCGAGTGAGAGTGGACTCTTTCTCACAGTGTAATTGAGGATGGAAATCCTTAAAACATACCCTCAGGTCTTCCCCCTCGACTCAAGGTGCAGACGGGCAATTGTGAAACTGTGAAAGCAGTGTAGACTTCAGGCAAAACAGTGCAGCTCCTGTGTGTGATGACTGTGAATTTGGTGTTGGGGGGGAGGGGTTTTGAGTGCATTGCTGTGTGCAGGCCAAGGAGAATGCATGCACGATAACTCAGGAGTATAGCTTTCTGGTCACCGTGTATACTAACATTTCCTTTTATCTCTGAAGTCGGTGCACGCAGAATGTTTCATGTTCCCTCCTTGGCAGTGAGTTGTTTTGAAGCTGAAACGGGAGGTGGTGGCATTGGTTAATATTTCTTGGCCTTTTTTCAGACACCTCATCTGTGGTCGTAGAAAATGCCTTCTGGCTGTTTGCATAGATATAAATATTTTCTTTTCAGCGTGTGCTCGGATGCTCATGTGTCATCTCTTCAAACATCGCATTTGCATGTGTCTGCATGTTTTTACTGTTGGAAAGAAATGGTAAATTGTGGAATTTGTCCATGTCGCTCTAGGAGGTATGATGAAAAGCAATGTCTGGGATGATGGTGATCATGCTGTGTGTAAACAATTACACCTTCTGGTGAATACAAAATGAAATTCACACAGATTCAGCCAAACTGATGCTACAGGATCCACAACATGACACACTGTTTAGACTGAGATGTGTACATTTTATGCCATGCAGAGCTGGTTTGGAATTGCAAAATAAGTTTTGCTTCAGATGGCATTTTCTACTGAAATGTGAAGTATGCCACTAAAATTTAAGTGCAAAATTAATGTTATATTGGTTTCTAGCAATGCTGTTTTCTTGCATTTGACGTTGGAAAAATGACATTTCATAATCGATTTCTTCTGCAAATAATGCTGAATTATATTTTAATTTGTCTTTTGCTGGTTTAGATATATGACATTTATTGTATAGGGCAACATACAGAGTTTTTGTTGTGTTAATGCCATATGCTACACTGTCAGTTTTGATTTTCTTGCCTGAAAGCATCATTCTGCAGTATATTTAATCATGGTTTTGTTGAAGCATTTTACTGCAACTGTTGGCTGGCTATTGAACAGATTCCTGCCATTGAAAGTAAAATAATTGAATTAGAGGTCATGGGCTCTGAAGATCTGAAATTCAGTTGCAATTGATTTTTGAAATCTGAAACATTGTCTCAATGGAATATATGGTAGAAATATCTTTTCATTATTTCATTTGCATCCCTCTCGGGTTCAGGTAATGAAACTGCTAGTTGATGGAAGCATACAATTTCAACCTGAGGTCCTGTTACCTTGGAGTATCTGGAGTATCTGGCGCTTGTGTTGAAGCATTCAGAAGGATGCAGCAGTGTGAGGTTTTATAAAGGTGACGGTTATAACACAGTGTTAGTTGAATGGATCTCTTGCTTTTATGTAGATCAGGGCTATAGTTACTGAAAGGAGTTGAAGCTCTTTTGTCTGAGTGTGGATCCACCAGCCCTGGTTAAAAGTGTCACAGGGAGAAGGAGAGATGTGCCGGGACTTTTATGCTCCACTATGTACAAAAAAGTATGCATTTTCTCTTTATTTGAAAGCTGTAAAAAAAATCTTGTGGCCAGCAGAAACATAAGCAGAGGAGTTGTCCATGTCCTTTGTGCGATTCTCTGTCCTTGTGTTTGCGAGGGAACAATTGATAACCCATTCTGCTCAAAAGGAATATTGGTCCTGTTCCACTTAGTTCTGTTTCTGTCTAATCTTTTTTTTTAAGGGCTGGATGCCAAATGAAAAGATTCATGACTTGCGTAAAGCCTGCTGAAGCCTTGATGCAGGAACTGTCTTTATCATATGAACACAGTTACAGTTATTACACAGAACCCAGTAGCCCCTAGCCTACTTACTCAATAATACTACAGCTATTTCTTGTGGGATGGAAAGAGGAAACCATTATGTTTCAGAATTTTCAGTATGCAGGCTATGCCTGAGGGTAAATTGGGTGCTAATTTCAGGCCCACATAAAAATCTTTAAAGTAAACTTTATTTCGCTTGTACCACCAGTTCAAATATGTGCCCCCGTGCCATAACTAAACTAGGGGGCATTAAAAGTGCAACAATGGAATACTCCGCTGAACAGCATTTGTTTTAAAGGCCTCTCCTTATATAAATTACACAGGTGTTTATTTTCTTCTACCAGGGCACTGTACTCCTCCTGGAATTACATGCAGACCAGTCGGTGCCATCTTAGTGACTTGTTAGTGCATTGTGAATGATCTGCAGAGCTGTAAAGGGTAGAGTAGGCTTTGTGTTTTCTGAAAGTTACCCAGATGTAACAATAGCATGATATAAAGCACTGCAGTGGTTAAAGAACAATTGAAAGTATTAGGATGCAAAACAATACAATGCTTTGAGTAAAGCCGACTGCAGCTTTTGTGGTATGAGGTTTCTCTGCTTTCATGGTTGCAAAAGGCGAAGATACAAATTTTGTGTTATTTTGCATGAGAAGGTTATTGTGGCGGCAGGACAAAGAAATATTTCATAATTCCTTCTCTGAGGTCTCCTTGGTCTGCTTACCCATTAGAATGACGCTTCTTAAGTTATAAGATTATAGTTTAGATGACTGTAACCCCCCTGACATCTATACAGTATCGTACTTGTATGTTCTTTATCACAAATGACTTAATTCACAGGCAGCCCAGTGGTGCAGTGGGTTAGCATTAGTGCCTTGCAGCGCTGGTGCCCTGGGGAGCTGTCAGCAGTGTGTTTGTATATTCTTCCCATGTTCGTGTGGATTTTTGCTGGGTGCTCTGGTTTCCTCCCACAGTCCAAAGACAGTGTGTGCGAGTCTGCTTGTCTGTGTGCCTGCCCTGCAGTGGACCGGCATCTCATCCAGCGTGTATCCTGCCTTGTACCTGTTGCTTGCCAGAACAGACCCCGGCTTGCTCGGGACCCTGAATTGGATGAAGCCATCAGAAAATGGATGGATGGACAAGCTGTTGCTTGTGCTGTATGTTTTAGAAATAAATGGTGTGGGCTCTGTACTATTATAATGTTGTCACACATTGCAATTAAACCCAAACACACTGAGGGAAAATAACGATTGTCAAGCTGTAAGTGTGGTGGAAACTCCTCCTTTGGAAAACAGCGTGAAGATGCACTGTTTTAGAGGGGATGGACACTTTGAAACACTGAAAATGGTTCGGTAAAAGCAGAAGTTCAAATTTTAAAGTATAACACAAAAATAGAAAGAAACACCCGTTTCATGGTTTCTAACAAAGAAAGCACAGTGTGGCATAATATTAAACACCTTTTTTTCTTCGGTTGTTGGAAGATGGTCCTGTTGTACCCGAGAAGGGGATTTGAGTTTTGATGACTGTCCGTAGTTTACTGTACGTTTGACTTGTAACTGGAGTCCAGGCAGCTTCTCATACATTTTTTTAAAACTGCTGCTTCCCTCCCTCTTTCTTTGTTTCTTTTTGTGTGATTCATTTATACTTTGCTTACATACTCCACATCAAAAGAAACATCTTAATTGCAACAAATTATCATTGGGGAAAAATGTTTTTCTGTAGCAGGTTCACTGATGTTGTATTGAAGTGACAAAGGTAAATTCATTGTGCCAATTAACATTCAATAGTGGGGGGGAGTCTGGTGTGCAATTCACAGGCTAATAGTGTGCATTGAACATATGTGGGATGAGAAAGAAGCAGACACTAGCTTGTCCAGACTCTGCAAGAGTGATGGGACAGACTCCAGTAAGACAGCACCAGCAGTCTGGTGCAAAGCATGCATTAGCTTGTATTGCTTCCAATAATGGCCACCACTACTGGACCAATTCAGCATATTAAATCACTGTAATACAATAGATCAAGTTACTCACATGTATGGCTTGAATGATTAATTAATCTAGATTTATTCAATGATGCCCAAAGTATTTTGTATATCAAATTCTGTTGATTTTTTTTTTAAATGTAAATCGGTAGTGATGTTTTTTTATGCTAATTATATTTATTTCTGTTCAGGTATTACTATAGATGTGAAAATCTTTCACAGAATTTCAGAAACTTTTTAGAAGGCATTTGGCTTGAAATGACATTGAATGTGAGTTAATGACAACAGTTCTGCAACTGTACTGTGAGTTTTTTAATTCAAATGTGTATGTTCTTGATTGTTAAAATATTTTTAGGTTTAAAAAACTTTAATTTTTCTCCAGTTATTGCTTGGCTGCTGTGCACTGTTCACATATTGATGCGTTGACTTGTTGATCTCTGGGTAGGTTCCACAGTTGGTTTCAGAAGTGCATAATGTTGTGTGTACAGGGATCTTACCATTATGGTGTCATGTTTCCGCTCCATATACCCATAAGTAAGATGTTAAGGGTTTGCAGTTGCTTTAAAAGACTCAGGGTCCCTCTGGACCTGCTCTGTGCTTTTAGTGTAAAAAACTGTTCTGCCTGCAGTGTGGAAACAACTTTTTTTTTATCAGTTAATCTTTCTCATGCTTGTATGTACTCTACAATGGATGTATCCTGTCTTGTGCCCATTGTCTGTGAGGGAAGGGTTCAGCTCACCCTAAGCAGGTCTAAGCAGTTATTGGAAAATAGAAGATCTTTCTTATTATTAATTTGCTTTTTAGATGCCCTGAACCAGGGAAGCTTTCATACGTGGAATATCCGAAGAGGTTATATTACCCTGCAACTCACAACTGGCAGCCCACTGAGGCTAAGCAGGTGTGAGCCTGGCCAGTACCTGGATGAGAACCTCCTGGGAGAAACGTAAGGAAGAGGTGTTGGTGGGGACATTAGGGGGTGTTCACCCAGCAGTCTGTGTGGATTCATATTGCCCAAGTATACTGGCACACTATAAAAGGTGAAAGGTGCTGTCCTTTGGATGAGACATAAAACTAAGGTCCTGACTTGCTGTGGTAATTAAAAATCCCAGGGTGTTTCTTGAAAGGAGTAGGGATGTCACCCTGGCGTCCTGGCCAAATTTCCCATTGCGCTTTAACATTCATGGCCTCTTAATAATCCCCATCTGTGATTTGGCTTCATCACTCTCCTCCCCACTGATAGCTGGTGTGTGGTGAGCCTACTGTGCACTCCATGGCTGCCGTCACAACAACAAAGTGGATGCTGCACATTGGTGGTGGTGAAGGGGAGTCCCCATTACCTGTTAAGCACTTTGAGTGGAGTTTCTAGAAATGTGCTATATACAGTAAGTGTAAGGAATTATTATTAAGGAATTTAATGTAAATGTTGTGTTAGAATAGCAGAATAGGATTTCATATAGTTTATGATGAGGGGTTTGGTGATAGTCGAGTGGAGAAGGCTGCTGTTGTCCCTGCTCATTTGAGCTTGGTTCTTGTATTAACCCTTGGTCAATTTATCAGTCCTTTCATCCCGATGGCCTTAGTTTGAGGCAGTGCTTTCTGTGGTGTTACAGCAGTACCAAGAAGCAGCATATACAGATCCACAGCTTGTGTTAGATTTTCAGCTTTAGTAAAGATAGACTAAAATTGAATAAATATTAGACATAAGGATAGATCTTTGTAAGGTGTGATAATATCAACATCTTTGATGACCTGTTATGGAGTTTCTTCTCATTCTTGTCACTTTATGGCTGAGCAGTTAATATCTCTCCATATTAACTCCAAATTATAATTTTTTTGTGCTCGGATTCAGACATGGGTTGTTTTCAGCCATGTTGGGAATTTCTTGAGGTTTATCCCTGTGGCTTTCAAATGGTGGTGCTATTAATACTGGCATTAAGGCATCAGGCCACAGAAGTCCTCTTGTCTAAGATTTTTTCAGTCTCTTTGAGGGTGTGGTTTATATGGTTGATGGAGGTTTGGCCATGATAGGGGATGTGAAAGTGGTGTCTTGTAGTGGCACAATATCTGGCAATAAATTGTAAGTGCCTTTCTGGTAAAGTGAGGTTCTTAGTCTAAATCAGAAATGTCCAGTGTGCCTGTTGGTATTTCTGTTGTTTGGCTCTTAATGACGTAAATTGTCTTATTATTGGCTTAATTAGAGCAATTTACTTACATTCTTTCACCTCTTGTGGTGTTGCTGCTTTAAAGGAAATAAAGCCTGCAGATCATAGGAACACAGATCTTCCATGAAGAGCACCATCCACTCGAAGAAAAAACATTGTCCCGTAGAATTTCAGCTAAAGTTTCCACACTGTAGTGATAATATTTAGTTGTAATATTGTGTTGTACTGAAATCTGGCAATTTTAAAAACCCATCAAATATTGCTAAGCAATTGTTATTTCACTAAGAGCTGATTCTTGCTATTGATCCATTTGGTGTTTTGCACTTGATCAGGCATTGGCTGAGAAAGTTGGCCTTTATCAGATTCGCTGTTCAGAAGTGTTTCGCTCTTACCATAAAGTTCCTCTGTATGTCCTGTCAGGCTACATGGCCATTACTGCTCATCTCTGGAGTAAGTGCCAGCTTCCCCCTTTCATCACTGCTTGAAACAAACAGCAGCCAGTAGTGGGGTCCTGTAATATTCCATCCTAGTTCCACGATAGCTTTTGTAAATCAGTGAGCTTGACTGGATGTCTGTGAACCGAGGTAGCACACACCTGTTTTGGGGATTTTCACTTTCTATATCAGGCTTGTAAGCAGTTATATGGGCTTTTACTATGACTACATTAAGTTCTTTGAGTGATCTTACTAAATCCTGCAACTCTTGAATGAAGTCTGCAATCTTAAAAGGGTCAGTTGATCGCAGTTTGAAATCCCCAGTTCTGGCCACTGAACCATGTAGTAATTGGATGCTTTATATGCTGTCAGTATGTTAGTGCATACAATCGAGGGTCCCTTTTTTCCATTAACTGCTTTAGTGATGGCTGGGAGCTTTGTATCTGAAATACATGGGCAAGTCACCAGGAAAATCAAGACTATCAGGTTCTCCTCTAAGCACATGGGACAAACTGACACAAATCTGTCTTAGGGGCAGTCCCTGGATCACACACTGGCACTCTTTGCCCTGACCATCTCAGTCACAGCTCTATCTCCCGAATTGTAGGATGTTGCTAAGCATTGATTGACCCTGGTCATACACAAATGTAGAAAACTATAAGCAGAAGACATCAGGGATCCTCACTACCACTAGTTTTGCTGAAAACTGTTGTCATTTGGCACTTCTAACCTAATGAAACACAGGGTGTGATACTGCTGCATAGTTTGCTGTCAAAGTAAAACAGCCAATCACTGAGTTCTTTCAGTACTTTTCTGGCTTTGTAAACCAGAGCTATGAAATATGCATGACGAGATCTATGTAAGACTACAATATGAGCACAACAGCATTTCTTAGATGAGATGTTTATTCTAATCAAATTGTAGTACAAATGGTAAAGTTTGTACTTGGCAGCACTTGATCAGAATGACGTTTTTTCAAAGTGTATTCATGAGATTAATGGTGATTTAAAAAATTCAATAGAAATGTCTGTCTGATTTCTGAGATGCTTTCACACAGACTTTTGATAATTGAGATAATTCTCATTGTTGGGGGTGGCATGGTACGTAGCCAGTTGGCTCAGTGCTTGAGTCCTGATTTGATCAACTTGGATGTTTTAAATGTAGAGTTTGCATGTTCTTTACCCTGTTCACGTGTGTAAACCATCTTTTTTCACATGCTTTTTAGGTTAATGGTGCCTCTTAAGTTGTTCCCTAATGTGTGCATTCCCTGATCATCTGGCATGCCTTCCACGTTATAATCCTATCTTGTGTTGAGGATATCTTGCTTCTAGGATAGGATGCCATCATCCTTAATGGAATAAATGGATTTCAGCTAATGGATGCAAATGTTGTTTTGATGTTGCCCATCTTGACGTCATTAGCAGATGTGCTACCTTCTGGGGCTTTTAGAGACTTTGTGGATACTGGTTTTAGAAAAATACTGTCTTTTTTTCCCCCAATAAGAACTGCAAATTGCCTGAACTGCAAAACAACTGTGTTTTTTTTTTTAGTAGTAGCTGAGAGACCATTTTTTTGGTGTGCTTACATCATTATAAATTCTTTTTTTTGCAATAAGGTACGGATGTTGAAACAAATGTAGTCCCTGATATGTAAGTGGATTAGTTTCTGGGTAGCCTTAAGACTTAAAGCATTAATCCTTCGTAATATGTAGTGCTTTCAGAAAGTATTCAGACCCCTTCACTTTTTCTAAACTTTGTTGTGTTGTAGACTTATTTCAAAATGGATGAATTGATCCTTTTTTACCATCAATCGACACCCAATACCCCATAATGACAATGTCAAAACACGTTTTTAGGAATTTTTGCAAATTTATTAAAAATTAAAAACTGAAATCACCCATTTACATAAGTATTCAGACCCTTCATTAAGTACTTTGTAGGACAACCTTTAGCAGCGATTACAGCTGCGAGACTTCTAGGGTATGCTTCTACCAGCTTTGCACGCCTGGATTTGGGCAGATTCTCTCAAACTCTGTCAAATTGGATGGGGAGCATTGGTGAACTGCAATCTTCAGGTTCCTCCACAGATTTTGTATGGGGTTCAAATCTGGGCTTTGGCTGGGTCACTCAAGGACATTCAGAGACTTGTTCTGAAGCCAGCGTTGGCTTGGCTGTGTGCTTCAGATCGTTGTCATGCTGAAAGGTGAATCTTCGCCCTAGTCCAAGGTTGTGTTCGCTCTGGAGCAGGTTTTCTTCAAGGACCTCTCTGTATTTGGCTGCATTCATCTTTCCCTCAATCCTGACCAGTATCCCAGTCCCTGCCACTGAGAAGTATCCCCACATCATGATGCTGCCACTACCATGCTTCACCGTAGGGATGGTATTAGCCAGGTGATGAGCGGTACCTGGTTTTTGCCAGACATGGAGTTCAATTTTTTTGTCTTCAGACCAGAGAATCTTTTTCCTCCGAGTCCTTTAGGTGCCATTTGGCGGACTCCATGTGGGCTGTCATATGCCTTTTACTCAGGAGTGGCTTCCGTCTAGCCACTCTACCATAGAGACCTGATTGATGGAGTTCTGCAGAGATGGACGTTCTTCCGGCAGGTTCTCCCATCTTTACACTGGAACTCCGATGCTCTAGTGTGGCCATTGGGTTCTTGGTCACCTCCCTGACCAAGGCCCTGCTTGCCCAAATGCCCAATTTGGCCGGACGGCCAGCTCTTGGTGGTTCCAAACTTCTTCCATTTGACAATGATGGAGGCCACTGTGCTCCTGGATTTCTAAATCATGTCCAATCAATTGAATTTGCCACAGGTGGATTACAGTCAGGTTCTAGAGACATCTCAAGGATGATCAAAAGAAATAGGATGCATCTGAGATCAATTTGGAGTGTCGTAATGAGGGGTCTGAATACTTATGTGAATGGGTGATTTCAATTTTTAATTTTTAATAAATTAGCAAAAATTCCTAAAAACGTGTTTTCACATTATCATTATGGGGTATTGGGTGTCGATTGATGGCAAAAAAGAATCAATACAATCCATTTTGAAATAAGTCTACAACACAAAGTGTGGAAAAAATTGAGGAGTCTGAACACTTTCTGAAGGCACTGTATGATATAAAAAAACATTGTATTATGGTTTAATGTGTTTTTCCCCTTTGAACAGTACTGTGGCAGTAATGCTGCTTGCTGTTAGCATTTTTTGAGCTAGAGCTAGTTATGTGTTGGGGAAATAAAATTCACAATTCCTTCTTAGACCTTAAGGATGTTCCTTATGTAGTTACTTACACAGTTAGCACTGTGCATTGACATGCAAATACAGTAAAACTGTTAAGATGTGACGTTGAGCAATAGGAAAAACAGTGGATTTAGTCCCAGTTAGCTAGATGCCTTGTATAATAATATGCACACAACAAATCTGTTTGTTGCTATTGTTTCTCGCTACCATCTGGCGTAGATAATAATAAAACACATTGTGTAGTTAGGCAAGCAAATTGGCATAAAATCGAAAATTAAAATGAGTTTACTTCTTAACTCTCCTCTGGTTTTCCTCATATAAATTTAAGTGGTAAAAAAAGACATCAAGTATTAACCTTAATGCTTAATCCTCATTCTTTGATTTGACCTGGCTATTTAAAATGGAGGTGCACGTTGATATTATAGGCAGTGCCTGGGTGCTGTGATATACTGTCCACTTCTCGATGACTGACTCCACTGAATTCTCTTCAGGAACTTTGCTTGAAATTCACTACCTAAAGGGATCTTTTCTAAAATTGTGTGAACCTCTCTTATTAAAATTGGAGGGTGTTCAACAAGTTGCGTGACTTTGAATTTTTTGCTGCCATTTAATATCTCATCCATAAAAGTGTTCAGTATCACTGAATACGTCCTACAATTTAGGTTTTGATTAATATTTCACTTTAAAAAATTGAACATGTGTCATTCATGTTTTAATAAAACAGGACACCAATGGAAGGGAATGAATACTTTTACAATGTACTGTGTATCATTGACAGAAATGTATAGGCACTACTCATTAGATATAGATATGTCTGAATTTAAGAAAGTGGCACTTCCACAACACTTAATATGAATAACGCCATTCTGCATCTGCATCAGGCCCTGTATGTGCTAGGTGTTGTATCTCATTCAACATCTCCATCTCAGTACAGCTTATTTTAATATGGTAGATCTCTATTAAACAATAAAAACCATGCTGAAGCAATCACGGTTATCTGGTATAAACTGCCAGAAGAGCTAAGAATAACTTCATGAGGTTAAGCTCAACAAATGTGCATGAGGTAAACTGCAGAAGGCAGGCTCCATCCTTCATGAGCTGGAAAGTTTTTAAATCTGAAGCATCTGCCTTTACTGTTCTGTTTTTTTTTTTACTTGTACAATTAATTACACAATTTCTAAATGGTTATTTTTTTTGTACACAAGTGTTTTGTTTATATGCATTTAGATGTCAAGCATCCATCTGCTCTGTTTTTGGTGCTTTGGCAGCCATTTTAGTTTGTTGACCTTGGCATAAAATTAGTCCCGGCTTCATGGCTTTCCCTGCCCTTTCAGGCCTGCTCACCGATGCAAAGATATCATCTGCAAACACTTTTAACCTTTTTATATCATTATAAATTTCCCTTTCACTGTAGCATACACCCAGGCTAATGGGTGGTGTCCTTTCCGCTTTATGATAAAAGTCTAGGAACAGACACCTCTAACTTTCTCGTTACTTACCAGCTTAATAGTCGGTTTGTTGTAAGATTGTCTGAATTTTCTAAGGTGGATTGTAATAAGCTTGAACTGTATTGCTAATTTTCCTGAATCTTGAGTCTATGCCCTGTGGACTGTATTATGATCATAACCTTTTCCCTGTGCATGAGTGCTCTATGATAATTATCCTATTTCACTTCATGGGTTGAAACAGCAGGACTGCTTAGGTTGAAAATGTTCTTTTTACTTAACGAATGCAAAAATTGAGTTATGACATTCAAGTGCCTTAATGCTTTTGAGCAGAGTGAAAAAAAAACGGGGAAATTCAAAAAAGCTAGCATCACAGAAGGAGAACTGTATTTGCAGAACTGTTCCAGTAGTCAAAATATCCTTTCAGAGACATAAATACTGTAACAGATTGGTGGTTTAATGCTTTTTTCTAGTACATCGCGTTCCTGATTAAAAGGATTTCTTGGTAGGGACACTGATACCTATGGGGAAGACACTGGGGTAGAGTAGACAGCCTTGAGTGTGTGGCAAGCTGTGGCCCCTCCAGTGTGTTCCAGCACAAGTCTCACTTCTTACCGATCCTCAGGTTTATTTCAGTGATCTCCAGTTCAGAACGTCAATGAAAAAGGTTTGAGATTTCAGGATGTTTAAGAGAGTGTATGGCACCACCCTTTACACGTAACTTTGACTCAGTTCAGATGGATCAAAAATGTCAGAATTTGCTGGTAATGAAAGGATTTGTTTGTGTTTAAATAGAGCCTCCTGCTTGTTTCCTGTCTTATTTGTGCTTGACACCCATACACAGTAGACTTTGATTGCTTATCATCAAAGCCATTTGATACTTGCACTTGGTCAGTTGAGCTTTTTTTTCTCCAACAGTTTAAAACAAAGCATTCTGTCAATCTGCTAAAATAGTCTAAAACAGTGATGATGCAGTATACACTTCAAGAAGAATAGTTTGTAGTGTACACTAGAAGAATCTTTGCATTGAGTCCTGATTACTGAACCCAAAGAGCAATACATTTTCTTTGAATAAGGACCCAGAGATGGCATAACTACTGTTCTAAGGGTGTACAGCTTGTGTAAAATGAAATCTGCATGCCCTAACAATTACTCATATTCTCCTAATATGGCCATCTCGTCATAACTTTTACTACTCTAGCTTTGTCATTGTGGGTCTAGACATTAACTTTTTTCTCTTCTACCCCATCAGTTTCCTGTGTTCATGTTCTTGGATTTACCCAATCTGTAATTTGTTATATTCAATAGATAGCATTTAAGTGAGAGTTACTGGAATTATGTTTTACTAATCAATATTTTGAAATTCAGCACTCTTTCACTCAATTTTATTCAAACTTTCTCATTCAACTTCTCATTTTTAGATTTTCGTTATGTTTTTGTGATGCCCTGATGAGCTCTGGTGCACTTGCACCACATTCCACACTTGGAAGGAGCTTGTCAGGGTCATCTCAGTTAAGCACAGGCAGGGCCTATCCAATAATCAGGAACCCCAGTCACTAGCTCAGTCATTGAGCTACACACAGGAGGGTGCAGTGTTAACTCGCCAGGTTTTTGCCTCCAGGATTGCTCTTCTAGAACTGTCCCAGGACTCTCCAGAACTTTCCCCAGGACTCTTCCAGGAACCTCCAGAACTCTCCAGAACCCCTCCCGTTTGGATTCTCTCCATTACCTCATTTATTACTCAATAAACCTATCAATCTTCTCCGGTCATTATTCATTGCCGTGCCCTGATCTCCATCTAAGGGTTTGGCATGACAGTTACATGTTGTATTTAATACTTTAGTATTACATGTTAAATGTATCTTTCAATTTGTTAGATTAGACTTCGATCAACACAAATTACTTTGATAAACACAAATGAGAGAAAAACGGGGGCAAACTGTCACACCGCAAAAGGAGAGAAAGAGGACAAAATGTGAAAGATTTTGCTGCCCCATCACATCTCCATAATATGACTACCTTTTATAACTGAATAAAAAGACACCCCCAGCACTGCTTTTTGCCTCAGAACTATTGCTATCAGTTGAATTTGAGTTTCCACACATGCAGAAAATCATCTTAGTCAAAGGATAAAATGCAATTTCGGGATGCCCTTGCTCCCATTTCCTCACCTTTCAAAACATGTCTTTTGAATATTTGATTTCTCTAACCTAGACGTGATATGGGCACATATACTTCACTTATCCTACCCTGTATATAGCAGACATCTGCATTTGTGATTTTGTTGTTTCAGCTCTATGGCTTGGAACAGAGCTTGTTTAGGTAGGTTCAGAACCCTGGACGTACTAATGAACTGATGTTTTAATTGAGTATGCTCAATGAACGAATGGCAAAGCACCAAACATCATCTGTCCCGTCTGTGTTTGTCCTCCCTTTTCTTTTGTGTTCATTATTGGATAAAAGTGTGGGAGATTGAAGGCAATATTTGTGTTAAATCATACGTAAAAAATAAAGGGTCTTAGCTGCTTTTGTCGTAAAGGGAGTTATGTTTCGATTGTATTGCCTGTCTGGCTGCTGTACGATACAATTCTGATACAGCTTACCTGGCTGTGAAACCATACTCTGGCTAGAGTGGCAGTAGGGTATGCCTATCACTGTAAAAGCTGGAGATGTTATGACAAAGTAAGGAATGTGTACTGAGCCATTTACTGACATTTTAAAAGAAGGAATCTTGTAAGTTGGTATTAAGTAGTTATTTATCATCTGCAAATTATAAAGAGGGTACATTTTATGAGAAAAATGAGCCAGAAGCAAAATCAAAGTACAGGCGTTTCCACATTCATTACACATTTTTAGTCAAGAGATTTTATGGCAACTTTCAACAAAATGATCAGAATTTTCCCTAAAGGTTTTTTACTTATTCCTTATTATATATCTATAACATACTTTGAGTTTTGTTTTGAGCTGAATAATCAAATCACCAATGTATAAAGTTCTTATGATTTTCTTTTTTTTAGATCAGTGTTTCCCACACCTGGCCCTGGAGAGCCACAGCTCTGAAGGTTTTATAGGGAACTCAAACCTCTGTGAATAAACCTAGAAACAGTGTTAAATTGTGGCCAGTTGAGTTAATAATGACCTGAACTTCTAATGACTTGTCTGTTGAGACAGAAGTGAGGATCACAAATCTGTGATTGGAAGGTAAAAATGCTACTGAAATGTTAAGTAAAATATGGTTGTTGCCAATGGCAATCGAATCACAAAAATTAACATAAACCTGCAAGTGGATTAGCATATTCAAAGTTCATGTTTACTGTTGCTTATAGGGCACATCATTAACCTGGGGTTTCCAAACTCCTAAAATGATTTTATACATTGCTGTTCACATTAACAAGTGTTTCACAGAGCTTTTCAGCCAAAAACAAGAACTCGTGTTATCTTAAAATGTGATAATTAAAGTACCAGTGTTGTCATAACTGAACAAATTACTTACTTTATTGATCAGTTGCTTCTAGGGGTTTCCAGTTATTTCGGATATGTTGTAGGGTGTAGGTGAACTATACTTCAGAGCTAAGGCTGGAGACATTTTTCAGCTGTAGGGTATTTTTTTTCTCCTTTTTCCCTGCTGCTGCATTTATGTTCAGACCTCAAAATCTACTAAATCATACGGGTGAGCTTTGCCATTCAGCTAAATTAATCTGTGGTCTAGGCAATCATATGACAGAGGCGTCTCATTTTGATTTCTTGATTTTATTCAGCTCTTACGACTGCAAGCAATGCCTGATTTGCGTTAAGGAGGTATAGCATGGTTCTATGAACCTGGCTGAGGGTTATGGGTTTATGTAGCCATCATGAACACTGCTGTTGGACCCAGGAACAAGCTACTTTAGACTGGCTTTGTTAGACCAATCTGGTCTTGTCAACCTGCAGCCTGGTCACTCTAGGGTAGACTGATGATGTTGGAATCATTCCGAGTGCTCATGTTTTGGTAACATCACCAGTATGGATTCATGCCTGTCATTTTTTTCTACACAGACACTAATACATTTATTTGTTTTTTCGTGGTCGATTAAGAACAGTTACGCATGCGAAAAGAGCCTTTAGCACACTAATTCAGATCATTCATTTCTTTTGAACGATTATCTCATCCCGCTTTTTCCGTCAAGGAAGATAGGGATCAACAACACGACTGGGCACTTTGGACTGTTCCGTATTCCTGAAACCGGTTTATGTAAAGAACCCTCCAGTTTTCAGGTGACTTCCCTGTCACTTCCATTTGTATATTATGGTTTAAGCTTCGGTGGTGATTTTGAAGATGTCTATCAGATGACTTCTTCAGTGTCTTTGAGGGTTTTGGATACTTGAATGAGGTCTCCTCATATTCCTCTGTACTTAAGACTAAAGGACTTGTTTCTTTTGCCTGTCAGTGTATGCCTTTCCTTTGAGTGCAGGAATGTATTTTGTTGGTTTAACTGAACTGATCCTTGAGCAGCAATATCTTTACAGGATTATTGTAATGCAGTGTTTACTGGTGTATTAAAACATTTTTTTAAGTTACCATATGTTCAGGACACAGCTTCTTGGATTTTTACTGAAGGACAGGCTTGCCTCTCTTGTTTTAGCTTCCTTGGCACTGGCTCCCTGTGGGATTCCGATCCACATGCTCAGTTCTCAATACTGCTGCTCACTTTCAGCTCCAGAGATCTGGCTCCTACACATCATTGGTGCTCTCTGGGTCCAGGCAGCCATGCTCTGAATCCTGCCTGGCACTTAAATGAATTCCATGCACGTTACACCTTGCAAGTCTCAATTTCCAAAGGTTTTAAGTGTTTTAATTTATTTGCTAAAAACATGATTTCCAATATTTTTGCTTTAAAAAGTACAATGAGATATCTTGATCAAATGTTGATAGATTATTTAATAACCAAAACTCCTTTCATTGTAAATTGTATCATTCCGTCTGATAGTCATGGTGTATGTAATGTAGCTGATATATCTGTGAATGACATGCAGTATTACTATATTTATCCACATCTTCTTGCTTATTTGCAGGGGTTGGTTACCATGTGACTGCTTGCACCTTATCTATAGGCTATTCTGTCAACATATCTGAAACTGGGAAGATGACTTCTCATCTAATTATAGAACCTGTGTGGACGTTTTTCACCTAGAAAAGTCTTCCTTTTTTGACAGGATTGTCATCCTCCTTAGCTTTGGGATTTGAAGTACATGGCAGACAAAGCTGTAGAGTGAATATATAACTTGGATAATATTTTTTACTGTTGATATTGTCCCAAAAACAATTGGATTTAATTGAGGTGAAATAAAAGCTCATTACTATATGTGGTGCAATAGATTACCATGCTTCATTACTAATTCATAAATCATACCACAATGGTTATGTTTATGCAAAATATTGCATCTTGAATGCAAATTAAAGTGATTGGCCAAAAGTTTTTGTCCCGATTAATACCAGATGCAAGGGATACAACGGTATGACAAGTTTTTTAAAAACCAAAGTCTTAAGTATATAGCCTACTGTTTCCACAGATATCTTATTACTGTTTCATTTTAATCATTTTTGAGCAGCAAGCAATTGATAATATTAAACTACTTACCAAACCAGAAATGTATAGCGTATACCTTATATTGGGAATATTTTAAGGAGATGTGTACTTTGAGAAGGTGGTTTATTTAATTAAAATAGGTAGAAAAATACTTATTTAATAAAACGTTAAGGCAGCCTCAGAGACCCAATGTAAAATGAAAAAATTGGAAGTTAATCTTGGTACACGCAGAACGTCAAAGTAGAAAATAGAGGGGATTAACTATGACAATTATCCTGGATTGAAACCTTTGATAAAAAATTGCTAAGCGAGTGTGATTGTAGTAGTCAATATGATCTTGACAAGTGCAATATTCTAGCCTCGTCCGTTACTACAGTATTTTTTTGGTGTGCCTGCCTTTAAACATACTGTTTGTGGCTTTGTGTCTTCTCTTTTTGCTAACCAGTGTTTTTGCCAGTATAATGAAGCGACAACAGAGAGCTCCAGTGTGGCAGTTAAGCCTCGCAGTGCATCGTCTCTTTTCACATCATGGGAGTAGGAACGAGGAGAATACACTGTCCTCAGTCCTCATTGAATTTCCCTTAGTCCGTCACTGTGTTAATTGCTCAGATAAACCACATGCCTATCTGCAGCTGAAAATGCTTCATGGCTTCACCCCTAGTAAGTGTGAAGCCGGTGTTGTATCTGTGACAGCTTGGTTTAAGGAAGGGGAATGTAGCTTATCAAATTCACACTTCAGGCCCTCAGCAGCCCTTCCTTTCAGCCTGACCTCTTGCCTAGGGATAGTAGGAATGTTTTTCTAACAAGCTTGTTTGTGTGAAGCAACCCTCATGCTAAAAGGGGGATGTGTGGAGATAGTCCGGATAGAAGGAAATTGTCTGCCATGAAAACACTGCATCATTTCAGCTTCGTTTGTCTTTTGGAAGTTGGTCTGAAAGCACAGGCATTAATCCCCTGATGGGCAAGATGGATATCAAGAATTGCTACTCAATAGCTGTAGTCAACACAAGACCACGCAGCAGACTGATATGTAATCCAGAAAAACTTGATATCAGGTCCCGGTTAACTATTAACACTTGAAGTCCTGCTTAAGGTATGAAAGTGAATTTATTTCACAGTAGTGCTGGGTAGCTGTTGCTTTCCTCTGTGGTGCATCAGTGTGAGTTTGCTGTTATTATTGTCTCAAGTTCAACTGAAGCTACTTTTTTCTAAATGGAGATCTCTTTCAAATGTCAAATGTTTTGTCCCATTGGAGATCTGTAAATGTGAGGAGATTTACATGTAATTGTATTAGATACTTTTGATCTTAGCAAATGGCAGTGAACATTTATTTTTTGCATATTACATATTCTATGGAACGGGTGAAGGATTATTCCATGCTGAAAGGAAAAGACAGACAGCGTTTCAGCTGTGGAGCCTACTTCAGGTCAGCCTACTACAACCTACCTACTTGAACTCTTACATATTATATGGCAACATGTGAATCCTTTATTCTACAATTCCATAGATATCCACACAATTGGGAAAATCATGAAATGAGTGTCTGTGCCCTAAATGGGTTTATTCATTAAGAGTCCATAACATATGTTTGAAGCTGTAACAGACAAATACGTTCTGGATCCTGAGATTATGTTTAATGCATGCAAGGAACAATAAGATCCAAGAATTGTTCAGAGAATTGTTGTAAAGCTCCAGTTTATATAGCAAACTTCAGCCTTTTCTGATGTGGTATCTCGATGTGATGCTTGTTAAAGCAACTCAGGTGCGGGTGCTACAGCTCAAAAGGCCTGCTCCTGAGCAACCTTTCATGCACTGGCAAATTAACTATTGTAGCTTGCCAATATGTAAAGGGCAATCGGGCTCTTATAATGGCGGTGGATCTGTTATCCCAGTGGGTTGAGGCCACTGCCTCTGTGACTGCCAAACACTTGATGACGGAGATAAGCCCTCGGTGGGGACTGCCCTGCCACTTCGATTCTGATCTGGGGACATACTTCACTGGGGAGGTAATTTGGGAAAACCGGCACACCATTTGACTCGCACTCGGGTTGCATTTGTCGGGTAACGAAGGGCATAAGACTGTGAGGGCATGCAGGGCGTCCGGAGTTCTTGCAGTACCACATTCTTTTCTAGCCAGGTCCTGTAGCTGTCCCTTTTTTACCATCAGAGGTCTCAGACTTCTGCTCTCCCAGGGCCGCTTGTCTGGCAGCTGCTTCTGCAATCTTGTTCCCTCAAGTTACTGGAAACATTTCTTTATTATGTCACTTACACTTTACCACAGCTACTTCAGTCGGCAGCTGCAAAGCTTCTGACAGTTCAAAGATCAACCCAGCATTCTTAACGAGTCCCTGCCGTGTTGAGGAAATCCCTATTCCTCCACAGCCATCTAAAATTGTGGCACACAAAATACATATATAAATATATACATACATATATAAATTTATTTAAAGTTTTTCCTTTAGCATATTTACCAGCTTCAATCAGTGCTCTCAACTTGGCTTGCTCTGCTGAGGCAGTGGGGGGGGCATCTTTCGGGTCATTAGCACATCAGCTTCTGTAGAAACAGGTCAGCCTGTTCTCTGCTCTCCCTCGGTAAACAGTATTAAATCTTCACGGCCTCCCACCCCTTTGGGTACAGCATCTAATGATCCCGAATGGTCCCACCGGACTGTGCCTACCTCCATGCTCCTGTGTCAGCACAGCCGCCCAGAACCCATTTTCCACACTTACATACAAAAGAATGGTTGATCCATCTGAGGAAACCTCAATCCTAGCACCGGTAAAAGCGCTTGTTTCAAATCATTAATCTTGTCCTTGGACTGCACTCCCCCCTTAAGCAGATCTGTTAGGGGTTGTGCTCACTCTGAAAAAAGAGTCCACCCAGGCCCTGTTAAAATTACACAATCCTAGATGCATAACTAGCTTTATGTCCTTTAGCCAGAAACTCTAAAACCTGAAGCAGCTCAGACTTGTAGGTTTCTTCATCAGGGGAAACAGTCAGAATGTCATCGACATACTGAATGATCACAGAGGTCAGTTAAGGTGGTTCACGTAAATGCTGTCTCAGAGCCATGTGATACACTGTTTTGTATAAAGTAATTCCTTGTAAATGCTGCACGACATCCCAGCCCAATAGATCTGGGATGGAACCCACCCACATTTGGGTGATAAAGTACATGTCTCCTCCTAAATCAATGTTAAGATCTTGTGGCCTCCTGCCGTCTCCCCATATGTTCTATACCACACCGTTGAGCAGTGAAATGAGACAAGCATGACAGTTGTGCTCCAGTATCCCATAACAGAGAAACAAACACCCAGTTAATGGTACATTTTAGTTTTAACTCATTTTGCTCTTTGGGCTGGGGCAGACTTAGGGAGGCTACAAGGGACCTCTCTAAAAAACAGATCTCTCAAAAGACTGTATCCTCCTCAGACAAAGCTTTCAGCTGGGAGATCATTTTTTTCTCTGTTCTTCCATGTCAGCTGAACCACAGGGTCCCTGCTTCCTTCATCCCACATGCTTTTTTTGCATTTTTTTCTTAAAATGACCTGTATTTTTTTGTTTACAATAATTGTAAACTGGAGACCTCACCCAGTGACCGGGGGGAGGTTTTTAGTTTCTGAGATTTAGCCAATTTCTGTGGAATCCACCCCATTTGATCTGCTTGCACCTTAGTGAACATATTTCTCTCAATCTGTCGGCAGAGTTAAGCCAGTTCTGCAAATTCCACAGTGGCGGTATCCACCAGTCATGATTCTGATGGCTCTTATATTTTCTCGTCACTTAAGTTTGTACATTGTCTTGATGCACTGTTTGCACTTTCTCTTGTTTTTTACACTTGTTTTACAATCGAGAGACTTTCTGTAAGTAAGAATTCCATTGTACCAGTTCCGGTTACATATGGCAATAAAGTTCAAGTTCAAGTTGGTTTTTAATTTGCTTTTGTCAAGTCTCTTTAGTTATGAAGGACTGGCAGAGTAGGGCCAGTCCGAACTCGAGTTTATATAGCAAACTTCAGCCATTTCTGACGCAAATTGTTACTATGGTAATTCTGGGAGTCACCCGTGTTCGGACCTTCTCCAGACCTTGAACACTTTGAATGGCTGGTCTCTTCTTCCCATGGATGTTTGGGGGGTCTCTAGCTCACACTTGGAATCTCTTATCGGTTATCTGCCGTAACCCAAAAGTGCTTAAGCATGGAATGTCTTTTATCAAAAGAAGTCTTTGTGCAGAAAGAAATCAGTTAACCCTTTTTTTCACATCATATATCATTCTTCAAGGCCAAGGGAGACTTCTGCTAAAAAAAATATTGAACACTTGTGAAGGACACAGCCAATGATGATTGAGGTTGAGGAGCTTCTGTTACAGGAAATTCCAGTATGTGACAGATTAAATCAAAAGTCTAGATTTTGATCTTAATTTCCTGTAGCTCTCCTTAATTAAGAATGTCAGTCTTTTTAGTTGTTAATTAATCTAGATCTCCAAATTGCTTATTAAGCATATCCCTCTACCGCTGTTTCTGTTTTTGAATGTTTTCTCTATGCTTACTAGGGTGTGGTTATGGTTTCAGGTAAAGGAAGACATTGTAGGAAGATGCTATAAAAATGTAGAATAATTAATGGGACAGCGCAGCAATATGAGTGACAGTGTTATAGTAGAAGTGGGTTATTAGCTTGGTAATGTATCATGTAAGCGCCTTCTTAATTTGTATTTTCAATGTCGCCAAAATGCAGTGAGACTCAAGAGTTGCAAGAGGAGAGGCCTTAGAGTAGTGTCTTCCTTCTGACTCCTTTTCCGAAATCTTGGGCCATGTATCTGCTGTGCTGGTTATACAGGCCTCTGGGCACATTTACGGGCTTACTAGGCTTCTGCCCATTTACAACTCCAGGACTATACATGTCCAAATTCAGGGATACAGACTTAGAGAGATTTTTAAAGACACATAAAAAGGTGAAAAAAAATGCTTTGATAAGCTTTCCCTGAGTTTTTGAGTCTAGCTGTTGTCCTGCAGAACTTCACAGGTTTGGTTACCAGAGGTACTGTTAAGTTTTCCTTAGTTCTCCCATTTTGAGTCGAGCCTGCTTAATATGAATGAAAACGATGTGTCACTACTTTTGTGCAAGCATAGATGAGATGAAATTCAATTCAATCAAACTGCAACTGGCAAGCAACAGGCGCAAGGCAACTACTAAATTTGTTTTGCGAACTAAGGCCATGTCCCAATATGCACACTTGTGGTCTTGTACCCTTCATATGCTAGATCCTGCTTAAGTCGGCAAGCTCTTAGGGTTTTAATTTGTCAATTTGTTTCACAAGGGTGATCACGAGTGCCCCTAATGTGCCCTTCTGCGATAACCACATAGGGGCAGACTTTGCTGAATGAATTTTCCCCAGTTCCTCAAGGAATGGTGACGTTTCATGTTCTAACCTATCAAAGCGGAAAGAAATTAGATAATATTCAGGTGTTGGTAAAGTTGAACTTTTTTACAGTTTTAAAACAATATTTAATGTAAAAATATCGTAAATCATCATTAGGCTACTTTAGATTGATACTGTTTGTGTTCTAGGTACAAAATCGTGACGCCCCGTTTCCACTGATTAATATTTGTTTACCTACGGTATATTTTGTAAATGAAAAGATGAAGTATTTAATAGTCCAAAGTTTTGAGTTCTTGCAAAGTTGACCTTATTTACTTTACTTTGAACATGAATAAACGCATTATGTATGTTCTCCATACGGTCATGTTTGTACTGGAAATGAGGAGATGAAATGTAGTTGTAAAGCTTTGAATAAACAGAGAGCAGTACTGCCAAGTTTTCCTTAGATTACTTTGCCCGTTTTGAGTCGAGCCTGCTCAACATGAATGAACACGACGTGTTGCCGCTTCTGTGCAAGGATAGACGGGATATAATTCACTGTAATCAAACGGCGAGTGGAGAATGGATTTTGAAAAATTATCTGCCGACATGCACTTAGCCACTGGAAAAGAAGCATCAACAACAGAAAGCATTTTGACCATGAGCCGTGTAACCAACAAGTGATATCATGCAAGGGTGTCCCATTACCCTTTTTATAACCACTTCATTTTTTTTAGTCCACACTTGCGCTACATCACAGAAATGCGGACTTGGAGGAAGGGCTTAGGGCTCAGTGTGACATTTGGGACATGACCTAATTTTCCTTTGTAGGATAAAATATAACTGTATGCTACCATAGTACTAATCACACACGTCTTCTTCCCAAGAGGTTTGAGAAAAAAAAGATATTGATTATATTGATCATCTCCCCCAGTGATTTTGGAAATCCTGGTCACAGTCTGCTAGTGCTCTCAGGCTCAAACCATTGGTCTAAGAGCTCCGTCTGCGCTTGAGTGAATTCCTGGTTTAACCACTTGTGAGGCCCCAAGCAGTTGGAATCTTAAGTTAAGTAATGCAGTAGTCAACGTCCCACATGATTAGGAACTAAAACAGAGAGATCCCATTAGCCTTATTATTAGGTCAATTAAGGGCTCAGATATATAACTGAGAGCACATCTTGCGATGAAAACCTGCTGGCATGTGGATACCCAGGACTAGAGTTAGGGACCTCTTTCCTAGTGAATGGCTTTGGAGCAGAAGGCTTTATCAAATTACTGTGGTGTATCTTTACTGGCAACAATAATACTAAATGCTTGTGTCCACTATGGCAATAAAAACTCTCGAAATGTAAAGCTGCTTTTGTCAAAAATAGTTGAACAGGAGAATAAAGATCGTAACATTTACCCTTTGGAATTCATTCTTGAATAATAGGAGTATGTCCCAACCTCTTCCCGCAACAATTATGTTAGTTTTGCTATATGATTAAGGGCATAATAGGAGCCAAGAGGAAGTAGGATACAGAGCTGCTTTTCTCCATTTTGCATACACCGAATCAACACAGCCAGACGTCTGCTGGGGCTCAGTAATCTTGTTTAATCTTGTGGTTTTGTAATTTGGGAAGATGTAAATGTCTGTTGTGTCTGCTGTACAGTCTGTTATGGTTTTGTGCATTGTGTCTAGAAGTGCAGAGATTTTTGGTCTCTGGAGCAAAATGTTGTCTGGGGCAGTAAGGTCACTCCTGCCTGGCGCAATCCTTGACTCATAATAGAAATGGCATTAGTACGAACATGATGGTCATAGCCATGAAACAGCATAATTCTTTGGATAATGGTATATCTGGTTGTTTGAAAAAGGAGCAGTTTATATAATGGATGTTAATGACTTAAAACATTCTTTGTCCTATATTGTACTGAGGTGTGCTGTGTGCATGATTCTGTTCAGACTGCAAGACTTGTTCACAACAAATAAAGATCGTAACGTTTACCCTAGGTAATATAAGTGGTAGTATAAGTATGTTTAGCTGTTATTTTGATCAGTATGTGGTTGATATCATGTTGTTTTGACAGAGAAATTAAAGATAGATTTTAGATAGTTTTTTTGCAAATTGTTCATATGACTAGTAGATGTTTAAAATTAATGTCTGTTTTGGTATTTTATTTCACAGAAACTGAACATGTCTAACTATAGATATGTAACATGTAATGTTGCTTTTAGTTAGTATAATGTATTCTTTGTGGTTACTGTCAATTTTCATTGTAGAGATCAGTCCCAAAATATAATAGACCTTGGATAAACAATACCATTCTCAAAATGAAGAGTGTTACAAGTTAGAGCATAAAAGGAGAGCTGCGAAGGTTTAAGTTTACTATTGTGAAAATTAGTCTGAGCAGAAACAATACTGCAGTCTCCTCTACAAGGAATTTTAATTAGACAAAAACGATAGAGGATTGTAAATTCTTCTGCTTCATCTGTAAGAAATGTTGAGACATCACCTGTGAATTGTGAAGTTCTTGGCAGTCTAAACTTGGGAATTTGACAATGAATTTCCAGTAACAGTCTTCACCCATGTATTCCCTGTAGAAAATGTTGAGCTGATGAGTCATTTTCTTCAGAATGGGAAAAAAATAGCAATATTAATTATTATTTGTGTTTTAAATGTTACTACATAATTTCTCAAAAATGATCTACATTTCCTTTGACCTCATATTCTTGGGAATATGTCTCATATTAAATGTTTCACTGGAAACCACCAGTTCCTTCTCTTAAAATTGCTTTGGTAAGTTCCCTATTCAGAAAGTTCAGTATCATTTCAGTTTAGGTAGTGTTTATAAATCAACCATAAATCTTCCTTTTCTTGTGAAAGTGCTCAATAAAGAGCTGTACAACAATTGATTACTGATTAACAATGCATCTGAAAGCTTAAAATATTGAATATGGGATATGGATCAAATTATAGTACAGAAATGTACTTATGAGAGTAAGAATTTACCAACTGTTAAATGCAGGTTCAAGTACATTTAAGGCTGTTTCTGACCTTGTGTTGTCCTTCTCCCAGTGCTACATTTGTAACTGAATTTGATGTAGCAGATTATGACATTTTAATAGACCATCCCAGTTTTTTAAACAGTCTTTCTGGGAATGTTTTGAAGTAAAAAATGAAATACAGTGAAAGTTCTAATATCTCCAGTTCATTAAATTATGGATGCCTAGAAATTACTTGCAGTTTTGAGGTCTTTATAGTAGGGTGTAAGCAACCATTTGCCCAGGCATTATTTAATGTAAATGTTTTAACTTCTAATGTGAATTCTGAAGTAAAAACATGCATCTTTAAAAAAAGGATTATGTTTTGATTCATGCATCCAGAATACCAAGTGTTGATCACCTTAGAAATATTTCATTTCTGTCATACACTGAGAAGCTGGTTACTGGTTTTGTTTCTTTCTTGACAGGACTGTTGTAATTTCCTACTGGTCTGTAATGTTTGTCAAAGCTACACCCACTAAAATTCTTACAGAGTCAAAAGATCTCGTATCATATTGACACTGACTTCCTTATACTAACTCTTGATCAAAATCTGGGGTAAGACTTTATTAGTTGTCTATAATGTGTTGAATTAAATGGTTTCAGAAAACATCACAGAACTGCTTTCACCTTGAATCACGGTATGCCTTGAGGTCTGCCAAAGCTGCATTTCTTGAAATTCCAATAGCAGGATTAAAAACGGGAGAAGCAGCCTAAGATGACCTGCTGTTCTCTTACCGAACACATAGCATGCTGAAGTTCTTGCTAGGCAGATCAAATCATTTTGACTGTCACAGTTGAATAATTCTCAAGTTGTTTTAAGTCTTGATGTCTAAAATTCTCTTCTTCACCTACTTTTTCAGTACAAACTCTATTTGTACTTTGTGTATTCTGTAAAGCACCTTGAAAACTGTTGGTTGGAGGGGAAGTAAAGGTTTACTTAATTGCCCCAGGAAGTTGTATATTTTGTCATTCTTGTAGCTGAATGAGGTATTAAACTGGAATCGCAGAGTGTTCAAAGTGCATGATGATGAAACCAGTATTGCTTTATGACTGTGCATGGCAGTTTTCTTTTAGAATTTATGATTTAAATTTTAAATTTAATAATAAAATACTACTTATTTAAGTAGTCTCATAAATGAGTACGTTAAGCAGAAAACAAATTATGCACAACATAATTCAATTCAGTTCTCACATTGAATTTAACTTCAATATGAGAAGTTAAATTCTTTCCTATTAATGACATACTGAACCAGTGCTTTCTGTGGTGAAAAACAAACTGGTAGGTCAGTTCCTAAATAGGACAGTACAGTAAGACAGTGAAGATGACCAGTGCCCACACCAGTTAATTCAGATGGGCTCACTCGATCAAGTGTAGTAGTGTAGCAAGGAAACAGGACCTTGCCTAATGTTACAGCAGCAGTGAGCTCCCTTCCTGTATCTTCAGTCTGCAACATGAGTTAATGGGATAAATGGGTACCATACTACTTCATGCTTTGTTTTGATAACTGACAGATTGTACTGTCTATAACACCTTTTCTCTCTCCCTTTCAGCCTTACAGTGTTACTGCCACCGTTGCTTCAACTCAACCTGTAAAACAGATGGCCTTTGCTTCATATCGATCACCCGGTCAGGAAGCAAGATCACAAAGCAGAGCTCCATGTGCATAGGGGAGAACGACCTCATTCCCAGGGACAGGCCCTTCGTGTGTGCACCTTCTCACAAAGATGATACCAGCATCTATCCTCTGTGCTGCAACACTGACCTCTGCAATAAAGACCCCCCTGTTCTGCCATCATTAGGTAAAGTCCTGTCAAGATGTTATTTCTCTCTACTGGTAGGAGCACTACCACTGAACCATTATGTATAGACACAAATATAAGGCCATTCAAGTTAGACAAGCTAACATTCATTATCTGATCTTTCAGTAGACTCAAGGCCTACAGCTGAAATGTTCACAGTGCTCGTTGTTGTGCACTTGAAAAAGAATAAATGAGTGATTTAATTTTTTGCGTGTACGCTCCATAGTGACTATTGAATGTGGATTTGAATCTGTTCATTGGATAGATTAAGGTTATGTTTGACTAAATTTAAGCTTTTGCTATGTTGTTGGTTGTTTAATAATTGATCATTTAAGTATACTTTGTAAAACAGAAAATACTTAAAGAATATCTAATACAGCTAATGTTTAAATTGCTGATATATATAGTAACAGTGCTTCCTTTGGAAGAGAAATAACTCAATATCTCCACTGCTGAATAATAAAACAATATTATTAATATTATAATATATATATAAGTAGTGGGACTTTGAAGTCCCAGCAGGTCTTCGCACCCATGTGGAATATTCTGATGTTGTTAGGTTGTCATTATTATTATTTTAAGCAAGGTAAGCATGTTGTGTTATTAGATACTAAAAAGTATAATTTTTGCACATTTGTCATAGCTGGTAAGTGAAATGCATTCATAGCATAATAATTATGTTACAATGACTCAAGAAAAAACTTGTGTGGTGAAATACAAAGAAGCACTTTTTTCATTCACACAACTGGAAAAACAGGAAAACTTTGCAGAGTGTGCACCTTGATTATGACCTAGACTCAGTTTTTGTGGCAAACAGTTACCATCAGGCTCTTTGGGAAATTAACTTTTGACAGTGTCTACCTCGGTTCTGCAGTCTAATGTCTTTTGACTTTGCTGTCTCACTTGGCCAGAAAGCCAGATTTATAAACTTTTCTTACTAGGTGGGACTTTCATGCCCTGACAAGTCATAAAGAGTTAAAGCAAGATAAAGTCCAGTTTAAATTTCTTGTTTGAGGCTTTACTCAACTTCTATTCGAGCTGTCTAACTTCTACTGGATACACGGACTGCACTGTATTTGTTTTAGGATCTTGTTAATCCATTTTCATTAAAATAAAGTAAAAATAAAATATGGTATTGTTTCATGAATGCTTTGTTGTTTTAGAGTTGATTTTGTTGCCTTGATAATCTAGCAAAATTTGCAGTGCACATTTTTCTTGTATATGATTTGTTTTGAAAGCAGTGTGTAAGGTGAGTATATAGAATGGTGATTTATAGCTGTTTGTTTCATTCAGATATGAGTAATTTTGTCTCCCATGCAGACTGCAAAGGTACAAAGCAAGTCAATAATAGTTAGTCAAAAAACCTTAACAGCATCAATAAATATAAAAAATCACTGTGCAAAACAATCATGCAGTGCTAAGAACTTTTCAAAGTACCTTTCAGGCTGTTAGCTGTCATTTTTTCTAATTTCTTATACTAAGTGAGTGGCATGGTGGAGCAGTGGTTAGCATTTCTGCCTAGCAGCTCTGAGGCCCTGGGTTCAATTCTTAGGGTTCTGTCTGTGTGGAGTTTGTATGTTCCCCCCCATGTTCAAATGAGTTTCCTCTGGGTGCTCCGATTTCCTCTCACAGTCCAAAGATATACTGGTAGGTTAATTGGCTTCTGGAAAAATTAGCCCTGGTATGAGTGGGCATGTTTGTGTGCTCTGCGATGGACTGATGTCCTATCCATTTTGTATTCCACCTTGCGCTTGTTTCCTTCCTGGGAAACATGACCCTGTATTGGATAAAGAGGTTAGAAAATGGATGGATGGACTATGCTACATGACCTTTTCCAGCAATACTGTCTTTTGGAAAAACTTAAGTTAGTTTAAACAGGACAGAAAAGGTTGCAGAAAAGTAGATAATAGTTTAACAATTTTCACCAAAGACTGCAATGCCTGTGTTTTTGCCCCCTCCCCCTCCTTATTCCCTGAAAAAGTTTTTTGAAGTCTTTTTTTTTCTGTGTTACTTGATAAGGAACAGTGTTTCGAAAGGGGTTTGAATGTTCTGTTTAGAACACATTCCAGAATATGAAACAAAAATGGAGAGAACATTTTTACACTTCTGCGGTAGTGACACCTATGATTGGATTAAGCATTAAAGCACATTGCTGCATTATTATTATTGCAAGCGATTATTGCAAGTAGGATTTTATTTTTTTAGAAGGGGTTTTCCAGGAGATGCCAGGAAATCTACAGCAATCAAATGTTGCATCTCACTTTACAAAACACAGTGATGTGACTTTTGGCATTAGGAACGCGCATGCGTGTGTGACTACATCTCAACCCACCTCACAGCTCATCACTAAAGCATTTGCAGTAGGTAATCTGAGGACTTCTTCTAGTGATTGAAACAGGCTTCAGACACTGGAGAGGCTGCCAGACAGAATAAGGGCCATCTTCTAAGCATGCATGAAGGAGATCAAGATACCAATAGCTAAGGCACCACATTTTGGAACTGAATATTTATAGAAAGCTCTGTGTTAAGTGGAAAGATTAGTGTTTAATGTTTTGCTGTGATCTGCATGACACTTAAAATGTAAAGCTTTATTTCTCATACAAATTCAAACTCTGTGTTGGTGCACAAAACCTACAGATTTTAAAACAGCAAGCAAAATGGTTCCTTTCTGGAAATGAAAGTCATCTTGAAAAAAGTAAAATGTGACTGCATATAGCTGACATTTTGCAGATATGTTTGTAAGTCAGTCAGTCCTCCAGAAGACCTCAGACTGAGTGCATTTGGCACAGTCAATTTGAAGTTAAGCAGGGTCCCAAAGGGCCAAAGGAGCCCTATTTTGCCTTCATATTGCCAAATATCTCCTTTAATGTAGTAGCATTAGGCACCTTAAAGTGGCAAGAAAATCACAGAGCATCACTGCTAAATGACACCAGCACCTTTATAAACAGAGCATTTCAGCTTACAGCAAGCAGCAAGGCACACTGTATAAGTGCAAAAATCCCCCAGAATGCTCTAGAGCAGGGGTTTTTAACCTTTTTGAGAGTGCGACCCTTTTTTGGGGTTAAAATATTTCATGACCCGCCCCCCCTCCACACACACAGATTTAAAAATTGTCACGTTGTATAAATTGTAAGCCTGCTCAATAATAATAATTTTATATAGCACCTTTCATACAATTTTTGGCAACTCAAAATGCTTGTTACAAAAAATTATATAAAATAAAGTTTATTAGTAATAGCAAAAGGCTGCCTCTCCAGTCATCCTATGCTTAATTTTCTTAGCCACAAGTGCTCGTCTATGAATCATACAATGTGTCCACAAAGCAAACGGAGCAACAGCCTGTACTTTCGTGACTAGCCCACTGTGATTGCCAGTCATTGCTCGTGCACAGTTTGAGCAGATTTGTCAATTTCATGGTCATGTACATATGTGTCCAACAAAACAGAAAGTTGATAGTCAGTGGTGCACTCTGGAGTAGGACAACAGAACAAAAAATCCTCCTTATTTTCTCCCTCTTCAACAACTCTGGTGTAAACAAGCATTTGTGCATCTCCGGAGACATCAGTGTTTCATCAAGTTGTAAAGAAAAATACACACTAAATTTTATCTTAGTGATCACCTGCTGTTCCACATCTCTTGCCATACACCCAATGCGGTTAGACATGGTATCAATGCTAGCTGCTCTGCAGCACCTTTCACACACATGATTGAAACTGTTTCCTTAGCGCACGGTAAGAAAAAAGTCTCGCCTAACACGTGGCTTCCGTGTTTTGGCAATCCAGTTACCTATGACGAAAGATGCCTGAAGTGCCTTCTGGTTCACTGTGGTGGCTCTTTTGGAGGGTAGATTGTTGGCCTCTTAGCTCCTGTAGCTTTCGTTCAAAAAACCTCAACAGGTTTACACAGCAAGGTCGAGTGTCTGGTCTGCAAGAGTGACGTAGCACTTCAGGGGGCCTGAGGCTTTCCTTAGCCAACACTTCACCACAAACCACACATAGTGGTCGTGCATCCTCTCCATCACTTGTCTGTGTAAATCCGTACTTTAGGTACTTTTCGTTTTATTTTCTCATTTTTTGTGTGTTCGGAGTTTTCTGCTGTGTGTTCCTCCGCATTATTTTTAGCTCTCACTCTTCCAATGCCACATATTAAAAAACCTGCAATGCAATCGTGTCCCACCCGATAGGAATTAATGTAGTGCCTTCGCCGGGCGCACCGCAGAGCAGGCTGGGAGCTGTAGCCGGGAGATGGTCTATGGGCTTGCAGAGGGACCACTAAGTCACTAAGTCATGAGCTTTACGTGATTTAAGAGTAAATAGCTGTCTTGTGAGTTAGGAATAAACTGAGAGGTTCAGAGAGGTTCCTTGGCTTGTTTCTTGAAAGCCTGTCAAACCAGTATTCATGCATATTTTCCAGGCACTAACCTGTTTGGTAAGCACCCTGTGAAACTGCGACTGCGCCACCAGCGGTGTTGCGCGGCTGGCTGTGTTCCACAGGGGTGGCTGGGCTCGAGCTGACAGGAAACCCCCCTTGAGGCATTCCAGCCTCCTTGATTACCTGTTCCAGGGGTGGAGGGCAGGATCTGAAAAAATCTATTTTCAATTGATAAAATCACTGAATTTGATTGAGCTGTAGGCAGATGTATAAGGAATGTGAAATGTACAGACTTTTTTGTTCACGTCTTCTAGTTCTCTTTCTAATAATATATTTTTCTGTAAGAAAATCTAAAATTGCCAGATGTGGGGCTTCTACAGTACTTCTAAAATTCTTGCTCTAGAGTTTTATCTGGATGTGATTCGGGTAGATTTTCTGTACAGTTATTCACCTTTAGTGTACACAACACTGTATCAAAATAGTTCTACTGTTAAGATACCACCAAGATGATTTCTGATCTTTAAAGGAAAGACTTACTATGCCTTACTCAGTGTACATTAAAGAAACTTGTTTATGACATGGTCTTCAGTTGGTAAGTCTTTAGCTATGTACAAAAGCTAAATAATAGATTTTAATATATTGAAATATACATTAAGTAATACTCAATATTTTATTTAGACAATTTTCTTGAACTTGGTGCTTTACAAATACATTCACTAACATGATGGATGTAAAAAAGAATCTCGCAGCAAATTAACTGAATAATACAAAAAAGTAAATACAGTAAAATACGCTGCTTTAAGATTAAATTTACAATATCAACAGCTGCATTCTCAGATGGATTTGGACAGCAAGTTTTACTCTTTGTGCTGCATACGAGAGAGCTGTTTCTTATTTTGGGGAACCTTAAGTATAAGGTTACTCTTGGGTGTAATGAGAAATCCTGTGTCAATCAGAGATTGAACATTGGGCTAAATTTCTGAGTGAAGTAATTGAAGTAAAGACCTTAATCAGGTCATGTTACATACAGTAAATGGAAAAAAATGACTCTTTGGTGTTGTTAGTAACACAACTTTCAAATGACAAAGCAGAGTCCAATATAACACGAAGATATCGAACCCTTCAGTAAAGGTTTTAATGTTGGTGCTATCAGTAACTAGATGAAATGGCCAACTTTATTTAATCATTATCTCATTCTCATCAATGTTTAACTTAAAAATCTTTGAGAAAAGCAATATTTATATTTGTATCTAAATACAGTATTACATTTTGTATTATATTCAATCTGTAAAAACAGCTGAAAATTAGATCCTTGTCTGTTCTACTGAGAGATAAGGCATTAAAAAACTTCAAAAGTATTTTTTCCCTTTCCAGTTATCCTTCTTTTGTTGCCTTACAGATCATCTGTGGTTTTTAAGTTAATATTTTAATTCAAAACTTGAATGCTGCACCAGAACACTTTTAATAGGTATACTTTTTTGTCACAAACCCCCCCACAAAATTAAAGCTGCAAGTCTTTTTAGTAAAGTCTCTTCTACCTTTTGACACTGGGCTAATGCATTTTCTGGTCATTTTATGCTAAATTCACACTTCCATAAATTATATTCCACTATTTAGCAGTTTCATTAGTGTCAGCTATAAACAGATGTGTAGTTTTCACAATCATTTGGAGTGCATTACAAAAAAATAGTCATCAAATGCAACAACCTAGATTTAACAAGTTAAATATTTGAGCATTGCCTTGTTTTGTAATTTAATAGACGCTGTCCACAAAAGTACGCCTGTGTTAAGCAATCTCCTGGAATATCAGCAAGATTAGTGTGGTGGTTTCCGGTGTTTTACATGGTTTTGGAGGGATAATTCCAATCATATTCTGTTTTCTGAAGTTTTTGTGACAGCGCAACAGCAGAGTGAGGCACAAAAGAATGCTGAAGTCAGCAGTTCAGTTGCCCTTTCTGTATTTCAGCATTCTTCCAAGAGTGGTCAAATTAAGCTTGTATTTCACTTGCTTTTTCCTTCCCTCTAGGAGTTAGATTACTGTAAAACAACAAAAAAAAGTGGTCAAATGCTTCAATCCTAGTTAAAGTTGATTCTGCCTTTTTTCCCCCTTCTTGTGTTTTTTGATCCAGAACCTCCAAACCCAACTCCTCTGTATCTGGGACCTGTGGCCTTAGCAGCAGTGATAGCTGGGCCCGTCTGCGTCTTGTGCTTTGTCCTGGTGTTGGTGTTCTATATTTGCCACAGCCGCTCGGTGATTCACCACCGAGTTCCCAATGAAGAGGACCCGTCTTTAGATCGGCCCTTCATCACAGAAGGCACCACCCTGAAGGACCTGATCTATGACATGACAACATCAGGGTCAGGATCAGGTAGGCTGCACTTCAAGCTTTAAAGGAGCCAACATTGTCTTTTTAGAAATTAGGTCTTCATTTATACATAAATACAATTTAGCTTTTCTTTGAAGATATAACTGGAGACGTCTTGTTCAGGGAAAATCTGGAACAGTCCTGGCAATGTGCTGTAAATGTGTACAGTATAGCATTTCTTTTTTTTTGTCTGAAGAATGATTAGACTAATTTGGTTACCATTTGGTGTTAGTGTCCTTTAATCTTGAAATAAGATTTTCAAGTATATTTTTCATGTATATTATTTTTTTACTTTTTTCTGTAAGGTATGTATTGATGTTGAATTTATCCTATTTTTTAGCAGTTATCTTTCATAACTATTTTTTTGTTTAGAAATTAGAGGTGATCACACTTGTTTTGATTTTCATGTATATTTTTCAATCTGGCCTTTTTTTCCATTTTGGATCAGGCTTCACTTGTTTTGAAAAAATGTTTTTGTATGATCATACAGTGGACCATGTGCTTCTGGACTTTGTGTTGTGCTCTCTAGGTTTAGTCGGCAACACTGCCTTTCCTGTGGGTGATGCAAAGAGTGTTGTGAGTAAACAGTTGTGTCATGACAGTTCTGTGTTCAGTGAAACTTGAGATAGAGGTTGTGCCAGGCATGTGAAAACAATCTGCTAAACTGAGAGACCCACCACATGCCAGATATAAAGCACTTGGCAGAATGATTTTAAGTCCTTCTCTGTGTGTCATGTATAGTAAGTGCTATTGCATGGTACAGTGAGCCCAGTTTACTTCAGACTTCATTGGCCCTCATATCCATTGCTAGGTAGAAACTAAGAAGTGTATTAGCATTTGCATAAAATACATGTGGCCTAGAGTGGCAGAAAACATATTCAGTTGGCACCAAGGAGTTAGATATGGTTGACTAGAGACCTTTGTTTATTCAGTTTGCTAGGTTTTTCCTGTTATTTAACATGAAAGTTGTTTAAAAATGTTGCTAAATGAGGAGAATCCCCTTTCTTCTCTCCACAGTTGAATGTTTTTCATTTTATTCCACAGTGGTGATTTAGTCATTGCCATAGTACACGCTTAGTTGAAACAGCATTTGAATCATTTTCTTGGATATTACTCTGTTCAGTAACTTCAAATGTTTGGATAAAGTTAACTTCAAAATGTGCTGTGGGGCTGGAAACACTGACAATTTCCAACAACTCTTATCAAAATTAAAATATTAACGATTATGAGACTCGGGTCTCACAGCAAATACATTCAAATAAATTTGTGACATCATTAGTTATTAGCTTAGCTTTTTTTTTCCAGTGGTCTTCAGTCATTGGACTTTGTTTTCATTTTTTAACATATTTGACAACACAACTGATTGGGCCTTATGAAATCCTCCATGAAGGTGATTTTAATCAGGCACACACAACAGATTTTGTTTAAAATGTGATGGTAGTGGGGTTGCCATATAACACTTCTGCTAAAGCAAGTGTGTAAAGCTGAAAAAGACTGTTAAATGCTGATGTCACATATATTGCCTTACCTACAATATATACTGATGGAAAAAAGAAACACTTGAATGAATGAGAATACTATAGTTATAGCTTATGTACTTTCACAAAAGGTTGTCAACTTGTTTTAAGCCCTCTAATCCGCAATACAGCTTATGCGGTGAGGCATTGCAACTTGCCAATCACACGAAAGCTTGTTAGGTGCACTTTTACCATACCATCCAGCAGCGATATCACCCTGCAACTCTCAACTGGCAACCCACTGAAGCTAAGCAGGTGTGAGCCTGGTCAGTACCTGGATGGGAGACCTCCTGGGAAAAACTTAAGGTTGCTGCTGGAAGAGGTGTTAGTGGGGGCAGCAGGGGGTGCTCACCCTGCGGTCCATGTGGGTCCTAATGCCCCAGTATAGCGACGGGGACACTATACTGTAAACAGGCACCGTCAATCGGATGAGACCGAGGTCCTGACTCTTTGTGGTCATTAAAAATCCCAGGGCGTTTCTCGAAAAGAGTTCCTATTGGCCCTTTCCAATCATGGCCTCCTAATAACCCCCATCTATGAATTGGCTTCATTACTCTGCTCTCTTCCCCACTGATAGCTGATGTGTGGTGAGCGTTCTGGCGCACTATGGCTGCCGTCGCATCATCCAGGTGGATGCTGCACGTCGGCAAGAAAAAGGCCACACTTACATTCTATAATGTCTCAAATGTCACCAGAAGCATGGGAGAGGGCCATTACCATGCTGCAGGCAGGCATGTCATGTGCCAGCGTTGCCAGACACTATGGAGTAAGCCGCTCCACTGTGTCCCGACTGCAGAGAAGGTTTCAGCAGACCGGCAGGACAGATGAAGGTCCAAGAACGGGTCACCCTCGAGTGACCACACCAGAGCAGGACCGACACATCAGACTGGCACAATTCCCAGTGACAGGACAATGAGGCTCCATGCTGCTGGCTTTAGAGCAAGGCGACCTGTCAGAGGCCCTCTGCTCACACCTCCTAGACGTCACACCTGACTGGCTTGGGCCAGACAGAGGCTGCAATGGACTCGTCAGCAGTGGCATCAGGTCCTCTTCACGGATGAGTCACTCTTCAGCCTGTTCCTCTGACAGCACAGACGGGAGTGCCAGAGTGGCGTTGCGTTTCTTTTTTCCTTCAGTATATATTGCTCTGTTTATCGTCCTGCATTTCAGTGAAGTTCCATAAATTACTACAAATGTACACTTGTTACGTTCGTGCAGTGGTCCAACAAGACAGACTTAGAAATACTTGGGTATTTAAGGTCAAAGGGGCATGTATATCTTAGAATTACCTAATCTTTAAGACTGAATTAGGTTATGATTGCCTTCCCAGGCTCATTGTTTTACTGTGTTCATTATGGTTCATGAGTATTAACTGAGCACATTGCCTCACCTCATTTAATGTGTAATGATCTATAGCATAAGACTGCAAGTTAGGTCCAATGTGGGCACCTGCTGCTTTTGAAAAAGATACAGTAGTCCTGCACAAAATGATCCTGCTTGTCACTGAGTTGAACAGGGTCCCTAGGTGGTCTTAGAAAACTGTCTCTTGTATTTCAATGATTCAATACTTCCATTGTCAGTAGACCTGAAGTTCAAAGTCCAAAATGCTTATTTTTAGCTGTATTTTTTAAATTCATTCTCCACTTTCAGGTCTGCCCTTGTTGGTTCAAAGAACTATCGCAAGAACAATAGTTCTGCAGGAGAGCATTGGAAAAGGGCGTTTTGGTGAGGTCTGGCGGGGGAAGTGGAGAGGAGAGGAAGTTGCTGTGAAGATCTTTTCTTCCCGGGAAGAGCGTTCATGGTTTCGAGAAGCGGAGATTTACCAGACCGTCATGCTACGTCATGAAAATATCCTGGGATTCATTGCGGCTGACAATAAAGGTTTTGCACTGCTCGTTGTTAGATTTTTAAAAGTAACGGGTGTGCATCTCGGTGTAGTCTGAAATGTTTGTGTCTTCAGCTATAATTTGTTAAGATGTCAAAATGCATAGTAAAAGCCAAGATTCAATACTTTAAGAAAGTAGTGATTGGTAATTGTTGCTGAATTTAGCTGACCGCTACACCCCTCTTCTGAATTGTGCAATATTGGTGCTCTCTTTTTCATGCTGCAAGATCTACAGCTTAGTTCACTCCAGTTGAAGGTGTGACACAGCTGACAGACACCTGGCCAGTCACAAAGATCACTTTTACTTTGCAAAAGATACCCTTATTGCCTCTAGTAACCCCAAAGCAGGGTTGCAGAGCTGGCTGAGGGTAGATAGGGATTAGTTGGCCAGGGTGTGCTCAGCTCAGCAACACCGTGACCTCACTTGCAAATTTTCACTAGAGCACGTGTTGTTGGTTAGGGGCACCCTCTCTTTAGGTGACGTTTAAAGTCCAGGACGGGCTGCTTAGCCTGTTACATGCTCAAAGACAAGTGACTGGAAGGTGGGAGGGAGGAAGCAGTGGGAGAATGTGGGAGAGGTCTTCCTCCACTTTCTTATTCTGATGTGTGTGATTGTGGAGATCATAGCAGAGAGATGAGACATGAAAAACAGTAGGATCAGTTGAGATCAGTAGGATATGTCCAAAAACATTGTCCCTCCTCTTTGACATGCTTTTGTACGAGCTTAAATATGCTGCAAAATTCAGGTCTGTTCTCACACTATTTTGTGAATTGTTTTTCTCAGATAATGGAACCTGGACTCAGTTGTGGCTGGTCTCTGACTACCATGAGCATGGATCGTTATTTGACTATTTAAACAGATACACAGTCACTGTAGAGGGCATGATTAAGCTATCGCTATCTACAGCCAGTGGACTGGCCCATCTCCACATGGAAATAGTCGGAACACAAGGTGAGTAAAGATCAAAGTCCTCTGCAAACACTGCAATATTAGGTCCATTCTTTTAAATCTGTACCATTCCTAGTTCTGAAACTAACAGATATGCTTGTATGGTTGCTTCATATGCCTGGATTCTCTGCTGTATTATATGTGAATACAGTCCAGTACATTGTAATTGGCAACTAAGGAATCTCAGAGCATTGCAGATTGTTAGGTGATCTTGTCCACATGATATGTAAGTGCATTACTTAAGGCTACGGTCATTTACATAACTAGTGAGGTGTATGAGTCCACACACAAAAATCATATTTCTTTAACGCTTGTATCCAGTTTCTGGATTTTCATCAGTAAGTAAATGGCTTCTTAAAGCAAACAGTATTTCATCATATCCAGTAATTTTGTGTCAAAACAGGCTCTATGGAATATGTTGATTTAAGTGAAATATTTGGACGATCTATTTTATTGCCCATAAATAGTAAAGAAGTGCTGATTTTTCCCTTTTATTGTGAAAGACATTTTCCTGTTTTGTCTGCCTATAGGTTTGCTTCAATATGCAAGGCTGTCCTTAACAGGCAGCAGCTAAGCACTGGAAATAATGAAGCCATTTGTTTAGTGAATGGAGCTGTCAAGAATGCAGTGCTTTCAAAATGAATTATTCCCTGCAGGCAGGTACAGCTCCAATAACAGGGCCACAATAGAGGAACCTTGTATGGACTTAAGTGGAGCTTACATTTTAACTGTGATTTGAAATCGTCAACAACACAGGTGCAGCCTCTGACTCGCAATCCCTCGTTATCCAGTGGTACAGAGAACAGCATGTCAGAACAGACTGCTGACATTTGATGTAACTTTATGTGGACATTCATTGCATTAACTATTTTAGGAAAGGTACCTATGCTCACCCTTTTAGTTTTATTTCCTCTTAAATTGTCAGATCTGACAGGCTGAGTAATTCTTCTTGTTGCTCAAGTTTCTACTACTGGACTTTCTTCCCTGTTGAGCCAGAGTGCAGTCATCTTTAGTAAATTCTGTTCTGTAACTATACGTATGGATGGTTTCAATGTTGTTTTACTCATAACAGTAACAATATGATTTCTTCTCTTGTTAATAAATGAACAGGTAAACCTGCAATTGCCCACAGAGATCTCAAGTCCAAAAACATCTTGGTGAAAAAGAACGGAACATGCTGCATCGCGGATCTAGGTCTAGCAGTTAGGCATGATTCGGCTACAGACACCATTGATATTGCTCCAAACCACAGAGTGGGAACGAAAAGGTAATACATGGTGTAAAACTTGCGTAGCTTATGCAAAGTATGATAACTCAGTACTACAGATCTTTGGCAGCAAGAAGCATTGTAGAGTTCCTGTAGAGGAGAGGTTCTTTCCAGGCAGTGAACACCACAAGCTTTAGGACTGCAAGTTTGAGTTACTGTAGAATTTAAATTTCTAGTATGTGCACCACCATTGTATACATAATTGAAAATCTTCTCTTCTTCTTTAAATAGACGGGCTCTGAAAACATTTTTGTGCCTGTATGTTTTTAGAAAAGTATGTAGATTTAGGATATTGATTTAATGCTTATGGTGCCATTTTGATTATTTTATCATTCATGACTGTCCCTGTTACCGAATTAATGAGTCAGTTCACTGGGCACAGGAGTTGAGGTGATTTAACTTGTTAAATATCAAACTGGTGAAAATTGAGAAAGGAACCAATATGCTCCACTTATAAAGACAACTTGCCTTCTTGCCATCAGCATGTAAGGTAGTCTAAGTCTGTTGCTGACCATCTCGGGTGTTCACAGCAAGCAGGTTCCAACATTCAAAAACACACCATCAGTGGTAGTCCACAATGCAAGTACAGTAGTCTGGTCAAGAGTGTTTGCAGATGCTAAAACACTCCAATTGTAGCAATTAATTGCAACCCGCTTGTCATGGGAAATCTAAGACAGGAATGGGACAAAGTCCTGTTAGACAGTATCTGTTTAGATTTAGAAAACTGTTGAATTCTTGGACACATCATCAAAAAAGTCTGCATAAACAAATAATGATTCGATGTATTACTAAAAAGCTAAAAACACAATTTCAGTACCATAATGAAGCCCTGTGTCTCTTCAGTCCTTTTCAGTGGCTCACCTTGTCCTAGTTTGCAAAGCATATTTTCAGACAAAATAGGTTGGTTTTTTTTGCCTTTGTATTCAGTGGCGTGTAGAATCTTTACTAATACTTTACTAACAGGATTTGAATCTTGTGTATTTCCTCTCTGAAGTTTATTTATAAAATGATTTAAAATATTTAACAACATCAGGTGCATTAGTCATTAATTTTATAATACTCTTACAGACTAGGAAAGTCTGGAAAATAAAGTTTGGATAATAAAATTTATGAATGTCAAAACTTAACCGGAGCAGTAGTAACAATTTGAGGCACATGACATCTTTATATTCTCTGGCACAACTTTGGCGGATGAGTAAAAAAATTAGTGCCAAAAATGAAATCACCATTAAACAAGTCATTACACAAATACAACATTAAATCTTGAACTGGGCACAAGATTGTGTGCCTCAGAGGCTGCCTTTGAAGATATAATAAGTAAATGTCATGTTAGGCCCACAGCATGTTTGTTACAATACAAAGGAAAGATGTATTGAAAGGAAAGATGCGTCGTTTTTGTGGCAGTGGTCATTGTTTCATTCTGGAATATGTTCCTTCCTGTAGAGGCATTTTTTTCAGAGTATTTCACCATACTGATTTCTAACTCACACACGCTTTATTAAAAATATTCTCCATTGTGAATAATTTAGCAATGCTAACACATTTCATGGACTATATTTGATGCGAATCATAAAGTTGATTTTTAATTTTTTTTTATTTAGGAATAATTATTTTAAGTATAAGTGAAACTATCTGTTTTTTTAAGTATTGTCATTCAAACTTTGATCATTTCATTCTTGTATAATCTATGGAATGTTTATACACTTAACATATTGATCCATGTGGTATCCTTTATGCTCAGTAGAGGTGGCTATTTTTGCTGAGTTCATTTCAATGAGACATCATAGACATAGAAAAGGACTTGTGTTTTGTGCCCTCTTGACAGCTAGGACAAACATCTTTGACTGCAAAGGACAAACATTTTTTACTATGCAAAAGGTCAGATATAGACCTTTTTTATGTTTAAAAGAGAAATTCATCATGCTTGATTTTAGTGTTTAAAATGCATCTTTCGCCATGTTAATTTGAGTATTAATTCTGACTTGACTGCAGGTATGTCTTCGTAAGAAGCTAGTTGGAAATTAGTTGAATTTTGTCTTGTGTGTGCCAAGGAAAATGTAATCAAACTGATTTCTCGGCATTGATATGCTCTTCAGTAGTGTTTGGTTTGCAAGGGATTTGGTTTATATTTTTAATTAGCGATGGTAGTTTTAAATCCCAACAAGTATTTTAAGTCAGTGTTTAGTCTGTAGTATATTTATAGTATGTTTTTAGATTATTACTCTCTATTTGCTTGAGAGTAGTCGGATCTTCCAGTTGCAAGCCTCTTGAGAAACCTCAAACATTGTATCACTCTCCTTGCGTGCCTGTTGAGCATCTGAGACTTGGCACAAATAGTATGAACAGAGCTGACGATGTATGGAAGGGTCTGCATGTGGATTCAAGAACATTGTAGTACATGAGCAAGAAAATTAGATTAGCACTGTTGTGCTTCTGTAGATTTTTGGCACCCGTATATTGTTTGAGCTGAAATGTGTAATTATTTATCGACTTTTTTGTTTTGGCTAGAATCATGAAATTTCTTATTCCCTTGCATTGATGTAGTTAGTATCAAACCGTGCATTAGACAGTGATGTACATGATTCTTTTCTGTGGCAGATCCAAACATACTTAATTTTATTCTCTTAACCCTAAATATTTTCCTAATAGATTAGATTATCTAGAATCCATGTTGTGGTTTATTTAACCTGTTGTAAATTTGTAATTGAAAACAGGGTGCATTTCTTTAGTTTATTTGTCACATCATCAGTTTCATGTCCATATAACTGTTTTTCTACCTATGTACAACTTTAGAAACTTTTACACATTACAGTTTAAACTGCAGTGTCATTCACAAACCAAAAAAAAACAGAACAAAAATGTTACCCCATCTTGGGTTTGTCCTTTCTTAACCCACTTCCGTTCATCTTCACTCTAACAAAGGAAGCTGACTGAGAAACCTGGCCTGGTATAGTATGAAATAAACGTGGAGAACGGAAAATTCCATAATGTTCACATTTGTAAAGATTTTTTTGTAATTATATTCAAGAGTCTGGCTGTACTGGCACAGCTAAAGTGAGGTGTTACTAAAAGTGTCAGTTTTTTGTTCGGATGTGTTATGTAAATGATGTATAGTAAATTAAACATTAAAATCGGTAACTGTGCATTACTGGGGTAATAAACAATAAACAACCCTTACAATGAGAGTTGTGGCATTGTGGAAGGGTGCCTGCTGTTACATAGCTTAAGTGTTCAGATCTTTTCATTCTTGACTGTCCACAGTATTTTTATGCAGTGAGTGTTTTGCAGTGGTTAGTACAGCAGAAATCCTTTCATTCACCATCTTGTAGTAACTAGTTATATTGGTAAATACCCCTGCGCTCATATCCTTGGTGGTGTGATCCGTAAAAGGTGTTCATTCATTTGGTCTTTGATTAACTAGAAAAAGCTGTGTTACTGTAAGTACAAGTCAGCTACTGAAGCAGCAATAAGAAATATGTATAAATATTGTTACAAATGGGGGGTTACGAAACTGGTGAAAATCAGGATTTGACTGAGTGGTTTAGTCAATCAGTGAAATAATTATGAATTATGAATAAATATGATTTCTAACCATATACCCGTGTAGCTGGTAAAAATAGAGGCACGTGAATTCTTTATTCTCTGGCACAGCTTTGTTGAGAGGAGCAAAATTCCAGGCACCCTTGGCTAAAACAAATATTTTATTACAATAAACTACACAAGACACAATGCAACATACCAAGTTACATTATATTGTTACAAATGGGGCTGGACAGATGTTTTTAAACAATGACAACAAAGAAAAAACTTTATACACATTATTTACTTTATATACAGTATTTACAAACAAGGCGTTTCAGAGGCATAACATTCTGGTCACCCAGAAAACCACAGACTGCTACTAAGCACTTAACTCTTATTATGCCTACCAAGGCCACACTAAAAATGAGCTACCTTCTTACTAAATGTCACTTTATTGGCTATATACAATTTCTTGTATGAGGAATTTGTCTTTTCACACACCCCAACTTTCTCTCCATGAGACACACAGACAGGGAGAGAAGCTTGCTGTCAGAGCACAGGTCAGCCATTTGTATGGCTGCCCTGGAGCCGTTGGGGATAAGGAGGTTAAGGGCCTTCAGAGGCCCAACGTAATAGGATTCCTCTGCTGGTCACGGGATACGAACCAGCAACCTTCCAGCCACGGGCACAGATACTTATCCACAGAGCCACTGTCCCATGTTACAAAGCAATCTGCAAGTAAATCTTTCTCTGTGCACCCTGTATTCCACAAAATAAGTGGGAGCCTATATCCCTGTCCGTAAAATGCGCCCTAATCAGGAAAGATGTTTCTGACTTACCCAGGAAACCCAAATTCCCTAAAACACAGAAAAGCGCACTCTCTCTAATGAATACTTAGCTCCAATCAGGTTTGATTTGGATGATCATGAAGCAGGAGCTCTTGCCTGGCGCAAGCTGCAAGTCCCCACTCTTCTGGACTTCTGTCTGTCCCTGCTTTCCACTAATTGTGAACTTATACTGTGTATTTCTGCTCTGCTCCTTTGCAATTATCATTCCACACCTTGCCTAGGCATACCAAGATGAGCCAAAACAATAGTAAAGTTTAAGGGACCCCAAGACCTCAGCAAACATCCTCTTCTCTTTGAAGTTAGTTATTTAATTCTTCCCAGTGTCACAAACTTTATCTAAAATCTAAGACTTAATTCAGTCACGCAAAGCTTTAACAATGTATTACATCAGAAGAAATGAGTCCTTTTTTTTGCATTCCATTTCTCAACAGGTACATGGCTCCAGAAGTCCTGGATGATTCTATAAATATGAAGCATTTTGAGTCTTTCAAGAGAGCAGATATCTATGCCATGGGACTGGTTTTCTGGGAGATTGCTCGCAGGTGTTCTATTGGTGGTGAGTGCTGGTCCATATCTGTCCGCAGTTTTGGTATGTTGATGTTTTGGAAAGAAAGCAAGAATGTGCATTGGCTGTATATTAATACCAGGTTTCAGTACAGTTCAATATTTAAAAAAAAAATTAAAGGAAGGTTATCCCGTGGCTCTATTTCAGCATGGTTTTGAGGATATAGAAGTGAATTATTCGCTAGTCAAACATTTAAGCTATTAAATACTTATTAGCAGGTATTCTCAATGTAATTGTGGCTCATATTACTCCAACTGTTTTGCTGTAATTGCATTCAACACTAATAGTAGAGGATGCCACAGTGGGTTGAGTTCTGGAACTGGGGTGCTATTTGCATAGTTTCTGTGTTCTCCCTGTTTTTGTGTGGGTTTAAGATGCCGTAGTTGAATCTTACTGTAGAGAAAGTTTGTGTATTTTTTTTTGCCGCTTTTGCTTATTCATCATAATTAGTAGAGATTTGTTACAATAGGTTAAAGAAACAAACTTTCTGCGTTACTCAAGTTGATTTCCTGTTGGATTGCGTTATTAATCAAGATTGTTCGGGAGCAATTTAGTTTGAGAACTTAATTTGTCCACCAAAATTAAGCTTTTACATGTAAAATTATTACTGTGGCCAGCAGCAGATTGTGATCTACTCAAATCAGAAAAAGACAGCATCCCAATAGTGCACATATTTTGTGGTTAATATCAAGTACAAAACGGATCTTTTAGTTTAACTTGTTCTGTATTTCATAATTCTGAGTTGTCTAAATCTTTCTTGGCTCAACTAGCAGTTTAAAAAAATGTGAATCCTTCATGATTTAGTTGCATTATATTGTTAACCAGTTTCAACAAACAAATGCAGTCTTTTGGGAACCGAAAGCGCTTCAGATTAGCATTGCTTGAATGAAATGAAGTGAAATCTGACAGTTACTTTGTCTTCAGGAATCCATGAAGACTACCAGCTCCCTTACTATGATCTGGTGCAGTCTGACCCCTCGGTGGAGGAAATGAGGAAAGTGGTGTGTGAACAGAAGCTGCGGCCCAACATTCCCAACAGGTGGCAGAGCTGCGAGGTTTGTCTTCCGTTTCCTTCCTTGGCATAGAGGCAAAAGACCCTAATTCATACAATGAGGGTTAAACCCGTCGGCTGTTGCCAGAAACTAACTATACATTACTGTACACTAACCTTTGGTTTGTGCAGAATGTTATCTGCTTCAAAAGGAAATACAAAAGCAAATTTATTTTACTGGCATTTTATCTTGGTTATTCATTAAATGCCCATTAATCTTTTTAAAGAAGAGAACAGGAGAACTGGGAGAAAGCTGGGACAAGTTTTTTGGCTGGGTTCTTTTTAAAGGGCACCCTAGAAGAAGGAAGATCAGCCAGTAGATAAAATACCTGTAATCATTTTTGTATGCTTTCAAGAAGATTTATGCCCAACCCCCATCTTCACAGCCAAAACTGTACAGTATGTGTGGGTTTTGTGTATATCTGTAGTGAAATTTAATTACTTGTCTAATCCTATCGGTGTAGGATTTCATAATTGGATTTACCTCAGAATCTCAGTGTGCACCCTTGTAAATTTGGAATTTCAGATGTGCACAGTTTCTCAAGTTTCCAAAACCATTATTGCTGGCAGGCACTTGAAATGTACACGCTCTTCTCACTGCTGCACCATGTGTGCGAAAGATGGATTCACTTTTCTTCTTTATTAGTGTCCTCTGAAACAGACTATAATCAGATGAGACCCAATTCACAATAATAAAATCTGTAATCTAATCTTCTGCTGTGAATTTACAATAGCTGCCAAGCTGTTTAAGAAACAGGGCTCAATTGATTAAATAAACTCAGGAGATTAAATGGACAAGGTCTGACTTTCTCTCTCTAGTGAATAAGTGTTTTGCACAAAACATAAAAGCCTGCGATAATGTATGATCTTACTCTTAACCTGCCATTTGTAAAGCATTATAATGTGATTTGGTAGGCAGTCAACAAACAGTTAAAGAATGGTAAGGGAATCATACAGTGAACAAGTGATTATCTGTTTATGTTTTGGTGCAGAGCACAGTTATACCTTTTCAACATGACTAACACTCCACACCCAACCCAACCGGCATGCTGACTTGTTTTATTCAGACAGTGTCTAGATCACAAACCACAAATGAGACGTGAAAGCAGACAGCAGGAAGTACTATGTTTTTGTTTTTTAAAGTGCAGTACTTGAGCATGAATATAATACTTTGCAGGAAAATATATGATGAGTCAACAATAAATGGCATATAGAATTATCTTAATGCTGGTTAATAGAAAAGGTAGTTTTACAAAAGGTGAATTGTATGTGGAGAGGAAATTTTGAAGCTCAAAATGCCATTTCCTTCAAGAAAGGCAACGTAAGCATTTTTTTAATATGAATAAATTGTTGGCTTCACATCTATTATGCATCATTTCACAATAAACCACCGTCACTTGGAATTTCCAAATTTTCAGGTAGAAAAGCATGTGGAAATGTTCATGATTTTCCAGGCATTCTCAATGTCACTGTTGTTCTACCAAATAGCTTGGTACATTGCCTGTGTGACAAAGCCTTACTCCATTGACATGATTTCCATTGTGTACTTTGTCAACTACATTTAAAGTAGTGTACTTAACTACAGTTAAAAAAGTAGATTGAAATGTTAATTGAGGATGATCTTGCTGTGGACCAGATGCTTCACTGAATAATCTGGCTTTTAAGTGGTAATGTGATTAGTCACTCTTTTTTTTGATTGATAGAAGCCAGTTTTCACATTGTTTATTGTACAGTGCTGCTTGAAAGTATGTGAACCATTCATCTTTCATATGTCTCAAACAATCTTAAATTCATAGTTTCTTCAATGATCCTTCAGGGGTCGCGAGTTCTCCAGGTCCAAGGGCAGAAAAGCAGCCTCAAACCCATGACACTTCCATCACCATGCTTGACTGTGGGGATAAGGTCATTTAGGTGGTAGGCAGTGTAAGGTTTTTACCAAACATGGTAGTTTTGTTGTGGCCAAAAATGTTCAGACTTGTTCTTCCAAAAATGTAAAGGATCATCCAGATGGTCTTTTGCAAACTTAACATGAACAGCAGTGTTCTTTTTTGAGAGCAAAGGTTTTTTCCTTGCTACCCTACAATTAATGCCATTGCTATTCAGCTCACATTGTATTTTTGAGGAATGAACATCAGCTGCAGCAAGAGAGGCCTGGAGGTCCTTGGATGTGGTCCTGGAGTTCTTTTGGACATCCTGTATGAGCTTGCGTATTGCTCTTTAGGATAATTTTAAAGGATGTCCACATCTAAGTAGAGTCACCGTGGAAAATGTAATCCTTTTGTAGACTATTGTACTGTAGACTACTGAATTCCAAAACTTTTTGCAATGGTTTTATAACCCCTCCAGACAGATGAGCACTTACAACACTATTCTTGAGGTTGTCTGAGGTCTCTTTAGATTGTGTCATGGTGTTTTACGCTAACCTGTATGGGTAAGACCAAATTGACTTGATTTGATTGACTTGATTTCTTACTTTATCTAATAGAAGGCTGCCCAAACAGTCCAGGTCCTGGTGATTGGCTCTTTGATTGGCTAATTATTGTATAACCTATTGTAGCTAATGAACCTTACTTTTGCAAAGGCACCGGTTCATATTTACCTATTTCTCTTTCTGTTTCATGCATCAATTCCTCTTAATACACAATACATAGAATTTGTGGATATAAACCATTTCTTTTGTAAGAGTAAGGACTAAACAAGGATTTAATAATAAAAATGCAACATTTAAAAAACTACAACAGGGGTTTCCAGATATTCAAGCAGCACTGTAGCTCCTTTTCATATATCGGCTGCAAACAACAATTAGTATCAGCAAGTTAAATGTAATTTCCTGTTATGTATGACTACTAACATCTTCTGGTACACCTGTCTGATGGTGCTCACAAGCACTGTTCTTATTTTTAGATGTGTCGTTGTGTAAATCTGTATTTCTTGGTAAAGGTTAATGAAACATTTGTTTGTTAATGTCCATATCATGTCAGAATAAGTCAATTATTTTATTATGAACAGATGTTACATATAATAAACAAAACATAGGTTCCTGTAGGGCATTAGTATCCAGTCTTCATGCCTATAGTTTTCCACCTTGCAGCTTAAGAAGACTAAAGTTGAAAAAAAATCCATACTTTCAGCATTTTAACTGGAATTTTGAAACACATACAAACCTCTTAAATGTCCAGATAGTATTCTTCCAGAGTTTTTAATTTGAATCAGTATAGCAAAATTGTGTGCTTTTTCCTGATGGGTGCAAAAAAAGAACCATGCATTGTGTATCACCCAATGTGTGTGTTACAAGTTAATCTGTGGTTAGACTATCTGTTCTCTCTGCTCACAGTATGATATAGTGGAACACAGTGACAGGCTCTAAACATAAAACCATTAGTTCCATGAGTTTTGGTTTCTCTATGCAAGCAGGCTCTCTTTTCCTTGTATAACTGAGAAATTTACCACTTCAAAATTTTGGAGCAAATATGGATCTTTTATTTAAAGCATCCAATAGAAATTAAAAACTGTGGCATCCACATGGTCACAGTCCCAGGTGCTACTTTCCTGAGAGGCTGTGGCTTTCAGCACAGTAACAGTCTACCCTCTCTCCCCCAGGCTCTGCGCGTGATGGCCAAGATCATGCGTGAGTGTTGGTACGCTAACGGAGCAGCCCGCCTCACAGCCCTTCGCATTAAGAAGACATTGTCACAGCTCAGCCAGCAGGAAGGAATTAAAATGTAAACTGAAGGCCTTTGATAAACCTAAGGTTTTATTTTATTTTTATACGTCTTTTTTTTTTGAGAAAAAAAGCATTATTATGAAGGTGGTTTTTCATTTCAACACCTGGGTTGCAATCAGTTGGAAAGAATACTTGTTCTACCTCACCGAGGTAACTGAAGCGGGATCTCACTGCCTTTTTGAAACTTAATAGGAACATGTCTATAAGCTGAACTCTCTCTCTACAGAGACACTACTCCCCCCAGCTGAGTGGGATCCTCTCTGCACACTATGAGCACCTCCTTCTCCCAGGATATTTACAGACTCTGTTGTAGACTAGCTTTATTTTTATTAACGTTTCATCTTGATTTGACAAAGTATTTTATATTTGGTGGTCTTAACGTATAGGTAACAGTGCTTTAAGTAAAATGATTTTACTTGCAGTGGGGGCTGGGCTGGTCAAATCAATGAAGAACAGTGTTAAGAAGGATGGAATTAACTATTCCTTATTTTAGTATCAGGTACTTTATATAATCAGCATTTCCATTCATTTTTGCCTTCAAGAGATGTGGAATTATCTCTGTGGAACATATTGCACCTTTTTCTTTGTGTTTTATTCTACAGATCAACATAAGTTATTTCTTTATGATTTTTGAAGAAAATATGGACATGACCTCATTCAGTCTTGGCGAACATGCTATGACATATGCAATAGATATTTTATATATTACTGCTCTCTTCTAAAAAACCATGCCTTCCAAGACAGGTGTTAACCAGAAAGTGCCACTGCTCTGAATCAGTACCATTCACACCCAGCCAGTGTGAAAAGCCCACATCTTTGCATTAGGTCTTCAGAGAAACTCTTCAGGGTATTCACAGGATGCTGTTCACTGACGGTCAAGACAGGATCATGTAGAGCTTAAGGTCAGGGGTAGCCATGAGCCCACTCTCATGCCATTGTCTTTCTGTTTCATTAACTTGTGCTCCTGATATAACTACAATGGATTTTTAATTTTGTTGTGGCTATTTTAAAATGTTATGCTTAGTTCTCTTACACGTTTCCATTTTTTCCATAAATGATACATTAGATTTTCTTATTGTCATCTAAGATTTTTTAATGGTGGAATCTTTGAAAAGTCACTTTATAAACATAAGTTTTCTTTTTTACATGTTCATATAATTTTTTTAAAGAATTTGTGGTACATTCGAATATAGAAAGTGGATCTTTACTGAAGCCATAGCTTTTCCAGCATCATGTGGCAACCTTTTTTTCTACAGGAATGTACAAAAATCAATCAGCTGTTACAAATGGACTACTTCATATTACTCTGAGAAAGCCTTAAGGGACCAACAGAAGGCTTCAAATTTGTTGGCTTTTTGTAGAAGAAATAGTAGGTACCATATAAAAAAAGTAGCACCAGATTATCAATTATATTTTTGAACAAATTCAGGTACCATATTATCACACATAATCGTGTATGTTTAAAAGCAAAATTGGACATTTTTGTGTGTTTATGTATGTTACAGAAAGAAACTGAAAAGTGTTATCATTCTTTATTTGAAAAGTAATTAACTAATTCCTTTATCCATAGGACACTATGGATTATTGGTGTAATAAGTAAGAATAAAATATCAAAGGTATTTTTTGGGGACTTGTATTGAACACGGATTTTTCCTAATGAGTAGTTGTCAGACTCCAAGTGAATTGTATCCAAAGTTCATACAGGCGATGCCAGAAGTCTGCAACGTTATGAGCAGGTATTGCTGCTGCTTGCTAGGCGAAATCCTTGTCCAGTAAAATTGGGAAAAAATGACAAGCATCATTTATAGTTATTAATGTACATTAGTGAATAGCATTGCTTGAGATGAAGACTGGCAAAGCTTGTCTGTTACTGTATATATACCCAAATTATAAAGTATGCGCTGTTACATCTGGGAATAAGAATAAAACCTCACTTTGCTGATAATTCTTACTATTCTGACAAGACAAATAGTCAATATTGACAAATAATGTGGAAACCATTAAAAAGGGTCATGTTTAAGAATAATGCCTGTATTTTGGTTCAATTTAGCAATAAGTGCACTTCTATGAAACACTGCACGTTCAAATGCGTGGTAATATGGTCATATGTAATGTATTTTTTATTTTGAATGCAATGTAATGGACACCATGCTGCTACAAATAGTATTCTCATTTGTTCAATTTGTTTACAGGAACATTTGAGGAAAAATAGGTTCTTGCAAGCTCACAGATTGGATGTACATATTCAAAAATGCTTGCCAGATTTGTGCCATGAAATTCTATGTTCAAGGTTCATTCTGTGACAAACAGTGACTTGCAAACATAGCGCTGTCTCAGATTTCAATGTGACTCGTTGCCTGTGGTGTATTTTTTTTTTATCAGCTCCAATTCCCAAACTGGACCTTAGTTGAATTAGTAGTTCTTTAAGTGTGGAAGCAGGCAATTCTCAGGGTCAAAGGTCACTACTGGTAATTGATCAAACTCAGCTGACCGAGGAATTTATGCAGAATTATTCCAAAACCATGTCTCCAACTTCATTCAGAACAAAAATGTTCTTCACTGCTGTATTCCAGCTTTTATTTGAAATGTGAATTTTTCCCAGGTAACAGCTTTCATTAAAATCCCAGATGGCGGCATGTTAAAATGACAACTATTTCCTTTAAAATGTCATGGAATGACTCGAAAGAAAATAGCCGTTGAAATCTGTTGTGCCATGCGAATAATGTGTGATTGGTTCCTGTTACATGTTAAGATTGTAATCACCCAGTTGAAATAGACTAAAACTTAGGTATTACATAGTATTGATGTAGAGGTTACTTAAAATGCAGTTCCACAGTATGAAATGCAAGTGTCATAACAAAAGTGAAAACTACCCCAGTGCAGAGGAGATGCATTTATTGAAGCTGTGATCTAGTGAACAAACGTGGAATATTTTTCTTGCAGCTAAAAAATCTAGGGAACTAAGTACCAAGGTCAACCTCAGACCTTTTTATCGGACAGACCATCTCATGAAGTTGATGTCATATTGAGATCATCATAACACCCTGACCCCCCCCTGCATATCACTTCACACATGACGTGTCTTAAATCACCAGCAGCCTTTTAATCGTACAATTCAAGCATACGTCCAGGTGTTTTAAATTGACATATCTCAGCCTCTGTGGGTCTTGCCAATTAGTGGCTTTACAAACCATGCCTTCTGCTGCTCTGCGGTTTTCGCAATAGGGGAATTTCTGAGCCAACCCTTAGCTTTCCGAGTCGGGAAAACTTGAACTTAGTTTGGGAATTGGACCTAACTTTTTCCCATAACGAGTTCACGGTTTCCTGTCACCTGCTGGCACCAGTGCCCCTTTTGATGCCATGCCTCATGATTTTGTTTGCCACTCCACAGTGTGGAGGAAGACATGGGCTAACAGGTGTAAAACATTACCAAACATAAAAAGAGGTGATCTTTTTTCTTCATGGTTTATTTTTTAAGCCCTTTTGCGACCTCAAACCAGAGACCAAGTTCCTGTTTGTTACAAACAGTAGAGCACTTAATTTGGAAAATGTAGAAGACTAAATGTTATAATTGAAATTAGTTGAAGATGACAGGTTTGATAAAAGTGGAAGAATGGGTGATGTTTCACTCATTAGAAGGTGATCCCGAGTCATCAATTGGGAAGTATCAGGGTGAAAGTACACTTAAGAGAGCTAGGGTTTTTCTGCTCCCATTAACTTTAAAAATCACATAACACCATGAAAACTATTCCTTTTGTTGGCATTTTGAGCGTGGTATGAAAATAAAGCTGAAGCGCTGCTCATACTGCCTGGTGACTGTGCTCTGGTGTGGGTCACAGAAGGGTGTGATTTATTTGGGGGTCAGCTGAGGTGCTTTTCACTTGATGAATTTGGCTGCTGTTTTGAAAGATAGGTGCAGGCAGACGAAAGCTTTCACATTTTAGTGCCTAAGTTTGACTATTTTAATTGGCCTTTTTTCTGCCTGAGATGATACCCTGCATGTGATTGAATTCTGATGTTTGCATCACTTGCTTTTAAAAAATAGGTTAAAAAATACCTCTTCTAAAGACCAATGTATTTTTACCTCAATGTATATAAAGGATTTATTTTCCAGGTTTGCAGTTCTGTTTCTGTGGAACACTAAATTGAAAAAAAAAATTGTCAATGATACTTACATTGTGTTGTGTTTTGTATTGTGCCCAAATTGTAGTAAGTAAGTAATTATATTCCTCTTTTTACCATAACCTCTGTTTGACTGCTTTTTGTCCAAAATGTTTATGCTTTAAGAATGTCAGCATCTGTATTTTGTATATTTGATTTTTTTTTCCTTTCTTTAAGTGGTCAATATGAGGATGATGCAAAAGAAAAACCCTTCTACATTAAGTTCTGGAACATGCTTTCCCTATTTTTTTTTAATTGTATGCATTGGCTTTTGCAGTGTACAAAAGAATGAACAATGAAGATAGGAAAGTAGCTTTGAGTGATGCTTATGTTAAGATCTAACCTAGTACTGTAGAAAGTGAATAAAAAGATGAGTTTCCTTATTTTATTTAACTGTTTTGCTTGCTTTCCATAGTTTCATTTTACACTGATCTACAGTGCCTCTGTGTTCCCAGAGAGCCTCCCTGCAATGATGCTGTGATAAAATGGTGAAAGCCAGTAATGGTCCCACTTGGAGAGCTCATCTGTTTCACCAGCATTGTGGTGAAGTTATTAATAAGATAAGAGAAAAGATCACTTTATTGGTCATATACAGTTTCTTGAATGAGGAATTTGTCTTTTTCGCTTCCCCCAACTTGCTCTCCATGAGACACACAGACACAGACTGGGAGAGAGGTTTGGGGTTAAGAGCCATTTGTACAGTGCCCCTGGAGCAGTAATACTGCAATTAGCTGAAATACTACTTTGTTCTGAGTGTAGGTCATTCTTTTTAGTAGTTCTTCACGAGCCTTTTGCAGAAATAATCTAAATTTAATACCATTATTGTATCTAAACAACATCAATTAAAAAAGTCCTTTGCCACCTTGTAGTGATCTCACAGATGTTAAAATGCTTACAGATTGCTTGTTTTTTTGTAGCCTGAAGTTTTATATATTTTTTGCATTAGGCGCTTTTCACCTAATTTCAAATGCAGTCCTATTGTGTTAATAGTTTAATTATTTAACATATTTACATTTTTATTGTTTTTGTACATTTATTTGACAGATTAATTTATCCTTAAACGTTTTAGCTTAGTCCTCCCCATGCTGTACATATCCTCAGGCCATACATTTCCACACTCTGATCTTCGGCTTTCTGGGTTGTCTTCTTCTACTGTGTGAGTTGCAATTATATGAGCTATCTCATTTCAGAATATCTTAAATTTGGTCTATTCATTGACTCCAAGAAGCATTTGGTGGCACTTATGATGAGTTACCTCAAGACATGTCATGTTTGCAACAGCTGAAAGTCTTTCTTGTTTCACAGTATGGGCCAGATATGATTGCTGTAGCACTCTTGCCTCTCTCAGGTTACTTTGTTGGGTAGCTTAACATTCCTCAAGGATTTGGACCATGACTGTATGCAAAAAAAAATGTTTTCCCAGGGAATAAGGGTTAATTCCAGACAGAACACAGCAACCATAAGAGTAACAAAGATGTGTATAAATTCTTTTAAGGGAGTATTAATATCTGTGATCTAAAATAGCAGTACAATAATCTTTGGTTTTAAACAGGTAAATGTTATGCTTTTGAAATAGGGATGATTTAAATGCATGCAATGTGCAACCGGTTGTTTTGATTGATTTGCAGTATTACAATTGTGCCTTGCTTTTCAGCCATGAGATAAAAAAACAGTGCACATCTGATTTTTACTCTCAAATGTAGCTGCCAAGCTGGAAATGTTTCCCATTCCTCTGACAGAATTAGAACTACACTTTTCATTGTCTGGTCAATTAAGTAGCAATGTCACATTTACATGGCTGCTAGCACTGCAGCCTCAGATGTCCAAGGTCCTGTATTCTGACATGGAGTGGCTGTCTGTGTGGAATTTGCATGTTTTCCCTATTGGTATTATTTTTGCCAGCTGTTCAGTTTTCTTTCGTTCGCAAAAACATCCCAGTTGTCCACTATGAATTGTCAATTTAATCAAAATCAGATTGTCTGCAGGAGGGTTAAGGGGAATTAATTCTTAGCGGGGATTGTTTCTAGTATAACCACTAATGCCAAATAGGGCGAATAGCCTTCTCTTTATTACCATCGTGGTGTTCTGATGAATTGGGATTGGTAACACAAGACTATTCCTTACACTTTTATAGTGCCTTTTTGGACAAAATAAGTGATAAGCTAGCAGTGATATAACCAGTTGCTTTCAGAAATATTTTGCCCTGAGAAATAGTATGGAGGTATTAGGAGGAAAATCTCATTACAGGCTAGTTGTGCAGTGAAGACATTAACACGTAGAATTGTTTTTAACCCAATAATCAGTTAGAAAAGGCAACTGAATTAATTCAGTGTGATGTATTTTTAATGATTTTAAAGTATAAAAGTATAAGTATATTGAAGTCAACCTTTTAAAAAGTGTTAAAGAAATAGTCCTAACTTGAGAAATGAACACCTAATTCAAAAGAGTAGATGTCTTCCACCAGTTTGATTGGTAAACAAAGTTAATCTTGAGAACAGTTCAAAACCAGGGGGTTAGCCAATGTACAATAAAGTGCTTAACATGGTAACTGCAGTGTGTGCTAGCTCTTAGTTATGGTTTGACAATTCATTGTACGATTGTGACCTGTGATAGCTGTTAGGTGATCATCCTTCTGTTCATAGATTCCTGTTGGATTCCTTTGCTGTTGAATGTTATACCAAATGGCTGCTCTAATGTTTATTTTTCCTTTTAAATTGCCCATGGATGAATAAATAAATTGAATGATGAATTACTTCAGGACCATATTGAATTATATACAGTAGCATAAAAACCTTAGAAGCTGTGGTTTTAGATTACATTGTTTAATTAGATTGGTTGATAAATGGGAAGATCGGTAATTCATTAACAAGAAGACAGACTGGAGATGTGGTTGATCTTGAGTTTTGAGCAGTGACATATTCTGGCTTTGGAAGCCTCTGGAGTACTGAGCAGGTACGTAAAGTTGGAGGGGTTTGTAATAATGTAATAAGAAGGAATAGAGGTTTCTGTAGGTCTTACATTCTTTCAAAAAAAAAGCCATGAAGGAACATCTGTGTTTGTAATTATCCAGGTACTGACGAGAGAACAGTCAAAGATGAAAATGTTGGTTTAACTCGTTTTAGTCTTTGACCCCTGTTTTTGATGGCTTTGTTCTTTTTTGGAAAAAAGAAATTTTCCAAAACCAGTTCTACAGTGCTAACTTAATAGGAGCCCTTGAAAAAGATAAAATGATTATTCAGAGACTGTAAATCAACAGGATTGAACTTGCTTTATCATATGCATCTATATAGGAGCTCTTTATAGGAGATTAAAAAACCTTTTAATTTTATCTGTTAATAGAAATAGTATAGGCATATATTTATATGTCGGAGTAACATCTTTATTCATACAGGTGTAATTTTACCGCGAAACATTTTTTTCCAAGTAAGATGAAAACTGACTTGGAAACTTATTTTGACTGATCCAGTTTTCAATATTGACCAGTTGTGTGTGCAGAGTAAGGCTAAGAGGAGGCTTTCATTCAGAGAAGCCAGTAGGGGGCGATGCTGTCTGCAAAAATCTACAGCAATACAGCAGAAGTACAGTATGTTTTTTCTTCTGTTCTGAAATGTTTTTTTTTTCTTTGCACTAGTTTTCAACAGCAACAAAGCACGGATAAACTATTATTGTCCAAGGCCTGGCAAGAAAGTGAACAAGGCTGTCTACAGTGAAGTTAAAAATGAACAAATGTACTTTTTCAAATGGCCCTGTTTAATTGTAAGGTGAGATTGCAAAGGAAAATTGAAATCTACCCATTTAAATTCTTAAACTGTAAGGTAAAATGTTTTTTTTAATGAAAATAGCTATAGTTTAAACATAAGAGAGAATAAAGGTGTGTAAAATAAGCATGATCTTAGTATTTGTTTTTTCACTTTTTTAAAGTACAATTGGCTAATTTATCAAGAAAGGTGTTCCCTTTTCATGGAATGAAAAACGTGGTACCGTTTCTACAGTGGCTCTGTGTCATTTTACACTTTACGCATATTGGCGCTACTAGTTATCAATTTGCTAGGCTCACTGTAGTGCCCTCTACAAGTACTCCGGTAACAGAGGCTGCTCTTCTCTGAATAGGCAGGGAATGAACTATCTTGGGCCACCCATCATTGCTTGGTTTGTGCTGTTCCACTACATGGAAACAGTTTAACATTAATCAGTTTTACAGTTGAGAGGGGAGTGTATGTCTCATTACAAGGTGTGATAGTACCATGGCATTAAAATGTACTGAATGAATATTAAATCTATTCAGTATTCCAATTAGGGTTATAAATGTATATCAAAACAGCACTTTTTAGTCTATGGTTTCCGTATTCTTGAGAAGTGAAAGACCCAAGAATAAACTTCGTACTATTTCAGGTTACAGTTACCATTTTTTATCCTTTATTAAAATAGATGTAAGTATAAAACAACAACCTCTCAGTGCTTTCAGAAAGTATTCATCCTCTTGGATTTTTGCACAAATTGTTGCAAACTCAAATAGAAATATTGTAGATTTATATGGGATTTCTTGTCACTGAATGCGACATGATTTGTCATTCTACACATTTCTCTGTATTGTCAAAAAAAGAAAAATTCTGAAAATGTTTTCTATGTAATTTAAAAGAAAACGCTGAAATGTATTGATAAGCATTCACCTTCTCCAACTTGCATCTAATTTCCTTGTGAGATCACTCTTAAACTTGAATGGAGCCCACCTGTAGCCTGTTCAGTTGGTCAATATGATTTTAGAAGAAATACACCTGTCTATATAAGGCACCTTAATTGACAGTGCATGTCAGCGCAGAAACTCTACCATGAAGACAGAGGGAGAGGTATAAAAAAATGTATAGGATGTTGAAAGTTTCCAAGAGCTGAACCACACAGACCTTTCTTCCCAATTAAGTAACTGGGAAAGAATGACCTTGTTCAGAGAATAAATAATAATTTCTTACACTTATATAGTGCTTTTCTGGACACACCACTCAAAGTGCGTTACAGGTAATGGGGTCTCCCCTCCACCACCACCACCACCACCAATGTGCAGCCATAGTGATGCGACATGATGCGATGATGCAACAGCAGCCATAGTGCGCCAGAATGCTCACCACACACCAGGTATCAGTGGGGAGGAGAGCAGAGTAATTAAGCCAATTCATAGATGGGGATTATTAGGAGGCCATGATTGGTAAGGGCCGATGGGAAATTTGGCCAGGATGCTGAGGTTACACCTCACTCTTTTTGAGAAACGCCCTGCGATTTTTAATGACCACAAAGAGTCAGGACCTCTGTTTTACATCTCATCTGAAGGACGGCGCCTGTTTACAGTATAGTGTTCCCGTTGCTATACTGGAGCATTAGGACCCACATGGACTGCAGGGTGAGCGCCCCCTGCTGGCCCCACTAACACCTCTTCCAGCAGCAACTTAGGCAGTCTCCCGTCCAGGTACTGACCAGGCTCACACCTGCTTAGCTTTAGTGGGCTGCCAGTTGACAGCTGCAGAGTGATATGGCTGCTGGGAAGAGAAGTGACTAAGAACCCCGTTACAATCCTGACAGAACTACAGAACTCCATGGGTGGGATCAGAGGACCTGTCCAAGGCCAACAGTTTCTGCAGTACTTCTCAGATATTGCCACTACAAGAGAGTGGCTAGGAGGAAGCTAATTTACAAGAAGGCATGTGTCAGACCTTCAGACAACTATTCCTGGGGCAAACACAGCTCATCACTAGTGTAACAACATCCCTATCGTGAAGAATGGTAGCTGTAGCATCATCTTATCGGGATGCTTTTCGTTGGGGGGTAAAGCCGAGAGGAGAACATGCTTCAGTCAGCAAAGGATCTTCAACAGGGCAATGACCCCAGGCATACTGCCAAGGTGGCACAAGAGTGGCTTCAGAACAAGAGGGTGAATGTCCTTGAGTGGCCCAGACAAACCCCAGACTCCCACTGAGAATCTGTAGAAAAGAAGAATCTGAGCTTGAGGAAGAATAGGCAGAAATCCTGAAATCCAGTTGTGCAAAGCTGATGAGAGATTCCTAGGCATACCATCTTGGTATGAAGTCAAGAAGACTCAAAGCTATCATTAATGCAAAAGGTGTTTCTACAAAACCATTTCCGAAGGCATTGGGTAGGTACAGAGTGATTATCACTTTAATGTTGCTTTTTGAACCCAGCTGACTGGCAGAATTGACGATCCCAATTATGAGGATAGGATTACCCATTTTCTCTTATGCTCCCACAAATGCTTGTTTTTAGTTCCAACTTATTGAAGGCAGATATAAAAGCATATTCAAATTTAACCCTAGCGATTTGGGATATAACAGGAGTTTTTCATAAAAAAAAACAGTAGTTAGGAAGATTTTGGCAGTATGCCAGTATAACAAAGTACGAAGAATATCCCATTAGAAATGATAATAATAATTAATAATAATTGCTTACACTTCTATAGCGCTTTTCTGGACACTCCACTCAAAGCATTTTACGGGTAATGGGGACTCCCCTCCACCAACACCAATGTGCAGCTCCACCTGGATGATCACTATATATCAGTTTTTATAAATCACTATATCACTATATATATATCACTATATATCAGGCAAGATAGTAGGTTCACAGAGGCAATTTTATCAGGACTAAACAAACACTTTTAGCTGTGTGTGGGTTAAGTCCTATTTGGTCCTGAAAATTTTATTGATATGGAGGGCTCCATGACTTACCATACAGATATTGGACAACAACATAGAAATACCTGATTAAATGAATGCCAAAAGTATTGCAAGCTAAGGATTCCACAAAGGGCAAGCACTTGTGTTAATTAAGGAAATAACATCATAGAATGGTTAGGGTCATGTATAGAAAAATGCTGGATAGACCTGGTTGCATATAATTTATGTCTAACATAGCTACAAGAAAAGACCTCTGGGATTTCAAAAGAGAGGTGAATGTGAGGGTGCTTTTAATCGGAGCTTCAGAGACCAAGGCAGTCCAACTTGCTGAGGTTGCTCATGAAACTGTGTCTCAGATGATGTTAGCATAGAAATCTAACTGAAAGAGTTCAGCAAAGAGCAATAGTGAGCAGAAGCATATGTTTCACTCCTGATATCTGAGCATTAATTCATGGTGCAAAGCAAAATAGAGAAGCAACTGCAAATCAATGGACTGCTGGTTTCGTAATGTACAGTAGTGGGGCAATATTTCCTGCCATGGTTTGGGTGCACTCATTCCCTTAGAATGCAAAGATAATTTCTAAAAAGATGAATGATCATCTTCTCACCATGTTGCAGCATTTCTTTCCTCTTGGGTGGGGAGGAGATAACAATGTCCCCCATCTATAGTGTACAGTACATATGGTTGCCCGGTGATTTGGGAGTATGACACTAATGTCTTTCAAAATGTAAAGGCCTTCTCAGGCACCAGATCTGAACCCAATCGAGCATATATGGGACATTCTCGAACGATGCTTGAGATGGTGTTTTCCATTACATTAGCTACAGTAGGTATGACTTCCTTCACAATCTTCATAGTTACTGATACACTCTCTGGCTCATACAGACCATACAGGTTGCACCCAACACCTTTTCAAGTGACTTTGGCATCTCCATTTTTTTACCTCTACCTGTATAGGCATATTTTCTTATATTGCTTTTTTTAGTTTGTAACATACAGTAACAGCCTCTGTTATGGTTCCTAGAATGCACACAGTAGGTCTTGCCTGATGTTCAGTAACATACATTAATTTCAATTAAATTCAATTCAGTTTTATTTGTTTAGCGCTTTTTACAATGGACATTGTCACAAAGCAGCTTTATAGATTTCTGGGCCTGAACCCCAGTGAGCAAGCCGAATGCGACAGTGGCAAGGAAAAATCCCTTAGACTATAATAGGAAGAAACCTTGATTGATTAAAATATACAAATATAAAAGTCGTCTATATTGTATTACATAGTGGGAAAAGCAGACTAGTAGTTTTAGATCAGTCATGTTTGGTAATGTCCAGAATGTTCAGTTAGTTTCCTTCAGTTATAATTTTCACTGGGATGTTGAGTTCGGGAGTGGAGGCAGGAGAGAATACATCAGGGTCGGTCTGCCCGGTGGCCTTGTAAAGTAGAGTCTGACAAGTCCTCAATATCAGCTTTAACAGAGGTAGACGAGGAAGGGCTTTGTAGAGGATTGACTATTAATTTTACAACCGATAGAAGGATCTGTGTTCTGGACCTAGACCTCAAAACAATCCACCTCAGAAGGGATAGATAGAAAAGAGATAAAGTATTAGTGAATAACAATCAAAGCAAAGATTGGTAGTTTGCATGGTCTAAATATTTAGCTGTAGGCTTGACTAAACAAACATGTTTTTAGCCTAGATTTGAACATTGAGAGTGTGACTGAATCCTGCACATCAGTGGGAAGGCTATTCCATAATTGGGTTATATATATTGGGTTAGTTTCCTGGCCCAGATTGCTTTTTTCCTAAAACTTTAGAGTGAAGGTTGAATGCAACAGACTGGTAGAAAAGTGTCTGTTTACAAAATCACATATCATTCTCTCTATGCAGTTTCTTCATCCTAAATCTTCAATTTTGCAAGTGCCTGATATCAGGGCCAAGCTCAGATGTGGTGGCAACTAAATATATTGAGTTGCTGAAACCTGTAAGACCTCTGGTATTCCAGTGATCCTTGAAGGATAGGAGAAGTTATATGCTTGAGTTCCATAGCAGAATGATGAATTTCACTGTAGAACCCACACATCTCTTCAGCAGCTATAAGCCACTGTGAGACTGTATACCCTCTGGGTATTGATGTTTCATCTGAATAGTAACAACCAGAGAAAGTGCTGGTCACATGGTAGCAACTTCTTTGTAGTCTCATTTGAAACAATTCTATAAATATTTCATTTAGGGTAATTATCATATGGAAAATTAAGGTCACAGCTTTGAAAAGGCATTTGAGGATTAGAGTATTTAATATAGTAGAATTTTAAGTTAGTAATCCATCTGTTGATGGTTTAGTGTTTTTCACAGTGTATGCATCCATCTGGTTCTGTATCTAGTTATTTATTGGTATTAATATTTTGTTCTGGTGTGACAGCAATATATTAAATGGCTACAAGTAGAGGGAAAAAGGTGTGGTCTACATTTCTGCAGCCATTGTAGGAAACTAGGTACTTTCTGTAAATTCGATCATATTCAAGTATTTCACCAAGAGATACTGACAAATCTCAGAACATGTTAGATGTCTGAAAAACAGTCAATAAAATGATAATCATCTTAAAGGCCTACCTGCAGAACAGTTAAAATTATCCTAAATCTTGCAAATTCATCGGGGTCTCCTGATCCAGATTACAACCCAGACATAGAGAGATGATCACAGAAGACGCCATTCAAATCTCAGGCTTCCATGTTGGCATTTCCTGTGATCAAACAGGCTGGGAGACAAACTGTCAGCAAACAGGCCACAAGCAGTGTGAGGGGTTACAGAGGCCAGTGAGCATTATGGGCACTGCTCAGATGGAGGGAAAACTATTGCACTTACTAGCTACTGTTGGACTTTTAAATCTGATCTATCACAATTTATCACATGTGGCACTCAAAGTGTGTATCACTTCCACTTTAATGTTGAATGTTTTCATTTTCGGTGTGCTATACTAAATTACAGAACTACATTTGGAATTAATTTAAAGTGAAATGGGGCTGAGAATTGAGTTTACTGACAAGGAAAGCCTCACTGGTTTTGTACTCCTGAAGTACAGTATGTTAAACATTGCAGATGGTATTTCTTTTTAAATAAAGCCTGCATATATAGTTTGATATCCCTCACTATTACAGACGCTAACGTGACGGAACAGTAATCTCAATACTGCATGCAGAAAGCTTGGTTCACAAGGGCACCAACGATGCAGCTGAAATAGAAATCTGAGCAGATCTTTGTGTGTAAATCCATGAAAAATCTTTTAATATACCAAGGCAATGCTGCAATGGACTGCAGAGAATTTCCAGAAATGTTCTGCAACATATACAGTAGCTGCTCACAATTAAAACAATTCACTGTGCCATGCTTTTATTGTGAATTGTATGAACATGTTATTCAGCTGTGGTAAATAATGTTGTTTGTGGACTACAGTGCAGCATTCAATTCCATCATACTCAGTCAACTGGTGACAAAGCTCAGGGGATTAGGTCTGTGCAACTCTGTCTGCAACTGGCTGCTGGACTTTCTTATCAAGAGACCACAGGTGGTGTGGATAGGCAATAAAACATCAACACCACTCACCCTGAGCACTGGAACCCCACAAGTCTGCTATCTGAGTCCAAGGTTGTACTCCCTATTTACTCACGACTGCACAGCAAGACACAGCAACAACCGCATCATTAAGTTTGCAGATGACACCACTATAATAGGACTGATCAGTGATGATGATGAGTCCACTTACATGGATGAAGTTGTACAGCTGCTTAGGTGGTGTCATAGCAATAACCTGGACTTGAACATAAAGAAAACGAAAGAGCTAATAGTGGACTTTTGGAGACACAGGCCATACACTCACAGCCCACTCAGTTTTGATGGAACAGAAGTAGAAACAGTCACCAGCTTTAGGTTTTTGGGAATTCACATCTCTAAAGATCTAACCTGGACTGTGAACACTGACTCTATCATGAAGAAGGCTCAGCAGCGCCTTTATTTCTTGAGGTGCCTCAAGCGATGGGGGATGCCAATACATGTGTTGGTGAACTTCTACCGCTGCACCATCGAGAGCGTCCTCACCAACGGGATCACCGTGTGGTATGGCAACACCTCTTCGCAAGAAAGAAAGGCACTGCAGAGAATGGTCAATATGGCCCAGAAGATCATCGGCTGTGGTCTCACCGAGATTAAACAGCTCTATGAGGACCGCTGCCGTGGTAGAATTCTGGCCATCACAGAGGACAGTCACCACCCTGGGCATGAGCTCTTCATCCCACTGCCCTCAGGCAAGAGATATAAGAGCATACGGACACTTACCACTAGATTCTTCAATAGCTTCTATCCACAAGCAGTGAGACTGGCGAACACATTTAGCCATCCCCCTCGGTCCACACCTACACCATCACCATCTACCTCTTTATGATTTCTTATTTATTGCACATCTCCAGTCATTGTTTACACGTCTGTATTGTTTACATTCAAACTTTCTACATGTTTACTTGCACATTGTCTATTGTTTGTATATTGTCTTGATGCACTGTTTGCACTTTGTTTTGTTTTTTACACTTGTTTTACAATCGAGAGACTTTCTGTAAGTAAGAATTCCATTGTACCAGTACCGGTTACATATGGCAATAAAGTTCAAGTTCAAGTTCAAATTCACCCATGGATGAATTGACAAAGATCCAATAGGTAGCTCACAGATATCCATCTTTAAATTACATCTCTCTTGGCATTTATATCATCCTCATTCATGACAAATACTTTTCCCTTTCAAACTGTACTACATTTGAATTAACATCAATGACCTTCAGAGCTATGGCAATCAAGTCCTTCAATTCTGCCTTTGCTTTTAAAAAGAAAATTGTGATTCTCACACAAACTAGCAAATATTTTTGTGCAGTCCTTGCACCAAGCCTAAAATGAAGAATTGTGCAACTGTGCAGAATACTACAGAATTGCATACACGACTACATGGTCTTAAAATGATCAATTCATTTGAAATCCTAACTTTATAGAATGTTGGTGTTATGAAATCTATAATTTGTTCAACAAACAACATTTAGAACATGTAGATTATTGTTGTCAATGTAGAGTGCTTATATTTGTGACTGCATAAATCAAATAATTTGTAGCTTTGTAGGAATCATATAAGGACTTTTAAGGAAACTTAGGAACTGTATGTTATTTAAATAGTTTTACATTAGTTTTAAGCGGGCTGGTTCAAAATTGGCAAATTGTGATAAACTACCCTCCATGGTATGATTTTCTACAGTCTGTAGATGTATGGTCTGAACCTTGGCTGTAGTTTCCTCTGGCTCTGAAATCTCTCACTATCCATGGGGCTCGCATGGGATGTGACCCAGCAGTATTTCTGAACACAGGGTGACGCTCGAGCACCAGGCTTTTGAAAATCTTAATATTATTTTTTACATTATATATAAGAGATCCACTGTCCAACTTTGGAACATTTCATAATTGATAAGGTGCTGGTTTGATCAAAATCTCTACAACTGCCAAACATGGATTTAGAGCACTTGGTCGTGAGCACTGAGGCTGAAAGGTACTGCATCACAACTTGGTGAGGCTTATTGTCTCAGAACTGTGGTGGGGACACAAGTGTCTCTCTTGACAGCATGTTTCATGAAAGATGTTGGTTACATGTACTGTACATGTCATTCGTGCATTCTTTGCCCCCATCCTGCAGCATTGCACAACAAATGGCAAACTGCATTGTCAAATGAGAAAATCTATGTTAAATGTTTAAAAGTAAACAGTATTTTGCACATACTGTACTTGGTTAATGCGTTAACTACTGTGAGGCTGTTCTATCTAACCAACCTTTAGTGGCTATATGAGTACATTATTCAACAAGAACTATACAAAACAGTAGCATGCTTCTTCTGCCTCCTGTAAAACTGCTCTGTATCTCAGCCACCTCCTTGCTCGGTCAACACTCTTGACTTCCCTTGTCTGTTTTGAAACTCAGAAACTGGCACAAGGTTGACAAATTACAAGCTCTAACAATGTTTTAAGAGTTGAAAGGAAATGTAAACAAAACAAAAAGCGCCTAAAATAGAAAACTGAAATTAATTGCCTGCAATTAAGAGTTTGTCCAGAGCAAAATCTAGTAGAGACAGTGGATCCCCAGAACTATGGTTGCAAAAGAATACAGGGTTTTGTGTCCACACAGAAACCCAGGCACAGAAATCCAGAAAGAAAGAGATTCTACCAGCAGGTTATCAACTTCTAATTTAAAGCAACAGTTTTTTTAAAATTAAGTAAAGAAACACTGTGAGATTATAAAAAATGTTTTTTATAATCTCATGAGTTCCAGGTTGTACTCAAACTTTTCATTTTGTTCTGAAAATGTTTAAATAAAAATTAAGTAATCACTTTATTGATTGTAATCAATAATTGATGTACTTAGAAGGCATAATACCTGGTGATTACAGTACATCCCACAGTACATTGTGAGCAGAGTATTTTTAGAGCAATGCATCCAAAATATCTGCTTTATATGTGCTATTGGAAGAGGGTGAAATCACAGTTTATTGGAATAAAGTTTCAATTTACCAGGTCACTGATTGGCACTAACAACGCATCATAAAATACCATTACACTCTCTGTTACAAGTTTCAAACCATGTGAGGTGGCATTTTTTGCTAGATGCTTCTCCTTCTACACAATAAATCCTTTGTCCCAGGAATATTTAAAAAAATGTTTAGTTTTAAAATGCATTGTCAGTTGTTTCTCTTTATATTCTGACAGTTCAGAACAACCAAATTATTAATCAGCTTGGCCTCAGTGTTACAGGACAGTTAAACGCAGGCTTGTCAGCGCTCGGCAAGACCCGGGGATCAGTGGCACACAGCAAGCTGAAGACTCCCTTCGTGATTCAAGTGCACACAGAGATGGCAGCACTCCACCAACTGTGTAATGTTGCCTGAGGAATTCGTGTCACAGTTACTGATTGGCTACCTGGGTCTCAACTGTGGAGCTCAACTTCCTCTCCAAACGGTAAGTAATTTCTCTAACATTTTGTAGTGTCCAGATGTGGAGACATCCTCAACATATTCTGCTCTCTCATATCACTGCACAGTATAATAGTATCAATACTGTTGTCTTCTTTTTGGCCAGTGCTTATTTTTTGCTATGCTATATTTTATTAAACATTAGCTCCTTTGCACAAACCAGAGAAAAGAATCCTAAACAAAGTCCCCATTCCCTTATGTGAACATACTATAACCCAGTTAATTTTGTCCCTTACAAAATGCACCTCTCTGTTTCTTCCTGAGGGGCTTCTTTTGTATTTTCAGAATCCAAATCATAACATTTTGTAGATATGTGCTGTTGTTAATTTAAAGACAGTGATGTGTACTTCTCCATATTCATGATCGGATCTAGCTGATTGGTATTTGCTATGTTTTTTGGGAAAAAAAGCTCATGTGAAGAGATTTTCAAGGTAGAGAGTGAGGTAAAGAGCTGGATTAGGAATCTGCATTGTACAGGCTTTTTTGTGCAGCTCGCTGGCTGGGAGAGAGGCGGCTGGTACCCCGCTGCTCTCTCAGTACAGGTGCCTTACTCAGCTGTCGGGAAAAAACCTAGGGGGCGGAGCGGTGGCTCTGTGGCGAAGGATCTGCGCCTATGGCTGGAAGGTTGCCGGTTCACATCCTGCAGCCGGCAGAGGAATCCTACTCCATTGGGCTCCTGAGCGAGGCCCTTAACCTCAGCTGCTCCAGGGGAACTGTAGAATGGCTTACCCTGCGCTCTGACCCCAAGCTTCTCTCTGTCTGTGTGTCTCATGGAGAGCAAGCTGGGGTATGCCAAAATACAAATTCCTAGTGCAAGAAATTGTATAATGCCAATAAAGTGATCTTATCTTTAGTATTTAGTCCACAATAATCCAGCAGAAGTACAAGTCTGCTGTTGAGAGGCTCGATACAGGATTGCACATCCCTGCACAGCCTGCAGTACACAAGCAGTACACAAGCATCAGTAAGTGTATTCTTGAGGATTTGCTTGTCTAGAGATGGTAGTGTTCCCTTTATGAGCATTCATGAAAGATACAGTGCTGCCTCTGACAGGTTCATTGTATCATCAGATGAACTAAAAAAATACAAGTACAAATACAAATACAAAATACAAAAATACAACTCAAAACCTAGATGACTACTCTCTGTTGGCATCAGTGTGTCATGATCACATCAGTGCTTCCTACGGTATTTCATAATATATAGAATAGTAAGGAAAGTGAAAGCATTGTAAACGCAGAGAATGAAAGCTGAAACTAATTACTGTTAAAATGTACTGTAGAGAAGAAAAGATCTTTCAACTATTAGTTAATATGTGAATACTAACATGGTAGTCTTGTTATAAAGGCTACTTCATACCTGTATTTCTAAAATAAATATCTGTGAGAACGCGTTGAAGTGCAGGACCCACCCATATGACATGTGGCAGCCCCACTGCACTCCAGTCCAGGTAGAAAAATGAGAAATTGGTTCAATAAATAAATTAAAGATGAACTTTTGTTAGGTCAGATTATACATAACGAGAGTGGAATTTAGCACTAAACACCCCTACTAAGTATTGCTCAGAGCAGACCAAGGTAAACATCTATGGCACAAGTCAGAACTTAAAGAGTGGGGAAAAGAAAGCAAAAGATTTAAATAGATCCTGTAGCATAAAGCAGAACTATAGTATCTCGCATCTATATGTCCTGTATTTTCAAGGTTTGTAAGTGGTGTGTAAATTAAATCAGGTCATGTGGGTAGCTGCGTCAGCATGCGTAGGCTACAAAGAAACAAGTAATAGGTTTATTCCATGCTGAAAAGCTCTCACACCTCAAGAAGGCTCCACGGCCGAAATGTTGTGTTTTCTTTCTTCTCTTTTCAGCGTGGAATAAACCTATTACTTGTTCCTGTGTAAATTAAATTGTTCATTCTGCCATCAAAATTAATTTTAACATTAAGTAAATTTAATAATAAGGAGTCAGACAGAATCCATCTTATTCCCAAAGCAGAAATCTAATAGCTAGTCATGCTGTGCTCTGGGTCAATTCATTAGTACTCTCGTGTTCAAACGACAAATCAAAAACCCATCAAAAGTAATGAAAATGAACCTTTGATCTAATTTTCTAAACTGTTCTCACAGTCCCGTGTTTACAAAGATGTCTCATTGCCCTTGTGTGACACAGCTGAACCTCTGCATTACATGGGTGAGAAACATTACAACAATTTCATTTACTATGCAGAATGACACCAGCACATTGTGGCTACCATTGAGTGTTCATATGTTAAATTACTAAAATAACGTAAAATTACAATATGAATGTTTTTTGTTTTAAATTATATACACCCACTGTGTTTCACTGATGTTACTACAAATACACTGCAGGCATTCAAAATGTATTTGCTAGAGAACAGAGACAGCCCTACCCAGCTAGCTCTCCACATGAATCTGGTGGCTTTTATGTGTTAATCCTGTTATGTGCTGTTTTGGAAATCCCAATCCCAATTGATTACTACATACAGATTTCTGGGTCACAGAGCTCAACAGGACAGTGCCTGTCCTGGTTTAACTGGTTTAACTATCTGAGATCTCAAAGGAACAAGTAAAGGTTTATTCCATGCTGAAAAGAGGAGAAAAGAAACACATTTCAGCTGTGGAGCCTTTTTTGGGTGTGAGAACATTGAAACATTGTGTTTATTTTCTTCTCTTTTCAACATAAAATAAACCTTTACTTGCTCTTTTGCAGCCTATGCATGCTGACGCAGGTACCCACCTGAACTATCTGAAATCACATAGCATTCTTCTTATATTTGACATGCTGTAATATCAGGGTTTTTGTATCTATGTTGCATGATAAGAACTAAGTCATTTTGCTTGTTGCATGTGATTATTGTTATTCTATTTTGTACTATCCCACATGTGCACTAAATTATGCTGGCAGAGAACTAAGAAACTGTTATGAACATGAGGAGAGTGGACAGCAGTACTCAAGCATGTATGCCTTGAACTATACTATATGTCATCCTTAATTTGCTGTAACTCTGCAAAATAATATAATCTATAATAATAATCCTTACACTTTTTCAGGAAACTCAAAGTGCTTTATAGGTACTACATATACAAGGTGTAGCCCCCACCTCTATGAGAATCCTCATCACCACACATCAGCTATCAGTGGGGAGGAGAACAGAGTAATGAAGTCAGTTCATAGATGGGGATTTTTAGGAGGCCATAACTGGTAAAGGCCAGGGGGAAATTTGGCCAGGACACTAGGGTTAACACTCCTACAACTGTTAATGGAGCCATAATGATATGAAAGGGGAAAGGAAGGGAATTACATACTTCTTTCCCACACAATATGTAACATCCTGTTCTGATGCCCTCTGTCATCTGTTCAAGCATTGTGATTGTGTCTAGTTCTTGGCCATAAGAGTGGAACTATGTCTGAGGCCTCACCCCAAATGTGACAGCTATCACTAAAATCAAGACTTAAGGTATAAGGCTATTTACAATGTGTGATTGCCTGGGCTGCAAAGCTGTATCCAGCATCTTGCCATGTTACTTTCTTTGCTCCTTTTTTTTTTAAGCCTTCAATGATGTCTTGATCAACACATTATATTGAGGTGAGTAAAATATTAGAAACAATATGACTATTAAATTTGTGAAGTGTACTTCAGTTTTGTAAATAGAAAATACACCCTGTCATACTTTTCTAAGAGGCCAGTCGGTTGTCAAAGAATGGCCCAGTCTGGCCTTTGAAATCGCTTGTTGAAGAACACACTTTGGAGTCATGTTGACACCCTTCCCCTGCAGCATCAGTGACAGTAGTTCATTAGTCTGCATCATTTTAGATAATTGTTGGCATTTTTCTAAATTAAAACAAAGTCTAAAATGGAATCATGCCATCAGTATTTCAAGCATAATTCAATTAATTTCTCTCTGAGCCTTTGATTGCAGATTGCATTAGAGAAACGACATTTCGTAGAGACAGTACTTCATCTGTGCTTCGTAATATCATAATAGCCTGTTTAAAATACTATCCTAAAATGGAAGTTAAACACTGAATGATATTTCTTGAAGAGAACGCATCTTAGTAGTTGTTTAGTTAGTTCAGGTGGGTAGCTGTGTCAGCATGCGTAGGCTGCAAAGGAACAAGAAATAGGTTTATTCCACGCTGGAAAAAAAAGAAGAAAGAACGCAACGTTTCGACCGTGGAGCCTTCTCCAGGTGTGAGTAATAAAACCTGGCACATACTACAGAATACTCCTCACACCTGAAGAAGGCTCCACGGCCGAAACGTTGTGTTCTTTTTTTTTTCAGCATGGAATAAACCTATTACTTGTTCCTGTTTAGTTTGTTCGTCAGTTATATTCTGAATTAAATACAAAATACACCTCAAATCGGGTCTTTTTGTCAAATAAAGTATTTCAAGCAATTTTGGAGATTATCTTCCTTTTATATCCAAATGTGTACAACAAAGCAGCATATCGCAAGCAAGACCATTCCTTCGTAGCCATGACTTAAATTTTGGCAAGATCGCTGAAAGATGGAGCTGGGCTTAATGTCGCTCTAGTGACAACAGCTCCCCTTCTGTAAGCTACTGTAGCCAGAGGGAAAGCTCACGTTAAGAAATAAAGATGTATGTTTTGTTCTACTGTGTCACTCAGACAGTTTAATTTTGCTCGGATTTAAACTGATTTAATCTTCAATTATGAAGTGACGAGTCGCTTAGATTGTGCTCTGTTTTGGTGGAGCTTGAATGGGAATGAGAATAATGAAATGAATGGGCTCTGCGGGGAAGGGAGACCTGTGAGCTGCAAATGCTGGTCTCTACGGAGGTTTTGTCTGTTAATCGCTGCGTTTGAAAGGCAAGAAAGGATTTTACTATGGTTCTCCATTTGGCCAGCACTGGTGAGCGTGCCTTGCAGTTTCTTTTCTCTTTTTTAAAAAAATTAATATTCAGTTATGTTGCTAATAATGGGAGGTTGTGGTCTCTTCATTTGGGATATTGTCTTACTGCAGTTGTTAACACGAGACGTTTTGTAGACTACTTCAGGTCTCTGAATATGATATATTGCTATTTTTTAAAATGTATTGTTAAAACTGTAAATACGTTTTTGTTTCCCCATCTGACCCACTCTATATAACGAATGCTCATGGTAATATTTTTGTACATTTTTAACATACATGATTTAAAATACCTGAGCATTTTTAATGTATTCTGTAGTATGTTCCAGGTTTTGTTGAATCCTGCACAGTCAGAATATTGCAATAATTGTGCTTAAATATACAGGGCCTTATCTAGATAGTCCTTTCAATAATTAAACACTTAAACTATGAAAAATATATAGCAGATGAAATGTAAAAGATGTCTACTTTTTCATCCTGCACGTCTATGTGATTTTAAAGAACACACCCCTGTACCGTTTTTCTTTAAAAAAAAATATTTTTAATTGATTTCTTAAACGTCGCTTGTTTTGAAAAAGCAAACTGGGGGCAATATCATATGCCAACTTTTATGTTTTTTTTAAAGTTTTCATATGCTGAGAATCTGAGTTGTGAACGTCCTTGACGGGTTTCTAAAACAAAGCGTGTTTAAGACGATTAGATTTTACAGGCAAAACAAAATGTAAAATCGATCAGTTCTGTGCAATACTAATTGTCACATTATAACATAAAAAATCAATTTATGAAAACTATTAGAGCTTAAATCCAAAGACGGAAATCAGACCTTTGGTTTTATTTTGCTGGTTGCGGCCGTCAAAACAGCTACTAAAAAGGGCAATTTCAATATTCTCTTTTCCTTGGCTTTTATGTTGGACAACTAGTCCCCTCCCCCGCCTTCCAGCACTGTATTGCCGTACAGTTATTGACCATCTCTTGTCTGTGTTGCATTGGAAAGCATAATCTCTGCCCGTCCTGCATGTACCCAGCTCGACTTTGAGAATTTGAAAACGCGTTTTCTTTTCTGCGCTCCCAGGCTGCGCGCTGTAACCCGAAGTGCTCCACTGTTTTGTCCGTGGCGAGCTGCCGTGGCAATGGGAGACAGTATGTCGAAAAGACTGAAGCTGGTGGCAGGTGCGGAGGCAGAGATGGAGGAACGCGCTTTCGCAAACCCTTACCCGGACTGGGATCAGGGAGTCTTCGCCTCCGGCACTGCGGGAGCGGACAGTGAGTGCAGTGAGCACTTTGATGCTAGCGGGAAGGTAAGCAGTTACTTATCTTGTTTTAAAAACCACCTGATGTCATCCGTCGATACAGAGTTGTAACCTAAAGCGGCATGCATAGTGTCAATAAGTAATGTATTTACAGTAAACCGAAGTTTTTCAGTTGCTTTTGCAAGTGAGTTGCACTTTTAGAACACCACGTCTGTGGAAGCACGACTTTTATTTACACACTTTAATGCGACGTGCGGTACATCACACTGAAAAGCATTTAATACTAAACACACGGCAGATGACTTACGGTTGAAAATACTACTATAAACTACGTCTAAATTTACAATAGACATGTAACCATAATCCACCCTGTTGTATGTCATGCAGTAACTGTCATAGACTTATGATCCCCATTTTGCTATATAACGCGGACGTACGTCTGGCACAGTAATCTGCCTTTGCTGTTAGTATTATGAGTTATAAGGTTAAATTAAAACGCCTCGATATCGTCTACATAACTGTCAGCTTGAGTTTCTTTGCCACTCTCCTTTCTGTTTCCACTATGTATTTTATTTAATAGAAAACATTACGGTTAGCATATTCTGTCACAGACATGATGTGTAAATTAAGCAATTCCCATCCGTTCTAGCTAAATAAAGTAGTTTAATACTAGGTCTCCTTAACTATGCTGACTAGAAACACAGTAAACTTAAAGCAATGGTCTCTGCCAAGTTAAGTGTAGTATGAAAAGCATTAATTACTTGTAATTAAGATTAAGAGTCAGAAATCCCTTTCTGACCAGATATAGCACCTGACAGGCCTACTATTCAAACTGCTGTGCAATAGCAGTACATCCTAGAACATCTATAAGGGTTAGCTACAAAAGTAGTGAATTTGTAAGTAATCCACACAATTTGTGTCACAGATAAGAATTATTCCTGCCTTGTACGTGACTATTCCACCTTATAAAGGGTACTGGGCCCTTACTTCCTTGCCACAGGTTCTTTTCATCTCCCAGAATCTCCAGTGCATGCACAGACCAGAGAGTTATTCTTCTCTTCACAGGCTTCCTATGACCACTACTACAATACACAAATCAGATGTCATCACTTACTCATTGACATATCCAAAACCCCAGTTACCAGAAAAGACATCCCAGAAGAAAATTCCACCAGCATTCTTCTCCGAACCCAGCTCTGGTCAGTGATCTGCTTAGCCTCTTCACACCACAGGAAAGAGACAGCGACAGTCCAAGCATCCTCCTCTGTCCCTAGAGTCCAGTTTTGGGTGGAGGGGGAGAAAGCAATATTGTGGTCTTCCTCTGCTACTCCTGGTCCCTGGTGCCATAGCTCTTTCCTGGGTCCACCTGTCGCGATCAGTCCCACAAAACGTCCTTTTTCCAGAGGTCTCCTTTCTGTCCTGACTGGGGCTTTTTATGCCTTCTACACACAAGTTTTAAGTGCTCCTTCAGGAAGTGTCTGTCCGAACATGGTACTCTGCTCTAACTCTTCCTGTTCTCAGGACCCCCTTTCAACCACAGGTCCAGTCAAACCTGTTTGCAGCCCCACATATTACCCATGGATGGTGTGGCAATTGCTTGGTGCTTTCAGTGAGTTAAAAGTGCCATCAATCAGGGCAGGAGACACAGTCATCCCTAAGATGTTACTGGCCCTTCAAGGCGCTTCACATCCACACAATCCTCAGCTCCTGGTGCCCAACACTCATCTTTTCCACTCTGTGACATATGCTTTAAATGTCATAGGCTGACATTAATTCTTAAACCAATCCCTCTTCCACATTTACAATTACAGTCAGTGTTGTGTTTGTGAAAACCTCAGTCCTGGATTCCTGGGACATTCTTGGGATGATCCCCAGGAAGGAGTGAAGTAATAGAAGTATTTGGGCTTAAGACATTAAGAAATTAAAAGATGCTGCATTCTTTTGGCACTGTAAAGCATAGGAGCTTTGCAGTTTGGGTAGAAATTCCAATATTGAGTCTTTTATTGGCCCTCAGAAGTTATCAGCTGTGGATGTTATTTTGATGAGTGTTACCAAAGGAAAATCAGGAGCTTCAGGACATTGTGGTGATGGGTTGTTTTAAATTGTATGCTTCAATCTGTCTGAACTAATGCACTATCTTGGTATTCTGTTAGGGGCGTCTGTACTGTAAAACCTAGGTGTAATGTGACACCCTTTTTATTAAATCTGGAGCGCATTTCTGTGTACACATCGACCTAAAAAGATCACAATTCCCAGAAGTATGTGATCTGTCCTGGTTTAATATCCCGCAGGCTGGTCAATCTGTAGATATACAGTTTTATGCAAGAATTTGGGCACCCCTGGTCAAATTACATGTTGTACAGTTACTATTTATTTGCTAAATTTAACGGATTGAAAAAAAATAAAATGTGGCATTTGCAAAAGTGGATCCACTAGTGTTATGTTTTTGTAAGGTCTCAGAACTTAATTGACTCATTAGGCCTTAATCTAAGTCAGGTGATGACAATTCCAGAGCTTCATAAATTTTCTGACTCTTTGAACCTCTCAGGGTGTTGTGCTTACACTCAGCAACCGTAGACTCCTCTAAGCAGAAAATGAAGATAATTGACTCTTACAAAGCAGGAGAAGGCTATAAAAAGATATCTAAATGCTTCCTGCTTGTAATTTCCGCTGTCATAAATGTCATTAGGAAATGGAAGTTAAGGGGAACTGTTGAAGTCAAGACAAGATCTGGAAAACCAAGAAAAATCTCCGATAGAACTGCTCATAGACTGGTCACGAATGCAAAGCAAAACCCCAATATCACTGCAAAGGACCTGTAGGAAGGTTTAGCTGGCACAGCAGTGGTGGTGCACTGGTTCACTGTGGTGTGTTTCGTGCTTGCACAAACATGCTCTACATGGAAGAGTCATCAGAAGGAAATCTTACCTGCGATCTCATCACAAAAGTCAACGTCTGAAGTATGCAACACAACACTTAGATAAGCCAGAGGCATTTTGGAACCAAGTGCTGGTGGTCTGATGAGGTAAAAGTTGAGCTCTTTGGCTACAATCATAAAGGTACGCCTGGAGAAAAAAAGGAGAAGGATTTGAAGAAAAAAGCACCTTGCCAACTGTTAAGCATGGATCTACTATGCTTTGGGGTTGTGTGGCAGCCAGTGGCACAGGAAATATTTTGCGGGTAGAGGGAAGAATGGATTCTACTAAGTATCAGCAAATCCTGGAAGCTCATGTCCCACCATCAGTGAAGAAAAGGAAGGTGAAAAGAGGTTAGATATTACAACAAGACAATGATCCAAAACATACCTCAAAATCAACCATGAACTAATGTACTTCAAGAAATGAAAGATTAAGGTTTTGGAATGGCCTCACAGTCCCTAAACTTGAATATTATTGGAAATCTGTGGATAGATCTTGCAGTGCATGCAAGACGACCTAACTAGAAGCGTTCTGCAAGGAAGAGCGGGAAAAAATTCCTAAAGGAAGAATAGAAAGACTGTCAGCTGCCTACAAGAACCGTTTGGAGGCTGTGATTTCTGCCAAAGGGGGTGTTACTAAGTACTGACTGATAGGGTGCCCAAACATTTGCATATGCCACATTTACTGTTTTATTTTTTTCAGTCTGATAAATTCAGCAAATAAATTGTGCTTTAAAATTTGCAGAAATATGTCAAGTTTATGTTTGTTTGCTGCAGAGGTTGTGTTTACTTCTTTTCACTTAAAAAATCAACAAAACATGTAATTTGGCCAGGGGTGCCCAAACGTTTGCATACATCTGTAATTGTTTTCATAACTGTTTTATAATATTAGCATGATTTGCTGGACGTCATGCATTACTCCATGCCTTTCTTTGACTGCCTGTGGCCACCTGCATAAGAGACCATCAATTAAATTACATCTTACTTTTCCTCTCTGTGTTCCTCGAATTTTAAGTGTTGCACAGAGCAAATATCCTGAAAAATATACTGTCAAAACCTTGTTAAGAAAATAAGTGTGCACATTAATGCTTGGGTTGTTTAGGTACTTCAGGTGTTCTGTAGGCCCAGGGCCAGCTTCTCAGTATATCTCTGATGTAGTTATTGTGCTATTTTGTAGGTACTTATCTGTGGAATTTCTGCTTTCTGACAATTTTATTAAATATAATACAATGAATGTTTCCAATTTCTGATTTCTGAAAATTCAGGAATGACCATTTTTACTATGACTGTTTTATGTAAGGAAATGGAAAACTATAGGCTTTTCCTCTGTGGCAGCACTGTAGGATAAAATGTGTTCTTGGAATCTCATGACCTGTGCCACTATCTTCTCCCCTACATATGAAACACAGGGTAGCATAGGAAAATGTATGAAATATGTATTTGTGACGTTTGGGAACTTGTTTTGCACTATTATGCTGTTGGCTGAAACAGAGCAGTGCACTGTTGGATATTCAGGGCACTCTTTACAAGTGATTTGTACTTCTTATAGCCCATTAATAAACATGCAGAGACCTTTGCTGAGGACAGAAGCTGTCTAATGGTATTACACAGCCTTAGAGTTAAAGGCTAAATTAACAGATTGTATACACAATAACTCCAGATCTAGTACACCAGATCTTGGACTACTCAGTCTGCCTCTTTAGGTATATTTGTATTTTACTTTCATTCTGGAATGTCAAATCTGAATAAAATAAGGTCACTTTATTGGCCATTTACAATTTCATGCATTAAGAATTTGTCTTTTCGCATAGGCCAGCTTGCTCTCCATGAGACACACAGGCACACAGACGGGGAGAGAGAAGCTTGGGGTCAGAGCGCAGGGTCAATTATTTATACTGTGCCTCTTGAGCAGCTGGGGTTAAGGGCCTTGCTCAGGGGCCCAATCGAGTAGGATTCCTCTGCTGGCTGCGGGATTTGAACCGGCAACCTTCCAGCCACAGGCGCAGATCCTTAGCGACAGAGCCACCGCACTGCCCGGTGGAGTGAATGGAGCTGATGTTAAACCCTTTATCATTAATTTAAGTGATTTATTTTATTCATTGTGTACAGACTGGATCTTCAGATAATTAACAAGTTCTGGAGTGCACATAATCTTTTTCTATCCTGTATAATACAGTACCTTCTTAGATGTTACATAAGATGTAAATACTTTTTAGAAATCATTTGTGCTAATTGTTTCAAAAGGCATAACATACACAAATGTCCATGACAGTGATATGAAATGCACAGAACAGACATGAAAATAAGTTTAATATTTTAACAGTTTTTCAAAAATGAATTTAAGAATGATCATTACTAATACTAAAATCTTTATTCAAATGTTGTGTCATTCATTAATAAATTATGCTTAGGGTTTGGGCTAGACTGCAAACGTACAAATATGTTATGGCTTTTGAAAGAATGATATATACTGTATATACTGTATATCTTTATAACCATATTATAATATGTTATGTAGCTTCTAAGTAGTTTCTAAGAAGGTTAAACAGGCTTACCCATATTCCTAATTCAGAGGAGGCCGTCCACTTCTGCATCTTGGAGTTGAACCTGACTCTTTAGGTTCTTATATCTTCACATGTATTGCTGAATAAGTTCAGGTATTGTAATTTTCTATGCTTGTGAAAAAGTAGCACCTAGATACCTCATGATTTATTTGACAGGTCTCCACCAAGCTGGAAAGTGAATCCGCTTACTGAACTTAAATAGTGAACTTCATTGACACATTCTGGAGTACCAGTTCTGACCTGGAAAACTGCCTAGCTAGCGATGCAGCAATTCTTCTGTCCTTCTGTCAGGCTCAAGCCTGAGACTTGGAGCAAATGCCAAGGCCCCTAATAGGAGACACACCCAGCAGGATCTGCCAGGATTAGTGCAGTGCAAGCCCTGTCAGCATAGGCCAGGCTTAATGCGTGCACTGTGACCTCTCCCAAGGACTCACGCAGAGGATGTATATGCATCTGTCCTTAGAAAGTTTTGTTATAGTAAAATGGATCCTTTATTATTGTGTAAACTTGTAGTTGCGTGCATCTTGTATTAGTTTTAAAAAATAAAAGCATATTGTGTTTTTCAAGAATCATTCTTTACCAGTTGTAAACTGGTGTTCCAGGGAGTCAGTTGGCTGTTAGGGCTTGTAGGAAGCAGTCAAAGTGGAGTTGGGGGATACACAGGGTTGACTATGTTCTGTGCTTTACTCTTCAATAGCTTACTTTTGTTTCCGTATTTTAATAAAGTGCACTTTTCATTTCTTGAGTAATCAATCCTTTGTTGCCTGCAGTGGGATTTTAGATTCCAGTCATCTTTCAAATATCGTCAAGATTCCTGAAGCGACCTGCCTTCTGTAAGTCTGGTGAGATGATGGAATGGCAGAGACTATCATTATCTTATTCCCTCACTGTGCATTCTTGATAAAGGATGTGCAGTCTGCCAACCCCAGATTGTAGTAGGAAATACTTCATTTTCCTTGTTTATTCTGCTGTCAGTTGCTCTTCTTTCCTCTTTAAGGACAACCATGCAGAGGAGAGCCACGTCAGAGAAAAAAATGTGTGTTTTATACCAATCCTGCAAGATAATAATAATAATTGCTCACACTTATATAGTGCTTTTCTGGACACTCCACTCAAAGCGCTTTACAGGTAATGGGGACTCCCCTCCACCTTCACCAATGTGCAGTATCCACCTGGATGATGCGACAGCAGCCATAGTGCGCCAGTACGTGTACCACACATCAGCTAACAGTGGGGAGGAGAGCAGAGTAATGAAACCAATTCTTAGATGGGGATTATTAGGAGGCCATGATTGGTAAGGGCCAATGGGAAATTTGGCCCGGACACCGGGGTTATACCCCTACTCTTTCCGAGAAAACACTCTGGGATTTTTAATGACCACAGAGAGTCAGGACCTCGGTTTTACGTCTCATCTGAAGGAAGGTGCCTGTTTGCAATATAATGTTCACACCACTATACTGGGGCATTAGGACCCACATGGACTGCAGGGTGAGCGCCCCCTGCTGGCCCCACTAGCAGCCCCCTCTTCAAGCAGCAACCTTAGTTTTTCCCAGGAGGTCTCCCATCCAGGTACTGACAAGACTCACACCTGCTTTAATTATTTGCAATTACTAGGCCATAATTTTAATATGTTGGAAACATACATACCAGAGAAAACAATGTATTTTTTAGCCAACTACAGCACAGAATATTTACTGCAATGATGATCTTCTCTGGTCCTGGAGAGCCATGATCCAGGAGGTCTTAATAGGGCACCTGTCATCATTGTATAAAGCCTGGGAGAATGTGTGAGTTTGGGATCAAAGTAGTATATTTCTTGAAATTGTATCTTTTTGTAATACTTGAGCCCCACTGCATTTGTCCTACATTTTTATAAAAGTACAAACATTTGGACAGATTTGTTATTCAGCAAAAGAATGAAATCTGACTTAAACATAACAGAAGTTTTTTTCTTATTATCTCATACAGTATTGTTTCATTTGGTGCACACTCCATTCTCTTTGAAATTTAGAAGTGCATTTGTCTGATGCGTAGAACAAATGTTTTCCAGTCTGGGAGAGTGCTACAGACTGTATGATGAAGGTCTCTCGAGCTTGGTGTCCTAGTGAGATCGCATTTTGGTCTATGCATATTTCTGTACCTACAAAGTGCAAACTGACATCAGATACATCTGGGAGCATTTTTGCAAATGTTTGTTCTTTTTCTCTAATGCACTGATAGTCAACTGATGTAGAGAGACAGAACAGCTCAGCTGTCTATCTTGTATGGTCTCAGACCACTGACGGTAGTTACATTTGATTCTAACGGTGTTATCCTGAAGCTAAAAAGCTTTGGAACTAGTACATCAGTGTATCAGATATAAAAGAAAAACTGCATCCTCTGCCCTGTGTAGCGTTTCTTCCCTCTGTGTAATTTTCATACAACAGAAGGGCATGTCTATATTTATCCAATCTCGTTCTTCTCTGGCATCAGATGCAGTCTGAGAGAAAAATGCTTGTGTCCTTTCCAAGTAATTTCAAATTGCTTATGTCTTTAAATAGTCATTTTGTATTTTTTATGGCTCCCAAATACTTCATTTTGCAGGTGGTGATGTTTCAGGGGAGATAGAATGATTATAAAAATGCTTACATTGCGGTACTGTTTGCTGTGGAAGAGACTGTTTGATTAATGCCCTGTGATTCAATACAAATCATTGCTTTTGCCTAGGGGAAAAGAGCTTAAAGTGGCTGGGGCATCCAGATGTCACACAGAATCTTTAGGCCTTCAGTGATTTCTTACTCTGGAAATGTGACTGCTGCAGCATGATTCAATATAAATCCCAGGGTTGAAGTTGCTGTTCTTTCTGTGGTGTTCACTGCTATGTGTATTTGGTTGGAATGAAAGGTCTTCTGACCTGTCTTTGACAGAAGCCATAGTCTGCTTGACTATGTGGAAGATCACTTGTAAAAGGACAGGATTATTTACTGCAGTATACGTTAGACAACAAATGGGGGCTTTAGTAAGCCTATAGTTGTACTGTCTGCAGGTCTCAGAAAATGATAACTTTAAAGGTATTGTCTTGTCAGAGCTATATGGTAACTGAACTTTACTTATATTTATGATACAGTGGTTATTTTTCTTGTTTTTGTCTGAGAAACTGAACTTTGATTTATAGAATTTTCATTTGCCTAGACCCATTCTTTCCCATTCCCTTTCAAACACTGAAGGGCCTGTTTGATAGGGTTTAATAACAGCTCACCTATAAAAGTTTCTCCATCATTTGTTTTGTCTTTTACAAAAAGGAAGGAACTCTTGGACAATTCAGTTGTGCCTTGTATGAATGGAGGTCTTTATTGTTCATTGTTTTTCCTATGAATTATCAACCAGGTCATTTCTCGTATTGAATTAAGCTCAAATTTGTTTTTCCTCATAATGTTTCCTTTGCCTAATTTAATCTATTTGATTATATTCTCTAGAAAGAAACATTCAGGTACTGTTTGATGATTAAGGAAGTTTGATTATATTTCAACAGCAATCTATCGTAAACAATTTATGGTAGCACTCAAGCAGTTTGTGTGTTCATGGTCAAATATGTAGGGATTGTAAAAACCTATACCTAAACCTTTTGTATTGTACGAAAGTTAATATTCTGTTTGAAAGGAAGCAAAATAGTTAGTATGGTATCTCATATGCGCCATAAAATCATCATGCTGAATGTAGAGAGTCGTGAAAATACTGATAATGATTGCCTAGGCCAACATTGCTGGTTCTAATTACATTTAGAATATCCTTGTTTCATAAGACAGGCTGTGTGTTTTTCTGGTACCGTTTTACTGTATATTTGGTTTTGTCAGGGCATTATATAGAAAAACGACTGGTATCATTTGGTGCTACTACCATACTTACATACAGTATGTAAATGCTAAATAATATAGATTTCAGTTATCCTTGGCTTCAATACTTTATATGAGTCTACAGGACATTTATACTGTAGTTCCAGTAACATTGATTCCCCCCTCTTAACAAGGTCTACTAACACAATATTCCCAACATATTTTCTTTTGGGCATAAGTGTTATCTGAACATGACCTTCAATTTATAAAATTGTTGAAAGTGTCTAAAATGCTCAAATTATGTTTCATCTGACAATTAGAAATGGTTCCAATTATCATTCAGGTGGTGTTTGGTAAATGTGTTCAACATCATAATAATAACAACAACAACAACAACAACAACAATTCCTTACACATATAAAGCTCTTTTCTGAGCACTCCACTCAAAGCTCTTTACAGGAAATGTGGACTCCCCTCCACTACGAACTGCATGTAGCCCCCACTTGCATGATTGGACTCCAGAACACTCAGCACACATCAGCTATCAGTGGGGAGAAGTACAGAGTAATGAAGCCAATTCATATTTGGGAATTATTAGGAGGCCATTATTAATAAATTAATTAGTTTGGCCAGGACACTGTGGATAACAGTTCTTTTTTGAGAAACGCCCTGGGATTTTTAATGACCACAGAGAGTCAGGATCTTGGTTTTGTCTCATCTAAGGGATGACAGCTTTTTACAGTATGGTGTCCTGGTCAGTATACTGGAGCATTATGACCCACAACATTAGCTTTCCCTTTGCTCACACCTGCTTAGCTTCAGTGGGTTGCCAGTTGTAATATATTTTTGTAATATACTGAATAGTTAATTGATCAAAGTTAATAGCCATGAATAGTTAATTGATCAAAGGTTCAGTTGAAAAAAGTTAGAGGTATTTGCTTTAACAAATTGGGTGATTAACTTGTTCCATACTACCACAACACTTAGCGTAAGGAAGTTCCTCCTGTTTTCAGTTTTAAATGCACTTCCACATAGTTTCCATATTTGTCCTTAGGTTTGTGTTTCATTGTTTATTCTGAAGAGGTCTGTGCCTTGACTTTATCAGTACCTTTGCAGATTATGATCACTTCTCAGCCATCTATGTTCAGTAATGAAAAGATTAAGTTCTTTGGACCTGTCACATTCCTTTAAGTCCCAGAGTGCAACTGGGAAAAAAATTCTAATAGCACCAGTTATTTTATCTCTGAGATTAAGCAGTGTTCAGGAGATGGTATTTCACAAACCCTGCTGGACTGCATTCCTTTGGGACCAAACTAGCCACCGGCTGCTTGCATATGTCTAAAAGTCATAATGGAAGGGCTGGTTAGTATAATGGCATCTGTCATCTGTTACATTGTGGTGTGCTCCATATTTGTATCTCATCCTTCTGTAAAAGAGACGTACTGTACGCTATTTTCCAGCAGTTCAGAGCACATACTGTATATAGGAGACATTATGTTTATATCCCGATGACTCTCTCTGCTGGTATTTGAGAAGCAATCAATTCTAATCTTTTTCTGCACCCAAACTTATTTGCCTTTTCTCTTGTGGGCAGGGAGTGTTAGAGATGTCTCATTCATCATTTACTATGAGTGCTGTCTCTGAAGTGCTCCAGTGAGAATCAAGCTGAAGAAAAAAAGACACAATGTTTTTTTGAATAAAAATGATTTGCTTTCGTATAGAATGGGTGCCTTTATTTTAAAACAGAAGATTTATAAAGCACATTTCATCCGTGTGCGTCACCTGGTTGATGTGCCGAAAGGCTTTGTTGCTGTTTACTGCAGTTCTTTTCATTGTGCCCTTCAAACTTAACAACATGGCTCAGCCTTCGCCACACCATGCATCTCATTTGCTCTGCATGTGACGTGTGCAGCCTCACAAGACAATTGGGTTTTTTATGGAGCAGACAAAGGACAATCTGATTGATCTGGAGAGCTGCTGTCTCCCTTTCTTGTAAAAGTAAACAGGATCATCCCCTGTCTCCTTAATTGGCCTTTTCATGTTACAGCTGCCAGTCAGCATTGAACCCATTTATTTTAAAAGCTGCTTGCTGTGTAAAGAAGACAAATCCATCCTTCTATTTGTAAAAAAAAAAACAGGAGAAAAAGAACAATGGCTTAACGGCAAAGTAGAAAAATTAAGATGTTGATGATTAATAAAGGGAACTTTTTGTCTCGGGAAAACGTATTACTGGTTTTGTCACTTGGTCTTTTTTTTAAAGGCTGTGAAATTAGATAATTCATTTGTTGGTATCCATGAAGATATTAATGAAGGAATAATGCCTGTGAAGGGGTTCCCATGTTCAGCTGGTACAGATGCTCATCTGGAGTGCAGACATTGCTGATTGGAGTTTATGCTGTGTCGTGAGTTGGAGTTTAGGCTGTCGTGAGTTGACTGTGATTACCCAGGCAGCAGTAAATGATTTGTGCATTCCCATTGCACAAATCAAAGTATACAGGTTGAATTTCACCCTTTGCTATAGCAGCTTGATTTTCCTGAAGATAATCTCTACATTTATTTCAATAACTGTTGTTTTGCCTGAACCTGTACATTGGTATACTTCACAGGACTTATCTTATAGCTGTTGACAAAGCTTTCTCTGCACAGGTCAGTGCCAGCTTTCAGAAGAAAGTCCAGAGCAAGATTACAGACCTCCTGCAGCAGATGGAGGAGGGCCTAAAGACAGCTGACCCGCATGACTTCTCCACCTATACTGGCTGGACAGGTGAGCAGGTACATGAAAGGACTGCAGGATGTGTGTTGAGCTGGAAAAATCTCAAGCTTGAAGTAGGTAGGCTGGAAACCACAGCCTGATTTGTATCTGGTGCTCAGAAAGTGGTCAGCACAGCACACACCCTCCAGTACATAAGTTCTATGATTATGAAAACATTGCCTTGTTTTAATAATAGAAAGAAAGTTGTAGATTTTCTTGGTCTGTATACTTTTGTTGCCCCTGCATCTTTGGATGTATGGCATATTGATATGCAGCAGCAGTTATCATGGGTCAAGCTTCTTACTAGCCAGTCATAGTCCAAGGTACTGTACATACTGTGTGTGCACTGTGTTGCCAGTGTCATCTGCACTCTAGCATGGATTCCATATCTGTCTCCTTCACTGTTACAACCCAGTAGGGTTTGGTCTGATTACTGGGATTTGTTCAAACTGGGCATTAAATGACCTTTTCTTAAACTCAAACCGGACTTGCTCTGCTAATCAGTAAATGATTAAAAGCGTTTAATTAAGCTTAATTGAATCCCTGACTGTTTCTGAGCTGAAAGCAATTGAAATGTAGTTATGAACTTAATTTTGTCCGGGGTTGAAGACCTCAAATGATCTTAACAAAATCATTTCAATTTTCCATATTATTGAAAATACTGAAGGCAGCATGATGGCACAGTGGTTAGCATTGCTTTGCAGTGCTTGGTTCAATTTGTGAGTTGCTGTCTGTGTGGAGTTTGTATGTTCTCCACTTGTTTGCAAGGGTTTCCTCCTTGCAAGGGTTTCCTGAGCGTGTGCATATCGTTATATATATATATGTGCTCTGCATTGGTGTCCCATCAAAGGTGTATCCTGCCTTACACCTGTTGGTTCTAGGATAGGCTCTGTTTCCCCTGTGACACTGTACTTGATATAGTGTTTAGAAAATGAATGGATAAAAAATACTGAATAATTTTTGGGTTTTGGAAAACCCTGTTTTGTGAATTAGAAGTGCTACTTGTCATACATTTTTGTCTTTGTCCTATGTTATAAAAATTAATGTGGTTCTGGCTATCAGGGGGTAAATAAAGCTGCAGCAATGCCCTCCACTTCTTATGCTGAAAATGGAGGAAAAAAGCTTACTCTACTGTTCTTGTCCTTGAATCTCTTTGCCCTAAATGCACCATTTGTCTTGATAGCTGAGAATGGAAATGCATTTTGAAGCATCACATGCTGTATATTTGCAGTTCTTTCCTCAGGCTAAAAATAATGAAAAGGTTGATTAGCTAACATCTTTTGCTCTTGAAAAATGAAGTGGTTCTTATTGGAACTGATGCAGCAGGTGTCAGGATCCTAGCCCACCTGCCTGTTTATTAGGTGCAGTGTGATGGTTCATTCCTCATATCCAGCCATGCTTTTCATTCCTCTATTCCAATCCATCCAATGAGCCTGTGTTTCACTGTCGAAATCTAATTTGTTCCCAAAACAGCTTCTCCTTTCCTTTATTTTCTATATTTTTTGTTGATGAAATAGTTTACGTTCAAAACTGATTCACAAATTTGTATATCTTGTGTTTAGTTGACATTGCAATTCCATAGACCTACAGTACTTCCATTGTGGAGGTATAGATGAGTGAGGTAAATACTGGTGTAACATCACTTGGTAGAAATCTGCTTATCAAAAAAACAAATAGTTTGCACAGGAATATTATGTCATTTCCATTCAAATGTAAAATTAGGATTCAAAAGGAAAAAAAGTTAGTTCAGGTTAGCCAGTATTTACTAAAAATTTCTGACTGTAGTGCTATAGTATTTCCAAAGTATAAATCTCATTCACAATGTCAATTCACTGTTCATATGTTTGGAGGCTCTTTAATAAGTCATTTTCTTGTGATTGCTTTCTTATTAGCAGTTAGAAGAAAGAACATTCAAATGTTATGTTTAGATTTGCTATATCTTATTTAGGGCTAAGTTCATGAATTGGCAAGCTTGCTACATCTGGGCAGGGAGAGAATACATGTGAATAAATTGTTACCTGCTCTCTATACAATCCCAGCATTGTGAAGTGTTTTTTTTTCATTTGACTTGTATAGTATGTTGGGACAAATAAAAAATGGGATAAGTTCTTCCAGTAAAGATTCTCCATGTTTGAAAGCTTGTAAAGCTGGACTAAATTTTTTCTATTTTAATATATTCTGTTGATTTTCTTTTCATATCCTCAACATTATTGTACTGCTTTGGAATTTCGATTACTGTACTGTTAAGGAGCAATAAAAATACAATTTCATTCTATGAGTCATTACTTTAAGAATATTTGTATAATGCCAGATCTCAAGAAGTCTTATTTTTCCAATTTGTACTGATGTGATAATTCTTCAGAATTTCTCAGATGACCTTTCTTCATCATCGTGTACAATGTCATAATCCCTATTGTTGCCCAGCTCTTTAGTCATATATCATAATAGTTCAATATACAGGTGGATGTAAATAATGGAACTATCTGTTCACTTTATGTCTTATAAAATTCACTAGGAAAGCCATTCATTCCTGTAGCTTTGCTGAGTTTAAGGTTTGAAATAGTCCTAAGAAATGTCCTTCTTGCTTATTGTCAATATTGTTTTGCTTCATGGTTAGGGCAGGTAGGTTTAATGAGTTTAATAAAGAGCCCATGTCATGTATATTTTGAATATCAGTCTGTGAATATAATCTTTTGTAATATTCATTTTATTCTATTTACTGGGTTTGTTATTGGATCAAATAATTGTATGTTCTATATATTGTCTGGCTAGTATATTGAATTTTTTCCTCAATCATAGTAGTTTCTCTTTTTTGTACTTTGACTATTTCTGTTCTAATCCTCAATAATGTCCTATGTATCTGATGAATATGTTTAAATGCTCTTATTCTATGTAGAGTAGTTTAAATAATTTTGGTTTGTTTTTTTGGGGTATAGGAGCAAATGGAAGCACTGCTTTTCCTCCAAGCACTGCTTTAGCTGTGTCCCATAATACTGTTGGGAACTGCTCTCCTATATACAATACAGTAATTATTTAAATTCCATTTGATTTTTGAGAATAATGTAATTTAAAACACCATAGTTAATTCTCCATAAAGTGTTGTATTTCTTCAGGTTTAAAAGTAATATTAAATTAACCGATGCATTGTCAGATAAATCAGTAGTTCCAATTTCAAGCTGTTTTTATTATATTTATTGGAAGTAATGTGTTCTGCCAGATGAATTATGAGAGGCAGAGAAATGGTTATGAAATGTTTAGAATCCCATCCTGTAGGGTGCATATAATATACTGTACATACAGGTCTTCCATAGATTTATACACTCCTTTGATTAATGGTCCTCAGAAGAGTCCAATTTGGGATTCAAATCTTCTCCATATATTAGCATTGGACCTACTTCTTTGGCTGTTCATTCAAACATCTTCTGAAAATAAATTCCTGACATATCCCATTTGTGCATAGATATTAAGCAAGGTGACTATGTTCTTCTGTCTTCCCTTTACCTATGAAAAATATGCCTTTTTTGTTTTAGATCTCTGACAGAAATTCAAATTTGACAGTAATTTACGTATCTGATCTTATGATCATTCTGATTCTTTTTGTTCTTTACATTCTGAGCTTATGCAAGGAATACTTTATCAAAACAAATCCGTTTGACCTTCACATATTCACTGCCTGAGAGGTAAGTCTCCTGGAAAAATACCACATGTGCCTTATCCCATTTAAACTGACATTTTCCTGACTCAGGTTAAGACAGCAAACCAGTCTAATTCATTTTACTATATGTCTAAATCGAGTTTGCTTGGCGTTCCAGCACTGCTTCAGAACATGCACTGAACTGCTTAAATTTCAGGAGGAGGTCGGACCCCAATATTGTCCAGTTTTAATTGTAGGTCACAATTCGTGCATATTTTTACTATGGGCCAGATTGGCCAAATGACTCTACTGACTTGCTACTGAGTTCTTGTGCCTAGGTTGAACTTATGATCAGGTTGACGGTCCCTCATCCAGGTGAGTTAAACCTTTAAAACAGTCTGACTCATTTTACTTCTTTTTCCATCACAATTTGAGAACTACAGGTTTAGTGCTTAAAGCATTGCTCAGTACTCCAGTCTCTTGGACTTATGTTAGATATCTTCTTGAATCCTACCTCTCTCCTGTACAGGCATAGCTCTTCTCTACCTGCAGCTGCACCGTGTGACCCAGGAGCAGTCCCATCTGCAGCGTGCACTGGACTATGTGAAAAGAACCCTGCGCAATCTCAATGGCCGGAGGGTGACTTTCCTGTGTGGCGATGCTGGGCCACTCGCTGTGGGGGCAGTGGTGCACCACAAGCTGAAGAACGAGGCAGAGTCCAAGGAGTGCATCACTAAGTAGGCACTACACACTTAGTAGTATTTTATTTTCACCACAAGGGAAAAGGGCTTGATAGTCAGGTTCGTTTGCAAATGATTGATTAAGTGTGTCACAGTGAATAAGCTAAAAAGCTAAAGGATAGCAGTTTTAGCTTATTGTGGTACTTTAGTAAGCTTTAGTAAGCTGTTACTAAAGTGTAGTAACAAACTTTAGCATTGTTCACTGAAGCCTTTGGAGCACCGATAAAGCTTTCTACCTATAGTTACAAGCAATCTCTGCAGCTGTTTTGTCAACAGTTGACTTCATGTGTTTGAAGTATAAATCTGATCAGTCCCCACTCTAGTGCGCTTTTCATTGACTGTTCCTGTGGCTCTTTGCTCTCCTGTTCTCCAGGCTGCTCCAGCTGCAGCGCAGTGTGGTCATCTCTGACTCAGACCTGCCTGACGAGCTGCTGTATGGCCGGTCAGGGTACCTGTATGCACTACTCTATGTCAACGCTGAGATCGGGCCCGAGACTGTGCCTGCTTCCACCATCTCGGAGGTGAGAAAAATCCACAGAGGTGAATAACATACACAAGGAATGATACTCTTTATCAGAAACGTAGTCCCTTCATAAATGTGAACTTTAGCCCATATCCTAGGCCACCTCTTCTAATGAAAATAACCTGCCGTATTCCTGGTTTATAATTTATGAAAGGTGGGTATATCTGCCTAAACAAAAACTTCCTGCTTTCTAACTCATTTTGAAACCAAACCAGCACAAGCTTTTGCTTTTTGAAATCTGGTTCTAGTTATAGACAAGTGTACAAAAGATAGCTGAAAATGAAAATATTCTTTGTGACAGAACTACTTGCTTTCACCTTGCTTCTGTGGTAATGATTGTGGAATTTAGTAATATTTGAAGAGAGCTATTGCTATGCTTTGCATTCAGGCATGGAAGTTCCAGTCATTTTTAGGTAGTTTATTAGTGGCTCCCTTTGCTGTCGCCAGACCTGGGAGCGTAAGACTTGCAAACTGCCCTGGCCTGGGGAGTCTGGTGGTGTCTTCAGACTCTTGCTTTATACACTCTCTGAATTTTAACACTTAAAGCCAGGCTGTTATAAAGCATGTTAACATACTGATAGACATTGACTCTAAGCAAATTATGTAATTTTTGGAAAGATGCTGTATGGAATAAAAAAAAATCAAACCATTTTGGAATGGCCACTTAAATGTTAAATGTTTTTTAACCTTCTTGTTGTTCTGTAGTGACTTGTAAAAACTCTGTACTACCATCCAGACTGCATTTGTAATGTATGGCAAATGTTAAACAATTGTTATGGTAATAATTCTTCATTTAGCCCATTATTTCAAGATTAACTAGAGAAACTAGGGGGTGAACTCTGGCATGAACATCTGTGGTAGCAGAATCACTATCAAACCTTTATTTGACTTGTCATCTGAAAGATGGAGCACAAGGAGGTTGAGTAACTCGCTCAGGGTGACAAACAGTGAGTCACTGGCAGAACCCAGTGGGGCTTGAAAAAGGAGCCTACTGGTGACAGCCTTAACCAGTGGAGCTAGGAGATAGCAGATCAGTTTGTCAAAATATATTAAAATATACTAAAATATATTAAAGGGGAGCTTTATCAGGAAAGGTATTTAAGGAGATAGGTTATAATTTAGAGGATGCCATTAGACCTAAAAATTACACGAAAAGCATTTCTTGAAAGAAGTGATGGTTCAGCAAAATGACAGGATAGCTTGTTCCACAGCAGCAATATTTTTTTTTTTCATGTGATGATCAAATAGTACAGAGTATTCTAAAGGGAGGCTTTTTGGTACATAGTACAATTTTAAAGTAGTGATGACCAGTGTATGTTAGCTGTAGTCCTGTAGAGCCATAGTTTCAGTAATCAGTTTAAAAAATAAGGCATTTAGGTCAAGAATCATTTAACCCCTGAGAGCTACAGGGTGTTGGTTTTTCTGTTTCAAGTTACCTCTTATCTACTTCTTTACATAAATCATGTGTTATCCGATTGTTAATAAATTGAGGGTGACCCATAATACGTGCTGGATTCTGGGCTTGTATGACCAGGGTGACCTCCCTGGGCCCAGTCAGCTAGTGCCTAGATGGTCTGTTTTATCACTGAAAATTCCAGATTGTTTCTGTCCGCCTCTGAACCTGCTCTGGTTTTCCTGTAGCTTTTACTCATTCAGAACAGAACATGTAGCCTCTTCCATCTTGTAAAATGTGTTTATCTTGTCAGCCACGCTTGTGCTATCTGTTCATGATGACTAATTGTAAACATAAGATGGAATCACTGGACTGAGCTTGATGTCCTACTTCTATGACAGCTGCAGGGATTTAACAAATAACATGCATGCGATAATTAATTGTCTGTAAATAAACCAGTTAGCATTAATTGCTTTGCTTATCCTCAGGAGATTCTTAATGAGTAGTCTGTGAAGCTCATATTTTAACAGATATTTCATATAGATTGTCAGAAAAAATATGTATACAGTTAGTATTTTTAAAATGACTTAGATTGACAATGTTTTGAAGTTTGGAAGGCTTGGCAAGGGCTAAAGCAATTTCTTGTTTAAGAGATTGGAAATGTCAGTGGTCATATAGTCCTGAACTGAAGTACTGCTACTCAACCCTGATGTGCTCTGTTTTTTCTTATTTATGGTAGTATGGATGGCTGATCCAGATACTAAGTATACAGTTGCTAACAAATGTTGTCACTTACCTGGCTGGGGCTCAAGAGCATGTCCATTATAGATCCTTTTATCTGTCCTGTCACCCAGGAACAAGGCTCAAATGAAACGCTGTTTGTTTTTTATGTAATGTTAGAATACATGTTTAAAGGTTGTCACTGGTACTTTACCAGTGGTGAATTTTTAAAATACAAAAAGCTTAGAGAGAAACAAGCATGGGATATGAAAAATGCATGTAATTGTCTCTTTGTTCACATTCATACAGTTTTTTACAGTATATGTCAACAGGTGCATAAATGTTAATTTGCAGTTAGTTTCAATATATGAGTTTGAATTCAGTGCATGAGCGTTGTGTTCAGGAAGGTGTTGTCTGTGTGGAAATGTCCACTGTAAAAGACAGAGGTACCTAAATGAGCTTCACCTGTACTGTGCATACAGTAGGTGCTTGTTTAAAGGTTTGGAGAAGGTGTTTTTCTGACTGTTCCAAGCAACATCAAATATGCAGCAGATGACAAATGACTTGTGCCTAAAATTTGAATACAGGCTGCTATCTTGAAGGCAGGTACAGTTGTATGCAAAAGTTTGGGCACCCTTGGCCAAATTACATTTTTTGTAATTTGTTGATTTTATAAGTGAAAAGAAGTTAACACAACCTCTGCAGTGAACAAACATACTTGACATATTTCTGCAAATTGTAATGCACAGCTACTATTTATTTGCTAAATTGAATAGATTGAAAAAAATAAAACCGTAAATGAGCTATGTGCAGTTGATCCACTAGTGATATTTTTTTGTAAAGTCTCGGAACTTAATTGACTCGTTAGGCCTTAATCTAAGTCAGGTGATGACAATTCCAGAGCTTCATAAATTCTCTGACCCTTCAAACCTCTCAGGTTACACTCGACAACCATGGGCTCCTCTAAGCAGCTGACTGAGGATCAGAAAATAATGATAATTGACTCTTACAAAGCAGGGGAAGCTATAAAAAGATATCTAAATGCTTCCTGCTTGCAATTTCCACTGTCCAAAATATCATTAAGAAATGGAAGTTAAGAGGAACTGTTGAAGTCAAGACAAGATCTGTAAGAAAAATCTCCGATAGAACTGCTCGTAGACTGGTCAGGAATGCAAAGTAAAACCCCACTATCAAAGGACCTGCAGGAAGGTTTAGCTGGCACAGCAGTAGTGGTGTGCCGGTTCACTGTGGTGTGTTGTTTGCTTGCACAAACATGATCTGCATGGAAGAGTCATCAGAAGGAAACCTTACCTGCGATCTCATCACAAAAGTGAACATCTGAAGTATGCAACACAACACTTAGATTAGCCAGAGGCGTTTTGGAACCAAGTGCTGGTGGTCTGATGAGGTACAAATTGAGCTCTTTGACTACAATCACCAAAGGTTTGTTTGGGGAAAAAAAAAGGAGAAGCTTTTGAAGAAAAGAACACCTTGCCAACTGTTAAGCATGGATCTATTATGCTTTGGGGTTGGGTGGCAGCCAGTGGCACAGGAAATATTTTGCGGGTAGAGGGAAGAATGGATTCTACTAAGTATCAACAAATCCTGGAAGCTGTTGTCCCACTGTCAGTGAAGAAACTGAAGCTGAAAAGAGGTTCGATATTACAACAATGCAATGATCCAAAACATATCTCAAAATCAACCATGCACTGCTTCAAGAAACGAAAGATTAAGGTTTTGGAATGGCCTTCACAGTCCCTAGACTTGAATATTATTGGAAATCTGTGGGGAGATCTCAAACATGCAGTGCATGCAAAACAACCGAAGAATATTTCTGAACTAGAAGTGTTCTGCAAGGAAGAGTGGGGAAAAAAATCCTAACGCAAGAATAGAAAGACTGTTAGCTTGCTACAGGAAACATTTGGAGGCTGTGATTACTGCCAAAGGGGGTATTACTAAGTACTGACTAATAATGACCAAACTTTTGCACATGCTACATTTACTGTTTTATTTTTTCAATATGTTAAATTCAGCAAATAGTAACTGTGCATTAAAATTAGCAGAAATATGTCAAATTTCAGTTTGTTCGCTGCAGAGGTTGTGTTAACTTCTTTTCACTTAGATAATCAACAAAACATAATTTGGCCAGGGTGGCCAACCTTTTGGATACAACTGTATATAGTAATATTATTTTAGTAATTTATATTTTATTTCTAGATGGCTAAATGGCTTCATCTAGACCCTATTCCTTAACCTACTGTAGGAATGTACTGATGTAGGGGCCATTACTACTGACTGAGCTGGCAAACAATACTGGCTGCCTAGCTGTGAAACATGTCATCCATGTTTACAGTGTCTGTAAAAACACATTTTTATTAGGGTTAATAATCTGAGTTATTGCTTACTGCGATTTGTGTTTCATGTGATTTGTGTCCATTTTTGAAGATTGTTTTAGTAATATAATTTTTTAAATTTTACTTTTACCTTTTAATGGTTTAGTGCCTTGGGACAGTAATATGCTTTTCTGTTGTAAAATGCTGTGTGCTTGACCCAGTGTTAGAGCTTGAACCCTATGCTCTTCAAGTGTTGAAGAAAGCCTTAAACCTTAGGCAGTGATCACTGAGACTAACGCATCAGCACTAAAGTCCGTGTACAAACTTCGGAGTGGCTAGAAAATGAACTGACTTCTCCGTCTCTTAAACAAACATCCTTACGTGCTTCAAATCATCTTATCTGCCTTTGTTGTTGATACCCAGTAGACTGAAGACTACAAGATTCCATCTGAATTGGATCATAGACCCTTTGGTCAAGCAATATTGTTCTAGCCGCATTTCTTCAATGTACCATACGTTTTCCAGCCACTATGAGTTAAGGTTTGCCTTTGGTTTATTAGTATAGCAGAGAGAAACATTTTTAGTCTATATTGGTATCGTTACTACATTACTGGGCAACTATAGTTTGAATGATTAGCTAAGATTGCTTTGAGCTTTATAAGAAAAGTCAGCTTGAATAAAGTTTATTGTAGATTAATTGCTTGAAACACAAATGAAGAATTTCTGTGTGAGTTGAATTGTTAAACGTACGAAACATTTGTGTAAACATTGAGAGCTGTACCCCTGTGTCATCAGCTTATAAGAGCTGCAAGGACATTATACAGTGGATCTGACAGGCCCACTATTTCCTGATCCTGACTAAATGGAATTTTCCAAGCCTAAATTCAAGTGTAATCATCTGCGATTAATCCTGCCTGCATTCCATTACCAGCTTTCAGCAGTTGTACCTGCAGGCATTCACTGCACTGGCCCAGCATCTATAGAACCATGTTTTTTCATTCTTCTCGGGGTGATTTGTAAATCAGAGTAGCACATTTCCCAGTTTCAGATGGAATAACTGTAATTGAATGCAGCTAGCTCTTTTTACAAACCAATTTTTGCAGGGAAAGTCTTTCCTGGAAAAGATTTTGTTTGACCTTGGTCATGCTTGCTGAAAGCCTTGAATTTTTAAACAGACCAAAGACAAAAGGGTTTTTTATGACTAACTTTGCAACACTGACAGTAACAGTTTATAATGCCCCTGACCCCATAACTGTATGAAACACTAACACCAGCAGATGTCCTTCATTTTTAATGATTACATTGAAATTTAATCAATTTTAATCAGCACTGTATTTCATGCCCAGTACAGCAATGCACTTAAGGTGAATTAAACACTGGGTTTATTTATGTAGGTTGTTGAAACCCTTCTTGAATCTGGGAAGAATATGTCGAAAGAAGAGAAGAAAATGGATCGCTGTCCCCTCCTGTATCAGTGGCATCGGAAGCAGTACGTTGGTGCTGCGCATGGTCTGGCTGGCATCTACTACATGCTAATGCAGGTACAAATGTTGGATACAGCTCTGCTGTTTTCTTCTGTCATGTTAAACATTTATATAAAGATATCTTTAGAAAGTGGTGCTGTCTTTCAACAAGAAATTTCAGGATAACATACTGTACTGTATCATATACAAGTTGTTTCCTGGAGATAATGGAGTGAGTTAGCTTTAGGGCAGCTGCTAATTCTGAAATGATGAAAAAATAAGCTGATTCGTCTGTCTTTTCATCTTTCATTTGAGAAAACCATTCAGTGTCTCTTGTTATTAGTCCCTCTCATGTTAACTGATCACATGACGCATATTAAAAGAAACACCTGGGATAGAAGGTGGAGTATCTTTTCAAACAAAGAACATGTTGGAATGAATTTAGCAGAGTGTCTATAGCTATTAAAAAAGATGTGTTTAATATTTAAAGTATGGGTAAATCTAATCAGGTTGTAAATAGGATGACAGAACTCTGGCTTTAGGTGCTATTTGATTTTAAAATATTTTAAATATGCAGGTATTAAACTAATTTAAAGCAGACGTCTGAGCAAGAGAAAAGTCATTAATGAACTGAAATGACTGATATTTGTTATTAATAAGAGGAAGACATTTGACTTTTCTAGGCTGTTTGATTGCTAGTAACTAATTGATCTCATGATATCAACCAGCTGTTTTTTTTTAAAGAAGCAAGGTTTTCAATGTCATAGCAGGTAAGATGCCCAAATGTTTTGTACCATAGAGCCAACCAGGTTGATGTCTGTAATTCTGACGGTGCATGTTAGAGCAAAGGTTCACGTCACTAGCTCACTGTGACCAGGTGTCCCCAATGAGTCCAATGAGTGGCACAAAACTGGCAGAGTACCACCAGAGGTAGAGAGAAGATTAGTAAGCTAGAAATCCTTTAGGCTGATCAGTAAAGTATGACAGTTCATTCCATGTGTCCTGCAATATAATACTCCACCCTGGGACACTAATCACAGCACAGAGAGTATCTTAATTTCAGCCCCTATTAAAAAAATATTGTGCAGTAATTTTATGATTAAAAAAATACCAATTTGTAGCAAACATGGGTTTTGCTGTGTGCAGCGCCATCTGGTGTTGTAACATTATTGATTCCTAATCTGTTCTATTCAACCAGGCTCTGAAGTTGAGAGGCAAATAGCTTTCATATTTAGAGTTTCCAAAATGCCCCTCAGTTTGCATTTACATGCATCCAATTACTTATGTTGTTTAGTTTAGTTTAGAGAGCTTATGTTGTTTAGTTTAAATTAATAATAATAAGGAAAAGTAAGGGAAAACTAATAAGCTATACAATGTCTTTCAAATCGAGAACTGCGATGTATATTTTCTAGTATAACCTGATGCTGCTTTATATAATACCTCTCTGGGATTCTTAATGATTCTCAGGCAGCAAAGACTGAGTCTGGTTTTAAATGACATAAGAGTCCCTCTGCTCATCTGTTGTGTCTAATGGATATGAAACAACAAATAAAAATCATAGTGCTCACTGGATTCCACATGGGGAGGACAGGAAGACAGGGAGGAAAATAAATGATCTGGCATGGATCCAGTGCCCCTGCTGTTTGTGGAGCAAAAAATAAAATATAAGTAGAGGCCCACAAAGAGCAGGTGTATTAAAATGGTAAAGGAACAGAGTGGTAGCAAATCAGTTTGACTTCTGTCTCAAAGGGGAAATATTAAGAAGAAAAACAAATGTTTTTAAAGATTTCTCAACAGTGGCTCTTTCTGTGCACGCACACTGTGTCTGAAAGGCTCCTGTGTTTTGCATGACTGTAGTGAGCAGCATTGCGATGATGTTTACATATAGTTTTAAAGACTTAAGGATCTAGGATGAAAGGTCATATAGAACTGAGTCCCAAAAACAGTTCTTCTCTTTCAAGGATAATGAATCCTTGTACTGTATGTCAAAATCATATCTATAACCATTTGCACGGGATCACATGAAAGAAAATGTTCTGTTCATCTTTCTGCCTGCAATATGTAGTTGTCCTCCTTTATTTTTCACTTGTAGGGCATTACCGTATGTCCTATGTATCATTTGATTTGTGTTTATGCACTGGAAGAATTGCTTTTTCGACTGGAAAAGAGAAACAATAAAATCAATCTTTTCTTTTCAGCCAGGAGTGAAGGTCAGTCAGGAAATGCTGACAGAGTTGGTGAAGCCCAGCATTGACTACGTACGCCATAAAAAGTTCAGATCTGGAAACTACCCATCATCCCTTAGTAATGAAACTGACCGTCTGGTCCACTGGTGCCATGGGGCTCCTGGAGTGATCCACATGCTGATACAAGCTTACATGGTCAGTAAGAGTTCTATGGCTCAGCATTTCATCTGGAAAGGTTTGCAGCATCCTAAGTATTAGGGAGGTATCATTTTAGGCAATATAAGGGTATTTGAATACAGCAAAATGCCTGCCTTACCTTACATGTGGTTTGAGGAATCATTAATCATTGGGAGGTGTGGTGGTTCTATGGCTAAGGATTTGCGGCTGTGGCTAGAAGGTTGCCGGTTCTGGCACAGGAATCCTACTCCGTTGGGCCCGTGGGCAAGATCCTTAACCCCAAATAAATAAACCTTATAAATGGCTGACCCTGAGCTCTGACCCCAAGTATTCTCTCCCTGTCTGTGTGCCTCATGGAGACTCAGTTGGGGTACGCGAAAAGACAAATTCCTAATACAAGAAATTGTATATGGCCAATAAAGTGATCTGATCTTAATTATGTTTTGTTACACTCCACTGATTTGAATTAGCCAAATGTGTTTTAATGATCACAGAGAAGTGAAGGAGTGTAGGTGGACTCCTCTGTCCTGTCCACCTTTGAGCCATTTTATTAATACATAACAGGCAGCTATGTTCAGTTCAGTGCTGATGGAGGAGAAGCACATCCCTCACTGACAGCATCAATTGCCAGCAAGAGGTCACTATGTTCCTGGCTAGATAACCCCACCCTACCCTCAGCAATGGTGAGCAAATTGTCACATGACCAGGTGCAAACGCATGATCATAGTCACCCAGGAGGCTCCTCCTGAGTGACCCAGTTTAACACTTTGAATCCTGTGGATATCTGTGAATGAAGAGTTGCTGTGTCACCCTGACGTCTCAAGACCTTCACACTCACCCCCTGGGTGTATCACTCAGAAGGCTCCCTGGACAGTTTTATACATATTTAAAAAGCAATCTAAAAAGGGGAAAAATTGTACACTTACGAGATTCACGGGTGCTTGATAGCTGCTTAATACCTAGTTGCTATTCAAGAAAAAAATGTTCTACATCCTGTTAGGATACTGTCATTAAATACATATGCAGATAAATTTGTAATAGCAATATAACTGGCTGCTCCAGAACCAGATGTTCAACAGTTAGTCTAGTCACGTACTTCACTGGGATGGAGTCGGTTAACCAGAATTCCATCTCCCACAGTCCGCTCTGCTTTTGGACACCCAGGGGGTGAGGGTGACACAGCAACTCTTCATTCACAGATATCCTCAGGATTCAATCCGGACAGAATTACAACACTTTAATTAAAATACTTTTAAATTTACTTTTAAGTTTATCGGTTTGGTTGTTTACAGATCAGGGAAGAATAATTTTCTACTGTACATTTTCAGTAAAACAAGGGGTTTCTGTTTCTATCGAAGCGTGCTTTATTGGTATTGTAATTCTTGTACTAATATAACAATATATAGATTCTAAAGTCATGTTTTCAAAGATGACCAGAGCTTTAGTAGTTGCTATCTCTAGCATATTGAAAAATATAAAAGAAGCCTTTTTAAGAGTATATATTGCATGGAGGTTAAAGTTACAGAGAGACTGTTGTGAAGGTTACCATGACAGCAACAGTGAGTGAAATGAAAAGAGCTGGATAAATGGAGTCTCCAGTTATCCTGCAAATTATCCCAAATTATACTGACCTCTAGTGGATTGAATGTGTTATTTTCAGAGTAAAACAACCATAAATTTAAAGTTTGGCTTGAACATTTTTAGAATAATACATCTTTACACCCATTAAACATGTTAATGTAATAGAAATATTTACATATAATAGATTTTTTTGTATTTGTCATTAGGTTAATGACATTGCGTGTCCTAGCATTTCTTTTGAAATGATATGTTTTGGATTTTCTAAGAGTGAGAAAGCAAAATTTCATAAATAATTTCACATTTTTAACTTATGCTTTCCTTTAGTGTGATTTGAAAACAAAACTGGTGTATTAAAACTTCACCTGCAGGCAGAAGTGTGGAGTAGGGCTCTGGATCCCAGAGTGGAGGGGGTGGGACACTGCTGTAGTACCTTCAACAGAGTTCTTCACTCCGATGGGTCCAGTCAGTGCTTTAAATCTGCCTGCTTCATAACCCTTACAGTTCATCATTATTAGGTCATCATGAGCATTTCTTCTTAGTTGATTTACCTGATAAAATAAACATGTAATGACTACTGCACTTTAGAGCAGTGGAATGTGGTATATATAAAAATCTATATTTTCCATAAACGGTGACACTATATATGTGCCAATATGTCTGCTTCACAGCACATAGTTTTCATGATAGAACTGTAAACATAATATTGGAAGTACCCTATAGATTTAAACAAAGTCAATATCAAACATCTTTGTTCCTGTCCTTGACCTGGAACCAGTTGTAGGAGCTCAAAACAGAAGCTTACAGGAAATCTCTCTTGCAGATATGACATCTCAAACACCGGGCTTAATGAAGGTTAATGTCTGTACTAACAATGAAGCAAAAATAGAAGTTGTGGTTCTTAGGGACTTCATTCTCTGCAATATGGCAACAAAACAATGCTCCAGGGATTGTGAGACAACACTTTGCTGTTGCCCAGGAGCCAAAGTGTCTTATATTCTCCATAGATTCACCAGGTTCCTAGCTAAGGCAGGCCACCACACAGTTGTTGTTTCCATGTAGGTATAAATGACATTTTGTATTACCAGCATGCTTTCCATCTCCCACAAGGTCAGGCAACTTGGCAACAAACTGAATTACAGACTAAATTTGTGCTTTTCTCATGAATCTCACCAGCACCAGGTAAAGTTGAACAACTACAACTATTAATCTCAACACAATGAGGACATGGTGTGCAAAAGAAGGCTTCAGCTTTCTCAGCTATTGGAAACCTTTCAGTGGCCACTGCCAACTGTACAGATGAAAGGGACTACACCTAAATCATATGAGCACCAATAGTCATAGCCCTTGGATGCAAAAAGAAATCCAGAAACATTCAACTGAAGTGGAAAGGAAATAAAACATTAAAACTCCAAAGAAAAAAGTTACATGGGGAGCAAAGAACAAGGGAGAAACAGAGAGAAAACAAAGCACCATAATTAACTGCTTATACCTAAATACTGGGAGTATTACAAAATTAATTACATGAGTTAGAAGTCGCCATGTTACCAGGCAGTTATGATGTTTCTGTGATTCCTAATAACATGGCTGGTTGAAAATGATGGAGATGAATGTGATATTAGTTTAGATTCACTCTGTTTTGGAAACCAAGGAAAGATAGAAGGGAAGGTAGTGGAATATTCACACAGTCTAAAGACATACTTGTAGGTCAATCGGTTTCTGTAAAATTGGTCCTGGTTTGAGTGTGTAGCATTATACTGTATATCCAACCATTCATCCATTTACTAATCCACTTATCCAGTACAGGGTTGCAGGGGGAAGAAAAAACATACAGATTTACCTGAGTGCTTCTTCATTCAAAGGGTTGTGGAGTGTGGGACAAGCTACCCAGCTACAGTATGTTGTTCAGCTCTGGCTTGTTTCAAGAAACAGCTAGATGAGATCCTCAATTAACTACAAACTACCAAACGGGTTAGATGAGCCAAATGGCCTCCTCTTGGTTGTACTCTTATGTTCTTTCTCACTGCCTGGAAATTGCAACAGTCCTGGTCTATAGATTGTAGCCCATCCCTGGCACTGTATGGAATGGGAATTTTCTGATACATTATCACGAGCCATTTATTCTTTACAGCAGGTAACTATTTTATTTAGCATTTTTGTCTTCTACGCCGGACAACATTTGACAGTTTGGATGTTCCAGTGAAATAAATATACAAGGCATTTTGTTTCAAGTGAGGAGATGCAACAGACTCCACACTGAAAAATTGAAAAAATGTTTCAGCCGTGCAACTTAGGTGTGCCAGTGTTTGTCTGCATCTTTACAGACATCTGTAACTTTGTAAACCTCTATAGAGCCACAGATGAAAGTATTGGAATCCTTATTTATTTATTTTTAGAGACAGGTATTTACTTATTTTGACTTATTTTTTATTTCTTATTTGCCAATGTAGGGCAATGTAGTATTCAGTTAATACTTAGAAGGAAATTGTAGAATCAAAATTTACAATCCTTTGTTGGAAATAGTCATATTTCAAGTAGTGCTGCTGCCGATTCTTCTTGAATGAGGAATACAGTAAGTGCTGTGCTATGTTTATCCCAGGTCTTCAAGGAGGAGAAGTACCTGAAGGATGCGGTGGAGTGCGGGGAGGTCATCTGGCAGAGGGGCTTGCTGCGCAAGGGCTATGGTATCTGCCATGGGACTGCAGGCAACGGCTACTCCTTCCTCTCTCTCTACAAGCTGACGCAGGAGAAGAAGTACCTGTACCGAGCCTGCAAGGTGGGCCGTTGCAGGAGCAGTGTTAGATCTGCAGGATCTTCAGGTTCTTTGAAAAGACCTGCAGGAGTGATTGAATGGAGTTGGGTGTCAATGGGTGACAATCCTGTACAGGTGTGAGAGAGGCTGTACTGCAGTTGTGCACATGGGGAGATATCCCCGAAATCAGGTTTAAGGTAATAGTGAGGCTGTGCTTCGACTTTTGAGGGAATCTGGTAATATTAATTAACTTGCATAGTTGTTCTAAGTTTCAAATCATTCCTGAAATGTGCTATGTAACTTTTAACATTGCCACAGTATTTACAGTATTTATTTTAAAATAATCTTCCTGCCCTTCTTGGGAGAATATTAACTATTATTAACTAAAAGTGAAGAAAGAAAGTGTGCAGGGCTTTTCCACTTGCTGATTTTTTCATAACTACAACAAAACTAACATAATTACTTGAAACTTTAAAGCAGAAATAAAGGCCTCTGTAATCCCTGATATTTATGTGCACTCCTTAAACTTCTACTGTATGTTTATGTATCATAACCTATATCCATATATAATATAGTATATATTTATTGTGTATATTATTACACTTTCAATTACCAACGTAACTTTTCCATCACAGAACACTGATGTTGCCTCATCAGAACACTGAATTTGAGAATCAAAGCTTGTAAATTCTGACTGGTCTGCAGGTTAAAGTTTTGATTTTATCAAGGGTAAATTATGCTCCTAATCCCAGATGGCATTTTAGCAACTCACTTCTGATGTACGTCCATATATTGTATCTCAATCTTCAACACAAGTGCTAATGCTGTTTCCTCTTTTGGGAAGGTACTACAAATTAGCTGCAGTATTTAGTATTAGCATAGTTGGAATACCTGCACATGGAGTTTCAGAGTGTTGCACACGTTTTATCGACAAAATAAGCAACAGGACCACCTAGTAAAGTGAACAAACAGAAATGCTATGAGTAGCAATTGTTGAAAGTAGTGGAAGAGTTTCCCTTACTGGTATGGTTGTATTTTTTTCCAGTTTGCAGAGTGGTGTTTAGACTATGGAACACATGGATGCCGTATCCCAGACAGACCTTACTCTCTGTTTGAAGGTAATATCTTGCTTTTTTATTTACATACAGGAAGCAGTGTGAGAAGCAATTATCTGAAATTGTCATATTATTTTCCCAAACCCAATTTATTTAATCAATTTAATTGCCTCATACCATTATTGCAGCATTTCAAAGCTGTCTGGCCTCAATCTGAAGATTACAGTTTGTGTGACATTTTCGTCCATGTAGCTTTCTCTGTAATTTAAGCTTGTAATTTAAATATTTGTAAAAATCAATATTTTTATATTTGACATTCTGAAGTAAAAAAACTACAATAACTGAGCATTTGCACAGACGTAGAGCTTGCATTAGTAACTACACTGGCAAACCAGGATCAAATAGGGTGAATGGGCTTGATGGACTTGATGGAAAGCAATAGGAAGGAGAGAAACAAAAAACCATCATGTGTTAATGCAGATTAGTATTTAATATTTTTTTTACATTTCCAGATGAAGCAATGCTTTTACATATACAGTGGGTATAGAAAGTCACCACTCCCTTTCAAAATGCTCACCTTCTGTTGGCCTAAAGCCCAAAAAGAAGAAGAAATCAGTCTTTTTCCAGTTTTATTTACAAATTGTACAGTAGCTTGCAACATCCAAGTGAAAAAAGAAAGCAAAATTTCTGAAAAAAATAAATAAAGTAGAATAACTGGGTTGGATAAAAACACATCCCTGAGGTAATATTTGGTGGAAGCACCTTTTGCTTGAATTACAGCCTTGAGTTGGTTTGGATACATCTCTACCAACTTTGCACACCTAGAGGGAGGAATATTTGCCCATTCCTCCTTACAGAATTGTTCAAACTCAGTCCAACTGCGTGGTGATCGTTGATTGTCCTTCCTGTCCTTCAGCCACTGTACGGTTGCTTTGGCAGTGTGCTTTGGCTCATTGTCATGTTAAAAGGTGAACCATCTTCCCATTTTCAACTCCCCTGGTCGAGGGCTGCAGATTTTCTACAAGAAGTTGCCTGTATTTTGCACCATCCATACTTCCCTTCTATCCTGACAAGTGTCCCAGTCCCAGTTGAAGAGAAACACCCCCACAACAGGATGCTGCCACCACCGTGCTTTACTATAGGAATGGTGTTCTATGGATAGTAAGATGTATTGGGTTTTCGCCAGACATACTGTTTTGCATTCCGGCCAGAAAGTTTGATCACATCTGACCATAGCACCTTTTGCCACTTGGCCACAGAATCCTTAAGGTGCTTTTTAGCAAAACACAAAATAAAAAAAGCCACATCAAGTGTTGTTTATTTTTTTTTCTTGCCACCCTCCCATAGAGGCCAGATTTGTAGAGTTCTTGTGATATTGTTATCATATGCACACAATGACCAGTCTCTACCATAAAGGCCTGTAGGTCCTTCAGAGTTGCCATTGGCCTCTTGGTAGCCTCTCTGATCAGTCTCCTTCTTGGTTGGTCATCCAGTTTGGAGGGACGGCTTGATCTAGGCAAGGTCTGGGTGGTGCCATATGCCTTCCACTTCGTAATGATGGCCTGTAATGACTGTGCTCCACGGGATACTAAAAGCCTTTGAAATCTTTTTATATCCGTCTCCTGACTTGTGCCTTTCCACAACTTTATCTTGAGTTCTTTTGAAAGCACCTCCCCACCCATAGTGGATTCTTTGCTTTAAAAGGCACTTCCAAGCAGTGGAATCCTCTAAAAACAGCTGCTTTTAATAATAATAATAATTGCTTACATTTATATAGCGCTTTTCTGGAGACCCCACTCAAAGCGCTTTACAGGCAATGGGGACTCCCCTCCACCACCACCAATGTGCAGCATCCACCTGGATGATGCGACGGCAACCATAGTGCGCCAGAACGCTCACCACACATCAGCGATCAGTGGGGAGGAGAGCAGAGTAATTAAGCCAATTTATAGAGGGGGATTGTTAGGAAGCCATGATTGATAAAGGCCGATGGGAAATTTGGCCAGGACGCCGGGGTACACCCCTACTCTTTTTGAGAAACGCCCTGGGATTTTTAATGACCACAGAGAGTCAGGACCTCGGTTTTACATCTCATCCTGAACTAATCAAAATCACTACAATTGATCACAGGTGGGAGCCAGTTAGTTGTTGTGTAATCTGTAAAGTGATTGGTTATAGCTGAGCAAGTTTACAAATGCAATTGTAAGGGGGGTGTTCACTTATTCAAATAAGATATTTTACTGTTGTAATATTAATTTTCAGAATGTTTTAGAATTTTATTTTCACTTGGCTAATGTGGGTTACTGTGGGTAAATAAAAATGGAACAAGCCTAATTTATTTGTTTTTATTTTCAGAGTGTCATACAACAAAAGGGGGTGGTGACTTTCTATACCCACTGTATCTAACACGAATGTTTATTTTCTGATAATTAAGTAATATTTGGATATTTACCTATCTTGTTAAAGTGTGGTACTGTACTTGAAAGGGATAAATTGTTAGCTGATGATGAGACAAATACCTTCTTTATAGGATGTTGAATTCTTCTGGAAAGCCTCTGACTTAAGTCTTGTTCAATTTTTAGCCTTGACTTTGGAACCATAGTTTTTTAAATTGGTACAAATACATAGATGAGCCATTTTAATTTCATCTTTGATCAGATTGTTGCATTTGAGGCTCAGGTTTGCAATGTTGTGACTTTCTTTTGATGAGCTTTGAAACGTTGAACATAGTCATGTGAAAAAGAAAGCACACCCTCTTTCAGTTCTATGGTTTAATATATCAGGACATAATAAAAAATCATCTGGTCCTTACCAGGTCCTAAAATTAGGTAAATCTAACCTCAGGTGTCGAACAACACATAAGAGATTCCACTATATCATTATTTATTTAACAAAAAATAAGCCAACATGCAGAAGCCATGTGTGAAAAACTAAGTACACCCCATGATTGATTCAGTAGCTTGTAGCTCGTTTTCTGTATGAGTTCATCAGCCTCTCACACTGTTTTGGAGAAATTTTGGCCCACTCTTCTTCACAACATTGCTTCGGTTAATTGATATTTGAGGACATTCGTTTATGCACAGCTCTCTTAAGGTCCCACCACAGTATCTCAATGGGGTCTGGACTTTGATTTGACTATTCCTTGATTCTTTTCTTTTTCAGCCATTCGGTAGTAGATTTGCTGGCGTTTTTGGGATCATTGTCCTGTTGCATGACCCAGTTTCGGCCAAGCTTTACCTGTCAGATAGATGGCCTCACATTTGTCTCTAGAATACTTTGGTATAAAAAAGAGTTTGTGGTCAACTCGATGACTGCAAGGTGCCCAGGTCCTGTGACTGCAAAACAAGTCCAAATCATCACCCCTCCACCACCGTGCTTGACGGTTGGTTTGAGGTGCTTGTGGTGATACGCTGTGTTTGGTTTTTGCCAATTATGGCGTTGTGCATAATGACCAACCATCTCCACTTTGGTCTCGTCTGTCCAAAGGACATCGATCCAGAAATCTTGTGGTTTGTTCAGATGCAACCTTGCACACCTAAGCCGTGCCGCCATGTTCTTTTTGGAGAGATGGGGCTTTCTCCTGGCTACCCTTCCATGGAAGCCATACTTGCTCAGTCTTTTTCTGATTGTACTGTCACGAACTTTAATATTTAACATGGTAACCGAGGCCTGTAGAACCCTAGATGTAGCTCTTGGGTTCTTTGCGATTTCTTTGAGCATTATACGGTCTGACCTGCTGGGATGCCCACTCCTGGGAAGATTGGCAACTGTGTTGAATGTTCTCCATTTGGAGATGGTGGTAACACACACCTGAATGCCAAGACCACCAAACTGCCAAAAGTTCTGCTTTTATAGAGGTGGTCACATTTCCTGATGATCAACCAATCAAGTGCATTTGATTAGCAGCACCTGGCTGCTAATTACCTTCTTTATTCCTATGGAAGCAGTAAGGGTGTACTTATTTTTTCCCACATGGTTTCTGCATTTTGGCTTACTTTTCGTTGAATAAATAATGACATAGTGAAATCTGTTATGTGTTGTCTGTTATCTGAGTATAGATTTGTCTAATTATAGAAGATGGTGAGGACCAGACCATTGTTATTTATGCCCTGATATGTAAAACCATTGCATTGAAAGAGGGTGTACTTTCTTTTTCACATGAAACATTCGTACCCTTTAACATCTCTCCTGATTAGCAGGAGAGCAGTTTGTTTAAAACAGAAGCTAATGAGTACATATCTCTTTTCCAGGCTTGACTGCTGTAATGTAGCCCTTGCTGGTGTATCACAACTTGTTCTTAACAGGCTACCGCATGGTCCAAACACAGCTGTTCAGATTCGAACTCAAATTAAAATGTATGACCGTACACCATCTGTTTTAGCTTCCTTCCAATGACTCTGTGTTGACTACAGAAAAAAGTACTGCTGCTCATCATTGAGGGCTTGAATGCTCTGGCACCTGACTACATTAGTGGACTCTGATCTCCTTTAAAGGTTTTTTGTGTTCTTTATACTCGTGCTTTCTTTCAGTTTCCAAAAGTGGAACGCAACATCTTAAGAGACCATGGAATGATTATCCGGCTTGCAAGTCACTCTGTACATTTGAATTGTTTTAAAAGTGATTTAACACACTAGCTTTTAATTGTTACATTTTTGTTCAATTAAAAATGAACAAAAATGTAACAATTTTGTTTTGTACATATTTGTTTCTAATGTCTTTGCTATTTGTTTTATTCTAATGTACAGTACTTTGAGATGTGTCATGAAAGGCCCTATATAATTATTGAAGAGGAAGACTACATTTAACTTTGTATTTGGGCAAGAGATTGATTTAACATGCAGTTCCCCATCTACAGTACAGTACTTACTGTATGTACTGTACCAAGCAGACAAAATGGCAATGCGCTATCTACAGTATTTTCCTTATAACTCAATTTAATACCTTATGAACACTAGTAAATACCACTTCTTGTCTTTTTTGTCCTGTTATAAATTAAACGTATTTAACTTTTGAAAAGAATGTACAAGCTCATTCTCTTGAGGTTGAGAAGAGATCTGAGGATACACACTTATTAGTACCTTGGGGATATTGTTGGAACATAACGGACAAATTATGTAACTAAAATTCTTACCTTTAGTTATACCCTTACTAAAATAAATGGAAGTGGAAGAGGTTTGGTTTTGTCCAGGTTGATAGAGTGCAATAACTTATGCTAACAGAACACTGACACGTCACAAATGTAGAAAGAAGTACACATATTGCAGGAAGAGACTGAAAAGGTTACTTTTATGAAGGAGACTGTGACATCACTACAGTGACAGAAGGAAAGAAAGGGAAAGACTGAAGGAGAGAGAATGACAAGAGGTGATGATGGAGACAAGAATACAGTGAAAGGGAGAGAGATTGGGGGGATGAAAAGGACAGAAATGTGTTGCATTTGGAATAAAACAGTAAACCAAATTTTTAACTGTTAACATTATACAAAGAAATGTGCAATCATTTAAACAACATTTAGATTCTGAATTGACTCATCTGTGAAAAAGCAGAAAACATTATTAAAATCTGCTTTTGATTTCATATGTGCAGTACAACTTCCTCATTCTAAATTTCCCAATTCTTTCTGAATCAGTTACATAGGAAACAAGCTTTTGCTGTAAGCTCTTGTGGAGTTTTCAGGTATGACTGGTGTAAGTTTCTTTTGAATGGCTGAGAGACCTTCATACTGACAGCCACTAAAGGCCCTACTCCCAGACTGGGGTAGCCCACTTCTGAAAGCCTCTTCAGAAGAGCAAAGGAGTAGCAATAGGCGGTGAAATTCAGACAGAATTCTCACCGCCTATGGAGAAGGCTTGCCCCTTGTGGAACAGAAGTTTTAATATGAGACATGACAGCAGGCTGTGTAGGTAGAAGCTTGCAAAACTGTTAACCCCACAGTAGTAATGTCTAATTTTAGTGAAAAAATTATTGAACTAGAGTTGAAATACAAGGTTTATATTTGAGGGTATATTGGGATATTTTAGAAGGTTTTGTTTTTAAAGCGTTTCTTTTGAGTGTTGTGGAATGCAGTAGTTATGATTTGGTATTGTATTATCATCTGAGTTCTGGGGCAGGGCTACTGTCAGTGCCTGGTCTATACTCGGTCCTGCTGGGAGTTCTGAAATAAATTTGAAAAATTTAGTTTTTAGAAGAATAAAATCTGATTACAATTGTTGTGTGCAAAACTTTTTACATAACCAGAGAGTTTACATTTAGTATTGAGAGATTCAAACTATGTTAGAAGCATGTACTGTGGGTGCAATGCCCTTAATTAAACCTCTTCAGGCTGGTGAAAAGGAGAATTATCTAAATAATGCACTAGTAGGAACATCTATTTCTCTCCTTCTCTCTTTCAAGCACAGTGTGGTTCAGTTTTGAATGTAGCTGACATTGGAGTGTATGTATTAAATTTAGAAGACATCATGGTGCAGTAACATTCCTCTTTGGATGATCAGTATTGCAGAAAATTTAAACATTAGACACAAATCTAATTTAAATTTAACTTGAAAAAAATCTTAAAATGCTTATATTATTAGAATTAAATCTGTTTTAATTTTTTACTCAACCTGGAATTCCTATTGATTAGTCTAGAATGTGCTAAAAACATCGGACTTTGATAGGGTGGGATAAAAAGGTTATCTTAATTCATGCCATATAAATAGTTATTTGTAGTCACATGCTGCATGTGCTCTGAGTAGATCATTTCTGACCCTGATGTTGTTTTTTGCAGGTATGGCAGGAGCAATTCACTATCTATCTGATGTGTTAATGCCAGAAACATCTCGTTTTCCAGCCTTTGAACTTTAACCCCTGAGGCCAGGGAACTAATTTTTCATTGTAAAGTACGGGCCAGCACAGTGCGTGTTTGCAGCAAAGCTTCCGGACAACTGAGCACCTCAAACACCACCTCCCAAAGCAAAACGCTGTGCTTCTTCTTTTGGATACAAAGGCATGGACACAGAAGACTTCAGTCTTTAACTCAGCTTTCCTAGAGGTCCTTGTAGCTTGGAAATTTAACCTCAGCCACTTGCAAGCATTAAGTATGAATCTTTAGCATATGCATGTTTCTTCCAGCGTTGTCAATGGATATCTTGTTTCTGTTCATTTTGAGTCCCTTTGTATGACACGCTCACCTTGGTCTCTTGGTCTCTGTCGTTCCGTCTTTCTGTGCATGGGGAAAGCAAACTGCGGGCAATAGATCCTGCCAGTGTAAGAACATTGCGGAAAATAACCTTTTTTTTGCAACAATAATGTACAAAATAACTCAAGGTAGTCATTGGTGTTTGTTAGTAGATCTGATGTTGGTTTTCATTTGAGTTTCAGGCACTGAGTAAAAAGTAATGAAATAATTTAACTTTATGGTTGGTTGTTTTCTTTAGGAGCTGGGGGAAAAATTCAAGTTTGACATCTGTAGTGCCACATATAGAGATATACAGATAAATTAGCCTGTTTTTGGTTTTGTAGTCTTCTTGGATATAGTTACACTCTTCACAAAGCTGCCGTAGATGTTTAACATTATTGTTAAAATATGTATACAGTACGTACTGTATATGCACATTGAACAACTGATCTCCATGCTTCCTGAGCTCCTTCACTAAGCTTCATGATCACTTTATGCAAAGTTCTGCATATCATTCAGTCATCTAACGTCCTGGGACAATACCAGGAATGTCAATTATCAATATGATGATTGATTATTTATGAAATAATTATTATTTTAAATTCAAGCTTTATTGTCCCCTAGGAGAAATTTGTTTAATTTAATTAATCGGGTTCCTGAGATTTGCATTAAATTCTCAGTAAAAATAACACAGCGACATCTTTGAGAATAACATTTGAATGTAAGTTCTAAGAATTTATAAGCACTACCATAAGAACGTATTGGTATTCCAGGCCTAAAAACTCAGTTTTTAAAAAAGTCAGTTTTAACAACCTTGAACTGACATTCATCTAATTTTTTTTTCTGTCTTTCAAGAGGAAATTTAAAAGTTGACAAGAGAACATTTTTATTAATATCAGATGATTAAAACTACAGTTTAACAGTCAGAATTTCCTGGTGAGTATATACTGTATGGACAACCAGCAACTCTGTTTTATGAGAATGTTTTGCACAGAGCTGGCCAAAGTCAAACTTCCACCTCCCGCACAGACCTTTATTTGATGACAATGGGCCCACTACACATTCTGTATAAATAAGGTGTGCTGTTAGTGTCTATAGCATTAATGAGCATACTGTAAACAGCTTATTTTTAGATTGTATTTTAAAAAATTAGCTAGTTACCCAGATCTGTTTTGTACCAACCACAGAAACATTTCGGCATGGCCTTGCTCTCTGCCTTTTTATTAACAAAATGATTTTGTGTTGATGAGACTGGATTTAGCTGTCGCATGTTAAAAACTCACTGTTTTTCTGTACCTCTTGCTAAGGGTTTTGTTGGCATGGTGTTCTTGCTCCATGTTGTATTTTGTTGAATCCCTGATCCCCGTGTTCTGGAGTCAGTATGTTTCTCATGTAATGAAGCTATGATGTCTTCCTCACACAGTTTGTCTTGCTTCTTGTTGGTTCTTCGGTGGTATACTGCTGGTATCATTACTGTGCCTATCAGTCTACTAATCTCTGCTAATGTCACAAAGGATATTTTCCTGCTGTGAAAATGTGCTTAGTTGGAGTCAGTGTCTTGTACAGTATGTCTTTGACCAAACAGGCTCTCAAGATAATCCTTAATTGTTCCTACCTTTCTTGTTGTTACCATTCATCCCAGATTAAAAATTGAAAGCACATCTCAACAGTTTAGCTTTAGCTATAACTGCATGCTATCATCTGCATGTTTTGGGATTTTGCATGAAGCAAAAGCACACTTCCAAACATCACACACAAATTCTTTTAAAAGTGCAGTTAATTGTAAAGTAAGCATCACAAATGTGATTAATAATAAGTTTATACGCAAATTATTTAGTAGACATTCATTTTTATTTAAAGATTTACTTGGCAAATATTCACTTCCATTTGTTAGTTTCTCGCAGTACTGTGAAGCATTTTCACAGTGTATTCTGGAAATGCTTGGTTGTCATTTCTACATCTGAAGGGGGTGGTAGGTTTTTTTATAGCTTTGTTACTCAATACTAATGAACAAATGCACAGAGCTTTCTGACTAGATCTATACAGTGTATGTGTTATTGTAATGAGAACTATAAGGCAATTGTGTTTGCTCTTGAGTTATTTTAGGTATGAAGGTATGAAAGATAGTCTGCAGCAGTGATATTAAAATGACTTGCAATAGACAGTAAACATCCCCGGGCTTAGTAATAATGAATACTAGATTTTGGTTAATAAAAATGTCTTACTGTACAAGCCCAGTTAAGACAATGGGAAAGAGGGAGCAAAGTCTCACTCATTTGACAGGAAAGGTGTGATGTATAAATTGGGTAGTGAATGCTACCAAATTAAACGGTAATATCCCTAAACCATGGTTCAGAGCATCAATAGAATTAACTGCATGATTCATCTTTCTGAAAGATAAAGGGTCGACACTTCTGCATACTGTAAAAAAGTATCGCTTCCTGATACAAGAATGATGTGGTTTTAGTGCTCCGTCATTGGAATCATTTAAGCGAGCCATAGCCATGTTTTTTTGCCTATCTTGTTCTACCATCTAGTACCACATCAAAACATCAACCTAGTTTTCAGTTCTGAACACAGTCCGGCCTGTTTACCAGAGATTATGCGTCCATATGAGATCAGCAAATATAAGGCTGATCTCATATCTCATATTATGCGTCCATATGAGATCAGCAAATATAAGGCTTAAAATGTGTGGTAGATAGTTCACAATTTTTCCTTAATCTTTGCAGTATCTTAATTTGAATTGACAGAAAATGTGCTGGACTGTGTGAATAAATAGACTAAGACATCTTGTGAACAGTTGAACCTTTAAAAGAACTATCAGTTATTATTGTGTATTGTGAAATACAAAACAAAACACTCTTGGGAAGTTTGAGTGCAAGATCTTTGTTTACATATATTTTTCATGAAAAGGCTCTTAGTGCATTTACATAATATAGTACATACAGTAAATGTTGCCTTGTAGTTCTTAAACTGTCAAGAAATAAATTTTCTTCAGGTGTACTTTGGGCAAAATGATATCAAATAGAGAATGTTTTAAACAACATTTTGTACTTTGTCGCAAAATATTAAAATGACATCAAAATGTACAGTCAATTCAGAATTGGAATTTCAATGAAGAAAAATGGATTTGACAGCCATTTAACAATGCCAAGAAAAGGGCATGTACTTAATACTTAATATGTTGTAAACCATTACATAATATTGGCAAAAATAGTATTTTAAAAAAATAAAGTAACCAGCTTACTGTCATTAAGATGCCAGTACTGTCAACCAGATGCCTGTCACTAAGTGCCAAATACAGAAATAATCTAGGGAAGAGTTTTCTGTTGTGTATTGTTGCTGTGAGTGTACTGTTTCGTCTTTAACAGAATGACATGTTGTAACACTGTTCAGAGTTTAGGTCTTCAGTGTCAACTGTATGACAAAAATATGTTAAAGTGAGGCTCTGTCACATGCTTTCCTTTCTTGTCACCTGTGCTGTAAACGATAAAAATTAAATGACAAAATTATAATTGCTTTATACAAACCATTTCCAAATAAAATGTAAACCCATTGTAAACCAGTTTTGACATTTTATTTTAGAATGACAGCCAAAAATGATTATATAATATTTAAGGTTTCTCATTTTTGCAGTTGCATTACAAAATATTTTTTCTTCTGTTTGGATATGTTGGAATGAAGGTCTCCCTCTGTTTAGCTGATGTTGGTGGATACAGACTAATGCACAAGTGTGGTTTTGCTCTTTGGCTTTTGGAAACCACCTTTGTTAGAGTTGAACTCTACAAAAAACTATACTGAGTGTCAAAAGAAACAACATTACTGCATCAGATTCATAGTTATTGTCATGTAGGTACTGTATTTGATGATTTACTTGCAACATGAAGTTCAGTAGGTAAATTCATTATCCTATTCAAGATGTAGCAACAGAGCTGACTTTAAAGCAGAACTATACTCATAGAAAATCATAGGCTATTAATGCTCTTCCTTATGAGGATCGACCTATTTCGCAGTCAAAGTCACTCAAGTGTGTCACGGTCAATTAAGCAAAATGACACTGACATCATTTAATCAAAGTACGTGCATAGAGGGACAATTCTGATAGCATAGTGAAACAGTATTCCAACATATTGACAAAATAGAACAAGGAACACTCGAAGAAGACTCCACTGCTGAAACGTGTTTTCTCTCTTCTCTTTTCAGCATGGAAGAAACCTATTACTTGTTCATATTGAGAAAATATCTATAAGGCCAGATTATCTTAAACACAAATGGATATTTCAGGATATCTAATTAAAAGATCCCATGTTATGTTAAAAAGCCCTCCTTTAGTTAATTTTACAATGTTTGTCAACATGTATTGTGCTGTATTGTTCCTCTGAAATCATGCCAGATAAGAGATACCAGATACATTCCGAGGCTTAAAGATCTACACTGGGAGGATAAAATAATTTTAGTTTTGAACGGAGAAAATTATGAAGTTACTCAGATCGGGTCTTCAGAATCCTCAAAGACACTGACTCATCCCAATGGAACAGTGATGCATGAACCAGAGGGCACAAGTGAAAACTACATGGGAGTTATTTTCAAACTGAGGAAAGTGGGTCAAACTACATTTGGTAGCCATGTCATCAAATGTACAATACCCTGGCTTTTTTCAAGAATAGATACTTATATTCAAAAGAGCGATATAGGGCAAATGATTTGTTTATAGGCTTATGTTCTTTCTCTCAATCAAATTCCTCATGTACTTGCAACAATAACACAGGATTGATCTATATTTACAATGCTTTTCCCCCTTCTTTTTAGGTCATTCCAATCAAATACATTTGTACTGTAAGAATATATGGAATTTTATCTGTTGAGTTATAAAATGCACTGAGTTTAATTGACAGTAATTATTGCTAATAAAGTACTTCAAGAACCCAGTTTTAAAAATTAATGAAGATGAGTTATGATGTCTTTTTCAATTATTGCAAGATTATTTTAGTGCCAGTAATAACTGCTTCCATTCTCTTCCTGGTGTTTCCCCTGGAGGACTACGTGACAGGATTCCTCGCCCGCAGTGCTCGCCCGGCCTCGTCTATGGAGCAAACCGCCCTTGAAGGCCCTGTGGCCATCCCTCATCCCTTTCCTCATCAGCTTTCCCTGCACTAACCTTGTAGAAATACTCTCCAGCCTTCCTGTCCACCTGCCTGCCCCTTCCTCGCTGCCACCTTTTCCTGGGAGCCTGGCCACAGGAATCTGTTCCAGGGCAGAAGGGAGCAACACCTCAGCAGCCCCTGCTCCCAGTTTCTGATTAAGGGACTTAAGTGCACATTTCGGCCTCGGTCTGGCTGTGCCAGCCCCCCATTTTAGCCCAAGGTTTAGCGAGCCGGCCTCTCTCCTGGCCTTCGCTCTTGGGTCTGTAACACCTTCACTGTTGCCCCATTTCCTGGGGGGGTTCTGCGCTGTTCATGACTCCTATCAATAGTTCTAATTATTAATCTCTTCATTTAACCAATAATTCTTACATGTACATTCATCTGGCAGACTTTTATCCACAGCAACCTAGAATCAAATTTGGTACAGATTTAAAGGGTGCACATAACAGTAGTTTTTTTTTAACCTTTTTATCATTACATTATTTTGAGTTCCTAAAATGCTATGAATATTAAGTAGAAAAATGGGACCATGACTGAAAATGCTACAATTTACCCTTCCATTCATTTTCTAACTGCTTCATGCAATTCAGGGTTGCAAGGCAGAAGGAGCCCATCCCAGAAAGCAACAGGCACAAAGCAGGATACAACCTGGATGGGTGCCAGTCCATTGCAGGACACAGGCATACACACACCAGAGTTAATTTTCCCAGAAACCAGTTAACCTGAAAGGTTCTTTTTGGACTGTGGGAGGAAATTGGAGCAACTGGAGGAAACCCATGTGAGACTGGGGAGGACATACGAACTCCACACAGGTAGCACTCAAGAGCTGGCCTTGATCTCCAACACCAGGGCCGACCCAGTAATTGGCAGAAAGAAGCTGAAACTAAAACGTTAAAGAACAAATGGAAAAACTCCAAGACTGATGAGTATACATATCAATTATTCCAAATGCTATCCTTAGAAAATGCTCCCAATGTAAGATTTGAAACATTCATGTCTGTGAAGCAATGTTTTCAAACATCGAAAGTATATGTTTTAAGTACCGTGCATTCAAGATATCAAAAAGTAATCTTCACTTCCATGTAACTGCCCATAAAAACAAAGGTCATCAAACTTACCAACTCAAATCTGTAAAAACATAAAAAGTGTTTTTTTCAGCAGCATAACTAATCATAAAACTACTACTATTTTAAACTGAAACTGTCAATAGCATAAATAGAATGAATTAAAATCAATGCATTTGTTTGCTTCCTTTGCAAAAGAGCAGTCTTAAATACACCATTAATGTATTAATTCCAAATTGAATTTTACAATGTAAAGTTTGAAAAACAAATTTAATTGTATTAATTTATATATTATAATATTACATTTAATTTCATAAATGTAAAAAACAAAGAACAAAAGCATTTCTTTTTGCACCACATTTTTTAAACTCCAGGTTATAGGATGATGAATTACATGGGCAACAGCCTCCTACCCCCAAGGAAAAAAAACATTAAAACAAACTTGTTTCTAACAGGAAAGAGTTTATTTTAAACTCTCAAAATCTCATAATCAAAAATTGTGTTTTTGTACTGTATATTGTAATATTACTGAAAGAGGACACCACAACATCCCACCAACAACAAAAGGAATTCCTATCTCAAATGAAAAACCATAAAACCATCTCCATATTGCATAGATTAAATCTAAACTTAAGCTAGCATAACTAATAATCAATAACTATAAAATAAATACAGTAACACTTTCAGTCACATTGTGTCTAACTTTGTGTCTGCATTTTCCAACACAATGTTCCAGCTTTAAAATCTACAGGAAAAAAAGTAACATCAGTTAACAACTCTTAAACACAATACAGCAGAAAATGAACAAATATCAAACCTCTCGTGTGAGTGCACATTTCTGCCTCTATGGTTGTGTATGTTAGGTGTGTGCAGTATAATAGAGAAAGCACAAATCATGCCCCTTACCTGGCCAGCCTAGTGACAAAGTTCAGGAGAACCTCTAGGGGCATTATTTCAGTCGATAAGAGAAATCTAGGAATTCTGTTAAATGAGGGATTTGTTAGAAAAAAGGACGATAACCTACTGAGAATTCTTAGAGGAAAATCAACATTTAAAAGTCACACCCCTCAGTTTGATCCAGTAAATGAACACCTGTATACAGTACTGCATGTTATAGAACTTGTCCTTTTTTTATTCAAAGCAATCATTTTTGGTATACAGATGTGGTGGCAATGAAACCCAGAAACTTGCTCGTTTTGCCAACTGGTAAAATGATTCACAGAAAATCTGAGACCATTCATGAGTACCGACTTGCCGCTAAAATCAGTAAATTTACTAAATTAATTTAAACTGGAAATATTTTTTTACACAGGCTTATTCTACTGTGATTCAACAGGAAATCAAATTTATCTAGCCACATATGTATGATATTTGTGTCCAAATATCTCCTCTCAGTAGTTACGATTTAAATCTACCTCAAGCGTGTTGAATTTGTGTAATGGCTTTTTTTAATTCAAGAAAATGTAGAAACATACAGTGGTGTGAAAAAGTGTTTGCCCCCTTCCTGATTTCTTATTTTTTTGCATGTTTGTCACACTGAAATGCTTCAGATCATCAAACAAATTGAAATATTAGACAAAGATAACACAAGTAAACACAAAATGCAGTTTTTAAATGAAGGTTTTTATTATTAAGGGAAAAAAAAAATCCAAACCTACATGGCCCTGTGTGAAAAAGTGATTGCCCCCCCTGTAAAAACATAAATCAACTGTGGTTTATCACATCTTTGGAGAGCTGAGTTCAATTTCTCTAGCCACACCCAGGCCTGATTACTGCCACACCTGCTCTCAATCAAGAAATCACTTAAATAGGACCTGCCTGACAAAGTGAAGTAGACCAAAAGATCCTCAAAAGCTAGACATCATGCTGTGATCCAAAGAAATTCAGGAACAAATGAGAAACAGAGTAATTGAGATTTATCAGTCTGGAAAAGGTTATAAAGCCATTTCTAAAGCTTTGGGACTCCAGCGAACCACAGTGAGAGCCATTATCCACAAATGGCGAAAACATGGAACAGTGGTGAACCTTCCCAGGAGTGGTGGGCCGACCAAAATTACCCCAAGAGCGCAGCGACGACTCTTCCAATAGGTCACAAAAAACCCCACAACAACATCCAAAGAACTGCAGGCTTCACTTGCCTCAGTTAAGGTCAGTGTTCATGACTCCACCATAAGAAAGAGACTGGGCAAAAATGGCCTGAATGGCGAGTTCCAAGATGAAACCACTGCTGAGCAAAAAGAACATAAAGGCTCATCTCAGTTTTGCCAGAAAACATCTTGATGATCCCCAAGACTTTTGGGAAAATACTCTGTGGACTGATGAGACAAAAGTTGAACTTTTTGGAAGGTGTGTGTCCCATTACATCTGGCGTAAAAGTAACAGCATTTCAGAAAAGGAACATCATACCAACAGTAAAATATGGTGGTGGTAGTGTGATGGTCTGGGGCTGTTTTGCTGCTTCAGGACCTGGGAGACTTGCTGTGGTAAATGGAACCATGAATTCTGCTGTCTACCAAAACATCCGTAGAATCAGTAGAATGTCCGGCCATCTGTTCGTGACTTCAAGCTGAAGCGCACTTGGGTTCTGCATCAGGACAATGATCCAAAACACACCAGCAAGTCCACCTCTGAATGGCTTAAGAAAAACAAAATGAAGACTTTGGAGTGGCCTAGTCAAAGTCCTGACCTGAATCTGATTGAGATGTTGTGGCATGACCTTAAAAAAGCGGTTAAGGCCTGAAAACCCTCCAATGTGGCTGAATTACAACAATTCTGCAAAGATGAGTGGGCCAAAATTCCTCCACAGCGCTGTAAAAGACTCATTGCCAGTTATCCCACACGCTTGATTGCAGTTGTTGCTGCTAAGGGTGGCCCAACCAGTTATTAGGTTTAGGGGGCAATCACTTTTTCACACAGGGCCATGTAGGTTTGGATTTTTTTTTCCCTTAATAATAAAAACCTTCATTTAAAAACTGCATTTTGAGTTTACTTGTGTTATCTTTTGTCTAATATTTAAATTTGTTTGATGATCTGAAGCATTTCAGTGTGACAAACATGCAAAAAAATAAGAAATCAGGAAGGGGGCAAACATTTTTTCACACAACTGTATGTTGTCTTGTAGTGTTTCAAAACTATTGTTGGAAAATTATAATCAGATTACAAAGGCAGTGATTCAACAAATATCCTTAAAAATGTTTTTGAAAGTTTAGTCCTATCTGTGTTTACTTTTTCTTTTACTTTTACTTTGATTTCCGTCCACTGATGCATGTTCATTTCTCCCCACAGTCTGTGAGGTGCTACTCTCTATGCCCTGCCTGTAAAAATTCATAACCACTGTGTTAGTTTGCAAACAAATAAGATGGCTTTAAGTAAGGCAAAGTTCTTTTTAAAGTAATTGACTTAAAAGTAAAACAACTCAATAATAAAATAAAAACATAAATCATGAGCTCAGTGGTACCTGTTACTGGATGAGAAGAATCACAGTAAGTTCACTCACAAATGAATTTCTACTCTTTCTGTTCCATTTTATACAGCTTCTGTGCCCTATTTCTGGATTCTGCATTCATCACTAACTTAGCAGGTCTTCGGAAGAGAGGACAGTACTCTATGATGATCTTTGCTAGTCTGTGGCCTGGCATGCATGAATAATGGTTTCCAGGCACTATACAAGTAGATCTGCCACCTAGTTACCAAAAATGTGTCCCTTTTCATTTCTTAAAATCTTAACGTATAAAACTCTGTAGGTCAAGTAGGGCACAAAGGTTAATACCACCATGTTTGTACTATGGCCAGTATGGCATTACCATCTGGGTAATGAGGAAAAGACAGTTTCAGTAGCTAAAAGCAGCTTACCCGTCAATAAGACATTTTCCTTTTTCAAAACGTTTCAATTTTTTAATGAGATTTTTAATAAAGGGAAAACATCTGAAAATACTTAAAAGTAAAAGAATAATATAAATAAAAAACTTTACATTTCCTCAGCTGTACACAATGAAGCTTCATATTTAGAAAATTTGCACAAGATGTGATTTGATTTACCAAATAGGGGCTCCTGTTCTGCTCGGGTAATACTCTTGTGCAAAACCTATGCTTTAGACAAAGGCATCTTTTCCTTCTCCTGACTGAAAACAGGTCTCACCATTATTTAAAAAAAAAAACAACCACCTTTGTCCTTCAGGGAAAAAAGCCATATAGAGCAGTCCTTTCAGGAGCTCTGCTTCTTTTCCGAGGCCTTCAGTACCTGCTCGTAGGATGGTGGGGGCTGGTTGCAGTAGGATGGAGGAGGTGGGTAGGGTGGGATAAGGTGAGGAGAGTTAGGCTGGACTTGCAGAGCTGGAGCAATGGGGTTCATCACCAATCCTCCAGGGTCACCATAGTGCTGCGTGCCTGGCTGCTGCGATCCTGTGAGATCAGCAGAGAGTAAAATACAGCTGACAAAAATCTCAAATGTATGAAAATCTTAGCAATAACAGAGAACTTTAGAATTATAACCATGATGACTAAGCCCTCAGGTTACTGTATAGGAGCAATAACACCTGTCTGAGCTCAACAATCAAATACTACAAAATAAAAAGGGGATTCAACCCACAGCTGTGTAGGACATTGTGTACTGGAGATAGTATTAAATCATTGTACAGGGAGAGTTTGCCTCCAGCAAACACCTTGAAAACCTGGATATATAAGGTAAAGTCTTGCTTTAATAGTGGTCCAACAAATATGAAAAGCTAAAATAATTTGCTTTCTTTGACAGAATGTGCAATATGGTTGATGTGGGGTTTAGCATAGTTAACTGTTATGTCTGATCCTCCCATTCTGTGTGAACACTAGACAAAATTATAAAACATTTTGTGAAGCCAGCGTTTATCTTAAAAGCCAAGGGATGAGAGGTACAGGACTCATGCACTCAAAATATTGGTGAAATATTATTGCAGAGCTAAGAGACAAAGCTGTTATGAATGGATTCTCCATCTTGGAATTAATACTATTTGAATTGTTAGTACTGATTTAAAGTTGAACACTGTTGCTGGCAAACTGTTTTAATTTTGATATCATGTAAATGCTTTGGTGTGTTCAATGTCAAGAAAAAAAACATCAGTGCACAGCTGGTTCAAGCCGGACTTTCCAGCAAACACACCACTCCTCATTAGCCTCTGGCTGTCACCCAAGAGATGACTGGATGAGTGATCCAAGTTCATCTGGACTCAGATGCTGTGCTTATTTCTGCTTCTCTAAAGAGAAATAACCCATAACCCTATAAACCTGACTGGATGTATTACTTGTTGGCTTGTTGATACATCTTGAAATTCATTTGGCTCTATAAAATTTCCCTTACACAAACAAAAAATAAAAGACAGAGCTATCATGCCAAGTTGGTGGCTACTCATTTCCAAAAAGGCTGAATCATGCACTAACTGAAATTTGATTAAAGCAATGCCATGTACGTAAGACAACAATGAGGCCAGTCTCTCTATAATTAGCTTCTTTCAACATCAGGGAATCATGGTTAACATACACTTAATAAATAATTCAGTCTCACAAAGATAAACATGAAAAGATGGCTTGACAAAGTGGCTAGGTCAGTACAGAGAATACTGAACATGCTGCATTCATAACTGGTTTAGAAGCTACTAAGACTGAGAATCTCCAAGTGACAGGACGTAAATGGGTTTGGGATGTAGGGTTGGGTGGGCTCAGTTTACTAATACAGCACCACCTTTGGTTTGCCAGGCACCTGTGTGCTTGTAGTGTATTGGCAACAGCACCTTCAGCTGTCAGTCTGATGCCCTAGATCTGCCATTAATGCAGTGAGCTTAGAGTGTGAGCAGAGGTAGATGGCGTGCTAAGTCTGTGATGTTTTCTTTATCACGGTTTGAGTGTGAACACCAAGATTAAACTGCCAAATCCATATTAAAGAGCATGAAAGACAAATAATTGGGGATCCTTTAAAAAATAAATCAAGAGATTCTAATGTTGTCATCAAAGCACAGAATCATATATTTATAAACCTGGTTTTCCTTGAGAAAGAAAGGGAAATACAAAAAATAACATCATACTGTACTGTAAATAGCTTGAAGCCCTTGTTTAACAGCTTCTCTGAGCTACTGTATAAGCAGTGCAATCTTTAAACAAAATAAAGATTATAATGAATGTTATCCATGTAAATATAATGTATTTAAAAAAAGGGAAAAATGTAAACACCTGAATAAATGAGAGGCACCAATTATATTGAAAGCAAGAAAACAAAGGTTATAAGCATTAAGCAATATTGACCCAGACTGCGTAGAATCATGTATAAAATGCTAGAAAGGCCTGGTTCCCAATAATTATGGCTAGCATGACTCTGAAAGAGGGATGGGCATGACTATATGCTGATGTCAACAAGGAGCTGAGCAACTGCTTGGTTCCAAAAGAGAACCAAGGATTCTGGAGGTTCTGTAATGTTTCAGGGTGTGTTTTCCTGGTATGGTTTGGGTGAATTAATTCCCCTAAAAGCTGCATATGCATCTTTCCTGCTGGGCATGATGTCTTCCAGGATATCAATGGCATTGTTACATTGTTTTTTTTCATGTTTTGTCGAGTACCTGTACATGGCTCCAACTGAGGGGAAATTAAACAGATGGTGGTGCAGAGAAGAGCAACTAATTGTTCCCTTGGTTACACAGATACAATCTCCTTCATAAACCTCCTGTGAAAATACCCCTAGACTGGCAAAGACTTAACTTGGGACCTCTTGGGAAGGGTGGCATACCAAGTCCCTCAAGACTGTTCCATTTGTGCTTTTTTTTACTGGAGAGTATGGAGATTATAATAGTTTCTTACTATAAATATATTTAAGATATCTTCATCAAATTATCGTACTTCCCATCACTCAGTGTCGCCGTACAGCTATGTCTAGAGAGTATTTATCAGTTCTTCCATTGCTCATCTTTCTGACAGTCTTCAGGCTGCTTCCCAATAACACTCATTTCATGCCTGGCACCACAGAGAGATGCCTCTGCAGATTTCCATTACAGGGCCACTCCACTCTTAGTTGTTGCTTCCTGATTATGTTAAGTATAAGTTGGTTACTTATTTTCTGCAATGCTTAGTGTTTGACTGCCATCTGTTTCTCATCAGCATTCTCAGACAGGTTCCTTAAACCAAGCAAGCTACAGCTCTGGTCTCCCTGTCAGGTGGAGGTTCTTTGCTGCACAACACAGGAAAGAGAGGCACACACTGACAATTGTTGTTGGCACATATTTTGAACGGCACTGAGTGGGCATTAAAATTAAACACTCAGGGGAGAGCCTGGAATAGGCAATAGATGAGAAACTGACTTCACAAAGGCATTTCTTCCTGTGAACACACAGACTCGAAGACCTTCAGCCATAGCCAAAAAGTGTGAAGAGACCAGAACAAGAAAAATATTAAAGTCAGGAGAGGCTCAAGTACAGACCAACAAAATTACAATATCATCAACACACTCATTGCAAATAATTCAGTCTCACAATAAGGGTAGCCAGCCATTCTTACCCTCATCTATGAAAACACCATTCATTCTTGCTTTTTCTCACTGTTTTTTATGTAACTTCATGATTATACTCATTGCTGTAGTCAGCTCCTAAACATAGTCCATTTCAAACATGATTTTAAGATCACTTTATTGGCCATATACTGTACAATTTCTTGCATTAGGAATTTGTCTTTTGGCATACCCCAACTTGCTCTCCATGAGACACACAGACAGGGAGAGAAGCTTGGGGTCAGAGCACAGGGTCAGCCATTTATACAGCGCCCCTGGAACAGTTGGGGTTAAGGGCCTTGCTCAGGGGCCCAGCAGAGTAGGATTCCTCTACCAGCTGCGGGATACGAGCCGGCAACCTTCCAGTCACAGGTGCAGATCCTTAGCCACAGAACTACTGCACTGCCGCACTGCATTTTGTAGCTGATGGGGTAAAAATTGTTATTAGTGTTCATTACAATGTTAAATGAAACACTTGGGAGAGACTGGAATGGGCAGCAAATTAGTAATATGAGTATGAGAGTCAAGCACTGTGAGGGGTGAGCTTGTTGGTCAAGAAAGGGTCAAGAATGTGGAGCTTTAGTATATACATGTACACTGTACCTCACCTCACATTAGTGCATGTAGTGTAAATCATACTGGTTGTAAAAATAATATGAGTGACATTAAGCACTAAGCACTAAGAAGAAAACCATCAGGTAAAATAAGTCACCATCTTTATTCCTTTATAATCAGTGAATTTCTGGTTATTCCTGCAGAAGGTTTTTCTGTTTTTCTTTGTATTGTACTGCACTATTCTGGTTCATCTTGGAACATTTGGAATCTGGTTTTCTGGTTTCTGGTTTCTATTTAAGCAATGAGCATTATGTTGCTTAGAAGCAAATGGAAGAAGGATCTTTTATATTAAAAGAAGGCTTCGAATGGTGTTGAGCATTTATTCAAAAGTTTTGTTGTGGTCACTCTATGAATTTAAACTACTGATTTAGACTTATTGTACTGTGGATGATTTTTTTGCCATTTTCAAAAAGAATCCTTGGGGCTCTTTTGAGTCAGAAAATAGTTGTTTTTTTTCTGGAAAAATCTGGTGTACTTCAGTGTCACTTATGCACCAGGCTCCACAGGCAATTTCAGTAAAATGGGATCTATGACAGCTTTTTTCCACATTTCAAATTGCAATGTGTTCTTGAATTTCAACCTTCTTGTTTTTCTTTCACTGCTCATATGCAGTTACTGTACTTGGATGCATAACTTATCAATGTAAAACCGTCATTTTACGGTTAATCCATTTATTGATTCCCCCAAACTTATGATCTAAAATTCATAAAATTTCATGTTCTCTTTCATTGCCTGTAGAGAATTTCATCACATTCACAGTTTCCACACACAAAATAAAAGCTATTATGGAATTCACCACCTACTTTGTTTACAGAAAACTGCCTGGACATGCTGTTATGTCCTCATTATTTTTTTTTTCATTTTAACACCTATGTCTTTCCCAGCAATGAATTAACAAATTTCGATGTCTTTACTATGGTGAATAATGGATTTAGCAGATTTTATTTCAAACATTTTTCATTTAAATTCATAATTCCTCAAAAGACAAGAAATTACAAGAAAGTTTCCATTATCTCTTAAATGCCCTTAAATCAAATCAGTGGCTATACAGTACCTGCATGACTTTTCTTCTGTCATTTCTCCAGCTAGTCTTCCTAATTATAGTACCTACCAAATTAAAAAAAACCTTTTAGGTTTTCAGCTTGGAGAGCATTGGTTAATTTCTTCTGTGGAACAATCAGCTAACTCTCACATGGAGAAGACGGGGAGCATTGTGAGAGTTATGTTCTTTGACTTCTCCAGTGCCTTTAACACCATCCATCCACCTTTACTGAGAGATAAGCTAAGGGCGGCGCAGGTGGACACTCCCCTGCTGTCCTGGATTATAGACTATCTGACCTGCAGGCCACAGTATGTATGGCTACAGAGCTGTGTGTCTGAACAGGTTGTTAGCAGTACTGGGGCTCCACAGGGGATTGTCCTTGCTCCAATTTCTGTTCACCTTTTACACCTCTGACTTCAGGTACAACTCTGAGACATGTCATCTGCAGTTTTCGGATGACTCTCCAATTGTGGGGTGTATTAGAGAGGGGAGGGAGGAGGAATATAGGAGCTTGATTACTAACTTTGTGGAGTGGTGTCATCTTAACCATCTCCAGCTTAACACCAGCAAGACCAAAGAAATGATCTTGGACTTTCGAAGGAATAAGTCTCCGCTGAACCCTGTTTCCATCCAGGGTGAGGACATAGGAGTACACCTGGATGATAAGCTGGAGTTGTCTGGTAACACTGATGCCCTGTACAAGAAAGCTCAGAGCCAACTCTATTTTCTTAGGAGGCTCTTCCTTTGGTGTGTGGAACACTGCTACACATTTTTTATGAATCAGTGGTGGCCATCTTCTACGCTGTTGTGTGCTGGGGCAGCAGCATCATGACAAAAGATGCAAATAGGCTCAATAAACTCATCAAGAAGGCTGGCTCTGTGTTGGGGATGAGTCTTGACCCCATGGAGGTGGTGGCTGAGAGGAGAATGCTGACCAAGCTCACAGACCTCATGAACAACACCTCTCATCCACTTCATGGGACTGTTACTGGGCAGCGGAGCACTTTAAGCAACAGTCTGCTCCAGCTACGGTGTTCAAGGGAACGTTTCCGCAGGTCTTTCCTCCCGGCGGCTGTCAGGGTATAATACTGCCCTAGGCTAGGACTGTTAGCCCTTCATTTGCTGGTCTATGGACAGCATGTTTGCTCCATTGTACTTTTTGGACAATCAGTCTGTATAAACCTATGCACATTTTGCACATATTTTATTGTTTCTACAGTGACTATGATCATCACATTTTGCACACACCTATGTATGTATGTATTTAGTTGTCTTTTGTTTTATAACTATTCTGATGTCTGTTTTTGCTTGTCTTGGGCTGGACTGCTGTAACACATCGATTTCCCTACGGGATTAATAAAGTCTTATCTATCTATCTAATCAATACTGCTAAGCCTCTCTAGATAAGATAAACATAGTTTATTTCTTTTGTCTCTAAGAGAATTAACATTTAGACTTTTTTGACCTTGTTTTTTAATTGTTACTTATTTTAGTCATCAATTGTTTTTAATTCAGAATTTTTTTTTATGTTTGACACAAAGTAAATGTCTATCACAGATACCTCACAGTTTCTGTACACTTTGAAGTGAGCGATGGTTCTGATGGGGAAGTCTGAACACTGTGCAGTGTCATCAAAGTGGTATCACTCACTCACAGCAGGGACTTTTATGAACCCACTAAAGGCTTTGAATGTTATTATATTACTAGATCAATAAAGGAAATGTAACAAAACAAGTTGCTAAATATATTAGTACTAATAAGGAAATGCAAAAGACAGTGTCAATATTATGTTCTACAACACAGTCCTCATTAGCCTTTAAGATTATGTGAAACACAGAGAAAAAGAACTAAAAACTGGAGATAGCACAGTTTGTATCTAGGGTATGGTGAATCAATACAGATTTTCCATGTGGCTGTGGGTGGCCTTGAGCTCACTGTATTTCTGACATGCCATGTGGGAGTGAACCCTGTGACTGGAGGGTTTTTGAGGGAGCTGCAAAGCTGTAGAGGTGGCAGTCTGTCATACCACATGAGCTGAGCTCAAGTTTAAGTTTATTGTCATCATACTCATATACAGGCACATGGTATAACGAAATGCTATTTAGCTAGCTCTCAGATGGTAAGAAGTCCAAAAAAAAAACCACAACAATACAATTTTATAAGAAAAGAAAGACAGAGACAACAGGCAGTGCGGAAAACAACAACAGGTAACGTGCAAAACAACAACAGGTAACAGGTAATGTGCAAAACAACAGATGTGCAAAAATATACATCAACAGAATGAAATGAAGGATAGAAAATTATGGTGAGTGAGCTTCTTGACATTTGAGGTAGAGGTAGATATCAATGTGTGTATGAGTTTTGGTAAGAGAGAAGGCACTGTGAGGTTCAGGTCGTAGGCGAGAGAGGCTGGGAGTATAATAGCTGATTAGAACCTTGTGAATTTGAAATGCAACAAGCATATCATTTGGATAATTGATTAATATAAAAGCCATGGAACTTCACCAATTCTTTTTATATGAAAATATTCAGCTATCAAATGTTAAAAACAAAAGCAAAGATACACGACAGAGAACAAGCCTGTTGTCATACTCAACCTCACTGCTACTCTGTGGGGTTGAGTATGATACTCTAGCATTTGTGTGGCAGCTGGCCACTGCTCCACCCACCTGTCACTCAGCACCGGTTGTCATGGACACCGATTTGACAGGGGACCTGGATCACCTGGAGGCAAATAACTACTTTGCCTGCTTCAAGTGATTCATGGATATTTAAGGGGTGCTCTGTCTTTGCTCAGGGCTCTGTAACTATCCTGCTGCTTGGTGACACCAGCAGTGGATCAGGAGGCACAACCTGGAAACACTAGCTGGACAAAAGATGGAATCGACAATGACCTTGAACTGCAACGATTCCCTGGATCCCTAGACTGCAGCAGCACCCAGACTACTTGCCTGCACCACCACTGTGCTCTCCTGTCAATGTGCTGCCTACAGTTCCCCTACAGGGCCTCATCTGTCTTTTATCCACTTGTGGGTTCAGCTCATGCCTCACGATCTACTGCCAGTCTCACTGAGCAGCAGGATCATTACACCCACAGGTTGGTGGTCTACATGACAGAATGTTTCTGGGATAACTAAACACTTATTTTACTTGCAACCATGTTAAGGTTTGTAAAGTTTTAAAGGTTGTAAAAAGGTTAGCAAACCAGCTTTAAACTGTCATCTTCAAATTACTGGAGCTAAACATATTGGTAAACGTCACCAGCTGTCAAAAGACTGCCTGAAGCACTTTCTTGTTTAACTTTGGAATGTATTCTTATTATATTTAAAAGTAAGGTTACCTTATTTTTAATAATGATAGCATCAGTGTAAGTACTGTACACTGTACACTCCATATAAACTGTACTGTATAAATATATTTGGTTTATTTCTGAAAATGAGACACCTTGAATTGTAACAGTTATAACTATAGCAGGTAATTAATAATAATAATAATAATTTCTTACACTTACAGTGCTTTTCTGGACACACCACTCAAAGCGCTTTACAGGTAATGGGGACTCCCTTCCACCATCCACCTCTAATTAACCTCTAAGATGACAGCACAATTTCTATATGCAGAAGTAATCCCATTGTGTTGTTTCAAAATATCACTGTGCAGCTGACTCAGGCAATTGAAAAATGTCCATAGACATCAGCAATGGCATTCATCTAGTATGAGTTTGCTTACTATTAATGTACTATGGAAGCAGTATTACCAAGATCAAGATAATGTGAAAGACTTTGAAAAGACTATTAGAATTACTTTTACAAAAAGAAAGTAAAAAAGAGGTGCAATTATACAAGTAATGCCAAACCCTGATATGGTTTCTGATCTATATAAAATTTCCCCCTTTCCAATAGGAATGAACTTTCCTACATGTGCTGCTTTAAAGTTTCAGTACAGATAAAGTCACTTCAGTGAGGCTGAAAGGCCTGCACAACCTCTGAAACTCCTGGTAATTGGCAGTGGAGGGAACGCCAGATGGACTGACAGGTTGCCTGTAGCTTTTTCAAGGAGTATCCTGCCATGTTATGTGGCTGAAAGCTGGTGCCCATCTTACCCACCTGCATCTCTGGGAAAAATAACTGAGATCAAAGGCAAAAACAGCTGAAACCCAATAGCGCCCTTGTAGGTGATTTCCCAGGATATAATTTCACACTTTCTAGAAAGATCTTTATGGTTAAACCAAATTATTGATTGCATGGCTTACTCCCTATTAAAAAAGCCAGTAATATATCTTGCATTACAATGTTTTTATAAAGTAAGTGACAGTACATGCCTGAAGGCACTGGCATCTACTGTGTGCAATACGACGAAGAATAATTTCATAATACAGTAGTTATCTAGTGCTCCCCAGCTGTATATAAGCACCAATTTGTTTATTAAACTTATTGAATAGACAGTTATCCCATAAGATGTAGAGAATGAGTTATAGTTTCTGCTTATGAAAATCTGAAAACTTGTTACATTGCAGGTTACAGTGAAATGAAGTATTGGGGGAATGTATTATGTAAAATTGTTGAAGAATATTTAATTCAGCTGCAGGAGGTTCAATAAACTTTAGATAGGGCCCTTCATAAAATGTTAATCTTCAAAATCAAAATTTGATAAGACGTGCTCATGGGCTGACAAACTGGTTAACAAACAGGAGACAGGAAAATTATTTTTTAAGGGGCTGATAAACAGTAAGTTGTGGTGTACCATAAGGTTCCATTTTAGGTGTGTTACTGTTCCCATCCTCTATATTAATCTCCAGATTTAGATTCTGTTTAATTAAATAAGTGCAAAGTGACCCCCACAGAAGGTAAAAATTATGTACTGTACATCACAGGAGTGGTACTGAAAAGCAAGAACCTATGTAATGTAGGTAAGAATGAAAAAAGTAACAGAATGCTTGAGTATATACTGTAGCTAAGAAGTTTACTTTAATTTAATGCCTTACAAGAACAATTTCATTTTGAATACTGTTTTCAGTTTTGGACACCAAACCACACAAAAGGATATCCTAATGGTTAACAGCTGTGTACTAATCAAGGCTGGGGGTAGAAAGCAGTAGAGGCTGAAGCAGTAGGTAGCAGTCCATGAGGTAGGTACGCGAAAGAAAGGAAACATCCCCTGTTTATGTAGGGGGAGAGAAATGAAATAATGAGTAATTAAAAATACTTTAAAACCCTGTAATATACTATTGCATACACTTAAAAATATAGAGTATATATATATAGTATATAAAAATATAGAGAGAACTTTTAACCTTTTAATGAATCTATAACACCATACATTTCATTACCTTACACTGTACTGTTCCTTTATATAGAGCACTGTAAATTATAAAATCACTTAGGGGGCTTCCCTGACATAATTTCAATCCAGCTTACTCGCAGTAGTCAATGAAAAAGCACAATATAATATGCACATGTTATCCCACCTGCATTAAGTCAATGAAATGTACAACGCACTATTCCTTCTCAGAAGGAATTTGCAGCACTACGTGCTTTTTACAGTATGTGCATAACATAAACCTACAAACTTTTGTTATGGGACCCACAGGAGGGTTTTACATTAAGGTTGAAATTGCGTACATAGAACCTTGCAGAACCCAAGGAAGAAGGTGTACAGTATATCATTCTAAATTACATTATTATAGTGCATTGTAAAGCTGTACTTTCATTTAAAAAAAAACATTTCAAAGAGAGATATAAAATGTTATATATGTATAATAATTTGAAATTAAATCTTGAAAGAAGAGCAACAGGAAATTTTTCATGAGCTCAGGGGATTGTTGTGTCATGACAGGTCTAAGGAATAAAACGTTTAATCTGAAATAAAGGAAGTTGGTTGGAGACTTGATCTGAACAGAAAAAGTATAAGATGTACAGTAAAGAGAGGGTCAACACAGGAGTTGAGAACAGAGGACAGGAAGCAATTCTTTCCACAGTTATGGGGTATCCGAGTTGTGAACACCTGGAACAGCCAGGTAGCTCAGGCCCAGACTCTAGACTGTGAGAAAACACAGGATGAAATTTTAGATTCAGTTAGCTAGTAAACTACAAAAGAGCAACTCTTTGATGTTTATTTACAAAGGCTGCTAAAATACAAAAAATGAAAAAGAATGAGAAAGAGAGAAAACTGAAATCAGAAGAGCAAAAATTCTCATTTGTCTCCTGTGAAAAATACACCAATTGCCAGCTAGAAAACCTCACAGAATAAAAAATAGCCCCTTTGTTATGGTTGACATCCCTCCCCTAGAAGGCGCTCCATTTTACTCCTGTCAATAGTTCCCTGTGGTCATTTATATGTGTTCCAGGTGTGCCCTTTTGTGTCTCCCCCTATTTATTCTTAGCTCCTCCAGGGCTCAGCGCTCAACATTAGGGTACAGAAGTCACAAGGCCCACGTAGCACCAGGGTGCCCTACTGTACGTCTGTCTCCTGAGGGCATAAGCCTTATCCCTGACACCTCCCGCTTCCTGAGCCCGGGATCTGGAGGACCTCGCCCCGTTATCCCAGGATCTCCATGTTGGTTGTCTGTTCATGTTTTCCCCCTTCCCGGGGATTTTAACCTCATCAGATTTGGACGCCACTCTTTGTCTCCCCAGCTCACTGTCTCATGGACTGTCACTGTTATTTTGTGCACCATTAAACCCCTGTGTGTGTTCCCATACCACACCTCCTGCTTCCTCCAGTTCTTACCCCATTGCATAGGGTCTACTACAGAACCCGACACGGACGGCAGACCCTGTCCGTAACACCCTTATCCTCAACCAAAAAATCACTAGAATGTTAGAAATTGTATTTACTGATTACTGAATTACTGAAGCAAACCAAAACACTAAAGGAAAAAAGGAAAAAAAGGCAAAGTATATAAGACAAAGTAAAAGCTCACATAAATAAATTGTTTAAATCTCATGTTTTGGTTTTGTTCCACATAACAGCTTGTACAAAAAATAAATTAAAAAACGTAACATTACTTTTGAACGTATGTCTTTACTAGCAGCAGTTAAAATGCCAATATCAAAGTCAGGACACAGTCCATTGTTTGCTCAAAGTGGGAAACAACATGGCAGCTTCACACAAGCCCACCACTGCTACGATACGGGATATACTGTGTATTTTCCATACTAGTGACTCTCTCCCTCGAGCCATAGAACAATCACATGGAATGGAAGGATAATCTATCTAATTAATCTCTAACAATTATATTTGCCTGAATGACTCAGCATGCTTTTGGGATATCATGTGAACTTATGTTATAAATCTCCAAGGCTTGGAAACCTAGTGACCTGTTTTATAGACTAAATAGAGAAGTATTATATAGACACATTACACATGATTTAGCTTTCAGACTAAAAACAATTGTTACTTAACAGTTTAGTGAAATCACACTGCATGAAATCTCTGATGGTTTCTTTCAAAGACGTACATTGGGGGAAGGCAATGTTTACAACATCCAGCAGAAGAGAGAATATGAGACGTGTATTTTCCTCATGGTGATTAAACCTGTGGAAATTATACAGATACAGCTCACTTTCTGCATAAAGTCTGAGACTTGAAAGACAAAGACAGAATTCATTGGAACACATTTAATTTTACAAAACAGCTTGATTTACAGAATCAAGGCAATTCAAATTGTTTTCTGTGAGTACACACTGACCACACATACTCAATCCTTCAACTAAAAAAGCTGTACTCCTAGGATAAGACAAAAATGGGTTAGAAAGGAACCCTAAGGTTAGGGTGTTGTAATTTCATTAAGGCTGTGGCTGTGACAGGGTTATAGATATAATATAATAAGACAAAGACCTTGTGCAGAAACTTAGAAAATATGCTCTTATTGTTATTCCTTTGTGAGCTAAAGAGCGTTCCCATGTAACAAAAAGGTTTGGGAAACAGTCCACCTCCTCAATAGCCCTGTTGTTTCCCATGTTTTAAGTGACACATGGCTCAGGCACCAGCTTTCTCGATAAACTTGAAAGCATTAATTGAATGCCACCAAGTTTCCAGTAGAAATCACAAAGAACCTTTCAGAAAAAAACAGCAGCTGTTGATTGCAGGAACCAAACAGCTAAAACTAATTTTATTACAGTTTCTTACACTGCTGTGAAGAGCACTTACCACACATACTGTACTGTATATAGTAGAAACTAAATAAACCAGAGCTCCTCCTGCAATGTATTAAGGAGACCTCACCAGAACACAAAATGGGAAAAGAAACCAAGCTGGAGCACTATTGTCTTCACTTTCTTCAAAAATAAAATGTATTGCTTATTTTAGTTGGCATTATACAATCATTCTACCAATTTACTCAGCTGTTTCACAATCTTTCAAAATGTACAAAAACTTTTCAAACAATTTTAACTCTTCCCTCCCTAGTTTAATCCTTAACCTGAGCCATTCTACTTTACCGTTTTAGTTCTTAGTTATTTTTTAAAACCACCAGAGGATCCATCAACCGTCAGGGTATTTTAAGTAGCCTGTTTTTGATTAACAGACTTTACCAGTCTCTATGATAATCTAACTTATTGTCTCACCAGAGATGTTACCATTTAGCTCTCTGGGAGTAGATGCTCTCTGTCTTGTTCAGTTCTCTTTTGTACCGAGAGAAATCAGTACACTAGGGGTGGTGCTGATTTCTCTTACCAGCACTTACCAGTAGAATCCACACTGATCATTTCCTTTGTTTCTGGAGTGCTTATGAACTGCTGTCAATAGTATGAGCTAAGCTCATCACTCCAGATTATTTTACTATGCCAAAATAAGCACTAAGACCCTAAGACCCGTGAAAATAAGCACTAAGAAAAATTCAACATGGCACTGGAGAGTTGAGACTTGTTGCTCGTTGTCTGTATGTCTTTGTCTGTTTCGTATTGTGGGCTTTTTGTATCCAGTCTGTCTTTCCAACAATTATTTATGACCAACAAGTGCTTGTGGACATTGGATCGATAATCATCGATTTAAACACAGATATATCCTACTTGAATCCAAATCAACTATCTCTGGTGCCTCTGCGTACGGACCCCCCACCTGACTCAGAGCTGAGCCGGTGGTAAACTGGGAGGACTTCAAGCAAGAGTGAAGCGCCGCGGCTACCGGACCTCACTCCCGAGTGTCCTCCTGGCCAACACGAAGTCCGTGGAGAACAAGATGGACGAGCTAAGTGGAAGGTTAAGCCACCAGAGGGACATCAGGGATTGCTGTATTTTCTGTCTCACCGAGACCTGGCTGACCCCAAATCAACCTGACTCAGCCGTTCAGCTCAATGGATTCTCCACCTATCGCATGGTTTGGCTGGTAAGAAAAAAGGCGGTGGTGTATGTCTAATGACAAACAACTCTCGGTGTTCAGACATGAAAATTCTGAAGCAATTTGGCTCTCTAGACCTGGAATATCTTACTAAAATGTCGTCCTTTCTACCTACCTAAAGAATTTTCATCTGTCATTATGTGTGCGATGTGTATTCCATTCGGTCGGATGTGAAAACAGCACTCAGTGAATTACATGCCACAACAGCAATGAAACTGCTTACCCTGAAGCTGTATGTGTTGTTGCGGGACATTAATCAGGCCAACCTGCGGAAAGTTCTTCCAAAATATGACCAACATGTCTCCTGTCCAACAAGGAGTGCAAATACTCTTGATCACTGCTGCACAGCTATCAAGGACACCAAATGCTCCATCTTTCATCCGTATTTCGGACAATCAGCTGAAGCACGAGAATGTGTCCACAAGCAAGTACAACCCTGGATGGAGGAGATAGATGAAGCTGCAGGGCTGCTTTGAATCTGTGGACTGGGCCGTGTTTAAAGGTTGTACTCAAGCCGTGCATGAGTACACTACAGTTGTCACCAAATGTAGTAAGACATGTGTAGATGACTGTGTGCCCACAAAAACAGTTCACTTTTTCCCCAACCAGAAACCATGGTCTGGCAATCTGAACCTTTATAAGAATGCAAGGTATGACCTATGGAGAGCTATCAGGGACCCTAAAGGCAATGTGAAGGAGTTTGAACTTTCTTGCAAGGAAGAGTGGGATAAAATTGCAAAGTCCAGGTGTGCAAAGTTGATAGAGACTTTTCAAAAAGACTCACTGCTGTAATGAATGCAAAAGGTGCTTCTACAAAGTATTAGTTGGGAAGGGGTGTGCACACTTTTGCAACCAGGGTGTGGTAGTTTATAATAATTAAAATAATTAACTACTTGTTTTTCTCCTGAATTTTGTTGGTTGCTAGGTCACATTAAAGATGGAAAAATGTCTGTCATGATTTATCTTGATTTCTGACTTTACATAAAAAATCCTGCAATTTCAATGAGGGTGCATAGACTTTTTATATCCACTGTATATTTAAATTAATGAAGAAATAAAGAAATACATGAGTGGTGTACTGTATTTCCAAACATAAAAACATTTCTTTCAATTCAATTCAATTCAATATTTAAGGGATATAGTATTTTCTAATACTACAGATGTGAATGGGCTTATAACCCTACCTACTGTACAAAGACAGGGGTTGCAGTATTTCTATTTCCTAACATGATTTTGGTGTTTGGTTTTTACTCTTCACAGCCAAAAAAGACAGTAACAGCATCAGGTTAATTGCCACCTTGGCACCTTTGCTTTGCTGCACATGCAGAATACAGTAAAAATGGAAAATCCACTGGACCGAGAGAACAGACTAAAGACCCAAGATATCTGAAGAAAGCAGTGAAAAAGAACTGAACAAAAATCAGTGTTTGAGAAAACACCTCAATCAACCTCACCTGAAAGCCGTCTATCCGAGAGGGGGCAAAAACCTGCCAGCAATATTCCTTCTCCCTGGGTCTTGGATACATTTTGGCTACTGTAGACAGATGGGTCTGCCTTTTTAAATTCTGTACTCTTTAATATCTTTCCTTTCTTAAGATGAAAAGAAAGGATGGGGATAAATATAACATTTTTTATTTCAGAATTGCAATAAAATGGGCAATCTGGAGTCAGGTTTTTTTTTCAATCAGTCTGTCTTTAACTATATGTCTTTAGCTACACTGTTTCTTGGAGTCCAGATTAGGATTAATAAAGATGCTGCATAAAAGAAAGTGTCTACATAAACCCCACACAAATACCATTTTATTTTGTGGGATTCCCTTGTTTATATTCAAAAGACTAAATTTGATAATAGACTCAATAAGAAGTCTATACACTATCTCTGAGAATTCTAAATTACAGGAAACCATAATTTCCTAAAATAAACAGGAAAGCAAGCTCTCTAAAATAATGTTGAGATTACTTAGCCAAAATCTGGTCTCCAAGACTAATCAGGACAAGGCTCTCTTGCATGGCATCGCATAAGCATAGAGAAAGCAAAGGGTGAAAGTTATGCTCTGTCTTATCTCGATGTTTTCTCTGTTTCTCCTCTCTCTGTCTCCCTGATTTGCTCCGTTTTTGTTCTCCTGTCTCGCCTTATGTGTTCTATACTTGAAGGCTCTAATGGTTTGCCATGAAGTTTACCAGAGTAAACCACCAGAAATAGCCTTTGATCATGTGTGTCTTACATGCCTCTATAACAAAATAGTTGTTTTCTACTTCTAATCTTATAGAATCATTCAAGATGGTGCTTGAAAGTTGACATTTTATTTAAACAAAAAAGGTAAGTACAGATAACAAGGTGTTATCTGCTAACTGCCAAGCCTCATGAAAATCAAAACAAGAAAAACACAGAACTAACCAATTTGTTGGAGGCTGGACAGATAAGCTTATCAGCAGTAGAGACATGTCCTCTTTAGCAATGAATCAAGGTTTTATACAGACCACACTGATGGACATCAGCAAGTGTGGCACAGATGGAAGATCATAAACGAATTGTTATGTGCAATAGATCAATCAATTTGGAGATCGAGGCAGGAGTGTTTAGTTGCCACACGTCATTTGTTGTACATAGTGCTACACTGATCATATTCTTGGACCTCAGCCACTGCCCTTCTTGTGTGCTCTTACTGATGTGATAGTATTCTAGCGGAACAATGCTAGATGAGAGTTATGCTAAGGAAGCTCTAGTCACCAAATGTAAGCTCCATTGAACATCTGTTAATGTGTGTTATTGTGGAATGAGACAGAATGTCACAAAACAGTTGTAAAGTGACTTTCAGTGGTCACACATCCTACTAGCCTGATACTTTCATAGGTGAAACACCCTCTTAATGATTCCTCTTAATGCCAAATGTACATGAACTTAATAAAATTCACCTATGTAGTATCTATTTAATAAAATGTCAGAACATCGGCTGCAAAGTGATTATCAATTTTCTTATACAGTAACACCTATATGAATTTGTTGCAATTCAATTCATGAATTTTTCAATGCTTGACAATCTCCTGCAAAAAATGCCCAGCTACCTACGTTGGGAAAACCGGAAGGAGACTAGGAGACTGCTTCAGAGAACATGTTAGGGCTGTGAAGATGAAAGATTTCTCCAGGCCCATAGTTTCTCATTTCACCTCAAATGACCAATCTCTCTGTCTCCGTTCTTAAAGAAGGGTTTCTCAACACCCATAGCAGAAAGACTACAGAAACAAAAATCCTGAAAAAAATCCTGAAATTAGATTCACACCTTCCTCCTTCTCTCAATGACCAATTTATTTTCGTGTGATCTTCTCTAATCTCATGCGGGTTTTGACTTCACACCTTTCTTCACCCCTCTCCACTTTGTACTTCCTGAGTGGCCTCTCTGCCTCTCTGCCCCTCCTGCCTCCTCCCCTCTCCCAGCTTTTGTTCTTCTGTGTTATTTAATCTTTGCTGTCTGCCCTGTCTTTCTCACACCTGAAGAAGGCTTCACATTCAAAACATGTTTTCTCTCTTCTCTTTCAGCATGGAATAAACCTATTACTTGTTCCTTTGCAGATTACACATGCTGATGCAGCTACCCACCTGAACTACACAAAACATAAATATTTGTTTCTTTAAAAACATGACCATAACCTGTCCCATTTGTGGAGAAACTCATTGTTTTACTTAATCAAAAATGATATATGCCCTATACTGTAGGTTAGGATTGCAAAATATTGAAAAAACACCAAGAATCTGTTAAGAAATGTTAAGTATTCTTTACATTTAATTTATTCCACAAACCCCCACGTCAAAGAGCCATTCATACAGTCTGGATAACAGTTCTGGACATAAATGTATAAAACATAAAACTTGTAACTATTTTATATATTCTATTCTATATTCTATACAAGTCTTCTGAATTTAAGAGTGAGCTGAGTATATCAGTGCAAACATGCAATGTAATGGGTGGCAAAAGTTGTTTAGGTGTTTTCCAAATTCCACCTTACCTGGTGTGGTGCTGACAGGCTGTCTTGTGAAGGACACATTGAAAGCAGGCTCATCGTTGAGAGGGGAGGGGTACATTCGTCTGCGAATGAAGAAACCTGCTCCACAACAAAACAGCACCCCCATCATCAACAAAAGCCTAAAGAGAAAATAAGAGAGAACAAATCAAACAATATAAAAGGGTAGAGTGAAATTTTGTTTTCTTTGATAGCTAAACTTAAAGTCTTTCCTGATAAATCATATAAATACATGCTTGCTTTATCAGTTGGGGCAGAACATTTACTGTAGTTAAAAACATTTAAAACTATGCTTTTGACTATGGTTAGTTGGTTGTACTAATGTGGATTATGACATTAACCATCTATACCATTTAGCCATTTAGCAAAGTTAGCAATCCTCATTTACCAATCTACGCACAGGCCAGTAAATGACAGAAGTAGGTGGAAACATCAATGGAATATGCCCCCCAAAACTAATATAATAACAAACTAAAAGGTCAGAGGTATCAAGTGTTAGTGTCAGCCATAACTCTTACTCTAAAGCAGAAGAAGCAAGAAACTGTGAGTAAGATTTTTACTTTTTAATTAAATGTTTAAAATATTTGAATTTCATAAAAGATGTACTGATTTAATACCTCTTGATAGTAATATTAATATAGAGTCATGTAACTAAGAATCTTTAATATCACAAGGGGACATTTTGGAAACATTTTACGTTAGTTTCTAAAAATGTATATGTTATTGTCCTTATAGTGGGAATAGGCAATGGGCTGTCATGTAGTGCGCTGCACCCAGGCAGTTCAAAGCCCGATCAGAGAATTACTTTGTTTCTTAAATAGCTGAATATATAAAAATAGTCCACTATTATAGCTTGTTGTTGGGTATGGGGTGAGTGTGTGTATCTGGATGAATTGTTTTTAGTCATGGTTTCGTGATTTAGGATTTCTTCACAGAATTCTTTAAATAAAAGGAGGGAAAAGGGTTATATTTACACATTGTATATCGCCTCTTCTTATATTTGTAAAAACATTCCAATTTAAATGCAATACGGAATATATTTTTAATAATATTATAACAAATTCAGGTTTTTGGGATTGTGCTCTCACTGCTCTTGTCCCAGTTCATTCTGCACCACATGGGCGCAAACCCAGGTCTCCTGGGTTGCTTAACAGAGGTTTAGGAGGCTGAGCTACAGAAGACCTTTCTCAGCCTATGCAGCCAACATCCCTGTTATGCGTAGGGGAGTAGAGGGCTGTACTGTCACTGCGCTGCAACCAGTTTTTACCGTGTATATGCCTGCCATTCGTTACAATATTAATAATGAATGACCATGGACCAATGACCATAACTGTAGAGTTAGAGAAGACGTGGTGAGTCTTGTCTTTTCAACCTGGAATTTAACCTTTACATAGATCCTTTTGGCTACATTTTTACATAGCTGGGTGAGTAAAAATAGATTGAATTAATAACTGGAGTAAGATATTTCACACATACTTTGAAACCATACAATTCAATTCAATTCAATATAATTTTATATAGCGCCTTTCACAACAAGGTTGCCCCAAGGCACTTCACAAAGCAAGTGACCATACATGTTGTGAATACAGAACAGAAAAACCAGAAGAAAACAGAGGAGAGGAATAAAAACTCCTTAGTAAGGAGAAAAAAAACCTCTAAGGGGCCAATGTCAACTGGCTGCCCAACCCCCTTGATCATGCTAACATTATACAATTAAAAAAAGGAATAAATGAATAAAGGTATTAATCCATCCATCATTTCTCCTGTATGTCAGTACTCCAAGCAGATCTCTGTAGACCAGCTAAATCCTCCTAAACGATAGCTATATCCACAATGTCCCTCTTGGATCCATGATGCAGCATCCAACTCAGATGGTGCCCAGCCTAGGCGCCATCTGGCCATGTGGGGAGGAGAATAGGATAGTTTGGTCAGAACAGAGGTATCTACCTGGTGGACCAACACAGAGACACGCATTGGAATGTACAGCAGCACCAGTAGCCATGGTTGTAAGGTGTGAGTAGGCTAGGCTGAAGTAAAACGTTTTGAAACCATATGGCTTTGGAACAGCGGGAGGCAAGACCCGGCTGGGAGGGGGGGATATTTTGATTTTCCTGCACAAACCATATATGCTACAATACTATAATGAGTCCCTGAGGCATATCATTTGAATTTTGGAATTAGTTGTAAAATTCCATATTAGTTTTCAATATATAGCGTATTCAAACATGCACAGTAAAGAGATTAAATGAAGCAATCGTTTCACTAACAACCAATGCACCACGTGTGCCGCTTGTTGGACATTTTGGCCAGCAAATCACGTACTGCGGTATAACTCGCTAAAAAGCAGATAATTTAGCGCAGTACAGGGTTTTAGCGTGGATTTTTAATGGCTGCATTTGATCTTTTCCATTACATAAACCTTCACAACACTAATCCACTGTTCCTGTGTTGGAGGATCTTTAGTGAACCATTTTTTCGTGTTCGTTTTCTTACTAGCAGGTGAAAGAATTCCTAGTGTATATACAGTATCTATCTTTTAGTTCCATGCAGTCAAAGGTAAAATTTCCCAAAAACATACAGAGAATTCAAATGGTATGTCTAGGTTTACTATATTACTATATATAAGAGCAAAATGTATGAATTTCCAATATTGTATTTTCGGGCATGACCAGAATGTGTAAATTAGTTGCTAATTGTTAGCAATTAGCAACTCCAACAATGGACAACATAACCTCCAACAATGTGAACTACTTCCTTTTTGTTTTCCTTGAATTTTGGGACTAAGAAGTCACATTTTTCAGAAACAGAACATTTCTTCAAACTTGTGAATTCAAAAGTGATCATGTTGTTGTTTCCCAATATTATTCTTTAGTCTACCTTTGTTAGTCTATGTTGGTTACTTGAACAGATACTGTAGGACCAATAAAAACACTTTCCCTTATTGATGGGTTAGAAAGAAGACATTCATCATATGAACTATTCAGTCTCAGTGAGGACAAATGTAATCCCATAATATCTAATAATTATGATTCACGAGGAATGACAGCAGCTGAAAGCTTGGGAGAAATTAGAATTGTTTATTGTGATGTGGAGATTTGGCGTAACCCGCTTGGCTGAGGGCCAACCTCCCGGCCGTTAGACAGGGAGGATAGGACCCCCATGCAACCAATTGGGTAGCTGCAAAGGTGGAGAGGGGGTGGAGGAGGGATGCAGAAAACGAACGAGGAAGAGGAGAGGGTGACGTTTGATATTTATGGAGATCGGTTGCTTACGTCAGGATTAGTGAGAATTGCAGCAGCTGTGTCGAATGAGCGCGGCTGCCTTCATTCCTCCCGAACTTTCATTAAAAACTCCATTTGTCTGGATTATGTTATCTGTAGCAGACTCATTTCACTATACCTCTTGTTGCTTTGTTTTTCAGTGTGATTTCTAAAGATTGAAAAGAACTAGTATTAGTAGTACTTCACCACCTCTTTCATTTTGCCTTTCTCTCCTGAATATTCTATACCCAGTAATATTAGCCTTCTCTGGAAGCACAGCTCATTTAACTCCTAAAATTAACATAATTGCTTAATAATATTGATGCTCTTGAGTCCAATATATTTTTTCTGTTCCTCTAAAGTAGGACATTGAGAGGTTTGTTCTTGTATAGTATCTTTCACAGTATGCAATTATAGTTTATGTATCTATAATAATAATAATAATAATAATAATAATAATAATAATAATAATAATAATAATAATATGATCTTCTAGGTTCAATTTTACAACTTTAAATCATGAAAAAAATTAAAAAGTATTTTGGAAGAATAGAGAAGATTCCTCCACATCCTGAATTTACACTCTTTTGTTCAGATACAATATTCAAACTAACAAAAGGTAGAACAATCAGCACTGATGTTCGAAAAGATTGTGGCTAAAAAAGTTTTCTTAAAGAATGGCAAACTGTTTCAAGAGCTGTCTCAATGAGATGGGCACCCCAATTACCATGGGGAGGATTTGTTTCTATGGGACAGGCACCCCAGAGTAAATAATCACGTTTTGCTAGAACATACATAAAGAAATGCTATAATCTTTTCCAAATATAAGCTTTTTTTACAACCTTTGGAATGGATTGTTTTAAAAGCTTCTTGCCTTCATGGTTGAATATTGCTTTAAACCTTACCAAGACAGGTGTGTTTATTTCAGATCACTAATAATAACAAATGGAATTAATTCAACTATTTCTGTGATTTGTCAGAGTGGTTTTGGCATCTGAACTCATTTAGGTTTGGGTGAATATGCAATTAACATTTTAGTTTCTCATTTTTCTTTACTGGCTTGCTGACATTTAATGTCCTTCACCCATGTGTTCAGTTTGAGATTTTATATTTTGATTCAAATAATCACTTAAAAATGGATACATAATTTGTCATAAAACAAAAGAAATTATTGAGGGAGAATACTTTTTCGGTGTATTAACTCAATTCAGAAAATCAGGATTAAAAATTCTGCGCTGCAGAACAAAAGCTTTTAAACTCATTCAGGAAGTGAGCTTTGGCCAAGATAAAACTTGTTATTGCTAGTTGAATGCCAATTCATGTATTGCAGAGTTAGCATTACCTTTGGCAATGCTGTATCACTCTGGGCATCCTGCCTAGACATCACTTTTAGCATAAGACCCCATTAAAACCTGAATACAAAATGTGTTTAGTCAGTGCCACTAAATTCATGTTTTTTTTCTTCAGATATAATCTTTTTTTTTATTTAAAACCTGAATGCTCAAACTGAAGAGTAAGAAGGGTAAGATAAATTACAGTAAATGTCAGCAAAAACTAAAAGAACAATCTAAAATATGTTGATTGCATTAAGTATTCAAACACAAACTCAATTTTTGGCAATAATTACAGCTACTGTACAATTCTTTTTAGGTCTGTCTCTGTAAAACCTTACACACCACTAAGTACAATTTTTGCTCATTTAGGCAGATTTGCTAAAACTTCCTTAAGTATTTTGGGGATTGCTTATGTTTTCCACTCTTCCACAGACTCTCAATAGGATTCACAAGTCAGGACTTTGACTGGACTACTCAAAGACAGTCACTTTCTTTTTCTGAAGTCATTCCAGTGTAGCTTAACGCCTTTTGCTCTGGATTACTGCCTTGCTGAAAGGCATTTTTGCCATAGTTTTAATTCTTTAGTATTGCTTTATTACTATTTATTAGTATTACTTTGTTCTATTGTTTTTTTCCTTCATTCTAACATGCTTTCCAGCTGAGGAGAAGTATGTGTCCATAGATTTTTAAGATAAGATCACTTTATTGGCCATATACAATTTCTTGCATTAGGAATTTGTCTTTTCACATACCACAGCTTGCTCTCCATGAGACACACAGACAGGAAGAGAGAAGGTTGGGGTCAGAGTGCAGGGTCAGCCATTTATATTGCAACTCTGGAGCAGCTGGGGTTAAGGGCCTTGCTCAAGGGTCAAACAGAGTAGAAATCCTCTGCCGACTACAGGATTTGAACCGGCAACCTTCCAGCTACAAGTGCAGATGCTTAGCCACAGTGCCGCCGCTCCACCCATAGCTACCACCACCATGCTTGACTATAGGGATGGTGTTGACTGGAAGTCAGCAGAAGATTGTCCTCTGTTGGGTCTACATTAAATGTTATGCTTGGCATATAGACTAAGAAGTTCCACAAGGTGACAGCTTAAACACCTTTTGCAACAGTGCTATGGTGCTTTATTGCAAACTCTCTGCAGGCCTTTTTTCCATGTGCCTTATTTTTCATAATGGCTTCCTTCTTGCCACTCTCCATACAGGCAAGCTTTGTGAAGTGTTCTGGATATGGTTGTTTGATGCACATTATCTTTCATCTCACCCATCAAATTCTGGAGCTTTTTTCCAAATTGTTAGTTTCACAGTAGCATCCTTCAGCAGTTTCCTAATTATCCAACAACTCCATTTGGTGGTATGACATGCCTTCCATTTCATGATGATTGAGTAGACTTTACTCACAGGGATATTCAAACATTTCCTTGTATCCTTTTCCTGTTATGTATATTTCAATTACTTTGCCCCTGAAGTTCTTTGAAAGCTCCTTAGCCTTAAGCATTGAATATTTGCTTGAGATTTACTGAATGACCAAAAAACTTCACAGAACTAGGCATTTTTACTCTGCAATTATTAGAATTACCATCATTACACAGAGAAACAACTCAACTAGTTGTGAGGTAGGCTTACATAATTTTATTCACCCAGGTTTGCCGCAGCAAAGGTTTGAATTTCTGTAATTGTGACCATTTTTATAGTAATTATCTTCTAAGTTCTTTTTGCTTTTTAGTTTGAATGGGCGGAGTAGGTTGTGTGTATAAAACAATTGTGTGAAAGGTTTTTTTTCTTTTTCTCCAGCTGTTCCCTCTCTAACCAGTTTCACATGAGAATGGGAATTAGCACCACCTGGGTTCTAGTTAGAGAACCCTTTAAAACAGTGGTTCTCAAACTTTTTGGACCAAGTACCACCCCTAATCCAACCAAAGCATCCAAGTACCACCTACAAGTCATCTTCTCATAGGAACCCCAGAAATTCTCAATGACCAACATGAGCGCGCGTGCACACACACTCACACATACATATAATAAATATTATAATAATAAACTTAATTTGATATAGCGCCTTTAAAGGTGGCTTTTCAAAGTGTTTTACAGAAAAAAAAACATTAACAACATCTAATAAAAAAGCACCATTTCAGTGAGAGGGGTGAGCCTGTTCAGTTGAGCAAAGCAGATGTGAATTAATTTTTCGAGCCTTGATATAATTCACAACGTACAGTAGTCTAACATATTAAATCGTCAGGCATTTTCTTGACGACAAATATCTCGCGGTGGATGTTGTAATGCGTACATTAATTTCTGGAGCAACCAATCTAATTCATGCAACTACACCGTTATGTCGGCTTGTTATTGCTCTAGCACCGTCTGTACAAACTCAGACGCATTTTATCCAGTCGAGACCATTCTCTTCGATAAATTCATTCAGAAGCTGAAATATGTGCTCTCCTGTAGTTCCTGTTGGTAGCGGTTTACAGAACAGAAAGTCTTCATGGGACATGCCCTCAAACTCGTATCTAACGTAAACGAGCAAATTGGCCAAATCGACTACAGACTCATCTAATTGCAGTGAAAAACATCTGCTCATCTTAACGCGCTCTATCAGTGTATTTTTGATATAATCCTTCATTTCAATAATTCTATGAATGACTGTGTCTTTCAGGGGGAGGTCGAGCTGTTTAGCAGCCTTTTCTCTACACATAATATGTGTCAGCTCTTTTGCCAACGGTAAATAAGGTTCTTCAATAGTTCAGTGTCCACTGAACTATTAGCGCGCACTGTATCGTAGTACGTAGGCTACGTATTCGACACGTATTAAAATACAAAATATGAAAACCCGTCCCGATTTTTCTGCGCACACGACACAGTTCCAGGGTCATTTGGTGTACCACTTGGCGGCACTCCACGTACCACTGCCGGTATGCGTACCACAGTTTGAGAACCACTGCTTTAAAACATTCTCACGTGATTCCCCTTGTGTTCGCCTCAGAACCTGAGATAGCGGATGTCCGTATTAATTCGCAATCAGCTCCAAAATGCCTCTCGTTATTAGTCTCTCGCTTGACTGTTAAAAGAAGCGCATCTCAGAGACTATGCGTCGGCCTTCTCCGTCACATTAGGCGCCATATGGCACCACCATGCACAAAATATTTTTAAAATATTTTAATGATCATCGAAAGCTGCACACAGATAGCTATCTGTCCTTGTTGTTTAGACTATTGTTGTTGTCCAGACTTTTTTTAGTTGTTGTCTAGAAAATATGAGATGAGTATATGAAGAGAGAAAGTTCTTGGTGATTTCCACTAACATAATTGTTCTAGATGTCAGACATCTTGCAAAGTAAATGTATCTGTTGTATTGGAACAACAGAATTGATCAATAGGGTGAGAACTGAATGTCAGAGTGAATTTTTCAAAGCACGGTTTCAATTTTGGCAGGAAAAATTCAGAAATAGCTTTTGACAGTTATTAAAAATCATTCTACAGTATTACTTCCACAAACACAAAAGCAAACCAGATTGCAAGCTATTCTCAATACTGAATAGTGGAGTAGTAATAGTAGTTCGATGAATAGTAAGAGGTCTGGACTGCACTTTGAAGGAAAGAACGTCTTGTTTATACATGTCAAAGGATATAAAAGAATATGTATCCAGGTCCCAGGTCCAAGACCTTTAGGTTTTTATATTACAGGATCTTCACAATTTTATATATATATAACACTACTCTGGGAATCTCAATGTCAGAACGCCTTTCCTTTGGTGTTTAGGGAACTAAACAGGGAAAGTAAGAGAATTAATTGGATGTCTGGGTGCCTGATTTGTAGGGGGACGTACACACCAAAGGCAGCCCAAGCTTGTTCTGAAAACCCTGGGACGAATGTAATTGCCCGTAGGAGTGTTGCGGTTTCCCGGGGCAACCGTGGGCTACGAGCCGCTCCAGGCCTAGGTGTGACCAACACTCTGCAAGTTCTGGTACACCTACATGAATGAAGAGTTCATATGAAAACCTGTACTGTGTGCAGTCATAAAAGTGGCTTGAAGATGTGCTCTTCAGTTAGTCCTTTTACTGTATATATGAGACAGTTATGGAGATTAACAAGTGCACTTTGTACTGATCTGTTTTTATCTGAACTAAGAATTGTAGGAGGTGGCATGCATAAATTAAGGAATTGTAAGTTACAAAATTTGAATTGATTCCAGTACCCTGGAGCTGTGAGGCAGCAGTGCTATCTTCATGTTATCATACAAGCCCATAAAAGCTGTGTAGAATACATAAAAGAGCTGGGGCTGCAGGAGGAAATTAAATGCTTCAGTGATACAGTAGCTCCTCATTTAAAAAAGCTATAGTTTATTTTATTCCAATTTAACAGTTTTGTGTACAATAGGAACAGAATCTATTTCTTTAAAAAGTAAACCTTAATTTTATACCCTATCAAATATGGTACATATTTAAACTAGTTTTTTACATTGCTTTTGTAATATTCAACTGTGTAGTTCCTAAAGATAATGCAAGAGTAGCAAACATGTGTTGTGTAACTAGGTGTTGTCATTTTATAGACTATGCTAAAGTGTTGGGAAAGATGACAAGTGATTTGTCAGCCTAAGCATGATATAGATAATACAAGTAAAGATATTCATCTGCTATTCAAAGTAGACTTCAATCTTCCTATGTATTCCATTTTTATTCTTCTTTTCTGTGAGCATTGTTTTAATCTAGCAATATGGCTTCAAAAAATGTTTCTAGGTCTCTTGAATCTTTCATTGCAATTAACCTTTGCTGTAAAGGAGGCCTTACCTTCCCAGGGTTGAAGGCACATGCATTGTCCAACAGTGAACAGTAATCATTCATCTTTCCATTTTCTAACTGTTTTATCCAATTCAGGACTGTGGCAGAGAACTGTAAGCTATGGGGATGTAGGGACAAGGCCTATTATTTAACTTAAGATTTCTAATAATTCTTGTGTGCCTGGACCAAACAGCCTGTTGCCTGTCACAGGAATAAAGCCAAAGAGGCTTATCTTTTGGAAAAGGACGTATCCCAGGATAGTCCAGACCTAGTTTCTGTAACGAACAGTTCTTTCCGGACCCTATGCGGACGACACAATCCGACGGAGTGGGGAAACACTGGGGAAACGTCATGCAGGAAAACGGGGCTGAAGACAGGGGGGCGTGTCCAAGGTGCGCTGGTGCACGGGGGAGGCGTGGCTGAGGCGAACAATCCCAAAGAGTAATCCTTAGAGTATCCAAAACACACGAGTAAGTCCAAAACCAGGAGATCCATCAGAAGAAGGATTAAAAACCACGAAGGCCGGGTCGGAACCCGCGGACAGGGAACAGAGGTTAAAACCTTAACGGAACCAGGCGCTTCCAGGTCCCGGACGATATGGAAATCAGAGCAGAGCCTGGATGAGCGTCAGCGCCTGGCTTTTAAGGTGGGATGGGAATAGGGAACAGGTGCATAGAATAGAGTCTCACGTGAAAGGGCTGGAGCACCCTTAAGGAGGGGGGACTAATATCGTGACAGTTTCAATGCAAGCTAAGATGGATGCCCACTGCTTGGATGTCTATCAATTAGCCATTGACATTTGGACATAATCTTAAAAGTCACAGGCCATGGCCAATCCTCCAAAAAGATCAGGGATCTGCAGGGTGTGGGAACCCATTCCACCGGGTGACTCAATAAACCGTATTTTCCCCAGTTAAAAAGCATTGTGGATCGCCTCTAACGCTGCCTCTCTCGGCCAAACCAACTTAGCTGACTGACAGCTGACACACGCCTACCTTACTTTCAGTTACAGTGTGAGCTTGTATGTAAAGACAGAAATCTGGTTACCTGCTGCAAGACCTTGCAACCAGCTAGCTACAGTACCACTAGCTACCACTGTTCGCCCACTTGATCACTTGGTCACGGCTGGATTTTCTCTGAAAAACCTGAATATAGTATTCTTTAGCAGTAGGCACTATGCAGGTAGAAAACCGAGTTTTTCCCCTTTTTGTGTGACTTGCACCGACTAAGCAGTTACCACTCTGAGCGCAGACTTTGTCTCAGTTCAGCTCAGCACTAACCCAGACGACTCACGTGAGAGAACTGACCTCCAGCTCCAACCTCCAGCTGCCTGGAGTGGCATAGAGCCATCACAGCATGGACTGGACAGCGCTGCGATGGACACAGTCAACTGCTCCGCCATCCCTCTGTGCAGGAGTTAAGAAACCACGGCTGTGGATGAGCATAATTCAATATCCATCATTACTGCCCTTGAGAAGTCAATTATTCTAACACGTCGATATCAATTAAATTGATCTAAGGAGTACCTGAATGTTGATTATGTTAATGAGACTGATAAGAAAGCTAGTGTAACCAATGGTATACTCAATGTATTATCCTTGTTTTTATGTATGTCTTCTGTATGCACACTATAGCTTGATACAGTAATTCTCATGTGACAAGCTGCCATCTGTATCCAGGCAGACTTTCATGTATTTACCCTGAAAGCTTTTATATACACATTGTCTTATGTATCAGTTAATGTATTCCGTGTGAATCCTTGTGAAGACTCCTTGTTGTTCTGCCGATTGATTCCTAATAGCCAAAGTAAACAAATTAAACATTGTGTCAGTAATTTCACTCAAACCCCTACAGGGTGTGTTGTAAGGCTCCCCCTGAGGTCTAGAGATCAAGTCCCAGCCAAAAACATAACTGTGAAATGAATTGTAATTATGTTTTTGGTTTAAAAAAATATTTTTTCTGGAATTATTGAATGATTGATATTGTTATGTTTATTATTTAAATTAGGAATTTATTATAAACAAGGACCAAAGTCACTCTCAATGTAGGTTCTCAAACATAACTTGTATATCTTTATTTTGTAATGTAAAAATGAACACTACAGTGTACCATTGCATCTGTAAAAAAGTATAAACCACATTTAAATCTAATTGCTATTGTAAAATAATTACAATGGTTAGTTCTAAATAATTCTACCTATGTTTTGAAATCAATAAAATTGCACAGATATTATAAATAGTATTAATGTCTTCAGGGGGATTTTTGACTTTAAATTTAGTAGCATTTTTTTCTTTTGTATCCAAGAGCTTGTTTTTTTTTACTTGATGTTGGTCATTGCGGCAAATCCAGCTATACACACATAAGTGCTTTCAAATACTGTAGTTTTTTTTTTTAGCATTTGGATATGTGTGGAAAGTCACTATTTCTGAAGAGATATTATGATGCATATAAATTATTTCCAGCTGCACAGCACTTTTGTCTCCTCTTGATAGCTGCATCTTTGTAGCTACAAAAGATAGTCCACAAAAAGAAGCAGAGGACTTAAAGGCCAAATGTCTTTAAAATGAGTGGACAAATATCAAACCCAACATCACCTTCTCTAATAATTTGTAAAACCATTACAACCATTACATTACATGACTTACGGTTACATTACATTACAATTTGCACAGCCTTAAAAAGTGCTGGAAAAATGTGTGTCAAATTTGATTTTTGTAATTGGCTGCTAGATAGGTCCAGCTTATCTTAAAACACAGCAATTTCCTTCATTAATGTGCATGGGTTGCCACTCTTGCTATTTTGAATTTAACATGTTGAGGTGGTGAGTGATCTTGCCAAAGCCTTCCCTCTGCTTAGCCACTGCTTAGCAACATCAGTATGAAGAATCACATCACCGTAATTGCTTTCATAATCTTCTGTGTCTTTAACTGCCTGTGGATTGAGAGATTTAGTGCACATACAAATCACAATTTTCACAACCACATCCAGACAAATTTCAGTTAATCATCTTTTCATTTTGAGCAAAGGGCTTTCTTGTGAATAATGCAATGGTAGGCTTGGAAATCTGGGAAATACATATCAGCTAGAAACCAATAAAATCCACTTTCCTTCCCAGTATTGCTGGTGCACCATCTGTAGTGACTGAAGTAAGTTTCTTAATGTCAAGATCATTTCTCAACAAACAGTCCTTGAGTGCTCTGTACAGTATATGTTTTTGCCCCGAGTTGTATTTCTGAGGGGCAACAGTGCCAAAAGTTCTTCTTTGAATTAATTTCTCCCATCAAAGCTAACACAGACAATAAATGGTTCTGCGTTAGCAACGTCACACAATTCATCCAATGTTAGACTAAAACCAGATGCATTCTTCAAATCATAGAGTGATTAAATAATCTTTGGATAGAAATTCAACATACTGTATAGTATCTTGCCACAGTCTGGTGAGAAACCTGAAATCTGTTTCTTGGATCTCAGTTTTGTTTTGAAACTCAGCAAACAAAGAATTACCACTATTGTAAAGACTTCAAAATGGTTTAGCCATCTGTTTTTTGGCTAAAACCCAGATAATCTTTAGGGATGCTTAGGTAACAGTCACTTATACTCATTAGTCTCTGAAAAATATGTTACCGGACATTTAGAGAACCAAATGGATAATTCTTCTTGAAATTGCTATGCGTGGACATATAGTGTCTCTGTACATTGGCCTTTTTCAAAACAGATATAGAATTGTGGCAAAGAAAAAAAGACTTACTGTATCTCTAGGCATCATAAACAAAAATTCAAGTTCCCATGATGAATTAAACACACATAGATATGAATAATTATTCATAATGTATCTTAGTTTACTTATTAAATCCTGCAGTACAGTATTTCAGTTGGAGTTGTGATGGCAAAGTGGTAACAACATCCTGTCTGAACAATGTAATTATTCTATTAATTGAAATTGCTGTTAGTACAGGATGCATACAGTATGACAAGTGCTTAATAAAAATTTAACACTGTACTTTTTTGTCTGACAACACAGCTTTAAGTATTCACAATGCCAACTGGCAATTTTACAATCCTGCATTAGATTATTCAAAAAATAAAAATGCCACAATGTGCTGCTGTCCAGGATACTGCAGTGCCTACAGTGGTATACTGAGTGACACCTGGCATATTTTTGATAGCTGCATCTGTACCTCACTTCTAACTCTGCATGAGGGTCCCATACCCTCAATCAAATGGGGGTATGCCAAATTTACTGTGGCTAAAAACTTTCACTATGCTTAATTCTTGGGTGTTAATATACCTATTGAACATATATTTAGTAATCATATTCTTACACTCGGGCTTGCAGCCCCTGTCCTCCCATAATGTATAATTCCAAAAATACATAAGCCTTCCCTTTTCCACGGTCAGAAGCTCTGTCATTGAGCTTCCTGCTTGCATATGAATGTTCCCCATGCATGACTCAGCCTGCCAGTGAAGCTTTCAGCACTCCACCCGAATCATTCTAACTCCATGGTCCAGATCTCAAGACAAAATCTAAGAGCCAGCCGGATCCCTGTATGTCTCCTAGTTGCTACATGTCCATGGGCAGCTTCCTTGGGAAACAACCAGATCTTCTTTGTTAATCTCCTTCCCTGTTCTGCCCAGTTACACTGCACAGTCTCTATTCTGTTTGCCTTCTGTCTGCCTAACCAGCTCATTTCCTGTTCCTCTGGTCAGCCCAGAGCATTTCCAGCTCTTGTCTGTCAGCTTGCTTCTAAGCTCAGGGCCCCGTTATAACAGACATCTTCATTCTCAACCAACTTACAAAGAGCAGACCTTCTGGGCTCAAAAGATGTGTTGGTCAGTTCCCTGTCTGCCTCCATTTGTTCTAAAAAATATTTTCTTCTTTCAGAATAACTCACATGCACACTCCAAGCTGTAGTCTTGCCATGCCATCCTATACTACTGGAATATACTTTGGGTTACTACAGGTCTTACCGGGAATAAGTAGCTGTCACGGACGTCCAAAGGGACTAACCGTGGGAAGCAGGAGAGCGGAAAAAGACCCGTATGCGTAGCGGCGAGACGGGAAAAAGGCCCGGGCTCATTAGTGCAAAGAGTTTAGGAATGCCGTATAGAAACCTATGCCCTCAGGGAGCGGACGTGGGGCGCCCTGGTGCTAGGCGGGTCTCAGGACATCCGAACATCAATGCTGAGCCAGGACAGAGTGCAAGACCCGGAAATATATAGCCCAAGGGAAAGAGAGGGACAGGAAGGACAGCAGACCGGAAACTAGGGACAGGACAGAGAAGGAGCGCCCTCTGGATGCAGAGGGCGTGACAGTAGCTTGCTAATGAATAGACAGATGGAACTCTGTGCAATTCCAATTTCCTTTCATTAGAAATTAATTTTCACATTCATATTCAACAGTCGGTCATCACACACGTGCTGAGGTTAGTAAATTCTACTTTACATCTATCCCGAAGATCCTGTTTTTAATAAAATGGTGCCCAAGGTCACCTTCTCACACGGCAGCACATCATGTACAATATTCTCTGTCACTTTGTATTCTGGCAATTTGTTCTCACTGACAACTTTAATCAGCTACATGGACCTGCAAATTAGCTCTTTCCAGCAGGAGGACTTTACTTTTACTACATCACAGATAGGATTTCCAAGCACAGCCTTAATTATGTGTGAACTAAGCACTCTGCTTTCTTTCAGTATCTCTCCTATATTTTCCATTCTTTTACCCTATAGATGTGACTAACTGGTTAGAAGGATTAGTGTAAGAATAGAAGAGCAATGGAATAACAGGCAAGGAAGAGCTTTATCACCTTGTCTTGCTTATTCATGTTCTAATAGTTAAACAACCTCAAATGTCAGCGGTTTCTTGAAGTATACTTAATTTGGCTTCAGCATGGCAGGGCAGTGAGATCCAGATCCCTACTTTTTCTTTGTTAAGAAGTGACTCCTATTTCCAATCCAAAAAATGCTTTTTAGTCCCACTTTTTTCAATTAGTAAAATATAGGTTATTGAAAGTTTTGTTATATATAAAAGGTCTAATGTTTTTAGCACATGGGAATTGGCATAATAAATTAAAGTTTATTTGCAAAAACGTGAGTTATATACAGCAATTTGTTGAGGCCATGCATCAAAAACTGAATTTGTGCACAAGAACATAGCCTAGGGCGGTGCAGTGGCTCTATGGCTAAGGCTCTGCGCCTGTGGCTGGAAGGTTGCTGGTTCATATCTCGTGGCCGGCAGAGGAACCCTACTCAGTTAGGCTACTGAGGAAGGCCCTTAACCCCAACTGCTCCTGGGGTGCCATATTAATGCCTGACCCTGTGCTCCTGCTTGAAGCTTCTCTCCCTGTGAAATTAACAGCTGACATTCTAAATATCCAAGCTTATTCAGTAAAAAGCTATAGCTGGGATGAACTGAGTTTCTGCTGACTTTCTTATTTGTGTATGGACCCGAGTGTGCACAAAGTGTTTTCAAGATCCAAGTTCAGCAAGATGTTGAACTGGAGAGCTGTCTTCAGAAAAAAACTAAGGAAAAGCTCCCCCCCTCTCTGCACTGGGATACACCTGGAACAAAGCAACATGAACTGGAACTACATGAAATTGGAAAATGAAAATATAGCCCAGCTCTGTCTTCAGTGGGAAATTCAAAACTCATCAAGAAATGTTTGACTTTTAAGTGTAAAACATCTATATTCACATTATTATTCTCGAGAATTAAACTATTATTCCAAACACGTGTTTGATAAAGTTTAGTTGACAATACTTCTGTAAGTAGTTCTGTTGTTGTTTCTACTCTGTAATTAATGTCCCTTCTTCAACTCCTCGCCTGGTTGGAACCATCAGCCTCCGTAAGACTGGACTCCAGTGGTTTATGGAGTGGTCTGGTGGTGAGCAGTTATGTGACTGAGAGAGCTAATGGTGGGGTTTCTGATACTAAGACAATAAAGCAGAGGTAATTATTCTACATTTAATTATCTTGAGTGGTATATTTTTTCTTGAATAAGAATGATGTTTCCAGTTTACCCACAGTATTTTAAAGTCCTATATGGGTGTTAGAGAGTGGGAATTTCTCTTGCCACTGGTCAGGGTGTTTGACAAGCCTTCAGGTGACTGCAGGATTGAGTAGTTTCCTATAGACTACAAACTAATGGATATGCATGTGCCTTTGTCCAGAAACACCTATATAAAGCAGGAGACAAAAAGAAGAGTCAGTATGATGTCAAGCAGGCTGGAAGAGCCTTTGCTGCTGAGTAGCTGGTGTGGGTCTAAAACCCTCAGCGGAATTAGAGAAGTTCCCAGTAACTCCCAGTGAGGCCACTGTACAGTCCTTGGACAGAGACTCAGGTACTGTCGCAGGTTGGTGGTGCTATAGCAGGACTGTCTGACCCCTTATCAAAGATGCAAGGACAATGAGCCAGAGAGAGACTGAGGCCCAGGCAGGCCAGAGGAAGCTGGCCCAAGTGGTCCCCCATGGGTCCTTCCAAATGATGGACACTCAGTACCTGCTAAGGCCCCACTGGAGCATCCCACACATACCAGAAGGCCCCCAACTCACTTTAGTGGATTTTGTTTACAACCTGCCTAGGGCCTTAGGTGGGGGTGTTGTTTGTTAAATCAGAGGTAATTATTCTACCTTGTGGTCCTCCTGAATGGTGTTTATTCCCCTGAGCAAAAATTCAATTTTTGGTAAACCCACAGCACTTTTAAGTGCTACAGAATATTACAAAGACTATGAGATTGATATAAAGAAATCCTCACACAGACTCTAAAATAAACAATAACATGTTTTTAAAAGATAAAGTACTGTTTAGCACCTAAGAGATACAATTCAGAATCATTAAGATTGTGACAGGTATCAGTAGAAAGTAGGGAAGGGAATAGGATGGGAATTTGCTGATATATTAAACAGATCATTCACTCAGGTATACATGAAGGAAAGAACAGACATGCCTCAGGCTGAGGAAAGAAAGTTCTGTATCACAAAAATATAAGCATAGAAGAGGGAGAAGTGTTACAGGTACTTAAAAGCACTTGAACAAATCTCCAGAGCCTGATGGTATTCTATCAATTGCAGTTAATGAAATAAGAGATGTTATGCATAGGCCATTAACAAATTTCTTGTCTACAAACAGACTATGTATATTATTGTGACAGACCCCACCCTTGCTAAGGGACATACAAAAACCTGTGATGGATATTGAAGTAAAGCATTGCAGAGCTTTTCCAAGTTTTTAACAAACAAGATTGCTCAGGTTTATCAGTTTTCTCCATACCACCCACCTGTAGCATCATGCATTCTACTGTATATGTATATTACCATCCAAACTCATGTAAGATTATTGGTGATATCTGAAATGCACAATCCAATTAACAAAGAGACACCCAGAGAATCTATTTACAGATCAGAGGCCCTTTGGCATTGTCTCGTGCCAGACCAGTTTATTACAGTCATTACATAGGATTGGCAGACATATCTCTCCATCAACTGGAACCCACAGAGACAGAATGTGTAAAGCTACCGCAGACATGGGCAGGCTGGAGGGATACAGGTTACATAGCCACCCGCCCCAGATTAAATGCCCTACCTTGTGACCCTTTTACCTGGCAATTGCTGTAGGCTATACTTCCTGAAGCAAGTGAGCAGGTCATCTGTGCCATGACAAGATCATCCCCCACAGACAGGGGGGGCCCCTAGACAGGATTATTCTCAGCCTCATCTGAGTTTGTGGAAAAGGACTTGCTCTAACAACCCCTATCTTTCCTTTTGTGTCCATTGGGCAGACGTCATGGTTATGTCCTTTCCATCAATTTCTTTTAAGCCTTTTTAGCATTGAATACGGAACACTATGATGTGACTGACTGAAAATCCTCAAATTAAGTGACAAAGGCAACTCTTCAAATAGTGTGCGGATTTCTTCAAAATTATCAAAGAATGAACCAAAGGAGGAAAGAGGTACAATTAAAAGGACAGGAGGCACTTGTACATGCAAAGGGTTGTGGGAATATGGAACAAACCAGTTTTTGTAGTGAATACCTTTGCTTTCTTCAATTAATGGCTAGATGAGATCTTTGATTAATTAACTGCAGAAAACTGCCGACAATTAACTGTTAACAGTTTACAAACAATTAACTGCCCTGTGTTATTTCTAAGCTTTCTACTGCTCTGTATATAAATACAATAAGAATACACATTTTACTAGGATAAAAATAATCCCAGGCAATGTTAAGTATAATTTGCATCACAAATGATTTACATGTTATTAAAACTGCAAGAACTGATGATTCCACCTTTTAAGATACATTTTGAAAAATAAGAGTAAGTATGTACACAGCATATACATAACCTGTGTAACAGATACCACCCAGATGGCAGCAAAGCAGGGGGGTTGGCACAGGAAAACCAGCCCAAATCAGGGGAAGATTAACAGCCCACAGGGAACCATTCTGATGCTACTCTTGCTTCCTTATAGTGTAAATAACGGTTTGTTCTAATACTATCTCTAACCCGCAGAAGTGGAATCCGATTGGCCCAGTACGCTCATTAACCAACATCCTTATTACCGCTGTGGAATGCGGAAAGCGATCGAGGCTGCTACAAACGATGACAAGGAGTATTTCGATTTATAATATAACTCTCCTAAACAATCTCTCAGTGCTCAGTGTCCCAGATAACCATGAGAGTCTCACTAGACAAACTCTGTCCCCTCAGTCAATGCTTATATATTGTAGGGATCTGGCAACCCCAGGTGCAGCCAGTTCACTGATTTCTTCATGAGAATGCATTTCTCTGTTTGTTACAGTGCCAGCTTCTGGCAGCTCAAGCCTGTTTATACCATCCAGATCTGTCCATTCAGCTACAATCTGTAAATAATAATAATAATAATAATAATAATAATAATAATAATAATAATTGCTTACACTTATACGGTATAGTGCTTTTCTGGACACTCCACTCAAAGCGCTTTACAGGTAATGGGGACTCCCCTCCACCACCACCAATGTGCAGCATCCACCTGGATGATGTGACGGCAGCCATAGTGCGCCAGAATGCTCACCACACATCAGCTATCAGTGGGGAGGAGAGCGGAGTAATGTAGCCAATTCATAGAGGGGAATTATTAGGAGGCCATGATTGGTAAGGGCCAATTGGAAATTTGGCCAGGACACCGGGGTTACACCCCTACTCTTTTCGAGAAGCGCCCTGGGATTTTTAATGACCACAGAGAGTCAGGACCTTGGTTTTATGTCTCATCCGAAGGACGGCGCCTGTTTACAGTATAGTGTCCCCATCACTATACTGGGGCATTAGGACCCACATGGACCGCAGGGTGAGTGCCCCCTGCTGGCCCCACTAACACCTCTTCCAGCAGCAACCTTAGTTTTTCCCAGGAGGTCTCCCATCCAGGTACTGACTGAATAACAAAACTTTTAAGACCAATGTAACATTTTTTCTGTATTCTTAACTCATAGTGTTTTCTAATGTTAAATGTTCGTCTGTTTGACATTCTTGAACTGTTGTGTAAGGCAGGAAGGTGAATGTGCACAGTTACTGATTAGCTGCTCCATCTTGGTGATGATCAAGCATAAGACACAATAAAAATCAGTGTAGGATGAAAAGTGATTGGCTTTATGTTCAGGGGTATAATAAAATAGCTCTTGAGTTACAAAAGGGCAGCTGCATTTGAGACTGTTACACCATGCACCCTGCCTATTATATTTTCAAATTAGGAGAATTCATTATTTCTAATAGCCATCTCTCCAAACCAAGAGGAAATTCCAAGGGAAGCTTTACATTCCTTCAAATGACAAATGGACAGTGGAATCAGTGGAGGAGTGGAGCTTATGAGTAGCAGTAGGCACCCATGCGGACTGTTTTTGCCTTTCATTTTTAACACAAAGACTCCAGGAAGTGAAATGGAACTTTGTGTACAGCATCCACATAATGACCAACTGAATTTATTTTATTTTTAACCAGGTATATTGTCGAGAACTGCTAGCTTGCCTTTTAAGCAGCTTAATTCCATAGGCTTTGTTTATCATTATAAGTGTTTATATTACCACTATTTTATTTTTGTCAGCTTTCAGTCTCCATTGAATAAAATTGATTCTGGTTACAGTTAGACACAATTCTTGTTATCCCTGCCAAACTTCAGTTAATAACTTACATTTCATCATGCCCATGTTTAGAACCATGTTAGAAGTGGATATGTCAAAGTAGAACTTCCCATTTGTTAGTTAATAGCAAATGGCTTTTGCCAACACATTATTATGAACTGCAATTACTGTACTGTATCTTTTTTTTCACATGTTGTAAAAAAGCGTATGATTACAGTACAAGCTGCAATTAAGCATGTAGACTCCACTGCAGTACAGTGGCAAATCAATTTGCTTTTGTTTGTAAAATGCTAGTTTGAGAAATAAATACTGTAAATAGCCACAGCAGGAAAGCGCATTGGAAAGCATGCTGACTCAGAAGGCAAGATTGTTCTCTATCTACTCTGTCTATTTAATATTGATTACAGTTTTTGTCAAAGTGATGGCTAACACAGACACATGAAATAGGTAGAATAAGGAATGCAAGACTATGGAATTAATTAAACTTCAACATCGATTTGATTTCCCTTTTTATTTCTTCATTTTGTAAATTGCCAGCTTGCTAATGCAGCCCGTTTGTTACGGAAGAGTGATTTGTTTCTGTCTGCCAGAAGAAGGTTTCAATTTATTGCTCAGGCTGTCATGATAATTTCTGCTTGGCTACAGAGATGCAAACATGTACTTACAGTATACTCATTGGACTTGTGAGTAAGAGAGGTTTAAATGAATAAAGACCATGCAGCCCATCTTAGTGGTATAGTATATTAAGAGCTAAGCAAATCACACATTTTGTCCAACTGTTTTTGAAGGAGTCCAGATACAGGACTTGCTGTGTCTGAAATAATTCATTTTAATTGAAAACTGTGACCTAGTTTAATAGTTTCACTTCTGAGTCTCCTATAGCTATTAAGGATGAGATATTCTAGGATCAAATCTCCTTTAAATCTCCTTTGTTCAGGACTGTCAGTAGACAGTAGTGAGACTTGAAGAAGTGTTGTGAGATAGATTTCTTTATATTATGAAATTATCATTTTAATTCAGGGAATTGAAATTAATTTCTTAAAACATCTTTGGTCCCCAGGACAAAGATTGGTTATCTGTCATCTATGTTGAACCATTTTGATTATTCCACTTCTTGTGAGCCATTAATTATATATCTAATAAACAAATTCATGCTTGAGTTTTTAGTATTCTTGTGTGCACTTGGATGCTGATATGACTTACGTCTAGCTTGCTTTTTAAATTAATCATCACTAATTTGTGTCCCTTTCTTTGGAAACTAAAAAAATGTTTTTCGCTTTGGAACATATGCCAGTATTATACAGTAAAATGTTTTAAAACATTTTAAAAGGTCACTGATTTAAAAGTAAAAGCCCAGTTTCCAACTATAATTAGCCTTACTCAACAACTCTACAGAGATTATGGAGAATTCAAATTAAAACTAGCAACACGTAGAAAAGACAAATCACTAAATTCACTCTGGAACTATCATTCATCAGCTAACTCCACTCCATAACAAAATATTTACAAGTATTCTCTATTAATTCCTAGTTGCTGATCCTGTGGAATGGATTCATTCACATGAACCTCTTTTTCACCTGTGAAAGCTGTAGCCAAGTCTCACCTGGCATCAGCATAAACATGCTTCCACAGAACATTCTGCTCATCTTATGACAAAGACACATTACAAAGGGTTGTGTCAAAGGCACAGGGGATTATAGGATGTGACTTACCATGAATCAATGAGATCCGCACTATCCTCTGTCACAATAAAGCCCAATCCATCATTCAGGATCTCAACCATCCCGGCCATAACCTGCCCCCCCCCCCCACTGCTCTCTGGCAAGCAGTACTGCACCATTTAAGCATGGACCACTAGGTTTAAGAACAGCTTCGACCCTACCGCATTGCGGGGTAAAAGCTAACAGCAATGCCTCAGAACTCAATGCACCTCTGCACTATGCACTTTTTGTGTGGACTAGCATGTTTTTTTTCACTATGACATATTTATTGTTCTCTGCAACATATTATAGTTCTGCGTGTTACTATTTATTATGTAACATTTTGTAATCTACATTGTGTGGTGTTGTCAGTTGTACTGTGTATGCCCTGAGGGATCAGAGCGAATAAGAATTCCAGTGTTACAATGTAACAATAAACTCCTCTACTCTCTGTCTACTAAACTCTTCTACTTTACTCTCTCTACTTTTCTATCATTATTTAATTTTAACGTGCACAAAACATACAGAGGGGAACATAAACGTCAGCATATCTTAATGGGTTAATATTATTATCATAGGCAGCAGCCATGTCACCCTGCAACTCACACCTGGCAACCCACTAAAGCTAAGCAGGTGTGAGCCTGGCCAGTACCTGGATTGGAGATTTCCTGGGAAAAACTAAGGTTGCTGCTGGAAGATGTGTTAGTGGGGCCAGCAGGGGGTGTTCACCCTGTGGTCTATGTTGGTCCTATTTCCCTAGTGATGGGGACACTATACTGTAAAAATGGTGCCATCCTTTGAATTAGTTGTAAAACCAAGGTCCCATGGTCTATTCTCTATGGTCATTAAAAATCCCAGGAGGCGTTTCTCGAAAAGAGTAGGGGTGTAACCCTGGCGTTCTGGCCAAATTTCCCATTGGCCCTTATCACATCTTATCCCCATCTACTGTATGAATTGGCTTCATCACTCTGTTCTCCTCCCCACTGATAACATTTTGTAATCATTTTGTAGTGAGCGTTCTGGTGCACTATGGCTGCCGTCGCATCCTCCAGGATGTCCCCACATTAACTGTAAAGTGTTTTGAGTGGAGTGTCCAGAAAAGCGCTATATAAGTGTAAACAATTATTATTATTATTGGTGCTTCTAAAGCCTAAAGATAATGTACACCCACTGGATTCACACCTCCAGCAATTGTAAAAAAAATTCTTAATGAATATAAAATGAAGTAGTTAATGCAAAAAAACAAAGAAAAGTTATGAGACGCCTCATACAGAAATTATTGTTTCTGCTGCTTTCTATCAAGTGATGAATGGGATGAACAGTCAAGAGGTAAACAGTATTCTAACCTTTTAATTTGTTGAAAATAAAAACAAAAAGATACACCTCCCACTGTCTGTTACATGTATAACCCACACAATTACTTAATATATATTAAAATGGGTTAATTTGGTCTTGCAGTACCTGCTGTGTTTTTATTCAAGGCATCTTATTCAATTTAGTTATTCATGGGGAAAATCCTAATGAAAAACTATAATGAAAATACATTTAAACTATACTGTATTTTATCATCCACAACATACATTCACATTCACACAGTCTAGATACACTCTAATACAATGAAAGATCTCTCTGTGCCAACTAATGATTTGTAATATTCTATTTTGGGGATCAGCAGTAGGGTTACTCACTGACAACAGAAGCAATTATCACCATCGACAGCACGCTGCACGCAACACCTGAGTGAAACAAGCCCTTAGAAAATATGGTCATATTCAGCAATACATTTCTGTAATGAGGGAAGAGTGTCAACAGACTCACAAGTGTAGCAAAAATCCAGACTAAGCATGCTTTGATGAAAGCATGTGTGATTGATACTCCACGAGACCAGAGGAAGCAAACACACTGTTCTTAAAAACAAGATCAAAAGTGTGAAGGATAAAATCTGTACTGTATGAAGTATGAAGAACAAAAGACACAACAGTAGTTAAAATAAAGAAGCAGTGAGATCTGGCAAACTGGATGGGGGTGGGGGGCAAAAACTATACTGGAACACAGAACTTAAACTACATGGTTTTGTAAAGGAAATATGATTTTTAGTAAATAAAACAAAAGTCCACACAACATCTCCATATCTTAAGTATCAGAATCTCCAGAACCTTTTTAAAAATGAATTTGACTGGTGAATACAAAAACAGAGATGATGTTGGACTCCTCACAGCCAACATGTACTGTCCTATGAAATACATTTATTAAACCATATCTGACAATAAAGGTCACATAGAAATAGAAATAAGACAATAGAAAATGTAATTCACATACTGTACCAGAAATATTTCTACAATAGGGCCTTTAGGACATTAAACAAACTCAGAGCTATGCTAGACATTTAGATATTGTAGTAATTCTGGGAAAAGAAAACTAAAGCATAAAGAAAAGGAAATACATAACATTGACAAACTTCTCGAAAAACATTATTAGTCTCTTTATATGTATAAGGCCCCAGGTATTCTAAAAATAGGCATATACATACTGTACATAATCTGAAATCCCCATCCCAGCCTCTAAACAGTGCAGTTATAAAAGACAGGCTGTCGGTACAATTAGAGTGGACATACATCATCAGACAGATACTAAATAGAGCTCTTATTTAAAGTGAGGCTGTCTGGAATAGCTCTGTCTGTCATCTAGCAAAATAATGTTTCATATTACATCACATACTCTCCTTAAATTACAATTATGATAATATTATTACTTACTGTAAATAACAGAAATTTAAAGCTGCTACAACAAACTACTGTAAGTTTGTAATTTGTACTTGGTAGATAACTTAAAACTTTATTTTTAATCTGGAGGATGAACTTTTATTCATTCCATCTTCACTTTCCTGTGAGTGTTACAGAGTTTATGGATTAGATAGTAAGAGCCAGGAGTGCCATTAAAAGAACACATGACAAGTCAGCAGTGTAGTGTGTTCATCAATATCCGTAAGGCAATGATACATCATTAAATAATTTTACTGCCTTCAAATATCTACTTGTCGAATGCTGTACGCAATGTTTTAACACAACGCAATATAACATGCATACAACTGAACTGGACTGAAAAAGGATAGTCTGCACAGCTATGATCGTGAAACTTCATATAAGAGACCTTTGCTTACCAGAAGTACCATAGTCTCTGGAATGACAGGGCCCTCACACAGCAGCGTGTGCCACAGCAGTCTTCATAAGAACGGCATCTGGAATGGGCACAGATACAGCAGGATTAGGCAATGGGATACTGGTACTGTACAGTACATCACATTACACAAGATCTCAGAAGACACAAGCATTTTAATATACAACTTATACAGGAACTTAATATACAACTTATACAGGAACTCCTTTAGCAGATGATTAATAATACACCTTTTTTCTTTCTGGAATTTTCATGTTTTGTGTTTTTTATTACTTTATTTTTTATTTATACTGTTGAAGATGAAGGAGGTTTTACTTTCAGGCAATAAATGGGTATTTAATAGTAAGAAAATTACACAGACTTTTAAAAGTCAGACACACTTTTAAAATGTTCTAGAACTGGTATCCTAGTCTCCCTCGTCACGCAGTACTGAAGACATAAAAGGCACAATGGTATAGTATGAGCAGAGAACAAAGACATCATTATCACACGGCACCAAATTTCAGTTCAGCTACACAAAACTGTTACAAATTCAGGCAGTCATTCTTTTTTCTACAGTACCTCTTCACACACTATTCACAAAGGCTGTACTGTTTACCCATGTGTCTTATGAATGTTACAGGAGCCTTTTCACATGGGGATTGAGTAAATTTGCCTAATTTCCTTATGTTGCCTATTTATTCCCTAAAACAGGTTCCTGAATTTGCATATGATCACCCATAGGTTTCACGTAAGACAGCTGCAGCTGGAAATACAGCAATAGTGTGCATAGATGTGTTTGACTGACAAAAAGGACAGTTGTTTCCTAGAAAATTGTTGTAGAAGTCTTGGAGTGTTACTCTGGGTGGTGTCAGAGTCAAAAGAAAAAGTGTTAGATTTCAGACAAAATCCTTTATGAATTATATTATAACGACGATATCTGTAAAGGAATAGGAGGTGATTAGAAAGCCTGGTCTTGGAACAGATCACTGTGAAGAGAAGGACTGCTGGTTTAGTAAGAGAGGGGGGCAAGTAGACCAGGGAAGAAGAGAAGGAACGATGCAGAGATATAGAAAAAGATTTAGAAGAAGGCATAGTGGGTTGCAGGAGAAGTAGGCTGAAGAAGTTCAGGTGGGCAGCTGCGTCAGAATGCGTAAATTGCAGAGGAACAAGTAATATGTTTATTCCATGCTGAAAAGGAAAGAAAAAAAACACAACGTTTCGGCTGCGGACCCTTACACCCAAAGAAGGAATTAGTTTAAATAAGCAATTAAACCTGACACAATTGAACCATTTTAACAAGGCTTTCCTCTCTTTGGTTCTGTCACATTTTCACAATCACTTGGACAGTTGAATCTCACATTCAGCAGTAAAGGGGAAATGATTCATGCTGTAATGCATTGGCTTGTATTCACAACCACATTTCTTCATTCACAAAGGACGAAGGGAGACTTTTGGAAAAGATGGCCCACACATTTCAATAAAGGCATCCTCAACCATGTTTGTTAGAAAATTTAAAAACTCTTCTTTTGTTCTGTGCAATTTTGTTCTTTCAGATGTTTTACTTCGTGCACTTTTTTCTTCTAATCATTTAGTCCACTGCGCATAACATGACAAATCGGTCAAAATGCTTTGCTAAATTAACTTTCTTACTACATATCAGAAAGGAGGTGGTAAGTTTATAGTCTTCATTTTGTCATAATTACATTCTGGAAAGCAAGTACTGTACATGCGCTGTTGGATATTTTATAATTTGCAGATCAATCAGATCTCTGAAATATCATGGGTCTTTCAGCTTTGTACAGATTAAACTCAAGATTAATTTAATTAAAAATAATCAAATTTCAAATGCAATGCAAGAACACAAATTTGAGTGAAGGCTTGGGTTTTATCTTGCTAATTATGACTATAAATCTTGATTTCTTTTGCTCACAGCCCCACAGCTGCAGAAATGAAAGAATAAATGAAGCTCAACAAAGGCCTTGCTTGCGTGTGAAAAACCAGTAACATTTCTTCCTCCTTGTAGAAGAAAGGTACACTGTTCGTTCATTTGTAAATTAAAGTTTTTCAATTCAAAAGAACATTTAGAAGTAGCTTACAGATACAGATTTAAGTCTCTACATCTCTACTGAAGCCTTATTTATCTCCCTTGCACTAAACAAGAAGCTCTGTTTAGATTTGTAAAGCCACAGTACCACTCCACTGACAGTGAGAAAAGTAAAAAAAGTATTTCTTTTTGACACATTCTTCTTTACTCACACTTCTCATTTATGCCCATTTTGTTATTCCTGAATAGATATATCAACATTTTACAGATACACTCTAAAGACGAGGTGTCCATCTTTTACAATGAATCCCAATCTTCATTTGCCTGTCTGTACTTCATATTTGTACAGGGTACATGTTTCATCTGAGCCATTGAGCATATAATCATACATTTTTGGATTCTAAGAAAAGAGAAAAGCATTTTATAGTAAAAACATATTAGCATATTTTAGTAGTTTAGCCTGATTTGAGTATATTACAATGGATAATAGTTATGTCTTAAAGCTAATGCCTCTCCCAAGCAAACAGAAAAATTGGACAGGATAGCATTTCTTTTTAACCGCTCCAAACTAATTTGAATATAGGACAGCCAAGACTTGGTCATTATTCAGTGTCTTATGCCATCATAGAATATTCCAGCAGGATATGTTCTTTCTGGAAACAGCAGTTTATTGTAATTATCAACCAACATGATTTATTGACAGCTGGTGTCATTAGAACTCATTGGCTGGCAGTTGTCATATAAGATATTAAATTGATTACTGTTATATTACTGTTTCTAGATATATATAGTAGGGTCTTAAGTTGTGCAAATTTAACATTCATGATTTGGTCTGGCTGACAGGATCTTGGATGAAAAAAGAGCAGAGCGAGAGTGAAACCGAGCGAAAGGTTGTTAACCACAACTTTCAAATTAGTGTTGCAACAGACTAGCATTGTGAGACAAATCTAACTAGTGAGCCTCTCTCTGCCCTGTGCCCAAGTACCAGCTACCAAGCAGTCACATCTCAACCTGGTAATGAACACTCCCAGTTCTGTGTCAGCGGTGTGGAGCATGACAGGCTGGATGACGAGTTTACAGGCTCACTGACAGTTTTTTGCCTTTTTCATTACAGTAGGGTGTGCTAATCACAGAGGCAGAGAGAGAGTGCAGTAATCCACTGGATGCAGAGAAATAATTTGTGTAATTTATTCTAGCTGATTACTATAATTTTAGGATTACTGTTGTTTGTTTTAGTTGATTGATTTTATTTAAATTTACTTAAAACCAATGTATTTTAATCATGCACATGTATTATAGTGTTGTAAATAATGGTATAGAGGTGTCTTTCCATTGTATGTTATTTTACAAAGTACTACTCTTTTTGTAACCAACACAAATGTCAAATTCAGTAACAGAAGAATATGTACACAAAACAAATTACATATATTTTGTGAGTACTTTCTGAAATATCTGTTCCTTAGAGATAAAGGAGCAATTTCCCTATAGAAATCTCTGCATAGAAGTGAATGCTGTCATTATCTTCCAATGTTACTACCAAGTTTAGTTCTGCTACAAATTAATATACTGTGTTCCATGCATGGAGACTATAACTGGAGCAAAAGTGAGTGGCTATGTCTTATGATTAAAATTGTGATTCAAAGAAATTCAGAGAAAACCTGATAAAAACATCTGACTCTTGAGGCTAGAGAACACTGAAGGAGATTTGGGAAATCAAAGGACATTGTGTACTTTCTCTTCATCAAAAATTCTATGACAGCATGAAGTGTGTGATTTTGATTTTCTGCACCTGTGGCATATCTCTAAGAAATGGAGTGTAGACAGGCTACAGTAAAATACCAGATGGTTCTTTCAGTTTGCTCTGCTTTTGCAGTCAGTAGCTATAAGATCAAAAATGTCTGACATTCTTTCTATATGAAGCTTAGAACACACTTGTACTGGAAAAAAATATTATTTTTTTTATTTTTTATTCCTTCGACTGAATTACAGTACATATATTAAATCAACAATGTCCCAATTAATATTGTGGCGCCCTCGTCTGGTGTTGCAGCTGAAGAGTGCCCGGCTAATGTTTGTGGCGAAGGGCAGGATGGGAGTAGTAGCCAGGGCTGGGGTCATTGGCCAGTGCAGCTGACCATCCGGTGTGATGAACATGGCTGTCAGAACTGTCAATCAGGGTGTTAACAGTTATTCCTGGTTTGTTCCCCTTTATTCCTGTACCCACTTTCCATCCTATATTCATGTACCTGTACCCCGAAAGTCCCAAGTGTGCAGTAGACGAGGTTGGGTTCTTTTCCTGCTGCTGCTGTTGTGCTGGAGGCAGTCTGATAGTCTGCGCTTGTATATTTAGATAGATAGATAATACTTTATTAATCCCGTAGGGAAATTTATGTCTTTTTGTCTTTTTGGAAATTTGTCTTTTTAGACAAAAGAGCTGAAATTCTTTTTATTCATTACCGCTGAAACTGCTGTGTTACAATATTTATCTTTCTTGAATAATACTTGAAATATGATTGTTAACCAGAAATCTGCCTCTTTTTTTTCATTTCCAGGAGATGCTGTTCTTTCCTAGCTCTTCTGTATTACGTGTTGATTGTAGGTGTTCCTGTGCTCATAATCATTCATTGACTTCTGCCAGTCAATTTGCATCACGATTAGCAATGCAAATCCTAAAAACATTTGACACTGTGTTGATCATCTACATGCTTAATATTAGAATATACTTTTGTATTTGCAACCATGTACTAACAGCTTATGGCCTGGTAAATAAGCTGGTATCTTTCCCTGCAGATATTTCAGAGCTTAGGCCATTTTTGTATGTTATTTTTTTCTGTTCACAAATAACACAACTGTCTTTTACTATATACAATACCAATCCAGTTGGCTTTATCCTGTTTTACCTGTTTTTAAAAATTGGTAATACCTATAAGTTACTAATGAATTACTCAAGTAATATCTTTAAGAGAAAACTGGGGCTTGAGGGCTGAAGGGTACTCAGATTCTGCTCCCAGAAATGACTCAATTTAAAACATACAATATTTGCTTACACGAAGACAATGAACTGTTTTTCTATTTGAGGAACTGGAGTGGGGCTCTCTTGGACCAAATTTGAAGCAAGAGCACACGTTGGACACAATATGGGGTACACCCTGGATGGTATGGCAGTTTATCACAGGGCAGATAGAGACACACACATACTCACACCAGGATCAATTTTCCCAAAAGCCAACTGACTTACCAGTGTAGCGGCGAGGCTTAATAATAATGCAGAATTAAGTGTTTCTGAGCTTCCCAAATGAGGCCCCATTTCTCTGTTCATCTCTGTGGTGCAGCCACAGAGAAACCATTCATGCAAGATGTTTTCTTTTGATAAGGACAGCTCCCAAAGGGGGATGCACTTAGTTAAGGCTGGCTATCATGATCAATGGTTATCCATTGGCGCCTATCTGTCTAGGGAGTGCGAGTTGGACATCTGGACTGCATTACTAAGTGTCAGGACTAAGTGACTCATATCTCACCTTGATCAACCAATCAGGGACTGGTAGGGCCGAGTAACCCACGTGGGACTCTGATGCCCATGGAACTTTCAGCCAATCAATGAGCTGAAGTTCCTCCAGGTAAAAACAGGCAACACAGAGAGCCTGAGAGATTGAGTTTCAGATTCAGATTCAGATTCAACAATTCTAAAGGGAATTCAAAGGAGAATTCCAGGGCAGGACGGCCCAGGAGCAGAAGGCTCCCAAGGGCAGGACATTCTCGCAGCGCGCCTCCTGACCATCCTGAGACTCAGCCCGGACAACCACGGAACGGCCAGTGTGTCCGAGTGCCAGAACTTTCCTTTGTTCTAAGAGTCTAGAGTTGAGGTTGCCAGAGAGTAACCAGCAGCAGGCCTCGTGAACAGGTCGGAACTGTGGACAGCTGAATCACTATTCAGAACTAGCTCTTCATCAGGAACGAACCGGTCCTCTTCCTGACTTGCTGGGACCCACAGTCATCTTTTCTCCTGTGCACAAACTTTGCTAGTTAAAGCCAACAATGAGCATCAGCAGCGCACCGTCGCAAGCCGCACAGCACAGCCTGGCACCGAGCCAGAGAGCGCGGATTGGACAGCAACGGCCTGCAACTGTTCCTTTGTGCCCGCAGGAGATCTGAATCCCCAGAAATTGGATGAGTATTCAACTTCAATGCATTACAGCTCGAGAATTCAATTGTTATCCAAACCAGTTGATATCAATTTAATTCCTAAGAGTTATGTACTTGTTTGAGTATCTAATATAGAAGTTGTAACCAAGTTCACTTTACGAAACGGTCTAAATGAATGATATACTGAACGTATGTCCTCTTGATATGTGTAACACTTTGTAACTGATTGAATATATACCTTTTGTATTCTGATAACCCTCTCGATAAGATCTGTTAGTTTTATATGCATATTCTATGTATTAATAAATGTATACTCGTGTATTAGTACCTGTGTGTGAGCGTTGATTGAGTTATGTCGCATGGTTGGATTCTAAAGCCATCAAAAGAATCAACTTTGTGATTTACTGCTACAATTAATAATTGTCTCAGTAAATGCCCAAACCCTACAGAACTGGTGCCTTCAGAGAGCCACTATGATTACATATTTGGCGTCCCTGAACCGGTTTTCCCTACATTATTTGGCGTCCCTGAGTCGGCTTAATCTACACCAGTATGTTATTGGACTGTGGAAGGAACCCAGAGCAGCTGGAAAAACCCCACATGAGCACAGGGAGAACATGTGCAGCCAGCAGCCATATCACCCTGCAACTCACAACTGGCAACCCACTGAAACTAAGCAGGTGGGAGCCTGGTCAGTACCTGGATGGGAGACCTCCTTGGAAAAACTAAGGTTGCTGCTAGAAGAGGTGTTAGTGAGGCCAGCAGGGGGCACTCACCCTGTGGTCCACGTGGGTCCTAATGCCTCAGTATAGTGATGGGGACACTATACTGTAAACAGGTGCCGTCCTTCGGAGGAGACGTAAAACCGAGGTCCTGACTCTCTGTGGTCATTAAAAATCCCAGGGCGTTTCTCTAAAAGAGTAGGGTCCCCAGCGTCCTGGCCAAATTTCCCATTGGCCCTTACCATTCATGGCCTCCTAATAATCCCCATCTATGAATTGGCTTCATTACTCTGCTCTCCTCCCCACTGATAGCTGATGTGTGGTGAGTGTTCTGGCGCACTATGGCTGCCGTCACATCATCCAGGTGGATGCTGCACATTGGGGAGGTAAAGGAGAGACCCCATTACCTGTAAAGTGCTTTGAGTGGAGTGTCCAGAAAAGCGCTATATAAGTGCAAGCAATTATTATTATTATTATTAACATACAAAGTGATTGTAGACACTACCCCAGGTCTGTAAGTGAACCCAGAGCCCTAGAGCTGCAAGGCAACAATGCTCACCATGCTACCTGCTGAGACATACTCATTTACTAAACTACAAAGACACAATATAAGACATAATATTAAATCCACAATTCATTTTATGTAGTAATTAATTGGTTACATCCACATTATTGAAAGACATATGAAATTGTGAAATATAACACTGGAGGTTTTTCTTTATTTTGTACCTCCAGAATGTTCCTTTAAGTTTCGTTCTTTTTGAGGAGAAACGTTTTTTGTTGTTTTTTTCTTAGAATTTATTTGTAGCCACCAAACATACTGTTTGAAATACTAACCATCTAAGGCGTTTAAACAGAAAACATTGAGAAAAAGTTTGTGAACCTTTTGGAATCATCTGTATTCCTTCATTAATTGCTACTAAAGTGTGATATGATCTTCATCTAAGTCATAACAATAGATAAACACAATCCACTTAAACAAATAACACACAATTGTACATTTTCTTATCTATATTGAAAACATTATTTAAACAGTCACTGTCTATGTTGCAAAAAAGTAAGTTCCAATCAATGAGATGACATTAAGGTATGAGTTTGAGATGCCCTGCCCTAAAAACCCCCACAAAGTTTGGTTATGAACAGAGTCTCCTCTTCACAACACAGAGTTTTCTAAGTGCACTTCCCAATCTAAATAGGTTTTGAAGGACCTCAGAAGAAGAGCTGAAAGGATTATAAAGCCTGGAAATGGTTATAAAAGTATTTCTAAATACAGTACTTATAAATGCAAATGAAAGAAATTCAGTACCATTGCTACTGTCCCTAAGAGACTATACAAAGTTTGATAAGGCGGCAAAGAACCCTAGGCTATGAGCTAAGAATCTGCAGGCATCTCTTGCACTGGCTAAAGTCTGTGTTCTTGAGTCCACAAAAAGAAAAACACTGAACAAGAGTGATGGCATGGGACGAGACCATGGAGGAAACCACTGCTCTCCAAAAAACCCATTGCAGCTAGTCTCAGGTGTGCCAAAGACCACCTAGCTGTTCCACAATGTTAGTATAACAACGTTTTCTGGACAAATGAGACAAAAGTGGGACTTTTTTGCATAAATACACAATGTTATGTTTGGAGGAAAAAACAAGAAACTGTACTAACACAAAAAATTCATCCCAACCGTGAAGCATGGTGGAAAGAGCATCATGGTTGGGGGCTGCTTTGCTGCCTCAGGGCCCAGAAGTATTGCAATCATTGAGAATTCCAAATGTTACCAGCAAATTCTACAGGAGAATGTCAGGTTATCTGTCCATGATCCGAAGCTTAAAAAAGTTAGTTCATGCAGCATGACAATGGTCCTAAACACAGGAGTAAATCTACAACAGAGCAGCTTAAACAGGGGAAATGTTGCAATTTTGGAATGGCCTTGTCAGAACCTTGACCTTAACCCAACTGAAATACTGCAGCACGACCTGAAGCATGCCAATCATGCAAAACAACCCCAAAACATAAATGAATTGAAACAGTTCTGTAAAGAGAAATGGGCCAAAATACCCCCAGATCGATGTGCAGGACTGATCAGCAGCTACAGTTACATTTTCCACCATACACAGAGAATGTTTAAACAATGTGTTCAATATAGACAAGAAAAAGTACAATTGTTTGTGTTATTTGTTTAATTAGAATTTATCTATTATTATGACAGAGATAAAGATAAGATCACATTTTAGGAGCAATTACTGCAGGAATACAGATAATTCCAAAGAGTTCACAACGTTTTTCTCACCAGTGTAGGAGGAATTTAGTTTGACATCAGTCATTATATATTAGTGGTGGGATTATCAGATCTTTGTTTTTGTTCTTGAATATTCTACCTCAGTGGTTCTCATACTTTTTGGACTAAGTACCACCCCTGATCAAACCAAAGCATCCAAGTACCACCTGCAAGTCATCTTCTCATAAGAACTACAGAAAATCTCCATGACCAACATGAGCGCGCACACACATAGAATATAAACAGCACTGAGTACTTAGTTATTTTGGATCGTACTGCCTTGTAGCTATTTCCTGACACTTGCTAACACTAATAGTTCTGTATGTATCATGTTCAGCAGAAGAGGTAGCATCAGTAGCTTATAGGTTTACCATACATCCCGGCCATGTCCTCTATTTTGATCCTTATACTGGATCTCCATCCGGGGGGAGTTTTCAAATATCCAGAAATGTCTGGTATTTCGATCCAAATATTTTCACCATGAAGAATAATTGACAAAAGTTATAAAGATAGTTAGAAAGAGAGAATATCTTAACTTCTCAAGTTCGCTTCGTGACCTACAGTACTTTGTTGTTCAGTTTTCGTCCTGTATGATTATGTCAGGAGAGAGCAAAATCGGGCGTCAATATTAGTGTCTTTACTCTGTCTGTGCAGTGCAGAAGCATTCCATTGAAAGGCTCCCTATTTTGTTTCTTGTTTTCGTAACCTCAAACACAATGCCAAAGCAAAAGTGCAAATTCACAGCACAACTAAAAAAATAATTTCTGTGTTTTTGAAGTGGCAGAGAAGACTGGGAAGCTGAATGTTTGGTGTGTAAGTCTGGTACTTTTGTGTCAAATAAAGGTGTACTTGACTTGCAAGCTCATGTTGACAAACACAAAAAGGCAATTCGAGGAGAGAGTTCCTCAACCAAATTAACAGATTATTTTGTAAAATCTGGCAGCAAAACAGAGGATAATGTTATTGCAGCTGAGGGGACTTGCATTTCACACAGTTAAACATCATCACAGTTACTTAACCAATGAACATAAAACATGGGATATTTTGAAAACCCTCTAAATCCCGACCCCCTTCGCAGATATGGCAATAGGAAAGTTTCTCAGGTTGTCCTCTTTTTTTAATGTTGAAATATGGTAACCCTAGTGGTCGATGTATAATCCTCCTCGTTCTCAATGGGTGTGTGTGATCTATCGGAGCTGGCGTCAGTACTCTTGGCATCTATTCCTTTCATCCATCACATAATACTTGATTTTTGCGAGGTATTCATTTTCGATCACTTGTCTCTCAAAGCTTGAGAGGGGTATGAACACTCGAGTATTAGGGTGCGCTATATCGACGTAGCTAAGTACAGTACGTAGGCTGCGTATTTGACACATAACCTAATTTTATTAAAATAGAAAATATGAAAACCCGTCTCAAGCTTTCTGAAACAGATTAAGTAAATTACAGATAAAAAATTTACATACATTTTAATTATTCAATTTTAATTCCCAATTTTTCAGTGCACTCAACGGATTTCCGGGGTCATCTGGCATACATGTACTACAGTTTGAGAACCACTGTTCTACCTCACTAAAAACGTGCACCGCCATCAGGTGAAGTGCATGTGCTATTGGTTACCCAATCACAGGACAGCTCCTGTGATAAAATCACAGTAATTCAAGAATTAAGTAATCATGTGTTCTGCTCAACTATGAATAATTATTCACTTTGGCAACAATTCAGATCAGAAACTGTACAGAAACACTGAGGATGAAAACGTGGAATCAAAAAGTTGGTTGGGAAATTATCTGTAAATGTGTGCATCCTTGAAGTTTGAATTAATGTTTTTTAATTTTCTGATAATATTTTGTTTTTTCTCCTTGCCTCCAGTACTCACTGAAAACTAATTTGGAAAGTTAATGAACATGTAGCCTTCTCCACGAGTCCCTAATCCATTTGGTTTCGGTTGACAGGACTTCATTTGTTTTATCTCTTGACGCAGGTGAGGAGGTTCTGGGAAATGACAGGTTTTTTGGATTTGCGCATGAAACAGTGAAATCATTTCAGCATTTGACTAACTTGCTCTAGGGCAGCACTTCACAGTTGCATTTTAAAAGAAAGAAAAAATTTAAAGAAGAGAAAGCCAAGTAAAGACATCTCTGCTATGCTGCCAAAAGTGACTTACACATAACTTAAACTGCAGTGAACATTTATTAGATTCATCAGATCCCTTGCTCCTTAATTGTTACTCCCCACATCGGTGCAACTCACCCATGTGACAGAAGAAGCCATTAAGATCCCTGATACTCTGACCTTCACCTGGCATTCAGCAAGCAAAAAGCAATTTCTTTACCACCACATTGCCCCTACGATTGTGCCATTGATTTCCTTCCAGGAACCCTGCCCCTGAAAGGGAAAATCTACTCTCTGTCCCTAAAATAATCTGATGCCTTGGCAAATTACATCCAGGAATCCTTTAAGCCCAATTTTATTTGTTCTTCCTGCCTGCGCTGGATTTTTTTTTGTTGAAAAAACAGATGGATCCCTGAGACCCTGCATTGATTACAGGGGTCTCAATGAAATCACGATTAAGAACCACTATCCCCTTCCCCTCATCTCCTTGGCACTAGCATCACTTAAGGGTGCCACCACTTTTACCAAACTCGACCTTCGGGGTGCCTACAACCTGACCCGCATTTGTGAGAGGGACAAGTGGAGGACAGCCTTCATCACCATCTTTGGCCAATACGAATACCAGGTGATGTATTTTGGTTTGGTTAATGCTCCTGCCGTATTCAGAATTTCATGAACTATATATTTAGGGACATCATTCAAAAATATGTGCTAGTCTACCTGGACGATATTTAAATTGTTCCCCCATAACTTACAAGGCCATATTCTTCATGTCTGCGAAGTCCTGACTCAACTTATCCATAATAAATGATTTGCCAAATTGGAGAAATCCACCTTTCATGCTTCCAGGATCCACTTTTTGGGTTATATAATCTCATCACTTGGGGTTGAGATGGACCCTGCTTAGGTTACCACTGTCTAGGACTGCCCACCCCCAAGAACCTGAAACAAGTACAGCGGCTTTGCTAATTTTTACCGCCGTTTCATCAGCAATTTTAGCTCTATTGTGGCACCCATCACTGGAGACAAGACAAATGGACCCCTGAAGCAGACAAGACAACACCATCTCAAGCAACACCTCCACAGCACCTGTCCTCCATTATCCAGATCCTACTCTTCCCTTTGTGCTCAAAGTCGATGCTTCAGCCCTTTGAGTCGGTGCCATCTTGTCCCACTGCCATGGAGCGAAAGGTAACCTCCATCCATGTGCCTTCTTTTCAAGAAAACTATCCCCGGTGGAGATGAACTTGAACTACAACGTCGGTAACAGAGAGCTTTTGGCCACTCCTGGCGGAGTGGAGGCACTGGCTGGATGGTGCCAAACATCCATTTACTATCCTCACTGATCACAAAAACTTGGCCTTCTTGCAATCAGCTAAATGCCTCAACCCTCGCCAGGCAAGATTGGCTTTGTTCTTTTCCAGATTCCGCTTTTTCATAACCTATATCCCAGGCTCCAGGAACATCAAGGCTGATGCCCTTTCCCACCTTCATGATCCCTCTGAAACCAAAGATTCCCCCGAACCCATCATACCACCTGCCAAAATTCTCACAGCTGTGCGTTGGGACATTGAAGACCTGGATAGATGTGCACTTAAAGACCACACAGTTCCCCCCCATGTTGCCACATTTCCTAGAAGCCATGCTAGCATCACAATCAGCGCTTGATTTCTTTTACATACAGCATCCTGAAGCTTTAAAGGAACAGTGTGGCTTCACATAACTAAATAGGCACAGACAGTTTACAAGTTAATTCTTTATACACTACAGAACAGGACTATAGGCCTGACCTGTCACGAAATAACAAAACCTTGAATAAAGCACCATAAAGTACCAACTTACAAACTAAAAAAATCTAATAATTAAAAATAATAATGATATAATTTACCCAATGAAATCAAACCAGATGAAACTACATGGAAATGCATTTAAAAATGAAAACAGAAGATAACATTTTACAAAAATAGATGTGTGGGTCTGGAACAAGCTATCACATCATGATACTGTATTTCAGCCTGAAACCTTAGCTGGGCCTCCTCTCATCTGTAACCTTTCTTGTGTTCCTATGGCAAAGCAATACATCTTTTCAGTCTCGAACAAGAAGAGTCAAACACCAGAGTCAGATCAAACCAGACTCTGTCCAATGCTACAGTAAGTGCATCACTTAGAAATAATGGCCCAGCATCACCCCCCTCTTAATTCTGTCTGAAACTAATTACAGCTCCATCTAACAGTTTGCGCTGTAGATCATTTTGAAAAAATAGGAGGAACAAATAACATTCATTTTCCTCTAGTGAAGATCAGATTGGCAGTAGTTTCTGGTGTCAATAAATATACAGTACTTACATGCACAAGGAGAGGAAATATTTTGCACTAATTTGCTCCAAATTCAGATTGTACCACAGAATGTAAATTACTGTAGGTTGGCATTAGGAAGCCTTAGAAAGCAAAAGCGCAACTTCAAAAATAAATTCCAATTCTAACAACCTTATCTATTTTCTAGTCATACTTAACTTGTATTTACTGTAAGTGCCATTATCTCTTGTGGGATTATATTGTACTGTAGCTAAAACTATTAAGATTTTGCTATGAAATTGCTTTACAGTGTCTCCAGTCAGGGTCATAACCCTTCCTTATACTGACGGTAATAAATAGAGTGATTGTTTTAAATATGGACCCATGCGAATGCATACATATTCAAACGTATGCAAGAGCTGTTAGATGGAGCTATTTGGTTACTGCTGGCTAAGTGATCTAAAGATCTCATCGATCATTTTTTTGAAGGAAGCGAACACAACAGGCTTCAATAACGTAGCTCAACTTCGTGTTGCAGATGCCTACAACCCTGCGTGTCAGTTTTAGATGCTCTTCCATGTAGTTTCCACTGTTGTCCTCTGGTTTGCATTTCACTGTTAATTCTGAAGAAGTCCAAAAGGTTATCCTTGTTGAAGACTTTTAGAATTTTAAATGCTTGAATCGAGTCCCCTTCTAGTTCTCTCTGTTCCTGACTAAAAAGGTCAAATTGTAGTTAGTTTACACATTTATACATTTACAGTACGGTAAATGTATGGCATTTGAGCAAATGTGCTTCAGGTTAGTCTTGATCTCATTCCAGAGCCAACATATATTTCCTATTTTATTGAACAAAAGTACTCTAAAAGTACTCTATTTGAAATAAAATGTACAAGAGATGACAACAAACATTTCCTCTTTTGTCTCAGCTGCCCTAAAGTGCAATCATCCTGAGAACTATAAATATCATAAGTAAGCTTTTGTTCCTCACCTTTGCTTTATGCATCCCTCCTGCATTCTGTCCCCCCATCTACAGCTACCCCTTGGTTAACTCTTTACTCTGAATTTTAGTCCTAATTTCCTCGGCCTATGGCCAGGAAGTTGGCCTTCAGCCATACAGGTTAAGCCAAATCTACCTATGCCCATACACTCCCATAAACCATTAAACATTCCCAATCTTTATTTACCTGGTTCATTGCTGTTACCGTTTTTCAAGGAAGTCATTAGAAATTTTCCCATCAGTGGGCATTACCTTTATCTTCAGAGACTGTTGGAAGAATTTTGTGAATGGACTATGAATGGCATCTCTTGTTTTGTCAAGTAAAATTGGTTGAATATTATCAGGACTTAGAGATTTGACAATCTTAAGTGCTAATTGTGTTATTTCTAAGGTAAAATAATGAATCTTGAATTTTGTCTTTTCTCAGAGGGGTCTATTTCTTTGATGAAAGTGAAATATTCATTTAATATCCTAGCCATTCTTCTTTAATTATCTAGAAGTTTCTCTTCATAATCGCTGAGAAATTTGACTGTTCTTTTGCTGTAGTAATAGTGAAAAATCATTTATAATTTATTTCAATCTCTATTGTAATACTCCTTTCTAATGTCTAAGATTCTGTTACTATTCTTTTTTTCTAATTCATTGTACTTATATTCTTTAACTACATCATCATCTTTTTGACTATTTTTTAAAACATTTTTCTCCCTGTATGTTCTTTATTTATTAAACCATTTGTTCCACTGCTTTCTACCCTTTGGTTTGCTTACTCTTGAGATGAATCTCTTCTGTGCTTCAGGCAGAATTTCTTTAAACTGTTCCCATCCATTTCTAAACGCTTTACATATCCACACTGTCCTATTCTTATCCTACTTATCATAAGTTCTGTCTCATTCTATCATTCTATCATTCTCTGCTTTCCTGACATTGTACACCTTTTTTGCATTGTACTTGTAATGATCAGTAAAGTACACTATATATATATATGTTCATAGTCCACTGATGGTTCCCTCACCTCGGTTGCCCTTGCTCAGTCTAGATTCCGCTAGATCAAGACAATCATTTCCTTACTTCAGCAGAAGTAAGAACGTAGTCATTAGTCATGTGTACCATTTCAGTTTCTGTTGCTAACATTCCTATGGGCTTTTAAGTGAGGAAAGTTAAAATCTACCATGTAAGCCACTCTGTCCTTTATACTTATGTTTCTAATTTCATTACAAAACATAGAATTATATATGACAATGGTAGTCTGTAGCATACTACTAACAATATAATCAAAATCTTTGATTTAAATGTAACATTTAATGTATAGCTAAATTATACATGTTTTAATGATAATAATATTTAATACAATTATTACTATGTGTTAGAAAGTAATAACACCAAAAATCTATCCTCAAAATTTTCCCACAGGGTTTATTTTCATCAATTTGTAATTGGCCTAATTTTGCTAACGTCACACCTCATCCAGACTATGTGACACACAGTTAATATCATATGAAGAGGTGTTCTTGGGACCAGTAGGGAGCACTCACCCTACGGTCTGTGCAGTCATGTATAACTGTTTACTGTTTATTTAATTTGACTTTATCATGTTCTGTATCTTACTTTGATATGAAACTACTGTTTTAAGCTCTTCTCTTAGTGCCTGCCTGAGCAGTACACTTACACAGTGCACAAACCAGCCTGGGGAGGGCTAGTGTTAGAGGCAAAAATTAAGAGGACTGAATGCCTCACGGGTTTGAATCCGGCATTCAGAAGTCAGAGAGGAATATCAAACTTAAAAATTGTATGTAGTGCTTTGTACTCTTAAACCAGGTTTAAATGGGGAGAGCCGGCCACGCACACATTCACAAGCACACATTCTGATAAAGAACGCTCACGAGACAACAGAAATAAAATTAGATATTTTATTTATTTCTGGGAAATTAATCATGTCACAGTGACAAATGAATCTCTGTGATACAATTCAAAAACAGTTACAAAGTACACAAGAGCTCTGAAAACTCCATGACCACGCTTTTAAATGTTGGTGCGGAAAATCCATTCCTTTAAGGTAACCACTATTCTGACACCTGTCAAAAATTCTGCAGCGTCCTTCAGAGCATTCATAATGCCCTTTTGATCTCCAGCTCAATATCTGTATGGAAGCCTGTTTCTGCCAGGGAGTAAAAAAAACGTGCTATGGTATCTCGCAATTGCGACTTCGTATCTCAGAATTGCGACTTCATATCTCAGAATTCCAACTTAAAAACTCAGAATTACGACTTTAAGACCTGAGTTCGAGCCAATGCAGTGAGGCACGATATAGGGTGGGAGCAGCAAGGGCACAAGCCCTAGAACCTGAATCCGTTAAAATAACAAAAGGACAGACAATGAAATGTGGGCTATTTCGAGGTCGCAAATGTGAGATATAAAGTCGCAATTGTGAGATATAAAGTTGGAATTCTGAGATACAAAGTCATGATTGCGAGATACCATAGCTCGTTTTTTTTACTCCCTGGCGGAAACAGGCTTCCATAGTATCTGTAAACAGAGCTGTGCGATTCTGTCTAGCAGCGTAAAGAAATTAGCCTTAATTATCAGAGTAATCAGGGGTATGGTGTTGCCGCAAATTCTGTTGTATTTTGCTATTCCAGCGACAGAGCCGGACTTCATTTTCTGATCTGAAAAGAGCAGATTTGTAATGATGCCATTCAAGCTCTTTAAATACACCTCAATCTGTTTTTTAAATTTAAGCACATCTGCATTATTTTTCATTCAATTGAAAAAAAGTCATACGTTACACTAGCTGTTCCATATGGTTAGAAAAGGCATAATTACCATTTGCAGTTGGTTGGTTGGCTGAGCTATAGTGGAGACTGTAAGGGAACTGCTCTTGTTGCTGCATTCCTCGGTGTCCAAAGAACAGCTGTCTCCTTCCATATCGCAGGGTGAGGTAGCAGGGGTCGGCGCGTCAGTCTCCAGAAGCTGGGTAGTGGAAAAGACAACAGGGCGTTATTCATTTGTCATGTTAATCGTTAGTTAGCAAAATGTATTCAAAACACTGTTACTCACCTCAAGGTCTAGAGAAGGCAAAATTTCAATTTTTTCTTAGGCGTCTGGCTCGTCTGTTCTTCACAAAGTGAATGAGGATCGCTGGGAGCAGACATGATTCAACCGTGGAGGAGGAAGCACTCAGAATGCAGGGTCCTGATTCAGACCATAGTAGCTATTGGGCCTCTAGCTCCTCTCTGGCACGCTTCCCTTGTACGGTTGCTAAGGCTACCAGCTGATAACAGGCCACATTATAGACACACAACCTTCCTCCCTGCAGTGCGTCTCTCTCACCTCTCTGACTGAAAAAAAAATTATCCTGTTGAAATCCTACTATGAAAGAAAATATAAAACCGTATCATGATAATTTAATCAAATCATTGCTTATCGCTAATGGAATGAAGTGTTAGGCAACACAATTCCATATTTAGAAAATAAAGAATTTTGAACATTCCCATTACAACCTAAATGCAGTTTTCGTATCGGTCTGAATATTTCGTAAACAAAGTCAAATTCTGAGTGCCAACATGGACATAAATAAGCAAGCTCTGGACGCTTTCTAGCTACAGAGAAAAAATGGCTAGTCACGAGTTGTGCAAAATTGTTGAAGAAGACTTCAACTGGATTGACGATTTTCAACCTCCCATGGGTATGTATAATTTCACTTTTTTAACAGAGTCACCACATCACCCCCAGTGTCGGATGGTCAAGAAAAATGGTGTCCCTTTCCCCTTAGGCCTTTATGGCCTGAAAAGGGACCTACCTACTGTACCTACCGACTGTCACGTGATTAACTGTATGCTCTACAGTGTGGACTTTACCAGCAGCTGACTTAAACACCACTGTGAAAGGCGCTGGGAACAAAAGGATGCATTCCGCACTCAGTAAGGATAATGGTAAGTTTCAGAATCATTTGTAAGTATGGCTTTTTTTTTTGTATGGAGGCGGTGCTTAAAATGTGGTCTGCTTTGTGTTTTATAATATATATATATCACGGAAGGATCTGATGCTAACCAGCTAACTCTCACTTTCGATATTCAAAATCAGTGCAGAACTAAGGCTATAGTTCATAGGGACGTGACAGAACACAACTCTCCCACAAACGGTCCAAATGCTTCAAAGAGTAAAGATCTGGGTGTCCGCGATGAGGAGGCCCAAGAAATTCAGGCTTTGGTCGTCAAACAGAAATCTCACAAATCAGAAAAATCTTGGATATTGAAACGTGGTAGAAATGTGTTACGATCCCTGCCTCTCGGCAAGGAAAGAGGCAGAAGAAGGCGTAGCCTTAGTTCATTAGTTCACCTATCAGTGTACGCTTTCACCACCACACCTCCGTCTCATCTGGTATTTAAGCATTAGTCTTTCCCTACCTCCTCACTCAGTATTGGTTTTCCTTTCGAGCTACTTAGTTGCGCTATGCCTTCTACCTCCTTGTACTGTACTGGTTCCAACTTTGGTTTCTCCCCTTTTACTACGTCTTTTGGATTACGGCTCGGCTTCGGTTGCTTTCTCCTGTTTGGATCACTGGCTTCCCCTGGACTCTCGGCTCTCTCCTTTGGCTACAGTATTTGGATCACGACTTGTCTCTATCGGCTCCCGCAAGTGGGTTCACTACTTGGTTTCGGTTTCACTGGCCGAATCCGTAACGGAATGTGCCTAAACCCACATAGGGGTCACTCAATTTTCCCAGACACGTAAAGATACTCTGGTACAAGATTAACCATGCTACCATAACCATGATGGTATAAATGCAGTCCACGGTTCTGTATAGGTCGTTCTAGATGACATTTTGCAGAGTGTAGGATCTTAGGATTTTGTACAGCTGTGCCTGTCTTCGGCCAGGGTCAGTAACCTGCTGTATTTGCTTAAAGACACCTAGGGCTGCTAAATGCAGAGGATTTCTTAAATCACATCTCAAACCTCTTACAAAGTCAGGCGAGGTTAGGTGATTTTACACTCCCTTTACTGTGTCTAAACCCCAGGATGCTCAACAGGCGACTGTGCATGAACATGATCAGGTGCGTACCCCCACAATCTTTACGGATCTGCTAATGGGGTTGTATTTCAAATTGACGTTACTGAGATTGGCTCTCTTCCACTATCAGCTGTTCAATGTTTGCATAGTAACCCCTGGGTAAGGTGCATCTCCATGCTTTTTCAGTATCTTCTTTGAAAAGGACAAATTGTTCCTCCCTGTTAAACGTGTTAAGCATCTCCACCAGTCCCACTTCCCAGTTCCCCTCCAGGTCGATGGGTTTTGCTAAATGCTCTGTAAAGCATGAACATGTATTCCATGGAAACACCTTTAAGGATGAATTACTAGGCAGTGTCACGTAAAATCCATTGGGATTCATTTTTTAAAACACGCTCTATATATCTTTCACCTTAGAGGCTTTTACTCAACTATTCAATTTATTGTTCCATCTCTGCCACTTTATCAAAAGCTGTTTATTTTTTCCAAAGCCCTTCACAGCCAAAATGTTTTGTATGCAATAGACCCTGTCAGTGTCCGGCTTGAACTTCTGTAGCTCTTCGGTGTAAAAGGAACCTTTAAGAACGTCACCGGTATAATCCTCTAGTTTGTACGAAGGTATCGGAGCAGGGGTCCGCTCTTTCACAATGAAAATTTCTTCTGGGAAGGTTTGTTCATAACCCTTTTCAAACCTTGCTTGTGTTTTGGACACCCTCATGTGATCCCCCTTTTTAAACAGGACCTTTGACGGGGTAATTTTGAAATGCTCACCATAGAGGTTTTCCACATGGCTAGCGAATAAGCGAGGCTGACCGAAGCAGGTTAGAGCTTGATTTTTCTGTGGTAAATGTGATTGTAAGAGTAAATGGGATCCTGCAGGATAATTATATACCGAAATGTGTTTTTATGTGTAAAGTACCTTTTATGTGTAAATGTTTTCACATTTCAGAAAAGTTTGGAAAGGTCTGTTGAGACATTCTTTACCCTCGCCTGTCTGGAGTTTTTTGGGTAAACAACCCTCTCTGAGTATGTTTTGAAAGGCGCTAGTCGCAGCTTCTCCGGATTTTAATCCCAGAGCCCAAGCGTACTTGGACAAGGTGTCTATACAGTTGAAAATGTAACTAATCCCACTGTTAAACTCTGAATACTGGCACATGTCCACTAAATCGGCCTGCCATTGCCAGTCAACATCTGGGACCAGCGTTCTATTTCTCTTCCATTTCACCCGGGCTGGTTTGTGCAGCCTGTGAGTGTACTACTCAGACAGCCACTCGCACGCCTCGCGCCGGCTTGGGTTTGCACCCGGGGCCCCTGTGCCCCGCACCAATCCCTGCACACCGCCGTAGCTCCCTGCCGCCTAAGGACTGTAATAGAACCGCCTGAACTGAAGCGTCGACATATTCAGGCACATCACTCCTCCTGCGGCAGCAAACGCGCATGTGCACCGTCCATCTATGGCGTAGCTGGGCAGACTCCCAAATATGGTCTTTGGAATGGGGGCGTGACACCTGTCAAAAGTTTGACGAACGGTGTATCTGCTCACTACTAACCCATACCCTATATTCCATAAGTATTGTTTAATATTGCATAATATATTGTTGAGAGGGTCTCTGTCAAATCTGTTTTTCTGCTGATGCTAAAGTCTTTTATAAGGTGGACATACAGAACTGATTTGAACTGGAATGGAAGAATGCTGGACACAAGGGCTACTATGTAATTCTTAACTGTGTTATAGATAGGAATGCGTAATACGAAACTAAGTAACCAATTGTGGTAAAAGAAGTTGTCTTCTTCTTTGGCAAATAGGGAAGAGGAAGATGAGCGTGATCTTGGAATGCTGCCAATCTGATCAGCACAGGGAAGCATGAGAGAAAAATACACCGAGCATCTTCTATGCACATGAAAACTTCTTTTAACTTCTGAGACGGACTCCTAACTGTTTTTTAAGGGAAGCGGAACATTTTCTCCACCAATATAACAAAATATAGTTTATTATAAAATCTAATTATTTTATAGCAAATATTCTAGTTTATATGAATTCTAATTCGTTAGAAGGATGAGATAAATAACCATATCAATCTAAGAGGCCAAGATTGCAACAATTTTAATTTCATTTAAACATGAAACTTCACCTTGCTGAAACGAGAATATGTCTGGGTTAACATGGTCTCCCTGTCATTTATAAACCAAACCTTGCCAATTCAAAGTCATTAATAAAGAGGGGTATATTTCCCATGCATTTTATAATGGTCTGTTTCTTAGAGTGCATAACCAAACTGTGAAAAGGGTAGTATTACAAATCATAAAAATACAAATAAATGAATACAAGCAGTTTCCATATTGATAAGAGTACTTTCCATATTGCAGTTATTGGCTCAAGGCAAGTAAAGTTCTGTATGCTGTACATCTGTTCCCTATTTTTCAGAGCATTTCCAACTTCTGTAATGTGAAATGTAGCCTCTTTCAGTTTCCATGAATCAATAGAGAAAAGTCCAAACATGGGTGGCATGGTGGCATGGTGGCGCATGCTACCTTGCAGCGCAGGGGCCCTGGCTTCAGTTCCAAAACTGGATGTTAGCTGCTTGGAGTATGTTCCCCTGCATTCGTGTGGGTTTCCCCTTGGTGCTCCAGTTCCCTCCAGCAGTCCAAAGACATACTGGAAGATTAACTGGCTTCTGGGTATCGATGCCCTGCTGTGAATGTATGCATGTCTGTGTGTCTCCTGTGATGGACTGGCATTCCATCTGGGATGTACCCCGCCTTGCGCACATTGATTCCTGGGAGGCTCTGGCTCCTCTGCAACCCTGAATTGAATGAAGTAGTTAGAAGATGGATTATGATAATATGAAATGTGACATGTTTCATAGTCCAGGTTAAATTTGTATTATTTGTAGTATGGCTCAACATCCAATGTATGATCACAATATGTGGTTTTCCCTGCAATCTCTTCATATGAATGTTATACTCGTTAGTATGTCTGTAAAGCTTAGAAAGTCTTAATATAATAGCCCCTATTTGACAGTTTATCAAGGGGCAAAGGTCAGCAGGGAGGGGTCTCTATGCATGTGTTGTGCTACTGAGAGGCCAGAAGAAAAAGCGTCAAGCTGAAGGACAGATTGTAGGAAGAACTGGCAGGTGTTGGGTGTCAACAGTGAGGAAGTAAACCAGTTAAAGACAACAGGAATAAAGCTATAAGGCTTTATACTTATGCTGTTTTTTCATATTAGTATATGAATATTAAGAGATATTAAAAAACTTTTGTTAGAGCTTCAATCACAGAGCTATGCTTTCTGTTCAGTGTGGTCTGTGTGTAAATGCACCTTTACCAGGGCTGAAATGCTTCTCATGTGTCAAAGGGATTCTTTCTAGAGACTGAATGTTGAGGTTGCAATACTGTACATTTAATTTTCTTTGTTATGCATGTACAAAATAGACATTTTAAGATACTGAAAACAAATGGACAAAATACCTATATTTTATCAGAGGTACTCATTTCATCAGAAGAAATTTCATTTACTTTAAGAGAGTAATAACTTTTAGTTATTCAATTACATGCAAGTGATTGGTCCAACTAAACCAGTAACCAGCTGACTCAGATTGTAAGTGCAGAACTAGAACAGACATGAGCCTTCCAAGTCAAGATCTGAACACCCCTGTACTACACTTTTAGAACATTCTTTGTTTTTGTGTCATTTTCACAACTAGTCCAAGCAGGTTCCTGAGAAGTTTAACCTATGAACACGTTTGGACCTATTGGCCATCACTAGAATTCCCCAAACAATGACATACAACGGACAGAGCCCTGTCAGGGTTGAGTGGAGTGGAGCTCACCTGGGCTTGCTTCACAACAGTGACCCCTGTGACTTGCTGTGCACCTGTGCTGTTGCAGACACCTGGGAGCTCCAATGTGAAAATACAGTAGCAGGTTGCTCTGAAGCTGCATGTTTTCAAGGATTTGTGACTCAGGCCAATTTGTCTCTGAGCTCTGTTTAATTGTGTCCCTGACCTAACCACTGATGCATAACATAACTGCATCTAATGTTCTCCTCAGTAGTAGGAAAATTTACATACCTCATTTACCTCCTCTTAGTCTATCTCAGAAAGTTTAACTGTTAAATTGTCTTCATTGTGACAGGTAATGTGAAGTTGGATCTAATTCTCCCTCACAAGACATTCTTTATCCCTGGACAGACAAGGCTGAGGTGGTATGAATTCTGCTCCAATCACTGGGCAAAACCCATGAAAATGGCTAATGAGGCTTTTGTAGAGAAACCTTCCTAGAATCCCCTTCACATAGGCAGCTGCATCATCGTGTACAGGCTGCAAAGGAACAAGTAAAGGTTTACTGCATGCTTAAAAGTGAAGAAAAGAAACACAACATTTTGGCTGTGGAGCCTTCTTCAGGTGTCAATTGTGAAATGTTGTGCTGTGCCGTGGCAATGAAGAGCAATTAAAGAAATCATGCAAAAGAATTTAACAGGAAAAATGATATTGTGTTGTAATGTACTTTCCTTGAACAATCATTATTTTAAAAAAATACAAAACTTTATTGATGACGAGAGTTTTTAAATAAACCTAGATGCTTGTCTACCTCCCACTGCCCTCTCAAGATACAACACTAGGTGGTTGTGGTTTGGGCAGTTTTGAAAGGATAGATTCCTGATTTGTGAAAGTTTTAGGATGTCCGTAAAAGTTGGGTCTTGGATTTTTCCAAGTTGTTTCTAGTATAGTACTCATCATTCCCACAGACTCCTGACCACATGGAAGTGGTAACAACAAAATTTGCTGAAGGGTCATGTTTTATGATGGTGCAAACTAGTGTTAAATGATTCCAGCTTTACTACTGTACAGTTACATTGAAACAATTGCTTTTTTCACCCACTACTATGGCATGTTTTTGTCACACCCAGGCTGGAAGTGACTGGCAGTCTGCAGTTGCCACGAAAGACTGCAGCATTCCCAAGAGCACTTGCATACCACTCTAGCTCATGAGAATGAAGTCAGTCCTCCTGTCTGTTCAACCAGCACCTTTCCAACCAGGGAGCCAATCGAATTCCCTATTTAATTCCTGAAAAGCCACTGGAAAGGCGCACTGATATTGAGTGTCCTTGAGGTAGTGAACCGCCTAGTGCAGCTTCACAGAACACATGTCAATGCGATGAAATCCAGAAAAACCTCAAGGTCCTGGATATGGAATCTGGATTGCTAAACTTTCCTGATTTCCAAACTAAAGCACCATTACAATGGTGTCTTTTCCTGCCTGCTTCTGAGAGCTTGAATCCTGTCTTCTACCCTGAACCCTAGCAGCTGGATTTCAGCCTGTCATTTCAGCGCAGCTACCTGCAGTTCACAGCCGAGACATAACAGTTTTGACTTGGAAAGACCTTAAGCAGATTAGTTTTACCTTCCTAATGCTGTGTTGTTGCAAGGTACACACATCTGTGACATGTGCTTGACTGAGGAACTTACAGTAAAGTGCAAAACTATCAAGCATTGGAATGCAGCTTATATTAGTCATAAATGGGTCAGTGTTGAAAGTTTGTAAAGGGGGCAAAGAAAAGAACATTCTTTATGTTCATCTTCATATGGTACTATTAGATATGTCTATGGCGGCATATAGGAGATTACTTGTCACCTGTTCTTTCTCCAATTTCTATAGTGAAGTGCAAGACCAGATACCTTCCATTAGCAGAATGAAGTAGGGGACTGGTTACTATGGTTTACTCTTAATCAGTGTTTCTCTACCTGTAATGCTAGAATCCATGATACCTGTTTGAAAAAACTGAACAACAGCACATAGCATGTACAGTAGGCCTAATCATTAAAGCACCAAACCAGACACAAACACGTTACAATGTTTCAAGAGGTTCAATCACAAAGTATTTAAAAAAATACTATAAAAAATTATAGATCAAGTTTGAAATTTAAATGTTTCAAGTTTAAATTATATCTTTCTACACTAAAGGGAAGTTAGGAATTAATTCTTTATCTAACCAGATATGTTGAGGACAAATTCTCATTCAAAGTGATAACCTAGGAACACATTTACTGTATACAGTGAGGATTTTGCTAAGTACTGTGATTGCAGTACCCTGCTCAGAGATAGAGCAACAGCATCACCCCACCAGGAACCTGCAACAGTTCAGTCAGGAGTCCTGAGCCCTAAACACTACTCCACACTACTGCTGAATGACAGATATCAATACAAAAAGTACAAAAAAAGAAGAAGCATTTTATGTGTACTTACATAAAGTATATAGGATAACCTCCTTCAAAATACCAACAGTACTTCTTGGCTTCGATGCACTGCAAAGAAAGAAAGATAATATAGTCATAATCTGCAATTGGTATCTCTCAAAATTACATTTAGCTTACAGGACTAAGTGTGCAGTTTGGACCTTGCAGAAGGTAGAAGTCTATCTATCAATTAATTTTTACCTTTGGTTTCCACATCTCCTGTAGACCAGTGTCTGCAGAACGACCCTTTAATTGCTGTGAGATATTGATGTTGTAACAAGAGAGCTCCAGTGTTTCACAGAGCTAGTGGGACAAGGGAATGGTGGAAAACAGCTTGTTCCACTGATCTACAGTTTATTTGTCCCACAAACCAACAGGACAACATTTTTGCAACTCCAAAGGTATGATGATGTAAATGTTAAAAATGCAAAAATAAAAAACTTCAGGTTCTTCCATTATTTTCCCTATGAGTCTTATAGTCTCATTAAAATAAGTAAAAGCTCCATTTATTTATTTATAATCATATTACAGTTTGACTTTCTATAGCAAATAACTGTACAGTTTCCCTCGCTACTTATTACGCACAATAAGCTGCATTCAAGCTGCAAACCCTTTTGATATGACATGCTTTGGGGAAATTAACTTCCTTTGTTCACAATAGCAGCTGCAGTGTACATGCATGCCTCCACACAAAATTCACAAAGAATGTTGCAGCACTAGCCATGATACTACAAGAAAAATGTTTTTTAAAAATTGAAAAGAACTGAGGACCCAGGAGAGCCGTAGTTTTACCCAAAAAGAAGCAATTACACTACATGACATTCCAGATGTATTTTTTCAATGCCTCCTGCTATTTTGGTCTTACAATAAGTGTTCTACCGTTTTAAAGGCTCTACACCTGCATGTATTATTTACAGTTTAGCTAAAAATAGAGAAGAAGATGGTATACCCAAGTAAGAGATTTAAATAACTTCAATGTGAATCACTAGCACGATGGGACTGTTCTATCCCATGTTAAACATTCTCAAATTAATAGAATACATACTGTATGTATTCTTATAGAGCACTTACTTATTGCCAGTTATATTGCAAAAAACAAATCATATATAAAAATCACTTACAAAGAGAACACACATCAATTACAAAGAGAACACCTAAGAAGATGCTTTTTTTGTGTGCTTTAAAACAATCTAATGACAATCTCAAGAGTTTCAGAAAGGATTTGGGAGGGAGGTTTGAAAACAGGAAAAGCTAAAAACTAATAATCTAAAGTGCACATTCCTTTATTAAAGAAGGAAGATGAAAAACTGAGAGAGACAACTAAAATAAGAAGTAAACGGATATGGAATTGTGCAAACTGTGGTGTTCAGGTAGTCATCTACTGCCATTCCCCTTTCATATACATATTTTCCCTTGTTTCCAGATACAAGCAAAGAAAGGAGCAAGAGAGGGTCTATGGAACCATATCTGTAACCTTACTGATGTTCTGAACACACAGCAGACAGAGAAGAAACATTCCTCTAGGTTTAAAGCGGGGGTTTTCAGAAAGAACATGAAATGCACAATTTTCACCTAGATTCTTGTAAAAAAAGCAATTTATTTCAATAATAAAGAGTCAAGAAATTAACAACCACAAAGTGTTATAAAAGGTCAAAAGATTCTCACCAATATTGTTGCTACTTTGTATGACTTTCAGTCACTTGAAAAATTACTTCAAGTGTCTGTTTATATTTTTGTACTCGTTTAGTAAGCTTCCTTCCTTTGGGAAACTTGTTTATTTTTATTTATTTGATCAAAAATAGTATGGGACACACACAAAGCATATTATGTGGTGCATTTAGATTTTCAGAAGGCTTTTGAAAAAGTTAAACACATACTGTAAGATTAATCCTCACATTATAGACAGAAGACATCCATGGAAATCTGTGCAATTGGATTGAGGACTGATTAATAAATAGGAAACAAAGTGTACAAGTGTAAATGTTAAAGTTAGGATGATGTAATTAGGAGCACCACAAGTATCTCTTGGATGATGTGATTATGTTCCAGTATGCTCACCACACATTAGCTATCAGTGGGAGGAGAACTTAGTAATGAAACCAGTTCATAGATGGGGACTATTAGGAGGCCAAGATTGGTAAAGGCCAGTGGAAATTTGGCGAACACCCTACTCTTTTTGAGAAACAAGAATCAAGACCTCTGTTTTATGTCTCATCCGAAGGATGGTGCTTTTTATAATGTCCCCATCAATATACTGGGGCATTGCATACACACAGACTGAAGGGTGAGCGCTCTCTATTGGTCCCACAAACACCTCTTTCAGGAGCAACCTTATCTTCTCTAGGACATCTCCCATCCAGGAAGTATCCAGGTGCACTCCTGTTTAGCTTTAGTGGGTTACCAGTTGTGAGCTGCAGGGTGATTTAATTGCTAGCTATTTAATGTTGACAAGTGCAGGGTTTTGCATGTTGGTTTAAACTATAAAGACAAAATGGAAAAAGCTGAGCTAGAAGAGGATACTTATGAAAAGACTTGAGTGTTAATGTTGACCCATCATTTACAGTACATCTGCCAGACAATGCAGGGAAGTAACAAAAAGGCAAACAAAATGTTAGGTTATATAGTTAAAGGCACAGAATTCAAATCAAGGGATGTTATGTAAAAATTAAACTAATCACGCCTCATTTAAAATACTGCATACAATTTTAGCAACTTGGTGCATTCTGAGATTTCAAGGAAAGTCATACACTGACAGGCTGAAAAAACTGACCCTCATTAGTTCTGGAGGGAGAAGATTACATGGGTACCTGATACAAATCTTTAAAATTCTCAAAAGCCTTGTCAAAGTCAAGTCAGAGACCTTCAAAATGAACAGTGAAACATGAACCAGAGGACACTAGACACAAGTGGAAACTACACTGATGGGGATTTAAATGCAAGAATAAGAGGCACTTCTTTACCTTAAGGGTTATGGGAGTAAGGAACAAGCTATCCAGCCATGTGATTGAAAACAATACTTTGGCTTCAAGAAATGATGGATGATTTGGAATAATTAACTACTAAATACTGTAACAAATTTGTAACCATTCTTATGATCTTAAACTGCTTGCTTAAAAGAAGACATGCTATTTTAAACTCTACCAGTCAACAGTCTCCAATTTCTCTGATATCTTTGCATTTTATGTTAGACAGCCATTGCCTTTGTCCAGTCATTCTGTACCTCATAGCATATTTGCCTGAGAGTGCTATGGATGTCTCCATCTCTTCTAATGACTCTTTTCAGTATGAGTTCACCTCGCCCTCCAAAACTACAAAATGTAAGGCTATATAGTCAAAGGCACAGTTTATATAGTTATGAGAGATCTCAAGAAAACTTAAGGGAATGCCAGGTGCTTCTCAAATTTTACATGAACTGCAATTGTTAAATTACATTAACTTCAGAGAACTTCAGAATAAATCAATAGCATTTTAGAATGTACTTGTATCTAATTATGCCACATATTGTAAATAAAATATCCTCATACAGTATATCTGATTATGTTTTGATAAAACTAATGCCACTAGATGAATACTCATCCACGCAATTCCTGACGTGATTTTCAGCAAATACTGAATATGGTATTGAATATGATTTGTGAAAGCATACTTTTTTCCATACTGACACAATAACATACACAACAGCCCAAAAATCATTATGCAGGTGTATAGATTTTGTTTTGCCATGGCTTTCAGTATCACTAGGATAATTTGAACATATTTGTTATTAAAAAAAGAATCTCACAAAACTATATCAAAACAGCTCAGAGTGAACTAGCACCCAACATGAAGTGTTGTAGTAGCTAACTGTCACATTTACCATCTGAATCTAATTGACTGTCAGATGATCCTCATCACTAACATTACATACTCCACTCTATACATCCATAAACCTGTAAGCCTACATTTGGTACTAAAAAATACAAATCTATTTGGATTAACTGTTGAAAATGGCAAAATTCTCAGTAGATTGTGTGGAATTGTGCTTCAGCAAAAAAACTGGACGAAAGGAGTTAAATAATGAAAAATGTCTATATATAGTATGAGCACTTTTATCATTTAGAAGCATCTCAGTAAGTTGTGGGTACCTGCTATCAGAATGTAAACAGTTACCTCTCTATACTGTTATTTTTTTCTAGACAGCATTTAATATTGTCCTACTATTTAAATATCTCAGTGTCTATTAAGAATACCATTTCAAAATACTATTTATTGGTACAAAGAGTCAACCGATTCTGCAGAAGTTAACTACACTTAATAATTTATAATAAGATTGACACTTTATTTAACAATACAAATACAAATACCTGTCTAAGTCCTCACAGACTTTTACTGCTGCTAAAAAAGACCCACAAGGACCAAACTACAGTTTTACTATATTGAACAGAACATCCTAATTAAGGACTCTAAGGAAAAACATCTGGCACAAAAAATGCAGCAAAAAAATCTAACACAAATCGAACACCTTGAGTTGCATTACATTATAAATGGGGAAAAAAATCTGTAACAAAGACAGCAAAAAGGTCACAGTCACAGCATATGCAATTATGCAGTTATTACTGAAGGCTGGTGAAGATTATTTTTACTCTCTGTGAGGAGAAAAAATGTTTTAACAACACAGAGGAAAAAATTGATCTGTTTCTCCCTCAAGGCAAATTTGCTGTGTGAACATACTTCATTTTTGTGTTCATTTTTGTGCAAACTAGCAGAACGAAATTAAAATTACATGGAATAAAAGATGGGGGGGGGGGGGGATTAATTTACTTTTGTGTGTGAGTGTGCATGGGGTGGGGTAATAAATGACATTCAGATGGAGTGGAGTTGAAATGAGGTAAGAAATCTTCTGCTTCCTAAATGACCTTTCTCTTGTCAAACTCTTTCAAGCTCTGGAGGGGGGCTACAACTGCTGTAAGCAGCACCAGATTGGCAGATAAATTGACACCCATGATTAGAGAAGACTCTTCAGTTTCCTGCATTAGTCTGCTGTAGATTAATAGTTCCCCTTGGGGATGATCGTTAGAATTGACTCGTGAGACATGCAGTTTCACATACCTTTCTTTTCTGGCTCCCACTGTGCTTCCTATGAGACACTCAGAGGTTGTGATTTATTTCTCAGTTGGTTATCAGGTTGTTTGTTTGTGCCATAGCAGGAAGCATTGCAGGCAATTAGTTGCACTCCGGCATCTCCCTGGGGGACAGGGAACTGACCACAGCCATCAGATTTTGTTATCTGTTCCACCAATCTCAGAGGCTGCCTGTCACATTTCATGGGGGTGGAAGAAAAATATGGGCTGTATAAAAAGTCAGTGCAGTGGTTCAGCACGTAAGAGACCTCACTGTCAAAGCATGGCCAGGTTAATTCACTACTGGAATACAGGTGGCTCGATACCAGTGTGAAATCAATGTAAAAGTGTCTGGAATCCGGACTGATTCTTTTTTGCATGCAAAAAGCACTTCAAAGAGCTGTCACTGCAAAAAGGTGTTTTTCACTTTTCATTGAATTTACTGATGAGGGGAGAAGACTCAGACACAAAAGAGGACAGATTTCCATTCTGAAATCAATCCAATATGTTTCTTTATCTTTGCATATACAGTAGCATTCTGCCAAAACAGTCCCAGTGAACAACTAAAATTTGAATAATGGGCAAATGATAAGCTGAAAGGCTGGTGTTTAATTTATTTTTTGTGAAGGAGTACAATGAACAGCATTTCTCTTTTACAGGAAATTTCTCATAACACAACAGAAGCAAGTCTAAATAGGAAACCAAATAAGTAGGGATGTTTACCTAGGTGTCCAAAACCCAGTTCTGCTTTTGGCATTTACAATCTGTCCTTACTAAAGTTCCCCTTAGTTAATTCAGAATCTGCTGCTTCCAATTTCTGTACATGATCTGCAATGCAGTGGGGCATTAAGGATGCCATGTGCGTTACCCAGTTGACTGCTGCACTGAAATGGTGGTTGGAATAGGTCTCCTCTTTTATGTAAATGATTCTGCTTCGGAACCTGCGTATGTAGTTATAACGTAACTATTATTTTAAAAAGAAATTCTCCGACGGGCTACTATTTGTGCCATGCTATTGAATGTTAAGCACTGAACATACTGTATACTGTACATAAAAAAGACAAGCTATTTAATGAATTTATAAGTTATTGGCAACTGTGCACAGTGGAATAGTGGCATGGGCATGGTTGTTATCACTGCTGCCTCACAGCCCTTGGGTCCTGGGTTCAATTAATCACTGGGGTGTTCTGGGTGGAGTTTGCATGTTCTCCTCTCCCATGCAAACTTTCATCCCTCTCCCACTGCCTTCTGGAATTGCATGTGGCTCACTGCAACACTGTACTGAACTAAGCAGCTATTAAAAATAAATGGTAATTGTTCTGTGAAATATGGAAGATTTTATTTGCTAGCACTGAACTTAAACTGTATGTTTTAATTTAAATATACTTCCTGTGACTAACATCAGGCAGAAGTATATTTACTATCACCTACAAATTACATTCATGTTTATACAGCACAGTTTATTTCTTTACAATCTGTGAACATTTTATTTCTGCATGGTTTCACCCACAGCTGCAAAAATTCAGGCACAAGCTTGACTAATGACCTCCAAGAAGATTCTCCTAGGCAAGCCGCAGGACTTCTTTCAAACAGAAGACCATTACTCAATGTGACAGGACGGAGATCTCCACGGTGCTACAGTGTGACCATGAAAATTAGATATGATTGAATTGGCCACCCCCACCTCTCATTTTACCTCCGGGAAAAAGAAACACATACAGACACACAGTTCCCTAAACTGAAAAAAATCTGTTTTGACTGCAGAGAAGCAGATGCCATTTGGGAAATAACCAGAAGTCTTACGCAGATCAGCTTAAACCCAGCTTAAAGCACTGTATTAATATGTGATATTTTCCAACTGAACACAGAACTGACCTGTAAAATAGAGAATGTTTCAATGAGAGTCTACGGTGGGCAGCACTAGCTGTGCTAACATGCATAGAGTGGAGAAGAGTTAAAATATTGTACATACACATAAACTGCCCAACCTAAAAGGTAATTTCAATATCTTTTACATCCTCCTATTCTTCCACTTCACACTCTGCTATGTAAATGCCCGTTCTTGCGAACATGCACACAAAATACAGCTTTTACAGTTTTATTTTTACTTTTCTACATATATAGTACATAATAAAAGCTCTTTATTTTTCATGAAAGGTTATTATAGGGACAGAAATCCCAATGACTTATCTGAGAAAAAAACCTCTACACTAGGAATGAAGACAACAGCAAAACAGAATCACTCTCCACATGGGTGACAGTGAGGGGCTAATGTGTCAGTGGTAACAGGGACAAGTCCAGGAGCCTGGCCAGTCCTGCTCCAGCTGGACAGTACTGGTATTTGAAATATATTTGGTCATGAGTTTCACAGTGGAGGAATGCAAGTCCGGCTTAATTAGAACAAAACCCTGTAGGGTGACTGTGTGATCTTGAATCCTCCTACAGTCACTACAGCAGTGAGTACAAAATGTTTGAAATAGGGAAAATAACAGAAGATTCTAAATTTTAACTTATAAATAAATGCTTGCAAGGAGCAGAGATTAGGCATACTTGATTATTTAGACTTGCATCTCATGGACCCTTGGAAATTTCTGTCTCCAAGTGGTCTGTGGTCATACTGTAGCTTTGGAGATCTCAGTCAATAAATGTAATGATATGAACAAAGGATTTTGCAACTGGAACTCTTACACAAATATGATGGACCATGTGGAAAAGAGTTGGAAAAGATTGAAATGACAAACCTATGAAGAATATTAGAAGTTATATAACAAAGCTGTTATAAAACGAATCATGATAACAAAATACACACTTTCAAATCTAGGCCTACTAATTATCTTTAAAGGTGTAGATTTGGCACTCAGCACCCACTTTATATTTCCTTTGTTGTACTGTAAGCCAAAGAAAACTGCAAGTGGCTTTTTCAAGCTCATGTAGTTAAATGACAATAGGTCACAACTGTAGAGGAAACATCATTACTGGAGTAATGAAAAATAACTCTCAACCTGACATGAGCAAGGAAACAGATTAACTCCAGGCTCATTTTGCACACACAACCACATCAGGGAAAGAGTGAATGAATCAATATCATATCAACACCAGGACGGTGGACTCCATTAGCAGACACAAGCAAATATAAAGATGATTCAGAGGTCCTGCCACTCATGCCTTTCAACGAACGAGTCAGTTATAATCTACAACTGACTGCAATTTACTTTCCATCATGTGTCTATGTAACTACGTATCTTACTTTAGGTTTTCAGCACTTAGCTCAAAGATCAAAATGATAAAAAAATTGAAATAAAGTCCTAGTACTGAGAATTCACAGGACCAGGACCTACAGTAATAACACAAGTTCACATTTTTGAGTATAAACAGAATTAAGCGCGTAAATATAATTTAATCTTATTTAAAACATTTTAGAAACACCCAGAATTTGAAAATAAACAATGTTGTGTTTAGAGCGATGAAGAACATTTTTAAGTATTACATTCATTTAAATATTTAACTGAACAATTTAAAGATTTTAACATGGTGTACTATGTACTACACGCAGGTGAAAGGTGAAAGCAAAACTAAAATACTTTAACTTTTATGTAATTTATAAATTATATTATTATTAATGTACTACATAAAGTTGTATTAAACACTGTGTTTTAAACCCTACAACTATTTCAGCTAATTAGCAGAGCTGCGTAAACAGTTTAGGATAATTAATGTAAGGCAAAGGCACGGGTCCAGACAAGGAGTTTGGAAGTACAATCTTTTGAGTTATGCAGTTACAGTATGTGACATTTTTAACTTGCGTTTTAAGATGCCTTTATTTCACAAATCATCCTCTTTCTGTGGAAGTAATCTACTATTTCCATTCCAAAGACTTCCAGGCTAACAACCACCATCTTATAGAAACTCTCAAAGAACTTCAAATTAAACCATAACTTGATCAGTCCTTCTTAATTTCTTCTAGACTTTTAAACGCACAGGTCTCAACAGGTCTGACATTCACTATACTTGCATTGGATCATCACTGGACTGTGTCTTGTCCCCCCTACTGTATGTTTTGTACACTAATAAGTATTAGAGCAAACACAAATATCTCAATAAGTATGCTGACGACAGCCCAGAACAGCTAATTAAAATATCATGGTTCCAATGATTGTAATAAATTATGTACAGTAAGGAGCTCTCTTTGAACTAAAAAAAGAGTACACAAACAAAAACTAAACAAAAATGAATGCATAAACAAAAAAGAGTGCACAAATAAAAATCTGTTCAAAATGGAAATAGATTCTCACAACAGACAAGACATCTGGTGTTAGGTGAGAGGGCAGCACTGAGTAAAGTGCACGTGTTGAGTTCTTGGTGAGACATTTTTGTAAATTTTCTAAAATCGTAAAAAAACCACAACAGTGGGATGTTCTGTTTGTTTTGTGGAGGGCAGCTTTGTGAAAACCATCCAGTTTGCCCACATTACGGGAAATACATAGGATTTCTTCTTGTTAACCTTGAAGGGGCTTCAGGGAGCAATCAAGCGATTTCAGATCATTGTTGGTGGTCTGGTATAATCCGCCATGTTATGTACTGAAATAAAGTACAAAAATAATGTGGAAAAAGTATTTCATTTCCCAACCTTTCTTTTTTTCTGATAGATCAAGGGAAAACCTCTACATTTTCCAAGTTCATACATTTCAGACACTAAAAGCAACAGGAAAGATGTCAGTGATATTCCATTTATTTTATATACCGCCTTTCACAACAAGGTTGCCCCAAGGCACTTAAGAAAGCAAGTGACCATACATGTTGTGAAGACAGAACAGAAAAGACCAGAACAATAGAGGAAAGGAACCAAAACTCTTTAGTAAGGAGAAAAAGAACCTCTAGGGGTCCAAGGTCAACTGGCTGCCTGACCCTTTTGGGCATGTTAACATTATACAGTTAAAAAAAGGAATAAATGAATAAGGGTATTAATCCATCCATCATGTCTTCTGTATGTCAGTACTCCATGCAGATCTCTGTAGACCAGCATAATCCACCTAAACGATAGCTATATCCATGATGTCCCTCTTGGATCCATGGCGGTGATGCAGCATCCAACTCAGATGGTGCAAAGCCTGGGCGCCATCCAGACATGTGGGGAGGAGAATAGGACAGTTTGGTCAGAATAGATGTATCTACCTGGTGGGCCAACACAGAGACACACAATTGTCACGATTATAGTCCCCCCTCCTTAAGGGTGCTCCAGCCCATTCACTCAAGACTTTATTCTCTACACCTGTTTCCCATTCCCAGCCCACCTTAAAAGCCAGGCGCTGACGCTCATCCCGGCTCTGCATCTGATTTCCATATCGTGCAAGTCCGGGACCTGGAAGCGCCTGGTCCCGTTAAGGTTTTAATCTCGGTTCCCGTTCCTGTTCCCTGTCCGCCGGTTCCGACCCGGCCTTCGTGGTTTTAATTCCCTTCTTTTGATGGATCTCCTGGTTTTGGACTTACTCATGTGTTTTTGGATACTCTAAGGATTACTCTCTGGGATTGTTCGCCTCGGCCACGCCTCCCCCGTTCACCAGCGCACCTTGGACACACCCCCCTGTCTTCAGCCCCGTTTTCCTGCATGACGTTTCCCTAGTGTTTCCCCACTCCGTCGGGCTGTGTCATCCGCATAGGGTCCGGAAAGAACTGTTCGTTACAACAATGGCATGTACAGCAGCACCAGCAGCCACGGCTGCAGCAGGCTATAATGTAAGGTCTGAGTAGGCTAGGCTAAAGTAATTGGTTTTCAGCCTGGATTTGAATAGTGAGATTGACTCGGCATCCCGAACATGGGGTGGGAGACTGTTCCATAAGCTAGGGGCCCTGTAACTAAAGGCTTTACTGCCAACTGTTTTTTTTATTTATGCGTGGAATATGAAGAAGACCTGCATTTGTGATCTAATCAGGCAACTTGGATTGCATACATTAATATAATGTATACATTAATAAGTTCCATTAGATAGACAGGTGCCTGAACTCTGAGAGACTTATAAATAAGTAGAAGGATTTTGAAGATTTTGGATTTTGTACCTGACAGGAAGCCAATGAAGAGAGCTAAGTATGGGCTCTCTTCATTGATATGATATATGATATACAGTACATTCAACAGGAAAAGCATTAAATCTAATGTGTAGGCAAGTCTGATAAAACATTTCTACTAAATTTGCAATGCATACAATACATCACTGTAGCAGATTTTTACTTTAAAACAGTAGCCATATCACCCTACAATTCCAACTGGCAGACCACTGAAGTTAAGAAGGTGTGAGCCTGGTCAGTACCTGGATGGGAGCCTCCTGGGCTAAGAAAAACTAAGGTTGCTGCTAGAAGAGGTGTTAGTGGGAGGGGGCCAGCAGAAGGAGCTCACCCTGTGGTCCGTGTATGTTCTAATGCCCCAATATAGTGACGGAGACACTTTATTGTAAAATGGTGCTGTCCTTCGGATGACACATAAAACTGAGGTCCTGACTCTCTGTGGTCATTAAAAATCCCAGGGCGTTTCTCAAAAAAGAGTAGGGGTGTCACCCTGGCATCCTGGCCAAATTTCCCCCTGGCCTTTACCATTCATGACCTCCTAATTATCCCCATCTATGAACTGGCTGAAGTGGCTTAATCACTCTGTTCTACCCACTGATAGCTGATTTGTGGTGAGCGTACTGGTACGCTATAGCCAACGTCGCATCATCCAGGTAGTAAACAGTTGGGTAATTTTGATCACTGTAATATATTTTATCAGACTTGCCTGGATATTTGATTTAACGCTTTTCCTGTTGGATGTAGGCCACTGACATCTTCCCTGTTGCTTTCGGTCTGTGAAATGTGTAGGGGTTTTATGCATTTACTGGGACAATTATTAATTGTAGCAGTAAGTCACAAAATGATTATTTGATGGCTATTAGAAAACAGACCTTGCGGGATAACTCAGCAACGCACGCACACGGATACTAATACACAACAATACATTTATCAATGCATAAAATGTATTCATATAACATAACAGATCTTATAGTGAGGGTTAGCGGAATACAAAAGGTACAGTATATGTTCAATCACAAAGAGTTACAAACCAAGAGGGACATACATTCAGTATACCATAAATTTATACCGTTTTGTAACTGAACTTAGATTACACCTTCTACACTAGATACTCGCAAGCAAGTACGTCACTCATAGTAATTAAATTGATATCAACTGGCGTTGAGGTAACAATTGAATTCTCGAGCTGTAATGCAGAATGTTGAATACTCATCCAATCTGTGTGGATTCTGATCTCCCGCGCACACAAGGGAACAGCAGCAGGCTGTTGCTAAGTCCAATCGTTGTCCTCTGGCCCGGTGCCAGCCTGTCCTGTTGCAGCTGGAGATGTGGGAGTAGGAGGGAGAGATTTCTGCTGCGGCGCACTAGCTGTGGGCTCTCTAAAGATCGGCTAGTTAGTCCTGGATTACTAGCAGAGGTTGTGCACATGGAAAGTGACTGCGGGTCCAAGCAGGTCACACTCTTTAGACGGGAAGAAGACCCGATGTAGCATCAGTCCTGAATACTGATATTCAGCTGTTGACAGTTCCGACCGTAGTTCACTCTTTGATCAGGCGAACGTTCACGATGGAGTACCGGCGGTTCATGAGGCTTGCTGCTGGGCTAACCTCGGGCGGATCCTTTGGTTACGCGCGGCGACCTACGTTCTCGACTCTTAGAACAAAGTAAAGTCCTGACACTCGGACACACTGGCTGTCACATGACTGTCCGAGATGAGTCTGGGAATGTCATGGAGGAGCCCCTTCTGGGCCCTGTGCTGCCTGTTTTATCTGGAGGAACTACAGTCGTTCATTGGTTTAAAGTTTCGCGGTCATTCGAGACCCACGTGGAGTTACCCCGCTATACCAGATCCTGATTGGCTGATCGAAGTGGAGGATGAGTAACAATGCACTCTGACCTTAGGGTTGTAAACCTTGAGATGCGACTCTCCCAAGGAATCTCCCAGACAGTAAGGCGCCAGAGATGACCATTGATTAGGGTGGCTGGTGAATCTCAGCTTTGGGAGCTGTTCCTTATCAGGAAACTCTATCAGCTAGAAAAACACCTTAAATGTGAACCAAATGGAATGGCCTCTCTGTATCCAGCACCACTGAGATAAGAGACAGAGGGACTGGTAAGGGAGCAGCAAACTTAATTCCTGTATTTTTAATAAGCCTTGTCACTACAAATGTATGAACTAGGAAAGTGTAGAGGTTTTTCCCTTGATTAAGCAGAAAATACTTCTTCCACTCTATTTTTGTACAGTATTTCAATAGATAATGCTGCGCAACAGCCTAAAATCGCTTGATTGCTCTCTGAAGCCCCTTCAAGGTTTTCATGAAGAATAAATCCTACTTATTTCCCATAATGTGGGCAAAACAAATGGTTTTCACAAAGCTGAAGGGAAAGAACATCCTACTGTTGTGGTGTATTGTGCACTTTTTTTGTTTTTGTGTTTTGCACTCCTGGGCCACTGTAGATACTGTATGTCTCCAAACCCCTCTGTAATTATTGGTAAGACTATAGAAATTGTCAGCTTAGGACTGGACTCATAGACATAAACCTGAAACATGAGAAATGCTGTGAGACTGTTTATAAAGAAAGCCAACAGACATTTTTTTCTTAACAAACTCTGCTATTTTAAGAATTATTTTCACATTTTTCTGGAAGTTAGGTACTGAAAGTGTCTTAACATATTGTCTCACTTGCTGGTTTAACAACATCAGTATTGTTAATTATAATAGGGTGGGAAAATTAGTGAAAATAAGTAAGTAAATCATAAAGTCATGGCAACAGCAGAAAGAACTGCTACTTCTTACTTTCTAATACTTGATTACCAGTAAGAGATGATACTTTTGTACTTGTACGTGATAAGTTTTCTCAAATTGAATCTTTTATTGATTTAGTTCTTTTTTGAAGTAAGAGTACTTTTACTCAGGTAATATATTTGAGTACGTGCTTATTGCCCTGCTTATTGGATTATTTCAATAGCAGTTTTGAATCATACTCTAACATGTACAGTACAGTATAACAGGTGAATCATACTCTATAAACAAAATACAAGAGCCAAATGGTCTACTGAATCCCACTTGCTTGAGACAATAGTGATCATATAGTGCAGTGCGGTGGCTCTGTGGCTAAGGATCTGTGCCTGTGGCTGGAAGGTTGCCGGCTTGTAGCCCACGGACAGCTGGCAGAGGAATCCTACTTCTTTGTAGGCAAGCCCTTTAAGGGCCCTGAGCAAGGCCCTTAACCCCAGCTGCTCTAGGGGCGCCGTATAAATGGCTGACCCTGAGCTCTGACCCCAAGCTTCTCTCTCTGTCTGTGTGTCTCATGGAGTTGGGGTATGCAAAAAGACAAATTCCTAATACAAGAAATTGTATATGGCCAATAAAGAGATCTTATCTCTTAGCGATTACAGCACGCCAGTCCACTGCAGTAAACACACAAACAAAAACACACACACATACTCACACCAGGGCTAATTTTGCCAGAAGCCAATTAACCTATGAGTATATTTTTGGACTGTTGGGGAGACAGGAACACCAAGAGGTAACCTACGCCAACATTGGGAGATCATAAAGGTACACACTCCAAACAGATAGCATTCCAGGTCAGAATCGAAACTTGGGCCCTCACTCTTTGAGTCAGCAATGCTAACCATTATGTCACTGTGCTGCCCTGTGAAATATATATTGAGTTAAAATATTTAGATCTTTCTCCAAACTACCACTGAACAAGAGTGGTAGAAAGTTTTCTGTGTGCTGACCCCTATGCAAGTCCATGTGACCCAGGTGGGTATTATGAAAAACTAAACTGAACTGGCAATGTGTACCTGAGTTGCAGGAGGCCACCAGGCTTAACCAGGCTGGCCAACTCAGCTCTAGCTGGGAAGTGGCAGTAGAGACAGGGCCCAAGCAGATGAAGTAGCAGTGCTATTCTTTGTGGTTTCCTCCTTTATGTTCTTTGAATCACCTCTATGAGTGTAAGTACCTGTGTATACATTACAATGGTGGAACCAACAGGAAATTATACTGAAGTCCTGAGGAAAAAAGGAAATAATACTTAATCACTAATTTGAGTATTTTATCTGTTACAAGCTACAGAAACAAGTGGCAATACGATGGCACTTAACACGGTGTTGCTGATGAAGTGCACTGTACAAGAAAATGCAATACATTTTACAAGGACTCAAAATGTTAAAGGGTAACGGTTAATTCAATCGCCTTGGATAGCACTCTTTAAATCTAATGAGATTCATGCATTTTTGGATTGATAGAAATCCAAGTTAATAAGATTTGCCAAAGGAATCAATACTTCCTGGTCATTAAGCTTCACAGAATGCTGCTGAGGGCACTTCATCAACTCAGGAGTTTAATTACTGTGACAAGGAATACAGTACCACATGCCTAAAGATCAGGATCTCATTTCTTCATGGCTCCACAGCATACAGGTAATGTATGTATTACAGTGTGTAGTCAAGCATTATGGATAATGTTAAATTTTATTTACTGATAACAGTAGGAACAGTTTTTATATTTGTCTTTATATTTGCTTTGACTGTTTTCATCCCTGTGTGGGACGCCCACTCACTAGACAGCTTATCAAGCAGAATGTATTCACATTCATACTTTAGATAAATTATACATATAAATAATAAACATGTATTTCTGAAGCAACATATAATGAATCTTAAGTATTTACAATAAGGGCAAAGAACACAAAGTTTAAGGTCAAATACCCTTGGGAAAAGTGAAAGAAAAAATTGGGCCATTTGTCTAGTTACTTGTTTATAACTGATCCAAAGAACACTCTTGGTTGTTCTATAGTGAAAACTAAATTATCGTGTACATTCACTAAATGGTCTCAGATGAAATGTGCCAATGAAAAAGAAAAACAAAGTAAAAGTCAAGAATCTAGTTAATACTGAAGACTGGAAACTCTTTTAAAGCACTGAATAGAGAACTGACCCAGGTTTGTTTTTTAAAAAAAGATATAAGAGTACTGTATTTTTTGTTATTTAAATTAACAAAGATCCAGAGATACAGATGGCATTTGTTCACAAAAACAAGACACTAATCTACTGAACTGATTTCAATAATCTGCAATAAGGACAGAAGAGGAAAGCCACAGTCTTCAATGTCTTTCATATGTCTGGGTCAAGCTTCAAGCTCTTAAAGAAGTTTAAAAAAAGCCAGGCTGAATAACATTTAGTAGTGGAGATGGCCAGGGTGCCTAACTTAATATTAGATAAAATGTGATTATGAGGGACACCAAAATACCTTTAAGAGAAAAGGGCACAAGAGTCACATCTAAAATTTTTGAAAGAGATCCAAATGTAGACGTCCAAAATGATTCCAGTGACCAGTACATGTGGAAGAGACTAGCAGGGGCCTGCAAGACAGCTTCCACTGAAAGCAAACTTTACTTTTTTTGTACATGCTTTTTATAAAATATTGAGCTTTTTCGAACTCAAGCTTATATAAAATTAAATTTTCAAAAGTAAATTAATCTTCCAGCTAAAATTCAAGGAATATTTCTAATGTCTGGATGTTTCTCGTATGTAAATTGGAATGGTCTTTTTTCTTTTTTGATTTGTGCTCATGATCTAGGCTGAGCTGGAGTAGCTAGGTGAGGGTATTGCAAGATGCTAACCTGGTCATAGTCTTTTTTTATAATCTTTAATATGTGTACTGATATAATTTCATTATTAAAATTAATGATAAAATGATATATTTAAACCAAAATAAGACCCCACGTCAGACATTGAATCTGAATCTTCAAAAGAATCTAGTGAACACACAAAGATTTAACACAAAAAGTTAATTAACCAATTAGATTTCCTTGGGATATCCAATAGAGAAGACATTTTCAAATGTTATTGTTCTTTTCACATAGTCTCTCTATTCCATTCATTACAAAAAAGCTGTTCTTGAAACAGGTCAAAGCACCCTTGAACCTACCCAAGAGACACAGGGAATAATACACCCTGGATACAACACCAGCCCATCACAGGACACACGCATGAGAATGTAAGAAACGTTACAAATGTGACATACAGATTCTGTCCAGGTAGCTTGATTAATATTTTGTAGTAAATTAATTCAAGGATCTCTCATTTCTTTCCTGATAGTATTGCTAGCTGGTTTGTTCCATACTCCCACAACCCTTTAGATAAACACTTGCATTCTATTTTAGGTTTTAAATGCACATCCATTTACTTTCTACTCATGTCCCCTGGTTCATGTTTCACTGTTCATTCTGAACAAAGAACTGCCTTTGTCTGTGCCTTTGAGGATATTGAGTACTAGGTCCCCTCTTAATATTCTCTGTTTGAGACTGAGAAGCTTCAGTTCCTTCGGTTTGCCAGTTTAGCACATTACCTTAAGTACAAGAATGCGTACTTAAGGTCTCTCTTCTGTGGAGTCAGTCCAGAACAGTAATAGCTTTTCTATACTGTGGAGGCCAAAAGTGCACACAATATTCCAAATGTCTTACTAATGTGTATTACATTAATTGCAAAACCCCTTAGTTTAAATTTTTCGCTTTAAACTACAGTATACTGTATACTCTTAACATTTTGTTTACCTTTTGATTGCTACCTTTCTTCTTTGATAGTCTAGATGTAAAAGTATTGTAAACATAAAATGTTCTTTTCTACAGTATGTTCTTCTAGCTCACTGTTTCCCATTTTGTATTACATTTTATGTTCTTAATACTTGCATGACAAAGTCTGCACTTGTCTATATTAAACTTCATTTGCTAGGTGTTTGGGTGTTTGCAAAGTGTTGGATTTTATCTACTTTTTTGTTATTTCTAATCCTCCTAATTTAATATCTGCATGACATAAATTAGAGATGAACAGTGGTCCTAGCAGAGATCCCTGTTGTACTCCACTAATTTAATCACCGCTATCGGGATTTTCAATCCTTATCTGTACTTTCTATTTTCAATTTATTAAACAGTTCTCAATCTACACACTCATGTTTTCCCAAATGTGTACTACAATACCGTACCTGCACTTTAATTAGGAACTTCATCAAAAGTTTGGACCAATTTACAGACACTAATTAATTTTGCTAGCACATCACATCAAGGTGAAAAGAAACCACATCACCTAAAGAAAACCAGCACAAACACAGGGAGAACATGCATTTCTACACAGAAGGCACTCCGGGCCAGGACAAAACCCAGGATGACAAAAGTGCAATACACTACGCAATTCAAACAATTACTATAATTACAGGTTGCTGTTTTAAATATTTTTTTTTCTGTTTTCTGGCATAAATTTAAAAACAATACAGACTGGAGCTACTGAATTATTAATTTAATCAAAAATCACTTAATCTTACACCACAGTATCTGTATCAAAACTAAACACAAATAACATGAATGGCAGAAAATAATGATTGCCACACATTCACAGATGTATTTAATAAACTGGGGGGAAAGGCAAACTTTGAAAATCAACCTCCTGCACAGCCTGATACACATTCATGAGGATCTGTGAACAGAAACTGGGAAAGCCCTAAGCTTTTGAGACAAGATTGATGTTAAAAGTTTAGTTTTAAGGTGATTAGCATCTAAACTTAAATGGATAAAATAATCATTTATATGAATTTGTGCATTCACAACATTCATTATGTTAATATTTTATTCTAGTCAACTAATTCATGTTTTATTCAAATTAGCAATTATAAAACCTAAAAACCTATTGTGCTAATTGACATTATTAATGAGATTATATATGAAATTATAATTCCATTTTAGAATGAAGTATACCTTAATGTGTATTTTAACATTGAGTTTCATTAGACGTCTTTAAATACATCTAATTATCAACATTTAATAATGGAAACACCTTTAATTTAAATACTGCATTTTGTGGGTTTTTTTAAATTGTGTATTCATTTAGAAACAGAATAGCCTTGTGCAACATGTTAACAAGATATTTGTTTCATTATGTTTTTTATTATACTGTATATTCCAAATATTCTCTCTCCAGTCATAGCATGGGTTCCCTGTGCCAGTTTATTTTTCAGAATACTGGAATCTCCCAGAAGTACTGTAACGGTAGCTTTGGGAAGAAATGTCATGCTTAATATGTCCCAATTCTTCCTATTTTTTTTCAGCCATGCTTACTTCATGTGAGATGATGCTAATCTTTTTTGTTACAGAATTATGTAAAACCATCAGAAACACAACAGAAAATATTGGAGTAAATACATTAAAATGCACTGTATTTGACCTATACAATAACAGGATGTTTATCCCAAACCTGACAAAGCATTTTTAGGTGGGTTTGCTGATTTATTTTCATTTTTATGCCTCAGATTTAAGACGATCCTTATTCTTGGGGACTTTAATGTCTATCTCTTTTTCTCGATCCACCCCCTGGTACACTGACCCTCTGCAATCTATGAAGGCAGTCTCTTGGAAACATGAGGGTAGGTGGTGCTGTTCTGGCCTAAACGTACATTATCAGGCTTGGAAAGATTACTTGTCTGAAAATAATAATAATAATAATAATAATAATAATAATAATAATAATAATAATAATAATAATAATTACTGCTTACACTTTCTGGACACTCCACTCAGGGCGCTTTACAGGTAATGGGGACTCCACCACCACCAATGCGCAACATCCACCTGGATTTTATAAGGATATGATAGACTCTACTAGATCCATCTACTTCCTACTTCTCTCACATCACTGAAAACCATAACAACCCCAGGCATCTTTTCGCCACCATCAACAGACTGCTAAAGCCTAACTGCCCCACCACATTACCTACCTCATTGCAATTTTACAACACATTTTTAGATTTCTTTAGCTCCAAGATCGACAACATCTGGCATCACATTCTCTCCACAACGCATATTATTCCCACACCTCCTCCCTGCTTGTCGTACTTTTCTGGTTCCCTTCTCTACAACTTCTCTCTTCTTGACTCTGCATCCCTCAGTAAACTAGTTTCACACATTAAATCCACCACCTCTATATTAGATCCCGTTCCCATCACTTTATTGACTTTATTTCAGGCCTGTTTCACTTCTCTCTGCCCCATTGTCCTCAATATAATAAATGAATCCTTGAGCATCAGTGTTGTCCCAACGGTCCTCAAAACTGCTGCCATTACCCCCGTGCCAAGAAGCCTAACATGGCTCTGGACAATCTAACTTATTTTCAAGTCACTAACTATCTTCTAAGAGCTTCTGATTCTGGTTCTCTCTCTATCCTCATTCTTCTTGATGTCAATGCTGCTTTTGACACTGGAAACCTTGATACTGATGATACTCAAATATATATCCTTACCAAACCTGACACTGATGTGGCTGTCTCTGTTCTATCTAATTGCATCTCTGATTGAAAAACATGGATGACTCAAAATTTCCTTTATCTTAACTGTGACAAGACTGAAGTCAGGCTTATTGGCATCCCCCCATCAACTTCGTAAAGCCAGTCCTGTAACCCTATCTGTGGATGGTACTGTACTTGAGCTTCAGTCTAAATTGAAAAACCTTGCAGTGATATTTGATTCAAAGTTAACATTTGACCCACATGTGCAGCATATTGTTAAAACATCTTTCTTTCACCACAGAAACATCACTAGACTATGCCCTATGTTATCAATAACTGTGGCTGAAAAGCTGTTCAACACATTTGTCTTCTCCCCAATTGACTACTGTAATGCTGTACTCGCTGGGGTATCTACTGTAAATCCACATTGAACTAACTCCAGTATGATCAAAATTCGGCAGCCAGAATCCTGACCAGGTCTAGTGCAAGTGATCACATTACTCCTATCCTGGAGTCCTTGCACAGGCTTTCTGTCAAGTTTCATGTTGACTTCAAAATCCTCATGCTCACCTACAGTATAAGGCTCTGCATGACTTGGAACCTCAGTACCTGCCTGATCTATTACTGCCCTACTCCCCACCTCATAACCTTTGCTCTTCTAATTCTGTTCTTCTTACTGTACCCCAAGCTTGTCTACATTGTATGGGTGACAGGGCCTTCTCCTGTTATGCCCCCAAGCTCTGGAACTCTCCCCCCAAGGATATCAGAGAATCACCTTCTCTAAACTCCTTCATATTCAGATTCAAAACCTTCTTCAGAAGAAGAACCTTTACTTAACTGGTTCCATTCTTTACCCCTCTGCTCCAACTGTATTTAGTACCACCATATACTGTCTCCTCTGCGTATTCTCATCGTGTTTTTCTTCGTGTATTTTTTATTTTTATTTTTAATTGTTGTTGTTGCTGTTGTCATTCTGTAAAGCACTTTGAGAAGCTACCTTGAAAGGTGGTATATAAAATAAAGTTTATTATTATTATCCAGTCCTGTAATCACAAGTCTAACTGACCCAAGCCGTGGCTTACAATGGCTGAACCACTCCAAAGGCTGCTGTCTGGTCATGTGAGAGTCACCTGGTTCTTCCCATCAATGCTAACTAATCTGACAAGTGTACATTTCTAAGCATATAATGAAGGTATCTCAACTACCCTACCTGTGATGTTTGTGATAGCAAACCTGATCTTATTAACTTCACTTAGACTGCTTAAGTCGAATGTTGAATTAATGAGTACAAATTGAAGTTTATATAAAATAATCTACTCAAAAAAGTAAGAATATACAGTAAACATATTATGAAAACAGCATATGAAGAAAAAATTAATGTTTTTGAAATTTTAACTTCTGCAAGAACTTGTGTACTGTACATCTCCATCATTGTCATAGATACAGCAGTTTCAGATGTAATTACCATCTGCTGCAAGCTACAGCTATATAATAGTCTGATTTACAACAAAGTGACACAGCAATATTTTTTTGATACAGAAAAATAATGCTTTCACAACAATTTACATTTTTCAATGACTTTTAGAGTGTATTCTGAAACAATGGTAAAAATAAAGACCAATCAGCTTGAAATATGCCAGGTAAATTTTTCTGAGGTTTGTGAAATGTGTATCAAATGTGACTGTAATTGCTTCTAATTTAAGTTAAGGTCATTTGGAAAAATAAAAGCATTCCAATTGATTGATAGGAACACATTTTTGCATCATTTCAGAAGTGCAGGGCGTGATTTTAATTATCAGCAGTATGCCTGGAGACACACAGCCCACAGACCACTGCCTCACCTACAGTACTGTAGCACACGAATGCCTGAATGTATAGTATTTTGTTTCACTCCATCAAGAACTTCATCTAGTTACTAAAAATTCTTTACCTATCCTTCATGAATGTTTCCAATAATAAATCAGCAGTTTTCCAACAACCGGGATGGGACTAATAATAATTTACTTTGCATTGCTATGATTGCCTGAAGTCAGTCTCATGCTTTACCCTACCTCTGTCATGCTTTGACTGTGATTGTGCTACCACACCTGTTATGGTGTGGATGGCATCATATTTGTCACTGAGGTTTGTTTCAAAGATTATTAAAAACAAACCTAATGTGATCAGTGAGAGAGGAGGGATAGTGCTAATTTTTTTTTCTGATCTTAATGTCCCTTTATCCCTGTTGATTTCTTTGGATGTCTGTGTAGACTGCTGGAAGATTACATATCTAGCAAGAAACATCTTCAGTGTGACAAGGAGGACGCCACACATTCCCATTTTCTAATTTTGCCTTCATGGTATTGATTTAGTTTATTTTCTTCCAAAAGGGGTGGCCAATTGACTCCTCCTCAAAAGTAAGAAAACCCTGATGTGAATTCTCAATTTTATATGGTCAGTAGAGGGAAAGTTAAAAAAAAATCAGAAATCATTCAACTTTTAAAAGGTGCTTCAGAGGTAGGCAAATCATTTTTTTATAAGGCTTAATGAAGGATACAATTAGAAATTAATTGGACCCTAGGCTCAATGTTTTGAATGTCCACAGAATCAATACGATAGAAAGACATGATAACAACAACCAGAAACCCCAGGAGACACTAGATGTAATGCAACTTGGAGGTGGGAAACATACAAAACCAATGATAATCAAAGACACTTATTTCCAGACCACAAATGGTATCCTGCAGCCCTTAATTTCAGAGTCGTGTAGCGGAAGGCTGTGGAAGTCAAGAGTTCACAAAAAATACAATAGACATTATTTTGTGAATTTGCAGCTTGTCTATCCATCTTTAAAAGCGTAATGTGGAAAAAAATAACAGTACAACAGTTCAATTACCCAGTTAACAAGAAACAGTAAGGCTACTAGAATCTGCATTGATTCATGGGTTTATTATTGTTGGGGGGTCTGTGGTCATCTTCTCACTGGCAGTCTTTCAAACAGTCATTCATGTTGATCAAAATCAGCAGTGTGCATCAAGGGTAGCAGACAGACAGGATGGTATTATTTACTCTGAACAAGCTTCAGGCCTACTCCATTTAAAAGAAGGAGGTTCAGCTGCAGTTTAACCACTAAAAGCACTGTTATTCACATGGGTCTGAACCTATGTCATTCCCTCAAAAAATATAGAAAAGTTACACTAGTTACTTTAAACACACTTTATATAATAGTTTAAACAAATCCTTTGCCATTGACCGGCATTTACTGTACAACCCTATCCTGGTCTCGCTTTAAGTGCTTGAAATACTCTCAATGTGACCATTGCTCTAACAATTCCACCCACCACTCAATTGATTCATACAGTAATTTGAGGACATTGAATTTTTTTGCTCTTTTAAAAGTGATGCATTCCATTTGCCAATCTGCATGAACAAATGTCATTTCAATTTGAAAGAAGCTTTAAGGTGTTATTCCCTTTTATTTGGCTCTGTTCTATTACACGCCCCACTAAAGGAAGGCACTTTGTCAAGAGCATTTCAATAAATATAGAAAGGTTATTGTTTGAAAACACAACTAATCTGCATATCCCATAGTAATAAAGAACAATAACAATATAATATGGGCTCTGGGCCACCATGACCCTGAATTGAATTGAAGGTGATGTGATGTGAACAACACAATAAAAACTTCTATTAGCAATCTTAAACTGACAGTTTGAATCTTAGAACATTACATGTGAGAAATTAGACTGAAGATCCTTTCCATTTTCACAATTACAAGATTTCCTTCCAAGTCTTTCTCTGTTTCGTGTTTGAGCCTTACAGGGTTACATGGCAAGACAAGACTATTTAGGAAATCTCTTGATTTTAGAAAGAAACAGTGTATCTGACATCATCTTTGCATCTTCTTCTTACTAAGTGTTGTCTTGCACACACAGCTAACGGATGGAAGCAGACTGATTTAAACTACATTACACAATGACCGCCTCCTCATTGCTTTTTTTCAGCTCACACAGCTGTGGTAGTATTGAGCTGCATTTGAACCACTAAATTAAAACATACATTCACTGAAAGATTAATTAAATTGGTGAATGACTTACTTGAGTAAAACGTACTGTGAACATACTATATTCAAGTTTTCCAAATTTAGACTACGGTTTATAGTAATTTTATCACACATCTATGTCTACACATTTACATTTTTGACCTTACAAACATTAAAATACATTTTAATACAGAGCAGTGAGGAAAGATCTTACTTTGAAAGCCCTCATTCCACTGCAGCCTTAATTAATATCAGTGCCCCGGAAGCAGAATTTGGAATAAATCAATACTTGATTTCTATAGCAAGGTTTCCATATAAAACTTAATACAATGATTTCAGTATATATATATAAAAAAAACATTAACCATTAAGGTTAAAAAAAAGTTGAGCAAACAGACCTTTTCCTAATATTGACCTGACGACAGTGAGGTTGCTGCTTCTCATATACCTCAGATTCCTCTGTCAGTTCTTCCCTGTTCCCGCCTGTTCTCTCCCCTAGGTTGCTGCAGATCACAGCCACAGCACATTATGACCTGTGCTGAAGTAAGGGCAAACTCATGCTGGGCTCCAGTGTGAATAAGGCTCAGGCTTTCTCAGGCTCTCTCCAGTTCTTTATAGTATCCATGTCTTTCTTGCCTTTTTACAGACATACACATACATACAGTATATACTGTATTCATATATTCGGGTTCCTTAGAGTGTATTATGAATAATACCTGCTTCCTAGTACAACACTGTGGACAAAGTGAAACCCCCGCAGGTGCAGAAGGCCTGAGGGCAGTGTCAACACCAGCTGTTTCGCTAGCTGACATCAGAGAAACTTTTTAATCATTCCATGATGCGATAACAAGAAATGATAAAATAAATAACAGTCTGTTTAGTGTCCCCAGGTGACTTACTAATCCAGAAATCTAAATAAGAATTCCAGACTAACATCTGATACTTTTTCAATGATATAAATGACACACTTCACCGCAGGTGCTGCAGCTAACAACTAAACCTGAATGTTCTGATTTAGAAAATACAAACAGTGCTCAGGAGATCCCTGAAAGGAACCAATCTGAAGCTTGTACATCGTGAACTAGCATTGAGACTTCAAATAAATACTGAACAATACACATTTCAATCCATTTTTTAAGATGGAATTCAAATTTAACTTGATTTTAACCGTCAATTTAATTTTCTGGTTTCATTTACAGCATTCTTTTGCTGAATGTCTCTTCAGTAGTTCAGTTAGATCCTAATGAAAGATGAATATGCATAATGTATTTGGTAAGGCTCACCTATCCAAGGCTGGATAAGCTGCCCAAACCCCCTTCACTATTGTGATGGTTAGCTAAGGAATTTTCTGCGAAGGTGTAAATGGGGAAGTGGGCATGATTTAAGAGGATCTGTAGAATTTTGTTTTCACTTTGACATTATAGAGTGTTTTGTGTTGCTCAAAAGCAGAAAATTCCAATTAAATACATTATGATTCCATATTGTAACAATAACAATGTGAAAATTCCAAGGAGAGTAAATGCTTTTGATAGCCACTGTTTCAAAAGTATTTTTTGTATCACATAAAAAAACTCTGTCACATACAGTAGGTGGATAGAAGTATGCAAGATTAGGATCTAATTATCCTTCTGAACTTCTCTTATAAACTCCATTATGTAAACTTTAAGAAACAACAATGAAAGTGTAAGTTAATAAAGAGAATGTGTGAATTACATGCTTCATATGGGAAGACTGCTTTAGTTTTTAGTTTAGCCATCTTCCAAAACTGTATACTTCTGCCACTGCTTCAGAGGTTATGTCTATTTTCTAAAATAAAATGTCGTTATTTCCAAAGCAATTCCAGAAACACCATTTGGACCTCACTACTATCACTGAAGGCCCGATAAGCAGATATTCTTTCATCTGGTCCAATAAATTAATATTCAAAAACTGTCACCAAATTCAGACAATTAGGATGATAACATTATTCAATATTCAGACAATATTCTGGGACCAGAAACTCAAGAGGTTAGTGGTATCCTCTTTGAGGTGTACTATAAAACATTAACTAAATGTAACACCTTGCAGTGCTCAGAACTTCAGGGCACTTACTGCCAGTCTCTTTCTGCTACAAGACACCAAGTGATCACTTAGTGAGGCCTACAGTGCAGCACATTGAGAAGCTGGCTTAATACACTATTGGACTTGTGCACCAACTACAATGTACTTAGTGACATATCTAAATAGTTTTAATCTTAAAATAGAATAATCGGACACCAACAGTAAGGTTCATACAAACAAGAAATGACAAAAAAATGTATGGTCAGTTCCAATTCCTAATCTCATACTTAAAATAAAATATTTACAAATTAGACTCAGATACCTTCTTCCATAATATCACCTTTTTAAAATGAAGTAGAGAATTAGTTCAAAAGGCATTTCTCCATTTTTAATAATTGATTCTTGTACTTGACTTTGAACTAACTGCCCAAATCACTGACATTGCCACGTTTCACTCCGTTCAGGCTTTTGAAAACAAACATGAAATCTTCCTCTATTTTTCCATTTAATATCAGTTTCGTAGTCTTCTGTAGTCTACAAAGAACTTTCTCTATCAGATACATTTGAGAAATGTCCATTGTGAAAATAAGTAGCCATTTGAAAAAAGTACTCATTTTAATAGATGTTTCCAAATACATTTTTGTTAATTAAAACTTTAACCTTAAATCTAATGTCATGCATATTTTAAAGCCGCACATTTCAATGAAATGATTAGGTAATTAAGACACAGCTTTACTACAGCAATTTATAATAGCAAATAGAGAACATTCCTTTGGGAGCTGGAATATTGCAGTAATTGGTATATAAAGGCCAACTTCCTGTGCAGACTTATTGTACATGCATTTTATTATTGAAAGTCAAAATAATAATTCACAAGATTATGTGAATTAGTGAGTATGTAAATTAACAAAATGTATTTCACCACTCACTATGTATAATTTCAAGTGTAAAGCTTGAAATTGCACATTACTATATCACAGTGTGACCCACATTTTAAACAATTATTTTTAATGTCAATAAGAATAATGATGGCTGGAAAGTGGAAGACTTTCACTGCATAGCACTCAGATTTACTGTACCTACAGTAGCACTTCTTAGGTTTATCGAGTTGCAGACATTTAAACAACCAGTTTATGTTGGGTAAGCTTTTAGGTAGTCTCGGAAATAAATGAAAGTGCAAACATATAACCTGATGTTATCCCCCAAAAAACTGCGTTATTCACAATACACGCGAAATATTTCCATTTTGTTCTTTCCAATTAAAGAATCAGTAAACGAAGTGAAAAACTAAATCCCAGAGATCTTTGACACTAGAAATGTAAGATACATCAAAGTATCCCACATAGGTGTATTTCTGATTATTTGCTGTAGTTCAGCTTCTCTTCTCAATTTCAAGCAAGAACGTTAATGCTCTAACACGAGCAATAAGATACACCATCTTCCCTTTTGAAACATTAAAAGAACAAAAAGTATAAAACATTGTGCTGCCAGTTTACTGTATATGGATGTGTGTAACTGTATACAACAAGAATATCATGCATAGTATTCCTTTGCATATATTAAATGGCCATTGAAAGGGATCAAAAGACTAAACTTCCTAGTTTCACATAATATACTGCCGAAATAACGATTTTTTTCTTTACTTGTAAAAAGACCAGTGTTACGCTCATTCAGTTCAATTTGGAACCGGTATCCCAACACAGTGTTTCTAATTTGTAGCTCCAGACAAGTATTGCCCCAATAAAACTATTCATATAAAGCTCTTCGCTGCCAGAACCCCGCTTTCTATACCCAAAGATTACAGTACAAAAATACCGCAAGCTTGTCAGAATACAAAAACACTTGAACAACACGTTATAATTATCGCTTCCTATTATTTAAAATGTGATTTATGTTTCCTAGTTCCTTCTGCTACAACGTATAACCTTTTATAGTTTTGTTTGGGCACATTTCAGATTTTTATTACGAATTATTTTCCTTCCGATAAAATGAAGGGTGGTAGCATTGAGTTACGGGGTTCCTGTAAACAAAACGACGTAACGGACAGACGTTACTCACCTCTAAAAATATCCAGATTATCAAAATTATACCAGAGTGACGTTTCTTCATTTCTGTTTTGTAAAATAGCAGCTCCAAGTATAAGAAAACCAAAGAGGAAGAAAGAGCGAAGTATGCTGTCCTTATCACAAAACGACTTTCATATCGCGAAAGACACACAGAATATTTACAAAGCGGCTCCTTGCAATTGCCATCAGATCAGCTGTTACTTAAGGAAAACGCTCAAGGGAGACACCACGTATGTTCCACGCTGTCAGTGTAGAGCACCGACCGCAATGTTCGTATTTACGCGTAATATTTAATTTTACTTCGGTTAACTTTGAAGAAAAACACGTTTCATTTACCCGAAATGTAGTTAAGTATAGAGTCCATTTCGTTTTGGTTATATAGTATTAAAAACACGACGATGATTATAAAAATCCACACAAAGAAAGCAAGCTGTATTATTTCAGCAACCCACGCCCCTTGTCTGGGAATAATCTCCAAAAATGGAAAACAGCAGCAACGAGATCAGAGACTGATCGAAGCCGGAAGAGGTGAACTCCAGGGGAGCCCGATCTGTCTAGTGTAACCACATTTGAACAGAGTCTTTTCACCTTGGTCACACACACAGCTAGCGGAAAGGGGAAGAAAACACGACGACCTCAAGGAACCAGCGATTAATTTCTTCAATGACAACGAGCAACGACCTTCAGTGTCAAAACAAGAACCAAGAACATAGTGCAAATTACTGTTCAGATGACAGATTTTTTTAAAGGAGATTTTTTGAGAACTACTAGATTTACAGTACTTATAGTAATGATGATGATCACACACGATGATGGCAACGAGGGAAACTCGTTTATAAATAGAAAAAAACAGTTGTTTCGCGACTGTAAATGAGCAGCACAGCCAGATGCTCAACATCAAACAGATGTATCAATTAAGTGCAACTTCTCTTAGCGCCCCGAGAACACGAGTATCAGAATGGGGCGAGAAGTACTGTACTACTGTAAATCTTAACTTGTAAACCTGCTGGGGGGAACAAGTCCTCTGTTCATGCTTTATGCACTACGTGCAGGTATAGTTGGACAAAACTTGAGACTAAAAAGAAAAGGGATTTGGCAACACAATGAACCAAATTCGTTCTATCTCTCCATGGTGCCACAGACAAACGACAAATTCATTGTTTTCTCAAATCATCTCAATTTCGAATATCAGAAGATGTCTTGTTTGGCATTCAGCACGGGAGGGGGCAAATAGCAAGTAACGCAAAAAATAATGATAACTCTTTGCTGTAGGAGTAATAGAAAAGTAGCCTCGAAAACAATGATTTTTATTAGTGACGTCAGTAAACCATGACTACTAACAGCTGGCCGAAGAGCGCCCGGCTGGGGTGCGCGGTGATGGGCAGGAACGTGGTAGTAGTGGTGCCTGCTGTAGTAGGAGAGCCGATGTACACAGACGCGAGATCGCCCGGACTCATGGGTATACATGTACCCAATTACCACACCATACCTTTGTAACTGTACCCGAATTGACCCTAGTGTGTTGTAGCTCGTTATCTCTCCCTTTTTGTTGTAGTTGCTGTGCCGGACGCACGTCCGATTAATAAAGAGAGCCTTGTTTTCAGTTAACAAGAGCCCGAGTCCCTGTCTCTATCCTCGCCAAACAATATTTTACCAGGATGGTATAGTCAAAGTAGCAACATTTCTGCAAAATCCTTTGCTGTATTAAAAATAATCTGTTGTTTTTTAGCTGTAGTGTGGGCAGCATGACTGAAGGCAGTTGTTTTGAGTATTGTACTGAATCTGAAAATTTTAATATTAAGAAATAGAATTGTACATGTGTCACAACCTGAATCTTGCAGCAGACAGATAGGGTGTTTGGGAAGACCGCGATAATTATTTGGAAGATCAGTTGTTGGAGAAATATAATCTCTCTTAGACAGGAAATAAATGCTGTTTTTAAAAAGTTAAACATTACTACACAACTACCAAAATTACTAATGTTGCTAAGAGAAAAATTACTGTACATTTAAAAAAAATAAAGAAGTGCTAAAGAATTGTGGGTGCCATGTTTTTGGTAGTAGTCTTCGCTTTCAGTTCCACTGAGAAACCATACTGCCAATGATAATGATAACATCTGTATCATTTGGCCTACAAACACAATATCTGCCAGGTGTGACTGTGTGCAATGAGTGTACAATTTGTGTGCTTCTGTTGTACATGCTTGGCTTATACAGTAACACTAATGTAACTGAAATTACAGAAAGACTACAGAGAAGTAATGGAGAGGAGTATTATAGCGATGAGCCACTCTCCAGCAGTGCGAGGAGTAATAAGCTGGAGGAGACTTTCCTAAGGCTCACAAGGGAAGCTTTATTGCCCTTTTATTTACAAAAAATGCAATAGAGAAAAATTGGATTCCTCCTTGCTTTTATCGGGTAAAAAGGAAGGAAGGGCTGAGCCTAAGGGGAAAGAGATGAGTCACTGGAACAGGCCATTCTGGGGGGTAAAGTGCTACACTATAGTATTAGGATAAACTCTCAGAGACACAGAAAAGGTGGAAGAGGTGAAAGATTAGCCTAGACATCTAGAAAGAGCATTCAGACACATGAAACCAAACTCAATCAATCAAGGGTCTCAGACATTATGTGTCAGACCACTAAATTTAGATATCAGTCATAACAAAGCTTTGTGAATTGTCTTCAGGTGCTGTATGTACATATAAAGGAGAACAAGGGTATTGTGGGTAATTCAAGATTTCCGTAAATTGGGAAAAGCCATCAGAGGTGTCAGAAACTGAAACTGATATAGTCTAAGAACAGCTTTGTCAGAGCACATAAAGAGGCAAGTGTAGTCAACTCAGGTCCTGGAGACCCACAGTCCAGCAAGTCTCCTTTAAGATAACATTTTGTTAAGACATTTAAGAATTTGTGAGTTACTGTATGTTGAATCAACTGAATTGGTTTATTTAAGTACAGAACAGTTATATTGGTATTTGAGATCTGCAAGTAATTTGGACATCTTCAATTCAATTGATCACTAAATTACTTAATTGCAAAAAAACATCTTCCTCAATTGTTAGAAGGAAATTGTTGCAAGTCATTACAAACAGATGATTTAAAGGTAATCCATCAAACCTGCTGGACTGTGCCATTCTGGAATCACCGCTGGCCAACGTCAGGTATATGGTATGAAATGCTATTTATTTAAATATCAAATTTCCTAAATTTCATTTCTGTCCTTAAACACAGCCATTATGTCAAACCATGCCATCAAACATTCTCTATGTTTTGTAGGAATCCTAACCCTAACCCTAGCTAAGGGTTTGAGTGGGTTAGTTTTAGGATTCAGACTTCAACTAATTAATGAACCTTCCAGTCATTTGGGAGGAAAATATACTTTTTTTCTGAATGACAATGTTAATCTAAAAATGACTCATCAATCTTGTCACAATAAAGATAATGTATTGTTACAGCTTTGGGTGACTTGAGAAGTGTCTCTTAGATTTTAGATAAAGTTTGTGACACTAGGAAGAGTAAACACTTTTAGCTTCAAAGCAGAGGGGATATTTGCGGTGAGGTCTGGGGGTCCCTGTGAGCAGAAACAATAGTAAAGTTTATCTTAGTATACTTAGACAAGTTGTGGATTAATGATTGCAAAGGAGCAGGACAGAAAGACACAGTATAAGTTCATCTTAAGAGAAGGGGGGAAGAGGCAAGAGGAAGAAGGAGAGAAGCAGGAGGAGAAGGAAGAAACAAAGAGAACAAGGAGAGGAGAGAGAAGTCCAGAGGAGTTAGGTCTTGAAGCTTGCGCCAGATGAGAGCTCCTACTTCATGATCATCCAAACAAAACCTGACTGGAGCTAAGTATTTGAACTTTGTTAGAGAGAGCATGCTTTTTCTGTGTTTTCAGGGAACCTGGGTTGCCAGAGTAAAAGATACCTCAGTTAAAAATGTATTTCCTGATTAGGGTGCATTTTATGGATAAGGATATACAGTAGGCTCCCATTTATTTGGTGGCATCCAGGGTGCAGAGAGAGAGAGATCTAACTGCAGGTTGCTTTGTATTCAGTTAGAAGGCAGCTCATCTTTTGTGTGGCCTCTGTAGGCATATTACGATTTTAGTGCTTAGTAGCAGTTTGGGGCTTCCTGGGTGACCAGAATATTAGGCCTCTGAAACGCCTTGTTTGTAAATACTGTATATAATGTAACTTTATGTGTTTTTTTGTGTGTTGTGTCATTGTTTTAAAATATCTGTCCAGCCCCATTAAAAATATAATGTAACTTGCTGTGTTGTATGTTTTGTGTCTTGTGTAGTTTATTATAATAAATATTTGTTTTAGCCAAGTATGCCTGGATTATTACTCATCTCAACAAAGCTGTGCCAGAGAATAAAAATTCACATTCCTCTAATTATACCAGCCACTCGAGTATATGGTTAGAAATCACGTACCTGTACAAGTTGGGGGTTATGAATAATGATTTTGCTGATTGACTAAACTGCTTGGTCAATTGGTGATTCTTACCAGTTTTGTAACCTCCCATTTGTAACAGTATTAACAATGGTAAAATTCAGATCTTCGACAGGTATTTGGTTATTGGAATCTTCATGGTGAATGCTGCTGTCAAATGAACATGGTTCCCTGGTTAAATACGGTGGGAGTCAGGAATACCAAATACATTTTGTCTTAATATTTAAGAGAGATCACTTTATTGGCCATATACAATTTCCTGTATTAGGAATTTGTCTTTGCATACCCCAACTTGCTCTCCATGATGTCACGGATGTTGGAAGGCATGCCATGGAATTGCCAGGAGAGCAATAAGGACCCTATGCGTAGCGGCAAAACGGCAGTTAGCCTGGGGTCAGCAGGTCAGATGATGTCGATAAAGAAACCTCGGGACATCTGTACCCTCAATAGTGAGCAAGGAGCAAAGGGTGAACTGGAAATATAGCCCCACACAAAGACACACCGGAAGGACAAGCAAAGCACAGGAAAACTAGGAACAGGACAGAGAAGGAGCGCCCTCTATCCGTAGAGGGTGCGACACATGAGACACACAGACAGGGAGGAAAGCTTGGGGTCAGAGCGCACAGTCAGCCATTTATATGGTGGCCCTGGACCAGCTGAATTTAAGGGCCTTGCTCAGGGGCCGAATGGAGTAGGATTCCTATGCCAGCCGCGGGATACAAACTGGCAACCTTCCAGCCACAGGCACAGATCCTTACCCACTGCACTGCCCCAGTGGCTTTTAATGCCAAATGCAAGAATTTCAAATTTATAATCACATTCCTTCAAATTATTGCTTTTAGAGCAGTTTACAATACAGAGCCTGTTAGGGCAATGCTGTGTAAAGACCCATACAAGAAAACAAATGAAGATAACATTGAAAAATAACATTTCCTAAATTCCATTTCTGTTCTAAACCACAGCCATACCATCAAATATTCTCTACGTTTTGTAGAAATCCTATCTCTAACCCTAGCCAAGGGTTTGGGTAGGTTAGGTTTAGGGTTCAGACATTCTTCAAATAATGAATGCAACCTCCCACTCATTTGGGAGGAACATATACAGTACTTCAATGAATGACAATATTTGTCTGAAATGCCTAAATACCTTTGCCACAATAAAGAGAATGTATCGACACTGGTAAAATTATATTCTTTGACAAGTATTCTGTTATTGGAATCTTCGTGGTGAATGTTGCTGTCTAATGATCATGGTTTCATGGTTAAATAGGTTAGGAGTCTGGAATACCAAATACATTTTATCTTAATCTCTTAATATGCCAGTGTAACCAATGCGACATGCAAGAATTTTAAGTTTGTAATCACTTTCCTTCAAACTATTGCTTTAAGATACTGTAAGTGTATTAGGGCAATACTTTGTAAAGACCCATATGTAGCGGCAATACTCATTAATGAAACAGAATTAAGTGTTGCTGTGCCTTTCTCAGCGAGGCCCCCCTCTCTCTCTTATCTCTGTTGTCCAAGCCACAGAGTAGCCATTCATGTACTCACTGAGTTAGAAATGTTTGTCCTCCTAATAAAAAACAGCTTCCAGGATTGCAATGTAACCAGTGCTATCATGATGGACGCCCATTCTTGGTGCCTGGGTGTCTAGTAAGACTGGTAAGCACATCTGGATTGCAGTCCTACAGTAAGAGATCATGGTCAATCACTCGTACAGTTGACCAACCAATCTGGAACCTTCAGGGCGTGGACACCCCCACATGTCTGTCAACCTTTTGACCAATCACCAGCTGTTTTGTTCTCTGTTAAATGGCGATGCACAGACTTTAGAGCTACTCCTCTGTCCGCTCTCGCGCTCTCTCCGACTTAATCATGTTTATGTTTAATTTGCACTACTCCTCATTTAGAATACTGTTCACAGTTTTGGTTAGCACATTAAAAAATATTCTTTCTGAAGTCAGCTGAAGGCAACAAAGTGTCCGATACTGACACTCTAAGAAACTGAACCTCTTCAGTTTTGAACAGAGAGAACCATGAGGGGACCAGATTAAAGAATTTTAAATCCACTAGATTAAAAAAATTAAGTCCACAAAGGTAGTGATAAAGGCAATCCAGTAGATTTCTTCAGAATCTACACTGAAACGTGAACTAGAGGACGCAAGTAAAAGTGCATTAAAAATTGAGAACAGGAAATGCATTTCACACAAAGGATTGTAAGAGTCTAGAACAAGCTACCCAGCTATGCTGTTGGGGATTATATCATTGCCTTTATTTAAGAAATGTGTGCATGAAAATCTCAGATCTATTAGCTATTTAGCAAACTTTCATTTGGTGTTTCCTTCTTATGTTGTATCCCCGGGTGTAACCCCGGCGTCCTGGCCAAATTTCCCATTGGCTTTTATCAATCATGGCCTCCTAACAATCCCTCTCTATATAAATTGGCTTCATTACTCTGCTCTCCTCCCCACTAATAGCTGATGTATGGTGAGTGTTCTGGCGCACTATGGCTGCTGTCGCATCATCCAGGTGGATGCTGCACATTGGGAAGGTAAAGGAGAGACCCCATTACCTGTAAAGTGCTTTGAGTGGAGTGTCCAGAAAAGCGCTATATAAGTGTAAGTAATTATTATTATTATTATGTTCCTATGTAGAGTCTGTGTAGAGTGTATACCAATAGTTTATTTTTATGTAAAATTACTATTGTTGCCCACAAATATATGTCCTAGGTTGTCTGCTGTATGACAGATCAAAAACCTCCCAGTTTTAGCAACATCATACCTGAATATAGATCTTAGGCTTTTTAATTTTAAAATAATCCAAATATGCAATGCAAGGAAAACTGAAATTCCATGAAGCTGGATGAATTCTTTTACATTATATTAGGAACAGCTGAAACATTGCTGAATTTTTTTTCTTGGACAGACAGATAAATTAATCAGTGAGTTTTGCAACAAGAAATGGCCTACTAAAGTTGAGCCACTTTTGATTAAACCAGTCAGAAAAAATATCTTCGGTATGTAATTGGAAACCTCTCAAAACATGCAGCAGCTTTTAAGGACCAGAGTTATCACCGCCAAAATTGCTGAAACAAATATCCACCTGTATAAATCTTGCTGGACTACAGCCCTCTACAATAATGGCAGGTCACCTCTGAATTCAGTGGTCTGATAAGACTTCAGTAATGTGGTGGGCTAGTGTGTGACTCAGCAAGCCTCATGTACCCAGTTTATTACCTGCCCATGAAAAGCTATATATGCCTCTCTGTTCTGAACCAGTTATGGAAGCATACTGGTATTCTGTATATTATTAATCAGAGAGGCAGGAGACACACTTTTGTATTTGCTTTTGATTGTTTTTATAGAATTAAGAATACAGTATTTATTTTAGACTGTTCTTTTAATAAATCATGGCTTCAATTATGACATCAAGTTGTCATTTATGCAAGAGTTATGTAACAGTTGAGTGCTACAGTGTGTTCCAATGTTGGCAGCCAGTAAAGGAGAGATATTGTTAAACTACCTGTTAACAGCCATTTTTGTCTCTGAGAATAACTACCAAAACATGATGCTGGCTTTTTAAAATAAATATTCCTCATTATCAACAAAAATGCTGGAGTTAATAATAATAATAATATATTTTTCTGATTATATGTTGATCAGAGTTCATTCATATTTAAATTTAAAGTATATCCCTGCAATAGTGAGAAAAATTATAGGGAAACCAAGAAAGATTGATATTAATAATTTCCTCATATGAAAATATATCAATGTTCTCATAAGAAAATACTGAAGAGGATTTACTGTAAGAGTTCATGTCCATTTTTCATACCATTGTGCAGCTTTAATTTTGCCAACTGATATGTGAGCATTTTTATAGATCCCTGTATTATTGTAAACTTTGTACAGTATCTTGCTTCAAACCTTCTAGTTTGTGTTTGTGAGCTGAAAAGACTAATACTAGATTATTACATTATTCTACAATTGCAGTAGGAAATAGTGGTGTAAACTGAAAACATTTCCACTGCAGAAAGCCTACCAACCTCTTTCTTTTATGCATTATGATCTTATGAATTAAGATCACAAAACCTAGTCTGACGGGGTGTGGGACATTATCTTTCATTTTCCCTGATTACTTTTTTGTACCAAATATCACAATTTTTCTCATACTGTTTACACCAGATATTACAGTGCATTCCTGTAGTTTTAACTGAGGTGTTTTTGTGCTTTACCACACTATGACCATAATATGATTTACTACATTAAATGTTTATACATACATTGTATTTCAGTCTTTTATTCAATCCACCAAAAAAACTTTTCTTCTGTGTACTGTGCTTCCAGAACCAAATTTGTGATAGGATATGGTTTCATTGTAGATGATTAAAGCTTCTTGGGCAAACATACTGTAGGTTTCCATTTTCACTATTAAAAAAATGTCACGATCGTCATCCCTCCTCTAGAGGGCTCTCCTACCCTTTTTTGTTGTGTTCCCAGCTTTATTTGTCCCAGCTGTGTCCTTTCCCCTTTTCCCTACTTAAACCCAGCATCTCCATAGTTCTAGGCTCAGCTTTGGAAGACGGACGTCTGGAAGCCCGCCTACCACCGGGCACAGGAGCGCCTTGTCCCGTCAAGCTTTTAATTATCCGTGTTCCTACAGTAGTTCCCTGTTCCCAAATTCCTCTTGGATGGACCTCCCAGCACCTGGACCTTGGACTGCGCCTTGATTTTTTGGACTTCCTCTGGACTTGTTCGCCTGCGCTCCCCCCATGCACCAGTTCACTGCCGTCACCACCCCTAGTGTTTCTACCCGGCCCGATCCTGCTGTGTCTTCACTGATGTCCTCCTCCAGTCACTTCCTGATTATACTGTCTCGCAGAGGGTCTTAAAACAACGCATTTCACAAGAGTCAGAACTGGCTCCCATGACACAAAATAGCTGTGGTGCGGTTCTGAAAAACATAAAGCAAAAATAATTATCTTCAATCTGATGTAACTGTGTAGGAAATTCTGTGCAGGAGATCAGAGTCAATCACACTAGGATCTCTGAAATGGCAGCCACGCCACACTTAATCTTGATCTCATTCTTAAATCTGGTATCTCTTCCCCTTGACATGACTTATATATATCCTTTGCTCCACACCTGTGCTTGTTATCTGAGCTTCTCCCTCTGAGGCAGACATCACACCGCTACAACTGGAGCTCCATGGCATCAGACCCAGGGGACAACACCTTTCGTGACTCTTTCATGCAAGACAGCCTCATGTCAGAGCGTTACGCATTAATGAGCATCAGGCAGCTTGGAAGAGATTATTTCTGCTTTTCATAGCTTTCTTTCCTGAAATTTGTAGATTTTGAAAAATATGGACAGTGCTTTAATAAAGATGTGATATCAGGAAGTAATTTAAGCCCTTTTTAAAAGTGATTTCTAAAAGGTGTCATTTATTTCAATGTTATATATTTATATCTTACCTGTGAGGATTAGAGCTGTCAAATTCACCATTCTGCTGGCATTTCACTGTATGAGCTATGTGATATGATGAATTCATATTCACCCAACTGTAACTGTGGTAACTGTATTGCTGTGAACAGAGATCAGCTCATGATCTGATTTCCTCGGACACTTGCACCACAGAAAATGGTGCCAACTTCATGGATTTCTTTGAAAGAACAAAAATCAACCTGGCATTAGTAGCAAAGTCAGGCAACAATCCCTAATGTCTTATTTGCAGAAACTGGGATGACGCTTTGCTCTAAAGATTGAATGTTTTAAATCAGTTAAATCATGAATTATGGGAAGTGTCAAAACACAGACAGATGGTATATAGTGATGTTCATGCTTATAGCCTGGCAAGTACCATTGTCCTGGTCTACAAACTACTGTACAGGTAGAACGTAATGGGATGGAAATAAGATCTTCAATTGTTAGCAGGCACCTTTACATGATCATGGATTTCCCACTGATACTACAGTAGCTGCAACTGTATGGTTTCCATTGATAACCTGAACCTTGCTCTCTTTACTATGAAAGAATCTGTCATTCACGGGCTCTTCACAGCACTCTAATGTGACTCCATATAGAATTTACACCCACTTCATGTCTTTAGACAAAGCAGGTGAATATGAAGCACAGTTTTACGAACCAGAGAAAAGGCTTATAAGGCTGTATCCATCTAAGGATTGAGGGTTATCCATGAAAGTGATAAAAACATAATTTACTATTCAGGTTTTTATTTTAAAGCAGTCTTCCAGCAGCATAATTATTCAGTAATTATTTTAATGCACTAGGAGACAGTGCCTTATTGCTTTCATATCCTATCCTATCAATCATTTATTAGCTTTTTATGGTCCTTAATGCAAGTTCTTTCCATTTAAGATGTACGCTGTTTCCCAAGGCTAAGCATCTTTTCTGGTGGATGATATTTTATTCAGGCAGTGTGCTGATATTGACCTAACATACTCAGACACAATAGACGTTTCAAATGTGACCCTTTATAGGAGGTCTTGTAGTAAAAGTGTTTAATGGTCTAAAACTTCAATTCACCTGAGGCTGCACTTCAGGGGAGTTTTTTTTCAATTGATTTTGAGCTCAAACAACCAGCAGCAGTGGGATTCTAACTCATGTAACATACAGTAACACTACAGTGCATCTCACTCTGCTGCTCCAGGCAGGTGCTGACTATAAAATGTCCTCACATCATCTTTCCCTCCTTCACATTAGGGTGCTGTACAGTATATCTTCCCCAAACTAGTCTTTTAGCTTCCATTCCAACAGAGCTGCACATAATTTAATCATTAATTGATGGTTTATCTTTTTTCTGTATTTTCATTTTTAGGAAATCAGAAAAGTCCATCTTTAATTTGAAATTGAGACAACAAAGTCTTATTCAGTTGTTACCAAGCAGTGGTCCATGAAGCCTTGGGGAGCCACAAAGCTACTATAGGGCTGTGCAGAAAAGACAAATGTGATGTGGAATCAGGTTTAATGTTAAAACTGACATCACTCCATCCTGACATCCTGACTTTGAAGTCAGCAAAACAGCACCAACCATCTTGAGAATTAGGTTACTGAATTTAAGTATGTTCACGCATATGCCTTCTTATGCTGCAAAAGTAGAGGATGGTGGCCGAGTAGGTTCAGGTTTCTGAGTTAGCAAGCGGTCCGATTTGCGCTCCTGTATGCGAAAGTCCAGTTCCTGCACTCGGGAGATCGTCATTTAACGTTCGGAAGTCAAGAATTAGCAGTTCCAGATGGTCCTTCAATTCTTCAGACAGACCTCTGCGACACTGGAAAATTAGGGCTTCATCATTCGCAGAGGAGTCTTCAGCCAGGAAGTCAGTTGCGTATTCCTGGAGAGATCCATTTCTTTGGTGCAGGGAGGCTAAGCGAGATGCTACGTGGTGGTGAAAGTGGGTATGACCAAAAACTGACTTAAATTTTTCCTGGAATAGATTGTAGTCGGCTATTTCAGGAGCCTGTTTAGCTAGGAGCACAGCCGCCCAGTCCAGTGCTCGTCCAGTCAAAAGGGAAACCACAAAAGCTATTCTTTTTCCCAAGGAGGAGAAATGCTCGGGGTGAAGTTGGAAGGTAATCCAGCATTGAGTCAGAAAGCCTGAGCACTTTGCAGGATCTCCATCAAACTTGTCTGAGGTGGGTAAAGGCGGAGGTACAGGGGATGCAGCAGTTGCCATTGCTGCTAGGGGGGGAGGGGCAGAACTGAGGTGGAGAAGTTGATGAGGGTCTGGTCACAAGGTCGGCAAGTTGTTGGAGCGTAGCGTGGGGCTGAACCAGGGTGTCTGAATGTTGTGTCAGAACGGAGTGGTTGAAATTGAAGCCCACGGGGTCCATGTGTGGGGCTCAGTATTCTGTAACGTGCCGGAGGGTACAGCAAGGGGATTGGACCCTATGCAGTGCTGAGCTAAAGATGTTAGACAAAGACATTTTATGGAGAGCGGAAGCCGGGTGTACTTAGCCGAGTCACACTGCCAAAAGTCGTGGTCAGGAGGATGTCTAGAAGCCAGGTTTTCTCAAGATGATGGTTTTCTCAGACGAGGAGTTTATAATGAAGGGGAGCTCTATAAGTACAAACTTAGTACTGAGCAAAGAGGTGAAGGTGAGGAGCCCTTAAGTAGTGGGTGGTCGGAAGGTGTGGTGCAGGACTAGGGATGTGGTTGGATAATTAGAATGTGTGTCGGCATCTGTGGGAAGAAGCAGGGGCTTGTGTCTGATTAGTGGAGGCCGTGACGGCAAGTTCTTAAGTTTACAAAGGGCTGCAAGGCAGAATTTAATTTTGCAGTTGAGTCACAGAGGGAAAACCTAATTTTTTCAAGGTGGAAAAAGTAGATCACAGCCCTTACCCAGTGAGTGAAGGTGGGTGCAACCGGTTGTTTCCTATGGAGCAAAATCAAACATCTCGCTAGTAAAGTGGAGAAGGCCAGGGTGCCTAACTTAATATTAGATAAAATGCGATTATGAGGGACACCAAAATACCTACAGTATAAGAGAAAAGGGCACGAGGGTCACATCTAGAATTGTTTAAAGAGATTCAAATGTAGACTTCCAAAATAATTCCAGTGCCAAACAAAACCAGTACATGTGAAAGAGAGTAGCAGGGGCCTGCTTGCACTTTTCACACTTACAGTAGGATCGGTGTTTGGGAAACTTTTAGCCAGCGGATAACTTTTTTGAACTGTATTTAACCAAGCCTTGCACATATAGATGAGGAATTTATTAGAGTTAACATAATCAATAGAATCAATAGATGAGTCTGGAGTGAGAGTTGTGAAATTTGGCACTTGGTTTCAGATAAAGTGTTGAATCTGAAGGTAATGAAAAAAGTGTGATTTGGGTAACTTAAATCATGGTTTTAATTAAGTGAGAGCAATTCCAAAATGTGCTGGGAAGCCCTGTGATCGAGACTGCACCTTTTACAAACACAGGACTGATCATCATAGAAAGGAATTAGAATAGTGGAAAGGCATCCCAACCTGAGTCTATCCTTCCTCATTCCCATTGCTCGAGATTCATTTGCTCCGGTTCCTCCACGACCCCGGATACCTCTGTTGGATAAAGTGGATGGATAAGTAACATGGTAGTGCAGTGGCGCAGTGGTTAGCAATGGTGCCTCACAGCGCTGGGGCCCTGTCCAAAGATGTACTCGTTGGTTAATTGGTTTTGGGAAAACTAGCACTGGTGGTGTGAGTTTGTGTCCATGTGTTGTCTGTCATAGACTAATGTCCTGTTCAGGGTATATCCTGCCTTGCCCCTGTTGCATGCTTCTTCCAACTACCCTTCCAGCCATCCTGCATTGGGTGAAGCATTTAAAAAATGGATGGATGGTTCCTGACTCTGGTCTTGTACAGTATCCATTTGAGTTCTAATCCATTGATGCTAGGCAGCTCCTTGAATTGATTCACTTCCTTGTTTGTACTTTGTATTATCTCTATTATGAGACAACTCTTACAGTGGGTCAGTGTTTTTCTTCTACTAAACATCCAGTTGGTTATGTTTCTGCTAGCACACTTGGAGTCCTGAGACTCTCTAATTAGCACAGGGTTCAATTTTTTAAGATCTCAATTCGTTTTAAAAAAGTTTGCAAATAAATAAATTAAATAAATTACCCTGTGATTAAGTGGTTGGCTGGAGGAAAAAAAAGTGACCTTTGGCTAGCAAACAATGAACACAGCCTGATAGCTCTACTTGCACCAAACATACGTATTCACATATCATGGACTACGTATTTGAATTAAAGTCTCTGTAGCTCTCGAGTGGTAGTTTATAATGTATTTTGTTCTCATGTATGGATCAGACCAAATCGCAATGCTCTTCCTGATGCAGTGGAGTGTATGTTGCTAAATTGTCCTGTGAAACTGTAATTAGTCCTTGGTTATGAACATAACGAGGAAGTCTATAAACTGATGAAGACCATAAAATGGTGTTTTGAAGTGAAAAGTGATCTATCTGAAAATGGCATTTAAGCATCTAGCAGATATTCAATTGCATTTTGATTTTGATAACATATAAAAACACTGGAACAAGGAGCCAGACCATTTCACTCTTGAACAATCCCCAAAAGACAAAGGGTTCACAGGCAAGATGAATTCAGAGTGAAATATCTTGGTTGTCATAGCAATAAAATAGGAGAAAAACAACACTTCAGGACTTCAGGAGTTGGTCTAGATGGATCATTTTATTGATGCAAATCGGACTAGAAATGGAAAGAAATGGAATTAAAGTGAAAGTCATTTTTAGCCAAGGCACAGAAAATAATTGTGTTAAGGATTGTTATTTTTTTCTATAATATTTAGTTTATAGCTCTGATTGGTTACTTTCAAAGGTGGAAAAAAAAAGATGGAAACTCTGCCCGGTTTGAATCTGCATTTTGAATTAAACAGATCTCATCCTTTTTACTTGGCCCTCTTTACATGCTGAAGGAGTTCTCATGAGCTACCAGGCTATTCTTATTATGCTAATAGGCCAAATCATGTGTTGATTTGTCTTTGTTACCCTGTCAAAAATCACCTGCAACAAATGCTATGCTATCTAGCAATTAATAACAACAAAATCCCTGGTGCACTATACATTATGTACAGTATTAAAACTAATTTACTATAGAGAAATGTTTTACATTTGGATATAAAGAGCTCATTTAGAAAAAAACAAAACAAAAAATAACTGGTGATTATCTGATAGTTGATTATACAATATACTACTACTACTAATAATAATTCCTAAGACTCATATAGCCCTCCATTCAAAGTGCTTTACAGGTAATGGGGACTCTCCTCCACCACCACCAATACGCAGCATCCACCTGGATGATGCGACGACAGCCATAGTGTCCAGAACACTCACTACACATCAGCTATCAGTGGGGAGGAGAGCAGAGTAATGAAGCCAATTTATAGACGGAGATTATTAGGAGGCTATGATTGGTAAGGGAGAATTTCGCAACGGGAAATTTGGCCAGGACACCAGGGTTACACCCCTAACCCCTACACCACTACTCTTTTCGAGAAACACTCTGGGATTTTTAATGACCATAGAGAGTCAGGACCTCGGTTTTATGTCTCATCAGAAGGATGGCGCCTGTTTACAGTATAGTGTCCCCGTCACTATACTGGGGCATTAGAACCCACACAGACCGCAGGGTGAGTACCCCCTGCTGGCCCCACTAACACCTCTTCTAGCAGCAACCTTAGTTTTTTTAGCAACCTTAGGTTTCTCATCCAGGTACTGACCAGGCTCACACCTGCTTAGCTTCAATGGGTTACCAGTTGTGAGTTGCAGAGTGATATAGCTGCTGATATAACTTTTTAGCAAGGTTCAATAACAACTTATTGCACACAATTTAAGAGTAAAGCAAATATTGCAAATGACAAAATAAGTCATGACTATGACGTTTAGTCTTCACTGATTTATTGAATGACTCAGTGACAGTGTGACAAAACTCCTTATTCTGCAGATGAGAGCATATCCAGATGAATAAAGTGTCAGAAAGAAGGGCAGTTTAATATTCCACTGTATTGAAGGTTAAAATCATGAAGGTATCTTAATTCCTTTCTTTAATGAATTCCCATATTCCTGGCATGATCTTTATAAAGCAAGGACTAAATAATTAACTGGATTATGTTTTGTATGTTAAGATATACAGCGCAATATAAGAAGTGTGAATTATTTCACCGTATTACTACCCACAGTACCAACCAGTACTTTAAATCTTGAGATCAATATTTTTTTATTAACATTCAACACAAGTCAGTATTCTGTTACTGCTCTGTTTATTTTAAATATATCTTAGGTAAAAGTTATGATTCAAATTTAGTAAAAATACTAAATTGTGACAAATTGTTTTGTTAAAGCAAATTATAATGCTATTCTGAATTTTTAGTGTTTGGGATATTAGTTTCTGACATGTAAGCAACAGTGATTATAAAAGAAGGCATGATAAATTAAGAACACTGATGTTTACTAAATGTTTTGGAGTGAAATGAACAATTCTCTTTGGCTAGAGGCTTCCAGTGGATAGACCATATATAAAAATTAATTGTAGGACAACATCTCTATGAAACTTAAACAGAATAATTTTTCCAGAAAGACATCACTGCCTGGAACAACTGAGTATAAATGGTGAGTTTTCTATGCATAGTAGTTTTAAACAAATCCATCCATTTTCTAACAACTCTTTCCAATTCAGGGTTGCAGGTGAGCTGGAGCCTATCATAGCAAGAAACAGACAGTCATTTACTGGGCAGACAGACACGAACACAGAAATGATCAGACTCCCATCACTTTTTGAAGAAACTAATTAACCTACTAGTATGGTTTTGGTTTGTGGGAGAAAAACAGAAAACCCATAGGAAACCCACACAAACATGGGGAGAACATACAAACTTCACTCAACTAGCACTCCAGTTCAAGAATTGAACCCAAAGTTAACTGTGCAGCCTGTTTAAAATACATGTCTGGCTAAATTCCTGTGCTTTAGCTGTAACATCACTAACTTCCCAGGGCAGCAATCACTACTGAGATTCTAAAAGAATGATGAATCATTTTCAAGACTTTTTCAATGAAGGAGTAACTAAAGCATACTTTTGAATAATTTCTCAGGAAGTTAAAGATTGATATCTGGTGATGCTGGCATTTTCGTGTTCCTGATTAGATTATATCTCCAGGGTCATTTTTTGTAGAATTTGTGCACAGTATCATTGATGAAAGCAATATAGATTGTAATAAATTCAAGTTTATCTGAACGTTACTTCTCTCTGAGAGTCAAGAGAGAAGATTACTATACTTTTCCCAGATTCAAAATATTCCTTCCAAGTAGTACAGTGCTGTAAATGCAACAATATTTATGTTAGTAACTCTGAGTTAGTATATGGCAACTCAGAGCATGACAGATATAAACTGAAAGCCACTGAACTAGTGATTAATTTCAGTAGGTGAACATTTTTAACTGCATTATTCTACTTACAACAGACAGCACTGGCCTAATTTGCTCATCGCAGATGTAAGGGTCTCCAAACATCTATTCTTCATTCTGGTTTTATAACAGGGGTCATTTCCAAATCTTCATTTTCTTGAATTCAAAGAACTATAGTTTCATAGTTGTCGTTTTCCGAATATAGGGAACTCATAATGCTTTTCTGGCAAATCAACTCGACAACTTAGAAAGCAAGAAATATGATTACATCTCATCCTTGGCCCCACTTACGCCTTTACTAGCAGAGTAAGCATTTATGATTAAATTGTTGCTCCATTGTGGATCTGTTACATTAGTGTCACATCACTTCTATTGTGACCTCCGGAGAACTTTTGGCATGAACACAAGAAACATGCAGACAGTACCTGAATTAAATAACAAGCATGTCTTCCTAAGCTTCTTCACCATTTTAAAATTCGACCCATTCAAATACATGGGTCAGAAGTATTTAGTGAGAGCAACAGCTAACAGCCTCACTGAGGTCATAATGCAGGCAATTAAGGAGACCTGGAGATAGGTTCATGTCAATTATCATCCACATCAATCACTGAGGACTGGGAGAGCCACAATCTGTCATATGGAGAACTGTAATAAGTGTTGGAATACACCCAAGCAATATATGGTTTCATATACATAGATTTTCTAGCAAACAAATGTGCAGATATCTTTTGACAAGGATAATACTGTGCAGACACCAATGGTTTTGGTGGGTTTTCAGCACGGATTAGGCAATCAGAGAAAGCAGTGGACTTTAAAATGATAGATAACATAAAGTCAAGAAAGAGGTTAAAAGACATTTTCACAGGGGAGATTGAGCACAAGAAGAGCAACACGGACTAAAACTACCAGCATCAGAAGAGCAGAGAGGACAAAAAGGAGGAGAAAGAAGAGGTAATGAAGAAAAGAAAAGGGAAGAGTGATGGAGAAGAATGACAATGTTTCATTAGAACACCATATGACTTCATATTTATTACACTTTTCTCATAAGAAAACATTTACTAGAAAAATTAGTTGTAAAATTCCATCTTAGGATAACTGTTAAAGGTGTGCAAATTCAAATCTTAGTAAGGCAAGTACACATACTGTACAGAAAAAATAAGGCAGTCTTTTAGCTGTTATAGATTTATATACATATCACAATATAATATAATTTTGAACACGATTTCTTTATTTTTAAATGGAACACTATTGTATTGGGTGGTTGGTACAGAGGGTGGTCACAATCTGCAATATTTTAATATACTTTTCTTAGGTGGGCAATACTTTTTATAATACATTTCAATACTTTTATAAGAATGGAGTAATACTGTAAGGCTACAATTCTTTAAAACTTTCATTTTTTAACTGAATTTTTCACTGAGTCTCTGACAGCTGGTGTGGAATGTAAAGAGGAACATGCACCGGACAGTCATACAGTACATTGGAGTGAAACCATTTCAAATACAAAACTGGCATTACTTTATGTAAGGACAAAATTATAAAGAAATACATGCGTTTGCTTTGATCTGTTTTAGCATTGCAATTGCCAGTCCAACATTTTGTTTTAAAGCCTGTTCTCATAATTAGGGCAAACTGCTAGTGCAATATAGGATGATGAAGCAGATGGAAATGTCTACTAAAGAAGTAACAGATTATACTGTTGATATCAGTACAAACCTAATATTTAAAATCTCAAAAATAACACACAGCATTTTAGGAAAGCTGAACATTTCTAAGGTTTTACACAAGCATGAAGTGAAATGCCCAAGTTCTTCTTTAGTAATGAAGAGAGATGTAAAAATATATAAGGAAAACAATATAAAATATCTTATTTTAGATCATTTCAGTGCATGCTGATGTGCAATTACTGAAATTTACATAAACATGTAAGGATAGTACCAAAATATTTGATCATTTATAATTAAAGGAAATAAAGACTTGCTGTAAACAGTAAAATACAAATCACTACAGATTTGCAAATGGGCCAGATTCACGATGATGTCACCAGAGTGCATCAGGCAAACCTAAAGTTGCCATAGTGATGAGATACGTATCCTTACATCACAAAGCAACCTGCCGACATCACAGGAGCATAGCCCAGCTAATTGCTAGTGCAACTGAACTCGTGTCATTTCATTAGCTGAGCTGATGATTGTGGTAACTATACTGAGCCTTTTTGGAATCCTTAGCATGGGAAGCTATGTTGCTTGAAATGCTCAACTACAGTTCATGGACCAGGGTGAGTAATTTCACAAAGTGTCATCATAAATGCACAAAATTATCTTACATATAGATGCTATTTTCATATCAGACTTTAATTCAACCATTATTTTAGTGTCTGCTGTAATGGAAAGTTACTGAAGAAAAGTGTTTTATCCTAAAAATGTCATTTAAGGGCAGCTGGATTCTATGAATAAAGTGTGATTGTACCCAGTGAGTCAAGGGCATGGGATGTTTTAATAATGTTCATCTCTGCCCCAGCAAAAAAGACAGATACAAAACTGCACGTAGCTAAGGCTAAGTGTCACGAACAGTTCTTTCCGGGCCCTATGCGGATGACATGATCCGGAATTGTGAGAATACAATAGGGAAAATAGTCATGTAGGAGAAGGGTCTGGAGACGGGGGTGTGTCCGAGGAGTGCAGGTGTCCAGGGGGAGTAAATCCAAGGTGAACAATCCAAGGGTATATCCAAAGGGGGAATCCAAAACGGGAGGTTGAGTCCAAGGCCAGGGGATCCATCCGAAGTAATTAAAAACAAGAACCAGGTCGGGACCAGCGGGACAGGGAATCAGGAACAGGAAACTAAAACCATGAGGGAGCCAGACGGGCTCTCACGAAGCAGGATTCAATGAGAAGCCTCGGGCAAACGCCAGCATCTGGCTTTAAAGGTGGAACTAAAGAGGGGCTGGAATAAGGAACAGGTGTAAGCAATGGGGGAAAACGAGGAAGGGCTGGAGCGCCCTTAAGAGGGGGAGTAGCGATCGTGACACTAAGACTTATAAGGACTGGAAAATTAGTGTCTTGTCTGTCTTTGTATTACTAACCAACCATAATGAAGTAAACAAGTTGTGATGTCTCATCAGTGTATAAAACAAGGGACCTTTTCCTATTTTACTTTGGTTCACAAGGAATGACGGCAGCCGAAAGCTTGGGAGAAATTGGAATCATTTATTGAGATGTGGAGATTTGGCGTAACCCGCTTGGCTGAGGGCCGACCTCCCGGCCGTTGGACGGGGAGGATAGGACCCCCATGCAACCAATGGGGTAGCTGCAAAGGTGGAGAGGGGGTGGAGGAGGGATGCAGAAAACAAACGAGGAAGAGGAGAGGGTGAAGTTTGATATATATGGAGACTGGTTGCTTACGTCAGGATTAGTGAGAATTGCGGCAGCTGTGTCGAATGAGCTCGGCTGCTTTCATTCCTCCCGAACTTTCATTAAAAACTCCATTTCACGAGGAATGACGGCAGCCGAAAGCTTGGGAGAAATTAGAATTGTTTATTGAGATGTGGAGATTTGGCGTAACCCGCTTGGCTGAGGGCCGACCTCCCGGCCGTTGGACGGGGAGGATAGGACCCCCCAAAAGAACCAAGCGGGACCCCCAGTCACCAGTGCAGAAACAAAAAACAAAAACAAAAACCAAGTGATTATTAAACTAATTCAGCCGAGGAGAGAAAGTGCCTGCTTGAGGGTACTGGGGTTAGTTTTGATGTATGCATGATAAGCCTCGGAGGACCAGCGGCCGAGTTGCTTGATGAGATACTTGGGTATGCCTTGGCGAGCGGCAGAGGACGCGGCCCCTGCTCTGAAGGAGTGCCCAGAGAATTGTTCAGGGGGGTATCTGGCCGTTAGAAGGATGTCGTAGAGGTGAGAGAGGAACCAGTTGCGGGTCACGATACGGCCCTTCTCGTTTACGAACAGAGGGTCAGTAGACAAAGCTCCGGCAGCGGTGCGAAGATGTGCGGAATGGGATAGAGGCTCGTATGGGCTTACGTATGAACAGAGTTTGAAATAATAGATGAGAGTGCCAGACCCGAGTTGGTCGGTTTTGCTTTTCTTGAGATAGAAGGTCAGTGTATCGGAAGATAGGATGGAGATGTTGGATAAGCAGGGTTGAGAAGAGGGATCGAAGGATGTGGAAGCAGCGCTAATTTCAGAGCATCTTAGAAAGCCGAAGAAGGCTAACAAGAATAAAGATTCAAAAGTGCGGTCGACCCAGGGTGAGTGGTAACCCGACCTGAGAATGTAGATGCAGGATTCGAGGATGCCTGAAGTAAGTGGTGCGCGTTGGTTCGGAAGTGGTTTTTCAAGCCGCTGAAAGCCTTTAAGCAGGAGACTAATTTGAGGGTGGATAAGGGAGGGACAGGTCGTGCCGAAAAGGAGTTTATGGAAGAAGTGGATGCCGCACAGGTATACTTTGGTGGTGGATGCTCGTACCTTGAGTGAGTTTCTACAATAGCAAACGAAGGATGATACAGTGAGAATATCGAAAGAAGGGAATTTTATGTTCGTGGAGAGGTGGAAGGATTGGAAGCCCTTCCAGGCAGTCCAGTAAGAGTTGAGAGTTCAAGGGGATATCCCTAAGAGGATAGTTTGCTGGGCCAGCTGGATGTAGTGATGGAAAGGATGATTCAGAGGAATGTGAGTTCCGAATAGGGAGGTACTGTGCATGGGTTTGGTCTTGCATCTGGTGCCAAGTCCCTGAATTTCTGAAATTGAAAGCGAGAGAGAGAGTCAGCTATCTCATTAAGGTGACCTGGAATGTGAGCAGCTACGAGGACGAATTGATGCGTGAGAGAAATCCATTTAAGGCGGCGGAGAAATTTCATGATAGATCGTTGATTGTTGATAGATAGATGTTGATTATATGGACTACTGCATAGTTGTCCGAATGGATAAGGACGGATTTTTGTTTCCAATTGTGGCCCCAAAGAGAAGCTGCAACGACAATTGGAATAATTTCGAACAGGGCCGATGACTGGTCGGCGAGAGGGATCGAAGAGAGTTCAGGAGGCCAAGGGGCCGCAAACCACTGGCCTTTGTAATAGCCTCCGAAACCGACTGAGGGGGCTGCGTCTGTGAAAAGCTGTATATCCTCAGCATCGGAGAGGAGGTCATCGTAGAAGAGAGATATGCCATTCCAGTTAGCCAAGAAAAGCTGCCAGAACCTGAGCTCGGATTTGCAGTCAGCTGAAAGAAGAGGACACGGAAGAGGCGAGGTCGAGAAGGTAGGAGATGAATGACTGTCCTTGGGGAATGATACGCATGTCATAATTGAGGTGGCCGAGCAGAGAGAGAAGTTCCCTCTTTGTGCAAGATTTGGCGGAAGAATAGGTAGAGATATACGTCTGGATCCTGTCGATCTTGTCGCGAGGCAGGGAGGCAGAGAAATTGATGGAATTGAGGGTGATCCCGAGGAATTGGATTATATGAGAGGGACCGGTTGTTTTGTCTGTGGCGAGAGGTACCCCTAGTTTCCCGAAAACGGAAGTGTGGAAGAGGCTCTTGCGGGTGGGGCGTGAGGAAAAGCTATGGTAAGGAAATCATTGAGAAGGTGGACGAGAAAAGGAAGCCTATTGTTATTTAAGAGGATCCAGCAGAGAGCTTCGGCTAAGGTATCGAAAATTTTTGGGCTACTCCTGCATCCGAAAGTAAGGCGGACTGCGAAGAAGAACTTGTTCCGCCAATGAACTCCAAAGAGGTGCCAGAAGTCTGGATCGAGAGGCATAACTTTAAAGGCACTGGAGACGTCGGCCTTAGCGAGCCAGGCACCCAGACCTGCGATTTTGATGAGAGAAATGGCGTGGTCAATTGTGGCATAGTGGAGGGAGAAGTCTGAACTGGGAATAAGGCTATTGAGACTTGGCACGCAGGAGTTATGGGGGGCTGACAAGTCAATTATAAGGCGTTTTTTACCGGAATACTTACGGACCGCTATACCGATGGGATTGATGCGGTATGCGGGGAATGGGGGAGAGTCGAGTGGGTCGATCATGAAACCGTTCTCGACTTCAGATGCTAACAAGGAATCAACGGACTTGGGATCAGCGGTGGCAGATTGCAAATTTTTGCAAAAGACTGGGGAAGAAGGAAGTGTGCACAGGCCTGGTGAGAATCCGAAGGAAAGGCCGTCGAGTAAGATTTGGGTGGAAGAGGGGTCGGGGTGACAGAGCAGTTCGGAAGCAAGAGCGGGGATATCGATTGGGGTAGACAAAAAGGCCAGTAGTCATTTGGGAATGCTGAAGGTGGAGCAAGCATGGAAAGGCCGGCGGGGGCAGGCGGAGCGAGCGTGAGCTTCGCTGCAGAAGCTGCAAATGTGGAGGAAGCGACAAAGGGAAGAGGTGCATGTCGAGGAATTGAAGTTGTTGCAAATTTGTTGACCTCTGATCATCACGATGGGGGGACCGCGAACGTCTCTGGACCGGGAAGGTTTGAAGAAGACCTGTCGGGAGAATTGATGCTGAGGGGGAGAAGGGGCAGAGTCGGGGTTGGGCTTGTGGACTGTATTTGGACAAAGATTTGATGGATGTGTCCGAGAGGAACAGAAGTCGCAGGAAAGAGCTCTGATGCTGGCGAAAGTGCGGCAGTAAAGCTCAATGTCGAGGGCTTCCCAGTAGGTGCGCTGGTTCCATTGGAGTAGGCGGGCAGCGGCCTTGGCCGAGAACTGCTTGTGGTAATCGTAGAACAGGGAGCCCTCGAAACGGACAGATAGATCGAGGATGATGTGCATGTAATCGTCGAGTTCCTGACAACGTTCAGGAAAGGCGGAGCACATGATGTCGCGAAAAATGCTGAAAGCCAAGCAGAAGTCGGAAATTCAAAGTTCTGAAGCAGAGTGAGGGTCAGAAGATTTGAGAGTAACGGAAATTGAGCCGCAGTCGACTGTTCTGGAATCGGAGTTGTAAGTGGAGGGAGAGAGAAGGTGAGCTAGATTGGCATCCGCACCTCGTAGAATTTGCTGCCGGAGTGAAAAGAAAATGGGAGGAGGACTAAACTTTAGTGCGTTAGGAGGAGCTGGGAGAGGAACGGCTGTTCGGAGAGAAAAGTCCTTAGTAAAGGGGAGATTGGAATCCAGGGCCGAAGGCATGGGATGACTGATGCGGTGTTGGACACCGGGGATGGGAGAGGATGAGGAGGGAAGAAGAGAGGAGAGCAGATTGTGGTGGGGGGGTTAGACAGATCTGGCGCCTGAAGCTCATTGGCTTGGGATATGGAAGCCGAAGGCTGTTGAGGAGGAATTGAAGCAAGGACTGTGGAGGCTGCCGAGTCGTCTTGGACACCAGGGGGTGGGGGAGGGTAAGAGCCACCTGCTGGCTGAGCTGGGGGTCATTTACTGGATGGCCTTTGGGCCGTGGAGACCGCAGCAGGGGCCGAAAGAAAAGAAACCGGGGCCGAAGGCACCAAGCTGGCGGAGCTTGAGCCGAGTTGGACGCCGGAGGTAGAGACAGAAGAGAGTGCAGAAATTAGATTAAGCAGAGAAGGGGGTTGGGGAGGGGCGTGAGCCTGGGGCCTTAGACTCAGCAGCAAGGAGTTTAGGGAAAGAGGCTGGGTGGAAGAAGCTAGGTGCGGTTGTTCAGCAGAGGAATGGATTGGTTGGGGAAAAGACACAGACATATCGGGACAAGACAAGACAGAAGACGTGACAGGCAGAGGCGGGAACAGCCTCAGGGTCCTCACGTTGGGATGAGTGGCGGCGGCGCGGGTGATGTCATCGGAGGGTGCCGGGAGAAGCTGTGTGGCTGATGTTTCCTTTGTGTAGACTGCGGTTAAATACAGGGAAAACAGAGCTTTTTTGGAAGCGTTTCTTTTAAAACGGACTCCATGTTTTCGAAGTATCCTCTGGAGGCTTGCTACGGTCCAGTTGGAAATCGCGAGAGATGATCCGGGAGAAGGGGGAGCCGATGTGCGTGAAGCGCGGCGGCTGGGACGTCCTCGAGAGAAGCGGGGGTTATTTGGAGACTTTGCCATGGAGGGACGGGAAGGCTGGGTTTGTGGTGAGAGAGGGACTACGACGGCAGAACGCAGTCTTCGGCGAGGAGTTGAATCTTGTGAGGACTGGCTGGGAGATGAACGGCGCTGATGTGGCACGGCGGGTGAAGGAGGCGATGAGACGGAGGTGAGGGGAGCGGGGGGGGAGGACTGGACGAGAGGGGTAGGAGAGTCTCCTGTGCTGCAGAAAAGGTCTTCATCGGAGCAGCGAATTTGTAGATCCATGAGAAGGGAGCACGGATACGAGCTAGGCGAAAACGAACCATGCAGAAAACGAACGAGGAAGAGGAGAGGGTGAAGTTTGATATATATGGAGACCGGTTGCTTACGTCAGGATTAGTGAGAATTGCGGCAGCTGTGTCGAATGAGCTCGGCTGCTTTCATTCCTCCCGAACTTTCATTAAAAACTCCATAAATCAGCTCGCACTTGCTGACAAGACTAGTGGTTGCTGTCTTTCCCTATTGCGCAATATGAATAAATGCCTTACTGAGTAAATGAGAACACCTCTCCTGGCTCTTCTTTGATAAAGATTCCACGACACTGCGTACAGTATATACCAGATAAGAGCAGACTAGCTATGTAATCAGTGAAATACTGTAGTTCTTGTCCTGGAATTTGTTTACACAAAACTGTGGTTAATGTTCTTTCTCATGTGACAGAACCTATAAACTGTATATCCTACAATGTTACAGAAATTCAGTTAAACATACGGTACTGCTTGAAAGTATGTAAACTCTTCATCTTTCAAATCTTAGACAAATAATCTCAAAGATTTTTTATCTGAATTCCAACATTCAATGGAGACACACATAAAATATATGATGATGATGTTATCCGGTCAGTCGGATCCAACTCTCGGTGATTCTATAGGCCATCTCTCGCCACCCTTTGCGGTCTTGCACTTTCTCTTTCAGCTGTTCTATGCCTAAGCCAGTGTCCATTTTGATGGCGACCTCGTCTTCTTGTTCCACTGACCATTCCAAGCATCATTGCTTTCTCCAATGAACCTGATCGCATCACGTGACCAAAATAAGTGAGCCGGAGTCTGGCGAAATTTCTGGCTTGATGCGCTCCAGAACCTCTTTATTGGTGACCCTTGCCGTCCATGATATCCGTAACAGTCTTCTCCAGCACCATAGCTCGAAAGCATCCATCCTCTTTCGGTCAGCTTTTTTCAGGGTCCAGCTTTCACACCCATACATTGATATGGGGAACACAATAGCATGGACCATTTCGCATTTGGTTGTGAGGCTGATGTCTTTGCTCTTCCAGATTTGGTGCATGCTCAGCATCGCACTACAGCCTAACGCAATTCGTCGCCTGATTTCAGGGCCGCAGTCTCCAGTTCGGTCGATCATGGATCCCAGGAAGCAGAAAACCTTGACGCATTCATTCTCTTCATTATTGATGGTTATTTTGACTGCTCCATTTCCAGCTGTTGTCATGATCTTCTTCTTTTTGATGTTGAGGTGGAGACCCATCTTTTCACTTTCCTTTTTGATTCTTAATATGAGGTATTTCAGGCCACCTTCTGTTTCCACCAGTAATGTTGTATCATCAGCACAGTGGAGATTATTAATATTTCTGCCTCCAATCTTCACACCGATATCCATTTCTTCCAGATCTAATTTCCTCATGATCATCTCTGCGTAAAGATTGAAAAGAAAAGGAGACAGAATACAGCCTTGTCGCACACCTTTCTCGATTTTGAACCATTCGGTGTCTCCATGTTGTGTTCGAACAGTTGCTTCTTGATCTTTATAAAAGGATCTTATCAGCTTGATCAAGTGTGCTGGCACTCCCAGTTCTTGCAGGGCCTTCCATAGCTTATCGTGTTCGATCCAGTCGAATGCCTTACTGTAGTCAATGAAGCATGATGACGAGCCAGGTAGTTCTGCTTCAATGATTGGGTGCAGACGCTGCTGTATGATCTTCAGAAGGACTTTGCTCGCATGAAGAATCAGAGCTATTGTACGGTAGTTGCAACAGTCCCCTGCGTCACCTTTCTTAGGCAGTGGGATGAATACTGATCTCTTCCAATCCTTTGGCCACCTGCTGGTTTCCCAGATCTTCTGGCAGATTGCTTTGATAGCCACTGGTGGAACAGGCCTCAACATTTCTGCTGGGAGACCCTGAGATGGTTTTCATGGCAGAATTGGACCAAACGGTTACCAGCTTCATTCCTTTCGCCTAATCCACACCGGCCTATGATGTTCGCCTCTTCTTGACTGGCGACCTTCGCATTGAAATTGCCCATGATATAAATGATATCCTTTTTGGGCACTTGTTCCAGTGCTTCCTCAATTTTGGCATAAAATTGTTCTCTTTCATCTTGTGGAGCATCTGTTGTTGGAGCATAGACTTGTAAAACCGTGACATTTAATGGTTTTCCACGGATACGGATGGCCATCATGCGGTTGCTGATGGTGGTGTAGCTCTCGACTGCATGGGCTATGTTCTTGTGTGCTATGAGTGCCACTCCATTTCGTCTAAGTTCTTGATGCCCAGAATAATACACTGAAAAGTCGTCCAAGTTGAAGTGGCCTTTATCTTTCCAGTGTAATTCACTTATACCAAGCAAATCTATGTTGAGTCTGATCATTTCTCGCTTGATGATGTCCAGTTTCCTTTGACTCATTCTGTGGACGTTCCATGTTGAGATCTTGTGCGTTTTTGTGCAGCGCAGATTCTTTCTTTCATCGCAGGCAGCATCAGCATCTGGGCTTCCCGAAGGCTTTCCCCCATTTGCGTCATAAAATCCCTGATTACTCGCAAATGATCCTTGCTCTTCCCCAGTCGCTTTTTGGATACCTGCTGGCCTGCGGGGTCCACCATTGGGTACCATATTTGAAATATGTGAGAGATTTTCCATGAATTTTCATGCCTATGGTTTTCTAGGGTAGGTCCCCAGGTCTTTCCCCAACCCTCCCCATTTGTCTGGGCTTGGGACCGGCATACAGGAGTAACCCTGCATGGCTGGGTTATAAAATATATACAGTTCAGTATATTGTTTCATTATCATTAAATAAGATGTTTATCTGAAACTCAATGACACCTGTGTGCAAAAGTAGGTAATTCAATAAGTGGTGGCATATTTTTTAACAGCTATGATGGCAAACAAATATTTCCTATAGATACTAATCAGTGTATCACATCTGTTTTGCCCATTCACCCGTACAAAAATGCTTTAACTGCTCCAGGTTTGGCTGTCTTGCATGAACAACCCCGCTTTCAGGTCTTGCCACAAAACTTCTGTTGGGTTGAGGTCTGGGCTTTGACTTGGCCAAAACAAAATCCGAACTTGAACTTGAACTTTATTGCCATATGTAACCGGTACTGGTACAATGTAATTCTTACTTACAGAAAGTCTCTCGATTGTAGAACAAGTGTAAAAAACAAAACAAAGTGCAAACAGTGCATCAAGACAATGTACAAACAAACAATAGACAATGTGCAAGTAAACATGTAGACAGTTTGAATGTAAAAAATACAGACGTGTAAACAATGACTGGAGATGTGCAATAGATAAGAAATCATAAAGAGGTAGATGGTGATGGTGTAGGTGTGGACCGAGGGGGATGGCTAAATGTGTTCGCCAGTCTCACTGCTTGTGGATAGAAGCTATTGAAGAATTTAGTGGTAAGTGTCCGTATGCTCTTATATCTCTTGCCTGAGGGCAGTGGGGTGAAGAGCTCATGCCCGGGGTGGTGACTGTCCTCTGTGATGGCCAGAATTCTACCACGGCAGTGGTCCTCATAGAGCTGTTTAATCTCGGTGAGACCGCAGCCGATGATCTTCTGGGCCATATTGACCATTCTCTGCAGTGCCTTTCTTTCTCGCGAAGAGGTGTTGCCATACCACACGGTGATCCCGTTGGTGAGGACGCTCTTGATAGTGCAGCGGTAGAAGTTCACCAACACATGTATTGGCATCCCCCATTGCTTGAGGCACCTCAAGAAATAAAGGCGCTGCTGAGCCTTCTTCATGATAGAGTCAGTGTTCACAGTCCAGGTTAGATCTTTAGAGATGTGAATTCCCAAAAACCTAAAGCTGGTGACTGTTTCCACTTCCGTTCCATCAATACTGAGTGGGCTGTGAGTGTGTGGCTTGTGTCTCCGAAAGTTCACTATTAGCTCTTTCGTTTTCTTTATGTTCAAGTCCAGGTTATTGCAATGACACCACCTAAGCAGCTGTACAACTTCATCCCTGTAAGTGGACTCGTCATCATCACTGATCAGTCCTATTATAGTGGTGTCATCGGCAAACTTAATGATGCGGTTAAAATTTATTCTTTTGTAGTTTCGCTGGAAAGTGTAGAGTCATTTTCATGCAGGAGGACACTTTTTTGGCTCAACTTCAACTCACAGGGGGCCTGACATTCTAATCCACCATATTTTGGTGAAACTCTTATTTCATAGTTTCTTCAATGATCCTTCAATGATCAGGAGTTGTCCAGGTCCACAGGCAGAAAAGCAGCATCAAACCTTGATACGTCCATCACCATGCTTGACTGTGGGGATAAGGTTATTTTGATGGTAGGTAGTGTAAGGTTTCCACCAAATGTGGCATTTGTTTGTTGTGGCCAAAAAGATTGAGTTTAGAATCATCCATTCTGAGAACATTTTTCCACAAATCTACAGTATCATCCAGATGTCAGCCTTTTGCAAACTTAAGACGAGCAGTGATCTATTATGATACAGTAGGACTGAGATTTGTAACGTGTGTGGGGAGTTCATTTGTGTTTTAAGAATAGAACAGGTGCTGTAGGTGTTCTTGTGAGGGAGTCAAGAGTGCAAAGAAAGAAAGTAAAAGTAGATCTTTGCTATATACTCTATTTACCTGCTTTCCAATTAAGAAAAATGAAACCCAGTGCTCTCAGCTGGTGGGTACAAACATCTAAATTCAGTCACTGACTGGTTCACTGACTTGTATAGGAGAAAATATGCTTTAGCTCAGATTCATCACTGCTGGAGCTGCAGCTGCAACAATGTAAAACACATTGTTGTCATGAGCCCTTCTTGAACTAAAGCTGCTGTTTTTACCCCTTATACAGCACTACCCTAAAATAATTTTGTGCTAAGGATTAACTGACTTCTTGTTAGTCTGGCACATACACTATAAAAGACTACTTGGATATCAAGATTACCTTGTTAACATTTATCACTGTATGTATAGCTATGTACTGTGCAAATACTCCTGCACTTCAATGTGTTTTGAGCTCCCAGATCTGAAATAACATAAACAAGAGCATGACTAATATAGAGACTGACACTTGCAGTAAACACTTGCTATATGATATATATAGCAGCCATATCACCCTGCAACTCACAACTGGCAACCCACTGAAGATAAGCAGGTGTGGTCAGTACCTGGATGTGAGACCTCCTGGGAAAAACTAAGGTTGCTGCTGGAAGTGGTGTTAGTGGGGCCAGCAGGGGGCGCTCACCCTGCAGTCCATGTGGGTCCTAATGCCCCAGTATAGTGATGGGGACACTATACTGAAAACAGGTGCCGTCCTTCGGATGAGATGTAAAACCGAGGTCCTGACTCTCTGTGGTCATTAAAAATCCCAGGGTGTTTCTCGAAAAGAGTAGTGATGTAGGACTATTTGGACAGCCTATTCCAGAAGCATTGAACACAAGGTGGCTACAAACTGAACAAGCCAGAGTCCAATGGAGTACAAAAGCACACAAAGCCAATTTAGAGACACATACAGTACAGTATTAACCCAACTAGCATGTCTTTTTAAGGTAAAAGATAATTGGAACACAGCCATTCAAACATGGGTAGAGAATGCAAACTCTACACAACAGGTGTTCTCATTGAAAACCCAAAAGCAGAGAAGCAGCAATACTCATCATCATACTAATACTATACTGTAATTCTGGTATACGGTTAAACTCAATGTGTCAAGAATTTGTTTTTGCTGTTAACTTCATTCCAATCTATGGAACTCTGGTAAGCATGCTATTGCAGTTGAGATAAAATTAATTTTAATTGTTCTAAATTATTATTGTTAAAATTCACCACCTTTAATCAATATACAGTATTTTAAAAGTAGTTCTGACCAAAATAAAAGGAAAAATTACTCTTGGACAGGCACCATTTATTTTCATAATACAAATGATACAAGCAAAAAGAATAGTGTTCAATACAACACCAAACACTTAGATATAAACAGATTTAGTAGTTGAGAAAGTATGAGAATAATGCAACAAAATCAAAATACATACAAACAATCCCTTTTTACTCTTTTCTAGAGTTGGTTGTTTCATTTACAGGACGTTTCAGATGTTTAATCCTGGTATTACTTGAATTTTGTTACATGAATCACCAGTAATGTAACAGAACATTGCCACCTGAACTTTAAATTAGCATGGGTCTGGGGTCGGTGCTATTACAAAATATACAATCACTTAATTGTAACCTTGGATAAATTGTTCAGGGAACAAACACTCTCACTGGTGATGAGATAATACATTTATTACATGAGATAATATACCAATTTACTTCTTTAAGAGAAGACCAAGACACAGCACATAACTCTTAACCCTCAAAGGCTTAGTTTAACAATCTCAGTTTGGCTACTATAGAAAACCCATTTTTTCTAAATGGGTTTTCGCTTTCTATAAAAGGGGCTGTGACAAGGATCACCGCTGTTGACAGCAACAGGAGGCATAGTTAAGCTCAGTGAGCTTAACAGTCACTGTAAATACAGTTAGTACAAAAGCAACATGGAGAAGATCCAAAATTTAAAAAGTCTAAGAAAATCTAAATATTTTAACTTTGAAATCTATGAAACCTGTGCATCTCTTTCTTACAATCGCTTTGCTGAGCAGGGTTACACTAGGTAACACACTCTCAAGCACCCCTGAAACAGCTCCACTGTGTCAGCCATATACTGGGTTATATTGGCTATACTGTAGCTGCCCAGGATACCTGAAGAGTCTCTCCCTGAGTCAATACACAGAAAGTTGTTTTTAGTGTAAAAGATCAGTATAGGTACATCCTGCGAGCAGTACATGAGTTGTGACATGTCTTTCAGAGTAAAGGACTTTGAGAACTGTTATCCAGTGCAAAACCACTGATAAATCTACCTTTGTGCAATTGCAGGTTATATCAATATAAGTTGTCCTGGTTAACCAGGAGGTGACTGTCACGATTGTAGTCCCTCCCCCTTAAGGGTGCTCTGGCTCGTTCACTTTTTAGTTGATTTTGTGCACCTGCTCCCTGTTCCAACCCACCTTTAAAAGCCAGACGCTCACTCTGTTCCGGGCTCTGCATTGGTTTCCTTAACCAGCCGAGTCTGGGACCTGGAGCGTGGTTCCATTCCCCCTTTCCCCCCCCCGACCCTTCGCTGGATCCCGCTCCGGTTTTTAACTTTGTCATGTCTGTCTACAACCCCTCGCCAGATTCTGCCCTGGCTTTTAACTTTGTTTTGTTCGTCTTGGATTTATCACCCGGCTCTGGACCTTCGGCTGCACTGGACTTCCCTTTGGACTCCCTTTTGGACTGTTCGCCTGGACCACGCCCCCTGGAGCACCTTCGTCACACACCCCCGGTTCCTCTACCAGCCCAGTTCCTCGTCTCCCCCCCTGTGTGTGTTCAGTCCCTTCGGATTGTGTCGTCTGCATAGTCTGAAAGACGCTTCAGAACAGTGACACTCTCCCCGGTGAACCAGAATTTCCAATCAAATACCCAATATGGTGACCAGGCATACTGTGCTGTAGGATGTCCTTTCCTTCAGAGAGGCATTACACCAAGGCTCTAAACACATGGTCAATGAAGATCCCATCTCATTAATTTTAAGAGTAGGAGTGTTAATCTAGCCAATATGTCTTCGGGACATGGTTTTCTGCGCTGACTATCCAAAGAAATCCCACTTGGAAATGGGGGATAACATGCCATACACTCCATACAGAAGGCACTCAAGGCTCAAACCAAGGATGAAAGGCTGTGAGGCAGCAGTGCTGGTCAACACGCCACCATGATGCCCCAAATGTAAATGTAATTCTAAAAAGTAAAAAATAACAACACAAATATGTGGTTTATGCAAAGCAATAATGTGAGTCACACCAAAAGGAAGAATCTTCAACATTCAAGAAATTACAAGTTTCTAAATTCATTCTTTATGTATTCCATGTACATTTCCATTTATGTCCATATTTTTTCAATAGTAGTTTAAAGGCATATAACTCCTGAAAAGGCTTGTCAGAGCAGGCTGCCAGAAGTCCTGAAGAGTAAGCAATCCTACACCTTATCAGCTTATTGGTGAAACTGGGCTTGTTAGCTTTAAACACTCCTAAATGTCTCTTCAACTCACTCTGCTCTGTGAAAGCTTGGTTCAATCAGCTCTTTTTTCCTTTGTTTTTAAACAAAAACATGACAGAAGCAACAAGAATAAGTCAGACAAAAGTAAAATGGAGATATGATCTATTGATTTCAGATGGTAACATCAAAGGTATTTAAAGCCATTTCCACAGATACACAGGACACTATTTGTTAATTTGTGAGAGAAGGATATGTCTTAAAGATGTGTTGCATCTGCATGACATTCATGGCTGGTACTAGCTGGCTGAAATTTGATTTATCATGGGCTAAATGGCCACAGATACCCAAGACCATCTAAAAAATAGGAAACAGAACAATTTCAATAACTTGCTTGCTTGTTGGCTTAACAGTTGTCAGTTGTCAAGGTTTACTACTGGATACTCATGCAGTATTAAAAAAATCCTTTACTCATTTTCTCCCTGTTCCTCAATGAAAGTTGCAGAAAGCATAACATTTATTTTTGGTATCTGTTCTCAGAGAGCTGATTCAAATATCAGATGAAAGCTCTGTATCTATCAGAATCTCTAAACAGAATCACTTACTATTTTTTTAAAAAGTGTTTAAAAAGTGTTTACGTTCTGATAGATTTCTTGGGATTTTCTTGCTAATGTCATATTGCAGTTGCAGTTCTCACAATATTACTTTCTGTTATAAATATCTGGTCTTCCCTCAGCCTGAAACCTGCATTTTTAAACAACAGTCAAATTGGTCATCACAAAATCTGTCTCATCAGTACATACTGTAAAGGTAAGCAGAGCAGTGGATGTTTGTGTGCTGTTAAGATTAAATTTAGCTGCTGTAATGTAGAAAAACAGAAAAATACAAGCCTTTTGAAGTTAACATCAGAGCAGTCGCATGTGAACTAGAGTCCTCCACCCCTGGCTTGACAGACAGCTTGTGTGCCCAGGGGCGAGGACACCCGAGTGAGCTTTCTCTAGATGCTGTTGTGAGTGCATGCCTGGCTCAGCTCCCGAATAAGGTCTGCCAGCTCCAGGCAGTGAAGGATGCGCTTGCGCTCTGCTTGTAGCTGCTCGGAGGAGACCAGCCCCAGTAGTTTCTGCCCGAAGAGATTGAGGTCCTGCATGAAGAGCCCGATGGACTCACGGGGAGCCACAGGCAAGCAGTCCATTACGCCAGTGTCGAAGCGGAAGCTGATGTTCTTCACGCGACCCAAACCTGGGGCCCTCTCCTCAATCCAGGTCAAAGGGCTGGATAAAAAAAACCCAAATAATCACTCATATTTATCCTTTAAAATAAGAAAAGGCTACTTCTAATGAATTTATCTACAGTGTCTTCAATGTCCAGTGAAACATTCTCTGTAAATATCTCAACTAGATTTAATTTTCCTCAGCAGAAAGTACCATTACACACGTCTTGTGTGTTGCTATCCACCGTTTTGCTAGAAACATTGAGGTGACAGATTGCTTGGACTTTTGAAACCTACCACATGATGAAATCAGATTTTGGCTTCTTTAATTTTTTAAAGACTTTTTCACACAGGAGTTTGTTTTAAGATTTTAGTCGATTTCACCTTAATTTTATGCAATATAAACATCATGTAAAGAGTAACACGGTAAAGCCATTTTATTATTTATTTAGTAAGCATGAGACGAAGTGGGAAGGGGGAGATGGACGATGGCTGGAAGAACAAAGCCCGCGTAGGTGTTTGTACAGTATATCACTAAATGTCTCAAGTGTTCATTTCTGTACTCACAGGCTCTATTGTCTCAAGCACTCTGTCACATTGCCTGTTGCTGATTGATTCCAACCAAGCAAGTTAAATTGAGAACCAATTTGTCCAAAAGTGGAAATGGTGTATATTTCTGAGGCCTGTTACACAGAAAAATGCACAAATTAAGAGTACTTAAATTGAGAATGAACGTGTTTAAGTTTAATTAGCATCTTAGAAGCGTGCACCCACTGAAGTCTGAAATTCATTGACTGCAGTCTCTTTACTAAATCCAGATACAGTTTAACATTTGTTTTAACTACACAATTCTCACAATTATTTTTAAAAAGCAAAGACTATAAACTGCTCTAAAGGAATTCTTGGAGGGAGACCACAGTTTTTACAGACACCAAAATTAAATGTTTAAAAACTACAAAAAATGAATGTATAATAACGGATTATACCTGGTTGCTATTTTTCAAAGCCTAATTCTCAAACTGCAGGTGGTGGACATTCAGGAAAGAGAGTGTTCTGATTAAGAATTGGTCATTAAATAGAATGCAGAGGGTGCAAATAAGGGTGGCACAGTGGACCAATTGTTAGCATTGCTGCCCTGCAGCGCTAGGGCTCTGGGTTCAATTCCAAACCCAGGGTGCTCCTGTATCTGTATGTTCTCCCCATGTTCATGTGGGTTTCCACCGGATGCACTAGTGGTTTCTCCTTCAGTTTAAAAATGAAAATGGCAGGTTAACTGGCGTCTTGGAAAATTGGCCCTAGGTGTGAGTGTGTGCGTGCCTATGTGCCTGCCCTGCAATGGACAGGCGTCATGTCCAGGATGTACCCTTCCTTGTGCCCGTTGCGTGCCAGGATAGGCTCTGGCTCTCTCACAACTCTGAACTGGAAGAAGTGGTTAGAAAATGGACGGATGCAGATAAGGTTTGAATAATCAAACCAGGGTGTTGTAATTAGTGGAGTACCACAGAAATCTGTATTTGAACTACTGCTCTTCCAATTTAATAACATCTGATGGAGTTGGTACACTAGGTTTGAAAATGACATCAAATTAGGAGGATTAGAAAATACTGTAGAAAAAGTAAAAACATCTAATTTAAAATGTAATATAAATGCAGGGTTTTGCATGTAGGTAGTAAAAACAAACTATAAATACAAAATGGAAATACTGAACTAGAAGAAGCTACTTATGAAAATAGCTTTAGAATATTGTGTATAATTGTATTTATCAAATTATAGATATTGTTGAAGATCCTGCAGAGAATGTCCTACACTGGTAGACTGAAGGATCTGATCTTTCTTTGTGTTGAACAGAGAAGACTAAAAGAGGACTCATAGTATACAGGATCTTCAAGGACATTGGAAAACAACTCAGCAGATTTCTTCAAAACGAACAGGGAAACATGAACCAGAGGGCACAAGTGCAAGCTATGTTTAAGTGCATTTAAAACAAATAACAGGAGAATTGTGGGAGTATGGAACAAGCTACCCAGCCTTGTTGACACCAATGCTTCATGGTCTTTCAAAAAACAAATTAGGTGTTTGGATCTATTAACTATTAACTATCAAACAGGCTAGAAAAACCTAATGCCCTTCCCTCATTTGCAACCTTTCTTATGTTCTTTAAACAATCCCTTACTGTAAAAGACATGGAACAAGGCTGCTGCTTACCTCTTGTCCTTGGTTTGAAAGTGTGCTGTCATTTTAATGTACTTCTTTTCTTTGTCTTCCTCAACATTTGCCGATGTGACAGTCAGCTCTCCAAACAGATCCACCAGCCAGGTAAGACGTGCTATTCCACTGAAAGCAATAAATCCAAACCCTGGCTGTAAAGGACCTCCTGTAGACAAAACAGCAAGACTGAATAAGTGCTTTGTACAACATCAGACCCACTGGCTTTGATGTAAGGTGAAAACAGAGATTTATATATTATTATAACTTTAAAAGAAGGCTGCTAATTTCTTAGCTTGACCCAGTCACAGACACAAGAATTGACACCCTTCTTTTCTTGTTAAACTACAGTATACTTAGAACTTAAGACTCAGTGAGTCTGAAACTCTGCTTAAGTTTTCGGTTTTAGAAATAAGTATTAATACACTATACCTTAAAATTAATCTACACTTGTAGCGTTCCAGCAAACAACAATTCCAGCAACTTAATGGGAGCCTGCACTCATGTAGTAACGTTAGTGAGAAATACACCACTTTTCCATTTAGCACCAACTGTTTCGAGTGACAGAAGCAAGCTTGAATGTCCACATTAAAATGCTGCATAACCATGTGAAGGAATGACAAAACACATCAACCATGTCAACAACTACCTTCAGAAGAGTCAAGATGGAGATCTTACATCAAGCATGGTAAGTTTGGATTTTAAATTTTACTGTATGGAACGTACAGGATAAAACAGGACAAAAATTTAACAGAAATCCTGCTATAAAAAATGCATATCTTCTAGCAAGCTTCTACTTTCTTTACTGCACTGGAATGTTTTTGACTCAAATATGCTATTTCTGTCAGGTCCACCCATGCTGGAAAGCGGGTGAGCAAACCAGCGTTTGCCAGGTTGCCGGCCATATACAGTATTCCCTTGCCTGTGCCAGTAACCATGGAAACACATGCAATCCAAATTCTGCATCACCAACAGGCAATTTACATCCACACCCGCTTCAGGTGGTGCAGAATGTGCTTCTCTGTTGTTTCTGTTTCCCCAGCTTGGCCTTGCTTGGGATCCCAATCTCTGCTTTGTTTATTACCTCATGCCCAGATCATTTAATGGCTTGTTACTTCTCTCTTTTTTTTGCTTTGGAACACTCCTCGTTATTACAACAATGGCTAAAAATGGCTACAAATTTTTTTCCATGTTTCTTGGAAACATGGTCTTGGATTTCAAGAAATCCAAGAGTTTCTTGGATTCACCTTGTGCCTTAGACTTTGTTTCGTTTCTCTTTCAGTGGCTTGACCCCTTGCCTGCTCGACCACACACCTGACCTGCATTCCTGCCTGCGACAACACCATGCCGCATCTGTGCACAGCTCTGCTGCATCCCCGAGTCCCTAGCTAGCTACAGTACCATGCAATCTGCGTGCTCAGCTTTACTCAGCTTCCCCTCTGCATGCTGCTCTGTGCAATATCCCAAGTCAGCGAGGTGCTATGCCGTTTCCCTGGTTTTCTCAACTGCCTCCCCCGGTAAGTGGGTACATTCTACGAAAACAGACCACTGCTTGCGTGGGATATTACAATTTCTGTTTAGTATATCCAATATACACTACTTTTTAACTGTATAAGCCTCCAAAAGAACTGTTTGACAGCTGATGTTTTTTCCATGTATGGTGACAGAGCCATGGAAAGTACACACCACAGTGTCAACTGGGGCAGCAGCATGCTCCACCAGCAATGGGTCCGGACACCCAAATGACTGTTCTGACAGGTAAAAGTATGGCTTTCTTAAAGAGTCACACAAAAAACGTGGCATGCTTTTACGTCAATGACTGCATAGTGTGGTTCTACTGTGTTTTGTAAAGAATAAGATATAATGGGTGGGTATAAAATGTTAAAAAGAAACATAAAAATAACTTAAAAAGCATATTTTAAGAAACACAGAAACTGTATAGTTGTTGAATAATTGTGATGGAGATGGAGGGTGCTAATACTTAATTCTGTGAATATTTTCTGATGCATGCAGCACCATCTTGGATACTATTAAAGCTGATAGCAGAGTTGACAGGCAAGTTGACAATTAAACCACAGATTATCACACGACCTTTTAAGCACATATGTGCAAAAAAAGCAACAGGTCTTGATGGCTGAGTAACACCAATATGCTGCCCCATCTTTCAGAAGTCTGATTATTTATACACTATTCCTGCGCTGTGCAATCATATACCAGTGCCTAAAAAGTCCAATCCCTCAGAGAATAATGATTATAGACCTGTAACACTGTCTTCTATTGTAATTAAATGCTTGGAAGAATTATGGTATCTATGCTCAGCTCAAAAGTGAACACTGGACTCGATCCATATCAGTTTGCATATACTGTAAGTGTTATGTTGTTATCTTGTTGTTAAAAATCCTATAAGACCCAGTGCTTAGGTGCAACTACTGTTTGATGACATTGCAGCCCCATCTTTTGATTAGTAAACTGAAGTAGATGCCTGTTATTCCTATCAGATGGCATTATTCATTTTTAACAAACAGTGCACAGAAGGCCAGATTTAATAAGACTCTTTCTGAGTTATGATTTTGTTAATACAGGTGCCCCTCAGGGCTGTGGGAGTTCACCAGTTCTATTCAAACTACATACAACTGAATGTACAAGTAGTTATCAAGGCAACTATATTGTTAAATTTTCAGATGGGACAGCTGTGCTTGGCTTAATGTATAGAGAAAGTCTATGTAGTGTACATGCCAGAAATTCATAGGTTTGTGCAATGGTGTGACAGATATAACCCGATTTTGAATTAAAAAAAACGTAAGAATGGTGTTCGATCCCTAAGCCGTTGGTTACCATTCATATATAGTGATTCACAAGTAACTTATTACCCAGGTTAATTCATACAAGTATTTAGGAATATACATAGACATCAACCTGAGCTGGACTACTCAGGTTTAGAGTGTTTGCTCCAGAGTTCAGCAGCATTTGTATTTTGTCTAATGGACAAGTTTGCTCTGTTGTTAGTGCCGTGTCCTTGCATTATGAAAAAAAGGAAAGGCGGGGCAGACTCATACTGCAGGATCTTGAGGTTGAAACGATGATCACATCTCTCCTTTGATGGTACTAAAGCTGCAGATATGAGCAGAGCTGACAGGATTGAGATGTATGAAAATAATAGAGATCCAAATTATTAATGACAGAATACTGGACTAAAGAACCCGGCGACACAGTGGTTAGCATTTCTGCCTCACTGTGCTGGTGCCCTGGGTTCAATTCTGGACCTGGGGTTCTATCTCTGGGGAGTTTGTATGTCCTCCCCATGTTCACATGGGTTTCCTTCAGTCAAAAAAAAAAACTGGTAGGTTAATTGGCTTCTCGGAAAACTGGCCCCTGTGTGTGTTGATGAGGTGTCCTGTCCAGGGTGAATCCTGCCTGGTACCCGTTGGATTGGCTCTGTCTTCTCAGTGGCCCTCAACTGGATGAAATGGTTAGAAAATGGATGGATGGATAAAAGAAATAATGGAGTATATTTAATCAAAAAGCTGCCTTGGTCTAAAAGAAGAAAAAGATGTGTCATGTAAGCCATAAACTGAAGTGCACACACTGTAGTACATTGGTACATTGGTCTCCAGACCTAGTCTTAGAGAGTCAGAACCCAGTTGGACTTAGGTCAGCTGTTTATAAACATTGGCAACAACTACCTACAGTATGTGAATTAAACCAATAACTGATGAGACTAGTCTTTCCTGGCGTTGACTCCTGTAAAACATAAGCACCAAATGCCTTGCACAAGAATGTAAAATCAGCAAGGAATTACTGTCTGCAAATGCTGACTCTTGCACAGATTGATATCCATAGTTGCTGGCAAGTCACGGAGACCAATGGTGCTCAAGGTTATTAATGAAAGATCTTCCAGTGTTCCAAAACAGCTTGGTTTACTTCTCATACTTTTTTCTCACGTGCGAGTGTTTTTTAGGCTTGGAATTATCTCATGGGTAATTTAAGAGACAGCTGGCAACACCAGCCTTTCCACCCATTAGTCTGGTAAAATGAGTGTATACTATAATACCACACAAGTACAGTATGAGATTAATAACACCAATTTTTTTCTTGAGAAATCACTTGTTTTTAACTTATCACTAAGAGGGAAAAAACAAAAAAGTCATCAAGCTGTGGCATTAATAATTATTTGCAGAAATCCCTTCAGCAATTAAAGTTCTATTTTTGTTACTTAATCTACTTTTAAATGATGGATGAAGGTTTGCTCCTTGATATTTCTACAGGGACAGAAGATAATTTTAACTGCATGGTACAGATCTTAAGTGGAAACACTACATTAATTTAAAAGTCAAGTGAAAGTGTTTTTTACACGCAAAGACATATTCAATACTCCACAGACTGTTATATTATGTAGTCATTTGTTTCTAACACTTGAGTCTTGGTCCCTGAGTTACTGTATCTGAGCCTAGCAGATGTTGCAGAGACTGTTTAAGGGCTTTTAAGTCATGGTTAAAAACCAAGGGCCACTCCTTCTCAGTCAACTCACAGAAGGCAACATACAGTGGCTCTTTGCGGTTGTCGAGATTAGACTTGATTCTAACAACCTCTCCAACATGCAAATAAAAGGTGGGGCACCTCATCAATTGAGCAAATAAAATGGAACTGCCCGGTCCATACACTGTTATACATGTTCAATGTGTATGCTTAAGAAGGCTGTTTCAATCTGGAGTTTGATGAAATAGACTATAACTCAATGATAGTTACTTATTGACAGTGGAGTCCTCAATTCCAAGAAGAAATTTCTTTGAGGTGATCAGAAAAGGTAAGAGCTCATTTAATGATGCTTGTGCCTAGTCGTAGTCAATATTTCTGTCAGTGTGTTTGGACAGTCAATATAGCCACGAACACACTAATGGAAATATTACAATAAAGCAACTGCTTAAATATTTTGGTCACAACGTAAGAGAAGGTATGATGTTCTGGAATCTGTTCAGAGAAGAATGACAAGGTACATTCCAGGTCTTAAAGGAATGTCCTATACTAAGAGACTCAAAGACTTTTTGTCCTGAACCGAGAACATTATGAGGATACCTGATACAAGTATTCATAATCCTCAAAGACACTGAAAAATTCAACCCAGCAGATTTCTTCATAATAGTGAAAGTTAAACCAGAGAGCACAAATGGAAACCGTGTGGAAGTGCATTTAAAACAGAGAATAGGAGCACTTTCTTTACCCCGTAGGTTGTTATGAAGGCAGTTCCCTAGTTTCTATCAAGAAATGGCTATGTGAGATCCTCAAATCAATTAACTACTAACTACCAAATGGGTCTGATGGGCCGAACCACCTCCTCTCATTTGAAATCTTTATTACTGTATGTTTTTATGCTAGAGGTACTACAGTGGAGGCAGTTAGTGTCAGTCTTGACACAAGGCCAGACGCGATTACTGAAAAAGAACTATCAGAACAATTCCTTACTGGAAGGGTCATTTAGTTAATAATGGGATTTGATCAGGCAAACCATATTTTCCATGCATTATTGTTACAGTATGATCGCTTATTGTATGTGTAATGAACAAAACCAGATTTGGTTCAATCGATACTCAGTATATACTACAGAGGAATGCCCTTTTTAAACGTTTAATATGGAGGCTACTCAATCAAAAAGATGATGGGGCAACGTCTAGCTGATATTTCAAGGAATAAAACAATCAGGATCTGAAGGCCACCCATGTTTGTCCACAATAAAACAAATAGCCAAATATCTATATCACTTGGGTCACAGTCATTGATGTAGAAGTAGTTATATGGCCTGGTACTGTAGTGTACCCCTTCGTTTTAAGAACCAATGAGTGAAGGACTCAACTTCAGAAAACCAAATGGGGTCAATTAAAAAAAACACCCACACATACAGTATTTTCCCACCAGTTCTGTTATCTCTACTTGATGAAGCACTTCAAATACACCATGAGGGCAATGCTCTGCTGATCCTACAGCCAGAAACTTGGGTCACGTGTGTGTCTTCACAGACCTGTGAAGTGCAGAGTTCCCTCCACTAGGTTCTTCCCAGTCACATCTTTCTTCAGCTGCTTGTACTCTGCTGTCAGCAGCTCAATGTGCTCTTCATGCAAGATCTTCCCTGTGCAACACAGAGGACAGAGAGAGGTTAGGGCACCTTGCAAGAATAAGTCTTAATTGGGCCTGCCTCCCTGCTGATTTCAAGCGTCACCAGAAGATGAAAGACATAAGTCTACTGTGTACAGATTTTCATTTTTTTTTTGTTCACATACCATTATTACAATAACGGATTTGTCTGATTTGTAAATATCATTTTTTTCCCCAAAAGGTAATGAACACACAGTATGGCAATAATTCACCTCTAAAAATGACAGCTTTTGCCATTAACATTGTAAGACATTGATCTAGAAAAAGTAGTGCGCACAGCAAGCAAATACAATTACAGGAAGGAAATAAGTAAAATTACAGGAAGAAATGCAGCCACGGAGATGCCAGGGAAAGTAACACACAGCTACTGTGACATCCGAATGGAAACCCCACACAAAGGAAAGTGAACACCTGGCCCTGCTCAATGAGTGCATCTTGCCCTTCCCCAAACCTAACTCACCTTTTTTATCAGCTAGCTCACAGAGCTGTTTCACTGAGGCAAAAGATAAAGTCATGGGATACTCCACACAAACATGCTTTCCAGCCTCAAGGAACTTTCTGTGGGTGGAAGGAAGAAAAGGTGGCCAAGAAATCACTTCAACACATTTCCATTACAATCCCATCCCAGCACTCTTATCACAGTTTCTAACAAGGAGAGAAAAAAGCAGTTCTCTGTTTTTTAATGCTAATAAAAGAACTGATTTTTTTGGTTCGAAGTTATACAGCACCACAGCAGTTCCTGAAAATGTAGAAGGAACAGAACAGTGATCATTTGTGGCTCTGACCACCTGATCCTGAAAACATAAAGACTTTTTTGAAATGTTAGGAATTGTCTTTGTTTGGTACTTTAAGGGAAAAAAACAGCAATAATCCTGGTTGATTTAAAAAAGGCATTGCACGTTTACTTTTAAGGGACATACCTCAGAAATAGACCCAAATTTTACAGTATGTTTTTTAGGCCAATTTGAGACTGGTGCTCTGGTGCTTGACAGAGCTAGTTGGTGAACCCTTCTCACACTCCCACCAAAAAAACAACAACAAAATATTGAAAATATCCTGAAAGTTTCATTAAAACTGAAGTGAAGTAATATCTAATTAAGAACTATGGTTTATTATGTTTACTAACAATTACAGCATTGTGCCAGATGTATAAAATACCACAACACCTGTGGTTTATTTCTACTTGAAGTATAATAGAATCCATTAAAAGATGAAGTAGTGTACTCACTTTCATGACATACTTATAATTTAAAATTAATAAAATTGCAGCCACTAAGATGCCAGTGAAAGTAACACACAGCTACTGTCAAATCCAAATTTTTACTTCCGATGCCTGTCCCAATGTTAATTTTGTTGAGTGCTACCAACAGTCCTGTTACAAATATTCCTTGGTGAAAAACGCAAGAAAAGACTGATCCTCGATGAGTGTTTCACACACCACAGATCTTACATGGTCCTCCAAGCTGTCTGACAATCCCACTTCCACCTTCAGTGTCACACTCACTTCAACAAAAGCTTAATGCCTTCTGGAATGTCATCATTCCACGTCCAGAATAAAGCTCCTCTATTTCAACTAACAATTTACATTTGTGTTTTTATCAGCTCAGAAATTAAAAACTACCTAAAGCTTAAAACTAGTTTTAAGATAATAAAAAGATAATAACTGAAGGATTATGTAAAGTGCACAACTAAATGTGCCCTGATCCTTAATGATGTTTAAAATAAATGACCATTAATTTCATACATGGAGTAATTTAATGTTTGGTCAATACAGTGTTTCTGCTTGAGTAGCAATCTGTGTTACAGAGTTCTTATAAGGGTTTATCCTACCGTCATCTGGAGGGCTTATTCATCTTTAATCCAGTTCAAACAAGGAATTAAAGGCTGTGTTTAGGCTGAACAAGATCACAGTCATTGCTGTTGTAGGAATTTTAAAATGTTTCTTGGCTACCATCTAGTGGTAATTTAGAAAAATAACTGTGCTGCATTCAGGAATTCTAAGACTTAAGTTATATACAGTATGTAAACACTATACTGTATACTATACATGTAATATACATTACATACAGCATAATTACTGTACATGCATATATAGTCATGACAGACAGCAAATTAAAAATATGAAAATACCTTCATAAAATACTGAATTAAGACATTATCTTGCTATTTATAATGAAAGTAATAAGGCAAAGAAACTTCTGTGTGAACAAAGAACTCACCTGATATTTTCCTCATGGGACACATTTTCCGTACAGATAATGGCAGCATGAATATCTTCTCGGCTCAGGGCTTCATCTAGAGATATCTGCTGTATGTCCTGCTGGTTTTCCAAAGTCCTCCTAGAGGAAGACAATAGCACTTTGTCTGAGGGAATACCATTGTTACACAAAGGGGTAAAGAATGATCAACTAATTTTCTAACTTGAGCAGAGCTGAGCAACAAAGACCTACTGTAGACCTAACCCTTACGTTTAGCACTGTTAAATATACAAGTATACAAAATATGCCTAGAAAACTCTCAACATGATTGGTATTCTTTTATATGATTTTCAATTAATGTTCTTAGGAGTCATTGTGATTATCATTTACTAATTGAATAACAACCATGAAAACTGAAAAAAGCACACAAGACATTATAATAATAATTAATAATAATAATTGCTTACACTTATATAGCGCTTTTCTGGACACTCCATTCAAAGTGCTTTACAGGTAATGGGGACTCCCCTCCACCACCACCAATGCGCAGCATCCACCTGGATGATGCGACGGCAGCCATAGTGCGCCAGAACGCTCACCACACATCAGCTATCAGTGGGGAGGAGAGCAGAGTAACGTAGCCAATTCAAAGATGGGGATTATTAGGAGGCCATGATTGGTAAGGGCCAATGGGAAATTTGGCCAGGACACCGGGGTTACACCCCTACTCTTTTCGAGAAACGCCCTGGGATTTTTAATGACCACAGAGAGTCAGGACCTCGGTTTTACATCTCATCTGAAGGACGGCACCAAAAGTACAGTGTCCCCGTCACTATACTGGGGCATTAGGACCCACATGGACCGCAGGGTGAGCTCCCCCTGCTGGCCCCACTAACACCTCTTCCAGCAGCCTTCGTTGTTAATCAATATGAGACGCAGCAGTGGAGGAGGGGGAGTTTTAAAGTGAAAATTCTTTTAATTCAAGACCATTTTAAACTTCAGGAAAATTTCCTGAAATGTTATTTTACATTAGTTTACCATGCTGTGCAACGGTATCAACACAACCATTTTAATACTTGTGAGTGGCATGTTTCTGTTAATTCGATATAAGTTTAATTAACTTGTAAACAACTCTCACTTGTGTTGTAAAAATAGTTTAAAAACTATGTTATATGTTATAAATGTATTGCTTTATATGCACTGTGAAAACATGCATTATAGCAAGACTTACTATAATCATTTTGAAAATGTTTAATTAAAAAAATACATTTCTAAAATTACTAACAGCAAAAAGTGTTCTACCTCACATTGGAAAACTGTGTAGATTAAATGGTGAAGCTTCAGTCTTCTTTGCTTACTGGTGTTATGACCACATGCAATTTCAGACATTCAGTTTCTCTTGAGATCAATTTACAACTGAAGTCCTCCAGCACAAGACAAAAACTAACCTTCCTGCAATACTATAATTCTGCCAGTAAAGCTCATACCTGGCTCTCAGGCCTGGCATCCAGCACCATTATGATAGTGAGAAAACCTATTCCAAATACAGTAAATGTAGCTATGGCAGCTACTAGAAGCTACTAGAAGTGGCTTTAAAAGAATCCTTTTCTATGTCTTCCAAAATGTTAGAATATAGATCCACACAGCCTGAGCTAGAAAGGGAAACAGGACCCAACAGCCACCACTATGAGATTGGGAGTCAGGTTGTAGGACTGTATCCAGGGTCCCCCTTTCCTCTAGTGTGAATCACAACCCACAATGGCCCTGTCCATTCCCTTGAAACACATTACTTCAGTTCTTCACATTGTGTAGCTGTCTCAAGAAGAAAGAGATTTTCTCAAGACAATGGATATGGATAATGGAAATAATCACATTTGTCCTGCAATATTTATGCAGAACCCTTCGTTTAGGATGTTGAAGGTTTCAACTACCAGCTCACCTGGATATGAAGCCTTTGAGGCTCAACTTCTCTGATGGACTGGATGGGAGAGGAGAAAGGAGGTCCCTGATCCTCACTCTGCCTGCAGTTCCAATCCCCACTACCACTGTGCCAATCATATTTCCCTGCAGAGTAACAGACAGACAGGAGTTAGTTCCAAAAGAATTACGTAAGTGTAAAAAAGTGACACCGTAAAACATTACAAATTGTATACTCTTTATGCATATATTTTGACAATACTACAATCATATGTACACTAAACTAAACTGTCCTCATGTACGTGGCTTCTGTCACAAAACTGTAACTGCACAAGACACTGGACAATGAATAGAAAGAAGGACTAAGCAAACATCATAAGAACGACTGAGAACATGAGAGGACAGATAATTACAAACAAGGGACTGAATTAGGAAGGAGCAAAACGGTTAATGACAGAGAGGTAGGTTTATTAGAATTATTCTAAAAATAACACCACAATATTTTACATTTATAATGCTTTATGCAAAAAGAGAAACAGGTTATTCATTTTAATAATAATAACATATAAATAATATAATAAATAATATTACCTCACATTTAAGTATTTTAAAACGAAAGAGTCAAATACACCCCCAAGATCAACGTTTCTGGGGGTGTATTTTTAGTTCAGTTCTGTGGAACAGGAATATTCTATCCAACCAGCTGTCCAAAAAGTGTACCTCTATGTAAACTAAACACATGAGTACTGATATGCCATTACTCTGCATTTACATTAAAATATTTTGATATTAACAAAAATTGTAAGAATTATGATTATATCCATACTGTAAAAATAAATAAATATAATTGGTTTTTTTTAACAAATGGGCCAGATTCATGATTATGTCATCAAAGTGCATCCAACAAACTCAGAGTTACCATAGAGATGAAACGCACCATCATTTCTAGTGCAACTGAACTCATGTCATTCCATGAGCTGGAGCTGATGACTGGAAGGAGTCTGGAAGATGAAGACTGCGGCAACTATAATAAGCCTTTTTGGCATCCTTACTATGGGAGGCTACAGTATGTGCATGTACACAACACAAAGCGCACCTGGAGCGCTGTGGATACTGAGCTCCTAAGGACGATGACAATGTTTGCTGAAGAGATGGAATATGCTAGGGCCCATCAGAAAATTACAGAGCAGCCTGTGAATGAGGAGCCTCTGAGACACACACTGCCAGTGAACAAAATAACACCCATAACTGACCCACCACTGGAAGGAGACGCCTTGATACTGAGTAAACTGAAGGACCTGTGCAGCCCCACAGTCTTCCTGCTTGAGCAGTTAGGTTTACTGAGCCTCTTCTGCAAGTTGTTTGGAAAGCTAACTACAAAGAGGAGGGTGAGTAGAAACAGAGATTCCCCTAACATGCACAAAACGATCTTATTACACACAATTGTTTTCATTTCTGACGTACATTCAACCAGTGTCTTCTTACACCACCAAAGTCCAGTTGTATAATCAGTGAATTAATGTAGCCCTTGATCTGGACCTCGTTTACACAAAACACCTCCAATTCTTTATACAGTAGTATCTATCAACTAAAGTCAGAAAACATGGGTTTTGCTCACTCTCATGTGACAAGGCCTATGTGCATCCTACAATCTTACAGATGCTCAGTTAAACAGGATATAAAAGGAAGATTCATGCGCCATTAAAATATTGTCTTTTATGTTTCTTTCTCAGGCCAGAGAACCTAAACCCCACCTGGTCAGGCATCCAGGCTGCCAGAGGAGCTTCACTGACCTGTGTGAAGGCAAGAGAACAGCCTACACAGGAGTAAGCTGGGCCGGACAGAGAAAGGAACTGAGAACACTCTTTATCAGGGCTCTTCTGGCTTTCATCTGTTTCATTACATTTTGTAGAAATTTAAAATATTTATGTCACCAGCAGTTGTAACAGTTAAGATTTAAATTCATATGTACTGTATATTCAGATCAATAATTAACAGCATCCTACTTCTACATTTGCTAATAAAGTATGAAAGGGAATTAGTTTAAAAGGGCATACGGTATATGAAAAATATTTTTTTAAGTTGTAAAATTGAATATTGACACACCAATACCTTATTTGTGCAGATTTAACAATTCTATTTAAGTAATTTTAACGAACAACGTTGCTCTGATCATACACCTAATTGTAATGTTAAGCAAAATCAACCCATCACCTCTTATTATATACCATCTTATTTTTGTTCTAAGACAAAACAGTCATAATGCCAACATAAAATTCTAATAATATAATTTAAAATGTAAAAATTTTAATTTTAAGTAATTTAGTGCTAAAATGTTTTTCAAATTACAGTTGAACATTCCTAAGAAAAATAAACAAGTTTCTAGAAAGAACCCTCATTTTTTTTTAAATGATATAATTTATACTCAAATGGTTCAGATGGGGCAGCACAGTGGCTCAGTGGTTAGACCTGCTGGCTCACAGAGCTGGGACCCTGTATTCAATTCTGGACCTGGTTTGCTATTGGCATGGAGCTTGTATGTTCTCCCTATGTTTGTGTTGGTTTTTGCTGGTGCTCCAGTTTTCTCCCACAGCCTAAAAGACATACTGTATTAGTACTGTCCTGTAAGTTAACTGGCTCAACCCTAATGTGAGTGTGTGCATATTTGTGTCTATGTGTGCCCATTTTTGCTGAGTCTCAGAGTTGTGGTGACGAATTCAGGCACATTAAATACTACACTGAAATTAAAGTTGATGAAGGTTTTATAAAGTTATATGAGACGTGCTTTCTGTTTAAATATAAATAATGGAATGCAAGTGTACTGGATGCAGGGTGATGTCACCAGAGTGAATTAAGCAAACCCAAAGTTGCCATAGTGACAAGACTCACATATCCTTACATCACAAAGCAACCTGCCCACCACAAAGAGGCAGAGTCCAGCAAAATTCTAGTGCAACTGAACTCATGGCATTTCATGAGCTGGAGCTGATGATTGGGATGTGAAGATTGTTGTTAACTATACTGAACCATTTCGGCATCCTTAACATGAAGGTATACAAAACAAAGAGCACACCTGGAACACTGTGGATACTGAACTCTTAAAGACTCCTGAAGGGATGGAATATGCCAGGGCCTATCAGAAAATCATAGAGCAGTCTGTGAATGAGGAGCCTCTGAGACTCACACTGCCAGTGAACAGAATACAATGTGGTGAAAAAGTAAGCACATGCCTCACAACCTACGTTTTTATGGTTCAACATATTTCGACATATGTGACCTTCCACCTACAGTAATCCTCACCAAGTCCCAATAACAGATAAAATAAAGCTCATTTGACAAAACACACAACCATTCTACTATGTTATTATTTCTTTAAAAATATCAGCCAGGATGCAATACCTCTGAAAGGATAAAAGGAATTCTCAAAATGTTTGTTAAAAGAATCTTTTTCTATGTCTTCCATAATGTTATAATATAGATCCACACAGCCTGAGCTAGAAAGGGAAACTGCCACCACTATGAGACTGGGAGTCAGGTTGTAGGACTGTATCCAGGGTCCCCCTTTCCTCTTGTGTGAATCACAACCCACAATGGCCCTGTCCATTCCCTTGAAAAACATTACTTCAGTTCTGCAGATAAGCTTTTCACGTTGTGTACGTCTATGTGAACAGAAAACATGCCTCAGACAATGACAGAAATTTCTATTTTAATAAATATTAGCACAGGAAATTATTACAGACACTAGAAGCAGATAAGATAAATATCTAGAGTATTCTACCAATTATTCTCAAAGAAACAAATGTTAGTCATAGACCATAATGAAAACTCTTCCTGAAGTCTGTTGAAACAGAGGTAATATCCGCTCACTGGAAAATATCTACCATAGCACTGATACATAATAATAGTGACCGCTCCATTTTATTGTAAAGCAATACAATATAGATTTTGTGCAAAATGTGCATAGGTATATACAGATTGAAAGTACCACAGTATAAACAGTATATTACTGCAGTGTCCAAAAATTACATTAGTGCAACATGCTGTCCATAGACAGCCTAGCCTAGGGCAGTGTTATACACCCTGACAGCCGCCGGGAGGAAGGACCTGTGGAAACGTTCCCTTGAACACCGTAGCTGGAGCAGTCTGTTACTAAAAGTGCTCCGCTGTCTAATAACAGTCCCATGTAGCGGATGAGATGCATTGTTAATGATGGCTGTGAGCTTGGTCAGCAATCTTCTCTCTGTCACCACCTCCAGGGGGGTCACGGCTCAGCCCCAAAACAGAGCCAGCCTTCTTGATGAGTTTATTGAGTCTACTTACATCTCTTGCCATGATGCTGCACCCCCAGCACACAACAGCGTAGAAGTTTACTCCTTAACAAACTTACTCCTGTTGGCAAACTTACTGAGCACATTACACTGAGAAGCAGAACCTTACTGGGAAGACTGCAGTAAAAATCTGAAATCGATATTTAAAAGGATTCACATGGAAAGACAAAACAAAAATCTTCTTAAGGTAGATGTCCTAAGGTAGATGGGCACTGAGAAACAGATACAAATTCTTGTAACAGTTCTGTAATGGTGAATTGGTAAACCCCAATTAACTTAAGTCATCTCTATGAAGACCAAAGACCAAATTGTCAGAAATGTTTTTTTTTTCTGTTAAAAACAAAACTTCACCAACTTCCACCCGTCACTCAAATATACAGTTAACATATCTTCCACTACTCTTCCGTTTCTAGACATCAACTTCTCCATTAACTATCCCTGACTCTCTACTTCAGTCTATTACAAACCCACTGATTCACACAACTATCTCCTGTATAGCTTATTTCACCCCAAACACACTAAAAACTCTCTCCCCTTTTCACAGTTCCCTCGGCTACGACGACTCTGCAGCGACATCGATTTCCAGAACCAACCCCTCAAAATGTACTCTTTTAGCATCAACAGAGGATACCCTAGCAGTGTTATTGACAGAGCCCTTGCCTGAGCCCAAAACATCCCTTGGACCATCAACTCAATCAAGAATTTCCGCCTTAACAACCGCATTCCTTTGGTGCTTCCCCACCACCCTCACTTCCTATCCCCAGGGCTATTAACGACAATTTTTCCATCCTACAGGATGATCCCTGCATTGGGGCTCTCTTTTCTGACCGAAACATCATCTCATATCGTCAACCACCTAATCTGCGTAACCTTCTTGTTCACAGCTCCCTTGACCGCCCTCAGCAACCATCCACACCAGGCACTTTCCCTTGCAACAGAGCTCGTTGTATCAGCTGCAAGAATGTATCTAACACCACACTCATTCAAGGCCTCTCAGAACAATTCCAGATCACTCGGATGACATCTTGTACCTCCAGCAACCTTATTTACTGTATTTCTTGCAGTAAACAGGAAGGAGACTCGGAGACTGCTTCAGAGAACGTGCCAGGGCTGTAAAGATTAAAGATTTCTCCAAGCCCATTGTTTCTCATTTCACCTCTGACGGCCATGATCACACTAATCTCTCCATTTGTGTTCTCAAAGCTGGTTTTCCTAATTCAAACATCAGAAAGACTACAGAAACTAAACGTATCCTGCAGTTAGGATCACACCTTTTTCCTCTCAATGACAGACTGATTTTCTTCTAAATTCTCTCTTTTCATTGTAGGTTTCATTTCACACCTCTCTTCACCTATCGTGACATCATACTACCTGATTGGCCACTTTGTCTGTCCCACGCTCCCACCTCTCGCCCCTCCTCTCTCCCAGCTTTTGTTCTCCTATGCTATATTACCTTTGCTTACTGCCCTGTCCTTCTTACACCTGAAGAAGGCTCCACTGCCAAAAAACAAAAAACATAGATGTACATACAAAAAACATGAATTTAGAAGTTTTAATTGCCACAGGATGTAGAACCAAGTCAAAACAATCTTCCTCCTCTGTTCTTCAGCTGAAGAAGGCTCCACAGCGAAACGTTGTTTTCTTTCTTCTCTTTTCAGCATGGAATAAACCTATTACTTGTTCCTTTGCAGCCTACGCATGCTGACGCAGCTACCCACCTGAACTTCCTCTTCTGTCATTTGTTTTTGTAAATAGTATGATGTATTTCGACAGTGCCTTTACTACAGGGAGCTAAATAAAAAGACTATTCCAGATTCTTAGCCAATTCCACATATTCAGGAAATCTTGGACATCTTATAATAATAATAATAATAATAATAATAATAATAATAATAATAATAATAATAATTGCTTACACTTATATAGCGCTTTTATGGACACTCCACTCAAAGCGCTTTACAGGTAGTGGGGACTCCCCTCCACCACCACCAATGTGCAGCATCCACCTGGATGATGCGACGGCAGCCATAGTGGGCCAGAACGCTCACCGCACATCAGCTATCACTGATAGTATCAGTGGGGAGGAGAGCAGAGTAATGAAGCCAATTCATAGATGGAAAGTCGTGGTGTTCGGTTTTAGACCTTTTTTCGACTTAATGAAACTTGGGATTTTATACAGACCCGAAAAATACTAAAGTAAAATATGTATTAATTCAGGTAAAGGGCTCGCTACAGTGCTGTACATTTCCATCAAACACTGCCGAAAAACCTGAAAGTACACCCAGGTCAAATGGTGAAGCCATCAAAAAAGTCGAAACACACAAAACCTAAAGCGTACTGTAGACCGCTAAAATAAATCCAAAACAAAGCCAAGACGAATAGCGACAAATCATTATCTTGAATATTCGGATTATCTTGTGAAGCCCTGTAAATTAATTGATCCATCACTGTTAGAACGCCTCTTATAACCTAAAAGGTCATTTCAAATATTTTTTGGACAACACTCGGATTATCTGACATCCACTGTCTCAAATGTTTCCATAAAGCAGATGACTCGTGCAAAGGAAAAGAGGTGCATACATCCACGACCTCAAGTGTGTCATATCCAACAACTGTCAAGCGAAACCTTTTAATTAAAAAAAATCTGCAAGCTAAGGGTTTCTGTCTGACCAAAGAAATTGACCAACATTGTATTAATAACTACTAAAACGCATAATACAGCAGTTTCACATCTCTTTCTGTCATAACTCAATAAACACCCGGGAGTCTCTTACAATATGATGTTTTTAAAATATATTACATTTCTACATCGGCCAAGGATACATCAATCATCACGAAAATTCATATAAAAACTGTTCATAACCCAATACTAATAATACCAGACAGATCTTACTTAGGGAACTCTTGGTAAAAGTGAGGCATGAAAAGCTAAACAAAACTTTTTACATACTTTTAACATGAGGACGCAGGCAGACAGTATTTAATAAAATACACTTTGGGTTATGTAACAATTTTACAGCTCACATTGATGCAGTGGCAAGCCTAAAACAAACTCTATAAAGAAACATTGCTTAACCGTTACCAAATATTAAATGTGTGAGTGTTTTTCAACAATACTAGATTAAAATAGACGAAATCAAACAAGATATAGACAATAAACTTAAAGACTGCATAAACCAATTTGCAGAGGTTACACAACACTAAAACTGAAAGCAGTGATGATGCATTCTTTATTTTTTCCATCTTTGCCATGTGGCGTTCATTAAAGCTATTCACCTACTGTAGCTTACCCGTCTTTTATCGTCCTTCTCTTCGCTGTCGCTCCTGTCAACTGCTGTAACTGATCGCTAAATGATGTAACTAATTTAGATACAACTTTCATAACTCGCACATGTCAAACAGGAGAGGTTTTCAGTGACGTAACCACACCCGGGCGTTTCTGCATAGTATCTCCTATCACGATATAACAAAAGGACTTAGGTCGGGGTGCATGGAGTAGATACGCAAGCCTTTTGATTACATAATGCCCCCTAGAACATTAATGATGTTTGGGATGTGAAAATATTTTAGTGTTAAGAAAACTGACCCCAATGTTGTGCTCATGTTAACCACTTAGCTTGTCTTCTTGTTAATAAAGATATGACATTCAAGACTAAAATGGCTGCCCCCTTGGAGGATGTGTAAAAAAATTGTGTAAGTCACTGTGCGATTTAAATGTCACTTATTCATTGACAAGTTTTGGTTTTTGATACAGGCACAATTCATGTTACCCAACGTGAATTCTGTTTATTTCGTTTTAAAACTAATTTAAATTAATTACGATGCAGACAACTCATATCTAGTCCAGCTTCTGTACTGGATTGATTTGATCATTTTCATAGAACCGTCTATTGCACCGTGTCACATTAATATTGATCTTTGATAAGATGATACTACATTTAACATGAGGTATACTAAAATGTTTATCGTAGCTCTAACGTCGGAATTACAGTATACATTTACTACAGTATAAATCCATGTTCAGCGCTAAAAATGTTAGAAATACAATACTTCACCTACCCCACAGTAGGTGATATTGGTATAGTGGTGAAACAAGTTTGGTGTCGACCAGGAGTGGGGAAAAATAGACTGGAGGATGTTAATTGTCCTTTTTACATGCTAGTCACTGGGGAAGGGAGTTAAGTCCTGAGAGAAAGAGAAAAAGGGACATCTTCTTGGATGGACACAAAGCAAAGATACAGAAAGGGGGATCTACCGTATCTATCTATTGTTATAAAGAAAAAAGGCAGGAGGAGGTAACTGTATCTGTCCACTCTGGAAGGTGTGGAGTGCTAGAGTATATTAAAGATGAAAGATTTGTCCATCTTAAATGACTACTTTTAGTGATCAAATATGCCTGTATATTTAAAATGATCTTCTGCTTGAAGACAACAAAGTCTTCAGATAAGAGGTGGTAATTGTGTAATTCCTTTAATTTTGACATGTTGTCATTACTTATTAGTGAATAAGAACATAAGAAAGTTTATAAATCAGAGGAAGCTAGTTGTGCACAGTTTTCTGACCTAACTCTTACAAGTGAATGGTAAGGTTTTAAATCAAATCAAATCAAAGTTTATTTATCCAATGCACAACAATACAGCGTGCAGCAGTAGTTGCTGGCAATGAAATGTCTTTTCTGCAAGCTCACGAAAATCACAAGAATCACAAAAATCACAAAAACACAAAAATCACAAAATTGAGGTTATGAAAATAAGGTTACATAATTATAGATGTAATAGAAATTGAATAAAACTCAATATGAGCAGAGCTGCTATGTGTCCATGGTGTATGCAGTATATGCAAGTAGTGCAGTTATGCTTAATACAGTGAAAACTTTGTGTCCATGTAGCCATTACAGGTGATTTGCTAAAGGAGCTGCAGGCAGTAACTTAACAGCCGTTGATTCAATTGTATGATATTATTTCTGTACTACTCTGTTTTCTGTTAATTTTCCATGTTGACTCTAAGCTTATTGCCATAGAGATAATCTTCCAGTTTAGTTCTTACAAACCGTTGCAGTCATCCCAATTTAAGTTCTTGCATCTAAAAAAAAACCCTTTACACCAGGAACCTTCTACTCCATCTCCCTTGTTTTATGAGGATAACAAGTCTCAGATTATCATAGTCTGATTAGATAGCTTCAGTACATGTGCTCTGGCCACTTTCCACTGGGTAGTAGCTAAATTTCATGTTCATGTAACCATGATTATTATTAGCCAATATTATCTGTCTTTCTATCTGTTCTTGATGCCAACACTGCCAACCCAACATGTTCTGCGGCAGCAATAGTATTTTTGTCCACTAGATGGCAGTACATCATAACAGTATAATAAAGGTTGACACTATTAGTTTCTTCCGTAACATAACGCCTTTTTTTGTCTGAACTTATCTTCCTGCTTTTTTTCTACAGAGGCTTGTCATTTTAAATGATGGTTGCATAAATTTAATATACTTAATATCATGCAAAGGTTTTCAGAACAACTTAAGCATTTGTTTGTAAACATTGTTTTCTGTATGTTGGTCCAAGCAATTTGAAAGCTGCACTTTCAGTGTGTAGTTTTTAATTATTCTAGGGAAAGAGATATAACCTTTCAGTTTAACACTACAGTAATTAATCTGGCAGTATCTTTTTCATTCATGCATTTTTCTCTTTGCAGGGTCAGGCGAAAACGTTATCTGGGTTTTTTTTTTAATCTGTGACTTGTAGAGCTACCAGACAAGGTAACCATAACTAGCTGGCATTCGGAAATCTCTTTATCATCCTCTTCTGAACTGAATTCCTCTTTCCTCCTTGAGAATATATTTTTTTCATTTCTAAAGAGCAGTCCGGTGTTTCATCAAACAAAGCTTTCAGGCAGTCTTTGGTGCAGGATAATTTCGTCTTCTGAGCTAATATGGAAAGCAATTTAATTGAGTAATGAAGAAGCCATTTTAGTAGTTCTGTATTTGTAGTAGAAACACAGATGTCACAAGAACATTCAACTGTAAAGTGTGTTTGTATTTCTGTGGATGTTCATTTTATCATTATCATTTGTTCCTGCTCGATAACGTAGAAAAACCTGTTTAGTGGAGCTTATATGATGGACAGTGGTCCAAAACAGGATCTGGCCCACACTATGACTTTCAAGTTAATAAGGTTAATACCTGTAAAGTTAAATGTCAAATACGGTTTTATTTCTTACACTAACAGCAGTACCAAATTGCAAATCGTAGTTGTGACCATCAGGAATTCTTAAATATCTTTAATGACTGTATATTTCACAATATCATTAGTACATGTAATATATAAACAATTTTAGGGTTTACACATGGTTAAAAAAGTTCCTCTACAATAAAGAGTTCCTAACATGTGGTATGTGCATATCATGCAATATATATGTCCATCTTATGAAAAAAGAAGCGTGGTATGTAGACACAGACTGATTAGAAAGCAAGATTCAAAATGCAAAAAGTTGCTTTAACCTGTATAGTTAATGATAACTCATTAGGGTGATCAGTACTAGACATATTTTCCAATATTTCTCCCTTAATACCTTAATGTTATAATGAAGTCTGACATTATGACATAATAAAGATTATGACATAATGAGGTAAGTGGTGTTGAACAGTAAGTGACTCAGTCACTGAATCTGTAGTGTCCACAGGTAGAAACACCCTGACAGTTTTCTTCTGCATGCTTAAGATATAAGATATAAATAAGATATGTGGGGGAACCTTTACAGTACTTAGTCTCATGAAATTTGTAAATACATATTAACCCAGAAGACAGGGAGGAGAGATAGTCCAGGGACAGGAACTAATTATTAGTTTGCATTTACAGCTCCCCTATGCGAAGGTCATTTTCAAAAGTGTACACTGTCTGGGAAGGGGCTGGATTATTTTAAGGTTTACTGTAATATTGGAGTGCACGGCGGATCCACATGTCTGGTTAACAAGCTCTTCAGCTTGCACTAAGGTGACATTGTGCTTGTCTGCCTTTAGGAGCCCAAACCAGTGTTTATGGATTTATAGAGATCTATTTTAGGACACTGGTGTCTATTCGTCTGGTGTCCCAACACTTTTTTTTGGTGCTCTCTAAAGCTTTAACAGGCAGTGACATGAATTCTCAACAACGTTTTAACAGTTTTGTGCTGTGAGAGATGCTCTTTCTACTCTTTTACCTGAAACATTTATCTGCATCCATAAATAATAACTGAGACAAATGCAAATATGTTTTTGGTGTTAATGATAAAAGACCTATGGAACTTCTTTCTTTCAAATGCCTAGAGAGGCATTTGAAACCCTCCAGCTGTGTTGAGAAGTTACAAGTAGTTAATGACTTATTATGTGGCTAATTCTGCCGTCTTTCCCCTGTGGTACTATTATAGTGTCTCCTATATTTTGCTTAACTTTACAGGTAAACCTAAAACAGTTAAAACTGGGTAATAAAATAGAAAAAAGAGGATCTTGGGAGGTGCTTCCAAATATTTTAAATAGGTTAACATCTTGTGTATTTTCTTTTGGGGACTTAAAAGGCAATGCCAGCTTCAATAAGCAGTCTGCAGCAAATGGCCATCTTTATGACCATAGTGACAGGAGGGAGTTGCTCCATGATGTATTACCTGATGCAGAGTAAGTGTGTTGCTTTGTTTGCACTTTTAACTTAATTTTAGTGTACAACCAAGTTGAGAACACTGGTACAGTGAAAACCGTAAGTATGGGGACAGCAAACAGAAAAGTTTATTGTGTAGTAATAAAATTTGTATTTGTGATCAGAAGATTAATAAGAATTTTAGCTTTTGTTTCTGGATATTGTTTTGTTTACATATGTAGCCATGTTACAATAATGTCTTTGTTGTGTTCAGTGCTAACTTTTGATACCAGTGGCTTACTTGTTGCTAATTGCTCAGGTTTGCCATGTTGCATTAATTACATAAGAGCTGTGAATGTATAGCCTTTGCTACATTAAGGATGTAACTGATGATGACAACAGCAGAATGAATATTGAATTTACATTAATATAATTTACTTTAAGTTTATTTGTGCTCCTACTTATGCTGACCTGTTATTGAGTGGGATTGAAAACAAAATGTTTTTTGTTCCAACATGGTTTAACATGTATGAAACAAAATGCATAAATATCCAGAAATTAAAATCTGACATTCTGTACTTTTGCCTTATATTAATCTTTTGATTTGAAATACAAAATTCAGTAATACCCAGAAAAATGACAAATTTGACTTCACTGTCTCAATACTTAGCTTTTCACTTTATTTGTAAAGTAATGTCCTGTACATTTTAGGTACCACAGGATTAATATGTAAATGGGAATTTATAGAATTTCTTCATAAAGAATTACCGCAGTAACTGCTACAATGTGAGTACGCACATGTAGGCACTGAGTTTACTCTAATTGCACAAGTATATGTGATTTATGTTTCACTTTGCCTTGCTTTATGATATCTTACATTGTAATTATTGGCATTAATATATACAGATACATTTTATTATAAACTTTTTTCTGTTTCCGCCTTTGATACTTCTATAATTATTAGTGATGAGTTGATTTGTGTTATAGTATTCAGCTTATTTGTTTTAAACTTTCATTACAGAAAGTTTAAGAATACAGAACAACCCAAATTAGCCACAGTTCAGTTTTCTGTGTGAGTGTCTAAGTGGTACAGCAGGATTTGGCAGCAGACTTTGAAAGGTCACTCAAAAGTTACATTTGTCAGTTGTCTATTTAATATTTGTACTTGATAACTATGCTAGAGAAACTGAATTACCACAATTGTATTATTTTATTATCCATTAAATTAAAAACAACTAAACTGTAGAAGAAGAGGTTAATTTCTATATTTATGTCCTTCTTTGTAAGTAGTTATGAAAGGATGTACAGTAGATTTAGGTTTGGACCACCTTGCTTTTCCTTTGGTCAGACATCTCATTTTAGCCCTTTTTAAGACTGTGGGCTTTGACTCTGCTTGCTTTGAATCTGGGTTTTCCAACTTAAAAAGCTTCAGGCCTCAATTCTCAAGTTATTATGTTACTATATTGGGAAGGTACCCAGTCTTAGTCTTCTTCTGGATCTTGTAGAGGCCCAGGCAGAAAGTGACTGTTGGCTGTGTTCTCCATGGCTGCCAACTGTCATGAGAAAGGTCTTCAGGTTTGTTGACACACCTGAAGAAGGCTTCACAGCCGAAACGTGGTGTTTTCTCTCGTCTCTTTTCAGCATGGAATAAACCTATTACTTGTTCTTTTGCAGACTACACATGCTGACGCAGCTACCCACCTGAACCTCTTCAGCATGCTCTTTATTGAACCTAAGTGTGTGCAGTATGGATAAAATACATTTGTAGTTTCCATTTTGTTGCAAAACCGTGGAAGACTCTCTGTTTGGATTCAGCTTTCTGCAGCTCATCATTTTTTTTTTTGCGGTTTTTAAAGAAAATTTTGCCAGGTCTGATTACTATCGCTTGGCGATGGACCAGCTCAGGACTCACGAGTCAGCCATGGGGTCCCTGGGGGCGCCACCTCTGCAGGCCCACAGCATCCGACTCACTGACCGACACAACAGGGTGGACAAGGTCAGCGCAAAGGTCAGTTCAAGGCTGAACCTCCACAACTAGTACATCTGCTAGTAGCGTCCTTAAAAAAAGAAAACATATTTAATTTACGTGTATTATAAATATTATTTTTATGTGGAAGATTCATTTTGTTTTACCTCCAAGAAAGGCATAAATTGAAATTGAAAAGTCATAAATTCATAACAAAGAAGCCTCTGTCTCACACACTGTTCACGATTACCCAATAATGATTAATCAAGAGCTGGGTAGGCATCAAGATGGAATGTTCCAACAAGATGATACAGATCTCTTCAGGTGTTGCTATACTGTAAATATAATATATACCTGTAATTATATATTTTAAATACAGTATATCATATAAAGGTGTTGCTATAATGAGCTGTAGGTAATATTTTTAGATGTTATTATACAGTACAGTACAAATTTACAAGCTAATGTGAATTTGATTTTCTTTATTTTATTAATATATTTAATAATATTATATTCTATTACTCATCTTGAATCATGCTAAACAAATATGCAATAATAACATCAACAATGTGGCAAGTTCAGGACATCAATCCCAGACTACAAACCTAGTCTGAAAGTTTTTGCACCAGATTAATCTTCTTTCATGGTCAGCTAATTTGCCATGATCATGTGAGGGACATGATGGACTATCTCTATCACATTGGGAACCTATCCCGGACACATGTGGGTCAGTGCAGGGAGCCAATTAACATAACATTCCACAGGCTTTCTACATCTATACAATAGCCCCCGTGAGGTACAGATATCAGTATTTTGTATTGTCACCTGCACTCCCAGTCATGTGATATAATGGGGAAGTAGGCTGGTTGATGACTTGGGTGATTATTGTGTACACACTATTCTTTTTTTTATCTTTTACATCTCCACAATATACCGCTTTGCCATTCCGTACATTTCTTTTGGGAGTAGTATTTTTAAACATGGATAATATTGGTCTTATCCATTTTTATATTCTCTTACAGATCAAAATTCCAGTGTCTGGCACGAAATCTTCAGGCTATCTCTACACTTCCTCAACTAAAGACACCTTTTTGAACAAGTAGGTTACATTTTTCCTGAATTAAAAACACACAAGCTCAGTCCAGAGTTTGTTCAATTCATGACATTAAATAGCATACGGTATGCTTTTTCATTGATCATGTGTATGCTGTACATTGAACCAAATGTGCCAAATTTCAACAATGTAATAAATCCTGCATATTGTTTGCTGCGTGGTGCGGAAACAACAAAGTGGGGATGCAAGGTTAAAAAAATAATTAAAAAGTTGTCAAGGTTAAAAAAATATAATGCAGCATGCACTGGGAGTAAGGCAACATGCCTTGTGGAATTTCAGTATTTCTCACTCTTGTGAGAAGCAGATGGTTGAACCCAGACTTGAATTGTTCATGGTGAACTGGGAAGAAAGGGCAGGACTAAAGTCACCCTCAGGGGGGGGTAAAAGACACACAAAATGCTAGTTCTTTAAGGGTGTGTGCTTTAAAATGATTGACTACACAATAACAGACAGCACAGCAGCTTAACATGAAGAATAAAGAAAAGATTCGGGACACCAGTCAAGACAGAAGGCTTCCATGCGTCTCACTCAGGGACTAAGGTGGATTATATTGACCTAAAGTAGACTGCTTACCTGCTAGCTTTACATTTTCATCGTGAATATCACATCAACCTTGCAGGGCCCAAACGTAGCATTTAAAATGCTCATCCAGTAGTTTTTCCACACTTATGTACATAGCACTGTGAAAGACTAAATTTGCCTTTCAGTATCGTTTGAGAAGAATGACCAATGGAACCAACAACATCTGACCTTAGTGTGCTGTAGCAATCCTGTCTGCCTTAATGTGGTGGAATGATTTACATTGAAGGCTCTGTCTCACACACAGTGATGCCACGATTATTCAATATTGATTGATCAAGAGCTAGGTAGGCATCAAGATGGAGGGTCCCAACAAGATGTTACAGATCTCTACAGGTGTTGCACAAACAATATAAGAGTTCTTCGTGCACTGTAGGTGGCATCTAAATGAGAGCATGAGATGTTATTTTAGTCAATGCCAAAAGGGTTATAAAAAGTCAAGATATAGTAAAAAAACACATTTTTATTTCTAAGCTTTTGAAAGGCGTAGTGATTGTGCTGGAATGTAGTGCTCAACGAGAAGCTGTCAACACAAATATGTTTGCAATTCAGAATCAATTGTGTGCGCAGTGGTTCAGAAAGAGCCTATACCGAATAGAGCACAAATGGATCAGAAGTGATGGATTAAAGCTGTTGCTCTTCTTTGTGTGTGATCTTCAGCTTAATAAAAAGATTAAGTACATTTTCACCAACAAGTGGAGGTGAGTTGAAAAAAAAACATAGACTGGTGAGGGACTGGTGACGGTGAGGGAAATTTTCAGTACCTTTATTCAGAATTGGTTTAAGTATGTTGTGTTTCGGACTTGGCGTTCAGTCTGTTCTGTTAATATCCTAGGTGGTGTCTGCAGGAGGCTGTACTGCATCTCCACAATGGCCAAAGGATTGCAGTGTTTGAGACTGAGAAGGCTGAACCAGGGGATATGGATTTTGAGAACCCATCAACAGGCGCCTCATTTTAATGTATGAAGCATCATACTGCTCTTCACGAGTTGTGCTACAGTACAAGGGAAAGCATGGCTGCTCCCTGTGCACTTAGGGAGTGTTCCCCCAGGACATGCTGCAGCTCCGCAGCAGTATTTTAACACTGCTTCTGTTCTGCTGGGGTCTACGACAAGGTTTCACTGTAATCTCCTCATTGGGAATCTTGTGCTGTACATTGGCAGTGGTGTAACTAACCTTAACAAGATTCAGTCCAAGCAATGTAATTTGGTCTGACATTTAAATGAAAAACTTTATCATTGCCAAGTTTAACTTAATAAGGGTACTCCAAAACTCAAGACTGTCAGTTATCCTTCAAAATATACTACACTAACTACAGTATTGGTTTTAGCTATTCTGTATGAAAGAAGCATGTTTGGCAAAAACATGTTAAGATATGTTTTATTTATAGAATTCTATACACCTTTTTACATTTTCTGCCAGTAAAAATACAACAGGTACAGGAAGGAAGAAAAACACCATCAGTTAGAGCAAAGACGTTAATGAATTTTAAACTAACCATGGTTGTGGGCACTGCTTCGTCTACCACATATAAGTGTTGCGATTCTCAAGAACTTCAGTTTGGTAAAGTTTTTAGATTCAGAGAAACAGATGTAATTTATTAACAGAAAAAAATGATAATGTAAAACATTACCACAATACTAGTAAACATCTATGAATGTCATCAAACATTGAGGATAAAATTATGTTTCAAAAGTTTCTTCATGTTTATTTGTGGTTCATGCTAAGATTGTGAGTTTTAAGAACACTAAATTTCTTGCCTCACTAGATGTTTTGTTAAAATGACTTTTGATTTGTCTGCAATTGTGGATCAGGTCTGTCTGCCTTTCCAGTCATGATGTTATGAAGAAGAATGAGCTGCACTCTGATGTACTGTACAGTAACATCCTTGAGAAGGGGAGAACTGTTGTGAAGGTTATCACAGCATTCCCAACAGATGGACCCTGAAGTTTAATACTCACTAAATATACCTTGTTCGTCAACCTTTGGCTTTTTCGCTCCACTTTACTTCTTTAGCTTTTGAGCCAGTTGTTTGTTTTTTTGCATGCATTTCAAAAAGAAAAACAAAACTGTCACAGGAATCCAAGGATTACTCATGTACCAAATTAGTACAAGCTGTGATCTGCTGAAAACCGATTAAAGTGAAATCTTTTTGTTTTTATCAGAAAAAAACTGTGATGTTTGAGTGCAGCTGTTCGATTGTACTTTTCACATTGCATAGCAAGCAATCTCCTGGCTTTTCCTTGAACCACAGTACTATTTTTCATGTCAGCTATTTTACCGATCTATTAAACCATTTTGCGTTTCTGTTATCTAAGATTTGGGTGTAATTAATTATTCATTTTTACAGTGAAAAAGAATAAAAATTGCAGTGAAAAGTAAAAAACGTTTGATTAGTTTTCAGTTCCAAGGAAACTGTAGATTCCAGGTGGGAAAATGCAACATTAGTTCTAGACACAATTCAGAGGCAAGCTTACATTTATTACATTCATACTGCAGTACACTAAAATATACAGCTGCGGTTCATAATTTGTTTAAATCTCCAAGTAGTCTTGTGTGTTGCATTGTGTGAAATGTACAATTTCATTAAAAAAAATAGCAGTTATAGATTTGAAAAAAGGTCCTAAAGCTTAGGAGGGATGGAACAAGCTATTAGATTAATGCATTTTTGTGGAACACTAAATAAAAGTAAATCTCTAAATGACAATTGCAAATGTAAACACTCCTCCCCAAGATAAGAAATTTAAGAGTTCAATGTCACTGCAAAAAGGTGAGGTGTGTAATTCATGTTTACATTATATAAAGCCTACTGTATGTAACCGAAAAACTTTAGTTTATGTTAAAGTAATCATTTTTTTATTTGTTTTTACACATTGACTTAAATATAGACTGTAACTGTCTTTATGTCTTAATTTGTTGGCACTGTCTTTTTGGATTGTCAGCCCACCTCAATAAGAGTTTAAAGAAAAAACAGCTACAACCACCTTTATGTGTATGGCATTAAGAAAACATTTTGTATTGTTTTCTATTCGCTTTTAATTAACAAGAGCTAATATTCTTTTCAAACAGCTTGACTTGTGGAAAAAATGAACATGAATGTAAAAAAGTTTGAAACTTTCCTTAATATTATCTTTTAAGGCATATACTGTAAAGAGGCTCAATTCCTCAGTTCAGAAAATTTAATAGGTTAGCAAAGGGCACAAGAGACTGCCTTTTCAGTCTAAAAATATACCAGTTATAATAAGTTATAATAATTATAACAGCATTCTTATTGATCTGACAAAAAAAACATAAAATGTATAAAAAAGTGAAAATTGAAAAGTGAAAGGTGTGCTGAAAAAATGTCATAAATACAAAAGTCATCATAGTTTTTAGGCTACAAATCTCACATGAAGGGATAAACCTCTTCAGCACTAGAGCTTAGAGTTTATTTACAGTGCCAAGGTTTAATTTTTCAGTCACTATTACCTTAAAGAAAGGCTAATTCTAAAGGTGACAAATATCAATTTGTGTAAAAGCATGATTCTGGAAGTCTGTCAAACCTATTGCCTTGTTTTGTAAATAGCAGAAATGTTGACAACAATATGCAAGTGTTGCTTCAAAACAATTCAAGCCCAAGACTGCTAGATAGTGGGGATCCAACAGTTTGGGGATAAATGTGTGCAATTGCATTTTAATTTTTTATTTAAACAGTCTATAAAAACAATATTAGGTTCAGCTTTATATATACTGTATATACACACATATACCTTTTTACGAGTTTATACTTTTAAGGTAAATAACATTTTTAATAAGAAGTGGCAAAAACAACAACAAAACACTGTGGCTCCATTTATGGGCCACGCCATTTCATCTCAAGCATGGCACAAAAAGATTCTTCACATCAAGGCTCAGTCCTATTTTAACTTACCAATTAAAGCAGCACAAACAGACAAAAACAAAAGTTTGGCTTAAAAGTTTGTAGTCAAATCTCGAGGTGAATGTAAAACAAAATTCTAGTTTGAGTTCCCTGGTTTCCTATAGCAGTTCAGTAGATGAAGTCTCCTGGGATCTCCTGCAGTGTGCTGAATGGCTCCTCAAATTTGAAGCGCTTGGAAATGGCCTTCTGATCAGGGGTCATGCTCTCCTTCTCCGACTGCCGGCATTGTCCGAGAGTGTATGCAGCCATGACTATGAGCTCCTCTGCCACCTGGCTCTGTGCTGCGGCCTCTCCTGCCGGGGAGAGGGGGCTGCCCTCCTCCGAGGAGCCTTCACAGGAGCTCAGCGCCTCCGCTGTGTCCTCATGGAGCTGCTGCAGCCACAGGTGCTGCCGGCACTGCTCTGCCGTGGCTCTGGCCCTGCAATGAGAACACCGATTGACTCACCTACACCTCTGTCATTATGTGTATTCTTTGTACCCTTACGAAAGCACACAAATGTCTCACTTGGTCTCCTTCTCTGCTCTGCATGGAGAACTGCTCAGCTATTTCCAGGGGGGCTGTAAAGTTAGTAGGCCTTTTCAAACATCTATATTGTGAAAACTCCACTGGAATAATGAAATTTAGTTCATATACAAATGGGCGGTTAGGTGGCGCAGTGGTTAGCATTGCTGCCTCAACACTGGAGCCCTATTTTCAACTCCAGACCTAGGGTCTTGGTATGTTCTCCCCACATTTGCATGGGTTTCCTCCATTGGAACTGGCTTCTGGGAAGATTGTCCCCGAGTGTGTGCATGTTAGTGGTTGTGTCTGTGTGTGCCCTGCGATGGACAGGCATCCTGCCCAGGGTGTATCTTGCCTTGTGCACATTGCTTGCCAGGATAGGCTCCTCAACTCTGTATTGGATAAATGGTACATGTACAAAGGAGAACATGTCTCAAGGACACATTTTGATAGAGCGAAAGGAGGGGCATTTTCTGCAGTAATAATAGTTGCTTGCTGAGAGAGGAGTCACTCCGTTTAGCTCTGAAATGCAGCACGAACCTAGAAGATGTGGCAGTCATTGTGCACCAGCAGCACTACACCAGGAAGAGAGGTGAAAAACTGTTTTATCAATTGATTTAAGGAGAACTTCAGAGTGGCCAAATTATTCAAGCCCAAAGTTAAACTGAGTTAAGACACTAGGGTTGACACTGGTAGAAACAGTGCCACGGGATCATAAATGACCAAGTAGTAAGGACTTTGGTTTAACATTTCAAGGGACAGCATCTCCTGCAGCACAGTGTCCCTGATCACCACACTGGGGCACTAGTTTGTAAATTGTGTTCGGGAGGAAACAGTGCTACCTTCTGGTTCAAAAATACCATTTCCTTAAAGGTTGCCCATTCTTTAACTAAGACCCGATGAGATCAGGTTATAAGGAGGTAACATTGATCTTCATGTTGTATACTATGTTCTTCCACAACAAGCAACTCATCATGGATACAAATTGTCAGACTGAGCTAATCACCCTCCAGTTATGTAGTGTTTTGCAGTGCAAAAACTATCTTGAATAATAATGTAGTAATTTGAATTCCTGGCTCCTTAGCACATTCAGAGTGGTGTGTTTGATTTGTGAATGACATGCGTTGAGAGGAATGCCATTCTGTAATACTGTACAGTAGCTACTGTTCCTGCATTTCTAATACCAATATATTGTATATTGAGTTTAAAAGGTTGCCTTAAAAAAAGTAACTAGGACCACAGGTGGATGTTTATGAAACATATCTTTTTCAAATCTTTTTGTGGAAGAGACATATAAAACTGAATGTAATTTTTAAATGTAATTAAATATACAAATTCCAATACGTGAATTAAAGTTAACTTAAGGTAATAAAAAGGTATTTTACTCTGGTTCTTTAATGAGAAGCATCTTCATGAAGTCAATAGCAGATTTGTCAATCCCTTCAAATTCTTCCTGGGTGTAACTTATGTTTATCTGTGAAATATTGAGGAAGGTCTCCTGCTTGTCATCTCCCAGGAAAGGAGAGGTCCCAGTAAGCATCACATAGGCCAGAACACCGATACTCCTGTGAGGGGGAAAAGAAAAGACCTGGAACAGCAAACACTAGATGTTCTCTATCACAGTTGTTCCTAAACCTGGTCCTGTAGGAAGACTGTTGGTGTTCTAACTGAGCTCTAAATTTGGCGTAACTGATCTGCATGTTTCTTAGAATTTTATTTTACTTTTTTTAGTCAGTCCTGAGTCTCAAAAATATCCAACTTCAAGTTCAACCTTCTTAACCTCACCGGTTAATAAATTGATGAACAGACAAAGAGTGACCGAATTATTCAAAGATGCCCACAACAGCGTTATTTCCATTTGCAAAGGTCCAATTGGTTACATTTCAGCAGCATACCTGAATGACAGCAGTTTTGAAACCCAGAAAATGGTACAGAGCTGACACCAATTACTAATCCCATCTGATCTTTTAAAAACTGAAAGGAACTTTAGAAATACAAATATTCCCTAAATAGAAAACTGAAATCAATTAGCAGCCTTTAAGAACTTGACTGGAATAAAAAAAAACAAAAGATACAATGTTCCTGCAGGACCAAGGCTGGGAAGTAGTGCTCTTATACAATTTAATTTACATTTAATGACTCTGCATTATATGCAATTTGATTTGAAACTTGATGAAACTCCTGAGTAAATGGATGGATTTTTTAAATCTAAATTTGCTCCATACTTGTTTTGCAATACCAAAGACTAAATTATCCCATAAACATATGCATTTTTGCCAAAATAATGAAAGAAATTTCACGTTTTTCCAAAATATTGAAAGATTTATGAAGGTTCCAGATGTGATACAAATCAAAAAAGCTTAATATGTTTCTTACCACATGTCAGTCGCTGTGCTTATTGGCTCATAATTTAAAATTTCAGGAGCTGTAGAAAAAAAACAGTTAAAAATTACTGTATGTACAATTTGTGAGGACCTTTAATTTGTAATTAACTATTTCTTGTCATAGCTTCAAACACCTTAAATACTGTATTGAAACACCATACTAACAATCTGAAAACTGAACCAAAAAAAGGCATTTTACAGACATCTTCTTAAAGAAAAAAGTATGCAAAATAACTTGTGTGGATCCATAGTTAAGCAACATGACACTTTGGGGTAAGTGTTGTAGAAACATTCCTTTGTTGTGAAAACGAGGCATGAGCTGAAGCCGTGTTCCTTTCATAACTTCAGGAATGACATGTCCTACAACACCCACTCTGAATAGCTACTGCAGTGAGTGTATAATGGCTGTTAAACATAAAACCAACACCATCCTGGATATAAGACTATTTCCAACTACTTGGGTTCTCTCCACTGCTCATTCACTTCAGATCTTAATATCCCCTTTTAAGAAGTCAGACCACCTGTTTAGATAAATAGGTCAGCCTCAGTTCCAAAGTAAAGAGCACAAGCTGCAGTTGTGAGCAAAGCTGAGCGTGCAGTTCTGTTTTCCACATTGTTGGACATTGCCACAATAATGATATCACTGTCCACTACAACAAACACCAGGGCAGTGCTTGACATGGTACAAGACAGTTTTATTCAAAAGCAGTGAATGATGTCACTTCAAACTCACCCACATACTCGGGCGTCCCCATGATCTCCCTCAGCTCTTCGTTACTGCTCACTATTCTAGAGAGGCCAAAATCCACAATCTTAATGTCTCCCACAGGGGACGCACTAGTCAGCAGAATATTCTGTGGCTGCAAAAAGAGACAAAAAAGTAAAAAAAACAAACAGAGGCAAAATCAAGGTTTGTTAAGGGGCATGCTGTGTGGATGTGGAGCAAACAGACTAGCTACAGTATGTGGTTGACACAACTTTCAAGAAACCGCAGCACAACTGCAAATAATATTAATACATTCATATTAATATAACAACTAAAGCTGGTAAAATAATAAAAGGGGAAGCCTTTTGAAGTCCAGCACCAATTACCCCACACCTGTAAAGGAAAATGGCACCATATCGAATCATTCTGACATGATGGTAAGCCAAATTATAGGCAGGACCACACCTCAATAACCACTGGCTCAATAACCAGACATGGGTTACATTCCTGCAACCCGGATTTGCATGTTCTTGCGTCTACCCACTCTTGGGCATCTACCTAATGCTTGTATAAGCAGAATATACACGTTTGTACTCGCCTTCAGGTCAAGGTGGACCACGTTGTTTTTGTGCAGGAAAGCCACACCTTCCAGGATTTGCCTCATGAGTCGCTTGACCTCCTCCTCCTTGAAGGCCTCATCTCGGTCAGCCACGCACTGGTTAAATATTTCACCACCAGCAGCACTAGCAACAGAGAAAACCAAGAATAAGTACACAGGGCCAGCGAACAAGAGAAAAGGCATCCAAAAACCGCTTATATCTTGTATTTCTATAAATAAACATTCAGAATTAAAATATGAATTTTGAAATAGATGAAAACTGTCAGGAACTCGTCATTGTTGGCAATGCTTTTGTAGTCAAATGCTGAAAACAATCATCATTCACTACAATGGCTATTATTTGATACTTTATCTGTTAAAATAACAGGAAATCTTTCATGTTATTTGCTGTTTTTTCTCTGTATTTGTAAATTACATGAAATAAAAGCAGGTAATTCCAGACTATTACGTCTATGGCCTGTTGACACTTCTGTAATGTAGTAGATTGCTAACAATTTGGTCACTGAATTTACAAGTAACCCACCTATTAAAGCACAACCTCTATTACCCCTCAGTTACCCCTACAAACTCAATGTAACCCAGCAAGAGAATACTAAGACAGTCTTAATTTCTCAATGACAAATTAATTAAAATTGGTGTAATCCTCTAAGACATCCTGCATACAAAACAAGACTATAGCCTCAACAGCAGTGTGATTAATATATGTGGTGACACCAATCAGTGTAGCCATCCCAAATCCAATTTATAGGATGTTAAGGATTCCCACCACCTATTAACTGAGTAAGAAACCCCTGGTACAGTTTGCACCTACTGTAATTTGCTTGTCTGTAGACAAAAAAGCATTAAAAGGCACTAACTGAACCTATCTTAAATTGAACTTTTTAAGAGTAAAAAAGCAAAAAAATCCAAAACTATTAGCTTGTTTAAAGGTTTCCCCAGGCTAATAGTTGTCCATTTTACTTCTTGCAGCCACAATTACACTGACTTTTCTGTCTGCGTCTTTTTATGGGGATTCCAGGACTATTTTTCCAGAAAGAAATCAGGAGTCTGATTGGTATAACCACCAACCATGCAAAATTCACTTATTGACCTAATCTTTTCAAGGAACTAGGATATAATTAGGGCAATAGATGTGATAGAATCACTGGAAAATTGTGGCCATAAAATCTTTTAATGTATACTTTAAATCTCAGAAACGTGAATCTAAAATTAGGGTTTATACTTTTAGAAAAATAAGACTATGCAGGAATGAGTTTGAGCTGAGCAGAGAACTAGGAACAGACAGAATCAGATTCAATAGAAGTCAATGGTGTAACAGAGCAACTGTCTCTCAGCTGTCTATGATGGTTTCAGTGTGAGTGCAGGATAGAGAGCAGTCAAAAAGAGAAAAGGTGCAGGCATTCACTATATGCACCGGTCTTCTAGGTCAAGGAGGACCTGCCATGGATGGTTATACAGTACTTTAAAAAGGATTCAAAACAACTTAATTCCTAAAACAGTGAATTCTACATGCAGGAAAACATGTTTAACGGTGTTAAGAAAAAAATCAGAAGAAAGAAAAAGCACTTAATGTTGAGTAAAATAGAAAAGGAATATACAGAACTACTGTTACAGTAGAAGAGGAAGTGAATATTATGCAGATTAATAATAGAAGATAATAAAGATAAGATAAAATGTTAAATTAATTTTTACACAGGCGTTTACAATAGATGTCCATAACATGCTCCATGTTATAGATCAGGCCCCAGCAGTGCTAGGTAATGTTATGTTTACAAATACTAGATTCCAAATAAATTTCTAGAGGGGATAGAATGGTAAAAGCAATAAATCACCAGGGCCTGAAAGTATTTTCTGAGTGATGCTTAAAGAAATTAAATATTTTCTTTATATTCCAGCTTGGATACTTCAGCTCTGTCTTAGAATGGGAGCTCTACCCACAGACTGGATAATCACAAATGTAACACTAATCCCCATAAAGAGGAACAGAACTGAACCAGGAAACTATAGACCAATCAGTCTAACATCTGCTATACTGAAGTTTAAAATAAACTGAAAGTTTATGTTAAAGTTAAAATGAGGTAAACTGAAGAATACTTAGAAAACAAAGACAACCAACATGGGTTTAAACCTTTGAAGATATCACAAGGACATTAGATAATACTAAAACAGATGACACAGTATTTTTAGATTTCCAGTGTTTGATAAGATTCCCTGTGAAAGGTTGATTCTCAAATTAAAAGCAGTGAGAATCTAAGGATATGTATGGCAATATAGGGAATGTAGAATCTAATGTATGCACTGGTGCCTTGCAAATGTATTCAGAAAAAAAAAAATATGTTGATTGCTGGTGTATTCAAACCATCAGCTCAATATTTGGTGGAAGCAGCACTTTTGGGAGCAATTACAGAGTCAGGTCCTTTTGGGTAAGTCTGTCCTAACTTTGTATTACAGTTTGATGCCATTTTAGTCCATTCTTCTCAGACTCTCTTAAGTTGCCTGAGGATTGTTTCTGGACAAATATTGTAGACTAAAAAGACTAGAGATAATATTCTAATCTTTCCTTCCTTTCATTATTCTCAGTATGGTGTAAGTCAGAATGTTGACTAGGCCACTCAAGGATATTCACTGTCTTACTCTTAAGCCACTCCAGTGCAGTTCAGGCCTTTGAGCCATTTTCCTACTGAAAGGTGAAATTTTGTTCCTGACTGAGGTATGAAGCAGGTTATCCTCTAAGATTTGCCGGTACTTTGCTCCATCTCAGTTCCCATCAGTCCCTGCTGATGAGAAACAGAACTGTAATATACAGTCTATAGAACCCCCATGGTGTTCATTTAGTAATGTTGGGTTCGTGTGAAATGTAGCACTTTGCACTTATGCCAAAAATCACAGTTTTGTCTAATTTGACGAGTAAACCTTTTGCTACATTTCTGGGGATCTGAGATGTTTCTTTTCTGTTACATACAAGTCTCCATTGAGAAGTAAACAGTGTAATGGAACCAGGAAATTTTCTATAGTCTCAGCTAGTGAACTCTAAATCTTTTCAATGTACTGTTGGCCTCACGGGGGCATGCAACACCTATCCAGTTTCCACCTTCTCAAGTTTGTAACCTGATCTAGGTAGTGTTTGGGTGTCTTCCACTTCTTAATGATTGACTCCTCCATGTTCAAAGAGATAATAAGGGTCTTTGAAATGTTTTTATTACTTTCTCCTGATCTGTGCCTTTTTATCCAACTTTATATTGTACCTAAATTGTTCTCCTTGGTCCTCATGGTTGCACCTTTACTTGAAATTCACTACCTGAGTAAATAAGACAGGTGCATTTATTCTGAAATCATATGAACCACTATTAAAGCACACAAATAGAGGTCACTCAACTCACTGTGTGGCTCATTAAGGTAACTTTGTACAATAATAACTTATATGCACTTAAATGAATTAGGTGCACAAAATTGCCTTAACAAGCCAAACAATTATTTATCAGTTTAGTGCACTTCATTTTGTTGTTTTTTTTTTGGCTTGAATGCGTATACTGTACAGTAGGTTGTGTACACAATAAATATTAATAGCTTCTTCCAAGTGTCTGCAAGCTTTAACTTAACAAAACGTGAAAACTGTGCAAAGGTTTGAATACTTTTACAAGGCACTGTACATGGAGTGAGAACTAGTTAAATAGGAAACAATGTGTAATCTAAAGGGATATAGCCTCTAACTGGTCTGATATGAACAGTGGTGTGGATTTATTGTATTTTAGGCCTATGCTCTTCCTGATCCACAATCCGATATCCACAATTTACATTATAACACCAAACTAGTCGAATTATTTAATGACACAAAAACAGGGGGAATGGAAAGCAGAAGATCAGCGACAAGGGAGTTTCAGAAAATCATGGATTGGGCTGACACTTGGTAAATGAAATTACTACAGAACTTAAGGGAAATTCATTTAGGACACAGAATAAGAAACCCTGCTTTTCTTAGCGTGGTGGGTGTCTGGAACAAGCTTTTACGTTAACTTGGCTGCTAAACTACCAAATAAGGAAGATAGGCCAAATGCCCCCCTCTTGTATACACACCTTTCTTATGTTCAAATTCAAAATTAACCTTACACTGGGCAAGTTTTTCTAGCTCTCAATAATTGATTTCTTTCTACAACCTCTACAATCATTTACAGATTTCAGGTTTAAACATTTTTTCATCTTGATTTCCATTTATTTGGACACTCTTTTTGACCTGTTAAGGCAGTTCTCACATATTCTGTCCTTTTGGTTTATCTCTGCAACTCTCTCCCTCACACCTGAGGCCTTCACAGCAGATGTGTTTTTTTTTTTGTTTTACTTTTATGCATGGAATTTAATTCAACTTAATTCTCTAAAGTTTGGGAAGAGGCAATCTTACCTATGGCACAAACTTATTCTCCTTCATAATCTTCTGTATGTTAGATTGTAAGGCCTACCAAGACATTAAACCTTCTGAGCCCGATTTCTGAAAACCAGAGTACTGACTGCATCACACTGCATCAACCAGGGTAGACTGGTAAACCTCATGAAGGCATGGTGTGCCCCCAGCTATGCAGAAAATGGCACTGGCAGCCCTGCTCAAGGCTGAAGCCTGCAGTTCTCCTTCACTGACAGGAGGTGACACTGAAAAGTAACACATAAGAATTACATGGGGTTGCCCCACAGGAAATTCCTGTCATGTGTCCAACAGCAGGACTATAGTCCATAGTCAGTGGCAGTACCAGGTAGTTATTAATTAGTGTAAAATCCTGGGTTTGATATAGGGTTTTAGGCATTCATGTGAAGGAAAACGGAGCTTTCACTGTAGTTATTATAAACATGAGCCAATGAGCCAAAAAGGTGTATTATTTATCTTATTTACAATATAGTACTAATTTACTGTTTGCAATTACTAATTCATATTAATATTTTAATAGACAACAGCAGTGAACTGATTTTACGTATCAACGTATTTTTCACACGGAGAAACTTAACACTGTTTTACTGACACTGGCCACATGAACACTTGAACAGTTTGGGCTATCTTCGGCTCTGTACTTGAAAAACCATTACTGTGAAATATTAAGAACTTCACATCTGATCCTTTAACTAAACTGAAGAGACTGGATTAAACCAGTTATTTAGGCAGAGAGCAGGCCTGTGATGCTCTGTGCAGAAAGACCACAGCTGGGCCGCAGCCTGGTAATTTTAAACTGCTGTGGAACAGCAGACAGCACACGTGCAGAGGTTCCTCTGCTTCCAGTCACTGTTTCCAGAGCTGCTCTCACTCCCTGCACTCTCCAAGGCCCACAAAACTGCAGACGTTCCTCTTTATTTTGGAAGACTATAATTATAGTAATGTGCTGCCAGCCTCCTACAATCTAAACACAAGTGTCTAAAGGGGGAGAAGAAAAAAAATGTACAAAAAGCAAATTCATAACTAGGTCACTCCTTCAGAAATGAACTTAACTGGGCAGTTTATCCATAAATGTAGCGTAATATGACCATCATGCAATGGTATAATCTAAGAGCTATTTTTCTTATTCGTGCACAGTACTAAAACAGGAGTTTTGACATCTGGAAGAAAAAAATTCCAAATGGTTTCCCTTATTAACCTTAGAAATAATTTGTGATGCATGGGTAGATAGTTAGGCTAGATAGGTTTGATTAACTATTCTAAACTACCCTGTTTAGGAAAGGAAAAAAAAAAGTTTCAGGGGTGTGTGGTAGAATAAAGGAGAGCAGGAATATAAATAAGGCAAAAGGGTGGACAAAAGGAAATGTCAGAGTGGGTAGGGGGTGTTTCAGATTGAACTTAAGAGACTGAAATGTCTGCAATGGATTTGTGTGGAAGGCGTGAAAGGTGCACAGCTTCTAGCTTCACACTAAATTCTAAGAGATCAAATTTGCAACAATGAGAAAAACCTTTTAAATTTTAATCAAAAACAAAAACTTTAAATGCCATGCTCCTTCTTTTCCAGTTCTCCTGTGCAAAATGTGCAACGTTTCATGAACTACAAAATAATCACCAGTTAATGTTTTGAGTAAAAATACCATACAACAGTACAATACAATCTACATCATTAGGCCTAAATAGAAATACATGTTAAAATGTGTCACTGAGTTAAATCAATGGAGGAGTCAATGTCACAGAGCTCCCAGAACAGCTGTCCTGGTGTGGGCTTCAAGCAGCATTCACACTGACAGCCAGTCTAAATTTCCACCAGCAGTAATGCAATTTTGATACATCTGAACTGGACCAGGAGCCTACAGACCAACTAGTCTTACTTTTATTAATGGTAATGTCATGGAAAGATACAAACCAACATGAGTTTAGAAAGGGAAGGTCTAACTTGCTAGAATTCGTTGAACAAGCTTTAAACACCATTAGACAACATTAAAACATATGATATCTTCAGATTTCCAGAAAGTGTTTGATAAGGTCACTAATAAAAGGCTGATTCTTAAAACCCAATGGAAACTAAGGTAATGCATGTAGATGGATTTAGAGTGTTCAAAGGTTTGAATACTTTTGCAGGGAACTGTACATGGACTGAGAATTCGTTAATGAACATAAAATTGTCTATGATCTAAAGGGAGGTAACCTCTAACTTTACCCATGGGATTATTGGTGTGATGTGTGGATCTGTTTTATTGTTTCATTATTGTTTCATTGTTCTTCCCGATTCATATCAACGATTTAGATTCTGGTATAGTTAGCAAATTAGTCAAATCTGCTGAGGATCCTAAAATAGGGGGAGTGGCAAACACAAAAACAGTGGCAAAGGAATTACAAAAAGACAAAATCATGGATTAAACTAACTTGATTAAACTTGATAAATGAAATTCAAAATTAATAAGGGCAAAGTGATCCACACTAGTAGTAGGAACATACAGTACACTATACATATATTTATGAGCTGCAGAAAGTTACATGTAAAACAGATCTGTTTTTGGTGTAGATTCTTCTATTCTTCTAAATTCTCATTAAGCATTAAAAAACAAACAGAACGCCTGGATATACAGTAGAACATGTGGAATTCAAAATCAGTGACATTATGCTTGAGATCTACAATGTACTGGCATGACATCATCTAAAATACTGTTTAATTTTTTGCTCACAGAAAATATATTATAACATTCGACTTCAAGGAAGAAAGACTGTTGAGGGTGGTACTGTAAACCTCTTAAATCTAGAACAGATGTGATCGAGAAGAGATTTAATCCAGAATCCCAAAAGGTAGGGATTGGTTCAACCCAACTCAGTAGTGCAACAAAAACACAAGGTCATATTTGGAAACTTAAAGGAAATTAATTTAGGACTGAAAATAAGAAACACTGCTTTACTGAGTGGTAGGTACAGTATCTGGAACAGACTTCCCAAACTGGTCCAGACTCACCTTTCTTACGTTCTTATCTGAAAAGTCGTTAGTTTACTTTCTTCAGTATACTGTAGGTATTATGCATTAAGCATACTGTAACAAAGATTTAGAAGGGTCCTCTACATTATACTGTAACCCTACCTGGTATTTTCCTCATTATATATAGAACCACATATTGTGTTTACCGATCCACTACTAATGGATTTCTGTGACACAATGCACTGTCCTACAGGGGGTCAGTTGCAGCAGTTGTCTTTATAGTGCTATGGTCCAATTGATTTACAGGACACATTTCTTAAATTTGGAATCAGTATTAGGGAAAAGGACATTTTTAATCCTGATCATTTAAAGAAAAGCCCTTTCTTCTTAAGATATAGAAGCCTCAATGTAGAATTGTATTTAATTAAATGTCAACCCACAAGCTACACAGTCCACCATAACATGTGTGTGACATACTGTAAGTCAAAACCAAACCATCTGCCCTACCACTGCAGATTCTAGATCCTGGTTTCCCTAACTCTTTTTTGTTAAAGAAATATACACTTGAACAAGCAGGGATATGACATTTGTTTTCTTTGGATGACACGTTTCAGAGGTTCTAGTCTCACTTGTCATTCTGTTTCAACATCAAAACATAAGATTCATACCTGGGTGAATAGAATCACTCTGTATCTCAGTCTTACCACAGGTAAGAAGAATCTTCTTACGTTCTGAAACTTTTTTTTTTAGAAGTTAAACTGTGAGGGTTATAAGAGAATGAAATGAATTATAATTATATATAATGAATTTTCCCCACTCTGTTTTCCATCAGATAAAAAGAACTGCTCCCTGACAGCTAAGGACTCAGAAGTAGTGTTTAAGTTGTTCAGAGAACGAACTGCAACACTGTTATTATTCACATATTGACCATAATATCAGGATTCCCATGTCAAATAGACAGTGTCAGAAGCAGACACATTGTGGCTGGCTTAAGGAGCATGAGTCAGACTTATCTCCTTCCCTTATCCCCTGATCTCAATCTTACTGAAAGGTAGTGAAGCCAATGGAATGTGCAGTTCAGTCCCAAACACGACACACATTGCCATCATCACTACCTCAGCAGAAAACAAAGAATGAAATGGCATTCAAATATCTCCGATGTTTGTTAACTGTGTGTTACCAAGCTTCATTCATTGTTCAAACTATTATTAAGTAACAGCTGCAAAGGTTTTGAGCAGTGACTGTAATTTTCACTCAATTACGTGAAGAGTGTCAAGAAAAATGGAAAACTGAATGAGAAAGCAGAACTGACACAAAATATCAGAAAGAATATTCATAAAGCTGCCCTTCAAAAAACTGTTATAATTTTCAATTATACAGGTATTTCAAATGTCTTTGATATTTAAGTATTTTATCTCACAGTGATGATTTAAAACACAGCATTGTTTACTGTGTTTTCTACAGTACTAATCATAAGCAGCTCATCTTGACCAACAACATTCATTTTACATGAAGAGCATCAATAAAAATTAAACAAATTCTGTAAGAAAGTAGGACTGAGACAAAATATAAGAGAGAAAGACAAATTTAGTAAAAAAAATTCTATATTATGAACTCCTAATCAAGAATATTGGAAATTTGACTTACTAGTTCAGTAAGTCACAATACTGTATTTCATCTCTTTCAAATTTGAAAAACCTAATTAGGCGCTCTGATTAACTCAAGTCCCATGCAGGAGGTCAGACTTTGATCCCACGTAACCCTGAGCCCTGTAATCCACACTTTATTCTGGATTCTAGGCTAATTATCCACCAAAGCCAAAGGACTGACTGCTGTTACTGTATAATAAACAGACTGTAAGTGTTTTTATTACTGTAAGAAAGCACAAAAATATTACAATGTCAATTAAGCTAAGGCGATAACTGCAGCTCTGGTTTAATGTGATTAATGTGACTGAACAGCAGACCCTTCAGCCCCTCTGGCCAAATCGGTTACAAGCCACGGTCCAGACTCTCACGTGCCACTGGAGAGCGTAGTGGTATAATGAACCGCCAGCTGGAAAACCACTGCAACCAGGCCATAGTTCTGTGCTAACTGAAAAACTGCTTCAGAGCTGCCTGCAGTGGGTTAATTGAGCAAACGCGCTAATTCCTCCTCTCCCTATTGTATTCACATCTCCCTACCCCCAAGAAAGGAAACAGTGTGTCCATAAGCTATCAATGTGCCCGCGAGTCTATTAGACTTTTTTTTTTACTTCACGTGATAGACCATCATAAAAGCAAAATGTATTCTGCTCTACTTCCCACAAAGTACAAGAGCATAGTATTATCTGTTCGAATAATACTGACAAAAGCCACTGGCAGGAGATCACTTCAGTCCTGGGCTAAGTCCCTTTTTATTAAATTTCAGTTTTTATGGTGCACTCACATTTGCAGGGCAGAGCAGTGGCTTCCTCTTTTCTGTGGAAAGTACTCCAATCCATTAGGATTATATGACCCATGTGAAATTAGAGACTACGAATGCAACAGATTTAGGAGTACGAAAGGATTAAAACACCATTTTTAGCTGTTTGTATCTCTTGATTATTTACCTCGTACCTATAACAGCAATAGAGAACATGCCCTACCCTAAATGAAGGAAATCTCTTTGCAGCCACCAAAAAGCCTCTGTCTCACATTTTTCATGCTTTTCCCCACTCTGGTATTCAACACCTTCATTTGCATTTTTAAAGCACATTGTAAAATATAAAATATAAACAAGACCAGGAAACTACACCGTCTTAGCCACCACAGCTGCTGCAGTAGCTAAGCCTCTTTAGACCATATGGTTTCCTTTCTGTTAAAACTGTCTTGAAAAGAATGGCAATTAAAGTCGCCATACCTGCAAATAAATTGCCTTTATGCTTCTAGCAAAGTCCTCTTACATTTGACTTTGCATTCTAATCCATCATAGCAATCAATTATCTCCCTAATAATGCTTTCTGCCTTAGGCATTATTATGGTTTAATTAAAAGCAGATTTACTGTGGCGCTCAAGCTAGGCTTACAGCAAATGGGCAAGACATCAAGAGCACGCACATACTGTATAAAACACAGTATAAAACAAAATGCAGACTAATGTGAGACCTCTGTTGTGCAGCATTTGCCAATAATACCAAAATAAAACAGCTGCATTAAATCCAGTCAGACTATGTCCAACTATGATATTCAGAATTTCACACTTGGATTTTTTTTGAGTGTAAGAAGTCAGTTAAAAGTACCTAGTAGAAGAGTGCATAGTGTGTTTTGAACCTGGTCTGCCCAATTTGTAAGGAATCAGGCAGGATGGTAGAAGTACCTAAGAAAGGACACATATAGAATAAATGGCACTGAATACCAATGAAAAATATAATACTCTTGTTTATTGCAGGAGATGCAATGCTTAGTTAAGAAATATACAACAGACATACTATAGTATATACGGTACTCAGTATAATTTATTCTAATGTTTTGTCATGATAATAAAGAGTTTTATTCAGTTTGTACCAAATATTACAGGGTTCTGCCGCTGAGGCTAACAAATTTCACCCCTTAACCTCCCCCCCCCCCCCCCAAAGTATTTTTAATCTATTTTCTTTCTCACATTAAACTATTGCGAGGTCAACATCTAAATTAAAAAACAGAGGAAGAAACAAACCAGAACGAGTCGGCCCCAGGAGGTTGGAGGCTGACCCTGCTGATGAACTTGAATTCACTCCCATACACAAAGCCATTCTTTTGCTCTCAGTCATATGTGAAAAGGAAATGAGGCAGCCTGTCCTCTGAGAAGTGGGTCTTGTTAAAACTGCTTAGAAACAGAACCCTGTGAAAGTATCAGGCAACCAAAGCCAAAGGGATTCCTAATGCTGCGAGACGAGTTCACGTCACCCGGTATGGCGGCACCTACAGTACTGTAGGCATGGCCTTGCTTGAATGTAGCATCTGGGCCACTGGGAAACTGCTCAACATCTTCTGTTCCCATGACCAAAAGATCCACAGAGACAGCCTGCTCCTAACAAGAGCGTCCCCAAACAAAGCCATTTAACCTGTTTCCATGGCCAAGGCAGTTCTATGCATTCTTGACACAGATTAAAATACCACAGCTGACCCCTGCATACACTGACCTGCAGTCTTTCTTACTGGACTGAGGTCCAGGTCTCTGGCCAGTGGGATTGCTGGTTGTAGCATACTCCGGTGTAGCTTGCAAGAAGCATTGGATTTTAGATTTAAACAAGGTTCTTTACATTTTGTATAAATTCTTCAGTATAAAAGTACTAGAATATACAGTGATGCACAATGAGAAAAGTAACAGATTCCGTTTTACCTCAAAAGCTCGCTGGGCACACATGCAATGTTATTATTAATATTTTCAACAATGAGCACATAGAGATTTGTTAATTGTTTATAGCAGTATCATTCTTTGGGATAAATAATTACTGAATCAAGTCATTCAGAGGTTAGGAGCAACTACCCAAACACAACTTTACACAGAATTTACAACAGCTTGAAGTGACTTATACAAAAATGGATCATCAAGAAGAAATGGCTACTGCTACTGAGTGCAAGACCACTACAACTCTACAAACTGCAGAAACCTAACAAGTGTTTCTGAAATCTCAGCATGTGACTTACTAAATCCCACCTATCTGTTTTAGCAAATTGTGTTCAGGCCTACTTGTGCTTCACTAATCTAATTTTTAGAAAGAGGTTTCTTCAATACATACAGCAGCACTTCAGAAACACAGTGCCCTCCAGATTTTTTGTGCCTCCAAAAACAAAAGGTATAAAATAGGTGTACCCTGTAATAGGCTCCCCCACAACCCTGAATTGGAAGAAACAGCTAGAAAGTGGGTGGATATACAGTACTGTACACATTATTTGTATTTCAACACAATGGGTCATGATGGAAAGGAGATGAACACTTCTGCAAGATACTGTATGTTTATCCATTTACAGAATGGCAATAGAAGACCTCTAAGATTCATATTTAAGTTCAAAAGTCTTGTGACATTTGTTATTCTTTCATGCTCACAAAAATGTTTACTCCTAAATGATCCATTATGAAAGATCCTGATTCCTGAATAAGCACCTTTGTTAGGGAACACTGGTACAACCCAACATCAACATGGTGTCCCAAAAAAAATGAAGAGAGCAAAAAATCAATTCAACACTGTGCCTGGAGAAAAGCAAAAGCTACTTTCATAGCACATCACGATGCCATGACTATTCTACAGTACAACGCATAGAAAAAATATCTTTGGGCTGAGAAGAAATACAGTATATAGCACTTTTACCTTTAACACTGCATACTGAACATGCACTGAAAAGAATCACTTAACTTGTCCGGGTCCCTAATTTCATACAACTGGGATTCTCCTCCTCTCTGAACAAATAAGACTTACCATCTATGTGAGGCAATGCAGCAGGCCCTGCATTCTGCTAAACTATGGACAATTAAAGCTGCCTATCTGTCTATATATGTTACAGTATTAGATACAGTAATGTATTTATGCTGCTTCTTATATGGTTTAACTAAATTTAACATCTAGCTAAAATTCCATAAATCAAAGACTGTTCAAATTCTGGACAATATGTTTTTGGGATTCATAACATTAAAAGAAACTGACAGGTAGTGAATGTCTGTGATAAACATATGCAAGATTGTACTGTATAATAAAAATAATAATAATAATTACTTACACTTATATAGCGCTTTTCTGGACACTCCACTCAAAGCGCTTTTACAGGTAATGGGGACTCCCCTCCACCACCACCAATGTGCAGCATCCACCTGGATGATGCAACGGCAGCCATAGTGCGCCAGAACGCTCACCACACATCAGCTATCAGTGGGGAGGAGAGCAGAGTAATGAAGCCAATTCTTAGATGGGGATTATTAGGAGGCCATGATTGGTAAGGGCCAATGGGAAATTTGGCCAGGACGCTGGGGTTACACCCCTACTCTTTTTGAGAAACGCCCTGGGATTTTTAATGACCACAGAAAGTCAGGACCTCGGTTTTACATCTCATCCAAAGGACGACACCAAAAGTATAGTGTCCCCATCGCTATACTGGGGCATTAGGACCCACATAGACCACAGGGTGAGCGCCCCCTGCTGGCCCCACTAACACCTCTTCCAGCAGCAACCTTAGTTTTTCCCAGGAGGTCTCCCATTATGGTACTGACCAGGCTCACACAGTGAACTAGTATACTGTATGTATACTAGTTCACTGGAAATGCAGGACAGATCAGGAGACATATTTAAGCAACACTCTCTCTCCTCCACCAGGAGCCTGACTGTTTTAGCTTGTCCCTGATGGTCTCTTTGACTCACTATTCCAGCACGAGGATCATCTCTGTGGCCGTCTCGTACACCTCATGAAGGTCGATGACGCGGGGGCTGAACCTGGCCAGCTCCAAGACCGCAATCTCATGTATGATCTCCATGCGACAGTCTTGGCCCTTCCTCCTCTTCCTCATGAACTTAGCAGCATACTCCTTCCCAGTGCTCCTCTTCATGTACTTCTTAACAACTGCAAACTTCCCCCTGAAAAATATCAAGCAAGTGTAAAAACATTTTACAGGACCAAATCTTCGCATTATAGTAAAGATAAAATTTACCAAATGTGCACCAGACTAACCCATCTTCTAATCTTCTAAGAATATATACTAAATACCACAGCTTTGATTACAAAGAATTCCTGTCCTGCGCATGCAGTATACTGTGTATGTGTACAGTAAGAAATTATACTAATTTTGTTTACATTACCACCTATAACTGCACAGTGCAGCAGAGTTACTTGATTAATCATGCTGGATCCCAGACTATAAATTAAAGATCTAAATCATGGCTATTCAAGACACAATAAAAATGAGTAAGAGAATATTTTTTTACATTTCTTTGGAATAACAAAAGAGTACATACAATACGTGTATAACTTTCAGTTAATTTTGCTTCCAGAAATACCTCACCTGTATTAATTGAAACAGTAGAATCGGCACCTCTTTATCACACCTTTGCTTTCCATTTATACTTCTAATTCTGGAATTCAACAATTAACACTTAAGAGATTTTTAAAAACATGTTAAATATTTTTTAAGCTATGATAAATGTAAAGATGTTCTGTGAAGAGTACGAGCTCATCAGAATATGCAGGGAAAACAGTTCTGACCTACAGTATGTTTTGACCATCTCATGTATAGAACTTCTTCATGTATTTTGCACTACTATAAAATTAATAGAAGATTCAATTCATCACAGCAATATAAATAACAATCGTTGAACTTGCATAATGTGGAAATGACAGAAAAGGCTCACTGCCTCTTTCCATTGATACAACACCCCTACTCCTAGACTGTATATTACTTAAACATACACAGGGAGTTCAGAGAGCTCTTTCAGGCTCTGTAAAGACTTGAAGTCCGGTCTAATTTCTGTGGGTACTGGCACACTTGTTATTGAAGGAGCTGAACATCCTTTTGTGCTTCTGCATTTCTTGTGGATGAAGTCATCTCCAAACTAAGTTGCCCTTTCTACCCATACAACTGCCTGCTTTGTGTGTTGACCCACTTCTGAGCTGCTAAGGTAAACAGCTCAGGCTGGTGTGAAAAACAAATTTTGTACATAGTCCCTTAAGGCTTACAGAAATCATGCAATGCATGAAGTTTTGTTTTTTCACTCTCTCTTTTCTGTGCAGTGATTTTTTTTTACCATCTTGCATCTTTGAAAACCAGTACAAGGCTAATTTCTGCATACAGTATGACTGGAAGTAAAAAAATAGCTCAGTGCATTAGTTATCTGGAAAAAAGACCTCAGCTGGATGTTCAGTACAAAACTAGTGCTGGAGATGAAAGCAGACATTTTTAGAAACAAATTCATCTTGGGGGTGGCACAGTAGTTAGCATTGCTGCCTCACAGCACTGGGTTGCTGGGTTTAAGTCTAGACCTGGGGTGCTATCTGCATGGAGTCTGTAAGTATTCCCCATGTTTGTGTGTGTTATCTCCCTCTGCTCCAGTTTCCTCACATGATTCCTCACAAAGACATAAAGTACTGGAAGGTTAATTGGCTTCTGTGAAATCTGGCCCAGGTGTGAGTGTGTGTGTCTGGGACTGTCTGCCCAGTAATGGACTGGCATCCTGTCCAGGGTGTATCCTGCCATGTGCCTGTTGCTTGTTAGGATAGGCTCTGGATCCCCTGCGATTTTCTCCCGAATTGGATAAAGCAGTTTGAAAATGGATGGATGGAAATTCATTTGTCTTGATAGAATACTAAATTGGCAGCAGAGATGTAAGAATTACCCAGTCACGTTTTACGGACTGTACTGGTCAGATGTCAGTTATCTAAAGTTCTTGATTTAGCAAAGTTTTCACATTTAATTTTTTTATTTTGATTTTGAGCAAGATTTTAAAATGAATATTAGATTAGAGGAATGTGTTGCTTATTTTCAAACTTTTACAAGAAATACTATTGACTCAAGAAAAAAAAACTATCCTCTTGAATAAATCTATCCTCTTGAATAAATAGCATTCAAGGGGAGTCAATAATTAAATATGCATGCTGTTGCCTGCAGACCAATGGACCCTGTGTGATTCATGTGAATTTATAAGTGACTTGAACACTGTTTCAAAGCACAAACAACACACACTAGAACATTGGAAGAATAAATACATAACTCATATTTATGTCCCAGAGCAATCCAGAAACAGTGAGGCAGACAGAAGTGCTATAGTCTTAAATTTCTAAAAAAGACTCACTGTCTCTACACCCATTGACCAATAACGATTTAAACAGTGGCGTTCTGTTCATCTGTTGTTTCTGAAGTCAATGTTACTTTTAAACTCTTCATATCACACTGCCTTTTATAGTCAACTTAAAAAAATATTATCAAGATTCAATTCAGGTCAAGAAAATGACAAACATCCACACAGAGATTAGAGCCTAACTGAAATAGTGAACAGTGCTGGAGCCTGAAAGTGAACTTCTGCCTATTCTCTGCTGCACATCAGACCGAACATAAGCCAAGACATTTACAGTATGCAATTTATAAGCAACTTGTCAAAGAAGACTTAAATCAAAATCAAATCTCATCAATCAAAACCATAATATCTGATCAGTCATCATGTACAAGCTTTGTATTGTACTACAATACAGTTACCTTCTTAGATGCCTCCTCATATTAATTGAGAGGGTCATATATAGCAGTACCAGACCTTAGAAAAAAAAACAGCTTCACTGCTTTTAATCACTCGTTCTTTGTAAAGTCCTGCAGTCCGAACCCACACTAACCTCTGTACATAAGAGCAAGAGCCAAAGGAAATGCAGCAACAAATAAATAGACTGAGCAAGTGAAATGCTATGTTTAAACACACAATGAGTAAGATTGGCCTAGGAACAATAGTCTTATTTAATGTGCTTTCCAGACTCAACTTATTGTTTTAATAGATAAATTATGAGTTGTAAAAAAATTAACACTTTATAACATGCAATTTATGAGAAAAAAAGCAATGCTGCACAAAAAGCCAATTGTGATATTATAGATGGAATCTGAAAACTTCAGAAAACTTAGTCTAAAGGTTCAAAACTGCTAACTCTGCATAAAGAAATGGATTGTATTGCGTGTTATAGTATAGCTACAGGTTTCATAAACAAAATTTCAGTGGGTTTACACAAAATTCTAAGCTGTATCATTGCATCCTCTGTAGCCCTTTCATTGTGAGCCATGGTGTTACTTGTTACCAGTGTAACCTCCAAGCCTTTGAAACCCTGTGACACCATTATGTGCGACAGTACTGCACATGCACCATACTGTACAACAAGATCCAATACTAACTTGTTAATATTGAAAGGAAAAGAAAGTTGAGAACAGAAAAGACTGTGAGGGGACCTGATAAAATCATTTAAAATCCTCAAGGGTTTCAACAACATCAACTGGATTTCTTTAGAATAAACAGTGAAACAAATACAGATAATAAAAAGTGGAATCTATGTGAAGATGTATTTAAAACCATGAAGCATTTCTTAATACAAAGGGCTGGGGAGGTGAAGTATGCAGCCATACTATTGAGACCCTAACTTCTTTCAAGAAAAGTCTGGATGAGAGCCTTGGCTCAATTAGATACTAACTAACGAACAAGCTAGATGGGCCTCCTCTTCTTTGTAACCCTTCTTATAGTTTTTCATTATACTTAGAATCTGGAATCACCAGTTGTGTGTATTTCACCCCCTGGCTCATGGCTTTGAGCTATACATCCTTTAACATGTCACAATCGCAATAGCCCCATACCAGAGGATCAATGTCAACAGGAGGTGTTGAAAGAAGTCTGTCTCACAGCAAGTTACAGTAGCAAGCAGCAGCTAGCAGGATGAGACAAGGGTCACAAGGTGCAGAGATAGTCCAGTGTGCTCCCACGTGGATGCCACCAGTCAAAGTTTACTAATGAGGTGACCTAGACTCAAACCCACCATTACTGGATAGTAGCACTCTAGTTTGAACCACCATGGAGGAACAAAACAAGTTAGAATGTACTTAGGTTATCAAGTGGCTTATTTTCGAGGATTTCCCTGTTGCAACATTAGTAAAGCTTCCTGGCTGGACACAAATACCTCGGTACAAGCTCACAAATGTCACGGGAATACTGCTATTCATTCCAATCTTCCGTAAACTACAAACATTAGCAGCACATACTGTGGCCTTTGGGAATTCATACAAAGCATTTTTTTGTAAGTGCCCTCTCCAGTAAGCTAGATTCCACACATTAAATGCAGGATGCAGGAGGAGTATGTTAGTCCATGCAAGGTCAGTAATGTAGCTACTTCAATCTTATTATGGTGTTAACTCATGTAGACTACACCTGCAGCCAGACTTACTCACATTACCATAAATCCACTAAGATCCTTACACAGCACAGCAGCCAGGAGAATTGGCCTATGTAAGAGAATGAGATTGAATTACTAAAATGCAACCTTATGTGTGTGTAACCAGTAGGGAAAATAAACTTAGCATTTCAGACACAGTGCTTTTAATTTTCATTTAATTCGATAAGAAAAAATGTACGGTATGCAGACGATACATTACTGGAATTGCAACCTGCCCTCACAAACTCATGGTCTTCTAAGTCATTTCTCATTGTTTTTTTTTTCCTAAAATGTTCTTAAAGACAGTTTTTAAAGAGTCAGAATGAAAATCATGGTCATTTCCCAATTTCTCCTTTAAACGGTTAAATATTATTAGGTATCACTTAAAACAGATAGACATGAATTCAATTTTTTGTTTAATTGCAAGATGAAATCTACATCTGTTTCAGTTATTTTCAATTCAGGTTTTTTTAAAGGCCTAAATACAGCACTGTGCATGTAGTTAAAACTATTTGTTGATTGGATCTGCAACTACTATAAGCTACTGTAAGTATAATTAACACTCAATGGAAAATACGAGAAATACAGAAACAATATTTAGAATCTGGCAGGAGTGCAAAGTGAGGGGAACAGCTCTAGACTCCTAACAACAACGTTGGATCTGAGGTGGAGCACTGAGTAAGGTCCTTCCCTCAGGCTGTTGCAGTAGAACAACCGTTAGTCACTTTGGACAAATGGATAAACCAAATAAAACACAAATAAATGTAAAGTGGTGATTAACCGCTGCTAACCTGGAGACCTGAAACATGTTATAGTATGTGGATTTAGCAACGGTGTGAGAGCCAGATTCTATAATTGCCTGTAGGCTCCTTGTTACTGCTGTGAAAAGGAATACCCTTGGCATCACAGACAGTTTTTGGAAGCAGCTGTTTAAAGGGGTTATTTGTTCCTCTGCCAAACTATTCTGAGAAAATACAATGAATAAAGAACACAACTGACTCAATGCATTCCTAAGTTAGCTGAGTTAAACATTTTTATCATCTCAGTGCAAGCCCTGTTAAGCTAACAAGGAAACGCCTTTTTGATAAGGTTTTGTCCCACATGAGTCTGAAACAGACATCAGAGCAGAGAGACATTCATTGTGTAATGTCCAGAATACAGTAGTCTTTTTCACTACTCTAAGAATACCCTTTAACCCACAGCCCGACTTGTCTACGCCACCTCCTACCCCCATACAAAAAACAGGAATTTCACTAATCTCTTTATATCAATATTGAATTCCAAAGTGAGATGCAGGATATACAGTAGCAACATTAGTGAAACTGAAACACCACTCTCACTATGTGTACACTTCACAAGCTGTGAGTAAGTGAGCTTTGAAGTGAAATGATCAGAATTCCTTGACACTGATTCTGCATGAAGTTGCCTCAGCTTACTCTGTTCAAGTTAAATTACTGGAATACAGCACAGTTCCTTAGTTTAGTTCAACAGGTTTGGAAACTGGTGCTGCTTATTCTGAAACAACTGGTAATATTGTACAGTGCATAAAACTCTGTTACACTTAAGAACAAAATTGTTTCTGCCCAATATGTAAACAATTTTGTAGGATCTTCTGGTACATTCCGAAAAAATATACATAAGGTTTTCATTTATTAACATGATGGGTGTCAGGATGGGTCAGTGGTTAGCATGTTAGTATGTTAATTGGCTTCTGGGAAAATTGGCCCTGGTGTGAGTCCTGTCCAGGGTGTGTCCTGACATGCGCCCATTGCTTGCCAGGACAGGCTCTGGCTCCCCTGCAACCCTGTACTGCATGAAGCGGATATAAACTGGATTATGTATGGAGGGACTATTCATAAGTCACAGTGCGCTTCCCTTGATTCAGTAGTGTATAGTTCACAGCCTTGAAACTATTGAAAAGACTGCCTAGCACTAGGTCCCTGGCATTCATTATCCACTATAATTTCCCATAAATAAAGCCAGTCATGCTTCCCGTGCTTTTTTTCCATTGAGAGTAATGGACATCTGTATTTCAATACACATCTCTGCAGTGGCACTCATCCAAACTGGAAATGTATTTAATATAATAAGGAAGGACTGGCCTAGCTCCAGTGTCATTCAGCTGCCAAAAGCAGAGGTCTCGATTTCTCCTTGTTTTTTTCTCACAAAAAAAGAGGTTACAGTGCAACTCTGTATTTCTGATTAAGTTCTCCAAAAAAACTCTTTAATGCAACCATATCTAATTCTACCACTGCAAGTCATACATGAACCCCTGGGTACCCAAAGAGTACAATTTCTTCAGTTAGAAAACTTAGTTATAAGAAACAGGCTAGTGATGACTTTCTCACAACATTTTGCACAACTACTGTACTTCATAGAACCATACTGTATATGCAAAATCGTCTGTATTCAAGACTTTATACAATTCCAAACAGTTTTGTTTGAACATAATTAATATGTTTCTAAGACCTTTATGTTAATTTTATTTAACATTTTCACTTAATTATTGGATTTTATTAGGATTCAAATATATCAATATAATTAACACATAAAGGCTAATTAATTTCTACAACAAACTGGAGTTGGGATCAGGATGGGAGTGGTGTTGCCACCCGCCTTGTTAAAAGCAGATGTAGAGGAAGTACATTACCTGAATCACTGTGGAAATATTCACATAAAGTATGACCAAGAGCGAGAGATAGGAATGTCACAACTCTTGTGGGGTTGATTTATTCTTAAGTAAATCAAGTGAAAATGCTCTTAGCTGCTCTCAGTTATGTATCATGCACTGTTTTTTATGTTCCTATATTTTTAGATAGGAACACGTAATAGGTTTATTCCATGCTGAAAATAGAAGAAAGAAAACAACGTTTCACCTGTGGAACCTTCTTCGGGTGTTTTCAACATGGAATACACCAATTACTTGTTCCTTTGCAGCTTCACATGCTGACACAGCTACCCACCTGAACATATTTTTATATTGTTTAAAATAGTGACTCAACCAGTAAAGCCATTCAGCCCTAAGAGCTGGACTGGCTCATGTAACTAGCCAACAGGGAGCATGGTGAACAGACAGCCAGAGGGAAGGTTAAAACCAGAGGGAGGTTAAACAGCCAGGGCTCTCAGCACAGTAGTGACTAAGCAACTTTGCAGGCACCTGCAGGCTTTCAGTGAGAGATCCACCACACCTCTAACTGCCATTTACTCTCCTGTATTTTTGCTCTACCTGTGCAGCACAGGAATCTCTGCAGTGATTCCATAAAGAATCATTTGAGGATTCCAAAGGCACAAACAGCAAGTGGAGGAATGCCCTTTGCATATCCCTCTCTGGTGTTACTGAAAAAAAAAATGGTACAGCTATCTCTTTGTTTCATATTACTTTACTCCAGAGTGAATTGAGAATTGTAAAATCCAAGCTGATAGAAGAACATTTTGGGTCAGCTGCAAACAGCAGACATGAAAAATCAAAACTGCAGGATAGCTGTGCAAAACTGAAATCGAAAGAAAGCTTGAGACTACTGCTACTACTACTTTACATCACACTCACACATGTACACAAACTACTTTAAGTCTATGCAGAACTCTGTGAGTGTTTTTTATGTTTAATAACAAAAAAGTGCCATCAGTCTGACAATAAGGTACTGTTTTTGTTTTCCGACACTGTTGTACTTATCTGCTCTGCTGGGCCAGCTCTGTTGCTTGTCTACTATAATAAAGTATATATGATGTCCCGGAATTTGTATAAAATTAAAGTATGGACTTTACTTCTTCAGAGACATCTTAACCAATGTACTAGAGAAAGAACCTTCTCTGTTACAGTAAAATAACTGCTATTGGGGTTTCCAATGGGCACAGCTTAGTAAGTTTTTAACTTACACTTGCCTTTCACATGAAAAATAATCATGCAAGGCCTAACTACAAAGCAGTTACAGTTAGATTTTCTGCAGGGAAGGGGAACAGCAGTAGCTCAGCATTAGAGCTGCTGAGCTGTCAAGCACATTCTTTCACAGTGATGACACTGGAAATAAGCGGGAGGACGGTCTGGCAGGGCTAGTTTCATTTCCAGTTGGCTGTGAATAATGAAGCCAGACGATGACAATGTCCCTTGACAGGAAGGATTTAATGCTGTATTCTTTAGCTCTCCGTTGGCATCTGTGTGAATACTCCAGCTGCTAATGTCAAGTGAAGATTTAACGACAAAATCTCAAGATAATGCATTTTGTTTGTTTTGAAAGCCAAAATATTTGGATTCTTTCTGCATCGGTGAACCACTTCTAACATTGAAGGGAAACTTAAAAAAGTGAGAAAGGCAGCAAAAGGGGAAGAAAAAAATTAATCTTATTGTCTACGGTGAAGACACATTTGGATAACTGTGCTCTTAAAAACAATTAAACTGCATTTTAAAGTGATATTTTAATGTTAAACCTTTATCTACAGTACACATGTTTAATACAGCTGGTTTGTTCCCTTAAGAAAGTGTTAATTCTGTAACTTTTGCAATGAAGAATGGGAAGGAAGGGAAAAATTTTGGACTGAAGATGAGTAGTAGCTTTAACCCCATGCAGAAGAACTTCTAAAGGAGGGATCATATTCAGCTCCAGGCAGACTAGGCCTTTTGACTTTCATGACAAAAGCTGCAAGTTGTTCAAAACTCCCCCTGAACGCAGACTGGATGCTTGTTTACTCAGAATGCCCATGACACTGGGGAATAATAAACTGTGACATGTGACCTGAAGGAAGAAGGTCATCCATTCAGTTGTTCCAGAGAAACACTCAGAATGGCTGAGAAAAAAGTTGCAGTACTCTCCACACCACATTACTCAAATACGACCATTAATTTTTTATTGTTGCATGTCCCTGTAATGGTTAATGTTATGTATAATACACTACACTAATAAACAATACAATGTTAATATAGCGGTTTAAGTTCTCAAACTATATTTATCTTAAGAAATGTTTAAATAACATTCACTATGAATTGCTAAGGAGGGCTACAGTATATTGAGATCCTTGTTTCTTAAAGATAAAACCAAATTGCAAGGTTAAACAATCTGATACAAACCTCAAATATATAGTATAATTCGTCAATTAAAATGCAATGACATATACTGTATCACAGAGTAATAAAATATTGATTTAAGGGCAATCCTTTCAATACAAAATAAAAAAAACAGAGCTTAGCAGTGGTATGTGAACCATTTGCTTTAGAAATCTTTTCTTAACCCACTGTATATACTATAGGCCCATTGTAACATAATAAAAATCTAATTTAAGAACTATTTGATGAACTGGAAATGGATTCAAATTGCTGTAATCACCACTACCGTATAATAGAACATTCACACCTTTCAATCACAGGCTATAAACCTTTCAAGAAATATTGTGGCTGTAAAGGTTGGATAAGGTGTAGCTACAGCAGTCAGCAGTTAAATTATACTGTAGGCTAACATCAAGACTAGACAGCTGTACCTACATTTATACACAATTCTGATGTTTTCTTAAATTTTTGTATAAATATTAATCCTATTCTTCTCAAACCGAAATAATAGATTACCAACTTTGTTCTCTAAAAGCTTGTCAGAGCCATGTGCAAACCCACAGCCATTGCAGTGGTTGCTATTCAGAAGTAAGCAGAGGACACTCTGGTAAACTCGAACCCACAAAACTCTGGCAAAGCTCAACTAGTTGCCTCTGGTCACAGCTTACTTCGTGCACTGCCTGCACATAACAAGCCTCAATCTGAGAACGAGTTCTGCCAACCCAACGGTCCTTAAATTGAAATTAACTTCAAATTTCGAATCCCTGACCTAATATAAATGGTTGCATCTTAGCAACTTCAAGCTTTTGTCTCGGAAAACTGTAGAACCCAGCATTTAAACATACAGTAAGCTTGTTAACCAGTCAGGCTTTCAGAAATCTCCCTTTTTTGTTTTTCCTCATCGCAGCAGACAGCTCTTGCAGTGCATAGCTGCAGCTGTCACTGGTGTGGGGAGATGGAAAGTGTGAAAAGTAGAGCAGTGATGTCATGGGATTCTGAGAGGTTTTGCTTGTAGAAGACTGATGCACAGAAATTCCATGTGGACGACATTCCCTTCGTCTCCACTGGGACAAATGCAAGCGCAGGTAAAGTGCTTTTTTCCATACTTAAAATTTCCATCAAAGAAAGGTGAAAAGTCTTGTGGAGTGAATGACAGTGCAATGTTGCTTTTACGCCAACAATTAATTCAAAGATTTTACAAAGTCATATTATTGGACACTGCACATATTTATAGGCTCCGTCTATAGTTCACAAGGTTTCCTGCCTTACAGGTGGCAGGAGTTTTCTTTAACTATTAATAAAATAATATGTAAACATAGCTGACCAAATTGTTTATTTAAATCATATTGTAACCATACAAAGACCAGTTTACTTCTTATTGATGAATTTGATACCTTGGCATAATGCTACCCAAAGTATATTATGATGGCATTGGGATGAAAGCAGTAATGTTACAGGTGCTAGGAGCACTTGAAGTTACACAAATCTTCAGGGTGTGAGGACATTATTCTAATTTTACCTAAGGAATCAAGAGATGTTACACACAGACCCTTATTCTAAGTCACTCAAGAGACAGGAAGAGCCTGCTGACTGGAAAACCATTATAATGTCACACCCATTCATAAAAGAGGTGACAAAACCGATCAAATATTGTGGTATAAGCAGACATCCAGAGTCTGATGGTATTCTATTAATTGTAGTTAATGAAACAAGACTTTTTATTCATTAGACCATTAACAAAACTGTTTTGCCACACTCAGGACAGTGGTAATGCCCACTGACTGGAAAACTGATAATGTAGCATCCGATCATAAAAAGCATAACGAAACTAAACCTAGTAAAAGTAGTTCTATGCAGTACATAAGCTTTAATTTTATTACATGTAAGAAATAATAAATAAAATGTAACTCAATGATCATTTTTATGGCAATAGAATTGTAAAGCATAAGTGAATATGAATACAGAAAAGGTAGGTCTTGATTTACTAATATATTAGAGACAAAGCAACAGCAGTAGCTAGCACATACTGTAACAGAAGCAAATCACAACTATAATGTGGGAAATGCTGATCTTGAAGAAGACAAAAAAGACATCATTGTTTATGTTGACACGTCACTTACTGTACATGTTCCACATCATGACAAACCCAGTCCTTGAGAGCTGGGTTCCTTAAGTTTTTAGAAGTACTTGTCAATTAGCACCTTATTATACCTGGCGAAAACAGCCAATTTAACATCTTATTCACTTAGTTAAACTAGACAATTAAAGTCTGAGATGAAATGAAAGGCTACAACGTAGCAAACCAATTAAAAGACAGACTGTCAGCTACAGTACATACAGTAGATACAGTAAAAGTAGAACTCAAGGGATCTCTTCAATTATACAATTAGTTAAACAATACAAACTCATCAAAGGTATGTGTCAAGTCAGAACTAGAGTATATGCTTTGTAAAAGGACCAGGGGAAGGGTCATTTATATTTTGTTTCCTGATGTAGCTCAACTGTGTCTCATTGTTTCGCTGCATAGGCCTTTTCCAAAAGCGGGTCAGCTAGTTCTCCTTGGTGGCCATCTTGCTCAGGTCTATAGCAAGTGTTTCGTTCCGGAAATACCAGTTATAAATGACCCTTCCCCTGGTCCTCTTACAGCTTCTTCAGAATTAACAGAGAAACACGCACCATAGAAAACAAGTATAAACTTCTGAGAAGTTTTAAACTCTGAATACCTGAACCTGATATCAACCCTTCTTTTTAGAATATGACCTGATGGAACTCTCAGATGAATGAGCTACTAGCAATCAAATGAGCCGAATGGCCTACTCTCATCTGTTATCTTTATGTTCCAAAACATGACCACCATTACTGGTCTGTTTGATTTCCATAAAGAAAATATTGTAGTTTTTGTAGGGGCAGAGAAAAAATGTGTGGGTAGAGGGAAAAATGCTCAAATGTTTTACTGAATGAAGGAAAAAACAATCTCCCTTTGTTGGATTTCAAGCAGTCTTCAAAATGTCTAATGAGGCACTGCTACTATGTGAAGAATCACAGCAGTCATATGAAGTGTGAAGCTGATACTGCTGTTACTGTTAAAGCTAAATATTGTTCATCTTGTCTTTTTATCATTAAACCCATCATTGTGGCAGTGAGACTGAATTTCGATTTATAATTTCTGGTGCTTTCTATCAGGGACTTCATGTGACTCTAGCCCTCTAGCTTCAACTGAACAGATTCCATTTAATGATCCTCACTTATAATCACTCCTTCCGTATACAGAACATGTTTCACCTCAAAAGATCACAAAACAATTCACATATACAGTGGATATCAAAAGTATTCACCTCCTTGCACTTTCACATGTTATTGTATTACAATACAGAATCATAATGTATTTCATTGGGATTTTTCCCCATTGACTGACACAAAACACTCTATAATGTCAAAATGAAAACTACATTTTACAGGCCCTCCTAAGTTTATTGTAAAGATAAATCAGAAAATAAGTGACTGCATAAGTATTCACCCCTACCACAGAAGTGCTACAGTCACCTGGGAGTTTAATTTCTCCACCTGTAGCCATTATGCAGAAGATCAGGTGGAGAAATTAAAAACTACTTCACAACTTGATTTAAGGGATAACTTAAGGGAGTTAAGGAAGGCCAGATTGTACTAACCCATCTTGTAATTTAGCCAGGGAGATAGCACTTCAACTCTTCAATGGCAGGGTGGTGGCAGGGTGGTAGAAGATGTATTGTCTTGGAGGGAACATTTTCACTGTAATGTTGTTTCCAGGTGCTTAACAGGATAATTTTAATGGCACTAAACAGGTTCCTTGGGCTCTGAAGTTCTGCTTTAAGTGTTATCTACCAAGAGAACTTACACAATCATCAGCAAACAAGCTCATGCAGAAACTATATGGGTAGGCTTAAATTAAAAAGATAAAACCCAGTTCTAGAAAGAATGTTTTAAACTTCAAGGTCACGCACAGAATAGGAGAATTAAAAAAAAACATTACCTGTTGAATTCCAATAAAATTCAAATGAATCCTTGGCATATTAAGTAAGTACTTCAAAAATACAGGAAAATATAACAAACAGCACAATGGAAATAAGCACCAGAATCCATTATTTGGTTAGGGAAATTTATTTAGTGTGATTTCAGACGAGACTGTTCTGGCTTTGTAGATGCAGAAACAGCTTTGTAGACTAATTACCCGAGTATCAGTCTTGACAAGGGCTTATTCTAGTTTGTACTTTCTCAATTACTGCACTCAACAAAACTGACTTTAAAGGACAAATGTCTTGAAAATGGCTACAACAACCCCCATAAATGCATTTTTAATGAAAACAGATTGCACTTTGTGTGCAAAATAAAATTTTCAAATAAAAAACGTTTATACACTAGGCGTATTCCTATAACTTCATGAATTCGTCTCGTATTCATCTTCTTTGATTTTTCAATATTCTAAGTAAGAGAAGCATCATTACCCTTTTGTTTAATGTTGTATTTTCTTGTTTAAGTCATACTGCAATCTTGGCACCTTGTTGGAAACATGAAAATCACCATTAAACCATACTGTATTTTTGGTTTAACAAAATTAATGTGTACTGTACTTACACAGTATCTTGATATAAATATATTATCTAGGTTTAGTAAAACCTCGCTACCACAAAAAATGGTAGTTCACTGTTCCAGTGAAGTATCTTATTTAAGAGGGTACCAATAGATATTTATGTTATTTACAGTATGTGTCCTTCATGACTTATCATTTCTTCTTATGTCATCTGCTGAATTCATTAACCAAATTGCTGATTTACAAAAACAAATAAAATATATAAGAAAGACTGCAAAAAGGTGTCTTCAAAGTGAATAAGCAATTAAGTCATAGAGTATAAATGTTCTGAAGCCCACTGGTGACAACATCACAGAAATCTAAGGAACCAAGATTAAAATAATACAAAAAAACATGGAATACTGTAAGGATGGTAACTCTAGGGGCAAAATGCAGACATACTGGGTACTCTAATTGTGGTAAACCTTCACCAAGGAACTGTCAGAGCTACAATCGTTCTGGAATTACAAACATAAGAGGAGTGACAAAAGAGACAAGACCATCTAGCCCATCTAGTAATAAATAGCATAATAGCATCTAGCCCATAATAACATCTAGTAGGCACAGTGGCCAAGTGGTAAGGTGTTAGTCTCGTAAACCGAAGATCACGTGTTCGAACCTTGTCCATGCCTTCTTGACGGCGGAGCGGTGGCACTGTAGCTAGGGATCTGCGCCTGTAGCTGAAACGTTGTTAGTTTAAATCCTGTGGCTGGCAGAGGAATCCTACTCCGTTGGGGCCCTGAGAAAAACCCTTAACCCCCAACTGCTCCATGGATGCCGTATAAATGGCTGACCCTGCACTCTGACCCCAAGCTTCTCTCCCTGTCTGTGTGCCTGTGCGTCTCATGGAGAGCAAGCTGGGGTATTGCAAAAAGACAAATTCCTAATGCAAGAAATTGTATATGGCTAATGAAGTGATAGTAGTTTGTAATTAATTGATCTAAGGATCTCACACAGCCAGTTTTTGAAAGAAACCAGGTGGCTCGGTTTTACATACATTTAACAAAAATATTGTGCACATTTCCATGATGTTCAATTGTTATTCTACTACTCCCGCACAACCCCAAAACTTATCTTTTAAAATGCTTTCACTGTGTTAATACCAACTTGGGCTGGTTCATAGCCCACAACAGCGCTTATGCTACCTTAGCAATGTTACTATTATTTACTCCTTCTCTAGCAAATTTCCAGGATATTTAATGCACTGGTTTCGTTTTCCCAGCATTTTATTTCAGGTCTGAAAATTAATTTTGCAGTTTTCAAGGTTAGAAGCCCCAAATGCACTGCACTATACAGTAATTGTAAACCCTCAATAGGATCTTACACAGACGTATACAGAGTACACTTCAGTATTGTATATCCCTTTATCATGTTCCCTTTATTTTCTGTCCACTGTGAAGTGTAAACCACTCAACAGAACCAGCATGTAGGCCTATGCACATTTATACAGTGTACTGTATATATAAATATGTGCATGTATAAGTCATTATATTTTCTAATTCAAACCACAGAACGTCAGTTTGGATAAAGACAAAATCAAAATACATAAATTAATAAATAACACATAAGATTAAAATAATCAAACTTTTGAATTGAGTTATTCCATGTCAAGCTCCTAAATACCCATCTTAATCTTGGTCTTTTTGTTTTTTCTTAAAATCTTATGAAGAGTGACAGAAAGACCTCTAAACACAAATTAAAATCACTTAAAATCAGATGTGAAACTTTACCTTATATATTCATATTAACAATTTTTCTCTTTTAAGAAAGAGAAAAAGAAGAAGACTGGAGAAGGTTCATTAATCAGTGTACTTGGTTACTCACTGCACTGAGCAACCTACCTCTTAAAAAAGACAGCCTACAGCATGTGGTAAGCTTGTTACAATACTGCCTTCGTTGGAAGTTGAAAAACTTGCTGGCCAAGAGGGTCAGCTTTTATTATGGCATATCCTTCAAGCATTCAGCTTGGTCTTTTTTTGTAAAAAGCTTCTTTTACATTTTCAGGCTCTTTTGCAAAGATCACCATTAATTCACAGCTCTCACCATTAATAAAGAGAAAACATTTAGTTACGAAAAGCTTGTTCAAGTGATTTTAGGACTGAGCTGTTCAGCATAAGCCTTCATTTTAATTGTCACTAAGATCAGAATGTCTTTTTCTAAACTCTTCTAAGAGCATATATAGGAGAGGTTACAGACAAGAGGAGAGCATTTGTCCTATCTACCTCTTTTGGTTTCTAGAAGATAAGTAATCCTAGGATCTCTTCCAGACATTTCTTGAAATAACTCCTTTTACAATAAACAATTCAACAAAGCTATGTATTTCAGTTGCTGTTAATTATAGCATTTGGGTCACTGAACCTGTTCCAATAACTGAACAAAGTCAGAGGTACAATGAACAATGGATCGGTAATTCAGAAAAATATACATTTTAAAAAATGAGAGCCTTCTACAAAACATTGATATTTTAGGTTATACTTATACTGTACAATCAAATATCCATCTTTGATGTCTGATTATATTTCTTTTACAGCAATCACTGTACTATAATGTACAGTACATTAGCAATTTATACCCATTTACTTAGTGACAATCAAAAGTGGGACTGGAAAAAACTCTTTAAATTACAGTTTAATCTTTAAAAAGTAGTTATTAAAAGGAGGATATCACATTAAGAAAAACACTTAATTTTAAATTAACACAAATTTATACTTCCATTTGAACACATATATCCTGATGTCCATTTGAAATCTCATCACTCATAAAATACTTTTCCCTCTGTAATCACCCTTTTTCAGTTAAGAAGGAGGCACATCCTTTTCCAAAACTCCACTGAAAATGAAGGACAAGGTTCTTGGTTATATGCTGCATCCCCATTGGTCGACACACACTACAGTACAATGTACTTTACTGTGATCTCTACTCCAAAGTTCTACAAAGTAGAATTTTTTTTTTCAGTGCCTTCACTGAGGGTGCCGGTAGCTCTGTAAGCAAATCCTAAAATCAATCTGTAAAGTATTATGCCCAGGCAATGTTTGCCATCTAATTCAAATGCCAGATTAATACAGTTCTTGTGCATCTGTTTCTGTGTTCACTTTCTTGCTTTTCGTCAACACTCTTGGCTCCACATTTTCATCAAGATTACCTGTGTATTACAGGGATGACTTACAGGGATAAGTCAAATTTTTTGTAATTAATTGGTTCTTACACCACACAAAACACTTAAAAACAATGACAACATAGTAAAGCAAAATTACAGTATCTTCCAGTTCTACAACATTTGGACTATACTTTTATGCCTCTAAGCGTTAACTGCAACTAAATAGAACATTCTGTATTGCTCTTCATTACAAAACTAAGACCCATTACTGAGTATTTGAAAAAACTCAACCAGTTGTGCTAATTTCAGATTAAAGGGAAAAAGGGATCTGGAGAAACAAAGCAAAAGTGTCTAATCATTGGGCTTAATTTTAGGAAACTGTATACCATCAGATTAGAAGGATATCATCTTCTCCATGTTCTAATAATCGCTTTGTATTCAGTCCCTTCAGAAGGTCCTGCAAACTGCTTATAAAACAGTAATGCAAACTAAAATTTTACAGCACATAATATTATTAGAGACTGTATAAAAACATCTATGCTTTGTTTCTGCCTTTGTGATTTTTATATTGTAACTTTGAAAGATTGTGTGTGGTAATCTAGAAAATGGCTTGATGAACATTGTTCTGAAAATTATGTCTCAAAGCTGATCTTTTTAAAGTGTCTCAATGACTGTCCTAACTATTTTGAAATGACAAGTTTACAAAAAAGCAAGAGGATAAGAAGCCAGTGAGAAATGGAATGTTTTTAAACATTGTTAGATATTGTTAAACATTGTTATTCTAAACATCTGTATAAAAAACAGTCCTTTACAGTATGTTCAAATACAGATGCTTGTTAAATTCTTATCATCCAATTAGGTTAATCAGTTAACAAGTGAAAAGATCCTGCTACAAAAACATAAAATATCAAAAGACCAAAAGGGATCTTTACTATTTCCTGCAGAAGGTATATGGTAAAACTCTATTGCATTTTACTGAAACCATCAGTTATTATAAATACAAATATAATTTTAAAACAGTCTTTCACAGGTTTTTTAGATATCCTACAATGTTTTTCATTACTGTGAGAGACACAGCTCCACGGATCATCTCCATCTGCGGTTAAGCTGATAATATACTCTGTTCACAGCTTTAGCTAGGTCATCACTTTGCAGCCTGTAACACTTGAAGACATGTAGGCTAATGACTGATTATTATTTCACCCAGAATATCTATAAAATCAGATAAAATCTTTTAATTTCCTTAAACTTTAGAAGCTTCTCTACCACTATCACCATTTCTTTGGCCCTCTTGAAAAACATTTTTTGGTGATATGTCCACATTTTAACACAGCTTAAATGTAGTTAAGTTTAATTTCATGTGATTTAGATCTGTCTTGAATCATTTTAAAGTGTCTTTCCCATTGAGTTATCACCAAAGAATGGGACTACTCTTACTATTGCTTTATGACTAAGGATATAAGAGACATCTTTACACAAAGGTCTGTAGGAGTCTGTAATAAACTATCCAGTCATGTTTTCAAAGCTAAACTTACAGCTTCCTTTAAGAAACAGCTGAATGAGACCCTCAGATCAATTACCTAAAAACAGCAAACATCTCTGACAATCACTACATATATAATAGCACAAGACATTGCACATAAAGACAAACTGTCATACACTGACAATTTCACATATTAACCTGCTTATTGGGGCACATCATCAGGCAATGCTTAAAAGTCAAAAATGAAAAAAACAGACTTTTACAAAAGACACACTTGCTGGCAGGAAACACAGCACTAGTGATGCAGTTAGTTCAGCAGGATCTTTCCGATAGAAAACTAAATACACGAATTGCCTCTTTTTGCTTCCATTTTATGGATAGATGGGTGAATGTAAACCTCATGCACTTCAGAGCTGAGCAGCCTGTTGCCTTAGGGCAGCACACAGCCCTTGGAGACAACAGTCGTGACCACAGGAGTATACTCACAATATTTTTCCAGTGCATTTCAAAAGAGGTCACCAGTAACATTTGCTTCAATTCATTAGAGATGCTTGAGGTTCTGCAATTTTTATTTAACTCTGTTCAAAAGGCTGAATACATATACAAAAGGCCCAATACAAGCACTTCTTTAAAAGCTTAAAATGGACAAAACTGAATGAGAGAGTCTCTTCACACCAACATTACTTGTTATCACTATGAATTTAGCTGCCTGCCCTGAAGAAATGTCTGCAGTGAAATTCTGCAAGCCTTGATCTACCCCTCCCTGAAGAACTGCTGTTTAAACATGCAGAGTTTTTTGGAAAGAAGCAAATGATGTATCAAGGTATATGATATGATGGAGTACTGTATATCCCTGTTTGGCTTCCATTTGTAACATAAAGCAGGTATTTGAATATTTCAGGTCTGCAACACCTGGTAAAGAAAAAGCACACCAAGTTCCCAGCACTACTCACGTTACTGTACAGCAGCTGAGACGAGAAGGAAGTAGTGCTGTGATCAACAGTCATTATCACAGGTGGTTCACTGTTACTGTACTTCACTGAGTCCTGTGGGATTGGTTCACTCTTTCCTTAGTTTACAACACAATCCCTGTGTTTGGTATAGGGCCAAAGGATGACAGTTCCAAATTAGACCCTTGCATTAGACCTACACCTTCTACAGACTTAAACTGTATATACTGTACATATCTTTCCTTTTTCTGTATAAAAGCCAAAAAAGCAAAAAGATAATGTTTCTGGTATTCACTCAAAGAAAAGATGACCAAAACTGAGGGTCAACACAGTACTCTGCAAACTTTCCACAGGAAGAGAAGCTAGGTTTGGCAACTACAGTACACTTCTCTCTACAGTAGCTGAAGTACATTAAACTTGACATGAATACTAAATTTCCTGATGGGCGAGTTAGTGGAATGCAAAAATGGCACATTCATCATATTTTAAACTATTCAAAAGAACTGTTTATCCTATCTATACTGTGAATCATTTTAACACTCAAAGGCCAGACTTGACTGGTTAACCAAAATAAAGATGCTCTTAACGTTTATTTCAAGAAGAAGAATCTTCTACACAACTGCTTGTCGATCGGCATATTGAAATAAAATCCTTCAAAAATATATAGAGATGTCCTAATAACATTAGTCAAAGATAAAGATTTTATGCTAAAAGTTTCTTTATATCGGAACTAAATTATTATAAGCAAGTTTACATACACTACACTGCAATGCTTTAAAACTAATAGACCTTCCTATAACGCCTTTCATTCAGTTCTTCCGTGTCTTACTTAATTCTTCAGATTAAGTAATACGAATACTTTTTGCTTGTTACGGCTACTATAAGTGCCAGACCAGTTCAAGGTGCCTTTGAACTACGCATCGCAACAAAGAATCGTTTTATTTTCATTGTCACAAAATTCGCACATGAAATCAGAAAAAACGGATATTCGGAAGCACTGGCACAGTAGATGCACCTAAATCGCCTGGGATGTTGTGAACGTCAGTGTAATGCAATTATTAGCTCCAAGAACACAAACACAACATAGATAAACCCTATAGGATACAGCTATTTACTATTCCAGCTGTCAGCCAGTTTTACTTCTGAGAACTGACAACTCTGGGCGCAGTACATTTTAACTGTCAACAAGGCTGGCTGTGTTGCCAAATGTTTGCGCGATCGCCGAGTTTTACCTGCCGAGCTCCTTCCCGGGGATGAGACTGTAGTGGTCGCCAAAGGGTTCGGTTCTGATCGTGCTCTGGATTTCGGACAGTAGTCCGCAGCGTATCTGGTTCTGCTCCACGGGCAGGCTGGGGCACCGCGGCCGGTTTCTGGTTTCTGGGCTGTAGGTGCACTGGGGGATCATCGCAGCAGAGCGGTCGGTCCTGTCCTCACAAGCGTGGGACGCGCACAAAAAAAGCCTAGCAACAAACGCTACAACACAGAGTTGCGATACACCCCTCGTGCTAGAAAAACCAAACCCCTCGACTGGAATGTTTTCAACTGTCTACACGTTTACTTGGGCTTCATTCATGAAGCACAATAAATCAGTTTCTCTTCAGCCAAATTTCAGGCACTGAAGCTTTTTGACTTCACCACACGCACTGGAGCGACCGCCTTGCTCCTACAGTCTCCTGCTGCTCGCTAACTGAGTCAAGCTGGATCCGCGTCCTCCTGCGCAGCCTGCCTCTCACCCGCCGGCCTTCACCGTGGACACGCCTCTGATTGACAAACCCGCTGTTGAATAGGGGAGGAGCTGCGAGAGTCCATGCAATTGACGGAAATATAATTGCCTTATACTGTACCAACTACCAAGCAGATGTCTATCATACAGTATACAGAGGCTAGACATCCAACAATAGAAAAACAATGCAAAGAAACTGAATACTGTCATGTACTAGGAAAGTATGGAACAGTTTACTACTTTATTTTGGTACTCCTTTCCCCATCCATGGAAGCAGTGCAGCTCTGACATTGAAGTCCGTCCCTTGCAGAGGGAGCGCCGGGAACTACAGTATATTGTAAGAACATATGAAGGGTTAGAAACCAGAGAAGTCCATTAAACCTATCTACTCAATTTGGTCAGAGAACAATTGTGACGATTTTTCCCAGAGTCTTGCAGTTTTGGAGATACTGTAGCCACAAATGACCATCCAGTTAACCAAATCTCTACCTACAGTATACAAATCAGCATCAGAGCTGATCAGTACAGTTCTTGCATGAGATTTCAGTAGTAACCCCTGTGTGTTGCCACATAAACCTTATTATCTTGGAAGGTGTGCAAGAATGGTCAGTGATCCAACATGCCAGAACTGCTGTTTTTGGCTATACAAAAAATTAAACGTGTTACAGTATGTGCTTCTTATGAAATATGCCAAGCTCTAGTTGGAGAAGAGGCCCAAGGCAAGATGAATGCATTTACAGTAACTGCCCAGGAAGTTACATATCATATACAGTTTGTCAGAATTGTATGGCTAAGATTGCTCATAAACAACTGCTTATATACTGTACCTACCCTTTCAAACCTAGCTGATGTTTACGGAACAGAAAATAAGTAACGTGCTTTATACAGTATATATTGTGCTGTGTTTTTATATAGAGGTTTAAACAAAGTTGCCTACAGATCCACACTGTACAGTACATACTTATTTAAATCCCAGTGGATCACATTCAAATACCAGCATCTCAATACAGATATTCAATTAATTCTAAAATGTTAAGTGCAGTGATATGTTTATTGAGATGTAACTTTTTATTGTAATAGATTTGGTAATACTGTACAGTGCTTTGCAAAAGTACTCACCCCCTAAAAATGTCCACATTTTTGCTGTCTGAGCTTACAATCATCTGAATAGCACTTAAAATAGAATATAATATTGTTAAATATTATATTTAGAATTTTCACACTTTTCTCCATAAAAGCTGATAATATGTCAATTAGATTTTTAAAGCAGATCATTTGTTTTAATTGCATGCCTTAATCAGTTCATGTACAAAAATATAGTTTGAAAGGTCACACAATTAGTCTAATGGCTCCTGTTTCTGTGTAATTAAAGCGGTGCAACTTAACATCAGAGTAAATGCAACTCCCCCTCTGTATGTCCCATCCATCCATTTTCTAATTGCTTCATTCAATTGAGGGAGACAGAGCCTATCCCAGCGAGCAACTGATGCAAGGCTGGATACACTCTGCATCCAGTGAATGGGATGCCAAGGTACACACAGACGCAAACTCGCACACACTCATACCAGAGAGGTCAATTTTCCCAGAAGTCAATTAATCTACTAATATATATTTGGACTGTGGGAGGAAACTGGAGCACCTAGAGAAAACCCATGCAATCGCACACATTCAAACTCTACGTGGACAGAACTGAGCTGAACCTAGGGCTTCGGTGCTGCAAGGCAGCAATGCTAACCACTGTGTCACCCCCTCTGTAAGATCCCTCAGACAGATACTGAATTTTAAGTCACTATTCGTATAGTGATATGGAAAAAAATATCATAAAGAACAAACGGCTTTTAAAACAAATCCGTGAAAAAGTGGTAGAGAGGCACAGATTTGTACCGTAGGTTACTTATCATTTTGAGTACAGTACAGTCAAGCTCAACAGACACTATCTAGATCTGGCTGCCCTTCCAAACTAAGGAGTTGGGCATGTAGGAAATTGATTTAAAATGCCACTGTGAAGCTAATAGTGAAATATTGGCGAAGATCTGTGACAAAGATGGAATCACTGTTTACATATTGATTACTGTATATCTCAGTCCCTGTACAAAACTGGCCACATGGGTGAGTGGCAAGAAAGAAATCGTAACTTAACTGTTAATAGAATAACAGTTGGCGGTAAAGTGTCAGGGTTGAGGGGAAAATGGATGGTGCAAAGTGCAACACTGATGGTGCTTGAGTTAGCTTGGAATCTAAAAAGAGGAATGAAAATTCACACTTCAGTATAAATTCATCTATAGCACAAGGCCAAATCCACCCTTATGTGGTCTGACAAGAAGATAATGAATTCCCTTGAGTGGTACAGTCAACATCCTGATTTTCCAATGGAAAATTGGTGGTTAGGCTTGAGAAGTGCATTCTGTCAAATATACTCAAAGAAGTTTGGCACAATTGGAACAATTTTACCAGGAAGAATGAACAAAATTTTACAGATCGTGCAAAGCTGGTAGAGACATAAATATTATAGGAAATTTTATACTGAGGAAATACTGATCTAGTGGGTCGAATACTTATACTGTACGATGAGTAAATTTCACTTTGTATATTTTTTTGCAGGTTGGTTGACATTCAACCTCTTCAGTCTGATTATAACAATTGTGAAAAAAATAGCATTTACATTACTTGTCATTTCATTACAGTCTTATTTTCTGTAGGGTGTGAATTATATTGTAAAGCTATGTAAATACATTTTTATTATTGTATTATTCATAGTTTTGTGACTCAATATAGCTATTCACAGGTTAGAATATTTTTTACTTGATATGAATTATTGTATTTCTTTCTTACACTTAAAACAAGGGAGCATAAAATAGAAAATATTTTGCTCAATTTTAAATCTGAATGCACCTGTGTATTTCCACTAGCCCTGATCTACAGTAGGTTCCAAGTTTAACAGTTCAGGTTTTGATTACTACAGTTGATCCAGAGATCAAACTCTGACCCCTGCTGGATGTGTAGGGAGAAGCAGTTAGGTAGATGACAGATCAACCCAAGTTTCATTCCCTAGGTTATACGATATACTGTAGGACAGTGTTGGGAAACCACTTTTAAGGAAAAGCTTAGTCGAAAGTGGAAAGATACCAGTACAAATTTTACCATAATAATGATGAAAGATCTAGTATTATTTTCACCATGTAGGTTGCTAGAAATGGCACACAAAGCACAGGACTTTGTTTTCAAAATTACAATAAACACAGTCATGCTATAATACTACAGCAGAATTAAGTACTGATACCAATTATCCTTCATATTGTTGCCTTTCTGATGCTAGATGTAGTGTTCATTTTTAATAGAGATATGAAAGCCATTGACATTACAGTGTTTTCAGTAGACAATAATGGCTGTTCTGTCAGAACTATTGTATATTTTGTAACTTATCTGCATGATTGCTACTGGGAAACAAACCATCAAAATAGTTCCCTTGTCCCAGCTATTGGTCAACTATTAGGACTTCTTACCTGTTTTTTCAGTAAATGTGATATGGAGGAATTTTAGCAGTTGGGAATCTCTGAACAAAGACATGCCTCTTCACTTTCATTGGATATATTTAGAAATACAAGGGCATTAAATTAACGTTTCCTCTTCCTTACAAAATCTATAATAAACTAAGAAGAAAAAATCATACATTCTTTCATTGTCTCCTTTATTCCCTTGGCTGATGTCAAACAAGCAACAGGCTGTGAATGGCAATTATATTTTCTATGTTCTGCATAGGATTATATAAAAGCTTTATGTTTATCACAACATGTCACTTGTTTCCTTTCCACAAATAATGCTGGCATTATAATGTGGAAAACCCAGATCATCCCAGTACACTTGTTATTTTAGGTCTTTAGCAAAGTATTTGCCTTTCTTACCCATCTTGTCTTATAAAAGAGGCCATATTTACAATACTGGTCACCATGTACAGTAACCCAAACAATGGACTTCCACTCTTTCCTGTGAGTGTTTCCTTCTTAACACCTTATAGCCTGTTAGAGAAATGTCTCACTGTTGACAGAGACTGTCCTGTATGGATTATAAATATCACAACCTCCATATTCTTCAAAGGGTAGTGACATTTCACTAATATGTGGCAGAAAAGTGTTAAATCTTGCCATGAATGTATTTAAAATCTAAATGTTGGAGCATGCATTCGAACGACGCTGTGATTAATGGGGTGGGGATTTTCTTTCAAATAAAAAAAACAGCAAAAACAGTGCATTACAAAGTGATTGTTTATTGACATTCATCTACAGAGATATGATTAAATTGAAAGCACAGCCTGAGAATTAAGTGACCTGTTATAAAACCAAAGCAAATCAGCCATTTGATGAGCACATCCATGACAAGGGGCTTCTAGGGAGAACAATTATTAATAAAATAGTAAATACAAAATAAAATACAGACATGAGCAGGCTTGGTGAAAGCAGCTGAATGATATGGAGACAATGCTTTCAAAATCAGCATTCTGAAAGGTTATGGGATCTATAAGTGATGAATGAGTTCCAATGCAGAGCAGTTCACATCCTGACAATCTTTCCTGAAGATGGCAGAGCTATGAGCAACAGTTGGTAGAGGCACAGACAAAACCTTTAACAATTGTTCTTTTCTCTGTTTTTCATTTTTGCATGAAAATACTTCTACAGATCAATCTACATTGGCCATTTAAGATATTGGTTATGACTTTTAAAGAAATTATTACCATTATTATTATTATTATTATTATTATTATTATTATTATTATTATTATTATTATTTAGACAATAGGACTGATTACTGTAACCAGGGGATGGCTAGGTAAACAAGAAAATGATCTAATCCATCATGCTTCATGAGTCAGTCAGTACTTCTCACACATTTTAATTCTTGGAGTGCACTTTTGTGAGATTTATTATCCCCAGTTTTAGTTTGGCTGATGTCTTCATCTTAATACTTAAGTCATTCTTAATCTCAAGCAGTGACATACAATATTAAAAGGTTTTACTGAGGCACATAAAATTTATGTTCTAATACCACAATTTCCACTTGGGCCACTATATACTGTACACATCTGTGATGTGGCAAGTGTTCATCTCATGCCATAACTTATACAGTATAGTGCATCTGCTGTATGTATTCAAGCAGCCAAGGTGAGGCAATGGGTAACACCCTGGGGACTCACATACTGTAACATTTCATTATTATTATCAAATCAGTACTTAAAGAAACATCTTTACTAGAATGTTTCCTAAAGATCAACTTTTCAAATTTAGAATCTCCAAGTTCGATATTTCTCTTAACATTTATTTTACTGTATCAGGAGGCTGCAAGACCTCATTTTTCAACCCCTTGCAGAACTGTTAAAATACAGGAGTGTGAAAACTGTATTGAAATGGCTTTTCAATACTAAATGAAAAGTATTAATAAAAAACAATGAGAAATTATTAAGTCCCAAAGGGCATTATTTGGCTAGTTTATTTAATATTTTTATAAAATACTAAATAATCCATAGATGAAACAGTAACATATATTAAACATTGATTTTTCTCTCAAAGAGGCTGTTAATGTTTTCTTCTTCATAGTCCCATAAGTAACATAATTTACAAATCAAATGAATGAATCCAACTTACAGTATCTTGAATGCAATCCTTTTACAACCTGGGCCTGAAGACTGGATGGCTGCAGTCATGATCTGGTACCAATTTACAAAGTGTAGAAGATATATCGATATTTTCTACAGAAAGGTAGAAAATAAATAATTTAAAAAAAATAAAGGTGCCCCATGTTTCACTGTGGCAAACCCCAAAATGGGCAATTTCCCTGAGGGGAACAAAATTATGGAGGCAAAATAAAATGCAGCCCATATCAGTTGGTACAACTGCAACAATGTAATATAGGTACTTGTAACTGTAACTGTAAGTAAGATGGCAGGGGTGACTATCTGTAGTCAGCAGAGTCATATCACGCTGGGGAATCTGATCCATCCCATTTACACAAATCATTATTGTAGCTCTCACAGGGTCCTCAAACTCCAAATGAACTCCACAGGCCTTGACACATATAATTGTTTTTTTTTCCTGTACCATATAAGAATCAAAAGGTGGTTTTTCACCATAAATAGTATTCAGTAATAGTGGAGCTTTTTTTATGTGGACTTGTGTCCACTGTGTGCAATGCTCAGACCACAAAATAGATACTTATCTGTATTGCGGATTTACCTGCTGCACATTTGTTCAAACTTTCTCTGAAAAATTTTAGCTGGTCTGTTTGCTACAGAGACATAAATATATACAGTATACATAGTTTTATTTCATTTACTTCCCTTTTTTGATTTAGGGGTTGTGAGAAATTTAAGCAGCTTCACACAAACCCTCCATAACCCCAATTTTCCTTTCTGAAAAATAAAATAAATCTTTTAATAATTTAAGATGTTATAAGGTAAAATAAAAAAAAACAGTTCAAAGCTGTGACTCCTCTGTAAAAATGGTTGTCTCCAGTTGCAATGAAGCCATGTTAATGTACTATAAAGACAGTTCTCACATTAAGGTGGTGACAGATGCTCAACTTAATTTCTGTCAGTGAACAGTTACTTCAGAAATTTAACAGGAGATTTTATAGTTCTATTTTTTTTTACCAGAAACAAACACAAACTCAAAATACTTCTAAACATGTAAGGAATGAAAACACAGACCTTATTTGTCATCTTTCATCTCCTTTCATTTCATGCTGCGTATTTCAAGTAAACACATCCCCATCAAGCTTTGCAGTTTCCGACCAATGGTATACTGTATATTGTAGTAAGCACCAGGATATCTGAGATCATTTCAGGTGTTCTGGGAAGAAGGCCAACCCACACTGCTCTGTCACGAGGTGAAGGGGACATGAAGCCTGATTAGCAGGGTTCTGAACGTCTAATGCTTCACTTCCCCTATGGTGCCCTCATGTAAAGTCATTCTTAAAATTAAAAAAGAGGGATTTTTTTGCAAAAAGACACGATTCTCCGTACAAAGAAATTCCATAAAAAAAGAACATTGTTTGGCTTGTAGTCACTAAACATTCTTCCTCAGCAGTCTCCAGGAATGCGTGTGCACTGGTGCACGGTAACTGAGGGTGATGACCTCACCTACAGTGGATGCCGACCTGCCATCACAGGCTGATGCTTCTCCTGCTGCCCCAGTGATGCAGCGAGATGTGGGGTGGATGAAGTGCACAGTGACATAAAGCAACATCTCAGCGGAACTGATGGGGTTGGCGGACACGTGAGCAACATCAAGGCGCTGAGTAGGCTGGAGCCAGGTATTTTGTATTGCATACATCTCTCTTTGTGCAAGAGCTCAGAAAAGGTCCATTACATCAGGTGAGTTACACACATGCAGAAAAGTTCTTTTTAGTCCTGACATACATATTAGAAGTAAAAAAAAAGAAATTGTCTGCAGAAAATTATATGAAAAAAAGGGGATTTTTCCCAGCCATTTAACAGAGGTCAGAAGTCTCTGGTCTTCACTCCAGCCCAAATGTGCTGGTTTCCTCCACGGCTATTAACATCTTCTCATACAGCATTGTATAAGAGGGGTAGGGAGGGAGATCAAGGCGGTTGAAACATGTGTGAGCCCTGTAAACAAGAAGCAGGTGAAAAAAACTGGGTTAGGTTTTCACAAAGGGGCCACAAGGCTGTAATCATAAAACACTCATCACTACTGTAAGCTTTACCACCACAGTTACTTTCCTAATTAGAAAGCAACAGTGATAGATGATGAAGCAGTTTAAATCTTTTAAGGAAGCCAATTTCAGAGTAGCCAAGCTCAGTTTAAATAGCCTTTTCCTCTGATTTTGTATAACTATAACATTACATTCTGGTATTCAAAATGTCAGTAAATTTGGTGTTGCAGAAAGTGTTTTGGGAATTTGGCCCAAGAAAAGGTAGGAAATGAGAGAATACACAATTCCTTATATTCCTGTAAATTCTTTATATTGTACATGAAGTATATTATTGTATTGTATATTGTATTGGATTAATTGTAGATTTGTTTACTCCTTTAGTTTGCAGATTGTTTTTTCAACACTAAAATAAACTCAAATTCAGAAATATATAAAGAGATAGAGCTACAGTATTTTAGTTAATAACTAAAGATAATACTGCTACTTATAACTCTGTAACAGTCAGGAAAGATTTCCAAATTACACAGAAAAAATGAGTTTATACCTAGAGTACCTGCAAAAACTTAACATTCTAACATTCTGTCCAATCACCTCTAATCTATTTCCATGGAATGACACCAAAAGATTCCCTGGCTTTGAGACACTCTTATACATTGGCTGGAACACCATTTGCTATCTCTGTGCCCCAGGGTATCTGATACCCTAGAAATTCATGGAGGCGGCAAGTTGCTACTATTATTCTCATATACAATAGCCTTGATTTCTGAAATCAAAAACAATTTTCAAAAAACTGTCAGTAAACATAGAACGTCGTTGTTCAGAATTAGTTGATCAGTTTATTTTGCAATGTCTTGAAGACATGAGGAATACTTTATTCCCTCACCAATCATGCGCTGGAATACTAATGCGGGTTGTTACAGTACATATCCTGATACACAATGAAAACAAATTGCAAAGCTTTACATCAGTGCTATTTACATTTTAAATAGCAATCTGAGTAGTATTAATCCTTGTATTTAAAACAACAAAGCTCAAGTAATACAATATCGTAAATTGCAAGGTAAAGTACGTAATGTTTGCTATTTGAGTTTAAATTGCAAAAATTAGATGCTGAATAATCTGAATAAATACAGTAGCTGATCAAAAAGCTATGATTTTAATTAAAGATTAGGAAATGATACAATTTACCGCCTGAGCAAGGGGAGTTGCCAGGTTACTGCTGGCATGATTGAACCCGTTTGTCTCTGAGAGAAACAGAGCTAACAGAGCTGTTATGCTTGAACAATCAGCAGACTGGTCCAGACAAACTAGAAAACTGGCTCTGTGTGTGACAGACCATGCCCTGGAAGGCAGGGAATCCACATCTGTTACATCTGTCTGATCCATCTGCCTAATGATTTTCAGACTGCGGCAGCTACAGCGTGAGACATTTCCAGAAGAAAAAACTTGTGCTTGAGTAGAATGACTGTAAATTGGCAGCTGCATGTAAATGGTCTGCATAAGATGTTAATGGATAAAATGCTAACACTTGAAAGACAGCATTTTTTGTGAGTCAGAGAACAGCTGAAGTTCCAGCAGAGAAAAGGTTAAGTGTTTTATTCACAGGTGAATTTCATCTTGCCCTTGACAGACTAGACTGTATATAACATGTGTGGAGACATCATGATGTGCACTGTGCCTCTTGAGGCATTATATGGAGACATCTAAGAGAAATATCCCAGATACTTCCAATAGATATTAAAATAAACCTAATATATTAGATTTCTATAGTTTCTATAGAGGACTGGGATATTTCTGTAGAAACCGATCAGTTGTCTGTGGGTTGATTTCGTAAAGGTCATGCCTGTCGATGGGGTTGTGTAAATGGGAATAAATCTTCTTTAAAACAGGAACACCCGTTGTGCAGATGGAGGGAAGCCTTACTGCTCAGAGATACAGTGCCTTGCGAAAGTATTCGGCCCCCTTGAACTTTTCAACCTTTTGCCACATTTCAGGCTTCAAACATAAAGATATAAATTTTTTATTTTATGTGAAGAATCACCAACAAGTGGGACACAATTGTGAAGTGGAACGAAATCTATTGGATTTTTGAAACTTTTTTAACTAATAAAAAAATGAAAAGTGGGGCGTGCAAAATTATTCGGCCCCCTTGCGTTAATACTTTGTAGAGCCACCTTTTGCTGCGATTACAGCTGCAAGTCGCTTGGGGTATGTCTCTATCAGTTTTGCACATCGAGAGACTGAAATTCTTGCCCATTCTTCCTTGCAAAACAGCTCGAGCTCATTGAGGTTGGATGGAGAGCGTTTGTGAACAGCAGTTTTCAGCTCTTTCCACAGATTCTCGATTGGATTCAGGTCTGGACTTTGACTTGGCCATTCAAACACCTGGATACGTTTATTTGTGAACCATTCCTTTGTAGATTTTGCTGTATGTTTGGGATCATTGTCTTGTTGGAAGATAAATCTCCGTCCCAGTTTCAGGTCTTTTGCAGACTCCAACAGGTTTTCATCCAGAATGGTCCTGTATTTGGCTGCATCCATCTTCCCCTCAATTTTAACCATCTTCCCTGTCCCTGCTGAAGAAAAGCAGGCCCAAACCATGATGCTGCCACCACCATGTTTGACAGTGGGGATGGTGTGTTGAGGGTGATGAGCTGTGTTGCTTTTACGCCAAACATATCGTTTTGCATTGTGGGCAAAAAGTTCGATTTTGGTTTCATCTGACCAGAGCACCTTCTTCCACATGTTTGGGGTGTCTCCCACGTGGCTTGTGGCAAACTTTAGACGAGACTTTTTATGGATATCTTTGAGAAATGGCTTTCTTCTTGCCACTCTTCCATAAAGGCCAGATTTGTGCAGTGTAAGACTGATTGTTGTCCTATGGACAGACTCTCCCACCTCAGCTGTAGTTCTCTGCAGTTCATCCAGAGTGATCATGGGCCTCTTGGCTGCATCTCTGATCAGTCTTCTCCTTGTCTGAGCTGAAAGTTTAGAGGGACGGCCAGGTCTTGGTAGATTTGCAGTGGTCTGATACTCCTTCCATTTCAAGATGATCGCTTGCACAGTGCTCCTTGGGATGTTTAAAGCTTGGGAAATCTTTTTGTATCCAAATCCGTCTTTAAACTTCTCCACAACAGTATTACGGACCTGCCTGGTGTGTTCCTTGGTCTTCATGATGCTCTCTGCGCTTTCAACAGAACCTTGAGACTATCACAGAGCAGGTGCATTTATACAAAGACTTGATTACACACAGGTGGATTCTATTTATCACCATCAGTCATTTAGGACAACACTGGATCATTCAGAGATCCTCGCTGCACTTCTGGAGTGAGTTTGCTGCACTGAAAGTAAAGGGGCCGAATAATTTTGCACGCCCCACTTTTCATTTTTTTATTAGTTCAAAAATCCAATAGATTTCGTTCCACTTCACAATTGTGTCCCACTTGTTGGTGATTCTTCACATAAAATAAAAAATTTATATCTTTATGTTTGAAGCCTGAAATGTGGCAAAAGGTTGAAAAGTTCAAGGGGGCCGAATACTTTCACAAGGCACTGTACATTGATAAAGTGAACTCGAGCCAACAGTTGTCCTGTTCCTGCAAGCCAATCTGTAAGAGTTGATTTTCCACCAGGTCAATGCTGGAGCACACAGTGCAGGGATTATAAAGGCATGAAAGAACAGAGAGAGAGAGCACCAGCGGGGGAGAGGACAATGCTGTCTTTCCCAAGAGTGGACCCACATGTAAGAGCTATGATCCCATTGGGGTTCCAACAGAAAAGGACAGACCCCAGAAAGGGGGTACACTGGTGGGTCTGCTGTACAGTATGTTGCATGGTGGAGCCGGAAGTGCGTTCCCTGGAGATCTTCACTCCGGTGTGGTCATGCCCCAGGGGGAAGTGAAAGGTGAGTGTTATTGTGTGAAAGAGAGTCTTGTGGTCATTATTGTGAAAGAGTGAATGCAGAATTAAGCCTAGTCTAGTGCTGTGGTTACAAAGAGTGTGTTGCAGACCAGAGAATAAAATATGCAGCCTGTCTGGCTCCTGAATCTGTGGGTATTGAGTGAATAGTTCAAATAGGTAGTTGCGTCAGGCCGCTAAAAGCTCACATTTCAGTTCTGACATACTGAAATACGTTTAATTTCATATTGTCATACTGAAAACATATCAGGGTTCTTTGATCTAGACTTTTGCTCACATTGCGAATCTGTGATTTTGTTTGAAAATATTTAAATGTTAAATGAACAGTGGATTGTATGTATGTTTCTATAGTTTATGTTTTGTTTGTACAGTATATCGCAATATATGTAAATGAATGCAATTAGAACTTATAGTATATATATATCATATCTATAGGCGTGGCACAGTGGTTATCATTGCTGCCTTATAGCACTGGGGCCCTGGGTTCAGTTCCAGACCTGGGGTGCTGTGTGGAGTTTGTACTGTATGTTCTCCCTGTGTTCATGTGGGTTTCCTCAAGGTGCTCTAATTTCCTCCCACAGTCCAAAAACATTCTAGTAGGTTAACTGGCTTCTGTGGAAAGTGTCCCTAGGTATGAGTGTGTGCATCTTTGTTTGCCCTGTGATGGACTGGCTTCTTGTTCATGGTATACCCTGCCTTGCATCTTGCCGGTTAGGCTCTGGCTCCCTTCTGATGCTGAATTAAAAGAAGCTTTTAGAAAATGGACGGATGGATCATAGATATGTCCATAGTTAGGACTGTTTCATCTTTCTTTAATGAATGTGATTCCGGGAGTGCTGAAAGTGACAAAGAATACAGATGCAAAGCAAAGTTCTAATGCCTAATACTATACAATTTGAAAATCCATTCAGCTGAGCAACAGAGAATGTGTAAATCACTTTTCTGAGATCAGATCGTGCCCCAAGTTTTCCAAATTTTCTAAGGAAGTGGCTTCCTAAAATTGCTATAAGTTCTAGTTGAGACCAAAACGCCTTGGTAATTTCCTGTATGCCAGGTTGTTGGCCCCAGCAATAATACATGTGTAACGATAACTTTGTCTGCCCAACCCATCCATCTGGAAAACTGAAATAGGAAACAACATATGGAAGCAATTACGCCTGCAAGATTCTTTGTGTGGCCTGGGCTCCACTCTGAACACTGTACCAACTGTAATGGAAATGAACGCAAAAGCAGTATTTCAGACTCCTGTCCTGTAGGTAAATATTAAGACCGTCCATTTACAAAGGACAACAGGGAATGGACAGCACCTGGCTCATTAATGAGAATGGAATAAACATTGAGACCAGAAAATTCCAGCTCACTTAATGCCTGCAGCATGTCCGTTATGTAGATGCACCGTACCTGGGAAGAGAAGTGACTTTGCCCCATTTCTCGATACAGAATCTCCTGAGCCCATTGCTTCCCCTCAAGGCGGCGAAGCCCTCGTACGGAACACTGGAAGTGCCCGTCACAAACTGCAGCAGACGAAGCCTCTGTTCATTGTTGAAGCGCTCCACAGCAGCCCAAAACCACCGGATCACGATGTGCCCATCGTGGTATCCTGGAACACAAGCCCCGCAGCAACTCAACACATTTTGTAAGGAGCCGATTGATCTTGGAGACAACAACATGCAAGAAAGCATGTTGACTTGAATTTAGAGATGGCACTGATATATATTATGCTGGTAGAGAGGTTTATCTTAATACTGTATGGTTAGCTTTAAATTATATTATTTTGGTGTCCATTATGATTAAAGCTCTATTTTTAAAGCTTTCATATTATGACAACAAACCCTGTGCTTAAATTTCCCAGGGGAAAAATTCCAGTCATGTCATTTTCATGATTAAGTAACAGAATTGTTACTTACTGCAACAAGCAACTACTTTAAAACTATATTAGATCATGCCTTATTGTGCACACTAATGAAAACCTAGAGATTGAAGGCTAACTGACTGACTGCCAGTCAGAGTTATCAGTAATCATGAAACAAGAATTTCAGGCAGACTTGTTTCTCTAACTTTTCTGCTGCTGAACCTGCACAAATGTAAAGCAACTTTCTAAACCACATACAGAAATAAAGGTGAAACATAACATGGTGCTCTCATTGTAAATTTTCTCATTTTACATTTCTAAAATTAAAAAATATATGCATGCCGATGACAAAGGGTATAGGGTATTACATATTTACAAAGCCCATTTTAAATGTACAGTATAATGTGGTGTGGATATTGTAAAATACATTTATAAAGTGTAGCATCTTCAATCCCTAAAGTGTAGACAAGATAATACAATAAGATCAACAAAATTAATAAAATCCTGGAGGGACACAGGAAATCTTAAAAAACACAACAAAGGAGGAAAAGATTAACTTAATTCGCAAATATTAAATCTTTCCCCAAATACAGTGCAATTACAGGTTGCAGCAGGTGTGAGACACCTGGGCTGTACCCACCTCCTCTGTACTCTGTGTTGTTCCTCCAGTCATTCAGGTCGATCTCTGCAGTTCCAGCAATCACCAGCTCCAACTCCCTGGCGTCAAACACTGAAACCAGCCTGGAGTCCACCACCTGAAGCCCGAGGAAGATGCCATTTCTCAGAGGTTATGAAAACATAAACACATTTCACTCTGGGAACGATGTGAAAGGAGAATCTATGGACAAGTACTGTACATCGCCTCCTTTCCTCTTCCAGATCCCCAGCAAACTTGAAACGAAAGCTGTGATAAATTCAGCAGGACCAAACAGCATCATTCCTTATGTTCTGGATGATGTACTTTAGAGTGATAAATCTGTAAGTCAAGCTTTCAAGAACATACAGAACTTCAGGACTGCCTCTCCTACTCTCCGTTCTGAGATGGAAGCACTAAATTTATGTGAGAACACCCTTGTGTCTTCCTGAAGTTCATTCAGTCAAATAACACTGTCCTATAAAAATTTAGTTTAAGCCTATCTATAAGGTGTGTCTGAATGGGAAGGCAAAACGATGCTTTTACTTTCTCTTATTTACAGTAGACGGTTGGGCAGATGCCTAGCTAGCTTACCAGGCCTTCTGAAATTAAAGTAAATGTTCAGGCAATAGTTGCCATCAGGGAATCTGATATAAAGAATCATGCTAATTTGGCTAATAATACCATAGCCAGCTTCCATCATACATTGGTGTTTCATCCAGGGTCATGGGAAGATGCAGCTTGGCACAGACGACACAGAAACAGGTAAAGGTTTATCCCACGCTGAAAAGAGAAGAAAGGAAACAATGCTGTGTTTCCTTTCTTCTCTTTTCAGCGTGGGATAAACTTTTACTTGTACTTCTGCAGCCTACACATGCTGATGCGGCTACCTACAGTACTTGAACTACTACAGTGGACACAGGTTGCAATGCAGGACTACACTCTGAAGAGAATGTTAAGTCTATCACAGGCCAAACACAGGACAATGAAGACCCAAATTAACCAAGCCAGCATGTCACTGGAAGTTAAGGGGAAACTGAGGCACCTGGAGGAATCCAATGTGAATATGGAGAGAACATGCAAACCCTATACAAAAGACGCCATTGCCTGCAACCAAAGGCAGGACTCAGTAGATCATTACAGAGAGCAAAGAATATGTACAGCAGATGAGTGTAAGCACAATGTTTAAGTATGGTACCTAGAAGAGTTGGAGAAGGAGCCAGTATAATATCACTGGACATCTCTTCAGGCTTACCTCATAAAAGCCCCGCACCAATGCTTCTGTCTGCTGCACCACCCCGCGCTCCACTCTCCACTTCACCATTCGCTCAATGTACTCCTTCTTGTTCTTCTCCGTCACCTGCATGTTGGCGCCACCTGACCTGAGCTCCCTTTCTGTTACCTATGGAAGGAAAAGCACATGTGGACACAAAGAAGAAGGTAGTTAATGGCAGATTCTTTATACACTAGCAGTGTATAGAGCAGTGTATTATCTATACACTAGCAGTCTACTTTCACAAGTGCAGCATGAAGAGAATAAACTCTTTCTGAAACATGTTAAAGTATCATACTATACAAAAAATTGGAATATTTTTCCAGGGAATCTAAGGATGTGAGAAGAATTTTCCATTTTTATTTCACAAAATAAGCTCTTGTTTTTCTATCTGAATTTATACTTCCTATTTTATGATGAAGGCTTGTCCACTTGGAACAGGATGGGACCTGTCACCTTTTGATTTGCATATGTGAATTTATCAGGCTTTACTAGCCCAAAAATACAATATATATAAAGCCAAAACACTCTTGCTGGGTTGAACACACTTTTACAGTGTAGCCTTACCTGACCAAAGACCTCCTCATTTACAGTGAAGGTTAGGTCCAGTATGTCAGTGATATCGTTGTCTTTCATCCACTGTAGACTTTGGTGGAACTCCTCATCCAGGTACTCCAGGTCACTCAGGTCACATGGTCTGCCAGACAGAAAAGCCTCCCACTGTAAACTCACTTCATATAAACCATTAGGGTTCATTCAATTACTGTACGCATCCGCCAGCTCTCTACTGATATCATTCACCGAGATCTAAAATTATAAAAACATATAGAGTTTATGCAGCTCTTTAGTTGCTTATGTATTTATCCATCTCTGCGCATGTACTGTACATACGTGTACTGTCATACAGATAAATGTAAGCTACTGTAGTATATTATGTTTCAAGCCTCTTTGTTGAACATCCTTATTGCTATATTCTGCAATCAGTTGTGAGGTATAAGAAGTTGTCAAAACTGTTGTTAAATACAGACTCCAAAGCACTATTCAAAGCTTATTCTAGTTGAGTTATTCAGTACAGTAACAGAAATATAGAGTAGTACAGATACTCAAACACATTTTAAATGTTATCATTATGTTAACTTCCTGTGTGCTTTGGCTCTGGTAGTGACCATCAAGTGAGAATGAACTCTTGGCTGATACAGGTCTAGAGGGGGCACAGCTCCTGTTGGAAGTGAAGTGTACTGGGACTGCAGGGGCCCGTCACAATGATGTGGTCCAGGATGAGTCTCAACTCACAGCCTCAGAAGAGCTTTGTAGAAAGGCCTGGTGAAGAACGCGTCCAGCAGGTACTGATGGATCAGCGCCAGCCCAAGGATACGCCCACTGAACCTGAACCTGCTCAACACAGCACAACACAAGTGTCAGCACCACCATTACAGACATTTCTGGGCAAACCTCCTGAGTACTGCGGCAGCTCTCCCACATTTTAACATGGTACAAACCAGGTACATTTTTCCATTATCTCCCACATTATCCTTATTAATATAAATATCATTATCATCAGAACTGCTTTTATGTTTTATCTTTATTTGCATTCATTTTGCTGTCCTTTACTATTCTTTATGGTGTTTCTAAACTTAGACTCATCTCCTTTGGAGCCTCATCAGCATTAAGGATTCCTGTAAAAAATATTTCAAGCCTTGAATATATTGAATCCCAAACAATGTTTGTAAGTTCTTTTGCAACCTTTTCCTTATTTACTGTCATGTATAATAATACTGCACATATTAGTTGCTATTTACAGGACGTTATTAGCAGAAGTGAAAAATAACAAGAATACATTTTCTGCACAATAACCTGAAAAGTCTGCAATATAATCTGATACTACAAATTATACAAAGAGAAAGCATAATTAGAAAAACATGTCTATCTGTCGATAGCTATCTGTCTACCTGTTGGCAGTCCTTCACTTTCAGCATTCACGTCATGGGTTGACCAGCATGCTTTGGAGAAATGTTATGTCTGTACGGTAGGTGATTTAAATCTAAACAACCAATCACTTAGTGATTCAGTTGAAAAGGGTTTGTTTGTCCTTGATGATCAGCTAACTGAAAGCTTTACCAAGTTCTAATGACAATTTAAAAAATGAATTACTGCTTTGTCCCAGATTTCTTTCTTTTTCCAATGGCCGGTATCAAACACTGGTCTTCCAGTTATAACACCTTCTTTACCATGGGGCACCTCAGGAAGACATCAGTAGCCTGTCTGAGGGCTCAGACACAATCCCTCCCCGACAGAGAGAACTGGGGAATTTAATCTGTTACATGATAATGCAAATCAGCAAGGAATTGACACCCTACCCTCGTGGCATAAGCAGCTTTGACAGCTTTGGCAGCTCCACTCACCCCTAGTGCCAAGACACTCAGCCTGCCTGTGAGAGGATCTCCCTCACCTGAGTTCGCTGCAGGAGCCCATGAATCATTTCAATACCTTTAAACTTGTAAGCTTCAGCAGCTGTTAAACTCTAAAAAGTAATTTTAAGAGCAAACATAAGGAATATGCAGCAGCTCTTTTCTCTATATACTGTATAATTCAAATCTAATAGAAAGTATTTCTAGATTTTGGCAAAACACCCATTCAGTAAAAATTACAGGCAATCAGTGGCTACAGTAAGTTCTTATAAACTAAGTTTATAGTTAACTCAGTACATGTATCCATCCATCCATTCTCCAACCAATACAGGATGCAGGGGAGCCAGAGCCTGTCCTTACAGTGCAATGCAGGACAGACATACACACATACCAGGGCCAGTTTTCATAGAAGCCAATTAGCCTACTGTACTATGTCTTTGGACTGTGGGAGGAAACCCATGCGAACACAGGGAGAACATGCAAGCTCAGGTAGCACTCCAGCTCCAGAACTGAACCCAAGGCCCCAGCACTGTTAGGTGGCAATGCTAACCACTGGGCCACCAAGCTGCTCATTATAACATTTACAATAGCCAGCTGTCTACACAAAAAAAGACAGTAATTCATATGATAATAAACATAAATTGACTAGTGGTTTTGTGTGTATTAAATCAATATTATGTAATAATACTTAATAAAATTGTATGCAATAATATTTACTAAGCTATAAATGGTATAAATATCAAACAAAGCATAATCATACTTATGCCATAGACAATACAGCATTAAACTACTGCTTCAGTGACCTGTTGGGTATTATAGTGAATAATAGTTTGATTAAGGTGTCTAACTACTAATACAAATGCTATAAATAAGAGATTATTCAACCTATCATAATAAGGATCATAATGCAGCCATTGCTTATTTTTCAGGCAATTTTCTTAGTAGTTAAAAATTTAAAATTCTCCTAACTACCATATATACAAAACATAATGTATGTACTGTATATAAATCCATATCCATATTCTAGATGGGACATTTGTATTTATTTGTTTACTTACTTTTGGAAACACATAGCATATATCCTAGGAAAAGCATGACAAAGGGGCTGAAGTGTGTCCTGTATTCTTCCTACTTTGCAGCTTTGAGAGGTGTTTCCACTCAGAACGATTTTACTCTCCCCTGCTGCACCTGTATGCAACCAGTCAGTGAGAACCACTGTATCTCAATTTTCAGCTGCAATCTTTAAGTGTACAGGACATTGCACTGGCCGTCCATGAACAAGTAACATGTACAGTAAAACTCTACAGTAAAAACACTACAGGAGAGTAACTGCAGGACTCAATTTCCGCCATAGGACAGAGTATTTATAAACTTGCCATCAAAATATTAATCATACTTTGAGTTTTCAGGAATACATCATTCATACTGTATATAATTTGGACACCAGATTTTTTCCACAATATTTTGTAAGAAAAAAACAAAGTGTTTAATGAAAGAACTCAAGCTGGAAGATAATAATTAAAAAAAGGTCAAGAACACACTTAAAAGACCTAAGGCTACAAACACAATACAGACTTACTTTCAGAAGCATAGAGATCACATCTTTGATAAGAGAAAATCTTCTACATCTATATGGTTTAAAAATAAATGTATCACAGATTTTGTATAGCCATTTCCATAAAGGAGAAAACCAGTATGGTGTTAAGATTTCAAACAATGCTGAGGAACATTTTGATTAATTTCTGATACCTTAATGAGGCACAATTAAGGGGGGATGAATCAGCTTATTTATATACTGTACAGTATAAAATTAAACTGTTCTGAAAAAAGATTCAGAACTTGTTTTCTACCATTTTGCTACAAATGTTCCTCAGAATATTTCCAATTTTCACACCAGTGCACACACCAAGCTTTTGACCTATATGTTATTATATCAAACTGTCCAGGTCTAAAACATAGATCTGTTTACATTTTTATAAAGGAAGCATATAGTAAGATGTAAATAAACTTTCAAATTGTGACAAATATTTCATTTTTGTGTTAGTGTCCATTGTGTACACAACTTATGGTGCTGTGTTTTCCACATCAGGAGCATATGTCAGAAAATTTTCAGTTTTTATAAAGCCTTCTGAAAAATAGAAGCTCTGTTCTGTTTTTGACACGAGTTTCCAAACTTTTTTTTTCCTTTTTGTGTGATTAGAGCTTTTCCAAATGAGTCTGTTTACAAGTTACAACAGGAAAATAAGACTGAATTTAGTTTTCTTTTTCAAGGTACAGCATGATTGCCTGAGGAAAAATACCGTTTTGACAGTAGCTATCAATTCACAGGGCTGTAAAAACAGAAAATGCGATACATTTGTTTTCCTCCCTCGGACCTGCTAATTAATGACCTGACACAGTGGCTGCCTCAAGCAGTAACCTCATTGTTCTGAGCTGAGCTAATTGTGGTGCCATGTTTACTATTTCTTGTCAGAGAAGAATTTTTATTATTTTATCAATCTTTGGCTCATAAATAATGAACAACCAGCCAGCCACTTTGTTGATTTTCAAAGTGACAGAGGTCTTGTGAAGGAACGTTGTTGTTGTTTCTCAGGAGTATGTGTTTTGTTGATTAAGTTTTAATTTTCTTTTCTTTTGTTATTTAAGCTCAAGAGAACATGGAATACTGACCAGGGACAAAAAAAAAAGTTGGACAGGGTAAAAAGCAGGTAGAATAGAATCATACCAACTCTATTGTGGTTCTGCTGTGAAGTGTTTGAAGATAGATATGCTTGTAATTTATGTTTTTGTGTCAGTAGCATTTAAAAGATACTTGAAACCACAAAACAATATTTTCCTTGGAACATGTAAGCACATGGGCGGACCATCACATTGTTATGCTGTTATATGATGTGGTAACTACATCCAAATTAACACAGATCTTTTGTCCCTAAATAAAACACTAAAGAATGTAAAACAAATCAAAAAGTGATGCCCCTGAGCCTATAATATATCTTACAGTATATTGTTATTGACTAATTTTCAAGACAAAACTAAAAAAGCAGCTTCTTACAAACTACTAGGACACAAATTAATATTCCTTATTCTTTTTTTTGCCTTTCATAAGTTCTGGAAAGAGACATGTTGTCTTATTTGTAATTACTGGTAATGTGTTCCGCTTAATCTTCAGAATAGTTTGAGGTGACATGGATAGATTAGGAAAGTTGATTTACAGCCAATACTTTTCTTCTCCGAAGAAGTCTTGAGGGACACCGCAACTTCAAACATAACAGCAAGATGCTGGACTTTCAGAAGGTTTTTGTCTATGTTATTCGTCAGTGCGCAGTATCTGTGTTTTAGCAGGGGTTCAGCATGTACAGCAGAATGCCATAGGTGACCATTGTAAAACCTAGAGGGTTAAGTTGCTGAGCTTGGAGATGAGAGATGGAACAGGTTATTTGCTGTAAAAATGAAAGGCATTTTGTAACGTTTTAATAACCCAGAGCAATGCATCGGATCGAGGCTAAAATGTCCAAATAAAATGATGATAAAAAAGTCTAGAGAATTTATAAGTACCATGATATGATATGAAGCCACCAGAAAGGTTGCAAATAAGAGAAGGTTACTGTATGTGGCTTACTAATCTCATTTGTTTCTCCAAAGGCTGAACACCAGCAGCAGTTACAGTATACATACAGTACACACTGCTTGGAGAGAAGTGATATTAAAATGGCAAACCCAGAACAGTACTTAGACAATACTAGGAACAAGTCACTTAAGGCAGTAATAATATTGCCATCTGCACAATTGCCTCACCTGGGACAAATTACAAACCCTGTCTTTTTCTTTTGCTGAAGATACAAAGAAATAAGAAGCCAAGTAAAAGAAAAAGAAAGAGCACTGTACCATTCCAGATGATTTTCCACAAATGCTGACATGGGGCTGATCTGCACTGTGTATGTGTCATTAGCAGAATACTCAAACAGGCCATAATACGGGTTGAAGAGCTCCTGGGATAGCAGGAAAAAGAACTCCCTGGAGGGTCCACTATAGTCCAAGCTGTGTAAAAAAAAAAGATGTAATCAGATTGGGTGCAGCATTATTCAAAAATAGTATGGTAAACTAGAGCGAATCCGGAACAGCTGTGTAGCAATTGCTCAGAATTACACATAGCTAATATTGATAAATTCAACAGTTGTAGGAAATGGTGTTATGCATGACAATGGATGTTCCGATAGTAAACCTCGAGGTGCCATGGTTAACCTTTATCCACATATGTAACACAACTTTCTAATATTTTTAGCAAATTTGTAAAGCTCAAGTATTGAGAGATTTTGAATGTGAGCAACTGAGATTGCTGTAATTTTAAGATGGCTGATGGACAATATCTGGGTCATAAGGACAAGTCCATTGGAACCCCAATCACCATCACCAGGAGGAATGAACCAAGGAGCTGCTGCAAGGACAATGCTGGGGTGAAGGGAGGGATGCACAGTAGTGAAGGCTTTGTATGAGCACATGACATGCATGGGGATTTCCTCTGGAGCTTTCTGACTGTATTTTAGGGGTTCTTAGGTAGAAATGTGGAGTTGGGTACTTCTGAGGGGTTTTTATAGGGATGGGTAAGGGTTATTTTTATATAGATATTTTGTATTGTATTTTATTGTGTTTGGAAAAATCTAAATACAATTTGTTCCCTCCCACAAAATCAGAAACTGTATGTCTGAATGTTTAGTTTGATGCTTTGAAACTGTTAGTCAGCATCAATTCTAAGAATGGTTCTCTATTCCTACCACACCTAAACATGATACCAACACATGCATAAGATTTTCATGATCAGACAACTTTTCATACACATACTGTACTGGCCACACGAGAAATTTCATGGATACAGAAAGAGCTAATGTAGAAATGTCGAGAGACTGCATGACTGAGTAATCCGCTTTTATTTTTTTCTGTTTGTACGAAATGCTGCGATGCAACGGTCACTCTTGCTGTGGATCTGCCTACCCCTCCTCTCCTACGAAGGTGACATAGAGCTTGTTCCTCTGGAGCTCCTTTCGTGAGTAGGCCATCACCTGATTAAAGGTGCCTTCCAGCAGGTGGTCTCGCCGGATAATCAACCTGCAACACACCAGTTAGTGATGCAGAGTCACAGGACTGAGACAGGACAGGTTTTAAAACATTAAACATCAGAACAGTTGCAAGACTCCCAATATTATTGATTATTGATCATTGTGTATAGATATAGATAGAGTACCTCCCTCTAGATGTAGTGTGTACTGAATATCAATTGCCAATGTCAAAACACTAAGTCCTTGGTGTGTAAATGGTACCAGGTACAGAGACTCTCTTAATTCCTACTATGTGTAGTTCACATCTACTATTAATATTTACAACAACAACAACAATAATTTTGTCATTTTCAAGCTTCGAGACTGGTTCAACTGCAAAACAAGTGTCAATTGCGGCTTTAGGAGCACTCGGCTATATGAAACATAATTTATTGCACATAAATAAACTTTATGAAAATTACGTTCTGTGATAGCATTATTTCAACACACCTCTGCAGTGTATGAGATTCAGACCCAGTTGGATTCTGTTGTAACTGTTGTAAAATAGGAGTGTCACAGTGAACAATTGTAGGCTTCATTTGCTCTTTTTGCTGAGCAGACAGCTTTATAAAAGGTGACTTATTCTTACATTACCTGATGACCCAGTCGGCCTCAAAATGTGCCACGTGAATATCTGTACCATTACACAGTGCCTTTTTATGTGGAGTATCTCGTGCGACACCTGTGACATGAGCTTACTTGATTTTTCCTGGCCCCTGGCCGTAGCCCTTGGCCTCCAGCTTCCTGTAGAAGTTGCGGAGCTTGGCCTCGAAATCTCTCCGGTACGGTGCAGGAGCTCTGGCACTAGCCCTCTGCAGACCTGCCGGAAAAAGCACAGCATTCTTACTTTCTACAGCCGAGCAGACCACTCTGTACATGAGCCTTAGGGGAGGTCGCCATGCTCTTCAAATGTCCAAAACATTCAGCATTTATAGGTTACATCTACTTACTACTTACATTTACAGCATTTACTGGACAACCACTGTGAATCTCTTATCTACAGTAGCTCTGACTTTCTCTCATTCGTCTAGTCAAAATTCATAACAGTCTCTTAATAAGCTTATCATAAATCTTATGATGTTCTGTACAGAAGAGACTGGCAGTGCTCACGTTTTTTTTTCATTTTGTTATTAATTTTCACATCATTTCGTGAGTGCTGAGTACTGAGTACTGTGAAAGTCACTATACAATGTGTGGATTCATGTGCTGTAGAGGGAGAAGTTATTCATTATGTAGAAATCATGTAATGTAAAACCATACAATGAAGAGTCGCTAATATACATTACATATTCACACAAAAGTATGGATTTTTAAAAACTGATAAAGATTACTTTACAGAGGGTCATTCAAAGTTTCTCACATAAAATTTAAAGGTTGTCCCAGATGTTTTACTATACTGAGAAGCATTTCAGTGGCCCAAGGACTCTTTCTACAATACAGAATGTACTGTATAATATCAGAGAGTCTTTGATGTACAGGCCTTGTATTATATGGACCACTTGTAGTCTAATTTATAATTCACACTATAAGAGATTTTGCTGACTTTGTTATGCTAATACAATTAGAGAGAAAATTTTGAAATTATTTAGTGCTACAGAAGAATGTGCTTCTGATTTTCCTAAATTGCAAAAGCAGTTTAGCAGGGTCTTTGAATATGTGCTCCACAGTATCACGATGGAGAGAAAAATGTTAAATAAAAAAACACATTTCATAAAAGGTGATAACTTAAGGTTTAGTCAAAGGCGGCATAGTCTAAAAATTACCAGAAAAAACAATATACTATTCTACTATATCCACATTCAGTATGTGGTTGTAAAACATTTCTTGGGTTGCTGGATTTGTTCCTTCTGGTGACAGTTAGCACCCGTCTTTGGGATATACTGATACTCCACTGTGTGTATGTTAAAGAGGTGATCGCACAGTTTACTGTCAGATGAGAGTTCGAACACAGTTACCTGGGGAGTTCTGTGGTGAGGAGCCGGGAGAGTGGCGGGGAGAGAAGCTGTATCCAGGATGGAATGAGGAATGTGGCGGCACGTAGGACATGATCTCCTCTTCAAACAGGCTGAAACACAGGGCAATAGCAACTCATGTGAGGGACACTAGAGCTCTAAGGGATCGGAAAACTGTCTGGTGATTACAGTGGTTTGGTCCATTCTAGTTTTTTGTTCAGACCTGTCAAGTCCTCCAATTTTAGTGGGAAAGCCCGGGCATACTGGATAGACATATTATTCCCCATGAAGCAGATACTCCACCAATAAGCAACAGCTAACTTGACCACTACTGTGCAGTATCTATAAGGTCTCTGACGTTAAATCAAAGCTAAAGACCTTTCTTTTCTTTACCTATAGTCTAACGTGGCTGCTGAAGTTCAGAGCTTGATTCTATTTCTTTTTAATCACTGTCCACTGTACCACACTTTCCATCTTTTCATATTTCCACCCAAGGAACCTTGATGCCAAGTGTGCATGTTCTGAGGACCTATGACATCTGTAGCGCTATGTAGCATATTTTCATGAATGGTGCTACAACCGATAGATTATTGATTAATTGTAGGTCAACCACCATCAACTAACTCCACAACAGTCAGACATCTAATGCACCCCAACATACCTCCTATGATTCCCACTCCCAGCTCTGTCAAACAGGATATTCTCTGCTTTCAGCAGTTGGTAGATATGTTACTATCAGACATTCAAGATGGAATTGCAAGATAAGTTTGCAAAGAAAACTGCAAAGTAGGAGCTTGGATGCATGTAGGGAATGAGATTATAAAACATTATTATGAACCAGCAAATGTTTTCACATTAGTGTAAGAGAGAGGTATGATACAGCTCTGTAATATCTCGATCCTATAACTATCTGGGAGCCAATGTCAAGATCCTAAATTTAGAGAGACCTGTTTTTTTTTTTTTAATTTGGTGCTGTGCAGCAAGTTGGACAAACTGGTCTAGATATAGTACAGTAAAGGTTTAGTCTGCATGTGTGTGTCAATTCTTCTGTGTCCTGTGTTGAAAGAGACACTCTTATCTTGGAGATGTTACTAAGATGGAGAAAAACTAGTCTACATGTTCTTTGTGTGAATTATTTGATTAATTCTTGATCCAATAATACAGCCTAATTATGTATTGAGGCATTGTGGTTGTGCCTGTGGCCTTCTATGTTTAGATCAGACAGTGCAGTATTCTACTTTCCAAACAGTCAAATGTCTGTTTTTCTGAATATAACACAAGGAAATTAAAAATCATTTAGTTTTTTATGTCAGCAAGGCAGGAGGACAGATTATTTATGGTAATGAGATTTCATAGACAAATATCTATGAAATATGGCATGAGCATGGCTGTGAAAATTTACATTATGCAAATAAAAGACTGACAGATTGATTACCATTCAAGATAGATTTACTATATATGGGAATTGTCTATTTCTTTTTTATCCCAGAATAGTTTCTCAGTCCTCAGCTTTCTTTACAGAACATCAAGGACACAGAAGATCAAGAAAGAAACATTTCACACTCAGGCATCTTCTATGTTGTTAATCCTGTACAAATCAGCCACCATAACTGTTTGTAAGAATTGATACACACGTCTTTTTTTAGTGAAATCGAGGAAAGCATGAAAAAGCAAATAATTTAGAAAATAAATGCCTTTAAAATGTTTCAATTCTAACTGTGAGTTCAATTTATTTTTCACTTGAATTACATTTCTGCTGATAATCTCAACAAATCTTATAATTTTAGAGAATATAACATCATGTACTGTATATGTACTATATTGTAGGTAGTTATTAAGAGGAAGTTGCATAAGTGGCATCTCTGATCTTCTTGCATTTTATTTGATGGCTTGTGTACATGAAAACATCCTCCATGTCCTCCACTTCTGATCAGCTCTGAAGATATACCCCCCCACACACCCCTGATTGTTAATCCTACGTGATTTATAAGTAAGATCAAAGCATCTAATGCCCCTACTAGCAGTGAATTACAGTGCATGAAGACCACAGAAATATAAAAGCCAAAGTCTCACCTCAATAGTATAACAAGGTCTGCATCACAAGACAGTTTCTCTACACCATGGGTGCCTTCGGTCCTAATGTAATGAATTTTCTCCCTGCAAAAAATGGCAGAGGATCATTTTTATTAATCTGTTCTCAATTTATTGCTTACATTCAAAACATGTTCTTTACTTCATACAGGAACTGAGGAATCAGTCTATAGTGTGATAAAGAATACATTAAGATCATTCATCTCTTCTTAGGACACATAAAAATATTAGGAAAAGATAACTTTGTTTAGGTATTGCAGACATCATATTTAAATGAACCAGTAGGGTCGAATCTCCATCACTCTAACTGCCTAACTGAAATCATGACAAATTTGCCCTATAGCTGTAAATAACCATTATGAATAATTTCGGATAATAATTTGCTTGTGCAAAAGTCAGCAGATCTCATATAGAGCTTTTCAGAAAAACATTGCATACTGCATTTATTTCCAGTTAAGGAAGGCTTCTGCATTGCTATATGAATGAAAAAGCACAATTTTAAGTGTTCAAGTACTGTACCTCAGGGCATGATTTCTGGCAAGGCTTGGCTGCCTCTCTTGAAGCATCTCAACAATGTTGGGTTGGCGAAGGAAAGCAACTATCTTGTCATTATAGGCTGTAATAAAAAAAACAGAAGACATACTGTGTCATGAAGGTGTGAATACAGTCATGATGTCTGTATGACAGTAGATTCACATTTAATTCAATGTAACTGTGGTACTGTATTATCAGTGCTGATGACTCCTATTGACTCCCACTTTCTCTCATGGACTGCCACTATCTCCTATTAACTACCACTGACTTTCACTGGTGATCGCTGTCTCCCATTGACTCTTATGCCATTTATTACATCTTTGTGCTACTGAAGGAAAATTAATTGCAAAAAAATATGAAGTCATTACTGCTGATTGAAATGTATCTAGTTGTCATGGACACATCTTTTGGAGCTCTCAATTCAGTACAAAAGCAATCCAAGGAAAGAAGTACAAAAACACAGAGAGACGCGAGACAGCCATGGAAATCCCCTGGCCTGAAATCTACTGTGTTGTAACTGTAGCGATCCAGCAGTCTGAATCTATTCCCAATTTCTTCTGTCAAAGAACGGGGATACAATTAGTGAGATCCCATATTGCTGCATTTTGATTCAAAATAAAGTGAGAGGCTAATACGATGTCTGCAATAGAGAAGATGTCATTCTAATCTAGCCATGCCAAAGCATGGACAGGCGTGGTAAACATGATGCAGACTTTGCAAAAGTGTAGTAAAGCAAAGAAAAATATAGGCAAATGTAAAAATTGAATGTAAATATACCACAGTGAGCTGTGACAACAAAAGTTGTTTTCCTTGAAAAGAAAAAGGGAATGATACATTTTATTGGGATCAGAAAAAAATATTTTTTTGCAAATAACCCTACATTTAATAATAATCTCCATCTGCGATGTGAAGAGAACAGTATGTCTCGGCTGCAATATATAATTATACTGTACTATTTCACCTCTTTTGTATTGGGGCAACCTGAATTCTTGAGCAGAGGCCCACAATTCAAATACAATGAGGATTGTACTACTAATATGCCTTTTCATGGCTGACAGTTTTAAACTCTTTGCTCAGCTGTCAGCTTAATTACAAGTTCTCATAGAAAATAAGTATCTTGGGTTTCATTCCAAGTCCTGAAAAACAGGCTAAGTCACGAACATACTTGGGAAAAGAATTCCACAGCTAGTTGGTATGGAAATTACAAAACTCATAATGGCAAAAATATTTTAGCAGTGAAACAACCTCCACAACACAAAGATCCAAGTCTAAATACATCAGTACCCAAGATTAGGGTCAGGGCAAGGACAGGCATTTCTAGGTGATGCTGTAGTGCTTAACTGCTTAAAAAGTGAAAGGTCCCAATTTTTTATCTATTTAGTGTAAGGCCTCAAAGTGCAGAACAAGTATTTTCAGAATCTGGAATTACAGATCACTTGTACTACAACGTTACTGAATTACCATGAATGTTGTACACATACTGTATAACGCTATTCCTAGGCAGTAATGTGTAGTAAGTGCTGGTGATGGTTTATTAAAATATACTGTATATCTTTTACTATATCTTAACCTATATTTGAGACCTCTAGAAGGAGGGCTTGTTATATATGTGTATATATATATATGTATGTAATATGTTCCCATAAAATGTTATCAATTGAAAGAAGAGAGCAATCAAATAAAGAAGAAGATAGTGGAGGAGTATAAGCAGTAACAAGACTGTCAACAGTCCAAAGTTAAATTTGTGTCCTTTCACAAACCTAGTGGTACTGCATCCTGGTGATACTGGCTTCTTATGGCTGCAACAAGGCTGTTGCCAGGACGTGTTAACAAAGATGCTCCTCGACTCCGTGACACTTCTGAAGCCTGCCAATCACAGTTAAACACTAAATCAGAGGCAGACATTAGGAGCCCAGTCACTTACCAGTGTGAGACTGTAACAGGCATTAAGCATGAACAAAATACACTTAAACTGAATTTAACATGTCTATAAAATACCCAACACACATTATGGGGGAAAAACACATTTTTCGTTGTTTTTATTGTTAATGAAAAGCAGCTCAAAGGAAGAATACTTAGCATTGAGCTTAACAATGCTTCTACATTCCTGGCTACAGTTTCCGATTAACTTTGAAAAGCGTCCACAGTACAGCCACCAAAAGCAAATGTGTAAACTATACTAAATCCTAGAGGAAACCAGAGATAAACCCAGTTACTTTTGTCTGCTGCAAACAACAAGGAATAAACACTTCTCACAGCAAGTTACAGTACTTGACTTGCATTTCATTTCAAAGTCAGTACTGCCTTCACCGAATGTGCTTTTTAGCTGCCTATTATGTGTGTAGTGGTCAGAAACATGCCTGACTCTCACCTCCCCAGCGCTGTAGCTGCGGAGCCTCTGGAGATGCTGGCGGTGCGTTAGATGGTTCGGCAGCCGCCCGTTCTGGAGAGGAATCCTGGGATCAATGAATGTGGTTGCTCGACTGTTGTGGTCTACAAAAAATGACTGAAACAAAAAACAAAAGTGCCGGATAGATTTTGTTTTTCAGAACATGGACAATCATCCCCTTGGTCAAACGTAATGTTTTATTTTTTTCTGTAACCTTTTTGCACAAGAAATACTGTTACAGAAAAATGTGCTGGCATTCTTCCATTGTGTCTCCGAACGTCCTCACAAATACTGAAGAGGTCTTGGGAGACATACTGTATGTTTTCAAAGTTTTAAAAAAGTGCCAGCATTCAGAACTCAAATACTGTTGATAGCATGTTTTCTGCAAGTTTCACTGTTACATTTCTAATAGTTTCTTAAGTACATAGAATGCTTGCAGTAAAAACACAATTTTTTAATGGTATGCCGAAGACTGACAACATGACCACAGAGGAGGAATGTAACCCTTGATCTTAAAGCACAAAACCTGAACAAAGCTTCAAAGCTGCAAATAATAGTTTTGTGTTAAATGACAAGTGTCAGCAACATTGATAAAGAGGTTCCTTTCCAACTTTTACAATCATGTTTGGTAGCAAACACTGTATTAAATGGACTGACCCTCAGCCATTATGGAATGAAACAAACAGGGATACAGCATGTTGTGGTATGATTTGTTGTGGCTACCTTTCCTTGTTGGTCAGTTTTGATCTCCCAGCCCCGGGGCAACTCCAGCTGAGTGTCAGCAAACTTATTGAGGAATGTAACCAGGTCCCTGTTATGCTGATATCGCTCGAAGTTCCGGGCATCTCTGCGAATCTTCAGGATCATGTGCTTTAAACAAGTACTATTTGTAAACATTCGGTAAGCACCCTGAAATCCAGAACCACAAGCCAGAGAAGGCAGGTCAGAAATAAAGCAATTTTTCAAAAGACATGCAAAAACCTTAAGATTTCATGTTTCATAGTACTTTTCCGTTTACATAGCCCTATAAAGTTATTATTGAGCCAAGAAAAAATTCACTTGGGCCTCAATGTTGTTATTTTAACATAAGAGACAAATAATTTGCAATTGAATATATTTTATCAGAATTTACTTCCACTTAAAAGAACATATTAAAATATCCATGCTACTGTATGTCACTATGCGCTTATTCCTTACTGATTAAATACTATCCAACCTAATTCTTCAAAAGCACTAGCATACTGGTTCTGTCTCATGAGTCAGTGGTAAAGCAGAAAGAGCTCTTTGAAGGCTAGAAATCTGTAATTTTCTCCATTATGACATATTTTCACATCCCAATTAGTTAAGGCATTGAAGAAGGAATCAACTGTTTAAGAAAAGAAATATGATGTCCAGACATTAGGAGATGTCCAGAATCATGTCAAAAGTGTAAAATATTAATAAAAAATCAAAACAGTTTAATCTGATTTTTTCTGACAAGAGTACAGCTGGGGAGTCTCAGGATTGTCAGTAAAAAATCCTCAGTACTTCACTTGGCTGGGATCTACAGTCAAGTGAAGCTCTTCAGATCCAAAGGGAACACTGCTCTCTCTAGATAGCGCCTACACTAAACTGGTCTGTTTTTCAAGTGGCATGCTGTTAGGAAAATGATGAAAAGAGAACAGAAGGTGATGATACGTTTTTCTGCAGTCAACTGCAGTCGCCACTGCCTTCAGTCTCTAGATCTGACCATAACACTCACCACTTGACCATGAAGAAGTCAGGGGATTCCATGATGCTACTAGAAACATGAGCTAAAAAAGGAGCTGATATTTCTGGAAGTGCACAAGTCTCAGCAAATGGGAATTAATTAAGTCCTACACTTTTCTTTTTTCCATTTCATTTGTAGCATTTTCATACACAAACATTACAGAAAAGCTGCTGCTGGTGTTGTTGTAATATTTTATTTTGACCTTTGTCTTGGACTAATTTCTGTTCAAGGGTTTCATCTTAGATTGTTTTTTTTTCATGACATTGACCTGAGAAATCTTGTAGAACAGGTTTCTCAGATTTTGTTCATAAACAGTCAACTCCATATGAAACAATTACTGTGAATAAACGCATTGTTAATTTGAGTACATCAAAGATGTTTTTCATAAAACTGTAATAAGCATAAAAAACTGAATTCATATTTTTGTTCCATCGGTGAGATGAACTTAAACTTACTCACATAATTTGCATGGAGAACAGTGAAGAACTCAGGATGAGTGATGAATTTGACAGCAGGGGACTGTAGTAACAATGTGATCTTCTGACTGTTGATTGGAGATGAGGGACCTTCTCTTCTCAGTTCTAAAGGACCAGGAAAATTGCCATGGAACAAAGCAGCAACCTTGGTTAATACAATAAAGAGTACACTGGTACAGTGTACTCTTTAAGCAGAAAAAGAAAACCACAAATCAAAGTTCCCAGAAAGGTACTGCTAGAAAGGTGTTGTATTATTCTAAAGCATTTTCTATACCTGTGGCTTGTGGTGGAGAGTCATTGTCAGTCTCTGAGCTTCCTGCTCGTTCACTCCTCCGGCTGCTGGTCTCCTCCTCCATCCTCTCTGTTGCAATGGTCCTCTGGATGTTCTGGTACCTGGGAACGGATGACACATATTTCCTTCAAAGTACAGCCACCAAAACCAATGCAACAGATTAACCCTTAAACACCATCACGAAACAAAAGGCTTTCTGTCACATTTTTGTAAAAATCTTGAATTATAAATGTATGTGTTTTGAAACCAACCAGAGATGAAAATGTGTGTTTTTACGCAGTCGCCATTTCTCTAAAAACCATCCATCCACTATCAGAAAATTGCTTGTTCCTGTTGAAGGATGCAGTAACCCAGAACCTATTCCAGAAGCACAGTGGCCAAGGCAGGACTGAATCTACTCTCCCCATAAATCACAAACCAAGAATAGAAATTGAATCCTATGTAGCATGTTTCTAGATACACCTTGAGCACCTTGTGAAATCCCAAGTGAACAAAGTGAGAACATGCAAACTCCACACTCTGGAATTGAACCCGAGATCCAAGAGCTGTGAGGAAGCAGCACTAACTACCAGGAACAAAAAATGTACAGCGTCAAAAATATTTAAACAGGTAAAAATAATGCCTCTTAAAAATAACAAATAGGAGATATTTCCTCTTCACTGCTTACTCAACACCATTCTTTTGTTACACAATGAACAGAGTTTCTACATGTACTTTAGTAAATGCTGTATTAACTAGCTTTTATTGCACAATTTCCTTATTCTAATTTTCATGTACTGCATTCATAAAGCTGCATTTTATAAGATGTTGTACATTGCTGTAGTGTAGTTGAACAATCATAAGCCCATTCACACACAAAAGACTATTCCTTTAGAAAACTGTGTTGTAATCAGACATTGTTTTAATGTCCCACAATACAATGGTCTGTATTACGTTCCTTCAACAGTGATTAAATTATATTATATGATTAAATATTGTAGTTATTTTGGGCACATAACATTTAGGTTCCCAAACACACATATAACATTTTTAGATGTAAAGGTAGTTTTATCTTAAGATGTTACAGTACTTCTAAAAGGTTAAGAACCAAGAATATGTCTACTTTTCCATACAAATAGGAACATTTCAAAGAATGACATTTCAAATAATACTGTTATTATTAATGATCTTAATGATGCTTCCATGTCAGAGATGAAAGACCTAAGTGTTTGACTTTTTTCTTGATTGAGAAGGAGGAAGATGTCAGAAATACTATTTAATGTGATTATCCTTCCCCTGAGAATAAAACAAAATGTAGTACAGTACTTACTACAAAATCCGTTTAACTGAGGAGTACCTCAGTCCATGATCTCCCTTCTGTTACAGAATGACCCCCCCCCCCCCCCCCAGAGATGCATGATAGAGTTTTAACTCAAATACTGTAAGTGGCATTTTCTGATGCGTCTTTTCATGAACAATCCTGAGTACAAAATAAGTAACCAGGAAACAGAGAAGGATATGAGTTCAAATCTGCTATTGAATCAGGACTGTCTAAAGCAAGGCAAGAGTATTAATTTGGTTATTATCACGATCTATACAGTAGTACAAAAACGTTTTTGAACCCTCATAGGAATCATAATACACTTGAGCAATGCAAGCCAATGGAATCACAGGAGGTGATTTTTTTTCCTTTACAGTCATTTGATTTATTTTGTTCAGTCCCGGGATGTGTGAATCCCTTTTTACACTGTAAGTAAAATACATCTAGTTGAGAAGCTGAAAAGACTTAAGTTGAAATGAATAGATTTTAACATGAAACAACTGGAATCTTCAAAAACATTGCCTTCCCAGACTAAGAATGTTAGAGAACTAGATTAAATTAAAGAGTCCTCACTAAAAACTTGATTTTTCAGGGAAAGCCACTGGTTTCCATAGAAACAAACATCACTGGTTTTAGTAGTGGCCACAGTGTTTTTGTGTGTGGAAGTACTGTTTTTTAATAGGATTCTGGTTTTAGTCCATGCTGAAGGCATTCTGGCACATGACATGAGAAGAAACCAAAGCCACAAGACTTTCGCCTCACTGCTAAATTTATTACTTTTGTTGTCCGTAGACATCTTGGATATATTACTAAAAGATAAAGGCTTAACTTTCTCTGGCAAAAACACAGAATTGCAGACACCAAATTAGACAATTAGCTAACACTATAGCAGTAGCAAATACTGTAAAATTAAATGTAAAATACAATCCCAGACTGGACAAACACCTGGCAGATGAACATTCTGTGAATACAAGGGTAAGGTTTTACACATAAGGTAGTTGAAAATAAACTATAAATACAATATGGGAAACGCTAGAAGTGGCAATTTATGAAAAAGACTGGAATATTTATGTTTACACATCGCTTATATTGCTTATGACACATATTCTTCCAGAAATTGTGGGGAAGCAATAAAAAAAAAATGTTCGGCTATATATTTAAAAGTGTAGAATTCAAGGCATGTTATGTTGAAATATGTTAAAAATATACAATACACTAGTTTACCCACATTCAGAGTACTGTGTACAGTTTTGGTCAAGACTTACAGTAACAAAAATATGTTACTGATGCATTCTAGGACTTAAAAGAATTTCCTAAACACTATCTGAAGGAAGTGAACCTTTTTAGTCTTCAACAGAAAATATTACAAGGGGACCTGACACAAGTGCCAAAATCCAGAAAGCCATTGACAAAGTCAACACAATTGGCTTCTTCAAAATAAACAATGAAACACAACTAAGAAGAAACTACTTGGAAGTACATTTAAAAACTGAGAATAAGAGGCTTGTCTTTACCCAAACATTTGTAGGAGTATGGAACAAGCAACCCTGCCATGTGGTGCAAAACCAATAATTTGCTTGGATGGCTTCCTCTCATTTGTAACCATTCTTATGTTCTTAATTAATTATTATGGAATGATAAATGTGTCAACTGAAATAAGAACACAGTGGGCAGTGGTCAATGACTTCTCATCACAAGAGGTTGTGTTAAAAATATAATGTTTAAAACAGTATTTCCTTTTTATCGCACAATTTTAACAACTGACCTACTGAAGATGTTTAATATTAGGAATTTTAATACAGAACATCTATTTTAAGATATAAACATGTAGTTTTTAAGCATAAAGCTTTAACATGCCAGAAGGACTAACAGCTCATCCAATCTACATTTACTAAACAAATGCTACACAGGGCTTCACCCACAGGCTAGCAGTGAGAAACAAGAATATAGACCTAACCTTCTTGACTAATAAAATCCCCTCAGGGCTTCTGGAGCTCTTGTCTGTGAGCAAGTATATCAAAGGAAGCCATGAACAAAAAATTCAGTGGACTTTAGCTTTCAAGTTGCTAATAAAATTCATAAATAATGCAGGCCTCAGGTGCAGTTCCACCAGTAAGTGTAGGTCAGGCCCTGTAGTGTGGACATAACTGGTTTCCAGTCAAAGAGCAGTAAGTGTAGGTTGAGCCCTGAACGTGTAGACTTGTGCTCAGCACACCGGCTGAACTTTACAGAGGTTGGCCTGGATTGGAACCAGGGTAGCCTCATCTTACAGTGCTGCAGCACCCCCTGGAACTCTACAGGAGCCAGCAAGTGGGCAGTGCTGTCAGAGAGAGATGAGTCATTGCTCTAGTTATTGCTATATCTCCTGTTGGTACTGCAGTACTTACAGTGTCACAAATGGAGGATATCTTTGACAGATGCTTGTTTCATGTGCAAGGTCCTGACCGTTCCCATATTATATAATAGCTGGTTTATGGTTGTAAGCTGAGAAGGCTGGAAATTGCTGATTCTAAATTCGGTGGCAAATTGGACTGTTCAATTCCAAATTAATTCAAAATATATGCATGACTCCTACTGAGTCAAAGTTCTTGCAAAATAAAAACGAATTCTAGACAATTGGTGGCTGACATGTTTATTAATTCATAGAATCCAGTATATATTTTTCTCTGATCTCTAAAAAATCATTATTTTTCTTATTTTCATCCTCTGGGTGGCAGTATAGCACATCTGTGCCATGAGCACTACATACAGAGGCATACTTCATCCTGAATTAATCAATTCTTCCAATATAATGGAGATTTCATGTAGTGCTTCAAAGAAAGTTCTGCCCTGAACTCTACTGCAGTAAAATAAAGCTGTATAAACACAGTGAACAATCTGGATTTCCAGTTTTGGGATTTCTGATCCAAACATGGAAATATGAACTCATTTTATTCATGAGTAGTTCATGAATATAAATGTCCTAAAAAGTATATCTCACAGTATGTCTTTGCAATATTGCTTACTACACTTTAGTGCCTCCAGAAAGCAATTCTAATAAAAAAAGACAAACTAAAACAAATTCTATTTCATGCCATTTGTTCCATGCAGATGTAATTGGTGTATCTCATTCAAATCATAGATGTTCTATAACATTGCTACAACAGCTTTAGCTCCTTTCAAAGTTGATTCTCCCAGCACCACATAGTAACTATTAAAAGAAAGTGTAGTCTTTCCAGCTAAAACTGTACATTTTACAAGCAAGACTTAACTTGCTTAAGTTAACTATGCAAGTCTTAGTACTTAGAATCAGTTGTGGTCAACAAACCAGCTAAGCCAATCCGCCAGCAGCAGGGACTCTATCGTTACAGTGTGTGTTTAACCTGTGGTGTTTTATGCCCTGAAAACCATGCAGGACATTCAGGATTTAACCTTCACCTCCTGTTCAGTTGCTCCATCTGCTGCACAGAGCCTGAACGTTGGATCCCATCTGGAGTGGCTGCTGTGGTTGGCCGCTGCCAGGTGGTGGTCCTGTTGATATGGTCCACGTAGAAAACTCTTCCATGACTGTCAATCCTGGCCTCCCAGTCTAAAAAAGGAAAAGAAACAAAAAAAAAACAGAGTTTGATAAAACCTGCTGATCCAAAAGTGTTTCAATAAAAAAAACCTTTGTGCTTTCTCCAGGAATTTGTATGAATTTCATATTTACGAACCACAGTGTAGCGCCTTGCAGTAATCAATCTGAGACAAGATAAATGTGTTGACACGTTCTTCAGCTACAGTCAGAAACAACAGTAAGAAGTAGTCTGGTGATATGTCCGAGATAGAAGAATGATGTGTTTACAATATTTTGCACATCTGTGTCAAACATTAAGCATGGATCAAACATCACCCCCAAATATCACCTGTCTTGAGCAGCAAAAGAGGATTCCACACAAACTGATCTCTGGGAACCAGGCAGCTCAGGTAGTTAAATATGGTGATGATAACATTAGCTTCTGAGGCTTGATACCCTAAATAGTCCATTGAAAATAGATTTGCTCCCCATCCTGTTCCTTAGGTACTGTTAGATACTGTTACTGTTATTGCTGGTGTTATACCTTGATGCTGTGAAAGCTCTTTGCTGGCAGAAAAAAAGGACGGGCTCATGTGTTACAGTATATACTGAGTAGAGTTCATTACCAGAGACAGCGACATACTGTACAGTAGTTTTTGTTTAGCCAAAGGCAACAGACACTAATTTGCAGTGCTGGTTACCACACTCAAAAGTAACTTTTTTGAGACTTAAAAAATAAATCAATTATAGAGAACATATGGAGGAAATTATACCACGTACAATGCACATATGGAAATTACAGACATACCAAGTACACACGCAGACTTGAAGACACGCAGACTTGAAGACGCAGAATTGTAACTGTATGGACTTTGTATTGTACTTGGTTTCCCCTCAACTTTGCTAGGATAGAGCTACAAATAGGAGAACTATTGCTTTATTGTTATTTTTGTGTGCCCTTGCAGTGTGCTTATGAGAATGCAGGATACATATCTGCTGTGTCCTGATTTAAGTGGATGGGTTTGGGGCAAAGCTAGATTATGATTACTGCACTGGTGGAGAATTCCAAGCCAATTTACCATCTGGTAAAGCTTGGAGAAGATAGAAAGCAAAAAAGGGCAAGGTACAGTAAATGGAGGATATAGGACCCTACTGGAGAGACTGCAAAACCATATATAATGTAATTGCTTGAAGACTGCTGCCTCTATCTGAAATAACAGACTAAATAGCAGCTGTTTAGTCTGGTGGAAGGAACAGGCTTTAGCAGTACTGATCCTACTATAAAGGATTGTGTCACCACCTTTAAACTGGATAGTGTCAAATTCTATCGCCCAGCTGTTTGGTGTAGAGGAATTCTCTGTTGTCTGGGATGTGGGGCTGTGTGGTTTGGAAGCAAGAACTGTGATCAAATTCATGTTGGGCCAGAGCAGCACTTGTACTATAATACCGCCTGCAATATTATTATTTGTTGTTTACCAGTGGTTCAGCAGCTAATGGACAAACGCTGCATATTACTTTTACCCGAAAAGTCACAAACCGCATTCCTACGAGCAACTCTCGCCACCCGCACCCGCAGACTAATTAATCAATTTTCATTCCTCGTTTTGGATTTGGATACTCTCGACCTGACTCTTGTTATACTCGACCTAGATCTTCTACCTTGACTACGACTTTTGCCTTTTGCACGTGGGATTTGGACACCAAACACTAACCGCCTACAGTCTCAGAGTCGCATAGGGTCCAACCAGGTACTCTTAATGTCACCCTTGACACAAAACTGGCAACTTTTACGGTGTATCTTAATAATATGTTAAACCATTTAGAGAATTCAGTGATGAAAACTTCATTAGCTTCTTACACCAAACTGCCTGATGTAACATTCACATAAAAAATGTTACATTTGTTCTAGGAAACGAATGGTAGGATTCAGACATAATAGACATGTATAAAAACTGCACACTGAAAGAGCCTTCAATACGTCAGGAAAGAAACTGTGCCTTATTTACCATTTAACGATTTCTTTTTTATACTAAGCACAAGAGAGTTTCTACTAACACAAGACAGGAATCAGCTATTGGAGCACAAATTTAGTCAAACCCTAGAAGAAACAGCCTCTGAGGAGCAAATGGGTCGTCTCATTTTCAATGAGTCCCGAGTGACTCAACCAGAAAAGTCATTCTCTCAGAGTGCAGGTTCAGTGTATAGTTCAGTTTGAGCATGATTTATTGTGACAGGCGTTCCTCAAATGGTGGTATAAAGTAAGTTCAGTGCCACCAGGGGCAGAATTGTGAATAGTTTTCCCAGAGAAAGCTCCCAGAGAAACAACAACTTCTGTGACTTCCTGGGCACCTACAGTCGTGCCATTGACATCAGTGAAGGATGGGTCTCTTTTTGAAAGTAAGCACGATGACCCAGCTGGGTTCTTGACAAAAGGCAGTCCCTATGTGGTTTCCAAATCTGGCCCAGTGGCACTGCATATTGGACATAACAAGCCGCCAATGTTTATTGTTCAGACTTCTTCAAAACACTGACAGATACTGTAATTGCTTTTAAAATACAACAGGCAATCTGGCCCTGGATGCTAAACTAAAGGATCTGTGCTGAGTTTTTACCCAGATAGCCTGGCAATGGAGTCAGGAGTGAACAAATCACTGGAAGAAGCTGGTCTTTGGTCTGTCTTATTGTGCCCTGCTGAGCTCAAAGACATCCAAGCTGGCAGACATCATGGTGGTGGTGGAGGGGAGTCCCCATTATCTGTAAAGCGCTTTGACTGGAGTGTCCAGAAAAGTGCTATATAAGTGTAAGCAATTATTATTATTATTATTATTTTTATTATTATTATTATTATTATTATTATTATTATTATTATTATTATTATTAATTATCTATTTACGTAGGATGAAGAAATTCAAGTACGTAGCTGTGTCAGCATGTGTAGGCTACAAAGGACAAATAAAGGTTTACTCCATGCTCAAAAGAGACCAAAGGAAACACAACAATATGGCTGTGGAGCCTTCTTCAGGTGAATGGAATAAACATTTACTTGTGCCTTACCATCTATTTACATCAGTGCAGGAAACAGGTGAGCTCATGGCATCTGTGATGAAACCCTTGTCTTCTACCCAGTCATTGTAACCCACTTTCCCATCTTCCCATCCCTCTTGGATCCCAGTGCTGGGTTCTGATGAGAAGCTTACACATCCTTACAGTGTGACATCAAACCTGGATCACTTGGGAGTATTTGTATTCCTCTCCTCTGTGTCCACCTGATAAACTAATGCTGTACAATATTGTCATCTACTGTATAATTCTGTTACATTCTCTGTAGCAAAATGTTGCGAAAAGCACTACAGCAAATGAAAAATTGATTGAGTTGAAATTTATGATGGAGTAACACTTTTTTAAGCAATGCCACAAGAACATACAGTACTTTGTGGAATTACTTTAAATGTGAAATTCATACTTTAATGGCAGCCTACACAGCTACACCTATTAACTTTAATGCAACAAAGAAAACATAATATAATTATTATATACCATACAGATAACCTTTGCATTTCACTTGTTATTATTCTAAATTCTACAGTTTGGACACTAAATATGATTGGGAAAGGAATTTCTCCAAATAGCTGCACACAAGGCCCCTGTATCCCTGTTTGAACACAAGACGTTGGCTCGGGACATGACAGAAGGTCATGATATCACATTCAAGTGATAAACTGTAAATCAAATATTTTGAAATCAAATACATCAAATCAAAATATAGTTTGAAAAAGTCATATTGTTACGTACTGTAAGTTGAATGAACTCTGTCTGTGTGCTACAATAGTGGTTCTCATGATTTCATGTGTTTCATGAATACTGTAGATAAGCTCATCGCTGTAATCAGGCAGCGAATTTCAAGCAAAGATTCAACCATGACATCCAAGGAGCTTTCAATAGCAACTCAGGAATAAAGGACACAGATCAGGGTAAGGATGTAAAAATATCGTACCTTAAAAATATTTTCACCATTAAGACGTTGAAGGTATTATACTGTAATAGCATGTAGACACTGCTTGTGACACAGTGCCCTTCCAAAGTGAGCTGCCAGTCAAAGGAGGAAACTGGTCTGAAAAGCCAGAGTGAGTTAAATGTCCATAATAAAAAGCTAGCAGAATGGAAAGGAGGAATTTATTACTGAAAACAATTCCTGTATGGAATTTGCAACAAAGCATTTTACTGATACAGTATACTGCAAACATATGCAAAAAAGTTTTTTGGTCAGACAAGACAAAATCGGAACTTTCTGTTCTAAATGCAAAGCATTATGTTATTGGGCTGATTCTCATCAGTAAGGACAAGAATGCTTGTTAGGTTTGAAGAAAAAATGGATGGAGCAAAGTACAAACAAGTCTTTGAGAAAAACCTTTTTCTAGCTTTCTAGAGACCTAAAACTGGGACAAAAATTCACCTTTCACCAGAACGATGACCCAAAACACAAGGCTAAATCTATACTAGAGTAGCATAACAAGAAGAAAGTGAATGTCCTTAAGTGGTTCACTCAAAGTCCTGATTTGAATCCGACAGGAAACCTGTAGCAAAATTTGAGCACTGCTGTCCACCATTGGTGTCCCCAAACTAATTGACAGAGCTTGAAAAAGTCTGCATAGAAGAATGAGAAAGAAAATCCTACACTATCTTGTTGTGTGAAGTTGGTACAGTACTTATCCAAAAAGACTAACTCCTGCAACTTCTGCCATAGGGGATTAACCATGTATTGACTTTTAAGGGTGAATACTTAAACAATAAGCATATTTTTAATTTTGGACTTTTCTTTGGTGTTTTTGCTGATATCAACTTATTTTACCTATAAAAGAGAACAGTTTGAGACTTCCACGTATTTTATCAGATTTTTTTGCCCAAGTTACAGTACATTCCCATATGCTTAAAGTGTTATATGCTGCTATTCTGAAAGGTTCACTTTCAGATGTTAATACCGCCATTGAAAAAATACAAAAATCCCACATTTGTAATGTCTGTTAGATTTGCCCTGATGCCTCTATTAACTATATGTTAACGTGCTATAATGTGTCTGGATAGCTGTATGACCAAATTAGCCTGCCAGAATCAGACAGACTTTATTAAAAGATGTCTTTTTTCTGGTAACTATTGTTGTTTTCTTTCACTGGATGCTGAGAGCTCAAATGGAAATATCTATGGTCACTTCTAGATATGGGTTTGCATTCAGGTTACACTAATACAGTTTACCTTTCAAATATGCCACTCTTATGCCACAATTTGTTTTAACTGGCAACACGAGCTGTTGCCAGTTCTCTTTTCTGCTATAGTATGTGGTTTTAAGGAATAAGTGCTCAGATTATGCCACATTTACTAGAAATTTATTTCTCTTCTTTTTGGAGAAATAAAGTAGATAGATACTTTATTGATCCCGTGAGGGAAATTGCAGTGCAACAGCAGCTTAACACACACAACACAGCCACAGTGTAACGAATTATATAATAATAGTACAATACATACAATACAATACAAGAGTTACTCACAGTCCGGACACACAAGAGGAAACTAGAACAGAACAGTACACAGAAAATCGTATCACACGTATGAATATAAATATAGATGTAACCATAGATATAAATATAAATATAAATGTATTGCACAGGTCCCTGGCATATATTGCACAAATGTGGTTGTAAACGGGAAAAAGAAAAAGAAAAAGAAAGAGAACACATGTAGCAGTAGATGTGTATATGCGTTTAGTCCAGAAACAGGTCACTGTCGCTGTTGCCTCTGCCAAGACGCAAGGTGGATGCGTTGTACAGTCTTATGGCAGACGGCAAGAATGACCTCCTGTAGCGCTCCCTGTCGCACCGTGGATGAATCAGTCTATTGCTGAACGTGCTCTTCATTCCTGCAAGCCTGTCATAGAGGGGATGGGAGAAGTTGTCCATGATGGCCTCTAGTTTGGACATCATTCTCCTCTCAGCCACTTCCTCCAAGGGGTCCAGGTCAGACCCAATGACAGAGCTTGCCCTCCTGATGAGGTTGTTCAGCCTTTTGGAATCTACTGCTCTAATCCCAGAGCCCCAGCACACCACTGCGTAGAAAATGGCACTCGCTACCACCGACTGATAAAACATGTGTAGCATCTTACTACACACATTGAAGGACCTGAGCCTCCTCAAGAAGTAAAGTCGGCTCTGTCCGTTCTTATAGATGGCCTCGATGTTCTTAGACCATTCCAGTCTATCGTCGATGTGCACTCCCAGGTACTTGTACGAGTCCACCATCTCCACGCCACTCCCATGGATGTAGACAGGAGTAGGTTTGACCTTTTTCCTCCTGAAATCTACCACCAGTTCCTTTGTCTTTGTAACATTCAGTTCCAAGTGGTTCACCCCACACCACTCCACAAAGCTGCTGACCAGTCCTCTGTACTCCTCCTCCTGCTCACCCTTGATACATCCCACAATTGCAGAGTCATCTGAGAACTTTTGCAGGTGGCATGACTTTGAGTTGCACTTAAAGTCCGAAGTATAGAGGGTGAAGAGGAATGGAGAAAGAACTGTCCCTTGAGGTGCCCCTGTGTTACTCGCTACCAGTTCAGACACACAGTTCTGAAGTCTCACAGACTGTGGTCTGCCCGTCAGGTAGTCAGTGATCCACGAGGTCATGGAGGCATCGACTTGCATCTCCTCCAGCTTCCTCCTTAGAAGTAAGGGCTGGATGGTATTGAAGGCACTGGAGAAGTCGAAAAACATGATCCTTACAGTGTTGCCAGCCCTGTCCAGGTGTGAGTAGGCCCTTTGCAGCATGTAGATGATCGCATCCTCCACACCAACACTGGGCTGGTAGGCAAACTGTAGGGTGTCCAGTGATGAGCTGACCAGGGGTCTCAGGTGGGATAAGACCAGCCTCTCCAGTGTCTTCATGATGTGAGAAGTCAGTGCAACTGGTCTGTAGTCGTTGAGGACAGAGGGGCGCCCTTTCTTTGGTACCGGGACCAGGCATGATGTCTTCCAGAGCACCGGGACTCTCTCCAAGCGCAGGCTCAGGTTGAACAGTCGCTGGAGCACTCCGCTCAGCTGATCAGCACAGGCCCTCAGAACTCTGGGACAGATGTTATCTGGTCCTGTGGCCTTACCCTCGTGCAGCCTCTTCAGCTCCTTCTTCACCTGGTCAGCTGTGATGGTCAGCCTGGCCCGGGGGATGATGCTCATAGTGCTTTCAGTGCTGGAGGTGTTAATGGCGGAGGTGTTGGAGAGTGGCAGCTGTGGGGGATGGGTGGGTGAGCAGCCGTCGGGGGTTGTAGCTGTAGGCGGCCATGTTTGTGGGGGGATGGAGGAGGTGTTGGGCAGTTGCAGCTGTGAAGGGTTAGGGAGCGTGTGGCTGTGGGGGGATGGGTGTTGCGCCACAGAGGACCCAGAATCAAACCTGTTAAAGAACTGGTTCAACTTGTTGGCCATCTCCAGGTTCCCTTCTGTTGCAACCCCAGCCAGTTTGAAGCCAGTGATCTCTCTCATGCTGCTCCATACATCTCTCACCCTATTCCTTTGCAGCTTGTCCTCTACCTTCCTCCTGTAGGCGTCCTTGCTCTCTCTTAACTTCTGCTTTAGCTCCCTCTGTACACGCTTGACCTCTTCCTTATCTCCCCTCCTAAAGGCTCTCTTCTTGTCATTCAGAAGAGCCTTTAGGTCGCTGGTGATCCAGGGTTTGTTATTTGAAAAGCAGTGTACGTCTTTGGTGGGGATGGTGTTGTCTACGCAGAAGTTAATATAGTCAGTGACACAGTCCACCATGCTGTCTATGTCGTCCCCATGTGGTTCGCACAGCACATCCCAGTTGGTGGTCTCCAGTAGTTTACATTCCAACAGATATTTTTGTGATGATTTTTTCACACTGTTTCGGGATATGCAATTTAAATACAAACATCCTGCTCCTTTTTTACAGCATCACCTTTCTGCATTCAGCATGACTAAAGTGCCTCCTGGAGGGCAAGGTTGTATTAGAAGTTTAAAAAGGGACTAGCTTCCATATGCTTCTTTCTTCATGTTTTTTTTAGCAGTTACTATATGAAACATACTGTTTAAGAAACAAACTACAGTATATCAAACTGGATTTGCATTGTTACAGATGAAGAAATGTCCATTAACATTATTTGCTAAATTAAAAATTTTGATTTCCAAAAATCCTAATTATCAAATGATCTGCTTAAAGGCTCCTCAGAGAGTGTACTAGGCCTCTCATAGATGCTGCCATCTTAGAGTGATACTGAAATTCTTATTGCATACAATTCTTTTGTCATACAGTAGCTGTCCTTTCTTATTTTTTGGGTCCTAAGGTAGGAAACTCAAAGGGGGTTACTACTGATGGTGGGAAAGGCCATTTGAGGGGATAGATATTGAAATGGAATATTGTTGATTTTATTATTTGATGTATTTAAAAAAACTGAAATATTTCCTCAGAAATCAAAGAAAACAAAGGCAAAATGCATAATTAAAATTACATTTGGATATGATTATCTTATTATGAAAGCAATAACATGCTCAGTAGAGGTATTGATATTTTAAATGTAATTGCCAAATGCCCAGCAGGAAATTACAACTGAGTTGGTGTCACGATTGTAGTCCCTCCTCCTTAAGGGTGCTCCTGCTCTTTCACTTCGGACCTAATTTTGTGCACATGCCCCTTGTTCCAGCCTCCTTCCCATCCCCCTTAAAAGCCAGACACCCACTTAGTTCGGGGCTCTGCACTGATTCCCATATCGTGCGAGCCCGGGACCTGTACTTGCCTGGCTCTGTCAGGTTTTTAAGTTTCTGTTCCTGTTTCCGTTCCCCCCCGCCGGTTCCGACCCGGTTCCTGTTTTTAACCCATCTGTCTCGTATGGATTGCCTGGCTTTTGGACTTTTGCCCTGTCTTTTGGATTTCCCGTTCGTCTCATCCTTGGATTGTTTGCCCCGGACTCACCCCCCTTGACACCTGCACACTTTGGACACGCCCCCCCGTATTCATTCCTGATTCCTGCATGGCTTTTTCCCTTGTTTCTCACTCAATCCCGGATTGTGTCGTCCGCATAGGGTCCAGAAAGAACTGTTTGTTACAGTTGGCTTTGTTGTTTTTAGAGCCCTGGATAAATGCCAAGTTTTTCATAGTGAAAAACCAAACCAAAACCTGAACAGAATTATTGTTCACTGCAAAACAACAGTAGAACTAACAATATTAAAACACTGAAGCTTTCAGTCATAACATTCACTTGATGTATCACTTCCACCAAATATGGGCTATATTTTACATTAATATTTGATATTATGATTCTGTATCCTAGAACTCTGAGCTAGAACAGGTATTGACTGCTGAGTACTTCTGTGTCCATCACACACACAGGTGCTGAGGACTTAACTACAACACAGTCCATTCCTGTGCTGCACTATGATAAGCTCTGAATGGTGTTGTTGTAAATGCAGACAACACCTTTTTGTGCTAGTAACCATGAAAACTGGGATATGAAAGATAAGCCAAGGTAACTGTCTTACAGAACCAGGAAAACACTTGTGTTCAGTGTTGAATTACTGTAAACATCACCATTGTGATGCACACCATTGATTCAATAGTTTTTTCACAAACACATATCCATCCAATTTAATTCCTAATCTTCAATTTAAGAAACGTGTATCAAACAAATAAGTATAGTCCAATTGAACTATATAAAGTATGTTTTTTATTTACACAAAATTAATAATGCAGCAAATTTCATTTTGTGGAATGAGATTACTAGTCTTTTTGAGCTATTATTCAACAGAAGAAAATGTATTTTTTAAAATGTTATATAAGAATATTAGAATCAAGAGATTGTGTATGTATTCTATTAATAATACTAATAACAGATTAACCCAATATTTATTAATTTGCAGCAGAAACAAAATGACAGCCTATAGTGTGTTAGTGTGTCAATTTTTACAAAAATACAGCATTTTCTGTTTGAGAAAACACAACTATTTCATAAAGTCAAGTTAAAGAATGAAATTATTAGTATAAAATAACAGTTTTATTTCCTAGTGGTGGATTAAATACTCTGCTTGGTAAGAATATCTGTATACCTCGTTTTCCAAAAAAATGAAAAACACTTACTCCACACAGTTTTTTTTTATATTACTTTTTGTCCATCACCATTTTCTAACTTTATTGCTAAAAGAATAGGTTAACCATGAAGATACAAGCAGGGCTGAACACAAAGTGAGGTCTGCTTAAGGTTCCTCTTCTGCTTATATGCTCATATGACTACATAATGTACATTCAAATACTCAGATCCATGAGAAGTCGATCAAAAATGCTGCTGTTACCCTACTTGTCCTGCTAAGTAAATTCAGATCTCGATGAAAAAAGACTTAATAGTGTTATCTCATTTTGTTAATCATTCTTCATGAAGCCTGGCTCTAACCTACATGACAGCAAGATTGTTCTAGTGTATCAATGTCAAAGAAGATTCAGAGCTACTGCTGTAATTGCTATAGTAGTTGAAAACCACGCACTGCTTGTCTGGGCACTTGCATTTAGGCCTCTCATTGTAGAAGGGCAAAAACTGCAAGAAAATCAGCTTTTTTGGAAAAGAACCCTTAATCAGTGTTAACTTGTATGAGACATGGAGGATTTAACTTAAACTCCAATTTAGGAGGATATTTAAACAAAGCTCAGAACAGTGAAAATGCCTGACGCTAGTAGGAATGACAGAGGTCAATAAAGCCAGATGGAATGAACACGCAAGCAGCCCTCTGAGACAATGACAGAGAACATACAGTACACAGTACAGTCCACCACCCAGCAGCCCTCCACCAATGGCCATGCGTGGCCCTTGTGTGCTGGCTACTGCGGACGACAGAAACGGATCCTAAACGCAGATGGGGATGACACAGGAAAGCTTACTTGGTGGCAACGGTTCATCGATTGTTGGGTAATGGTGGGGATCAGGTCGCAAAGCAGGAAGCTGGCTGACTGGAGGATGACTGCATGGCAAGGGGCAATTGCCTACAAAGACGAGAAAAACAGAATGATTTGAAAAGCAAGATAGCATGGGAAACTATGAAGTTCACTGGCTCCTTTTAGCCTTAAATTAAATCCGCAGTGATACACAGTTTCAGAATTGGCCTGTCCAACCAAATGCAGTGTTTTTTTTTACTGCTGGCATGGTAAATAAACATGGGGGAAATGAAATAACCAAGACGTGATTATTCCTAGTTTGGATGCTGCATGAGTAAAAAGATTAAAATGTTATAATGCAATCTTAATTAGAGAATTATTCTTCTAAGCAAGCATAAAGTAGATTATGCCCTTGTATTCTGACAACAGAAATTGCAAAGATTTAGAACTGCATTGCATCTCATGTTAATTGTATCATTTTTTCCCCCAATGGACTGTTAACAAGCTTACAACCAAAAAGGTTGCACCTCAACACTCTATGAACAGGAAAAAAGGCGCCAGAAATACAGTATGTTGTTTAAATACTGTATAAGAGAAAGTCTGTTCTCTTGTCACGAATAAAAATGGATTATGCTACTGTGTCTGGAGGTTGAAAAGGTTTTACTACAGTGGGTTTACAGTCTCCAGTCTGCTAAAGTGATTTCTGTTGTGCATTCTCTGAGTTTGTATCAAATTGCCCATGATTTGTTTTTTTCCTAGAAGCAGAGGATTAGAAAGAAGTGGTAGAAGCCCAGTACAAGTGGAACAAGGTACCAGTAGTTGTACCAGCGGTAGAAGCGCAGTGAGTAAAGGTTCTTTAGATCCTTATGTCATGTTAAACTGGAGGCAAGAAAATAAGGAAGAAGTTAAAACTGACCCAATGAATCATTTATTTGAGTTCTTCTTTAGGACCTAAACAGTAGGTGATTCAAAGAGACTGAGATAACCAGCCTGACTGTGGCCCCTCTCCTGGGTGTCACGAACCGCACTCCCACGTGCACCTCTTGGCGTCAACACCTGTGTCCTAGTTAGCCATTTGCACTGCGCTTGCCCTTTTCCCCATTTAAACCCACTCACTCCTCTCTGTCCTCGCTCACTGTTGAGATCGACTTAGCCTTTCTCTTGTGCACGTACTGATCTCTGGATACCGACCCTGTTTAACCTTCAGCAACGTCTTCATCTCTGTCTTGCGGCTCTCGGATTTGGATACCTTTCCGACCTGACTACTGGATACCCAACCCTGCTCCGTCCCCAGCTACGCCTTCGTTTCTCTCTCTAGCAGATTTTGGATTTGGATACCGTACTGACCTGACTACTGGAACCCGACCTAGCCTGTCTACCCGACCTCGCATTCAGTTTTTTGCCCTTTGGATTTCTAGACATCTATTTCTCTCGGCAACGCTTAGGGTCCGATCACCTCTTCCACAAGTCCCTAGTGACTATTGTGACACTGGGTAGGTCATGTTTTTAGGACAGGTAAAAAGATAAGCAGATGAGATATGAGATTATGAATGGTGGTCAGCCTAAGATACTGAACTCTACTGCTCAAGACTGGGTTATTGCAAACACATGGCATGAATAAGGGGATTAAAAGTTATCATGCAGACTGACTGAACCTTCAGTTGCTGTTCTTTCTTTTTTTAAACTTGAGAGTTTTTATGTAGTTTTATTTTCTTTCTAGCCTTTTACTGTACATTCAAAGGCATGTTCCTGCCATTTTTTATAGATATGTGATTGAGGAAGCAACTATGCCTGAGTAGGGATAACTGAATAGCTCAGTGTGAATACACTGAATACAGTTCACTCAGTGAACACAGTCTGTAGTGGGCAATAACTGTAAACCTTGTGCAATGAGTGTCCTAGAGAACATGTAAGAAATTACCATTATTAGACTTATTTGTGGAAAAAGTAAATATCATGTCACTATTCATGAAAAAAAACACCACCACCTTATCAGATTGATCAAAAATGTTTGGGTTTTCCACTTTCAGTAAGTCAAAATATATTTCATCTTAAAATTGAAACTGTATAAACAGTAGCTGTGTTTTACAATACTTTGAAAATAAGTTCCATTTCCGTACGTACCACCAAGAGTTTTGGGTGTCATTCATAATTCTCTTTGATATACAGTATATACTGTAAATCACTGAATGTTATGCTGCTCCAGGTTATTTGTACTTCTTTTGTCAACAATCGCACCTAAGGTTAATATTGCTGTTTTGATATCAAGGCAGGTTTATAAAATAACCCAAATAATAAGACGAGACTGCAAAATGGTGTAGCAACCAACTCAGATTTAATTCACTAATTCTGTTTTATCTTTCATGAATTTGTATGAGAAAGCTATGTGAGCACCTTGGCTGGTATTGCTCCTGTCAGCATTTGTCCTTATTTGAAATGGCTGTGCTGAATGTTAATTTGAGCAAAGAACTATAAATTGGATGCAAACTAAGGCTTGTTTTAAATATAGAGCCAGTAATGAACAGTGGTTCTTCAAATTGCCAGCCTATCAGAAATCATTCGGCAATTTATAAGTATTTCATGTGTCAGCACTGGACTGTACATGTTATTCAATGCTCATTTCCATTTATTCAATGATTTTAAAGAATTCAAAAAATGAAAAAAAAACGGGTTGATACTGTTCAAGAATCTACTAAAACAAAAACAAAGACTATGTCATATCATATATACTGTATGTGTAGACATTTTTCAGGCTTATCCTTTTTAAAAGACACTGCACCTCTAACATTTAGAAAACTTCAGAAAATTGAACAAACACAGAGCACATTGAGCATTCTAGTAGGAATACAGGAATCTGCATTAAAATTCAAGCACAGGAGAAGCAGAGCCACTAGTGAAAGGAGGATAGATAAAATGCGATGCCCAGCTCTCTTCATCATGGAATTTAAAGTACTGTACCTACCAGAATCTTTAGGAGGTGGGAGGACACCAGAGTACCAAGACAAAACCCACACAAACATGGAAAGAACTTCACACACAGAAACAGAATAAATAATACTTGGAAAAGCAATTTGATCCCTCTTAAATTGATAATAACCATTGATTGAAGGCAAAGCAATTACAAAACGAAAACACCAAGCAACAACACTTTCTCAAACCTTTAAAAAAAACCTGCTACACTAACCAGACCAAGGTGGTGTACCGACATTGACTGCCAAAATTATCAGTAAGTTCAAATCATCAAAATACACTGCAGGTTTCAGATCAATAACCCTGCTTTGTGGGCTTTCGGAAACACCACCATCATAACTGAATAGTAAAATAATAGGATTTCTCAATAAGCCCCATCATCCCAACAGTTCTGTGCGTGGTATTTACATTGAAATATATTTTATAGAAACATAATTGACATTGTGGGAAATAAATCCCCGACCAAAGCAGACAAGATAACGCAATTCCATAAACACAAAGGAATTCGAATTTGTTTAATCCTGGGAAATCTGAGGAAAAAAAACAACATATTTGGATAATGCAACACAACTTTGGAAGCACAAGAAAGAGCTGCTAAAATAGAAAGAGACAGAAGTGATGGAGCTTTCTAAAGAAAATTAGCTTGCATGGACAGTAAAAGCATCACATACTGATTCCGGGGGGAATTCTGCTGCGTGTGAGAGCACGTGTACATTGTCCGTGTGAAAAGTTACAGAAGCCAGTCAGGGGTGCGGGCTGCTCACCTTGGCCTCTGCTGCTGGGACCTGGCACAGGGGACTCCCCGCTCTCCGTGTTGCTCTGGGGGCTTTCCTCCTGCGGTGCTGGCTCCTCCTCCCACTGGGCAGTGCCGTCTCCAGGCTCTCTCTCATTGGTCTCGGGGCTCTGGACGGAATCAGGCACCGATTCAAAGGCGCTGTTCTCCTCCTCCTCTTCTTCTTGCGAGGAGAAGACGGTGCTCTCGGAGATGCGGGGACTGTCCAAAGAGGAGAAGCGGGTGTGACTAGAGAAGCGGTTGCCCCCCTCGTAGCCCGAGTTGCTGTAACAGGAGGTGCTGTAGCAAGAGGTGCTGTAGCAGGAGGTGCTGTAGCAGGAGGTGTCACACAAGTCACAGTCGTTCTCCCCCGGCAGCCTCTGGCTGGACTCGCTTTCGCTCTCCAGATGGGGCTGCTCACTCTCCAGCAGCTGGTTCAAGTCTGAGAGACGCTCGATTGAGAGGCTGCGGGGCAAAGTCCTCCTGCCACAGCTGTCTGTGTCCATGGTAATGCTGTGGGACTGTGTCTCAGAGGAGCTGTCCTCTGTTGCATCCTTGTCTTCCACAGGTTTCAACGTCAGTTCCTCCGAGTCCAGGGTGCTGGCGTCCTCTTCAGCTTCATCACTCATCTGGGCTGAGGGCAGGCTGTGAAGCAAGTGATGGATGCGAATGTAGTGGGTGCGGGGAGTTTCAGGTTCCCCGCAGGCTGATGCGATGACTGTCTCCAGCTCAGAGACTGGAAGCGAACAGGGCCTGTTTTTGCGTTTTGTGGCTGTTCTCATCCTCAGGGAACACCCCTCGGCCTCTTCCTCCTCCTCCTGTTGCTGCTGTTGTTGCTGATCCTCTGCGTCTCTGCCTGGCTCCAGAATGGACTTATCCTCTGCAGCTGCCTCACCACCTGTCTCCAGTGCTTCAGCCGGAGTGTCTGAAGGAGCCTTCTCTGCCTCCTCTCCCTGTGTACTGGCTTCATTTCTTGCATCTTCCACCTGGGCACCAGCACATGGTGGTGGGGTTTCTGTCTCTGGCTGTGGGCTTGCTGGCAACTGCATTCCATTTGGTTCCTTGTCTTCTGGCATAGTCATCTCCTCAGCAGGGCTCTGAGTCTCTCCTTCCGGCTGGGATTCACTTACAGCCAGCTGGCTGATCTCAGTCATCGATGTCCCAGCTACAGGACTACAGGAGCCAGCGCCAAGAGAGGCTCTGTCACTCTGGTTTATCTGCTCTGGGTCGTTGGGCTCCATGTTCAAGTTATCGTCAGTCTGAGGTTCACAGCAAGAATCTGTAACCAAGTCCTCTGCTTGATCTTCCTGGGCAACCGCAGACTCTGGCTCAGTGCTAATGGAGACTTCTTCATCATCTGTCAGGAGAAAGAAAATTATTGGTTGACTGCTCCTCACAGCCAAGCACTGAGATCTCACTGCAGTGAGTCACTGAAAATATTGACTTGTCACACAAGAGATAATGAGTAGAGATTTTTTTATGGTTAAATATTTTAACACAAGTGCAATTTTCATTTCTCCCTACATCACCTATACATTTAAGTTTATTATTTGCCTCCTACCGTATGTTCCAGAATCGCCATGAAAAAGTACCACAAGCCCATCTAAGTGAAATACTACACTGGCAGGCATTAGATATGCAAGTCTAATATGGTTTTAGACTGCTTCTTCATTTCAGTACGAACCATTGGGCACAAGTGCAATAAGTCACTACATAACAGCATTTTATTTAAAATGATTTCCTGCTCATTGCGAGTTTCAAAATTGTATTTGTTACAAAATTGTTTCCAGTAAGTGTACATCTCATATTAGTACAAAAAGCTTATTAAAGTATAAAAGATAGAAGATATCTTATCTTCTAAAAGAGCACCAAATAAATTAGAAATATTTCAGTATTTTTTTCACCATTCCTGATATAAGGGAATTGGGATGAATTATTAGGAATGATGACATCATCATATGGGGAGTCTTATCTGAAATCTATTAGGAATTGTCTCCTAAGGTTGTATTTGCCATCGGTATTTTCCACTTCAGTGGAAGATTTTTCACTTTTGGGAGTCAAAGACTAGCAACATTTTTTCCCAAACGTTTCTCAATATGGTGCATGTCTCTTCGACAAAGTTAAAAGTGAGAGAATAAAAGAGAGAGAGGAACAAGTCATAGTTTAGTTTAGTCATGTCCAATAGAAGATACCATTGAGACTGACAGGACCATCAGATGAGAAGAGCCGAGGATCAGACGTACCTTGATGAATGGACGATGTTATCTCAAATCTGAACTGCAGCTGTCCACTTACATGGTCTGTCGGCAACCTCCTGCCCAGTGTGTAGCTCACAACCCTGTCACTGCAGAGAAAAAGAGCCACCTCAGAAATTCTGTCCAATCAGTGGTGCTGCAGGAGAACCTGCTGGTAAAAAAATCTCCTTTCTTTCAATAAAAATGTTTTTTTCATTCTGCTGTTTTGAAGACCTATATAAAGTGGTAAATTATCAGCAATAGGCATGCAGAATTAAGCACTGATTTTTGTCTTTTGGGATGAAGAATTTCATACAGAGCCTGGTTTTACAATATAATGTATAGGCAGCCTGAACAGTAAACATCACTAAGCCTCTGGATATATAGGGAAATAAATAATAACATTAGGGCCGATATATATATATAGACTGTATAATTATATTTGAATAATGCATTTCTGTTGTCAGTTTCTTTATAGCTGTATCTCAGAATCTGGTGTTGATACTGCAGTTATCTCAAATTGCTTGATATACATTTAATGTGTAATGAGATAGGCATCGAATGTGCCAGTTCTAAAAGTTTAGATGTGACCTGTCGACAAGAATCACTTCCACTGTCACAATAAAAAAGTCAACCTGTCAGAAATGTTTTTTTACTATGTGTGTTTTCCTTGAGTCTAGTTTAACCCCAGTAAAATAAAAAAGTACTGTAGAAATTAAATCCATAAGTTATTTGCAATCTGCAGTGTCAACAGAAATATAGAATGGAAATGTAGAGGAAACCGTATTCTTTATATTTAAGGGCCTGAAAAACTGTTCTTATACATTTGGTAAAGCCAGTGCCAAAACAATCTCCTAAAACCTGTTCATTGATTTGATGGCACTCTGATATCATCTAGGAACATCAAATGCAAAAACAAATTAGAACAATTTGGATGCAGTTGTCTTTATATGTTTTCTTTTGCAAAAATGTATGCAAGTCTAAGAGTTTAAGATATAGCCAGTTCTAGTGAGGAATACAAAGCCTAAGAGATTTTAAGAGATCAGATAAAGGCCATTCTTCCATACACTTACAGCAATAAGAAAATGCATCAGCAGTCAAGAGGGAACAGCTACCGTCATCACGGATTATCTTCTACATCTCATGTAGATATAATGGGTGTGATTTTCTAAGGATGCTACTTTCAGACTACACGCTTTATCCATGATCTGATGGACTATGAAAGCTGTCCAAATCTGTACATGGTTTTGGCAGTTTATCAGTTTAGATTAACAGCTTACCATATTTATAGGTGCTGTGTTCTGGTGTTTCACCACCTTGCCCTGTGCTAAGACTTGCTTTTTCACCATGAGTTAGAACAGTAACATGCAGTCTGCATCAATGTACATTCAAATAATAATACGTAATAAGTTTTTTTTTCAATCAAACTGGTTGCTCTGTAATTTGCCTGTCCTGGTTCCTCTTGCCAACTGCGGGATTAAGTTCCTGAAAAACCCCTGTGGGTGGTAAAACTTCAGTTGTATTATATTTGCATGCATTTGAAATAGGGGGTTATGTTCCCATGATCCATGTTTCACTGATCAATGGCAAACATAACCTGGAGATTTAATCCTTTTAAAATGAATATAATAATAACATGTACAAATGTGAATAGAATTCAATATACTGTACAAAAGTAATGCATGATAAGTCATAGATTAATGGAATACTATTTATAAGATCACTTTTTAGCCATATACAGTACAATTTCGTGCATTAGGTATTTGTCTTTTCGCATACCCCAGCTTACTCTCAATGAGACACAGACAGGGAGAAAAGCTTGGGGTCAGAGCGCAGAGTCAGCCATTTATACAGCGCCCCTGGAACAGTTGGGGTTAAGGGCCTTGCTCAGGGGCCCAACGGAGTAGGACTCCTCTGCTGGCCATGGGGTTTGAACAAGCAACCTTCCAGCCACAGGAGCAGATCCTTGGCCACTGGACCTAGGATGCGAACAGTGTTGAGTTTGTATGTCCTCCCCCTGTTTGCATGGGGATTCTTTAGGTTCTCCAGTTTCCTCCCACAGTCTAAAAACATACTGGTAGGTTAACTGTCTTCTAGGGAAATTGGCCCTGGTGTGAATGTGTGTTTGTGCCTGTGTCTGTCTGCCCTGTGATGGACTGGTTTGTCGTCCATTGTTTATTCTGACTTAAGCCTGTTGCTTGCTGGTATAGGCTCCAGCTCCCCCATGACCCTGGAAACCAGCATTACATTTAATGATAAACCTGAGAAATTGTAGATAATGAAAAAAAAAACATACATTATACAAACTGCGAATATGACAATATTGAACATAAAGGAAGATGTCCTTTTGAGAACTCAAACACATCATTAGTTCAAGCTGTATGCGATAGCTGGAAAGGTCAGTGTCATCATTAGTACAACAGTGAGGGAAGTGGTCTGACTTCAAGCGATGAATGGATTTGATTATGGAGTCACCACGGCATGCCATTTTAAAAAAGAAGTTCTTGTGCTTAATACTGATTTAATCATTAAAATTAATTTTATTTTGAAATGTTTGAAGCCCATGCATAGTTTTAGTGTAATTAATTCAATTCTGTAAAGACAAAAATGTGTCTAAAAATTTTTGTTCAGTCATTATTAATATTCAGTCTTTGATGTAATAATGCATTTCTAACCTTTATTGTAACCACAAAAACATCAAAGTAAAAGAGATCAAAGCACGGTGAAACCATGGAACAGTAAGGTGATTTATCATTAAGGTATTTGGCTACTAATTATACTAATTACTACATACTGTAGTACTAATTACTAATTTATTTGGCTGATGCTATAATTAAAAGAAACTTTTACTGGTACTAATTTAACAGCAAACATAAGTAAAGTACCATTCTCAAGAATACAACAGCTGTACTCCACCCTGGATTTAAACCACCAAGTTCAAAGCCTTACAAACTCTTCAAATAAAAGCAAGGGCAGAATGAACTAGAGGTACTGTATGACATTAGCATGGGAAAGCTGTGAAAATTCACAATTGAAAATTTGCACAAGGGAAAATATGCACAATATGGGAGGGTTACAGTAGTTCTCTGCGTTTGTCCAAGGTGTAACGGACATACCCTATTGCATGTCTTTCCAGGAGCCTCTGTACTGGCATGGACAGTTTTCCCAGGAAGCGCTTGATGATTGGTCTGCTCTTAGCAAACTTATCCTTCACCTCTATCTCCAGCACGTCCGTGGGCAGTGAAACAAAGTTGAATTGCTAAAGGAGGAAAAGGAAAAAGAGAAAACGGAGCTGTTGTTACACTTTACTGCCTCCTCACAATCTGGTGTGGTTCATGTACACACACTGTGTATGGAGAGTATATACTGTATGTGCATTATATACTGTATATAAACTACAGGTGTTATTTTTATTCAACCTCTTCTGTCAGAAGTGAATATTGCTTCATTAACTTCATATCTATATACACAGAACACTGGTGCAGTATATTAAAAAGGCAAATTTCTGAACTGTCAAGTCTTTTGATAATACTTCTACACATTTCTTACAAATATTAGCACTTTGGCCCAAGTGTTATTTTTGTAACTCAGAAGTCTTTAAAAAAACAGTTATTTCTTTCATTTCATTTTCCATTTAAACATGTGAAGAGAAAGGATACTTTATGCACATTCTCTATAGAACTGACACCTAGTTAATGATTAAATTAATGTCTAAAAAAAATGACAAATCATTTTCTCTTTTCTGCTGTTTGAAGAAGTGTTTTAGTCTTCTAGACCGAGCCTGCAGACAGCAGCTGCAGCACCAATGCCAAAGGTACAGTACTTAAGACTTCTCACCGGTTGCTGTATATACAGATTAGCACATCTAGAACTCACAATAAGTCTTAGTTTGTCCCGTAGTTACCTGTATAACCACAAGAACTACTCAATGAAGTAGTTTAGTCCCCTGTACTAAATATCTACTAAAATATGGATGATAAATCAATAGTTTTAATGTGAAATGCAGTACACAACAATGAAATTTAAAGAGAAGACCTTGTACAAAAACAAAATTTGCTCAAGTAGTAGTAACTCTACTGTACCATCCAAAACACTTCAGCAAATATCATATGCACATACTGTGTAATGTATATACTGATGCACTAAAACACACCACATGAAAAACATGTTATAATTAAGTAGTGTATTTTAATTAAATAGTGTAATTTTCTAAACATGCTAGACAAAGATGTTTTTTACCATTTAGTTTTCAGAAAATATTTGTATGCCTGAGAAGACAAAACCTTTTGCTGCACAATATTTCCAAACCTACAGTATATGGTGGCATTGGTTTTCAGATGTCCAGAGGGAAAAGTACTATTGTATATACTGTACCGGCCCTCCAACACTACTTAAAACAGCCACCAGGTTTTCTACGGAGTTCTCCCATTACAGGCCCAAACTTGCTTAGCTTCTAAGATCTGTTCTTAACTACAATTACAAGACTACAAATATATTTTATTTCACAGCTCCTGACAGGAAATAAATATGTTAAGAAATGCAAGTGGTTTTATTACGTTACGTTCTGCATTATCAAAATTCAAATTGAAACACCTGGAAATTTTAAAAGCCAGAGTTTACATGAAAAAAATGTAATACTACAGTATATTTCCACATTATTTTGATTGATCCAAAACATTCTGGTACTACACAGACAGTTAATGCTTTGAAGGATAAAACTATACACGACATTCAGATATTATTTACACTTTTCGGAATATGTGTAGGCTTGACATTTTTATTAATTTTGCAACAATCAGTATGTCAGTGCAGTAAATCAGACATTTGAACTGAATTTATTAACTATCAAGAAAAAGCACTGAGGCAGATAAAGCTGCATGATGACTGGTAAGCAAATACTATCCAGCCAGGACACAAACTCACTGAGTACTGGAAATGAGCAGCAGATAAGCTTGTCTCTTTTAAATTGCTTCCTCTAAACAAATCACACAGATCTTTGTTTAATTAAGCAATCTGATATTCGATGATTAAGCATTCATCTCTGAGCATACCAAGTGCTTTGAAAATATCGAGCCAAAGTATCCAATAAAAGTCTACCATCGTCCAGGGAAATGTTAATTGAAATCAGTAAATGCCTTTAATAGGATGTGATAAGAGATGTATTATTATTTGTTCAACTTGACAATTCTATCCAAGGGCAGCACAGTGGCACAGTGGTTTGAATTGCTACCCCCCTTCAGTGCTGGGGCACTGGGTTCAATTGCTGGAGTTCAAGAGTTCATATACGCCAACGCCCGTTCCAGGTGCTCTTCATTATAAATACTTGGACCTGGATGGGCTCAGGGTTCTGTAAGTGAGTTTACACACTGAGCCCCTGGATATAATAATAATAATAATAATAATAATAATAATAATTGGTTACACTTATATGGGGCTTTTCTGGACATTCCACTCAAAGTGCATTACAGGTAATGGGGACACCCCTCCACCACCAATGTGCAGCATCCAACTGGATGATGCGACTGCAGCCATAGTGCGCCAGAACGCTCACCACACATCAGCTATCTTTTGGGAGGAGAGCAGAGTAATGACGCCAATTCATAGATGGGGATTATTAGGAGACCATGATTGGTAAAGGCCAATGGGAAATTTGACCAGGACGCTGGGGTTACACCCCTACTCTTTTCGAGAAATGCCCTGGGACACAGAGAGTTAGGACCTCGGTTTTACATCTCATCCGAAGGACGGCGCCTGTTTGCAGTATAATGTCCCCGTCACTATACTGGGGCATTAGGACCCACATGGACCACAGGGTGAGCACCCTCTGCTGACTCCACTAACACTTCTTCCAGCAGCAACCTTAGTTTTTCCCAGGAGGTCTCCCATCCAGGTACTGACCAGGCAACACCTGCTTAAGTGTATATAAGTTTCCCTAGTTTTGCTTTGTTGGTCCCTGCTTGCTACCTTGCTACCTTGCTGTCCTTTGGCTTTGTTCTACTGCTGTGAGTTTGTTGGGTTTGATCTTTGCTCACCTTTTGCTCACCTCTTCAAATCGTTTCTCATTCCCTACCGTTTCTCTGATTCCCTCCAGCTTTTTACCTCCCAGTCTCTTTCCAGCTGGAAACTAAACTATGACTGGGATTCACCACTGCTGCAGACAAAGCTTCTCCTGTTCCCTAGCTAGCCCAGCAAAATGTCTGCGTGCGTGGCTACTCGGTTCGCCTATCAGCAAGCAGGCTGCGGATCATCTCCAGAATGATCATTGCTTTCTCCCTCCAGTTTCAGTAGCAGCATGACATCACAACATCTTTATGCATATTAATAAAATACTGATGCAAATCATGGAAAAGCAAGGTGAATAATGACTAAATGTAAATGACAGTAAAATTAGAAAAGTAGATGTACTGTCAGGAATCCTCAATGAAGAGGTATACGGGTCCTGTGCAGACGCCGGAGTAGGTAGATGACAAGGCAGGCGAACAATCCAATACTTAAGGCGAGTTTGTGGTCGAGAGGAAAAAGGTGATTCAGTATCCAGGAAGTACGATTGAAGCAAACTATCTGAAGCAAGAGGTGAAGTCATGGTCAAAAGGAGTAAGGTAGGTCGAAATCCGGGAAGAACACTGGTGGCAAACAATCCAAGACGAGAGGCGAGGTCCAAAGTCGAAAGACTAAAGGGAAGTCCAAAATCCTGAATAATACGAGGTATAGAAAACACCAGGTAGAACTCTCAATGAGTAGACTCAATACCGAGCAGCGGGAAGCGGGTTAGGATGGTTTAAATAGTGCTGCTCGCCGCACGGAAGAGCGTGTTCTGATGGATTAAAACATGCGTCGGCGCTTGTTATTATTAACTCGCTGCTGTTACTGGTTAGTTCTTTTGTGAGATTATCTGCTGGCTGGTGGTTGTGACATGTACATTTGTAAATTTAAGTGGTAAACTTGTGTAGGGGTCCTCAGGGCTCTGATGACGGTGTTGTCAATGATTGGAACTAATCAATTGAGGACTACAGTATGTTTATTTCGACTGCTCAACATCAAATGGCCTAGATAACATTTTCCTGATTTATGCTGAAAGTTTTGGAAAACTACTGTATGTATTTTTTTGTGATCACATAAAACATTACACACCCACTCCATAATACCAAAATATGCAGTGTTCATACCATTTAATCAGACATTTAACAGCAAGGATTTTTTAATTTGCAGGGATTAGTTAGCAAAGTGAATGTGACACAGTGTTCTTTGAATTCAGTATATGGAGGCTGAAGCAATGATCTTAGTTCGAAGGTAAGGCCAACAATAAGGTAATTAAAGGTACGCGTTTTGCACAGAGTGATCATACTACTGTTGTACTGCTCATGTATAAATTGATTTAATGAACTTAGTAAAAAAGTCAAACATTGACTCCAAAGGACATAATAGAACAGCCTAACTTAGCTATAATGTGTACTTACAGTCTTCCTACCCTGATGTGATTTTGTGCAATGTGTTTTCTATTATTTTGTAGTTTTCTCATTCTTACCTTGATGATAGCATTCTAGCATTCTAGCATTCCAGCATTACACTAAGGTGCATCTAAATTTGTGCACTTTACACAACACACAAGTGCTCTGTTTTTCTAAAGCATTAAACAAGCACAGAAATATTCCAAATAAATATCTGTTTTGCCTTAGGCTCTTACAATTTATCATGATTACTGCTTTAGTTTCAAGCCTACAATGAACAATGGATCATAAAAAACCAGCAATAGAAATAAAGCAAAAGGTTTGAGAATCACCCATCCATTCTCTGACTGCTTTATCCAACTGCTTTATCTGGTGAGAGGCAGTATTCACATCCTGTGAATTAGCATGAGTCTTGACTGACAGCTGTTACTCTCACTGTGATTTTATTGTTTTGTTGCAGTACAAGCAGCTCAGAGACAAATATGCACCAAAGCAATATTACAGAGTGTGAAATAGCAGAGAATCCCCAGAATATCCATTTGAAAAGCTTATTCCAAGTCAGGGAAACAACAACCATCATATCCCATATATAATTATAAATCACATCGCAGAACTACACCCTAGATAAAGTGTCAATTCATTGCAGCTCACATACTGTACACGCAGGGACAATTAAGACACACCAATTAACCTAGTCAGCATGTTATTGTTTGTATGTTAAAAAAAGCCACAATAACAATAACATCTTTCACTTAATTTTGTAGAAAACAAACACCTCTAACACCTCTGCAGCAGAAAGGTTAAATGATTTACCAAACACCTCTTCAGTCCTCAGTTCTTATCTGTTGTTGAGTAGTTTATTGTAGGAGTGGTCATGGAGATGTTATCAAGTTATCAGCTAGCCATACAGACACTGTTTGAGTACTGCACAAGAGGCTGGTTTCAAGAGCCTATGTAGCCAGAGTAAAGTATTGTGGACCAAAACTACTAGTGTGGTAATTGAGTGTGCTTTTTGTAAAACAACAATGTTTAAAGTTAGTTGAACCAAAGCTGTTAGAAATTAATTTTCTTTTATATTTTTTAAAGATTTTTTTTTCATAAAACTAAAGCCTTGGGAAACATAATATTTTCAAGGAAATACCAGAGCGTAAAAAAGGCTAGATTTCAAAATCTCAGGGTGTTCTGTGAAAAGAGGTGCTGTATTTATTGTATTGTGCTTACTTGTTTCTAAATTTCTCTACCTGATAATTTCACAATTTTTCTTCTAAAACTCTTTCACGTCAAATGCCATATTGTTGTCAATAAATTACGATTTTCAAATTAGAAACGTTAACCAATATTGACCTGTCAGATAACTACGCAATAGTTTCCTCAGCGCACATTTTCAACTTCCTTACGCTTAGTCTCTTCACTACTGCTGAAGTATTTAATTTCCCTACAAATCAATGTGATGGAGGTATTGCTGTACCAACACTTATAAGCAGGTCTTGAGTTTACAAAAATTGAATAAAATGTCTAATTTCAACACAGGGACTATATTTCTATCTTGAGAGCTTTACAGAACATCAGAGAGCAACCAAATACTCCATAACACGATAATAGATCAATTTATTTAGGTGCGTCTGTTTAAAGGATACAAAATCAAAAGTATAGAGGTTCTAAGGGCTTTCTCAACATGCTAAGACCACTAGGGATAAGGAGACCTCCTCGCTGTGAAGCTGCTATTACTTAAAATGAGTTGATTCTCACTGCTGAACAGAGATTTGTCCACACATATGAGGCCAGTGTAGAAGCTTACAAAAGAATGAATATCTACACTCTCTTTCAATTATAATTATTATAACACTGTCTATCAATTATAATTAAGGCAGCATATATTATGAATATATGGAGGCCTAGACTGTCTTCACCATTTTATTTCAACATCTACATGACTATGAACATGTATAAATCATGTTAAGTGAAGAGAAGACCTTCCAGGGATCAAAGAGGCAATTCTTTTGTCACAAAGCTGTTGGCAGTCCTGCAGCTGTTGGATAACTCCACACCCGGCAACTCAAAGAAGCTCAGAGGAGCGGCTGGTTGTCAGAGTGAAGCCAGCAGATGATATGGCCATTATAGAAAGTGGGGGAAAGACATTTCACAAATGGATTTAAGCATGACTGAAAAGCATTCTGTTTCTATTAGCTCTCAAGTCTGTACAGAACAGTGCACCTTCAGTCTTGTTTATACTGCAGTCCCACCCTCAGAAACAACAAGCGACTTTTTAAAAAAACGTTCACATGAGTGGGCATGACAGCGGAGCAGGGGTTTAGATTGCTACCCCACAGCACTGGGGCCCTGGGTTCAATTCTGTACCTTGGGTGCTATCTGTGTGGAGTTTGCATGTTCTCCCTGTGTTTGTGTGGGTTTTTCACCAGGCGCTCTGATTTTCTATCACAATCCAAAGATATGCTGGAAGGTTAATTGGCTTTTGTGAAAATGTGCGTGTGTGTGAGTGTGTGTTTGTCTCTGTGTGCGTCTCATCCATCCTTGAGCCCATATCCGGTACAGGCTCCGGCTCCCACGCAACCCAGAAAAGGATGAATGGATGTTGGAAAATGGATGAATGGATGTTCTATGAGTATCTGTTACTGTGAGATCAAGATCCTTCATATAAATTAAACATAATGCTAAATAAAAACATCAAACACAATTGTGATTATTGTCTGACAGCCTAAATATATTATGTGTTTTTGTCATTTTCATTGTTTTTTATATACTTTCAAAGTAAGAGGATCCTGAAAAATCAATGGCAAGATACATTTAGGTCTATATAATTTTAAAAACAATTTAGAAAACTCTTAGCACAGTTAAAGTCAGTTACCCTAGTAGGAATGCACTGTAAAACAACCCTAACAGACTGAGCATGTAAAAACACAATGTACTATATGAAAAAAATGGGGGAATAATCCATGCATATTTAATCAATTTAAATGCATATGATTATAAGAATATAAATTGGCTGTAGAAGCACAGAGATTCAAAATTAAGTGCATCTAATGTTTTTTGTCATGTTCTGTGACTAAAACTCTGCATCAAATGCAAAACTAGTGCAAAGGGTTGTAAAGATCTGAAACAAGCTAGAGTATGCAGATGTACTGATGAAGACAATACCTTTTTTAAAAAGATATTTAAAATATCTTTTAAAAAAGGTCTCAAAGAATTTCAACCAACTGAACTTTCTTAAAAATGAAGCACAAAAACGTGTTGTATTAAGCCTTTAAATCATTGAAATGATGAAAAAGTGTGAAAGTGTGTTTAGACTTGATTAGACATGATTACAGTACCTGCAGGATTGATACAAATGTTTTCCTTAGACTATGAATCTTTTAGCTAGTAATTGCCACCAAAGATGAATGCACAAAAAGGTCTTAAATCAATAATAAAAAGATGTTAACATTAAATTAAGAGTGACAAAAATATGGCAGAAAGAAGACTAAACACACTTGGATTAACTTTTTAAGTGCATCCCTTTTTTGTTATATATTTCTAACAAATACCTTTAATGTCAGTGGCATTCATTCTTCATCGGCATGGCTTTCACATTACAATTCATCAGCTTTAGCCTTCCATTGCAGAAAAAATGAAGAAACAAAACAGCAGAAAATGCTGCGCCCCGAACACTGGGTAGCAAACATCTGCTGTTGCCTTGGTAACAGCAGAAGTCCTGTACAAGGGTAAGACCCCCTGGATGAGGTGCAACATGAAGGAAGACAGCAGTGCGCATAAATGTCTGGTTTGTCACAATGTCTTCATTAGACAGGCTCTACGCTCAAAACACACGTCATGTAGCACGGCATTGACTGCTGTGTGGTATTATAAATACAGACTTAATAGAACTGAGGTGCTTGTAAGAGAAACGTAAGGTAAGCAAAGAAACAGCATCTATGAGAGATCACAATCCAGAGGGAAATGCATTATTCAGATACACTGCTCATACTAAAAATAGGAGATGATGAAATCACGAAGCAACTGTTTTTCTCGTCTTCCATGAGAGAGTGTAGGGACTGTAAATACATAATTGAAGACTCCTCACTCTTGAATTCCTGTGGTTTTGCTGCACAGTTTCCCACATGTGGGACACTCTTTCAGGATCAAGGGCAGGTCTGTTCTGAATAATAAGCAGCAGTCCTTGCTAGAAGCAAGTTTGCAGACCTTTGCTCTTAAAAGAAAGCAAAATTTGGCTTCCATCATGTTACATCAGACAAAGTGTAAGCACAATCTGGAGACTTGTACTTTAGCATATCTATATTAATGTGCCATTAGCCCTTGGCACACAAGATCACACTGATCTGTCTTTGTGTTAGGACCAGGCAGGATAAGTAAAAATGTACTTCAGTGCAAATGATTTTAGCCAATTTTCCTAGTAAAAGAATGGAATAGCAGTGTTACCGTCTTTAAACCAGATCTTTCAGGTTACAGAAGCTAGACAATGTTGAAATGTCAGTAATAGAATGGGTGACCTACAGTATAAGGAAAACCAGGTTGCTGTTTTATGTAATTAGCTGGACCATAAGGTAACACAACTCAACCTGATCCAAAGTTTTCAGAGCTCTTGGATCTTGGGTTCAATTCAGTCCTGTGGGGCCTTCTGTGTGGAGTTTACAAGTCCTCAGCAAGTGTGAGTTTCTTCCATGTATTCCAGTTTTTCTCTCAAACATACAGTACTTGCAGAGAACATGGGCTAATTGGTTTCTCTAAATTGCTTCCCCTGTGCATTTGTGTCTTACAATGAACTGATGTCCCAACCAGTCCATTGTCCTTCCCATTACCCTGTACCTGCTGGGACCCTCTAAAGATAAAGCAGTTACTGAAAATGGATGAATGGCCCAGTATTGTTCAGTGGAAACACTGTGAAGGAGCGTCACTGTCTTTTGGATGGGAAGTCCTACCTACTTTGTCATTAAAGATTCCATTGGCACTGATTATAAAGTAAGGTCCTGGTTAAATCCTACTCTGAGTTTGCATCTGTATTATATATTATATGTCCCCCTTGTTTTTAATTGGTGAAGCAAATTTTTGACTTCTGATTTACCAGGTAGGGGGCTGCAAAAAAAACAATGGCCACCACACATAACTGAGCTGTTTGCAGCACCTGAGCAGTTGAAGTGTTTTTTTTTTGGCCATATACAATTTCTTGTATTAGGAATTTGTCTTTTTGCATACCCCACCTTGTTCTCTATGAGACACACAGACAGGGACAGAAGCTTGGGGTCAGAGCGCAGGGTCAGGAATGCTATCCTCTCATATACAGTACGTCATGATGTGCAGACAGCTTTGTTTTGAATATTGGAGAAGGTAAGAAAGCTTAAGAAGGGTGCAATGATGTTAAGTAGTGGTTAGGGTTAGGGAGTCAAAAAGTACTGATTATAAAATAAAACACAAAGTTGGGCATAATGTACCCTTAAACAAGATATTTCATTCAATTCTTCAGTAAAGGTCCACCCACATAAAACATACCAATGTAAGCTAGGATAAAAATGTTAACTAAATTTAAATAATAAAATTAATATTAAGACAATTAAGGCTATGGTACAAATACTGTAGCTCAGAGCCAGAAAACCATTTGTGCATGGTTTCATTGTTGTAGAGGTCAAGGCAAAACACTATTTTAGTCATTTATTTCTGAGAATTAAATATTTAAGACAATTCTCAAGAACAAAAAGCTGCAGACAATGTAAAATGCATTGACCCTATCCCATGTGGTAAAAAAGGAAAATCTACTTGGTTTCAAAATGGCAAGCCAAAGACTGTGTCTGTGTTTTAATACAGGTTGACATTTCGGTTTCCAAAAGAACAGGTAGTCAGAGCACTAGATTACACACCTTTCTGCATTCTCAATTGGACTTTGGCAAATGGAAATTAACAGATAAGGTGATTTCTGCTTCCAGACTTGTATTGGAGAAGTTTTCTCCACAGGTTAACCCTAAAAACTGCTTTCAACATTGATTTTATGCAGACTGGTTTTAAGCAGAACTTTGCAGTAAATTCCAACCCCTGTAGTTCACTTAAAGTCATTAGCTTTTGACCAAGCACTACCGAAACCCTACGGGAATGGATGGGCTTATAGCTCCTCTTCTACAATTATCAAAGACAATAATGTCTTCAGCACAGTAATGGACACCAGCAATTATCACAAAATCCTGAGCCAAAAATGAGACTGGTGTTTTCTTTTCATCAGTGCATGCTGCTCTGTACTCTATGTCCACTATAAGAATTAGAGCACTTGGTGATACACACTCAATCAGGGTGAAGAAGCTGAAAACCACTGTTTACTGGAAGGCCAAGAGTCCTGTGAGAATTGAAAAGGTGTAAATTTACCGTATGTAGCATGTTAAGTAAAATCATGTCTGTCACTCTATTGTCTTTGTATTTATTTCTTACAATGAATAAAAGCATAAAACAATTAAAATAATTTGCAGAAAGGGGACTCAACATGGAGAACAGGATCCTATTTTTTAATTCCATCCAAATTCTCAGTTCTTTAATTCATCCTTTAACTGCATTAAAATTAATTAATAAAACCATTGTACATCTAAAACAAAATTTTAATTGTGACTTGAATCATCCTAAAGCTGAATACAAAAGCAAAAATGGGCATATTATAGGTTTAATTTAAAGGGGTGATAACATCAGTTATAACAGGATAACAGAAAGGAACTGGAATTACATCAGAACGCCCTGTGATGTCTTCTTGAAAGGACGTGACCAGGAATGGGGTCTTCTCCCTTATGGCACTTTTGTTTTTTTAGTAATAGGACTAGGGAAATACATTTCCCTAACTCAAAGTGTGCAAACTATCAACATTACAAATTGCAGTTCAGCTTCACACACTATCTGGGTTCTCGTTCTTATGGGTCCCTTCTCTGTCCGGATTTTTTGCATTCCCTGTTCTCACCTATGATTTAGACAATAAGACAATAATATTCTTTTGGTAGAATTAGGTCAACAAGTGATGGGACAGATTAAAAGTACTGATTTGCTTTTTCTTCCCAGACTTCAGCGAGACAGCTAAAAAAAATGAAGATGATGCCCAAGAGCTCCAAGTTGAATAATAAAAATAAAATTAATCAAGAAATGTGGCTATATGAGTTCCTCTATAAATTTGTGTATGTCTTAAATGAACCTCAGAGGTTAAAAAGAACTCCTCAGTGGGTCTGAGTGGTGCTACACTTAAGATACTCTGGTTCTGCCCAGCTATAAGGCCTGTGCTTTACCTCTCTCTGCCAGACCGGGTTGATGGTATTGCACATGATGCTGGACCTCTTCTCCTGGCCATGGTGGGGCAGAGCTGGGAAGATGCTGTGCTTCCCAGGCTGGATGGCAATCTTCAGGTAAGGGTCAGGGTTGAAGAACATGCCTTTCTTCAGCCCCACAGCTTGGAAATCTGCCCAAAAAAGGGGGGGGGGGTTGTAAAGACTGGGACAGACTAGCTGTCTTGGGCACCTAGTTGAACAAATCACACGTCCTGAGAGAAGCAGTCTAGACATTGGTCATGCATAGCCATCAAAACAGAACGTGACACCAAAACAAAAACAATTTCAAGTTCAAAAATGACAATTTTTGTACAAGTACTATTAGGAAAATGTTCAAATCTACCAAATCTATCAAAAAGTTTTAACAGCAGTTCATCAGAATCTAAATTTCATGGGATTTAAATAACTTTCACATCATAAATAACAAGATTTCACCTACACATAGTACTATGAAAATTAAATCTTTGTTAGAAGAGAGTAGAGCACTAAACTCTCTTAAGAACCTGTTATTTATCTTTTATACTTTATCTTGTTAATCTCATTCTTTGTTAATAATTATATAAATTATTCTTCCTACAGGATCATACAATGTCGGAAGATATTTCTTGCACAAGGAAGTGGGTGATTTCTAGATGACTGTTTTATGGGATTGTTTTATACTGTATACAAATTCACAATGCTGTTGCAGCTTATCTCAAATGGCTGATTTGGCAAACTTGAAGTAATGAAATGTAAACAATTTCTAAATGATCAATGGTAAAATGATTAAATTCTGCTTTCATGATGATGGTAATAGAGTCAATTGTTTTAAAAATAAGAGAAAGATGTAATGAAAGTTTATTTTCTAGCTCTACAGGAGCAATGTCTGTATTAAATTAGCTCACAGTTAATAGTGACCTTATAGGGGATAATTGGCAATAACCTACCAAAGAAGGCAGGCAGCCACAGAGCAAGTAAGGGGGAGATGTAGACAACAAATCTCTCGAGAGCCTATTATCTCCTTCAACACAACCCCCTACCCCTCCCTGCTGTGTGGCAAAACCATGTTCCTCATAAAATATTTAATGTTAGAAGCACCACTGGTTTGTACTTTGTGAAACAGTTTAACTACAGAGACTGTGTTATTCCTTTCCTAAACAACAGGGGGAAGGGTGAACTATTTCTACATACAGTATATAGACAGTCCTTCCTTTCTTTCATATTTAAACAATCCTTTCCCATAACAGGTTACAGTTACTATTATTTATTTACTTCTTACAGTCAGGCTCACATTAAAAAACATGTGGACTATTGCATACAGCAGCTGCAGAACATTGACTCTGTGAATTCACTGACAGTATGTCTGATTTGAAGTAGTATTTCTTACAACCATGTTGTTCAACATAGTATGTTCCTGGCAACTATACTATGCAGGTAAATCAGAGTCAGAGAGCAGCTGTAGTAATTATAATAATGATATGCAGTAATATTTCACATAAGAGCTGAACATAGAAATAAAGAAGCCCAAGCTGTCAGTAAACACAATATGCAGTGATAATAAAACACTGTTTCACAAGTATAGAAAAAGACAAAACATACAATTATTTTTCTCACTTCACAAAAAAAGAGGTACGACAAGGCAATCAATCAATGCAGAATCATTGCAAGTCCAATAAGTAAACACAGCTTAAGTAAGTAGTTTTTCATGAAAAGTTTTGCAGTGTGATAAAAGAATTCAAATGAAGTAATTTATTTCTTCATAAACATTTTAAAGAAACAAGTGTAATATTCTGCCAAAATGGTAAAACATTAGCTCATTTTAATTATTAACATTTAAAGTGCCACAAATAAAACAGGAGAATCCACAAAATAACATCACTTTAATATGCTGACAAATACTCAGAACTTCAGTTTTTTCACTAAAGATATGCTATGAAAATGCAAAATGCAATAAATACAGTATTGTACTTTCAATTTTCCCATAAAAACAAGTAGACATTAGTTATTACTTAGATAATTCTGTGTTGTATTCCTTAATTATTGTTAGCTAGAGAAAGTGCAGTAGTACTGTGGTTTTTAAAGCTGTGTCAATAGTGCTTGAAAGCCCTTTTCCTCTCAGTTACTCCTTGCTTGGCTTTAAGCGTAGAAACTCATTGTCCATGTCAAATGGATTTGAACTAGCCAGACTTGAAGGTGATGTTTAGAAAGCTCATGTAAGATGCTAAGTGATATCATTTTGTCTGTAATGGAGCGGATATGTGGCATGGATGATTACAAAACACCTCATGGCATCGCAGCTGCAGTCTTGAACAGACTCTGCAAACCCAAGCCACTCTACCTTACTATCCATCTTGACCTCGGCAGTTTCAAATACAACTGACAAGAACCTTAAGAAGCCTAGCCGATAAGAGATTACCTTAGGTTGTAAGGTTCATAAGATTCATAAGTTTCATAAGACAGGGCCACCACAGGATGACGTACTGCCGTTCTGTGTGGTGTAAACAGGTCCTCTGTATAGGGCACTTAAGTGCTGACAGTCAGCATACGGCAAGTTAGTACTGTATGTTACACTAAGGGGGACAAATTATTACAGGAAGCCCAGTGATGAATGGTAATCCTCTCCTGCTGTGCTTCAGACAAGTAAAAACAACAACTAAATTTCTGTCCCTTCATGAGAGCATGTATTCTGTTCCACATACAGGAACATGCACCACCAAGGACAGCAACACATTTGGAGCGATAAAGAAAAGAGAGAGAGCATCACTCAGACTGAGACACTGTGGATCAAAATAAAAGTAGCCTGTTAATCAGTTCTGTTCATTAAATAGGGAAAAGTAGATTTAGCCATGCCATGTATCCAATCTAATGAGTTCTTTTTAAGAAACATCAGAAAAAAAGGGAAGCAGGACTGATTTTACACAAAGTTTCTACCGCTCCAAACTGGAAATGTTATTATTTTTTTAACAGTACGGATACATTCAAAATATTACAAAGTCTTGATTTCTTAGAGAATGCTTTAACTAACCAACAAACACATAAGGGAAGAGCAATTAAGCATCAATTACCAAAAGTGTCAAAACGTGAGTAGGGTACAAATTAAGTAAAAAGTCATAAAAAAACACTCCCACAAAACAAAATCCAATCTAGTTATTTACATACTAGCATATTTCAAATTTCACAACCAATACCTGTAAAGAGGCAGCGCAGAATTGCACATGCTCTTAAAAATTGTTGCGCTACTAGCACTAGCTGTAATTTTCAAAAAGCACTGTAATTCTGCCTTCCCCTTCACCTGTTGGATTACATTGAACTACTTGGCCCACCCTCAAAGGCACACGGTGTGAGCTGCTGATGAGGTGCTAACACCTGGCAGACAGTGCTGCATCTGCTCACCTGACAGGGAGAAGCTGATCAGTCTCCGACTCCCTTGGCTCTGTGAGGCTTCTTCACTGGCGATGGGCTTGAACACCTGCATGGAAAAACGTGGGACAGTTCAGTTCAGCTCACGCAAAATACTTCCGACGAGCTCTGTACTTACAGTACGCTCTGGTCATACCGTAAAACAGCTGAATCAATAACATACATGCATTAGAGAAGTATCGATCACAGCATACAGGAAATTATCCTTCTAGAGACATGAACCTCACAGGGGAGCAGCTTTCTGAGAAAGGGAAACTGAATCTGCTTTTGTTTAATGACCTAGACAAATCTACTACTTACTCAGCTGTAATGTCTGCCTGCAGTACAGTGTTCCTTACTGGTTTTTTTTTGTTGTTTCTGAAGGAAAGCAAGAGAAAGCTGTACCACCCAGGCAGAGCAAACAAACACACTGCACAAATTGAGTGTATGTGTTCAAATCCAAATAGGTTAATTTTAAAATGCTTAATTTTTGTCTTCCTTGTACAAGACTTTGAAGATGATATGAAACCATCTTTTTTAAGATAGTATAAACACTAAGCCTTGAAATGGCACATGAAATATGTTCTTTGTAAAAAGAAAAATCTTTTGACTTAGTCAGAATTCACAACCTTCTCATAAATACTGTATATATTTAACATCACCATAAAAGCCTTTAAAAGGGTTTTATTTCTAGAGTTATGTACAGTCTGTTCTACCATTTACAAAATCAATGGTACGACCTTGCTTTAAATGGATCTAATACAGTACATTGTCTATTTTAGATGCCTTGAGAGAACAACAGTACTAATAGTGACCAAAAAAGAAGAGTGGAAATTCCACGGTTATGTTTAGCAGACTGAAGAAACCTGCTGCGTGAAAACAAGGCTGCAGCGATACACAGGAAGGCCAGAAAAAACACTGAGAACTGCATTTCTTTTAAAAGATCATCTAGTGTCATTAAAAAAAGTGATATAACAGGGAAAATCAATTAAAGTATTCCCTTAGGGAAGTGTATTCCCAGCTTCCTAAACTAGGCTTAGAAAACATTATTCTTATTGCTGTTTAGATATACTGTACATTTAGATACAGTATACATTTTGTAAAGATTTCAAGTAATACAATCATTTTATTTAAAAAAAACAATTAGCAAAAATGATTAATACAGCATGATGTAGATACACAAAGAGCCTAAAATAATGATGTGATACAGATTGCATATATTTTAAAAAGATGTTACTGCATGAAAAGTAGTGACTAATGATGAAGCACAAACAAAAAAGGATGTTTTATCAACACCCATTCCAACACACAGCTATCTCTTTTGGAACAGCTGAAAAAAAAAATCCCCATGGTTTTACATTCGTCTGTCTCCTGTCTTGTAAAAGAAGTAGGGAATGCTGTGCTTGCTAACCAGAATAAATGTAGCCAGTAAATACCAACCCCCTGTCAGATTGTGAGATTTATATTTTGCCTCACAAGGAAAGCAACATGAAAGACTTTGGCAAATCTAAGGAGGATGGTGTCGTGCTGCAGCATAGATCCTTGCTGGAGATGGCTGTCATAACCAAAACCACAGCAAAAGTGATGATCTCCTTTTGCAGAGGAATCCCTTGCACATCGCCATGAAGACTGACTCACAGTACACTGCACTGCATGGTCTGTTTACAACTGTGAGCAGTCTTGAAATGAGTCTACTCCTAGGCTTAGTGTTTTATAACTAATTATAAAGAGCTCAAACAATGCTTTACTACTCTTCTGTGCAAATGTGGTGATTTTCATTTGAGTCTGTCATTGGAGAGATGCTCCAGTGCATGCATTCATTAAGAAAAACAAAGACAACCTTGGTTACAGTATATCACCTTTTTTTATACCAAATGTTTTTACTACTTTGAACTGTATCTTTCTCTATCTGCACTGTGAATTACTATACACAAATATGGAACAAAAGAAGTGCCAGCACAGTCAATTAATATTTACTTTAGTAAAAACAAACAATATGACAATTAAATCAACACAGACCACCATACAGAACTAGAATTAAATCACACCCCTGTGGTTGGACTATTGTTAACAGAATCCCACATATACATACAGTACCATACATTTACAGTAATTGATTTAAATTTAGATTGATACAAAAAGTAAGAATTATTTTTTCTAAATTAACCAAACAGTATTCTGCTCTCATAACTAAAGTGCCTTATATGCAGCTTTGCACTGTAGGGGTGAAACACTTGTTAACCTAATTCTACCAAAATAATATTATTGTCTTCATGAAGAAGAAGTTTTGTAGTAGCCTAATGCTGAATACCAATAGCTTCTATACATGTAACAGTGTGCACGTTTGCTTTAAAAAGCAGTTCTGATTTTTGACATTCTACTGTAACTCATTTAACATTAATTACTTATTATAATTAATAATTATTATAATAATTGCTTAGATGTATATAGTGCTTTTCTGGACACTCAAAGTGTCACTCAAAAGCACTAAACCACTCAAAGTGCTTTAAAGTTAATGGGGACTCTCCTCCACCACCACCAATGTGTAGCACCCACCTGGATGATATTACTTAATATTTACACTGATCATCTTTAATAAAACATAACTGTACAAAACGTTATGGCGGTAAAATATTGTTAATATTTTGTATTCACAGTAATCTTCCAGTCAGATGTGTCATCATACCTGAATATATGAGACATTCAGTGATGTACAGTATAAACAATAACAAAATTGTGATAAAAACATTATAGACGTTTTTATTTAGTATGTGTCCAAAAGTGATATCCCTTATGTGGATTTAAGATAAAGGGTAGTCTTACCTACTAGATTGATCAGAGTACCAGAAAGACACCTAGTCTAGGCTGATCGGCGTACTAGAGAAGTTGAAGCTGAGTTGGTAAAGCCCATAACCTTGCCTATCTTTTGAGAATGCTCAAACTTGTTTGCAACTTTAACATTATTACATATTATTAGTACTGTAACAATAATAATTCATGTCTAGACATGAGAAAGTGCTTTATAATTAATAGAAAAAACACAAAGGTAAAATAATTTGGTCACAAATATAAGCAGATAAGCAAAGAAGCAGGTTTATTAAAATCAGGAAAGGCAGATTAAAAAAATGGATATTGGTATTGTATATCTATATATTAAGAAAACTTTTGATAATGTTCTCCATAAAAGATTCTCAAATTGCATCCAGGAGAAAAGATTATATGCGTTCTTCATTAATTCATATCAAATACAGTACAGATAAAGGGTGAATGTGGGGTAATTAGTAAAGTACCGCAGGGATCACTGCTCTAATTAATATGTACTATTGATCTAGATTGTGGTGCAGTTAGTTAGTTTGAACAAAAATGAATTGCAAAATCTGTAGATGTTGAAAAGGAAATTCAAAAATATTTAGCCAAACTTTTAGCCTAGGCAAACACCTGGTAAATGACATTTAACACAGATAAGTGTATACATTTGCGACCATGCAGATATAAGCTATTGTACAAATATAAGATATGGAATATTACACTTAAAGAAGTTAGAGGTGAACAGGACGCAGGTGTTTATGTTGCTGTACAGTATATGTTGTACAATAAAACAGGGGAAAGAATAAAATAGACAAAAACAAATATTAAGATATATAGCAAAAAGTATAGAATAGATATTGCCGTTCTAGATTCAAGACCAATCAGATGTTAATTTGTAAAAAGATACAATCAGTTACATTCTTCTGCTTAAACTAATGTCCTACTTTAATGCACAAAACAACTGAAATCTTTAGTCTTGAACAAAGGGTTTTAAACCATTGTCTGGATTAAATAATTTGTCAAAATGGACCTGTGGTTTAAACAAAAAATTAAATGTCTATACTGTATAGTACCCTATCATAGTATTAAAAGATGGTTTGATCCATAGGAATCAACCATCCTAGCCAATGTAGTGGCAGTGGCCCAGCACATGACATGCCACTATAATTCAGTGGAGGACTAGTGACTGCGTATAAGAAAAGATATTCCCTCTATATTATGTATTGTTGTAAGTGTTCTTACAAGAGCTAAGCTTGCTGGTGCAAACGTCTCTGAGGCATCATTCAGTGCAACACATTATCTTCACATTGTGTCTAATGTGTCAGTTTAGAGAGCTTCATGGCTTTGCGGTTCATATTCTTTCTGATACAGTTCACACCTGCCTACATTTCCCAGAGAGATGAATCAACTGTTGTTGTCTGCGTGGTCACATGCATACCTCTACATATGAACATCTTGACCAATCTAAACCACACAATGTGGCAGTTTTTGCAGATGGACCAATGAACTAGCTAATGGTAAGAAGGGCAGTGTAAATAATTGATATTATTTTACAATATATATTATTTATATATATTATGATATATTATTAATATATTATTTTAAAAGCAGAACTGTGGATCCTCTTTTTTTCCTGGACAGTCTTTGGAGCTCCCCAGGAATCATTACAAAACCCTTAATTTATATAATATTACAAGTATATACAGTACATGTTTTTTTTCCAGTAGTGCATAATTAAAACCTGTCTGTGCATATAGAATTAACACCTTGAAGTAATCAGATAAATTAATACTGATGAGTATGTATAGACAGCTGAGTATCTTTTAATCCAGATTTAATTTTATGTTGATTTGTATGTATTGTCTTTGGCTTTACCTTGTTTTATAAATGTGCATCTAGATGATGTAATAAAAAGTGCTAAATTAACTATTATTGGCATGCATAAGATTATTATTATAATTGCTTTTCACTATCAACCAGAAATTCATGATTAGCCTCATGATGTGATGTGAAGAAGTCTTATCATCTGAACCAATATCTCACACTGCCTTCATTTCTTTAGGCAAAAACCTAATTTTGGATGCTTGACAGTACTTTATGATGTTATATTCCCTGTGAGATTCAGACTTATTTTTCATACAGATCTAGGAATTCTCTTGAGGAGCTCAGGTTAGATCAGTCTGTCTTAACATTCCTCTATGGCAACACACCAGAATATCACTCTGGTACAATGTGCGCTAGGCCAGGGCTGTAGCTCTGCTCAAAGCATTGTATTTCTTATTCTTACATTCCCACCTCAGCTCTGTCTTTAAACCAAGGCCAACAGGCTTAAAAGAGATACTCTAGCAATTCAACACTAATAACTGATGGTGGATATAAATGAAAATAATTGGGATTTCTTTCAAGAATGTTTAATACTATAATTATAAGAAATCATCCATTGTTTCTTTATTATGATTTTCCAATCAAAACAACAGATTGTATGGTAACATCATTAAATTATATGATAAGAAATGTTAATTCATCCTTCTTTACCCATAAATCATCATTGCATATATTGTACTATATATTCCTCAAGGTCAATTTACAGCTGTAGATATCTGCCATTTATAAACAACCAATGCAATGTCTGCTATTCATTAATGAACAACAGGATAAGGTATTAAATGCTTGAAGAATATTAGGAAAACCATACCCAGAGAGTCTGTCGAATCATACCAGTATATGGTACATATGGATGATAACTCTGAAGGTCACTTTAGAGGATGTTCAGTTGCAGTCACAATACTGCTGTAAACCACAACACCGAGCAAGATTCGGCATAGTCTCTCATTATCTTCTCTGATCAGGTTTAACATGGCTGCTGCCACAGTTAAATAGAGAGCTGTGTGATGGTGGCAGCCAGCCAGGGCCACATTTGGTGATAGTGCTAGTCAGGAGGCAGGATGGAAAGCAACTTAAGGTAAGCAGATTTTATGCAATTATGCAAGAGAACCTCAAGCGACCGCTTAAGAATGGTATTAATAGGTCCAGAGTAATCTGGCTCTGTTTGGGAAGCTTTAATCCATGCTGCCAAGTAGCCAGACAGATGGGAAACTCTGCAGGCCCGTACGCACATATGAATGAAATTAAATTCTCTTTGGTTTGAGACAAGCAGTATTTAATGAAGGATAACAATCCCAGTGTAAAACCTTTGTTTTCAAAACTTAAACTCTAAACAGAGAGAAATGATTTGAAGTTTCTAAACCTCCAGCCAAGCCTTAAATTTAGGGAGCGTGTCCTTTATGGATTAGCGTGAATGGCACAGGGATACACAGAAACCACTGTGAAAAGAGAATGGTACTGAAGCTTGCTCAGGATTTTGTGCTTTATTTTCAACTAAGGTCAGTGATTCTCAACTTTTTCCATCCTACAACATACATGAACATAAACATTTTTGGCACACCTCACTCCCAATACGCATACTGTACACAATAGCCAGCAGCCATATCACCCTGCAACTCACAACTGACAACCCACCAAAGCAAAGCAGGTGTGAGCCTGGCCAGTATGTGGATGGAAGACCTCCTGGAAAAAACTAAGGCTGCTGCTGGAAGAGGTGTTAGTGGGGCCAGCAGGGGAAGTTCACCCTGCGGTCATTGTGGGTTCTAATGCCCCAGTATAGTGATGGTGATACTATACTGTATAGTAAATAGGCGCCGTCCTTCGGATAAGAAGTTAAACCGAGGTTCTGACTCTATGTCGTCATTAAAAATCCCAGGGCGTTTCTCAAAAAAGAGTAGGGGTGTAACCCTGGCATCCAGGTAAAATTTCCCAGCGGCCCTTACCAATCATGGCCTCCTAATAATCCCCATCAATGAACTGGCTTCATTACTCTGCTCTCCTCCCCACTGATAGCTGATGTGTGATGAGCATTCTGGCGCACTATGGCTGCAGTCGCATCATCCAGGTGGGGCTGCACATTGGTGGTGGTGGAGTGGAGTCTCAGTTACTGTAAAGCGCTTTGAGTGGAGTGTCCAGAAAAACACTATATAAGTGGAAGGAATTATTATTATTAATATTATTATTATAGTTAATTTGCAGGCTCCACTTATCAAAGCCCCTGTGCGGTCACACAAATTACTGCAATGCTTTTTAAGGGGCAAATCTGAAGGAGGTTAGTGTATTGATGAAACACCCAATGTTTCTGCAATGTTTCAGGTTTATCAGTACAGCAGACTCATTTGAAAGTGTTTTTAAGCAAACAGGTTCAAGCATCTATCTATCTTGATGCAGCACCACAGTTTTTGTCACACATCAGATGGCATTTCTGTGGTGTTATACCTTCAATGAAGGCTGACTAACATAGTATTCAACCAAGGACAGTTTGAAATTTGCGAAGAAAAATAAAAATCCTCACAACTGGCAGTGAATGACAATATAGTAACACAATAGCAATGAATGTTCAAATATTAAATACTGTATGAACTCTAAAAAAAAAAACCCTGTGTTTGTAAAGGAAACAGCATTGTCAGGGAGATTCCAGCTCTCACCCTGGAGAGTACTCTACAATTCTTATTTGCCATTGGCTTTTTACCAGAGCTCCTGGTGACCATTCCCCCTGTAATAAATAAACACAGCAGCCATGAACCTGAGGAATGACTCACGGGAGCCGAGGGATTCTTCACTGTGACACTGGGAGTTGTAGCACGCAGAGCTCCACTCACTCCATGATAATACTTAAAGCAGATTTTCGTTTCAGCTAGAAAGAGAGAAAGACATCAGAGACACATAGAATTAAGGTCAAGTCATAGTCTATTGTAGAATTAGCAGCAGATAAAAGACCTACTGCTCTCTTTCCAAATGAGAGCTAATTACATTTCTAAAACCAACAGTCACTGGGTTCTAAAGTGAAATGTTAAAACAATAAACACCTTCACAATGTATATTACAGGACCAATGAAATCATATTAAATGTTGGTTTCTTATTTTTTAATTGTTTCCTCGATCCACAAAATAGTCAAAGCAAAGAAAAAATGAAGCTGATCGCAATAAAGGTCGTTTAAAAGTTGAAACTCCTGGATCATCCTTCATTAGAAAAGGGATGGGAATTTGACAGCCTGACAGTCGTTCTTCTCCTCAACCAGGTGAGTTACCGAGATTGAATCATGCCTCCTCTCTGGAATTTGACCAAATAGCTAAATAGAAATAAAAATAAGTACAACTAATAGATCCTGCTTTAAATTTAACTTACTGGCTTCATGTGCAGCTAGACACACTTAAAGGCAATATTGATTAAAATTTTAATTTAATGGCTGTAACATTTAACAACACCTTTGATTTCCTCATGCATGTATCATGCTTTAGAATCTTCCATTACAAAATTAATGTGCACCAATCATAAGCTTATGATATTAAAAGATTGCATATTGTATGTTACAGTAAAGTGTTGCATAGACTCACCAGAATAATTGATTTTTTCTTTCACCTGAAGAGTTGCACGTTTATAAAGGATAATTTCAATTCTAATTTTCCCAAGAAGATATATACTGTACTACTAATCTAAATGACACTGAAACAGGGAAGTAAAAGGCACATCTGATCTAATTTAAACAAATCTAGTTCTCATTCTAGGCCTCAGAATAGCTCCTGATGACAAGAAGATGGGCACGGTCTGTGGTAAATACCCAAGAGGTCTTGCCATGCTAAAGAAACCTCAGTCCCCATGCAACTAAGTAACACCAGAATAGAAAGAAAAATCTGAAGAGATTGAAGAAATAGCACAAGTTGAGACTGTTCTATTTCTTCAGCTCTCGGAATAGTGCACACCTGGGCCACATTTAGGAGACACAGTGACATGACTAATGGGGCAACATTTTCTCTAATGACAGATCTCATTTGTGTCAGTGCTTTGCAGTGTGTAAGCCCCTTTGCTCTGAACAAATTGTAAAAAACACTTCTATTTTCTACAGTCTGCTTAATCAATGTCTGCAGCAGAGGTAGATCTACTACACTGACATACAGTAGTTGTTCTTGGGATCAAAATGTCACCTTTTTATTCAGTTTAGTTACTACTGACCATTGTTTGTTTTGGTTTAAAAAACAAACATCACAGCTCAGGGTTTATATGAACTCTAACACATTGCAAATTCTTAATAACATCTTAATGAATTTCACAGATAACTCCTGAAGACCTTCTGGTAACAATCCTTCTGGACTGGATGATGATTATTCAGAGTCCTCCAATCTTAATAAATAGTGGGTTTTCCACGGTAAATACTGCCAAGGGCAAGTAATCAATGAATAAACCCCTTTTCTTCTACAGGATAGACAGACAGGCAGACTGATACTGACAACCGTTGAAGAGCGCAGAGTATTTTTATCATCACAACAGAGATATAACACGCAGCAATGTGACTGCTCCTTTCTACCAGGCCAGTGCATCTCAGACATTCGCTGAGGCTCATTGGTTGTTGCTAAGTGTCCTTTAGTCCTTAGTGTCTGTCTACTACTCTGTGTGGAAGTGCCCAGATTTGAAAATAAATATGGCATTCTTATATTTTTTCTAATGTTGTTATTTTTAAATCACATTTATATCTATCTATATTTTATATCTATATAATGTTAATATATTTTTCCAATTTTTATATATTTTTTTTTTATCATTTTCTGAAATTTCATTTATGTTTGGTCTGGTTAATATCTCATTTTCTAAAAGATTATAATGGATGGTTCAATAGTCGATATAGTGCAGCTGGTTTAGGATTTCTGAAAAATCATGTCACTGTTGCAGCAATCTGACCTTTAAAATCTTGTCCCTTGCCAGCTCTAGTTTGACAGAATGCAACAAATATAATGATTATCATGGAATGTGAAAAGATGTTTCTTTATATCAGAGGTTCTGGTGCGCTGTTCTGGTAAGGTGGTTGACATACTTACTGTATGTACAAAAAATAAGCTAACTGCAAAACAAATATGGAAGCTCTCAAAAAACTTTTGTTTCTTAATTTTGTTTTTAAATAAACAACAAAAATCTACTGTATCTGTCTATAATTTTTTCTAAAAGTACTTTTAATAAAATGGGTTAAGCATTCTGACATTTTTATTTGAACAGTGATTATTGTTTATTAAAGACAATATTTCCCCCTAATTTCACTCTCTTTGTCCATATGTGCATGTTCATCTGTTTTTTGTAAGTGAACCCTTATATTCACACCATCTAATAGCAGGCAGCTGTGACTTACTACCACATACAAAACTCCAACTATGCTCATGACAACCTTAAGGTATAAAACTGGATTCTCAAGACAGCACAGATACATGCAGATGCATATGAGCGCAGAGAAGCCACTTGAAGGCAATAATGCTCCATTAAGCAATAAAAATCAAAAATCAAATAAAAAACTGCCACTGACAGCAGCAGACACTCCTACAGCAAGACCGTCAGGGAATCTTAGGATGAAACTGCTGGATGCATCACCAGTTCTTTCTTTCACGTAGTAACGGAGTCCTATAACAAGTGCACTGTTCTTTGTTAAAGTTTTAACTGTCTTCTAAAAACCTTTATAATGCTTGTTTCCAATTGCTTTGATGTCTTATTGATCACATTATCAAATACTTCATTGCTGTATATTTCAAGCTTAAATACAGTATAATACTTTTTGAACTTTTTTTACTTTTGCTATACTGTATGTAACATGGAAATGACAGCGTATGTCACAAAATATTTCTGCACATACTTGGATCACATGTGAGCATTACTAATTGATGCAAAATAAATACTGAAAGATTCGTCTGTTCAATGTTTGTAATACAGCATGGACTGAAATTACTTCAGAACCACAACAGATGTTCTTTAGAAAATGTACTGTATCTGCGTCCATTACATTATGTGTTTAGTAAGTGTTTATTTGATTTATAATATAAATGAAATTGCCCTGAAAGCAATTAAATGGAAGAGAATATTCTTTGTCTTTTTATTTTCAGTACTAACATGTTTGTGCACAGTACGTCACCATAATGTAATTTCCAGGCCCACAAAATATACAGTACGGGTCTTTTATTTATTTGGAAGGGATTCAAGAGCATGTACCTGTAGGTGGTTTTATAAAACTCCATAAGTGTTTTCTCTTTTTCCATAAAGGTATAGCCTATTTTTCTGAGCAATGACAACAATAAAAGGATTTATAAATTATAGACAGACATACAGACACAAAACACTAAATTGTTAAATGTTAAATATACTAAGTCTTGTCACTTTTTATCCTTGAATTTACCTTTCACAATTAGTAACCCTGGAAGGTTTTCAATTCATGATGACATCAATATTTTCTTTTACAACTAACAATGTAATTAAAGTTTGAGAATTGTGAGATAACCTGTCAATTAACAACATTTGCTCTCTAATGCCAAGTCCAAAGAGATTACTGTGAAAGATTTAAACTCATTACATGTTATAACCCAGATCATTAGATGTTATTTGAGAAATATTGTTGTCTCTTCAGACAACACAGACAAAAACAAAGGACTTAAAATTCAAATGCACATCTTTAGTATAGTAAATCATAATGCATGCTACTTACCGAGCATGTGTTTCTGAAACCAAAATTACATCAGAGTTCATAGGAGGCTGAAATTTAACATGACTTGACTTCAACATTACTGCTTTTGTGTTTTGTGTGGTTTATTACCAAAGTGTCTTCTAAAATCAACATTTTACACTTATGATATAAGATACTTATACCATCCCAGTATCTTAGGGGTAATTAGTATTCGGACAGCCACAATTGTTATTGAACTACTCTAGCTAGGTATGAAGGTTCCTTTGTCAATTCATCTTTTCTTTCTTCTTAATTAACAGCATTACTTTACGTGCCCAACTCCAGTGTGCAAAGGCCAGAATCTAGCATGTTTTCTGGGTGTCCTTAAATTATCAACAGCTGAAGACCCTTAACATTTTTCAGTGGGTACAATTAAGCTGAAGTTCAGCTCACTTATGTCATTAAGAGCAGAGGTGGAATCAAAACTTTTAGACACTGTGGTTCTCCAGTACCGGAGTTGTGCCCCCACTGCACTAGTGCATCACAAAATTGAGAGGGAACCTGTATATAATTATTTCAGTCTTGCTGCGTAATTCCCCGAGGCATTCCTTTGGTGTCTGCAGAAAAGCTGTAAATATTTAAGCAGGTGCACTTACGTTCCACAAAGTAAGAACTGGCATCGATCTTCCACACGATCTGGCCCCTGTGAGAGCCGTTGACTCCTCGGTTTTTATAGTCCAGGAAGTTTTCAGAAAGAACCTCATCTGAAAAAATAACATGTGGGTAATGTATCTTTTTTGAACACGACACATTTCAACAACAGCCTTTTTATATTTTGACATAGATAGAAGAACACTCAGAGAACAGATACCAGCACAGATATTAGTGTTTATATTTATGGTGCATCAGAAAAAGTGAAACCTCTCAGCTTCATACAGAAGGGAAAACCCAGGATGCCTGCTTTTTCAGCTTCCTGCAGCTCATACAGAGTATACCTGAACAGTTTCGTCACAATATGATAAATCTGATCCATATTGTGTTGCTTTGTCTGTTGCAGGCAAGCCAAATACAATAAAATAATCTTGCTGCCATTGATTTTGCTGCCAATGGAATATAATTTCAAGAAAGTCTGATAAACGTCCTTTTTCACAGGAATCTCTCATGTCAAAAATCTGATGGCAGCATGACTTTAGATTTTCTGATGTTCAGTATTCTCTATGATCTACCTGCATATGGCATATGGAGAGACCACATAGCCTCTCTTCCCCTTATAAAAAATACTTTTGGCAAGAACAATCACAATTATGCAGTTAATTAAACAATTAGGCCACATAACTGAGAGCTCAAGTATAACAAGGACTACAATTTACTGAGACGCCTGGAACAGTAGGGCATGTCACAGCCACAGTGGCCGGCGGCCACTCTACTCTGCCCTGATCGCTGTAGAGACAGCTTATGCAGAGCATCTGGCTGTAGTGAGTACTCTCGTGGCAGGTGCTCTAGGTTATTTAAACCCTGCTCTGTCTCTCCTTGTCAATCCAGCATTGACGTTCCAAATCCCTGCACTCCTGAGCCACACTCCAGCAGTCTCAGTGGAGCCCTTCCTGTTCCAGTTCTCTCAGGCTCCACCTGGGAGCTATTCAGGACTTCTCCAGGCTGCTGAGTGAGGACCAGAGGTCTGGAGCCTGCTTTGGACATGGACATCAGCAGACGACTCCTGTCCACCTAGAGGATGACCACCCAAACTGGGAATGTCAAGCCCAGCCACAAAACCAGACCCCCAGCCCTGCTACTGAGCCCTACTGAGCTCTGGAACGAAGCAAAGCTCCAGACCTTGATGGCTCTCCTTATCCTGCACCTGATTTCCCTGCACTCCTTCCCTGTGTTCCAGTCCCTCAGCTGCCTGCCCATTTCCCAGGAGATTCCAGCAAGAAATTTGAATGGATTGTTCCTGCCTGGTCTCCCTCGCCTCAGGCGCTCTGAGCTGGCCACTGCCCCCTGACTGTGGCACCCTAGCCCTTGAGTCCATAACCCCTCCATCACATCCACCCCTTGTTTCCTGGGGGGCGACATTGGTTGTAACAAAAGATTCAGAAATTATTCAGTTATTTGGTAAAATTCTTCTTCTTCTCATTTTTACTTGTTTTTAATTGAACAGCCACATCTATGAAACAGCAGAAAACAATACTCTATAAAGTACCCAGTCTGTCACATATATGCCCCTCAGAAGGTCTACAATGCTACATAAATACAAAATGAAATACTATTAAGTTCTCATGCAATGTGGTAGTTGATTCCCTCAGTAAGATGGTGATTTCCTTTAACAGCCTCTTAAAAATTTCACAGAGCTCTTTTCCTACCCCAGCACTGAATCATCACCAGCAAGGAGACAGATGTCTGACAGCAGAGAGCTATAAAGTCAATAACGGATTTATTGGTGAAAGGGATGAAAGGTCAATAATCTTTCATCCTCTCAGCCCAGAGAGACTGGAGGAGTGGCCAGACTCTGTGGAGAACGACTCTGTGGAGAGTCCTGGCCAAAACACTTCTACTGCATTCTGACCTGATTGAAATTCTGGAAAAAATGTTCCACTGCTGCAAGTCCACATTGTATTGTTGTAGCCGTGTTATAGTTTTATCTTCTGCTGTTGCCATGTTTTCCCAATGCTATTGCACACTATTTCACTGGATTTCACTTCACACTGTCTGTACCACAAAGTTTTATGCAAGGAACTATACTGACACGATATTGACGCAGATGTGACTAATAAGAAATGAAGGAAATAGTATAAAGAATCAGAGTATAGCATTGGTCAGTAATGTAAAAATGTCTTTTGTGTGTCCACATTTACAATCTATGGGTGTCGTGACCATCATGGTCATACTGGAACTCCAGCCCAGAAGAAATCAGGGAGTCACCACACTGGGCACTTTTAATTCAAGCCGAAACATAATTGTTTTAACTTCTGTATCTGCTCTGTCTTCTTAACTTTGTTAATTTATTAAATGTTTATGTACAGTATATATAATATACATACAATCATGATAATAAATTACAAAGGAGTTTTATAAAATGTCTTATTAGTAGAAGTAAATTCTCAAACCATTTTCAGAGCACATTGCAATTGTTTGTCTTCCTCTACATGCAACATCTATAACTAGCCTTTGATTGAGCTTCATTAATTGTTACTTAACACTATGCTGTCAGTATTACGGTGCTGTTCATATACAAACTTTCAAAAAAATGATTATCTTGAATGATCTTGTACTGTATATAATTCTTTTTGCAAATTATTGATCGATACCATATTGTAAGATATGTCAAAAACTAAAATAATGTGCTTATTTTCAGAATACATAAGGAAATAAAGCATCAGGCCATACACTGATTGACACACAGTATATACTGTACAGTGTAGTTGCTGACATCAGGAATTTTCATCTTTTATCTACAATTATTCACTAGCTTATTAATTATATTAAACATTGGTTGTTAATGTACAGTACAGTATATTTACTTCACGGAGTAGCTTTTTTTCAATTTAAACATTCACTTCAGCATGAGGTAGGTACAAGTTTCTAGTGAACAGATACAGGCAAGACATTTTCAATTCAATCTGTAGAGAAACGTTTTGATTGATCAAGGTGATGGACGATGGGTTGTATATACTGTAGGTACTTCTGTTATATGATTTAAACACATAAAGAACCAAAAAAGAGGGTGCAGCAAATAATGAAACTGCTGAGCTGCCTATTCTGAACAGGATTTCCAGGAACTCACCTATAAGGTACATTCCAATCCAGTCTCCGGCATCCACTTCTTCCTTGATATCCCAGCAGATGACGAGGTCATGTGACTGACCAATGGCATAGAATGAGCTGCTAACCATGAGAGTGGAGCGGCTGTCGGAGGTAACCAGGTCTGTGTCGCTGTTGGACCTTGGGAGGGTGATGGCTTCATGGGCACCGTTGCGAATGTCGACATTGTGAAACTGCTCCGGATTGTAGCTGTAGCGCATGGGCTCTTTACATCGCCGCCTATTCTGAGAGCTCCTGGAAGGAGAAGCCATGGCTGCCAGGCCTAGAAACCTGTTCTGGTACAAGTTCTGGAATCGAGAGGAAACAAAAGCAAACACTACGCAGGATGAACAACAACATGTCCACTGTGCCCTGACACACGTGGGTAAAAAGAGTTTCTGTAATATTCTGGGCTTCAAACTACAAGGACCCCAGCACAGACATAGGCTGATATCATAGAAGCATTTTGGTATTTACCGTCAGACATTAAATATAGATACTGAAAAATAAAAGGACAGAGATTTGGGGATGATAAAGTGATCAGGCCTAAGCAACTGACACATTATGAACTACAATAAGCTATCACATTTGAATCAATTTTCTGCTAACATTTCAATGAACATTTAATATGAACTAATATGAAAAAGAAAAAAAATGAACAGTCTTTAAAGTTTGAAGACCAGGTTGTGTATATGGGTGCTTTCTACAGTTCACTTAAATGCCAAGAAGCCAAACCATCATGTATTTAAAAAGATTTAATTTGTAATTGGAAATGATGGCTTGAAATGAATTAAAGAAAAACTTGTGAAATTCTGTGACTCCATTAGCCTGAAACGTGATTTTCCTAAAGGCAAACAACAGAATATGATAACACAGCATAAGGGAATCATCTAAAACTACAGGTACTAATACCAGAAGGTCATGAAAAATATTATCAGGCAAAGAGGAGTACATGTGTTACAACAGATGCCTCTGTAGAGGGTGAGTGAGGTGTCACAAATTGTTGGGATTGTGTGTGACACATCATGTGCCCATTTTCCAGAGCTGGGAAGCAAAGCAACGCTCCACCTTAAACACAAGTTCTCACTGTATGCATGTAAATTTAATATTGATATAAATGCTGTGGGATTATTCTAAATGACACACATGACAAAAAATGTGTTTTTTTTTTACACTTAACAATCTAATTTTGCAATACCAGCCCATTAGGTAGTAGCTTATTGATCCAGGAACCTCATTCAGGCATTGGCTTTATTGGCATGTGAAGGTATTGGCTTCAGCCAGATTTCTGGGTAGATTGCTCCAAACTCCCACAACTCTTTGGTTAAAGAAGTGCCTCCCATTCTTGGTTTTAAAAAACCTTCCATGCAATTTCCCATTCTGTGCTTGTTTATTTTAAGCAATTCAACTATGGTAGCATATTGCCCAATCCCAACCTGAAGATGGCAGCCGTGAGCAGACGATTTCCACTTGATGCTTTCACTTAACTCTCTTGTATATTGCATTGCATATTGAAGTGACTTCTTTGTTTATAGCAATTGTCATCTTGCTTGTCTGACCCCTTATTTCAAGCAGAACTGCTGCTTTTAGCCATTGAGAAAGAGGCATTGTTCTGCAGTTAGGGTATGAGCTTTATTCTTGAATAAGAATTACAACTGTATAAGCCACATTCATAAGAGAAAACAAGTCACAGGATGTGACTTTGAGCTACTGTATACTGCACACATTGGTACATGAAAAATAACTACATGAGGATGATTTTAAAGGTGTTTTCTGGTAACTGTTAAAATCAGTCAAATAAATGTGTCAAAACCAAAGGGTTAACAGCAGTCTAATCAAATTGCACATTAGAAAAGGGTAACTTTTATTATCTTGTTTAAAGTGATCAATGCTTTGCTCTTCTGAGATTTAAAATGTTATGTTAAATGAACAGGATCATCATTTTTTTTTAAATGCACTCATGAGAAACCTTGAAATCACTGATGATAGATGTCAAGTCATTCTAAAAAGAGTGAGAAATGTTTGTATTAGATAAAGCCAAAACCAGAAATTTGCCAAGTCAAGAAGGGTAATTCATATACTGTCCATACCATCTTTAAAGGCAATATTAATCAAATTAATCTAAAGTCAATTTGTTCATTAATCCCCATTACCTTTTCAAACTCTTACAGTAAATACTATAAAATTGTGAATTCATGCAGCACAAACAACACATTTATTCTAAAGGTACAAATTTCAATAATAATGAATGGACACAAAACCCATCACCCCTTACAAGAACTTGGTCTCTTCAAAGGTACAAAATCCTTTGTGTAGCAAAAATGTCACACACACTTCTCCTCTTGTGTACAGTATGGTATATTCTACTCATTTTAATGGGCCTTGACAAGATGTGAATACTGCTCAAAGCAGACACCAAAGTGCAACAATGTGCAAGGCCTGACATATATGCACATGTTGATACATTCTGTGTATAATGGATGCAAGCATGCTACAGGACAATTCTGCTATGTTTGTTGGGGTGTTCATTTCTAACTAATGTCAAGGTTCTATTAAAATCATGAAAATAAAATAAAAAATTAATTAATTCCCTGATAATACGTATATTAAGAAAGAAGCATTAATGTATTAATTATGCATGACTTGGTGCATCACTGGACACACAGTGCAGTGGCAATTTATCATGCTGCTGCATATGACATGCACACTGGGAACACAAGCTTTCTAGCACAGGATTACATGCTATGGTTGGTTAGCTGTGTGGATAGGATTTCTTTATTGATATAAAGTATTAGTAATTGAAACCCATTTTACCCAATTTAGAGGAGAAAGGCCAAAGTAAATTGTCTTTATTATATTGTCCTAAAGTATTTTTCTGAATAAATTATATTTGTAGCACATAAACATTAAACATTTTTAATAATCATCCATCCAACCATCTATCCATTTTCAATCCCCTTATCCTGATGAGGGTTACGGCAATAATTGTGACCATCTATTTTTTACACATAACAATCACTCTATAGCTGACCTGAAATACACAAATGTTGAAAAACTAACAAGAAGAGTAAGAACCATAACACATAAATGAAACAATAAATTTTAAATAAATCAAAATTAAAATCTATATTTCAAAAAGACACCTTTCAATAACAGCACATTAAATGAAGTCCAGTTCTCAAATATTATTTCATATCCCGAAAAAAAATCTACAAGAAGACCGAATTTTTAATTATTACAAAATGATTATAGTTTAACAACAACATAATAAAAATAAAAACTTTTATTTATAAAGCACCTTTCCAAATCCAAGGACTATGTACAGATTGCTAAATTAAAAGACAAAAAGGCATAATAAAAGTTAAAAGAAAAAACTGAATTTAACCATATAAGACAGAATGAAGGTACAGACATAGGCCCTTATACAAAAGTGAGTTTTAAGTTTGAAGAGAGTCAAAGAATTTGTCTTTCGAAGAGGTGAAGAAAAGGCACTCCATAAGAATAGAGCAGTGACACAAAAAGTACAGTCGCCAGAAATCTGAGATTTAGTCCTACAGCCTACGGGAAGGAGTGCAAACATGGAGGAGTTCAGTATGATGGAGCCAGATTATTTTGAGCCTTAAAAGTCAGTAACCTGATCTCGTATTGAATATGCAACATTATAGGTGAATGGGGGCTTCCAAGGTTTGGCTTTCAATTTGTAAGCTGTAGAGCTTTGGACATGCTGCACCTTACTAAGTAGAATGTTAGGGACCCTACAGAGCAAAGAGTTGCTGAAATCAAGGTGAAAAAAAGATGTGTTATACAAATTTTTCACATTGAGGTCAAAAGCCAGGAGAGGATCAAATGTGATTCCTAGATTCCTGATTACATCTGATGCCTGAATGGGGAAGTAGCTTTTCCAGCTGACATTTGTTGCCCACTGGTATAATTCCTGTTTTGTTGCTATTTACAGTATCTTCAGGGAATTTGACGTCAATCAGAGCTTGATGTCACACAAACAAGAGATACACTGTAAGTGACAGAGGTGGGGATGCGGGGGGGAGTTTTTAACGTACAGTAAAAGAATTATCGGGATACTTATGAAAGTGGTGACCATACTTGCGTATAATCTGATTTAGAAGAAGCATATAAATAACAAAAATAATGGGCCCAAGACTGAACACTCTGATACACCTTGATTGATTAGGGCCATTGGGGTTTATGAGGAATTATAACCAAGGGATACAAATTGCTTCCTACCAGTCAGATAAGAGCAGAGCCAGTTAAAGACGGTACCATTGATAGACAAGAATGTTTGCAAACAATTGAGCAACACTGAATGATTTAGTGTATGAAAAGATGCACTAAGATCAAGGAGCATAAGGTACTTGTAGCCCCTGAGTCAGTCTGAGTCTGAGCAAGAGGTAAATAACAGTCAGTGACTGATGCAGTCTTTAAAGCAGTATGGACCACTCCCAACTGATGTTGACAATTAACAGGCAGATATCTGCAGAGGTAAGGATGGGACCAAGGCAACAAGAAGCTGTTTTGCATCTGTTAATTATTTTTGTAAATTGATCTGAATTAACTAAGCTAAGAAAAAATAGTACAGAGGGAATTTCAATGTAAAAGCTAAAGCTCAAATACAGTTGCAAGAAAAAGTTTGTGAAGCCTTTGGAATTACCTGGATTTCTGCATTAATTACTCAGAAAAATGTGGTTAGATCTTCAACTAAGTCACAATAATAGACAAACACAATCTGTTTAAACTAATAACAATACCCTCCAACAACCATGTCCTGTGGCACCTGATGAGACTTGCACAACAGTAACGAGAAATTTTAGACCATTCCTCCTTACAAAACTGTTTTCAGTTCAGTGATATTTCTGGGATTCCTTGCGTGACCAGGTCATGCCACAACATCTCAATTTGGTTGAGGTCTGGACTTGGCCATTCCAGAACACAAATTTTCTTCTGTTTAAGCCATTCTGTTGTTAAGCCACTCCTGGATTTTGGATCATTGTCTTATCGTATCTCCCAACTTCTATTAAGCTTCAGGTGACAGACTTTCTGCTTCTAAATTTCTTGATACAATTTTGAATTCATTGTTCCCTCTATGATAGCAAAATGTCCAGGCCCTGAGGCAGCAAAGCAGCCCCAAACCATGATGTTCCCTCCATCATGTTTCTCGGTTAGGATGAGGTTTTGGTGTTCGTGTGCAGTGCTTTTTTTCCTCCAAACATGGAGTTGCACATTTCTGCCAAAGAATTCAACTTTTGTCTCATCTGTTCACAGAACATTGTCCCAGAAACACTGTGGAACATGCAAACTTGAGACGTGCAGCAATGTTTTTTTGGAGAGCAGTGGTTTCCTTCATGGTGTCCTACTATTAACACCATTCTTGTTCAGTGTTTTTCTTATAGTGGACACATGAACAGAGACTTTGGTAAGTTCAAGAGATTCCTGCAGGTCCTTTGCTGGTACCCTAGGGTTCTTTTTCACCTCCTTCAGCATTGCACGCTGCACTCTTGCCGTGATCTTTGCAGGACGCCCACTCCTAGGGAGAGTAGCAACCGTACTGAATTTCCTCCATTTGTAGACAATTTGTCTTACAGTGGATTCATGAAGACCTACGTCTTTAGAAATGTTTTTGTAGCCTTTTCCAGCTTTATGCATCTCTACAATTCTTATTCTAAGGTTCCCTGATATTTCTTTTGATCGGAGCATGGTTCACATGAACACCTTTTTCTTGAGAAGAGCAGACTCTGTCAGTAACCAACCTTTGTGTGCCTTTTTTATAGGGCAGGATACCTCCAACAAACACCTCCAATCTCATCTCATTGATTGGAACGCCTGACTCCAATTAGCTTTTGGATAAGTCATTAGCTTAGAGGTTCACATACTGTACTTTTTCCAACCTAGACTGTGAATATTTAAATGATGGGTTCAGTACTGACAAGAAGAAGTACAATTCTGTGTGTTATTAGTTTAAGCAGATTGTGTTTGTCTATTATTGTGACTTGGTTGAAGATCAGACCACATTTTTGTGAGTAATTAATGCCGATATCCAGGTAATTGCAAAAGGTTCACAAACTTTTTCTTGCAGCTGTAGTTGTCAGAATTCAGTAAAAGTCACAAATATTGTGTCAAAAAAAGTCTGAAATCTTGTGTTACAATTTGAGTTACATACTGTTGTCCGTTAGAAAGGAGAGCCTCTTTTCTAAGAGGGCATGTGATTTTAATGCTTTATTCTGCCCATTTGATTATAAAAATTGATGACAATTTCTAGACAATTAAATAGTGTCTGTGGAATTATCTACTATTTACAAATGCAGTACTGTCACGATTATAGTCCCCCCTCCTTAAGGGTGCTCCAGCCCTTTCACTAAAGACTTTATCCTCTGCACCTGTTCCCTATTCCCAGGCCACCTTAAAAGCCAGGCGCTGACGCTCATCTGGGCTCTGCATCTGATTTCCATATCATGCGAGTCCGGGACCAGGAAGCGCCTGGTCCCGTTAAGGTTTTAACCTCGGTTCCCGTTCCTGTTCCCCATCCGCCGGTTCCGACCCGGTCTTCGTGGTTTTTAATTCCTTCCTCTGATGGATCTCCTGGTTTTGGACTTACCCTTGTGTTTTGGATTTTCCCTAAGGATTACTCTCGGATTGTTCGCCTCGGCCACAACTCCCCCGTGCACCAGCGCACCTTGGACACGCCCCCTTGTCTTCAGCCCCGTTTTCCTGCATGACGTTTCCCTAGTGTTTCCCCACTCCGTCGGACTGTGTCGTCCGCATAGGGTCCGGAAAGAACTGTTCGTGACAAGTACATTAATTTAGATTTGCCCCTGCTCATAGTTTGAGTACTTATGCTATCATGTGATTTTTCATTTTTCTTTTGTATCAATTGTCTACTTTCTGTATTCATTTAGTTTTTTGCTTTCATTGGATAGGGTGTGTATGCATATAATAAATATGAACTGCTACTGCAAAGTGTAGTGACAGCAAGCTTTAAAGCAACAAAATGTGAAAAGGTCTGAATACTTTTGAAAGGCACTATATGTTTTAACTGATAGCTTTGTAGTTCTGTTAAAGCTTCAGTAAAAGCTTTTTTGTATTTTGTTTAATTTCCATGTATACCTACAGCATTTTAACATCATCAATAAACTCACACAACTGTTAAAATCCCTGTTTTGAAAACTGCACAGTAGTTGTAGTTGTATGATTTCACCTGCACAGCTGATCAAAGCTACAGAGGTTAGGTGTATTCTGATATTTGTACAGTAGATAAATTATTTAAACATATATACCTGTATACATGTATTTGGTACTATATATTGCTGTATATAAAATTGATTGCCTTGAAGGTAGTCCTACATTTCTTAGCATGTAACAATAAAAGACTATAACTAAGATATTTAACACAAATTAATTTAAATCAAATAATAAAACTTTAAAGGTTATATTCTCCATGTTTGTTTATTTCCAAATCCAATTTAAATATTTCTGAACAATAAATTGTTTAATGTTAGTAGCTTGTTGAGTTGTAGAAAATGTAAGAAAGAAATATGCTATTATGTCACCAAAAATAATGTTTCGAAGAACTAAGTATTTCTGAAATAGTTGAAGTACAATACAATCTGATTTGGCTCTTTGTGCTCAATATCTAACCAGAGTTAGTAACCTAGTTTCCTTTTCGTGTTGCATTCTAACTTGTGCTTATTTTTCACATTACTGTAGTAAGGAAATTCTTGATCCATGTCGAAAAGCAATCATCAGGGCTAAGCTGAGGCTAAAAAGATGTATGTTTGTATTAAGCAAACTAAGCTAAGAAAGGAACCAGGCCTAATTCTGTGAGACAACCTCATGAAAAAGCCTATGAAAAAAGAGGGCAGAAAATCTACTGTACTGTACAGAGGGAGAAGGAAGAAACACCCACATATGGGCCTGTGGAACTGAGTCTTGAGAGAGACGAGCACAGGTGAATCATGAGAGAGAAGCCTGTGTGGCAAGAGATCGGAAGAGAGAGCTGCTGATGTGTCTATGTGGAGTCTGTGTGACGTGAGCAAGTCTCCAAGCTTGTTTTGAGGCCGGTAAGCAGCTTAGCTGCCCAGTTATTGTCAAAGAGGGACCTCCTGAAGTTCATTCAGGAGCTCAAAGAAGAGCTTGGCTTTTTGGTTTGGAGCGAGTTTAGCTGTGCTCCCTGCACCATTAATACATAAAGCACTTATTTTGTACCTTATGGCTGCACTCATCCAATATAAAATGACTACAACGTCCGAACCTCTGGGAATGTCACAAGTGAAAATAAATATAATATAATTGGAATTTCCCAAAATCAGTTACACCTCTACAACTGGTCTGTACAATAATTTCAATTATTTAATCAGGTTTTTAAATGAATATGTAAAAAAAGACTCAGTAGATTGCCTCATTAACTCTATAACAATAAACAATCTGATTACATACAGAAATTAGTAGAGTATACCATATAAAACCCAAAATGTGCAGCATACTCTCAAGCATGATACCTCAAAATATGGCTTTTTAGAAATAAGTCTGTCCACTGCTCACACCAACCAACCAACTATGACAATAGGATGCCTCTATAAAAACGTGTTGCTCTTAAACTTGGTAACTACCATTGTCTGACACAGAGATGAGGGAAGTAAGATGTTCCTGGATGCTGTAATCTCTCACACTTTTATCAGCAAGATATACAGGTAACCAGTTGATTGGGCTTGCAGTGATACATTACATTTTCATGCAAAGAATTAGGCCACATTCCAGCCACATTAAGGTGGACACAAGACTAGTTAAGTCCTTTCACAGTCAGAGCTTTGGACGAAGTGTTGAAACTTGGGTGACATCATCCAGCTGGGACTTAACAGCTTTGTCTTCTTCATGCTGAGATATGAGACAAATTGCAACCATGCATGCATGCAGTGAGCTCTGACAGCTATCCCTGTGCTTAAACTGCAACCTTTAAAAGACTCTCATATAGGAGGTGTGGACAATCATTATGGGTTTCTTCACCAGAGGCAAAGTAATTGCCCTAACATAAAAGAATAACTACATTCTAACTGTCTAAAACAGCCGTTGACCTCAGACTTGTTTTAAAACCCAATAAATTCAGATGAAGGTCTAGGTTTAGAAGGTTTCGACTGGTTGAGATGTTGAGACAGAGGTCAATACCCTGCACAATTAAATGAAAAGAAAAGCCTCAGTTCAATGGAGCTTGGGGTGACTAGCTTTTAATTGTTCAAGCATAATATTCTCCTGGTGTACCTGAAAAACTTGATTTTTTAGTTTTAATGAGTCATTTTTATTTTTATTAACAATACACAAAGGCTTATTGTCTTTACTCATACTTTAAAGACACTTCAGTTTCTTTAGATGTGCACTGTTCAGTACCTAAAGTAGTGGAACATTTACAGTAAACTGAAGTAATTACTTATCAAAGAATGATGACAAATGAAGTATGCAGAGGAAATACAGGAGGATTTTGGTAGCAGTGGGAAGAGAGGACGTAGTGTAAAAAATGATTTTAGATAAGCCTATCTAAAAAGCCTAGACCTACGTCTAGGCATACCAGCTGGGCAACTGTACCTTTCCGTTAGGAATGACTGTGGTGTTCTAATGGAGTGAGATGAGTGAGATTTATAAGTCAGAAGAAGAACACTGACCTTAACACTACACAGGTGCAGCAGCATAATGACCCTCCAATTGAAAGCACATCAGATCCTGAAGAAGAGTTAATTAAATTACTCCAACAGAGTTTAGAGAGAGTCTGACACAGTGTTAATGAATACAATGCCAATTTGTAGCTTAGTGTGATATATGATATATATTTACAGAAGAAATGTCATGTCATATTTGTATCATCCAATTATAGACTACTGATAAGTCAAATTATATAGTGTATAATGTAGCTGAATTAACTGTAAGTTACAGTACCATGCTTACTGATGTCAGCCAAATGTATTTTGAATTAAACTACGACTAACACTTCTATTACAAATAATACTAAAAGCTAACATGTTGTGCTTGACAGTAGAACAATTATAGATTAATGACACATTCTCTTTTTCAGTTAAATAAAATGTAAAACTGAAAGCAAAATGTCTTTTTGAATCAATATGTTATATTATTAGATTGCACTACAAATACACTTCTGATAACTACCCTGTCCATGTTTTGCTGTGTCTTAGAAGTATTTTATTTAAACCACAGGCTTCTCATTGTTTATCTTAATGATGAAAAGACCAGGAACACAAAGATACAGACAGACATCTCGGCTACATGTACATCAGGGGATGTACAATCATTGTTCAAAGAAAAATACCCTGCAAAGGAATGTTAGACAACAAAAACAGAACTACACACCAGTCACAAAAGAACAGCCCACAGATTGAGGGGAAATTAGAAAGGAATGTGCACACCTGTTAATCAAATGCTAAACAAGAAAATTAAAAAACAACATGAAATAATTTCAGTTTCGAATGTGTCATGCTTGTCAAAAATGTTAATTTATTAAAGCAAAGATAAGCCATTCTGGAGGGAGGTCCTTACAAGTGTCATTAACCATTTGCTACACCTTTGATCAAATGGGTCAGGACATCATAATACAGTATTTGTATATGATGATTTTGGCTTTGAAGGAAGAGAAGTGAGGGCACAAGGCAATTTCCCGTGTTTTATGAGTTTTGTTGGGAGTAAGAAATCATCTTATAGTACATGTTTATGGAGAATATTCATACCATCCTCTACTAAGACAGATGGATCTAAAATAATAGTCACAATCCCCTCACCCTAACATTTGGCTTTTCAAATGGTTTATTTGATTTACCAGCTTAGCTATGACCAGCTATACTGAAAGCCAGGAGGATTAATGAGCTACAGTACATTTACTGTAAATACTCTGCATTTTATATTTTATTTTGCTTGCATTATTATTTTGTCTGAAGTAACTTCACACATTAATGAAAATGATTAAATGAAAAGGCTTGGGATGTCCAAAGATAATTATTCCTGCTCTTCTCATTCCTTTCTCTGCTTGTGACTTACCTTTGATCAAGCAGCCTAAAAGATTTGTGGCTAATCAGCTTTAAAGTGTTCTTCATACTAAGCAGTAGCTAAGCATATTTTCATTATACAATGCAGAACAACGTCAGTGTTAATGTTTGAAAATCCACTTTTTACAATCAGAAATATGGGTAAATTTGCCAACGTTTATTGCAACGTGTGCCTCTACTACTATTAATAGTACAAATTAAAATGAAAGATTTTACTAAATTAAAGCTGGAGATTTAAAATTAAAGGGATTGCATTTCGGTTAACTCATTGGCTTACAGTTTATTATCTCTGCAGAATGACTTATATCATCAGGACAATATCTTGTCTCACAAGTCATCTCGTTTTGCAACTTCTAACCAATGTTTTTCATCCTGGAAGTTCTAAACACTTTCAAGGAATAAAAACAGTTTTCAATGCTTTAAGAAACACAATTATATTTTTAATTTAGTATTAAACCCCCAACTGTTTTGTCTTTCATTTATCTCAAAAGACAATATAGTGAAAGAATATCTGCACACACAAGGAACAAACAACAGAAGTAATGACTGACTGCATCTAAAGATTGTAGCTATACATTCCTATAAGTCTAAGAAAGACACTAGTGTTGTGGTGCTCACAAAATTTCATATTTTGAACTGTATTAACTTTATTCTCAATTGCAGGAGTTTTGACTGTAATTTTACAATGAAAGGTAACACACCTTTATTCCTTCTGGACAGATTTCCCTTTTCCATACACCAATGCTGATCTCTCAGCTCATATAAAGAAATGGTACAAAACATTGTTATTATCGGAGGTAGTTTTACACAGCAATATTTGCTTCACTTGATAAATTTAGTATAAGATTATTCTGAATCTTAAAGTTTTCAAAACTAGTTACTACCAGTTTGACATTTTTATTCCATGGGTTAAGACTGCTGTTTCCCATTTTCTTATTTTTAGTCCGTTTAATTGACTTGAATACAGAAGGCCATTCTAACCAAGCAGCACAAAAAATTCACAATATTTCGTAAGTGTAATATGTTAAAGGTCAGTATCTCTGTTAGAAAATACTAGTTTTTTTTAAAGGGGAACATGAAAAAAGATTTGGTTCTCTTAGTGTTCTGTATAGACAAAGAAGGTGTTATGGATCGATCTTTCAGTGTTCCATAAATAAAGCCTTCTCCATTCCTCTTGTCCCCTGGCACCATGGGTACAAGAGGTAGAAACCTCCATGTATGACATCAAGATTTGAGAGGAGTCAGAGCAGGGAATAGGAAGCCTCCCCTAATGCATCACCAACAATTTTAACTGCAGTGAGACCAAGGTACAAAATGTTTTTATGCCACTGTGAGAGGTCATAATCCGACTTATCATAAAAACACACAAGGACAGCAAGAAATACACTTAGAATTAATAATCGAACAGTGGACAAAAACCAGATCTGTGAGGGTAAGCCTCACAGATACAATACACTACCGTTTCCCATTCCATAAGAAAGTTAACATGTTCAAATATGAAATTAATTTAATTTCCTCCAAGGAGGACAAAAAATCATATAACTGAAAAAAAAATGTTGGGAATAACTTTCATTTCTATTATGGGGATTCCAGCTTGAAGAGAATTGGAAAACCGTCTGTTAAAGCCTGTTTCAAAATTGTGTTAAAATGTTTACTGTGATAGTGTGTAAAAAGGAATAAATGCCAAGACATCTGAGACGTTTAACTAGTGGCACAATAAACAGGAATAAACTCATGAGGAAAAGCTAAGTGTCTATGTTTATATCACGCAGCAAACTCAAGAAACACCTGATAAAATTCACCACCGTAGAAAGTGTATGAGGGAAGAAATAGATCTAAATGTTCTAACTGCAAGATAAATTTTAGGAGATTTACAGTGTAGACCAGTATCTAAGATATGCATTTGGTATTAGTGTTTGATTCCCCTATTCATAAGGTGTGAAAGTCAATAAATTCACCTGGCATTTGCAGTGGATTAACCTAGAGTAGTCTACTACTTTACTATGTAATAAGTAAGACTTAGCACTCTACATTGACTCTGATATACATCATTATCTTTCATAAGCAATGGCTTTCCTGGTGTTTCCATAAGAGATGGAGAGATCTGTTAAATCACACAGCTACCCCTCTGACACCCCAGCTGTGCAATGCCTGTGAAAGCAGAGCTGTGGGGTGGGGACATGCTCTTTATACATGTACATTGTGATCTACTGCTGTTTCATATAACAATCAGCAACTGTTATTGTAATTGACATGGATTAATCCAAAAATACAACCCTGTACACACAGCAGTTTCTGTTTTATTATTTCATGGGTTTAGGTTAGTATGCATACAGCCCTTCAGTGGCCCTGCAAGCAGCGTGTGAGGTTCTGCTTTCACTGAGCAATTATTTAACATTCAAGTCACCCTCTCTGGCTGGTATTGCAGTAAAGATGTAGCAAAGCATCAGCTGAGTCCTGGATCCCTCTGCAACACGTCCTCAGACAGATCAAGCTGATACTGCAGTTGGTCCCTCTTCACACAAGCCCAGACATCAATCTTTAACAATGGAGGTGATTTTTGATACCTGTATAACAATTAAGAAGGGTTATCTGTGCTCATTTGGTTTTACTGGTACCCTGTTAATTGCCTATATTGTATATCACCACATAAGATTTCGATGGGGCAGAAGTTAAAAAACTTTAAAATGACTTGTGCAAGTTGCAAAGCTAAAAATAAGTCACAGAATGTAGAAAACATTGGATGGTTTGCATTTGTTGAAAATATACAGTAGTGCCATTACAGTTTCAAAAGCCTCTCAAGCCTGTTACTGCTTCCATTGTGCAAACAAAGTGCAAAACAGCACCAAAGCAAACACAGCTTCAATTTAAGACAGGCTGAGCTACTCCACTCTTATCAAACCTGGAGCGTCCCAAGATTCTGACATTGTTATTTCTTCTTTGGGAGGGTATCCTACCTGATCCATATCAAAAGCATTCATTTCAGTACTGCTTTAGACTGACACAATTTTAGTTGTGAAGAGTTGGGGTTTAGGCCCCTTAGAAACTGTAGCCAAGATGATTTGAAAACAACACAATGTAAACCCCTCTAAGTGTAAGAGGGCTTAGTGTGTGGATCATAGCCCTCTGAAATATAGACTCTGCCACAGCAGCAGACCTGCTCTTATCTGTATGGAGCTATCCCCAGTGACTACAGAAATTCTTTCCAGATAGTTCAATCAGCCGTACTAGATCAGGATCAGGAAAATATGAATGCATTGGTGAATGTATTGGTGATTCTCTCACAAAACAGCCAGAAACCAGTTCAAGTTTATTTGTCCTAGTCAGACGATTCTCCTAAGTTGACTAACATATTAAACTGAATAAGGGCGCTGTACATTAGTTTAACAATAAGTTTAAAACTGATAAGGAATTCAAACTGCCTCATATTTATCTGTATAGCAACATATTTATCTGTATAGGTTTAGGTAGACTTACCTAATTTGATTATAAATTTATAATTTTCAAAATAATATACATCACTATATAAATAATAAATATGAACAATTTGGGTTTTTTTATACACATGCTATACTGTGGATTTTATAGGTTAAAGATGTAGTATAAAGGACTATGTCTATGGAAATTAAGTGTATTATGGAGATGGGACTTCTATCTCAAGGCAGTTAAAGAGTTACAGTTCCTACTGTACCTACAGTTCCTACTTAGTGCAATCAACTATGAAAAGATGGAAGATGTGAATATAATCTAGTTCGTTCAAGAAAGGGGTAGACTTGGGTATAGCACCACTGGCAGTTGTGAAAGCAAATATTTTCCACACAGTACAGCATTTTGCTGGCAGCCAAGTAACTGATATCAGTGGAAATCATCTCACCAGGACTAGATACTACTGTAGAACTTGTACTCCTACGCCTTGAAATGAAAGTTGAAACTGAAAATGAAATCAGCAGATTTGCTTTTTGCACAGACTTTTCGTGGGGCATGACAAGCCGCCCAGTGGAACTAATTGGCTGGAACCTCATGAATATTATAAAACAAGAAATGCTTAGGATTAGCGAGGATCAGGGAGATTTTCCTTTTCTCTTTTGATCAGTCTCCTTTTCTCAGTGCACTGTACTGGCAGAAAATACAGATTAAAATGGAGGAGGAACAATGGCACAAAAAGGGATCTGGGACTGCCATTGTGTTCGCCATACTGTAGTATATTTCAACGAAAATGCTTCCTGCACCTTCATACCTAACCAGACCACCTGCTTTTCTTTTCCCAATACCTGCACGAACCACTTCACACTGAAATTAGATTTGATTCATATTTAAAGCCTTCTTGTCAGAAAAAATACAGTTTTAAAGCAATGAGCACATAAGACAGGAGATGTCAACAGCTACTGTATCTCTGGCAGCACAGAGTTGCTAAAAAAAGGATGGATTGGGCTTTATTACACATAAGCAGATGGACATGAGCCACAACAAGCTAAACGGATGTGGTTGGCTGAAAATTGTTTCTGAGTGTACTGAATGTAATGGCATGTTATCAAAAATTGTATTATTTTATTATTCTAAGCTTTCAGTAAAGGAAAGAAAAGTAATGATCCTTGAAAGACAACAGTGTTTCCTTCTTTTAGCCTGATCAGTTGTCAGAAGCTTAGCAACCTTGGGCCCAATCTGTATTAGAAAGGGAGACCTCTAAAGAAAACCAGATTACTGCTGTAGGTGTAAACAAATATTTTTTTTCCTCATTGTGTAGGCTGACCATTGTTAGAGTTTTTTTTGCCTGCACACATTACTTTACTGAGTGCGACTTAGCACAGATTCCCTTGCTTGAGCCAAAACCATTCTTTAACCTGAGAACTTCAAAAAGGAAGCATTTTATAGGAGTCAGATATTGATATATTACCCTACATGTCCAGAGTCTTAGGTTGGGCCTAGTAAATCTTTATAATGGGTGCTTCCAATAGCTTTCCCACCTTCCAGCCTGCCCTCATCGTATCTCAGCAGTACAGTGACCAGAAACAGTTATGGGATGTGCTGTCCTTCAGATAAGACATTAAATCAAGATCCTGGCTGGATGATTATTAAATCTCCCACAGCATTGATATTAAGAGTAGAGGTGTCATCCCCTGTGTTTGGGCTGGTCACACTATGGGCTCCCTACATATCCCCCTCAGTTCAACTGGCAAAGTAATCTAACGATCTGCTGTGTAATGGGGCTGCTGTAGCTTAATGGCTAGCACACATCACCTTGGTGGGTCTCCCCTAATATTTAAAGCCACTGTGGTTCTTTGAGGGTAAAAAGTGTGATATACAGGAAATGCAAACAATTATTAAAAGATAACAATCAAGACACTTTGAGACCTCTGTTACCCTGTACTCTTGAAGTACAAATGCCATGGATATCATTCTGCATTCAGTCAGACTTCAATGCAGTCGGGATCTGAGCCTCCATCAGACAAGCACTTATGAACAGCTTAATCGCACCAAAACTACTGTGCCAAAAGTGCCATTACAAAAAGGCTGGGTAGAACACACTTAGCAAATAGTAAGGAGTGTCACCAAATCATTACGCGCTGTAGGCTGCATCACACGTTTCCATTCTAAACCACACTGTGACCCAAGTCACTATACTGTACTTCTGTTGCACATGGGGTGCACTGTTTTCAGTTCCAATTCAAACAAAGAACCTAATAAAAACAAATGGGTAAGAATGCTATATGGGTATATTAATATCTAGATATGCAATAAAAGCCTTGAAATACGATTGACAAAGAATATTGGATGCATGGAATGGCCATATACTGCAGTTCTAGAATGTCTTCATTCTGCTGAGTGTTGTTTTTTGTATTTGTACGTATTGTAATGTATAAATTCTAGCTCAGGGCAACGTTATACAATTTAACTTTTGATGAAGACACCAAAAGCATGAACACCAGGTAAAACTATAATGCAAAATTATCTTAAAAACCCTAAGCATTGTTCTTTTGACAAAATATTCAGATGCTAATTGAATCAGCAGATAAGAAAGCATTCTAAAGGCTAACACAGATACAAATGTATTACGATAACCTATTTATATTTTGCTCACACATTCATGCTCACACCTGAAGAAGGCTCCACAGCCGAAACACTGTGTTTTCTTTCTTCTTTTTTTCAGCATGGAATAAACCTATCACTTGTTCCTTTGCAGCCTACGCATGCTGACGCCGCTACCCACCTGAACTACTACATCTATATTTTTTATTCATTCAACTGTCCAACAAATACAGCAGGATAAAATTAGCAGTACTCTTCTGAGAGAAACTGACATTATCTTTGCATGCATTGCAGTGTCCGTAGCATATTCTCATCTTTGAAAGAATGAAAGATATTCCAGTGTGTTCAATTACAAGGACTGAATCAGAAGTTGTATATATTTATAGCTCTCAGTTTTTAGAGTGACTGGACGCATGTGTAGAGCATTATGAGATAGTGACTACACTCCTCCTTTTCATGAGGAGGATTTCAATAAAGGGAAAAAATAACCTAAAAATGACAGCTGTTTTTTCCAGACATAAAACACGTGACAGTGGCACCGTAGTCTCAACTAAGCTACTCTTTCATTATGCAAGCATAAATCCTATATGAGCATTACCGTGAAGGAAGCTGTGTTCTCTATAATGATAGATGAATAAATAACATTGCAAGCATGTTAATGAGTCTGCTCCTATCTATTTTTGCACCTGGCCAGGTATTAAACAGCAATTCAAATGCAGTTCCATGAAAAGAAGGCTCATGCTTCCCAAAATAGTTGATATATAAAAGTGCATACAGTAGGTGTGATACTTCCAATCAGCTACAGAAAAAAATCAAATTACAGTTAGATTATTATCATTTTTAATAATAATAATAATAATAATAGCTTACAATTACAGGTAATGGGGACTCCCCTCCACCACCACCGATGTGCAGCCCACCTGGATATGTGACAGCAGCCATAGTGGGCCAGAATGCTCACCGCACATCAGCTATCACTGATAGTATCAGTGGGGAGGAGAGCAGAGTAATGAAGCCAATTCATAGATGAGGATTATTAGGAGGACACGACTGGTAAGGGGCAAATGGGAAATTTGGCCAGGACACCAGGTTTACACCCCTATTCTTTTCGAGAAACTCCCTGGGATTTTTAATGACCACAAAGAGTCAGGACCTCAGCTTTACGTCTCATCAGAAGGACGGCACCTGTTTACAGTATAGTGTCCCCATCACTATACTGGGGCATTAGGACCCACATGGACCGCTGGGTGAGCGCCCCCTGCTGGCACCATTAACACCTCTTCCAGCAGCAACCTTAGTTTTTCCCAGAAGGTCTCCTATCCAGGTTCTGACCAGGCTCACACCTGCTTAGCTTCAGTGGGTTGCCAGTTGTGAGTTGCAGAGTGATAGGGCTGCTGGCTAAATAGAAATAATTGGTAAAACGTGCTCTTAATTTTTAGATGACTCAAGCACATTTTTTATTTACATCCCGAGTAGGCTTTAACAGGAAAAACACAAACATTTGACCAGGGTATCTCCACAGATGATACCAAGCATTGACATTGCCACTGCTTTGTTCCTCAGAGAGGGGAAGAGAGACCTTTTTTCTCTTGTCATACTGTTCACAGTACTATTTATCAATCAGATTACATTCTTCATTGCAGCCTTTAAGAGCTCCATCAAATTCCTGAGACATACTAAACACTACGTAATACTAGAAATACTAGACACCTAAATTTCAGAAATTTCATTTCCTTGTGCAGCATATTGCTACTTGTCACTGTAGCTTTCTTCTTATTTACAGTATATTAGACAAATACATAATTTGTACAGGGTTAAAACAAGTTTTAGACAGTGATTTTTTTAAATTTAATTTCAGATCTAGGCCATTCATCTCTAGAGAATATGTCACTTAATCCTTAGTGTAAAATATAGATTGGATAACAATTTACTTCTGAAGCGAATTTTTCATAAATATCTGAATTAATCAAAAATCACATCTTGGAATATATGGCAACAGCTTTGATGTGCTGAAAAGGCCTTTAGTCATGATACTGTAACATTTTTTCTCAACTATTAGGAGAAAAATGTGTCTAACATGCTCATAAAGGACACAATGTATTACATCAATGGGGGGAGAGTATAGAGTTTGACTGTAAATGGCTTTCTACAGTATATGTACTGAATTATATTTTTGTTATTCATTCTCTGACATTCCTCATACAAATATGATCTTGTAAATAGGAGTTCTGTAATAAGAGTGAAATACTTATCTGAAGACTCTTTCAGCAATGACACTAAGCGTGAAGCACTGAGAAGAGGTAAAATATTTCATTCCATTCAATTTCACTATTGTTTCCTTTTATTAGCACTAGTATTCTATTTTCTTAAATATTATTGTTTTAGTTTGCTTCTTTACTACAAGGCATTACATACAGTACAATCATAGTAGTTTTTCCTATTGGCATACTAGTTTGGCAGAGATACCTACTGTACGTCTACAGATGCAATAGAATATTAAAAGAACATAAGAAAGATTAAAAATAAGAGGAGGCCCATCAACTTATTGGGGTGGAGCAGTGACTCTGTGGATAAGGATCTACGCCTGCGGCTAGAAGGTTGCAGGTTCAAATCCTGCTGCTGGCAGAGGAATCCTACTCTGTTGGGCCCCTGAGCAAGGCCCTTAACCCCAACTGCTCCAGGGGCACTGTACAAATGTGCTCTGACCCCAGGCTTCTCTCTCCCTGTCTGTGTACCTGTATGTCTCATGGAAAGCAAGCTGGGATATGTGAAAAATGACAAATCCCTAATGCAAGGAATTGTATAGGGCTAATAAAGTGATCTTACCTTATCTTACTTCATTTAGAGGCTAGTCACTAATTGATCTGAGGATCTTATCCAGTAATTTCTTAAAAAGCCACGGTACATAAATAATCAGAACAGAGAAACATTACCAAATTGTTGTTGTTCTCTTAGGAGCTATTTCTTCTAGGAATACTATTGTGCAGAGAACTGCATTCCATTTGATAGTTGCAACATCTTTTTATAGTTTGGAAAAAAGGGTCTGTAGAAAAGCATTCTGCCACTTAAGAGATTGACCTCTCGAACAATCTGCTCATACATGTTATTGAAGAAGAGACACTGTCATCCTTCAAAAGGCAGGTGGATGAGAACCTCAGAACAATTAGCTACTACCAAACAAACTGGACCACTATGAAAAAAATATTTTGGTTAAAATACAAAATACTAGACAATTGACTATCAAGTGAAAAAGATTAGCTTTTAACAATAAAATGCTAGTTTTGTTCACCAACCCTTTTGATATATTTACTAATTAGCTAAAACCACAGCTAATTAGATGGAGCTACTGCTGCAGCCCACTGACAGCACAGCACAAGGAGCTGATGTTATTTTTTAGACTTATGGGTTTCAGAGTTGAAGAAAACCAATAAAAAAACAAAACAATTATCTTTGTACCCTGCGCACCCTGACATGCAAACTGAATTTCAATTTATCATTTGGCTCCTTCTAGAAAATTAAAATACTGATGATCTTTTTTAATAATACAATCAAATATTAGACATGAACTCTGTCACATGCAATTTGCTAGCCCAAGGGTATAATTTTGAATTTTACTCTCCATATTAATTTTGGAACTATTTCATGATTTAAAATGTAGGTCATTGATTCCCACTTGTAGAAAAACTCAACTGGGATTATGATGCACTTTAAAGTCAACAGATTTAATAATATGCCACTGAATAGCAGTAAAGCAACTAAACTACATTACCAGCCCAAAGCCCAATAAAGGAATAAAAACAATTGAAATATTTTTTTTTCTCTGAACATGGCACACTTATAGAAACATGAATGAAATAGAGACAGATGGCAGAAAAACAGAAATGTCCTTAATGTTGGGGAGCATTTTTTTGGGTTATTGTGAATTATGCAGTGTGAATTACTGTATATACTGTACAGTTTCTCTTATACAACACAGCCCATCACTGGCTTCTTTTCTTTTTTTACTATTCAAAAATTTTTTTATGCACCAAGAAGAAGTCATGCTCAATTTATAAAAGCAGCTTGCAATGCAAGAATGACATCTCAGCTCATCTACAACACAAATAACGACTATTCAGCAAAACAAAAGACTGCTGTTGCAGTCTTTTTTCTTATAAAAACCTTACTTTTGTCAAAAATCTGTGTTTGGTGACTACAATAATTTACTACATGGAATTGTAATGTGCCCTCTCTATAGCTCTGTTTTACACTATCCAACAGTATGGTATGGATTTGGGAATACGGCCTCATGTTGTGTTTTGTGGGGCAAAGATGTTTATGAAGAGTGAATGATACTGTTCATCCAAAAAATATTGTAAATAATTATTTTAATAACTAATCATACATATTTCTGTTTACAATGACAGCCCTGCCAAGTGGCTCTCAATGTGATGACAAACAGGGTAAACATTTTCAACAGCCTAAATTTTGAAACACACCATTACATTATAGCATGACATATGTAAATTATAAAGGACAGAAAATAAAAGAAAGACTGATTTAAAAGACATCCTATAAAACCTCAATAGCTACAAATGTCATTTTGTAACATTCAAATAATATGACAAGGAGGACTTAATAATAATTCTTAGTTTCCTTCGATAAACATTCCAACCATTACAATAGCCGAAACAAACATAAAGATGATGAAAAATGTTCATACTTGGAACCAAGCTCTCTTGATATCAGCTGGGATACCGATGAGGAAAAACTATAATAATTGACATGTATAAACAATACTTTTCTAATCAGTGTATGAATTCATGAATGTGTTAGGTATCTTAGGTAACTTTTGTTGCCATTAAAATGCCACTACAAATCCAATCAGAACACTAAACTAATTTAACGTTGAAAGATTCCAATGCTTTCCCTACACTTCTTGAAAACTTTTAATCGGTTAATTGTCAAAAATATCATTTCCTCCAGAGTTTCAAGAAATCTTTAGCATTAGTGCTTCCATTTATTGAAATGCAGGTGCTCTCAAAGACTTTAATTTCAATGAGAAGCAATGCAATCAAAAACTAATTGTATTAAGCCCTTAAACTAGACCTCTTTGTGTAGGGTTCAGTATTCAGGTGCCCACTAAGTTTTGCCCACTTGTCCTTGGTACAGTACCAACTATTGTGAACACATCGTTCTTTCAATCCACTCTTATTAAATCAGTTTATATGTTCTGTTCTACAGTAAGAAACATTGGTTAAATCTGACACAAAATCCCAGTGTTTCCAATGTAAAGGAAGAGATGGGGGGGCATTTTCAAATTTCCAGTGTGCCATCAGATGAAATACTTCCCAGGGTATTAAAAGTCTGATAGACATGTGCCTTGATGAGTTTGCCTACATGTTACACAAGAGATGGGCTCTTCCAGTTCTCGAGAGCCTTCATCCTGCAGGGTTTGCAGATTCTTTTAAATTAGCAACTGATTAGGACCTAAAGACCAGGAGATTTCGACTTCTCATCCAAATAATTAGTTCAAGTAAGTAAATTAGATTAGGGTGGAAAGGAAATCAGAGGAACCTGTGACCCTTGTGGAATGAAAATGCCCATCTTTATCCCTGCTTTAATACACACAGCAGGAAAACCACATTTGATCTAATATTGTAGAGTGTATCTACTTCACTTTTAATAAAAAAATATGTACACCATGTATTCTTTTCATGAAGGGAATACTTTACTTGAAAGTCTATTGCTGGGTGAAAATCAATTAAACAGAACATTAATTTCCTATTAATTAAAGGCAATAATAAGAGATACTGTACAGAACTTAATATGTACATTAATGATAGTAAAAAAGGTAAATATACAGTATAGTACACAATAATATTTAGGTGGGTAGCTGAGTCAGCATGCGTAGGCTGCAAAGGAACAAGTAATAGGTTTATTCCATGCTGAAAAAAAGAAGAAAGAGAACACAACGTTTCGGCCGTGGAGCCTTCTTCAGGTGTGAGAGAGACAAGGAAGTAGGCAGAAGAAATATAGCGGGAGAACAAAGGCTGGGAGGGAGGAGGAGTGAGAGGCGGGAGCAGGGGACAGAAAGAGAGACCAGTCAAGAGGTGTGAAGTCAGAATAGGTGTAGAGAGGTGTGAAATGAAACTTCCAATGAATGGAGAAAATTTAAAAGAACAGTAGTCTGTCGTGAAGAGAAGGGAGAATGTGTGATCCTAGCTGCAGAATAATTTTGGTTTCTTCACACCTGAAGAAGGCTCCACGGACGAAACTATGTGTTCTCTTTCTTCTTTTTTTCAGCATGGAATAAACCTATTACTTGTTCCTTTGCACATTAATATTTGTTTATTACAATAATAAACAAAACCAATTAAACACTAATTACAACTCACTGGTAAAAACTGATGGCTGAGGGAATGAGATGACTAAGGATGTATGATAAGTTGAGATAAAAATGGTTAAAGCTCTGACACCGCTACAATAACCAATGAACAATACAGAACAAAAACTGGTTGTGTGAGGAATGGAGGGCAGGGCTATCAATATACACATCTTAACAAGCTTTTACTTTTCAAATGTTTAAAACACTAATTGTTTAAGTGAATGTCCATAAGAAAGTGTGTTTCCTTATTTTGAAGGAAAAGCAATCAAACTGAGATCAAGACATGCTCTGGTCTAGTGCAGCCTGACTCCACTATGTCTACTAGGCCAAAGACCGATACAATGTCAATTTGTTTTCATTTTAAAGACTGTTTTTATGTGGTGGGCACCACTGCAAAGTTCTTTATGAACTCAAAGAACAGTCAATGGTTAAATGTGTCCCCCAAAACAAGCATAACACTACAAGTATTTTTCAACACGGTGCAGTCTAACAATGCTTTATTGTCATTGATTGTATTTTTTTTGCTGTAAAAATTAGTTTACAGAAGGAGAATCTCAAGATTGTGAGTTCTTAGGATAGATTCTTTCACTTGAGCCAAAAACAGTTTATCAAACCTAAATATGATATCTGAGAACCTCAAAAAAGGAAGAATTACATTTTAAATATTGAATTATTTCGCAACACGTCTGGGTCAGCATAGTGTAGAGGAACAGTAGGTCTCTGGACTAGCTAAATGGTAGCTTGTAAATACAAGTCCCTGCAGCAGACAGTACTGTGTACCTTCACCCTAGCTGCCCCAGTCCACCACTCTGACGTCCCATCAATGCTCTCTGATTGCTTCCAGCATGGTAACCAGGATACATTTTGTCCTGATAAGCTGCTGTGGGTAGCACCAACATTATTTTCCTATTACATACACTACATGTCCAATTATTGTAATTGTAAATTTTAATTGCAAATTTTTACAATGGGAGCATTCAAGGTTAGGACCAACATGTTATCCAATGTTATCCAACTTTTAGCCTGACCTTATCAGATCTCACCAAGTATCATTGGCCTGGTGAGTACTGGGAAACCAGAAAAACTGGGTTACTACTCTATGTCCTGTTGGTAGACCAGTAGGTGCCACTATCTTGTCTCCATAAGGTTTCTCCTTAATTCAGTTAGTAAGGCATTTTCTCACTCTTCTTCTAACTATTATTAACATGTTTCAACTAAATATGTTGAGATTAACCGGTTTCACTTTTAATCACGATTAAAAACATCACGGTTTCCAAACCGTGAGAATTTTAGAAGCGATGGGAAAATTCTATTTTAGAAGCCTTGCGTTCCATGTGGCCCTGAAAAATTCGTCTAGTGAGTGAGTCACGTGTGTGTTTTTAATGTAAAGTAGTTTATGTTTTATTTGCAGGACCAAAAGAATATTATGAAAAAAAAACTATAAAATGTTTAATTATGCTACTGTATGTGTTGTGTCTTTTTTCCCTCGTAAGGTCTCAGAATATATTTTTTTAAAAATCGTGAAACTGTGATTATTTCCTGAAACTACAATCACACCACCAAAATCTCACACCATGGCATCCCTAGTTTCAGAACTGCAGCAGAAAAAGGTTATGTTGTGAACTATAAGAAAAAACCCGGAAAACACTGAAGCTGCTCCATAAAGTACAACACAGGTGGAAGGCCCACTCTCTGTAACACTATGCACACCACCACCAATCATTCAACGACTGCTAATCAGATCAGATCAACCTATCTAATTCAAGCAGATGATACTGCAAACACTTCTACTATTGGTGTCTATTTTGGTGTCTTTGTGGCTGTCCATCACATGTTTTGTTGTAATGTAAAGATACTGCATACAGAGGTTGTTACTTTATGAACGTAAACACACAGTCCTTTTTAATGTGAGTATAAAAATCAATTTATACTTTTATTTGTAAAAGACCTCTTGTATGAAACTAGTTCATTTTAAATCAGAATTACACATAACGAAAAGTATTTAAGAGCTATGTTAAAGCTATGTACAGAGCTTTATCATTTTTAGTTGTTAATTTAGTGTCAAATCTGGAGAAATTTAATGCTATTTTCCATTTATAATTAGTTCATTAACTGTAAATATACATTCAAACACCTTTTAAAAATAATCATGCATTTAACTAAGAATTGCTTGTTTGCCGCATTAATCAACTACACAAACAATTTGTAACAGTGTCTGTTGTGACAGTTTATTTTTTCCCAGGATTTGTGGATAAAAGAATTTGATTTTGTAAGTACTGGATTACAATTCCAAACTACAGAAGCAATGGGGTGTTCAATAAAGAACCTGTTCACTCATGTGCAGACAGTCACTGTGTACACAATCTTAAGTAAGTATAGCAAACATTCTTAGCCAGCATGTTTACTAAAACAAACACAGCCATCAGTATCTATATTTATGTGCATATCTTTCATGTCAGGATATTTTCTCCCTATATTCGGTTACTTCTTAAACTTTAATGCGCTTTTTTGTTTACAGTCCACATTTTATTCAAAATAAATAGCTGTTAACTGACATCCACATGGACCAATTTCAGTCGGTGCCGCTGATACATTAGTACTAATAGTTAAAGCTCTCTATACACATGTAAGATTAGTGCAGCCTCCGGGAGCAATAGCTCATGTTTTGTCAACTGTGGACAGACATTATCAGGGGCTTTAGGCTCTAACACTTCACAAACAAGCTCTAATAATGCAGGAAAGGAGATGCACTGCAAGCCACTTCACTTGCTGATCCAGCTGAAAGTTTTAGAAATCCATGACTGCAAAATAACAGTGAATAAAGAGATCAAGCAAACTATCCATCCATCCATTCTCTAATTGCTTCCTTTAATTCAGGATCAGGAGGGAGCCTGAGCCTATCCTAGCAACCCACAGACCCTAGGTGGTGTACAATCTGGATGGGACACTAGTCCATTGGAGGGCACACACACAGACATGCACTCACTCATACCAGAAGCCAATTAACCTACTGTACAAGCATGTTTTTGGAATTTGGGACGAAATTGAAGCAACAGCAGAAAACCCATGCGAACACAGAGAGAACATACAACCCAGGGCCTCAGCGTTGCAAGGCTGCAGTGCTAACCACTGCACCTCTGTATTTCTGGAACAGTTAAACATTAAAGACAAAATAAACAGTTTTCAATTGTTCTGGACATTCTTTATAGCCTCTGTGCCATAATCTCGCCCACTCAGTCAAACTACAACGCAGAAGATGTAATTTTTCTTTAAAAAGCATAAAACCTTCCTATGTTAAAAATATTTGTCAAAGCAATTCAAAATCATTAAATTCACATTGTTAATAATTAGTTCTACAGTGGTGGATGTTTACACTTGAGATGAGATAAAGGTTTTAGAAGGTCAGAAACAAAGATTTGCTTCAATTTTAGGTTTCATTTTATTTTGTGGTGAACATTATCACAAATAACTACAAAAGAGACAAGGTTTTAAGAGACAGGTTAAAAGGAACCATGTTGTAAAAAAGGTACAGTAAAAACATAGCAGTATGATGAAAAAACAATGCCTGATAAATCAATCAGGATTCATACCCTCCACCTCCAATTTTATAAGTATAAAAAAAACAGAAGAACAAAAAAAACTTACCAGTAAAACACTCAAGTAAGTCACGTGTTCTGTGGTGACGGGAAGAAACTGTTTTCAAAATCATGCAGGAAGAACTGGAAGCCATGTAAAGAGAAAGACACAAAAGAGACAATGACAAAAGCCATGGAGCAACAGGTAAATAACTACTGTAGCAGCTTTTAATTAACTGTGTACTGTATACATCATAGTGTCTAGCTAATTAATCAAATGGAAAACAAAACTTAAATGAAAATTACAGTGCCTTGCGAAAGTATTCGGCCCCCTTGAACTTTTCAACCTTTTGCCACATTTCAGGCTTCAAACATAAAGATATACATTTTTTATTTTATGTGAAGAATCACCAACAAGTGGGACACAATTGTGAAGTGGAACGAAATCTATTGGATTTTTGAAACTTTTTTAACTAATAAAAAAATGAAAAGTGGGGCGTGCAAAATTATTCAGCCCCTTTACTTTCAAGGCAGCAAACTCACTCCAGAAGTTCAGCGAGGATCTCTGAATGATCCAATGTTGTCCTAAATGACTGATGGTGATAAATAGAATCCACCTGTGTGTAATCAAGTCTCTGTATAAATGCACCTGCTCTGTGATAGTCTCAAGGTTCTGTTGAAAGCGCAGAGAGCATCATGAAGACCAAGGAACACACCAGGCAGGTCCGTAATACTGTTGTGGAGAAGTTTAAAGCCGGATTTGGATACAAAAAGATTTCCCAAGCTTCAAACATCCCAAGGAGCACTGTGCAAGCGAACATCTTGAAATGGAAGGAGTATCAGACCACTGCAAATCTACCAAGACCTGGCCGTCCCTCTAAACTTTCAGCTCAGACAAGGAGAAGACTGATCAGAGATGCAGCCAAGAGGCCCATGATCACTCTGGATGAACTGCAGAGAACTACAGCTGAGGTGGGAGAGTCTGTCCATAGGACAACAATCAGTCTTACACTGCACAAATCTGGCCTTTATGGAAGAGTGGCAAGAAGAAAGCCATTTTTCAAAGATATCCATAAAAAGTCTCGTCTAAAGTTTGCCACAAGCCACGTGGGAGACACCCCAAACATGTGGAAGAAGGTGCTCTGGTCAGATGAAACCAAAATCGAACTTTTTGCCCACAATGCAAAACGATATGTTTGGCGTAAAAGCAACACAGCTCATCACCCTCAACACACCATCCCCACTGTCAAACATGGTGGTGGCAGCATCATGGTTTGGGCCTGCTTTTCTTCAGCAGGGACAGGGAAGATGGTTAAAATTGAGGGGAAGATGGATGCAGCCAAATACAGGACCATTCTGGATGAAAACCTGTTGGAGTCTGCAAAAGACCTGAAACTGGGACGGAGATTTATCTTCCAACAAGACAATGATCCCAAACATACAGCAAAATCTACAAAGGAATGGTTCACAAATAAACGTATTCAGGTGTTTGAATGGCCAAGTCAAAGTCCAGACCTGAATCCAATCGAGAATCTGTGGAAAGAGCTGAAAACTGCTGTTCACAAACGCTCTCCATCCAACCTCACTGAGCTCGAGCTGTTTTGCAAGGAAGAATGGGCAAGAATTTCAGTCTCTCGATGTGCAAAACTGATAGAGACATACCCCAAGCGACTTGCAGCTGTAATCGCAGCAAAAGGTGGCTCTACAAAGTATTAACGCAAGGGGGCCGAATAATTTTGCACGCCCCACTTTTCATTTTTTTATTAGTTAAAAAAGTTTCAAAAATCCAATAGATTTTGTTCCACTTCACAATTGTGTCCCACTTGTTGGTGATTCTTCACATAAAATAAAAAAATTATATCTTTATGTTTGAAGCCTGAAATGTGGCAAAAGGTTGAAAAGTTCAAGGGGGCCGAATACTTTCGCAAGGCACTGTATATCCAATACTTTTTTACATATATACAAAAGTGTCTCTTAAAACTATATTGGGGAACTTTACATGATAAATTACACCACAAATGTGAATAACTTTCCTAAAACCTTCCACCACCAGCAGGAATACTTGCATCATCAACATTTTGTTAATTTCATGGTTGTTCAGCTCTTTTCAAATTGAATCTTAAAATTCCATAAAGGATTAAATTATAATCCATACCAGTTTAAAGTATTATTTATATTTGAAAAAACTGAGAAACTGATTACCATAAAGCCAAACCAGTACTTACACAGTTTCACAGACGGTCAGTTTCTGTCACGAATAAGATAATACAAAGGAATACAAATTCCTTCAAGGAATGTGAGCGGTTCTTTTAAATCAAATCCTTCTGCTGTAAAGTAGGCCAAATGACTTTCTCTTGTTCTTAACATTTTTTCAAAAGACTAATAATATCGTTAAAATACTGTAAACACACTACAGGAATTTCACTATTTAAACAGGTTCAGCTCCGTGAATGGCAGAGCAGATCCCAAACGCAGACATACAGTATGTCTCAGACATGACACAAATGAGTGTTAATCCCTGCATACTTCAAGACTAGTCCTCTGATACAGGGCACTCTGAGTGCAGGTGCCGGTGCTGAGTTATAAGAGAGGTTAATAATATTAGACCAGAGGTGAAATAGTCCAGACACAGTGGCACACTTTGCATTATCCTTAATAAAAAAGATAAATTTCAATGCCTATTATACCCTCTTGACAACAAAAAGTGTTCCTTGATATTATTAAGTTCATTTCACCATGTCAGAGAGAGCATTTAAACACACTTCATAGGCATATTCAATAACACTCACTTGATCACAAAGCATTTGTGACTTTTATCTGCATTCTCTTTTGCAAAATAGCATGGGAAATAGATTTTTCCGCTTATTATAAAACTATGCCAGACTCATTGTTGTGACGGGGACATCCCTGCTTTGTTGTTTTTGAAGTTCTGATAAGAACTTTTAGCCCCTCTGCCCCCCAAAAAAACACTTCTATTTGAAGTTTAGAGAAAAAGATAAATTGAAAATATAAGTTGTAAAAATTTGTTATTGTTATTCCAAAATGATTTAATGCTATATACAATTATATTAAACATAAAAATACAGTATAATATAAACCACTTTATTCATTATTTTAAAAATTAGCAATCATATAATTACTATTACTGTATAAATAAAAGTTTTGAAAATAATCCAAACTGGAAATCCATTGTGTTCTGCCACCTAGTGTGAACCGCCATAAAAAAGGACAAAGTTGCAGGTGTAAAAAATACTGTATCTTTTAAAGAGCACTTTAAACAGTCTGACAGTCTGCTTACCTGAAGAATTATAATTCTATTAGATAGACATTTGAGTTAAGCAGAGACTGGGCTGAATGCTAGGGAAAGTAAAACTAGGACAAACATCTTTATTCAATTAAAGCTATTTTCTTCCAACACCAGCTACTTAAAGCACAGAATGGCGTCTAGCTGAAAGCTGAAAAAACATCAGTACTAAATTCTACTTCATAAGAACATTTCTGAAAAACTAAAAGCAAGAAGATAGAAATGACGGCAAAAATAAAAACACATTAAGTAGACATTGTCCTAATGCGGGCTATTATAGTGTTCAATCTTTTTCTATAATGTTTCACTGTTTATGGGTGTGTAAATGAGAAAAAAATGTGCATTGGTTGTTCCCAGTCAATGCTGAGGTACTGTACAGTACGTAACAATAAGTACTAATTATCAATAATAAGTGTTTTCTTTTACATTTTCTAGTTAGCTGTCAAATTAGCCTAAACAATTCTTAGGAAACAAACAATTCTTATGCTGGATGTTCTGTAATTATTTTAGCCTTTCTTATTCATTGTTATGTTGGCTTTGTTTCTTGACCTTTATGGCTGATGAATCAAACACACAGTTATATCAAGACACACTTTAGGTATAAATGTGCATGTTAGCGTGTGTTACTTAATTTATCTTTGCCCTTTAGACTTGTTTTTTTTCGATAGGATATATTTTTATACCATACAGCATAGTGCCTAAATATCCAGTGCTAGATAGCAGTGAAGTAATGATAGTAACGAAACAGCAAGACAACATAGGCATCAGAAAACAGCCCTTGCTCAAAGTGCTTGAAGTGAATGTCCTGAATATCAAACATCTTTACTTTGAAACAGTCATTCATGAGATGATATGGAAAAAAACTGAAACCAAATTGTTGAATATCTCATTGATTTAGGGATTAGAAAATTGATTGTTATCTGCTCTTTATCAGTATAAATCTTATGAAATATTGTATAAACTGCATTAAAACCCATCTGTCTCCACACTATGTTCTTTCAGTCCAGGAAGTATTGTCCGTATTTTGCTTTTTTTAGGGCAGATCTCTCGGTTCCTTGATTGAAACCTTAATTGAAGGAAATGATAACAGGATTAACCATCTCCATCCATTTTCTAAGTGCTTTATCCAATACAGGGTCACGGGGGAGCCAGAGCCTATCCCAGCAAGCAACAGCCATAATGCAGGATTCACCCTGGATGGGACACTAGTCCATTGCAGGGCAGACAGGCACACACTCAATCCAGGTTCAACTTTCCCAGAAGCCAATTAACCTTCCTGTATGGAAACTAAAGCACCCCAGGTCTGGAACTGAACCAAGGGCCCCAGGACCGAGAGGCAGCAAGGTTAACCACTGTGCCAATGTGTTGCCCTAGAATAACCAATTTTTTTAAATACTTCTTTGTATATCATCTAGAATAATCCAATGTTGTTTATTAAAAAATAACACCATATCAAAATCACTAAGTGCAATTTTTTAATTACTTTTTTTCAAGTCCATCACCATTTTCTTATTTTATTGCTAAAAGAATACACGATAGGTTGATCATGAAGCTACAAGTATATCTGAACACACAGTGAGGTCTGCTTAAGGTTCCTCATCTATTTATATGTTCATATGACTGCATACATTCAAATACTCAGATCCATGAGAAGTCTATCACAAATGCTGCTGTTACCGTACTTGTCCTGAAAACTGATCAGTTTTCCCAGATGCCAATTAACCTACTAGTATATCTTTGGATTGGTCAGCAGCCATATCACCCTGCAACTCACAACTTGTAACCCACTGAAGCTAAGCAGGTGTGAGCCTGGTCAGTACCTGGATGAGAGACCTCCTGGGAAAAACTAGGGTTGCTACTGGAAGAGGTGTTAGTGGGGCCAGCAGGGGGCGCTCACCCTGCATCCATGTGGGTCCTAATGCCCCAGTATAGTGATGGGGACACTATACTGTAAACAGGCGTCGTCTTTCGGATGAGACTCTCCGTGGTCATTAAAAATCCCAGGGCGTCTCTCGAAAAGAGTAGGGGTGTAACCCTGGCGTCCTGGCCAAATTTCCCATGCCTCCTAATAATCCCCCTCTATGAATTGGCTACATTACTCTGCTCTCCTCTCCACTGATAGCCGATGTGTGGTGAGCGTTCTGGCGCACTATGGCTGCCGTCGCATCATCCAGGTGGATGCTGCACATTGGTGGTGGTGGAGGGGAGTCCCCATTACCTGTAAAGTGGTTTGAGTGGAGTGTCCAGAAAAGCGCTATATAAGTGTAAGCAATTATTATTATTATTATTAAAAGGGGAGCAAGAGGAGAAAACTCATATGAACACTGGGAGAACATAGAAACTCCACACAGATAGCTCTCCAGGAATTGAACCCAGGGCCCCAGTGCTGCAAGACAGCAATGCTAACCACTTTGCCCCTACAGGATGTTGCCTTGGTATTAAGCAATGAAGTTAAAATGCTTTCATTTAATACGGTTAAAAAAGGCCACGTCAAACAGACTGACATGTCAGTTTTAAACTTGAAAGGTCATATGACCTATGATATTTGTCTTGTCATAAAAATGAACCAAGAGACTCCAAAACCAACATAAAAAATAACCTGGATGATTTCTGGTGGAGAAGTCACTTCATTGTTTGAGATGGTAACACTTAACTAACCATATGTCTATATGAACTGATAAAGCACCAAAAATATAAATGTGTATATTTGCTTTGTACATGAAAATATAAATTTTCCTAATTTAACTGTTTTTTTGATGCCCTGTAGCCCGCAGGTAGGTGACCCAAAAGGAGCAAAATGAACATGTGTGTCACAGAGCAGAAATAAGGAGTAGTACATGAACCTGAAATCTTCCCTTACAGCCAGAGGTGTATTTCTGGAATGCCATCAATTCAGGCTGAAGTTTCGAGACCCTTGCATGCTTTTTGTCACAATAAATTCCAATTAGTCCATGCTAAATTGCTGCCTTTGTTCTGTTAATTATGTTTCTACACAGAAGCTACATTCTCAGTGCTTTTGTATTGAATTGCTCAATGTTACAATTTACAACCATTCCAGAAGTCAGCTGTGGAAGTCAGCTTTTTTAAAATAGATATGTAAATATGATACATCACAACACATAATTTCTTAACTTAAACTATAAGTTTCACAGGTGGGGAAAAGATGTGTATTTTTCAGCATACAGTTGTCAATTTGTACATCCACATGCTATCTCACAAGGCTATCCACACTCTCATGGTAACAGGATAGTGGTTGGTCAACATGTCATCCCCAAACAGCCACTTGGATATCACTGTCATCACAGAAGCTCTAGTTTCAAGAAGCTTCCTTCATCTTGTTAAACACGCAAAAAGTCATGGCTCAGTGTGAAGGGTGTCCGTGTTAACATTTTTGTTCTGGAGAATAGAACAGTAACAAGCACCGTGTATTCTTCCATTCTGCAAATAAAACTAAAACCAGAAATACTCACATATAAATAAGACACACTTACTAATAAGTGACATTCTGCACTAAGTCAATATGTCAATTCAATTTCAAGATTGGCAAGGCCTACAGAGCACTGCTGGGTTTACTTCACCCTTAGAGTCACCTTACATTTTGTGCCCTTGTGTTTTTCGCCTCCTGACCTGCTAAAAGAAGCTATCTGAAGTCTGAACTGTACTGTGGTTCTTTATAACCAGGTTTTAGAAAACTTAAACTAAAACCACATACAGTAATTTAGAGTTTGTTCTTCTTGTTGTCCTTTTGTGAATTGTTTTGGGAGAGCCATGTTTTAATGCCAACCTGATCTCTGCTTCTTTCTCTGGCACTATACATGGAGGCCTGGTTCTGTAGCTGTTGTTATGGATAGATGTAGAGAACATTCTAGTGCAAAAGGTAAAAGTGCCATGTGTCTCAATTCTCTTCTCAGTACCAGAGTGTTTCCTCTTGTCTATGACGGGTTGGCCTAAAGGGCCAAGACTAGCAGCAAACAACAAGAGCAACAGGCTATGCACACGTGCAGCAAAGGGAA